>NC_072008.2:85152500-86402500 GCF_028885655.2 Pongo abelii
TTATTGATGAGCATCTATGCTATGTTGATACCTTGTCTTTACTATCATGAATAGTGCTGTGATAAACATATGCATGCATGTACCACTATGGTAAAATAAGTTATGTTCTTCTGGGTGTATATATTTAGTAATGACATTGCTGGGTCAAGTGGTAGTTCTGTGTTAAGTTTTTCGAGAAATCTCCAAACTGCTTTCACAGTGGTTGAACTAACTTACATTCTCACAAGCAATGTGTAAGTATTCCCTTTTCTCTGCAATCTCATCAGCATCTGTTATTTTTTGACTTTTAATAAGTCTTATTTTGTTTGAGACAGTTTTGCTCGTCAACTAGGCTGGAGTGCAGTGGCATGATCTCGGCTCACTACAACCTTCACCTCCTGTGTTCAAGCAATTCTTCTGCCTCAGCCTCCCGAGTAGCTGAGATTACAGGCGCCTGCTACCAAGCCTGGCTAATTTTTGTATTTTTAGTAGAGACAGGGTTTCACCATGTTTGCCAAGCTGGTCTTGAACTCTTGACCTTGGGTGATCTGCCTGCCTTGGCCTCCCAAAGTGCTGGGGATACAGGTATGAGCCACTGCACCCAAACAATCAATAATAGTCATTCTAACTGCCGTGAGATTGCATATCATTGTGGTTTTAACTTGCATTTCTCTAATGATTAGTGATGCTGAGCATGTTTTCATATGCTTGTTGGCTGCTTGTATTTCTTCTTTCAGAAGTGTCTGTTCATGTCCTTTGCCCACTTTTTTCATGAGGCTGTTTGGGTTTTTTGTTTGTTAAAGTTCTGTAGGATATTGGAACATTTTCAGATGCATAGTTTGCAAAAATTTTCTCCCATTTTGTAGGTTGTCTGTTTACTCTGTGGACAGTTTCTTCTTTTGCTTTGCACAAGCTCTTTGGTTTAATTAGGTCCCACTTGTCAGGTTTCCTTTTTGTTTCATTTGCTTTTGGAGCGTTCATCATGAAATCGTTGCCAGGGCCTATGTCCAGAATGATATTTCCTAAGTTTTCTTTTAGGGTTTTTATAGTTTTTGGTTTGGCATTTAAGTCTTTAATCCATCTTGAGTTGTCTTTGCATATGGTGAAAGAAAGGGGTCCAATTTCAATCTTATGCATCTGACTGACCTGTTATTCCAGCACCATTTATTGGAAAGGGAGTCATTTTTGTATTGCTTGTTATTGTAAATTTTGTAAAAGATAAGATGGATGAAGGTGTGTGGCTTTATTTCTGGATACCCTAACCTGTCCCATTGGCCTGTGTGTCTGTTTTTGTATCAGTACCATCCTGTTTAGGTTGCTGTAGCTCTTTTTATTATCATAACTAATTTATTATAAATTATAAATTAAATTATTATCCCATTGATTTGTGACCTGAAAGGTTTCTTGACTGTTTTTGGAGGCTTCAGATTCTTGGCTGGATTTTAGAGCTCCCACAAAGTTAGTTTCATGAGTCTGTTTTGGTTTACTTGATGTTTCTAGATGGTAGCAAGGGCCTGGGGCTTTTTTAACATGCTATCTTACTTATGCCACTGGATACTAACTTTGCTCTTTATTTCCCCAAAACTGGAAAGAGCCCAAATGTTTCTCAATAGATGAATGTCAAATAAACTGTGTTACATAATATTATAGGACACTATTCCACAAAAAAGAAAAAGAATGAACTATTACAACAACTTGGTCTCCATTGAGTTATGGTGAGTGAAAAAAAAAAAGCCAATCCTCAAAATTTACATAGTTTATAATTCCATTTATTGAGGGTGGGAGAAATAGATGTAGTTATTAAAAGCAACAGAAATGATCCTTTTGGTTATTGATCTACTCTGTATTTTGACTCTGGTGCTCAACTACATGTGATAAAATTGCATAGAACAAAATATGCACGTACATGATAACACACACAAATTGGCACATGCAAAATTGGTGAAAACTGAAAAAGATTGCTGAGTTGTATTACACTATGGTTCTGCAAGATTCAACCAGTGGAGAAAATTAGGTAAATAGCACATAAAGTTTTTAGTATTATTTTTCACAACTGCAAATAAAAGTAAAATTACCTCAAAATAAAGACTTCATTCAGTTACCTGCACAAATGTCACTTGTTCGTGTTAGCCTACATCAGTTTTCAGTGCATTACCCTGCTTTGTTTTGCTTCAAGCATTTACCACTATCTGACATTGTATTGTATTGTATTGTATTTTGTATCATATTGTATCTGAAATTCGTTTGTCTGTTTACCCATTTAGAATGCATTAACTCTTTGAGATAAGGTACAGTCTTTTCGTTTTTGTTTTTGTTTTTCCAATTTACTACTCTTACCAGTGCCTAAAACGGTGCCTTGTAATAGTAAGTACAAGGTAAGTATTTGTTAAATTATGTAAAGAATTAATTAATTGAAGTTAGCATAAAATTGACCCTTAAGTATTACTTTAATTCTATCATTTAATAGTGAAAAAACTGAGGTTCAGAGAATTTAGGGATTTCAGCCTAGTTTCCAGTCATAGAATTAAAAAAAAAAATCCAGACTAAAACCAAGTTATACTGACAGCTGACTCATTTTTTTGGTGACATCATCAGAATTGCCTTTGTGTGTGGCAGGGGGGTGGTGAGAAAAGGCTTGCACTAAACAAAATGTTTACACTGTAATTATCCACATAGATTGGAATAATAATGGAAATCTCTAAAACCAAAATTCTTACTATTCCCATAGCCCTCCTGTTATTATACAGAAATAATTTCCTGACTGTGATTTAAAAATCTGAATACATTAGGACTCATAATGCAATGGTGGTTAAATTCTGAAATATTCAATGTTAGTGACTTGTAAATATTAGACAGTTATAGAGCATTTGAAGTATTCATTTGAGAGAAAATAATATAAATACTGTATTTTGATTAAGTTCTTTTTGTAATTTATCCTTCCAGGAGAAGCCAAGCCTTTTGTTTACCTGTTTAGACAGTGAAAACAGTATTTACTGTTGGGCTGGGCATGGTGGCTCACGCCTGTAATCCCAGCACTTTGGGAGGCTGAGAAGGGCAGATCACGAGGTCAGGAGTTTGAGACCATTTTGGCTAACATAGTGAAACCCCATCTCTACTAAAAATACAAAAAATTAGCTGGGTGTGGTGGCACGTGCCTGTAGTCCCAGCTACTTGGGAGGCTGAGTCAGGAGAATCGCTTGAACCCAGGAGGCAGAGCTTGCAGTGAGCCGAGATCACACCACTATTCTCCAGCTTGGGCAACAGAGTGAGACTCTGTCTCAAAAAAGATTAAATAAATAAATAAATAAATAAAACAGTGTTTACTGTTTTTACAAAATAGAGCCCATAAATTTTCTTGCATCTAAAATACTTCGTTTTTTAAATGTTCAAAAGTAAGCTCTTATTTAAAAAACTGAAAATAACTTAATTCCAAAACAGACATGTGTCTTAAGCTCAGAATATTCTTATGTGCCCACTAATTAATTAACTCATTTCTTGAACACTTCCCAAGTAACCAACACTATTCCAAGTGCTAGATAGAAAGATGAATAGAACTTCATTTCTGCTTTCAAAAAGATGGCAGTTTATTGGGCTATTTAATAAATACATAGTGAGTAAATGTATAAATAAATGATCTGATATATTATATGTAAACTTTATATTTACAACATAAATTATAATCCTTCTTTTTCTTTATTTTTGAAGTAGCTTAATGTTTCAATTAGAGTATATGATTAATCATAACCTTGTCTCTAGAATCCACCTTGCCTTGTTTTTTTATTTTTTATTTTATTTTAAGTTCTGGGATACATGTGCAGGATGTGCAGGTTTGTTACATAGGAAAGCATTTGCCATGGTTGTCTGCTGCACCTATCAACCCATCACCTAGGTATTAAGCCCATCACGCATTACCTATTTTTCCTGATGCTTTTCCTCATCCTTGTCCCCCAGACAGGCCCCAGTGTGTGTCGTTCCCCTCCCTGTGTTCATGTGTTCTCATCATTCATCTCCCACTTATATGTGAGAATATACAGTGTTTGGTTTTCTGTTCCTGCACTAGTTTGCTGAGAATAATGGCTTCCAGCTCCACCCATTTCCCTGCAAAGGACATGATCCCATTCCTTTTTATGGCTGAATAGTATTCCATGGCATATATGTACCACATTTTTTTTGTCCAGTCTGTCATTGATAGGCATTTGGATTGATTCCATGTCTTTGCTATTGTGAATACTGCTGCAATGAACATACAAGTGCATTTACCTTTATAATAGAATGACTTATATTCTCTTGAACAATGTTACCCAAAATGTGATCTGAATACCCATGTCAGTAGGCTTACTATTGTTTGTTACTGATCCACAAGATAATATCAAAATTGAGAAATATTGTTTAAAAATTTGTGTAGCAATTTGACATTGCTGCAACATTCAGAAGTGGAACTGCTATTCTAAGTGATTTTTATTATGTTTTACAGAAGTATCAGCCCCCAAAGGATTAAAGTTGTTAATATAAATAAGTAAACTGTTTATTCATCACTGGTAGTATAAAATGCACAGTCCTAGACTTCTAGTATTATTATAAAAGTAGCTTTGTTCCTGCCCATATTTCTTACCTCTGATCTACTACCAGGTTTACAGTTTTAAAAATAGAAATGCTATTCCCAAATAGACTGTCGTTAGGAATTACACATTCAACTTATTTCCTGATTAAAGGTATATTTAGCCACAAACCAATTATACTGAGAGAGCAAATAACCTGGAAGATCATTTGAATTACCTGATGACTCAAGCTTGTCTTTCTGCTAATTTGGACAAGAACTGTATCTGACATTTTCCACAGCTGTGTCCCTAGTGCCTAACTCAGTGATTGATGCATAACATGTTCTCAAGAAACATTAATTGAGTTACTGAATTAATAAATGGAATTGCAATAGTATACAGATTTAAGTCCAAAATCTGGGTTTGAAGTAAGTTTACTATTTTGCATGAAATGAGGAATCAATTGAAATACTGTATTATGTTAAGGACCAGAGTGTATATGAAGCTTGCCATTGAGGAGAAAAAGAATTCCATTATAAAACAGTACATTAATAACATATATATAACACTTTATAATTTAGCATTATATACTATGGATGTTACAGGTAATTTAATAAGTGGATGTGGCAAAGTCACAAACATTTATTAAGTACCAATGTCAGGGTACATAAAAAATCTTCCATTTCACATCAGATAAAACCCAAATGGCTTACCATGTCTTACAAGACCCTGCATGATCTGGCTCTTCTTGATCAACTTTCCAATATTATATTGTACCTTTCTTCACCTCATTCACTCTGCTCCAGCCACACTGCTTGTCCTATGTTTCTATATTAAAAAAAAAAAAAAACCTACCTCACAGCCTCAATACTTAGGCTTCCCCTGCCAATAAACTCCTTTGTTTTAAAATTTTGTTTCTCTAGCCCTTTCTATAATTTATTCCGTCACTAATTTGGGGGTTTCAGTCAAGTGTCACAGCTTCAGAGTCTTTCCCTGACCATTCTATCTGGATATTACCTTCAGTTATTCTTCACCATTTTGTTTCATGGTCTTTACCACACCTAACTATATCTGAAAGTGCATGGTGTATGTATTCGTTTACTTGCTTGTGGGCTGTCTTCCTCACTAAAACATCAACTTCATAAAAGCACACATCTTGTCAACCTCATTCCCATTTTGTCTCCGGAGCCTAGAACAGTGATTGGCATATAGTATATTTGTAATATTTATTTGTTAAATAAATGAATGAGTCTAATTTAAGTCTCAAGAAAAGCCCTATAATGTATATATTGTTTGCATTAAGACTCAGATTAAATTGGTTATCCAAATAACCCAGTAGTAAGTAGTAAATTTAGAACTCAAACTCTAATCTATTTGACTCAAAACACATTTTTCAATGAACCAGGCTGGGGTATACAGTTAGAGAAAGGAAATGACAGGAGGTTGCATTAACTAGCATAAGCCTTGAAGAAATTATAGAATTCATACTAGTGAAAGAAAGAGTTATCACAAAATACTAAGATTAAAAAAACAATTCATATAACAACTATATATTGAATGGCTACTATGAAGAAATGATATTTCAAAAAGATTAAGAAGATAAACTTTTTTGCAGTATAAAATCTTTTAAGCATAATGGGAGAAAATGCTAATGAGGCAATGTGAAGCCAGATAATAGACAGCCATGTTCAACTGAAGAGTTTTTAATTCAATAATGCAATAGGAAAACATTGACATCTTTACATCTGGTAAGTGAAGTCTTTTTTAAAGTACTATTCTAAGTGGATTAACCTGGCACAACTGTGTAGGACAGACTAAGGCAGAAGAAAAATAAAGATTATATAGTATAGTCATGTACTACATAATGACATTTAGTATGAACTGCATATACAATGGTGGTCCCAAAAGCTTACTTTAAATAAAGCTGAAAATTTTATATCATATAGTGACATTTTGGTCATCATGACCCTGTGTAGACCTAAGCTAATATGTGTGTTTGTGCTTTTATTATTCAAAATACAATATTAAAAAGTTTGAAAAAGTAAATATAAAACAATTGTGGATTCAACATATAAAGAAAAAGAATTTTTTTACATTTTGGGTGTTCCAAAAGAAGAAAAGATGGAAAAATGCATACAAACCCTATTTAGCAAAATGATAACTAAAAACTTGCCAAATCTTACAAGATACATATAGATACATTAAATGAAGATTCACAAATAGATTGAACTCAAAACAGTCTTCCCCAATCCATATTATACCCAAACCATCAAAAGTTAAAAAGTTCTAAAAACAGCAAGATAAATGCATCAAGTCACATATAAGAAAATATCCATCAAACTATCATCAGATTTCTCAGCAGACACTTTACAGGCAAGAATAGAATGGAATAATATATTCAATGTACTGAAAGTAAAAGAAAAATACTACTAGCCAAGAATACTAAAACCAACAAAGCTATACTTCAAAAGTGAAGGAGAAATGAAGATTTTCACTGATCTCCACTGCTTCATGTCCTCTGCTCCAGGAACCCCCATGTGACTCTCCTCCAACCTCTTTACCAAATGGCCTGCAAGTGCTAGAGGATCCATAAGGAGGACAATGAGGCACATGGAAACTGGGAAATAGTATACTTGAATAAATTACTCAAAACCAACACAAATAAACATAAATGAGACCAAAATAAAGAATATTTTTAAGGAGTATCCAAGATGGCTGACTAGACACAGAAAGAACTTCTCTCACTGAGTGACCATACTATCAAGAAGACCAGTACACTCTTTACAGGTCTTTGGAAAGAATGCATTGGGAGTGGATGGAGGGAAGACACAGACACTAGGCTAAAAATGTAGAAAGGGAACCCTGCATGAGGTTGCTGAGCATCAAGACTCATTCCTGGCCCTAAAAGGCTCCTAGAGAAGGTGTGAATGTAATATGCAAGGAGTGGCCAACTCTTGCCATGGACCTCCAGAATCCTAGCTGTAGGAGACCCCATGACCCCCACAGACATTTTAGCTGTCAGGGAGAACTGCCCAGACAGTTATCAGAGATAGAACTCCAACCTATGTGAGACCCAGAGGGTTTGGCCCAGGAAAAGCTGCAGTAGAGCACAGCCATGGGCACCCATCCACCAAGGCTTTGAATAATTCTTTATGTGGCTGTGGTTTTCATTAGCTCTGGACCTAGACAGAGAAGGCCTATCTTGACTGTGGGATAAGGCCTGCCTTATCTAACTGCCACCCCCATCTGCCAGCCTATTACAGTGTCCATGCCTGGCTGTACCTACTTGCAGCATGGCCTTGGTTTTCCAACCAAGGCACTTGCCAGCAGCCATAGCCATAGCTCTTTTGTCATCAGACAACACCTAACAGTAAGAGAGCTTCTGCAGGAAGGCTCCCACTAATGCACACCCTCCTACAGCTCTCCCATACAGGCAGGCACTTGTCTATGGCCTCCACTCACTGTTATGCCAACAGTCACTCACCTGCAGCCTTCAATGCCATGCTGTCAGTGCACACACAAGGACACCCACTGCCCTTCTGGTACATCTCTGAAGAAGTTTTGTTGGCTCTGACTATTGGAAAATTGTTGCCAGCAGACTAAGAAAGTGTTGGCCCCTTTAGCAAAGCAGGTGCTTAACTTCAACTGTCAAAAGAAAAAAAATACAGGCATGGTCTCAGCCTGTAAGGATTAGAGCATTTAGCCCAGAAGTGCTGAGCTGAATCTTGTCCCTTGAAATCATCCAGAAATGAAGCAAATTAACTAAAGCTACCTCATAACACAGTCAAACACTCAAGAGCATCAAAGAATATAAAAGCAAAGAGCCCTATTGAAAGAATAGCAACATCAAACTGTAAAGAAACATCAGCAAACACAGATATAAAAGAACCAACAGAAGAACTCTGGCAACCCTAAAAGACAAAGTGTCTTTTTACCTGAAAATAACTGCACTAGGTCCCACAAAATAGTTGTTAACCAAACGTAAATAGCTGGAATAGCAGTTATTGAATTCAGAATCTGGATGACAATAAAGATCATTGATATGTAGGACAAATTTGAAACCCTATTCAAATAATTTAAGAAATATAATAAAAATAATACAAGTGCCAAAAGATAAGGTAATCATTTTTAGAAAGAGCTAATCTGATCACCTGGAGCTGAAAAACTCACTACAAAAATTTCATAATATAATCAGAAGTGTTAATATTAGAATAGACCAAAATACAGAAAGAATTTCAGTGCTCAAAGACTAGTTCTTTGAATCAACTCAGTCAGAAAAAAATTTAAGAAAAAATCATTTTAAAAATGAACAAAGCCTGAGAGAAATATGGGATTATGTAAAAAAGATCAAATCTTCATCCCACTGGCATAACAAAAAGAGAGGCAGAGAGAGCAAGCAATGTGTAAAACATATTTGAGGATAGTGTCCACAAAAATTTCCCTAACCTCGCTAGAGAGGTCAATGTACAAATTTAGGAAATCCAGAGAACTTCAGCAAGATATAATTAAAAATGACCATCCCCCAGACACAGAGTTATCAGATTTTTCAAAGTCAACCTGAAAAATGTATGTATATTAAAAGCTGCTAGAGAGAAAGGGCAGGTCCCCTACAAAGGAAACCTCATCAGGCTAACAGCCGAATTTTCAGCAGAAACCTCACAAGCCAGAAGAGATTGGAAGCCTGTATGGAGCAACCATAGAGAAAAAAAAGTTCTAACCAAAAATTTTATATCCAGCCAATCTAAGCTTCATAAGAAAAAAAAAAAAATCTTTCCAGACAAGCAAATGCTAATGGAATTTATTCCCACCAAACCTTCCTTATAAGAGATTCTTAAGGAAGTGCTAAACATAAAAATGAAAGACTCTTATGTGCCACAGTGAAAACACACTTAAGTACATAGCCCACTGACACTCTAAAACAACTATACAATCAAGTCTGCATAATAACTAGCAAACAGCACGATGACAGGAGCACACCCTCACATGTCAATATTAACCTTGACTATAAATGGGATAAATGTCCCCACCTAAAAGGCATCAAGTGGCAAGTGGGATAAAGGAGCAAGCCCCAACTGTATGCTGTCTTCCAGAGACCCTTCTCACAGGAAATGAAACACATCGGCTCAAAGTAAGAAGATGGAGAAAGATCTATCAAGTAAATAGAAAACAAAAACCAACAGTGGTTGCTATTCTCATTTCAGACAAAACAGACTTTTAACCAAAAACGATAAAAAGAAAACAAAGGAGGGTATTACATAATGATAAACAATTCAATTCAACAAGACAACTTAATTATCCAAAATATATATGCACTTAACTATGGAGCACCCAAGTTCATAAATGAGATTCTCAGATATGTACAAACAGACTTAGATAATGGTGCAATAATACCTGGAAACTGCAACACCTCACTGACAGTGTTGGACAGATCATCAAGGGAGAAAACTAACAAAGATATTTGGCACATAAACTCAACACATGACCAAGTGGACTTAACAGACATTTGAAGAGCATCCCACCCAACAAAAATAGAATATACAGTACTGTTATCCATACATGACACAGATGCTAAGATTTACCACACAATCAGCATAAAGCAGTTCTCAAGAAAAATCAGAAAAATGAAATCATACCAACCACATTCTTGAACCACAGCACAATAAAAATATAAATAGATCCCAAAAGCATATCTCAAAACCAACAACTAAATGGAAGTTAAACAACCTGCTCCTGAATGAATTTCAAATTAAGGCAAAAATTTAAAAGTATTTTGAAACTAATGAAACAAAAAAACAATATACAAGAATCTCTGAGACACAGCTAAAGCAAGGTAAAGAGGAAAGTTTATAGTACTAAATACCTGATAGAAAAGTTAGAAAGATCTTAAATTAACACTCTAACATCACACCTGGAGTAACTAAAGAAAAATCAAACCATCTCTCAAAGCAAGCAGAAGAAAAGAAAAAAAAATTACTCATATTTGCTCTGGAAAGGGGGAGATCAACTCTTCATTAGCCCCAATCCATTATTTTGTATTAAAATTCAGTGTAAGTGAAGAAAGTACAAATTATTTTTTTCGTTGAGATATTATTGACAAATAAATCAAACTAATTAACCTAAAAAAAAAATCAGAGATAAATTGAATGAAATTGAGACATGAAAATCCATCCAGGAGGTCAGTGAAACTAAAAGTTGGTTGTTTGAAAAAATAAATAAGATTAATAGGACCATTATGTAGACTAATAAATAAAAAAGAGAGAAGATCCAAATAAATGCAATCATAAATGACAAATGAGACATTATCACTGACCCCACAGATATATAAAAATACATCAGAGACCCTTAAGAACATCCTATGCAAAAAACTAGAAAACCTAAATAAAATGAATAAATTCCTAGAAAAAATGTAAACTTTCCCAAGATTTTACTAGGAAAAAAAATAGAATACCTGAACAGACCAATAACAATTTCTAAAATTGAATGAATGAAAAGTCTACCAGTGAGAAAAAGCCCTAGACCAGATAGATTTACAGCCAAATTCTACCAGACATATAATGAACAGCTGGTAAAAATCCTAGTAAAACTATTCCAAAAAATTGAGGAGGAGGGACTTCTCTCTATCTCATTCTAGGAAGTGATCCTTACTCTGATACCAAAACCTGGCAAAGACACAATGGGGAAAAAAAAACTTCAGGCCAATATATCCAATGAACATAGAGGCAAAAATCCTCAGTAAAATGCTAGTAAATCAAATCCAGCAGCACATGAAACAGTTAATTTACCATGACCAAATAGGCTTTATTCTTGAGGTGAAAGGTTAACTCGACATGCAAAAATCAATTAATATGATTAATCACATAAACGGAACTAAAAATAAAACCACACAATCATCTCAATAGACACAGAAAAGGCTTTCAACAAAATTCAACATTGCTTCATGAAAAAAAAAACCTCAACAAACTAAGCATCAAAGGAACATACTTTAAACAACAAGAGCCATCTGTGGCAAACACATAGCTGAAAATGCAAAAAGCATTCATCTTGATAACTACAACAAGACAAAGATGTCCACTCTCACCACTCCTATTTGACAAAGTACTGGAAGTCCTAACCACAGCAACCAGGCAAGAGAAAGAAATAAAAGCATCTAAATAGAAAGAAAGGAAGTCAAACTATTTCTCTTTGCAGACAATATGATTCTATATATACCCTATAGACTCTGCCCAAAGGCTCCTGGATCTGATAAACAACTTAGCAAAGTTTCAGAATACAAAATCAATGAATAAAACTTAGGAGCATTTCTTTACACCATCAACATCCAAGCAGAGAGCCAAATCAAGAATGCAATCCCAATCCCAATAGTCAGACAAAGAAATAAAAAGACCTGGGAATAAAACTACCAATGGGGGTGGAAGATCTCTACAAAATTAATTACAAAATATTCCTGAAAGAAATGAAAGACAAAACAAAAAAATGAAAAAATATTCTATGCTCATGAATATAGAGAATCAATATTGTTAAAATCACCATTCTACACAAAGCAATTTACAGCTTCAATGCTATTTCTGTAAACCTACCAAAGACATTTTTCACAGAATTAGAAAACAATCCCTTCTAAAATTCATATGGAACCAAAAAATAACCCGAATAGTGAAGGCAATTCTAAGAAAATAATAATGTTGGAGGCATCATATTACTTGACTTCAACCTATGCTACCAGGCTACAGTAATCAAAAGAGCATGCTGGTATAAAAGCAGACACATAGATCAATGGAACAGGTGAGAGAACCTAGAAACAAAGCTTTACACCTAAACCATCTCATTTTTAAGAAAGTCAACAAAATCAAGCAATAGAGAAAGAAGTTTTTATTCAGTAGATGTTGCTGAGATAGTCAGCTAGCCATGTGCAGAAGATTAAAACTACACCCCTTCTTTTCACCATATACAAAAATCAATTCAGGATAGAATGAAGACTCAAATATAGAACATAAAACTTTAAAAACCCTAGAAGAAAACCTAGGAAATACCATACTAGACATTAGTCTTGGCAATGATTTCATGATGAAGACACCAAAAGTAATTGTAACAAAAACAAAAACAAAATTACAGGTGGGATCTAATTAAAGTGAAGAGCTTCTACATAGAAAAAAAACCCACTATCAACAGAGTAAACAGGCAACCTACAGAATGAAAGAAAATATTTTCAAGCTATGCATCTGACAAAAACCTGTATCCAGAATCTATAAGGAACTTAAACAAATCAATAAGAAAAAAAGCAAACAAACTTATAAACAATTTGGCAAAGAACATGAACAGACACTTCTCGAAAGAAGGCATACACTTAGCCAACAAGCATATGAAAAAATGCTTAACATCACTAATCATTAGGAAAATGCCAATCAAACCACAATGAGATACCATCTCACACCAGTCAGAATAGCTATTATTAGAAAGTCAAAAAAAATAACAGATTCTGGCAAGGTTGCAGAGAAAATGGAATACTTACACACTGCTGGTCAGAATATAAATTTGTTCAGTCACTCTGGAAAGCAGTTTGGAGATTCCTCAAACAACTTAACATGAAACTAACATTCGACCAAGCAATCCCATTACTGGGTATATACCGAGAGAAATATAAATCATTCTACCATGAAGACACATACACACATATTTTCATTGTAGCACTATTAACAATAGCAAAAAGACAGAATCAACCTAGATGCCCATCAATGGCATACTGTGTGATAAAAATATTGTGCATAAACACCATGAAATACTACACAGCCATCAAAAGAATAAAACCTTATTTATTGCAGCAACATGGATGCAGCTGGAGGTCATTATCCTAAGCAAATGAACAGAAGAACAGAAAACCAAATACCACATGTTCTCATGTATAAGGGAGAGCTAAACATTAAATACACATTGACACAAGAAATAAAACAATAGACACTAAGATTTACTTGAGGGTAGATGGAAGCAGGGAAGTGAGGTTCAAAAAATTACCTATCCAGTACTATACTCACTACCTGGGTGACAAATCATTTGTATGTCAATTCCCAGTGGCATACAATTTACCCATGAAACAAATCTGCACATATAACTTCTGTACCTAAAATAAAATTAAAAGAAAATAATGATTTTTCTCAGATAAGCAGAAACTTACACAATCTATTACCCCTAGACAAACCCTAAATGTAATGCTTACAGAAATCCTACATATGAAAGTGAAAGAATGAATGTATGATATCTACCATCATGAAAACATGTGGAAGTAGAAAACTTACTGGTAGAGCATACACACAAATGACAAATAGGAATGACTCAAGTGTTACCACTACAGCAAACCACCAAACTGCAAGTGATAAACAATGAGACAAAAAGAAAAGAAAAAAACATATACAAAACTCTAAAAAAATTCAACAAAGTGATAAGAATAAGTCCTCACCTATCAACAATAACCTTGAATGTGAATAAATTAAATTCCTCACTTAAAAGATATAGACTGGTTAAGTGGCTTTAAAAAATACGATTCAACTATATGCTGCCTACAATAAACTCACCGATATCGTTTGGACATTTGTGCCTTCAAAATTTCATGTTGAAATTTAATCTTCAGTGTTGGAGGTGCGGCCTAGTGGAAGGTTTTTGGGTCATGGAAATGGATGGTTTCCTGACCTTTAATGGTTTGCTGACCTTCTCATGGTAGTGTGTAAGTTCTCTATTAGTTTCTGTAAGACGTGGTTGTTTAAAATAGCATGGCACCTTTCTCCCATTGCTTTTGCTTTCTCTTGCCATACTATCTGTGCACACACCTACTCTCATTCACTTCCAGCATGAGTGGAAGCAGTCTAAGGCTCTCTTCAGATGAAGGTGCCAGTGCCATGTTTCTCATACAGCAGGCAGAACCATGAGCCAAATAAACCTCTTTTCTTTATAAATTACCTGGCCTCAAGTATACCTTGAGAGCAATACAAACATATTCACCTTGACTCTAAAGATACCTATAGACTGAAATTGATGGGATTTTAAAAAAACGATATTCCACGCAAACAGAGGGGCTTCAAGATGACTGATTAGAGGCATCTGGTACTTGCCTCCTTTTCCAAAAATAAAGGAAAATGGCAAGTAGAAAATCACGCTTCAATGTGGAATTTAACAGAGAAGTGACAGAAAATACCTATGGAAGAAAGGAGAGGAAAATAAGTCACCCTGCTCAGCTAAAACTAGCTGAGAGTCTGGAGTGGCTCAGCAACACAGGGAAAGGGTAAATGAGTGACTCCCAGTGATTCACATTCCCACCATGAATTTCAGCAATTCTTGTCACAACATATGAAGGCACTGAGACTAACATAGGGAGCTACCTAGAGATAGCAATGTGACATTAATCCAGAGAGAAAGCTCACACTAAGTTCCATACACCCTCAGAGACTTAAGCAGCTAAAAAAACATGCCTTTTTGTGAACCCAGGTCCCACCAGATTGTTTGCTACCCCGGAGACCAACAGCCCCTGGATCTCAACACACTTAGAGTTGCATTTATATACCCCACCTACAGCTGAGTACTGCTGCTTGCTGCTCCTGCAACAGCCAACTTGTGATTAATTAGCAGTGACCTTGTTGCTCTTAATATCAGGGCTAGAGCATATGTTAAAGCACTTGGAGGACAGGCTACCCTTATTGCAGTCACCATTTGGGGCCGAAGTGTGTGCTCCTTAGCTACATGGAAATGACTGCTGCCACTGAAAGCAACACTTTCCTGCTGCACAGTAGGATCACAGAGCAGCCACTGCTGCCACCACCTAAGCAATCCAATGGGGTTTGGGTGACTCCACTTCTGCCTAACACATTTAAGCCTTGGAGACAGGCCTGATTGCCCCAGCTCCACTCCACCCAGTGCCTAACAATCTACCACTATCACCACAGATGGCACTCACCTGCATGAACCACAAGTAATTCTGGGGACTGACCTGCCCAGCTTGTCACAGCCATCACCAACACAAGTGCAGACCACTTTGGAGCCAGAAAATTGTCCCAACACTGCTATTGCCATTACCCATGGAACACATAGTGCCCAAGTACCCAAGAACCAACCCACTTATCTGCCCATCGTTGCTAATGCTAACACCAAAGCAAGCCATCTAGAGGACAAAAATCAATAAGCCTAGACCTGCTAATACTAATGCCAGTGTATGTTGTCATTGGGTTGAAAGGCATGCATCTTTGGACCATCACTCCTACCACTGGGGCCAGAAGACTGGCCCACCTGATATCTCCTTTCCAAGCAAAATTTAACTACAACTTCCAAGAACTACTGCACCCTAAAGAATGGAGGAAATCACAGAAATTACTGACACTTTACAGCTGAAGAAATATACAAAGACTACACTACTGCATGCACCAAAAATCATAGCCAAATAGCCATGCCAAACCAACACCATACATACATCTTCAAAAAAATCCTCCTCTACAAAAATAAATTTCAAAAATGGAAGAAATGACAGTTACATCAGATACTCAAATACCAACATAATGACAAAGGAAACATGAAAAAGCAAGGAAAATGACACCTCCAAAGGACATAATAATTTTACTGAGATTCCAATGAAAAACAAATTATCAAATCCCAGAAAAAAAAATTGAAAATTATGATAGTAAAGAAGATCAGGGAGAACTTGGATAAATAATATAGAGAAATCCAAAAACTAATTCAGGATATAAATTAAAAATTTACCAAAAAGATAAATATCATACAAAAAGAGCCAAGCAGAAATTTGGAACTAAAAAATCATTGAGAAAATGTAACATCTACTCTGAAGCTTCAATAGTAGACTAGATCAAGCAGAAGTAAGAATTTCAAAATGTAAAGAAAGGCCTTATGAAATACTCAGAAAATGAAAGAAAAAATACAAAAGAATGTGCAAAGTATACGTGAAACATAAGACACCACAAAGTTACAAAATTCTTAAAATTTTGGTGTACCAAAAAGTGGAGAAGAAATGAAATGGGTAGAAAACCTACTTAACAAAATAATGGCTGAAAACATTCCAAGTGTAGACATCCATATACAGGAAGCTCAGAGATCCCCAAATACATGGAAGCCAAAAAGGTTTTCTTTATGGCACACCACCAAGCCAAACACAAGAAGAGAATTCTAAAAACAGCAAGAGAAAACTGTCTAGTCACTTATAAGTGTTCCCTCATCAGACTAACAGCAGATTTCTCAGTAGAAACCTTATAGACCAGGAGGGAATGGGACGATATATTCAAAGTACTGAAAGAAAGAAAAAAAAACTATCAGCCAAATAAACCACACCCAGCAAAGTTATCCCTCATAAATAAAAAGGAATAAAATATTTCCAAGACAAGAAAATCTGAGGAATTCCTCACAAGACCAGTTCTACAAGAAAAGTTCAAGGAAGTCCTACACCTGGAAATGAAAAGACAACATATGTCACCGTATCAGTCCATTCTGACCCTGCTATAAAGAACTACTTGAGACTGGGTAACTTATGAAGAAAAGAGGTTTAATTAACTCACAGTTTTGCAGGCTTAAGAAGAAGCATAAATAGGAGGCCTCAGGAAACTTACAATCATAGTGGAAGATGAAGGG
The DNA here is from genome assembly GCF_028885655.2 of Pongo abelii. Lineage (NCBI taxonomy): Eukaryota > Metazoa > Chordata > Mammalia > Primates > Hominidae > Pongo > Pongo abelii. Next base: position 85,169,630 of record NC_072008.2, read on the forward strand.
GAAGCAAGCATGTCTTACATGGCAGAGAAGGAGAAAGAGAGTGAGGGGGGATGTGGGATGTGCCACACTTTTAACCCATCAGATTTTGTGTGAACTCAGTCACTATCATAAGAACAGCATGGGGAAATCCACCCCCATGTGATTCAATCACCACCTATCAGGTGCCTTGCCTGACACATGGGGATTACAATTGAACATGAGATTTGGGTGGGGACACAGAGCCAAACCATATTAGCCATAATTAAAATACACAGAAGTACAAAACTGGTAGAGCAAACACTGGTAGACCAAACACTCAAATAAGAAAGGAAAAGGACTCAAGTGTTACCACTAGAGAAAACCAACAAATCAGTTATTCACAATAAGAGAGAAAGAAAGAAACAAAGGGTATACAAAACAACCAGATGTGAATTAGTAAAATGACAAGAATAAACCCTCCCATATCAATAATAACCTTGAATGTAAACAGATTAAACTTTCAACCTAAAAGTTTAGACTAGATGAATAGATTTTTTTTAAAAAAATGGACAAACTATATGCTACCTTCAAGAAATGAATATCACTTGTAAAGACAAAGAGAGACTGAAAAAGAATAGATGAAAAAATATTTCATGCAATCAGAAACCAAAATTGAGAAGTAGCTATACTTTTACCAGATAAAACAGAATTTAAATAAAAAACAATGAAAAGAAACAAAAAAGTCATTATATTCTTACAAAGAGATCAATTCAGCAAAGGATAAAATAATCTAACATATATGCACTGAACACCAAAGCCTCCAGATATGTAAGACAAATACTATTACCTACATATAAAGAAGAGATAAACTCCAATAAAAGTTGGGACTTTAACACCCCACTCTCAGGATCTGACATATCTTCCAGATAGAAAAGTAACAAAGAAACATTGGATTAATATTGCACTATACACAAAACCATCATAACAGAAACACACAGAACATTTCATCCAACAACTAGAGAATACACATTCCTCTAATCAGTACATGGAGCATCCCCCAGGAGAGACACAAAACGTATGTTAGGACACAGAACAAGTCTCAACAATTTCTTTTTGAATTCTAAATAATATCAACTATTTTCTCAGACCACAGTGGAATAAAACTATAAATCAATAACAAGAGGAACAATAACAGCTGCACAAATACATGGAAATTAAACAACATGCCTTTGAGGGAAGGGCCAAGGTGGTCGATTAGAAACAGCTGCAGTTGGAGGCTCCCACTGAGAAGAATGAAAACAGGGAATGAAACCTGCATTGGAAACTGAGGTATCCATGTTCTCTCATTAGGACTGACTAGGCAGTTGGTGCAACCCACGAAGAGCAAGAAAAAGCAGGGTGATGTGACAGCCCACCTTGAAGCCACATGGGGCAAAGGAGCTCCCACCCACAGCCAAGGCAGGCAGTGAGTGATCCTACTACCCTACCTGGGAAACCACACTTATTCCGTGAATCTGTGCAACCCACAGACCAGGAGATCCCCCTTGTGAGCCCACACTACATGGGCCTTGGGTCTCAACCACAAAGCTGTGCAGATTCTCAGTGGCCACTTGGCTGGAAACTGCCTAAGACTACCGAGTTCCCAGGGGAACATATTACTGATTGGGGGACCTGAAAAAGATGAAAAGAATGGTACAAAGTTGGAAAACATACTTCAGGATATCATCCAGGAGAACTTCCCTACTGAACAAGACAAGCCAACATTCAAATTCAGGAAATGTAGAGAACCCCAGTAAGACATTTCATGAGAAGATCAACCCCAAGACACATAATCATTAAATTATCCAAGATCAAAATGAAGGAGACAATGTTAAAGGAAGCCAGAAAGAAAGGCCAGGTCACCTTCAAAGGGAAACCCATCAGACTTACAGCAGACCTCTCAGCAGAAACCCTACAAGACAGAAGAGATTAGCGGCCAATATTCAACATTCTGAAAAAAAAAAAAAAAGGATTTCCAACACAGAATTTCATATCCAGTCAAACTAAGCTTTATAAGTGAAAAAGAAATAAAATCCATTTCAGTAAAGTAAATGCTGAAGAAATTCATTGCCACCAGGCTGGCCTTGCAATAGCTCCAAAAGGAAGCAATAAACATGGAAAAGAAAAACCGTTACCAGCCATCGTAAAAACACACAGAAGTGCAAAGAACAATGACACTATGAAGCAACTACATCAACAAGTCTGCAAAATAATCAGCTAGCATCATGATGACTGGATAAAATTCACACATAACAATAATAACCTTAAATGTAAATGGGCTAAAAGTCCCAATTAAAAGACAGAATGTTGAGCTGGATAGAGTCAAGACCCATCAGTGTGCTGTATTCAAGAGACATCTTACATGCAGACACACATAGGTTGAAAATAAAGGGAGGGGAGAAAATTTACAAAAAAAAAAAAAAATTGGAAAGCAGAGGTGGCAATCCTAGTTTTTGACAAAACAGATTTTATACCAACAAAAACAAAGAAAAGAAGGGCATTACATAATGGTAAAGGGATTAATTCAACAAGAGAGCTAACTCCTAAATATATAATATGCACCTAATACAGGAGCACTCAGATTTATAAAACAAGTTCTTAGAGATCTACAAAGAGACTTAGACTCTAAAACAATAATACTGGGAGACTTTAATATCCCACTGTCAATATTAGACAGATCACTGAGTCAGAAAATTAACTAGAATATTCAGGACTTGAACTCAGCTCTGGATCAAGTGGACTTCATGGATATCTACAGAACTCTCCACCCAAAAACAACAGAATATACATTCTTCTTGGTGTCACATGGCACTTACTCTAAAACCGAACACATAATTGGAAGTAGAAATGTCTTCAGCAAATGCAAAAGAACGGAAATCATAACAATCTCTCAGACCACAGTGCAATCAAATTAGAACTTAGGATTAAGAAACTCACTCAAAATCACATAATTACATGAAAATTGAACAAACTGCTCCCAAATGACTCCTGGGTAAATAATGAAAGTAAGGCAGAAATCAAGAAGTTCTTTGAAACCAATGAGAACAAAGAGACAATGTAGCAGAATCTCTGGGATGCAGCTATGTAGCTAAAGCTGTGTTAAGAGGTAAATTTATAGCACTACATCCCCACATCAAAAAGCTAGAAGATCTTAAATCCAAACCACAACATCACAACTAAAAGAACTACAGAATCAAGATCAAGCAAATCCAAAAGCTAGCAGAAGACAAGAAATAATCAAGATCAGAGTGGAACTGAAAAAGACAGAAACATGAAAAATTCTTCAAAACATAAATGAATCCAGGAGCTGGGTTTTTGAAAAAATTAATATAATAGATAGACTGGTAGCTTGACTGATAAAGAAGAAAAGAGAGAAGAATCAAATAGACACAATACAGATGCCACAGAAATACAAACAACCATGAGACTCCTATAAATACCTCTATGAAAATAAACTAGAAAATCTAGAAAAATGATTAAACTCCTGGACACACACACCCTCCCAAGACTGAATCAGGAAAAAGTTGAATCCTTCAATAGATCAATAGCAAGCCCTGAAATTGAGGCAGTAATAAATAGCCTATCAAAAAATAAAAAAGCCCAGGACCAGATGGACTTACAGCTGAATTCTACCAGAGGCACAAAAAGGATCTGGTACCATTCCTTCTAAAACTATTCCAAACCGTTGAAAAGGAGGTACTTCTTCTTAACTCATTTTATGAGGCCAAAATCATCCTAATACAAAAACTTGGCAGAGATACAACAGAAAAAGAAAACTTCAGGTCAATATCCCTGATGAATATCATTGCAAATATCCTTAATAAAATACTGGCAAACTGAATCCAGCAGCACATTAAAAAGTTTATCCATTATGATCAAGTCAGCTTCATTCCTGGAATGCGAGGCTGGTTCAACATACAGAAATCAATAATTTATCACATAAACAGAACTAAAGAGAAAAACCACATGATTATCCCAATAGACACAGAAAAGGTCTTCAATAAAATTCAACACCGCTTAATGTTAAAAACTCTCAAAAAACTAGGCATTGATGAGACATACCTCAAAATAATAAGAGTCATTTATGACAAACCTGTAGTCAATATCATACTGAATGGACAAAAGCTGGACATATTCCCTTTGAAAACTGGCAGAAGATAAGGATGCTGTCTCTCACCACTCCTATTCAATATAGTATTGAAAGTTCTGGCCAGGGCAATCAGACAAGAGGAAAATATAAAGCGTATTCAAATAGGAAGAGAGGAAGTCAGACTGTCTCTGTTTGCAAATGACATAACTCTATGTCTAGAAAACCCCATTGCATCTCAGTCTCAAAGCTCCTTAAGCTGATAAGCAACTTCAGCAAAGTATCAAGATATAAAATCAATGTGCAAAAATCACAAGCATTCTTACACACCAACAATAGACAAGCAGAGAGCCAAATCATGAATGAACTCCCATGAATAACTGCTACAAAAAGCATAAAGTACCTCAAAATACAGCTAACAACGGAAGTGAAAGACCTCTTCAAGGAGAACTACAAACCGCTATTCAAGTAAATAAGAGAGGACAAAAACAAATGATAAAACATTCCATGCCCACGGATAGGAAGAATCAATATTGCAAAAATGGCTATACTACCCAAAGTAATTTACAGATTCAATGCTATTCCCACTAAACTGCCACTGACATTCTTCACAGAATTAGACAAAACTACTTTAAAATTCATATGAAAGGTGGGCAGATCACAGGGTCAAGAGATCGAGACCATCCTGGCCAACATGGTGAAACCCCATCTCTACTAAAAATGAAAAATTAGCTGGGCGTGGTGGCACGTGCCTGTAGTCCCAGCTACTCGGGAGGCTGAGGCAGGAGAATCACTTGAACTCAGGAGGCAGAGGTTGCAGTAAGCCGAGATGGCACCACTGCACTCCAGCCTGGTGACAGAGACTGAAAGAAAGAGAGAAAGAAAGAAAGAAAGAAAGAAAGAAAGAAAGAAAGAGAGAGAGAGAGAGAAAGAAAGAAGGAAGGAAGGAAGGAAGGAAGGAAGGAAGGTAGGAAGGAAGGAAGGAAGGAAGGAGGGAAGGAAGGAAAGAAAGAAAAGAAAGAAAGAAAAGAAAGATTCATATGGAACCAAACAAAAGCCCATACAGCCAAGACAATTCTAAGCAAAAAGAACAAAGCTGGAGGCATTGTGCTACGTGATGACAAACCACACTACAAGGCTACAGTAACCAAAACAGCATGGTACTTACACAAAAACAGACACTAGACCAATGGAACAGAATAGAGCTCTCAGAAATAAGACCACACATCTACAACCATTTGATCTTTGACAAACCTGACAAAAAGAAGCAATAGGGAATGGATTCCCTATTTAATAAATGGTGCTGGGAAAACTGGCTAGCCATATGCAAATTGAAACAGGACCCATTTTTTACACATTATACAAAAATGAACTCAAGATGGATTAAAGACTTAAATGTAAGGCTCAAAACTATGAAAATCCTAGAAGAAAATCTGGGCAATCCCATTCAGGACTTAGGCACAGGCAAAGATTTTATGACAAAAATATCAAAAGCAATTGTAACTAAAGCAAAAATTGACAAATGGGATTTAATTAAAAGAAGGAGCTTCTGTACAGCAAAAGAAACTATCAACAGAGTGAACAGACAACATACAGAATGGAAGAAAATTTCTCCAATCTGTCCATCTGACAAAGGTCTAATAGCCAGAATCTACATGGAACTTAAACAAATTTACAACAACAACAACAACAACAAAAAACCACATTAAAACATGGGCAAAGGACATGAACAGACACTTTTCAAAAGAAGACATTTATGTGGCCAACAAACATATGAAAAAAAGGTCAACATCACTATTCATTAGAGAAATGCAAATCAAAAGCACAATGAGATACCACCTCACACCAGTCAGAATGGTGATTATCAAAAGGTCAGGAATCAACAGATGCTGGCAGGGCTGTGGAGAAATAGGAACACTTTTACACTGTTGGTGGGAATGTAAATTAGTTCAACCATTGTGGAAGACAGTATGGTGATTCCTCAAAGACCTAGAACCATAAATACCATTTGACCCAGAAATTTAACTACTGGGTAAATACCTAAAAGAATATAAATCATTCTATTATAAAGATGCATTGCAGCAGTATTCACAATAGCAAAGACATGGAGTCAACCCAAATGCCCATCAATAATAGACTGGATAAAGGAAATGTGGTACATATACACCATGGAATACTATGCTGCCATACAAAGGAACTAGATCACATCCTTTGCAGAGACATGGATAAAGCTGGAAGCCATTATCCTCAGCAAACTAATGCAGAACAGAAAACCAAACACCACATGTTCTCACTTCTAAATGGGAGCGGAACAACCAGGCGCGGTGGCGCATTCCTGTAATCCCAGCACTTGGGAGGCTGAGGCGGGTGGATCACGAGGTCAGGAGATCGAGACTCTCTTGGCTAACATGGTGAAACCCTGTCTCTACCAAAAATACAAAAAATTAGCCGGCCGTGGTGGTGGGCGCCTGTAGTCCCAGCTACTCAGGATGCTGATGCAAGAGAATGGCATGAACCTGGGAGGCGCAGTTTGCAGTGAGCCAAGATCATGCCACTGCACTCCAGCCTGGGAGACAGAGCAAGACTCCGTCTCAAAATAATAATAATAATAATAATAATAATAATAATAATAAATAAATAAATGGGAGCTGAAAAATAAGAACACATAGATACAGGGAGAGGAACAACACACACTGTGGCCTGTCAGGGGGATGGAGAGAGAGAATAAACAGCTAATGTATGCAGGGCTTAACACCTAGGTGATGGGTTGATAGGTGCAGCAAACCACCATAGCAAATGTTTACCTATGTAACAAACTTGCATGACCTGCATGAGTATCCTGGAACCTAAAATTAAATTAAATTAAATTTTTAAAGACATTCTCCTGAGTCACCATTGGGTCAAGAAATAAACTAATAAAGACATGAAAAAAATATTGAAACAGATGAATGCAAATCTAAGTACAGCATATGAAAACTTATGGGATACAGCAAAAACAGTGCTAAGAGGGAATTTTACATCAAAAATGCTTACATTAAAATAAAATAGTGGGAGTGTTCAAATAAACAATCTAGTGATTTACTTACGCAAACTAGAAAGCAAGAAAAAATAAATCCTTTTCTTAATCCAGTCTATCATTTTTGGACATTTGGGTGGGTTCCAAGTCTTTGCTATTGTGAATAGTGCCACAATAAACATACGTGTGCATGTGTCTTTATAGCAGCATGATTTATAGTCCTTTGGGTATATATCCAGTAATGGGATGGCTGGGTCAAATGGTATTTCTAGTTCTAGATCCCTGAGGAATCGCCACACTGACTTCCACAAGGGTTGAACTAGTTTACAGTCCCACCAACAGTGTATAAGTGTTCCTATTTCTCCACATCCTCTCCAGCACCTGTTGTTTCCTGACTTTTTAATGATTGCCATTCTAACTGGTGTGAGATGGTATCTCATTGTGGTTTTGATTTGCATTTCTCTGATGGCCAGTGATGGTGAGCATTTTTTCATGTGTTTTTTGGCTGCATAAATGTCTTCTTTTGGGAAGTGTCTGTTCATGTCCTTCACCCACTTTTTGACGGGGTTGTTTGTTTTTTTCTTGTAAATTTGTTTGAGTTCATTGTAGATTCTGGATATTAGCCCTTTGTCAGATGAGTAGGTTGTGAAAATTTTCTCCCATTTTGTAGGTTGCCTGTTCACTCTGATGGTAGTTTCTTTTGCTGTGCAGAAGCTCTTGAGTTTAATTAGATCCCATTTGTCAATTTTGGCTTTTGTTGCCATTGCTTTTGGTCTTTTAGACATGAAGTCCTTGTCCATGCCTATGTCCTGAATGGTATTGCCTAGGATTTCTTCTAGGGTTTTTACGGTTTCAGGTCTAACGTTTAAGTCTTTAATCCATCTTGAATTAATTTTTGTGTAAGGTGTAAGGAAGGGATCCAGTTTCAGCTTTCTACATGTGGCTAGCCAGTTTTCCCAGCACCATTTATTAAATAGGGAATCCTTTCCCCATTGCTTGTTTTTCTCAGGTTTGTCAAAGATCAGATGGTTGTAGATATGCAGAGTTATTTCTGAGGGCTCTGTTCTGTTCCATTGATCTATATCTCTGTTTTGGTACCAGTACCATGCTGTTTTGGTTACTGTAGCCTTGTAGTATAGTTTGAAGTCAGGTAGTGTGATGCCTCCAGCTTTGTTCTTTTGGCTTAGGATTGACTTGGCAATGCAGGCTCTTTTTTGGTTCCATATGAACTTTAGTTTTTTCCAATTCTGTGAAGAAAGTCATTGGTAGCTTGATAGGGATGGCATTGAATCTATAAATTACCTTGGGCAGTATGGCCATTTTCACAATATTGATTCTTCCTAACCATGAGCATGGAATGTTCTTCCATTTGTTTGTATCCTCTTTTATTTCATTGAGCAGTGGCACCATGGAATACTATGCAGCCATAAAAAATGATGAGTTCATGTCCTTTGTAGGGACATGGATGAAATTGGAAATCATCATTCTCAGTAAACTATCGCAAGGACAAAAAACCAAACACCTCATGTTCTCACTCATAGGTGGGAATTGAACAATGAGAACACATGGACACTGGAAGGGGAACATCATACTCTGGGGACTGTTGTGGGGTGGGGGGAGGGGGGAGGGACAGCATTAGGAGATATACCTAATGCTAAATGACGAGTTAATGGGTGCAGCACACCAGCATGGCACATGTATACGTATGTAACTAACCTGCACATTGTGCACAAGTACCCTAAAACTTAAAGTATAATAATAATAAAATAAAATAAAATAAATAAATAAAATAAAATAAAATAAAATTCAGATTCAGAAAAGGTTGTTGAATTTTATTCATATCTAATAACATCTATTGAAATATTCAAATCATGTTTGTTCTTTAATCAGTTATTACCAGTTTTCTTACTTTAACTATATTCAGAATAATGTGCTTGCATCTTCATCCATTAATAAATATGAAACACATTGCAGGCAACAACACTATGATATAAATGTATAATTTTCTCAAATGGCTAAATTCAAGCAATACTATAGTGTGGCAGAGTCTCATGGGCATAAACATGCTCACACTTTCAAATACAATGGAAAATTGAGAAACATATTTTGTCTTTGTTTTCCATTAAATGCCTGGGAGATCTTTGGAAACCACTTCATTTCTGTAGGTATCAGTCTTATCATCTGTGTAAAAATTGTTTACATTAAACAACCTCCTTCCAAGTACACACTTCCCAGTCTTTTAACATGTTAAGGTTTTCCCTGCATATACACGTGTTTTATATGTGAAGTAAGATTACAATCTCTTACCATTTATATTTAATATTTTTACTAGAGGATTTTACCAATTCAACAGGACAAAGAACAAAGAAGAGGGAGAATAATGAATAATAGTCATAAATATATGACAGAAATAATCACAACTATATGTATTTGCAGATTACATAATTACACATTTAGAAAATTCAAAAGAATGTACAAAAAACCTGCTAGGTATAAAAAGTAAATTCATGGTCTCAGGATACAATATTAATATGTAAAAATCACTAGGTCTTTACACTAAGAACAAAGTAATTCATTTACTTTAGGAACAAAAATTATATTGAGTATACTATTTGTAGTAGCACCAAAAATGTAAAATATCTAAAAATATATTTAGCAAAAATCTAAAAGACTTCTACACTGAAGGTCACAAAACATTGCTCAGGGAAAAAAGGACTAATTTTTTGGAAAATTATTACAAGCTTATTGGTGAGAAACCTCAATATTGTAAAGACATGTATTCCTTCAAATTTGAATTAAATCAGCATACTTTTTTCCAGATATGTACAAGTTAATGCTAAAGTTTGTATAGACTTATACAAACAGTATTGTAAATATAGAGCAAGGTCAAAGGCATTAGTGTAACATGAATTTAAACTTATTATAATGTTACAGTAAGCGTGTAGTATCGGAGAAAGAATAGTCAAAAAGTTTAATTAACTAGAAAATAAATCCACATTCAGTGGTCCAATTACATTTAACAAAGACATTAATTAATCTAAATTGGAATAAAATAATTTTCCACAAAAAAAAGAAAACATAAATCCTAAAATTAGCAGAAGAAGAAATAATAAAGATCAGATCAGAACAAAACAACATAGAGGACCCTCAAAAAATGAAGACGGATCAATGAAACAAAAAATTGGTGTTTGACGAGATAAACAAAGTAAGTACACTGTTAGCTAGAATAACCAAGGGAAAAAAAAGACAAGACCAAAATATATAAAATGACAAACAAAAACGGAGACATTGCAACTGATACCACTGAAATACAAATGAACATCAGAGATTATTATGAACAATTATACAATTAAAAATTAGAAAACTTAAAAGACATAGATGAATTCCTGGAAACATAAACCTACCAAGACTGGATCAGAAAGAAAAATAAAACCTGAACAAACAAGTAAAGAGTAATAATATTGATTCGGTAAAAAAAAGTCTCCCAACAAAGAGAATCCCAGGACTGGATGGGTTCACCACAGAATTCTACCAAACACACAAAGAAGAACTAATGCCAATTCTCCTCAAACCGTTTCAAAAAACTTAAGAGGGAATTCTCCACAACTCATTATACAAGGCCAGCATTACCTTGATATAAAACCAGGCTAGGATGCAACAAAAAAAGATAACTATAGGCAAATTTCCATGATGAACAAAGATGCAGAAATCATCAACAAAATACTACCAAATCAAATCTAATAACACATCTAAAAGATAATACACCATGATCAAGTGGAATGTATTCCAGGGACACAAGCATAGTTCAACATATGCAAATTCAATAAAAATGATACATCAAATCAATAGAATGAAAGACAAAAATTATGTGATCATCTCAACAGATTTAGAAAAAGCATTTGAAATAATTCAACACTCCTTCATGACAAAAGCTCTCAACAAACTAGGCATAGAAGGAACATAACATAATATAGGTTATATATAATAAAACCACAGCTAACAATATATTCAATGAGGAAAAGCTCAAAGACTTTCTTCTAAGAACTAGAACAAGACAAGGATGCCCACTTTCACCACTCCTATTCAACATAGTACTGGAAGTCCTAGCCAGCACATTTAGGCAACAGATAGAAATAAAAGGCATCCAAATTGGAAATTGGGGAGTCAAATTTTTCCTGTTTCCAGAGGACATTATCATACATCTAAAAACCCTGAACCCTCTAACAACAAAAACAACAAAAACTCTTAGACCTGATAAATAAATTTAATCAAGTAATAGAACATAAAGTCAATATAAAAAATCGGTAGTGTTTCTATACACCAATAATGAACTTGCTGAAAAAAATCAGAAGTCCCATTTGCAATAACTACAAAAAATACCTATAAATATGTATAACCAAGCATGTGAAAGACCTCCCCAAGAAAAAGTATGAAAACCTACTGAAAGAAGTCAAAGAGGTCAAAAACAAATGAAAAGATATCCCAAGCTCATGGATTGGAAGAATTACCATCATTAAAGTCACCACGCTACCCAAAGAAATCCACAGATTAAATGTAATCCTTATAAAAATGCCAGTCATTTTTCAGAAAAATAGAAAAAAAATTTCTAGAATTTGTATGGAACCAAGACAAAGCCCAAATAGCCAAAGCAGTTCTCAGCAAGAAGAACAAAGTTGTGGACATCACATTATCTGACAACAAAATATATTAATTACTAATCTATGGTAAGCAAAACAGCATTGTACTGGCATAAAAACAGATATATTGATCAATGGAACAGAGTAGAGGGCCTAGATACAAATCTATGCATTTACAACCAACTAATTTTTGACAGAGGTGTCTTCCATTTAAAAAGTGGGAGTCTCTTGAATAAATGTTGCTTGCAGTACTGGATATCCATATGCAGAAGAAAAGAATGAAACTTGATCCATATCTCTCCCTACATAAAACATCAATTAAAAAATAAAAATATAAATGTTAAGTCCTGAATCTATAAAACTAGTAAAAACATACATTGGACAAATGCTTCAGGACATTGGTCTTGGCAAAGAGTTTTTGTCAAAAGAACAGTCAACTACATTTAAAAAAATAGACACATGGGACTACATCAAGGTAAAAAACATTTTGTGTAGCAAACGAAACAATTAAAGTGAAAAGACAACATACCAAATCAGAAAAAAATTTTGCAAGCTTTCCATCTGACAAGGTATTAACAAGCAAAATCTATAAGAAATTCAAACAACTCAGTTGGAAAAAATATATAATTTAATAAAAAATAGGCAAAATATCTAAATAATCATTTCTCTAAAGAAGACATACAAATGGCCAACAGGTACATATAAAAATGTTCAACATCACTAATCACCAGGGAAATGCAAATCAAAACCACAATGAGATATCATGTCACCCCAGTTAAAGTGGCTATCATTAAAAAGACAAAAAATAATGAATGCTGTCTAGCATAAAGAGAAAAGGGAACAGGTATACACTGTTGATGGAAATACAAATGAATACAGCCATTACGGCAAACAGTATGAGTTTCATCCAAAAACTAAAAATATACCTACCATATAACCTACAATTCCACTATTGGGTATTTATCCAAAGGCAAGAAAATCAGTATATCAAAAATATACCTATACCCGCATGTTTAATGAAGCTCTGTTCATAGTAGCTAAGATATGGAATCAACCTAAATGTCTATCAACAGTTGAAGGTATTTAGAAAATGTGTCTTATATGCACAATGGAATACTATTCAGCCATAAAAAGAATATCATTTAGGACACCATGGATGAGCTTGGAGGACATTATCTTATGTAAAATGAGTCAGGCAGAGAAAAAGAAATACCACATGTTCTTACACAAATATAGGAGCTAAAAACTTTTTGAGCTAATTAAAGTAGAAAGTAAAATTGTAGATGTTAGAAGCTGAGAAGTATGGGTAGGAGGGAAGATGGAGAGAGGCAAATTAACAGACACAAAATTAATGCTACATAGGAGAAATGAGTTGTGGTGTTCCACAGCACTGTAGGGTAAATATGATTAACTATAATTTATTGCATATTTTCAAAAAGCTGAAAAAGAGGATTTTGAATGTTTACAACACAGGAAAATGATAAACATTTGAGGTGATGAATATGTTAATTACTCTGATTTGATCATTATATATCATATATGTATCAAAATATCACTTTTTCCATAAATACGTACAAATATTACATATAAACTAAAAATGAATTTTTTAAAAAGAAGTAAGAAGTGATCCCTTTTAGGAGGTGATTAGGTCACAAGGACTTCTTTCTCATGAATGAGATTAAGGCCTTTATAGAGCTGGTTTCACAAAATGTATGTCTTTTTTGCCCAACACTTTCATCATGTGAGAACACAGCATTCTTTGTCTTGAAGAATGTGGCAATAAGGCGTCATCTTGGAGGTGGGAACTGGGCCCTTGCTGAACACGAGACCTGTCAGTGCCCTGATTTTGGACTCAGCCTCCAGAAGTAAGAGAAATAAAATACTATTCTTTATAAATTACTCAGTTTGTGGTATTTTGTTATAGCAACACAAATGGAACAAGACAAGAAATAAACTATACAAATAAGAAAATAGTTAACAAGTTGATTCTCAAATTTATGAAATGGCAAAGACCTGAAACAGTCAATATAATTCTTAAAATAAGACCAAATTTGAAGAATGGTATCTGGTTTCAAAACTTACTAGAAAACTATGGTCATTAAGGCAGCATGGTGTTAGCATTAAGATAGATAAATAGAGCAATGGAATACAATAGAGTCTATTTCTAGACTCACATATAATCACTCAATCAATTTTCCACAGAAGTGACAAGGTAATTCAGTGTGGAAAGCAGGGACTTTTCAAGGTACTGGAACAACCAGATATCCATATACAGAAATATTAACCTCAATTCCTACCTTATGTCACAAAGAAGAGTTGATTCAAGATGAACAATCAACTTAAACATAAAAGCTAAGACTAACATGTTTCTAAAGGAAAACATAGAATATTTTTCAACTTAAGCAAAGATATTTTAAGCAAATTACAAAAAAGCACTAAACATAAACAAAAAAAGATAAATGATACTTCTTCAAAATTAAAAATATCTGCTCATCAAAAAATACATTACCTAACTGGTAATGCAAATTACAGACTCGGAGATAATACTTGCAATGCACATATCGAACAAAGGACTCAACCAGAATATGTAAAAAAAAACCCTTCTATAATTAGACTATAAAAAGAAAAACAAGCTGATTAAAATGAGCTAAACACTTGAATAGATACTTCACAAAAGAAAATATATGAGTGCAAGTTTTTATATTCTACATCTCTCACTTATTCTCGCTGAACCTGCTCTTAGCCCTCCTGAATGCTACCAATCCCTTGATCATTTAGTTCTTCCTGAATCCATTAATCCCTTGATTCCTTACTCAAACACAAACCCAACCCCCCAAAAAATATGTGAATGGATAATTAGCATGTGAGAAGATCCTCAACATCAAGAGTCATCAGGAAAAAGCAAATACGGTCACAATTGGATACTACTTCACATATTCAAGAATGACTAAAATTAAAAGCATTGACAACACAAAATGTTGGTAAGGATATGGAGCACCTAGAACCCTCATAATACGGCTCATGAGAGTGAAAAATGCTACAATCACTTTGGAAAACAATTTACCAGTTTCATTTATATACCTTTTGTCCCATCAATGGCCACCTCTTAAAATAAGGAAATATGTTCAATCATATAAGAACAGAATTGTAAAGTAAAACTGCACTGAGATATTATCTGCCATAAAATTATAACACATTTATTCCACAAAACAATGGGAAAATAGTTACTTTCATATAAATCTGGTGGAACGTGTAAAATGATACACCTATGGGGGAGAATTTGGTACTATAAATCAAAATTTCAAATGTGTGTGTCTGTTTCTGGGAATTTATCCCACTGATCATGCACATAAGACACACATCAAAAAACATATGTGCAAAGTTATTTTCTTCAGGATTGCTTGTAATAGCCAAAGACTGAAAACAAGTCAGTGTCCATCCACGGTGGATGGGTAAAATTAGCCATAATTCACCCACACAATAGAATATAGTCCTGATATTAAGAAATGATAAGGAAGATCCCTATGGACTGCAATGACCCCGAGGACATTGTAAGTGAAAAATACAAACTACAGAGCAATTTATATATTATGTTATCTTTTGTGTAAAATGGGAGTAAGTTTACTTGTATTGGCATTAAAAAAATATTGAAATGACATACATAAAAAAAACTACTAAAAGTAATGTCCCATGTTGTGTGTGAAGGTGCTAAAACATGATGGATGAGAACAGAAATGGGAAGCAAGAACTCTACATATTCATTTGTATAAAGTGTTGATTTTTGGACTATGTGACTCCATTACCTATTCAAACATTAAATTGAGGAAAAAGAAAAAAAAGGGATAAAAGGCCCAAACATTAGCTTTGGCTAGAAAAATTCCATATCTATGAAAAATAGGAGAAGGAAACTAGATTGATTAAAAGGTATAGTCAATCGCAAAATAATAAAAGTGTTATGTACAGATACTTCATTCAACGATGTTTGGCAATTAACAGATGAGAAACAGTGAAATGGTAATTAATAAGGGTGATAAAATGAAACACACAATCTTTGAAACATAGGTAAGTACTTGCTTATATGAAAGCATGTTAGAAAGAAAGGAATAAGAAAAAAGTATATAGAATCTGAATGAAGTCAGGAGATAAATGTAGGAGGATGGTCTCTTAGGGGTCAAGAGGAGATGAGGAAAAGTATACAGATTAAAGAGAAGTACAAGCACGAAGAATGTGAAAATGGATACATACAAAATGACATTATTAGGTCAAGATGACATAAATTAAAACAAATTTTCTCTATGCTGAATAAAGAAATATTTGAAATCATCAGCTTGAAGGATGGAAGAAGAAAATGGGATTTAGCGGGTGCGGAAGGATGATTGTTGTGATGTGTGAGCCAAAGAGAAGATGAGACATGTGAAGTAGGATTCTTGAACTTTGGTAAACGCTAAGGTTTAACTCCAGCACAGAAAGTTGGACTAGACTACGCTTGAACAAAAACTCAACAGTTTTAGGATGACATTCTAAACAATGTTCCAGAAAAGAAGTGGAGAAGTGAAAGTGGTTTGCATGTGTTAAGTCCCTTACAACCTGAAAGATGGGTACTATTATCCAAATTCTAAGGTGAGGAAATTGAAACTCAGAGTGAATAAGAAATTTTTCTACAGACACTCTTCTAGAAAGTGGTGGCATCAGAATTCAAATTCCAAAACCCATGTGCTGCTGTCACCAAACCTGGTACATAAAAGTCGTTCATTGGGTACTTTTTAAATGACTAAAAACCTCTTAGAAATATAAATTACAAATTATGGAAGTAAACACCAGTCGAAATTGGGCAGCCAGGATTAGCAAACAGTGAGAGGTAATGCAAAAATAATTTGATTTGCTAAAGAGGAAAACATGCAGATATCATTACTACAACTTTCATTAAATATTCAGTGACATTTTAAATTTCTATTAGGACTACAAAATGATATCATAAAGTTAGTTATATTTAGAAAATAAGCTGTGAAATCCACACCAAAAATCTTCCCAAAATAAAAATATATATTGCCTTAAGAATTGAAGATTTTTATACCTCTGCTGAACCTATGAAATAAAAATTATTTGTATGTGCAATCAGATAACTCCCAGGTCTAGATACTATAAGGAATTTTGTTTCTGGCAATTAGAGAGGATAACAACTGTTTTCATGATCCTATTAAAAACAGAAAATATTGGGCATTTATTTACTTGATATCACACATACCTACATGTACACTGAAAAAATATAATTATAAACAATTATACACACACCCATAGACAAACCCACGCATATGTATGTGAATAAACACACACAAGCATCTGGAGCATATGAAGCATCAAAATAAATGTTGTTCACTTAGGGGTCTTTCAGGCTACACCTGCACAGAGACATAACAATTATTCTTAGTAAATTAAGTTTCATACGCACACTAACTTAAACTGTTCATCTGATACCTGAAAAATTGAGCCAAACCTTTAAGTGTTTCTCTGGGATAAAACTGGACACTGTCGTGAAAGTCCATTGTATTATATTACACACATGTTTGCCACAGTTCAAAGAATAAATACAGCACACTTCACATCATCAATGGACCATAAGAATAAGGAATATGGACAGAGAAGACCCACAGTCCCTAACATTAACTTCTAAAAGTTATCCTTCACAGGTTTTGCATATTCTACTCTCTGATTACAAGATTAGAGAATTTTTTAGTTTGTTTGACTTATGCCAGTAGCAGAGGAGACATAGTCCCTCTCTATTCACATGTTACATCATGAATACATTTGGTCACTAGAAATATATACCAAAGCATATATTGCTCCAAGGCTTGATGGCTAGTTCAGGTACATAAAATGACCAGAAATGAGAGGGGTAGTCTCTTAAAATCTTTTGTCATTAACTCAGTATTAATTCTTAAGGAGTAAACTGTAGCAAATAAGGACAATTTCTTACTCAAACAATCATTATTCATGCATGCAAAGGGATACAAACCAGTACTTGGAAATAACATCAGGGATATAAAGTAAAATTCTCAAAACTCAGTAGACACCCTTGGAACAGGATGGAAAACTAGAAGGAATCAGAATTTACTGAAAAGATTTCCCCCACAATATGGCACAGTGAGAAGAGAATAAACCAAAACATAAAGAAAAGACTAGAAATTTTCAAAATTCCATTTTCGTTTTATGCACACTAACACATAGCTTTTCCAAGCTTTTCAGGGTAGAGTTCTCTTCAGATTTAATTTTTCTTTTTAGGAGTCACATTTCTGAACATAAACATACATCATATAAAAGTAAGAGACTAGAAGTTCGTAAAACTTCATTAGAAGAAAAATAAACTTGAAGATGAAATTAAGCTTTGCTTAGGTACATGACATTTGAGAACACAGAGAGAAATTGTTTCATAAGAATCAGAATAAGCTACTAGGTATTTTTGCTAATGTTTACTTTATCTTTGAGATATTTTGAAATTAAAGATTTGTCCTTAAAGTGTTTTAATGGTTTGATTTAATAATAGGCAAAAATTGAATCTAAATAGTCAAAACTATCTTTGATGAAGCAAATTAAGCATGTGACTATAAAGGACAGAATTATAAACCCTTTGTATTTTAGTGAATTATGATCAGATCCTTCAATATAGAAATCTTATTGCTACTATGTCACTTTGTCAATACAAGTATAATATTGCTTCTCCATTATTTCTACTATGTCTAATATCATAAATTACACTAAATTTTTTCTCCTTAATTGATAATAATACATATTAAAATATGCTTTAAACTTCAATTAACAGAAGGATATTTGTAGTGGATTTTGTCTCAAGTAATTAATGGACACAATATTAAAGTAAAATTGTATTTTTGTAAGTTAAACTTGCTTTTTAATTAAAGATATATGAGATAATACCACAAAACATAAGACCTGGACTATTATTTCATACTTCTATGATTTTTCTATTTCAACTTTGCATTTTGTTATATAAATTCTCAGCAATATGTATTTTCAAATATCCTCATAATCAGTTATTTCAGTACATTTACATGGCAACCTATTTACATGGAATATATTTATTGGCATTTGAATATATTGTTGAAATCATCATATTCTGAAACTTTAGCTTTACTACTAACATTGATTTTTGATGAATTCCAAAACTGTTCAATTTTCTAATGACAATAACTCTTTTATGAACAAGACCTTTATCCAGGTGCACTAAAGTGTACTTTGTATAAAAAAAAAGCATCATTTACAAAGTGGAATTAACTATCCAGGTGGACAGCTGGACCACAGCAGGGTACATTACTGTGGGAGGAAGGAGAATTTTGATCATTGAAACTGGGCTAATTCCCCTATGTTTATATAAAACTGGAAAAATGCAGGATCTCAGTGTTTATTATGGTAAATGAAAAACACTCAAGCAGTCAAGCTTCAGGGAATTCAATTTATCTACACACTTCAAAGGCTAAATCAACTATGATGAGTTCTAAAAATACAGAGCAAAAAATGACAAATAAAATATTGTTATAATAAATGCTTTTTATAGTTTCTTTTAAAATATCCGTTGTTAGACAAAAATATTCTAAGCTTCAAATGATGTTCCAGTGATTTATTGATCTGGTTATATAAAGATTTGCTTTAGAAATATTAAAGCGTGGAGTGAATAACTATTGCCAATCCATATTATATGATAGTTATTCACTAATATGAAAAACAAAAGTATCCTATACCTAATTATGTGAAATGGAAAATGTGCAAAGAGAAACCAGAGACTTCAGTCCAAATCCAAAGCACAGAAGAAAACAAATGTTTGTAGGATTTTCTTTCAAAGAAAAATGAAAAGCAATGGAAATAGCTGACTCTGATTAGAAGAAAAGCAATTTAGGCAAAAATGTGTCATCTTTCTATGTTACACAAATTATTAAAAATAACTGTATCTCTGTATTCTGTTGTAAAATTAATAAACCTTTAAAAATGCCCTTGTGTATCCAGAAATTCTTTTCTGAACGCCAAATAAAAATAAAATTCCAGTATCTAGTGCCAAGTAATTAAGGTGTCTTCAGAGTCCAAAGTAATACAATTTAATCCTTTTAACTTTACTAGTGACATATGAATGCAAAACACTTGTATAAAATACTCTTTTACCATGTATCCACTTGAGATATGATCTTCCTAATTCTTAAATATATTTTTTAGTTTTCTCCCTGTCAGCAATTTCAAAATAATGGCTAAGGGCTGAATATTACCTACCACAGAAATATAGCACTTTTTCATTCATTTGCAACTAGTAATAAGAGTAATCCCTCGTCACTACATTGATCAGATTAATCAGAACTTATCAAAATAATTTCATCGTTCTGCTATGCCTCTTATTATCTTGAAAGTGAGAAATGACCAGTTGAGCAGCAAAAAAACTGTAGTTGAATCGTTAACAATGCAAGAGGATGGTCAAAGGGAGCAAATAAAAACAATAGGGCATGGTGATGGAGAGAAGGAGCAGTTTTTAAAAACCTGTACGTGAATGTTCATAATAGTTATTTGTGATTGCCAGAACCTGAAAAAAACCCAGTGTCCTTCAACAGGTAAGTGATTAAACAAAATGTGTACAAAAAGGAATAAACTATTGATGCACATCATAACTGGATAAATCTCCAGGGAAATATGCTGAATAAAAAATCCAATCCCAAAGGTTATATTCTGTAAATTTCATTGGAGGTGGGATGGGAGGGAGGTGAGTATAGTTATAAAAAGGAAGCATAAGGAATCTTCATGGTTATTGAACTGTTCTGTATCTTGACTGTGGTGGTGAACACAAAAATCTACACATGTGATAAAATTGCATAGAACTAAATATATACATGGGCATGCACATACAAATGAATATATGTAAAACTGGTGAAAGTGGAACAAAATTTTTGGTTCATATTAATGTCAATATCTTGATTGTGCTATTGCACATGCTTTTGCAAGATGTTACCATGGGGGAAACTGGGTAAAGAGTACACAGGATCTTTTTATTATTTCTTCCAACTGCTTGTAAATCTAAAATTATTCCAAAATAAGTTTTTTAAATGTATGGGAAAGGAAAGCAAAGTGCATGATTCAGGGTTTTTTAATTATACTGCCTGATTTTAGCTCTCATTTCTAATCAAAGTATAGAAGTATCAGAAATTAAAGTACTTCACTTTAATTTTTAACCAAGGTGAGATTACACTATTAGATAACAGCTGTAAAAAACCTAAACTTGAATTTGAAAAAGTTTTAATTATTTGAAGTGGTTTCACATCAGAAATTTTCTTGAAAATATTGGATGTAAGTTAATGAGCACTGTTGTTGTTACTGTTAATGAGTGTTCAGTGAAAGTTAGCAAGATGCTGGCCACGAATTATCTCATTCTTATAGAAAACCTATGAGATAAGTGTTGCTCTTATCCACATTTTATAGATGAAAAAACTGAGGTTCTGAAAAGCCGAGTAATTCATTCAAGGGTATCAGGTAATAAGTGGCAGATTCAAAACTGTGACCTAGGTCTCTCTGACTCTGCATCTGGTTCTCTTAACTACTAGACTTTAATGTCACTTCTATGCTTTACTCACTGGAAGACTTCTAAAGAAAACCATTGTCCTTTTTTATAATTAAGTATGTAAAGTATAAAAATATAATGACACAGTAAGGGAAAAAGATAATTTTGTCGGATGTTCGCCCATTTTGTGTTCTATCTTATAAATATTCAAATATGGATTGGGTTAATGACAATACATTTTATAATAGAAAATCTGTTAGCATCAAATTCATAACTATAACACTGAAGAAAGCCAAAAGATAATCAGATGAAAACATAAAAGATAATAATATCAGTTACCAAATTAAATAAAGGTGATGTTTCAAAATGAACTATTACCTGAAAGCAAGACACCAGTTTTTTGTTATCGCAAGAATGAAACAGTTAGTAGAATCACAAAAAAATTCAACTGCCTCTCAGCTGAGTTTAGTTACCCTATAGTCTCTAGTTTGGAATTAATCTTTGAGCTTTTGAAAAATTAATATGTAATGAGAATATTGCTTACATTCACAAGTATGAAAATAAGATGTTTCCTTTAAAGGCACCTAAATCAGTTTCTAATAAACTTATTTAATATTGGGCTTTATTTCTTTTGCTTACTGGCCAGAGAGTACCACATAACCTAAAAGTAATTTATTGGAATTCAGTAAGATCACAAAATGTGATAATGATCTGAGCCAATCTATAACAAATAAACATTCTCCCAATTCAACAGAAAATGTCATCCAACATACCATATAAAGCTACATCCACTTCAAAAATGTTTCTGCTTATATTATACCAATTGTCTTTTTCTGTTCATTTCATTTTTCATCATAGAAAATTAAAATGATTTGGCTTAACTTTTTCTGAGTTTTTGAAACATGTTGTAATGAAGAAATAAAACACTATTTGATATGCTTTAAAATAATATGTCATCTGATTAGAGATAAAGTTATCTCAGCTGGGTTCTATCAGCACCAATAAAAAGAGAAAAATCAATTTACAAATAAAATATAGAAAATTTCATACATTTTCCTACTATTAAATTTGTAATTTAATGCCACTATAATGACAGCCACATTTACTACATGTGAATTAATTTTATCATTGGGGAGGGGGACTCTTATTAATTTAGAAACTGTAAATAAAGATGGACATTTCAATTATATAATTAAAAACTTCTTCACTTGTTTTATTTTCATGCTGAAAACAATTACAAAAATAAAGCCATGTAAATAATTACAATGAAACTACAGCAACTCATCAAACAATAGGAAACTAAGAATTAGAAGAAGATAAACTGGAGATTCATCTGGTTGTAGTGTGTATCAATAGTTTATTCCTTTTTATTGTGGTACATATGTACTCAATTTGTTTAATTACTTACCTGTTGAAGGACAGTGGGTTGTTTTCAGTTTCTAGCAATTATAAATAACTATTAACAAATCAGGCACCAAAAAAAGTATACAGCAAGATTATTTAGTAATAGTATAATTAACATTATCATCAAATACCTCCTGTTATCTAAGAAAGTCTTTATACTTTAATCAGAGATCACTACATGCACTTTAATAAGCCTTTTGAAGTACGACTTTTTAAAACTTTTCTTAGGTTCAGGGGTACATATGCAGATTTGTTATATAAGTAAATTTCATGTCACAAGGGTTGGTGTATAGATGATTTCATCACGCAGGTAATAATCAAAATATTCGATAGGTAGTTTTTCAATAATCTCCTTCTGCTCATCTTCCATTCTCTGGTAGGTCCCGGTGTCTGTTATTCCCTTCTTTGTGTCCATGTGAACTCACTGTGTAGCTCCCACTTACAATTGGGAACATGCTGTGTTTGGTTTTTCTGTCCCTGTATTAGTTCACTTAGGATAGTGACCTCCAGCTCCATTCATGTTGCTGCAAAAGACATGATCTCATTCCTTTTTATGGCTCCATAATATTCTGTGGTGTATATGTATCACATTTTCTTTATCTAGTCTACTGTTGATGGGCATTTAGGTTGATTCCATGTCTTTGGTATTGCAAATAGTGCTGTGATGAACATATGCCTGCATGTGCCTTTATAGTAGAACAATTTATATTCCTTTGGATATGCACCCAATAATGAGATTGCTGGGTTGAATGGTAATTGTATTTTGAGTTCTTTCAGAAATCACCACACTACTATCCACAGTGGCAGAACTAATTTACATTCCCATGAGTAGTGTATAAGTGTTCCCTTCTTTCCACAACCTTGCCAACACCTGCTATTTTTTGACTTTTTGATAATAACCATTCCTACTGGTGTGAGATGGTATCTCATTGTGGTTTTGATTTGTATTCCTCTAATGATTAGTGATGTTGAGCATTTTTTATGTTTGTTAACTGTGTTTATGTCTTCTTTTGAAAAGTGGTTGTTCATGTCCTTTGCCCACTTTTTAATGGTGTGGTTTGTCTTTTCTTTGTTGATTCATTTAAGTTCCTTATAGATTCTGGATATTAGACCTTTGTCAGATGCATAGTTTGTGAATATATTCTCCCATTCTGTAGGTTATCTGTTTACTCTGTTGATATTTACTTTTGTTGCACAGAAGCCCGTTAGTTTAATTAGGTCCCACTTGTCAAGTTTTGTTTTTGTTGCAATTGCTTTTGGCATCTTCATAATGAAATATTTGCCAGGTCTTATGTCCAGAATGGTATTTCTTAGGTTATCTCCCCAGGTTTTCATAGTTTTAGTTTCTACATTTAAGTCTTTAATTCACTTTGAGTTGATTTTTGCATATGGTGTAAGGAAAGTGTCCAGTTTCAATCTTCTGCATATGGCTAGCCATATGGCACCATTTATTAAATAGGGAGTTCTTTCCTCATTGCTTGTTTTTGTGGGCATTGTCAAAGATCAGATGGTTTTAAGTGTGTGGCATTATTTCTGGGCTCTCTATTCTGTTACATTTGTCTATGTATCTGTTTGTGTAGCAATACCATGCTGCTTGTTTACTACAGCCTTGTATTATAGGTTGAAGTTGGGTAACATGATGCCTCCAGCTTTGTTCCATGGTCTTTGTTCAATTGCCTTGGCCATTCAAGCTCTGTTTTGGTTCCATATGACTTTTAAAATAGTTTTTTTTCCCTAATTATGTGAAGAATGTCATAGGTAGTTTGACAGGAATAGAATTGAATCTGTAGATTGCTTTGGAAAGTATGGCCATTTTAACAATATTGATCCTTCCTATTTTGTGTCAACTCTGATTTCTTCGAAAGGTGTTTTGTAACTCTTGTTGTAGAGATATTTCACATCCCTGGTTAGCTGTATTCATAGGTATTTTATTCTTTTTGTGGATACTGGAAATGTGATTGCATTCTTGATTCAGCTCTCAGCTTGGATGTTGTCAGTGTATAAAAGTGCTACTGATTTTTGTACATTTATTTTGTGTCCTGAAACTTTGCTGAATTCGTTTATCAGATCAAGGAGCTTTAGGGCCAAGACCATGAGGTTTTCTAGGTACAGAATCATATTGTCTGCATATAGTTTGACTTCCTCTCTCCCTATTAGGATGCCTTTTCTTTCTTTCTCTTGTGAAGTACGGCTAACTTTCGTATACTTAAACCTATTCTCCATTTTAAAGTTTTCTGAATTTTCTATCCCCACCTTTCCCCAATTTGTCCCATTAAAGGTTCCTTCACTTGAGTAACAAGGTCTAATTTATTTTTTTTCTTTTGATAAGTTCATTTTGTGGCAATAATCCTTGTGACCAAACTTTGCTCAGTCAATTAGATGTGCTGTTCAATCTACTTCAGTTGTTGCGATGACTCTAAGCAAGAAATCAGTCATTTTTCAATGTATGGTTTTCATTAAATAGACATGGCTTTAAAATATTAAAGTAAGTTCACCAATGTGAAATACACACTTGCATCATTGTGTTAAAAGTTGTAATTGAAAATTTGAATACAGGGTTGTATTTAAGATTTTCTAGAGAATAAAGCCTAAATTTCATCAAAGTATAATTATTGTAACTGGTTCAATAGATTATTCTTAGGCTAACATATATGTGTAAATTCATTAAATTAATAATTGTTTGCAAGTTAATATCCAAAGTTATCTCATTGGGCTCCCTAGGTGACGATGTGCTAATTGCCCCTGGAGTTGGCCACTTGTATTTTTTTAAATAGAGGTAACTGTCAAATCTGGACACAGTTAAGCAATTATGCTAAGTAAGAGAGAGAGTGCTGTCTGAAATTCTAGCCAATAATTATCCATTAATCATGTCCAATATTTTTTTTCTATAGATGGTAAAAAATAAACCGCCTAAACTCTCCCAATTTAAAAATATGAGTGGCATGTTGTTACATTCCAGCAAGGGGAATAACATCTGAAACTTCTTGGCTTCTCACAAAATAGTGTTTTTAATAAATCGATGGCGCCATGGATCATGGTCTTTCAAAGGTCATGCTGGTCCAGGAAGATAGTGGGAAGCTGAATCACAGGTCGGATGATATAACTGGGTAATAGGGATTCAGAGGAGCACCAGAAAATGGCACTTGTGCTTTGACTTTCTAAAGTCAAAGTGTTTGCCTAACGTGTTTGTAAAACGGCCTGTTTGACCCAGACAGAGCTTTACTATCACAGGAAAGGGCTTTTGGAGTCCCAGATGAGTGCAGCAACCTCATCCCAAACTTTTGAGCACATCTTGGCGCCCAGAGCAGCCATTCACGATCTAAGTTTCTAAGTCAAGATTCAAGCTCTACAGCAGCAAAGGTCCTGTGAGGTACCCTTGGCTGGAAGAAAGCTAGGTATCTGGCTCTTCCCAGAAGGCGCCCGCTCCGCGAACTGCTGGGAAGTTCTGGTTTGCTCCAGGAGCAGCACCAAGGAGACAAAGGAACATGCAAAATAGGATAGCTTATGCTGGCTGCAAGAAGCTGCAGCCGGGTTTTTGCCCCTGGGCCCTCTGATAATCACCGCAGGGACTTGGGGCAGGAGCAGGCTATTGGAATGATGGCAGACGGTTTAAAATTCCTTACGTGCTGATCCCTGAGCAGTGGTCTTGTAGAGTCACCACAGCGCTGGAGATTGGCAGCTAGCTCCACCATTAATGTACTCTCTTAAATCTCGATTACTTGAGGCGGACAATGGGAGAATGAAGTTACCTACCTGATTTGTTGTTGTTGCTGCTGTGAGGTTTAAGAGTTAACACGTAGCAACATGAGGATTAAGAGTTAACATGTAGCAAGATAGCAAGCTTAAAAAAAGAAAAAGAAAGAAAGAAGAAAGAGGTAGTGGTTATTGTTGGAGGCCTCACACCTGTGAGTGGTATCGCCCCAGAACTCTGTCAAAATCTCCTGAATCTTGAGAAGCCAAGCCCTTGTTCTCTTCTATTGGGCTACTTCCTTGGGTACGACTTTGTAGGAGCCACCGGGAATTGAGTGCACCTGCTAAAGTCATGAGAAAAGATGAGCCTCTTTGGAATGCCAAAATTTGCCCCCAGCAGACCGCACTGCTGCGTCTACCCAGGCAGTATACATCTAGCCCTTCACATGTAATCATGTTGAATTAAGTTTTTGGCAACACTTGTCCCTGGCTAACTACCTGATTCTGCGGAGCGTGAGAGCCTGGTCTCTCAAAAGCCCTCACCCCAAAGGCCAGAAGTGAAGTTTCCCCCGGCTGTCATGGCCCTGAAACGGAGCACTACAGAGCTCACAGAGGGGAGTGGAGATGGGAAGAAAGACAGTTTCCTGAGTTGCCTGGATAGGATTATTTATGACGTAGCCACAAGCCTCTTCTGCTACAGCAGGCGGAGACCTTGCCACCTCAGGATTATACTGGCACTTGCACTTAGCCTTCTTCCCGCATATACACACCCAGCGACATAGAAAGGGCACTCCTGCCCTGAGTTTGGAAATGATGTTTTGTGATGAAAGTCTAGTCCTGGTGGCTCACTCCTCACTGCCTATTGCTCACCAGCATGGAAAACTCTCTTTCATTCATAAATAATTGCCTTGTGCATTACTGTAGAAGAAAACTAGTTAACAAATTCCTTTGTTTTGCTTGGGAAGTTACCAGATTTGGTTAGTAATTGCCTGCCTGATCAAAAGCCATTTCCTTCGTGGTTAACCAAACATCAACTTGACTCTGTTGGGCCCGTTTTAAATATCACCAAAAGTGAATAGCCCCAATTACGACAGGAAACACATTTCCCGACATTAAACAAGGAACAGAAACAGATTTGCTGTGTTTCAAAATGCACATAGTTCTATGGATGGGCTCACATGCTGTTCTTATTTGCAACCTTCTCTCCCTAAACAAACACACAGGAGCGCGAAGACACAAACACATTCTTCTTTCAGTGGGTGTAGAAGGATTCTTGGAAAATCCTGTCTCTGAGTTATCTTCAAAAATGGCTGAAACTTATTACCGTGACACTTTTTAACTTAAAAATCAAGATAAAGTAAAGGGGAAAGTCTAAAATAAAATAAAATACAATCACTATTTTACTTTTCTTGAGAGAAGGGAAAATATTTGCCAGGAAAAATACTTTAGAGAGACTGTAGTCCTCTTCAGACATTTAAAACTTTCACGTGAAATAGTAAAATAAAATTAAAAAATAAAAAATAAACCCTTGAGTTTATGTGTGGTTGACTGTGAGCTGCAAATCTCAGGAACACCGGAATGCATTTATAAACCCATCAGAAATATCACCCTCACTATTTGGCATTCAGTATTGATAAGAAATGTGTGGTCCTCCTTGGCCTCTGGTTTTTCAGGCAGGGTTATAACAGGCATTATCCGCTTCAGGGGTTTTATATGGGAAATCCCCTGGGTCCTTCCTAGTTATCCATGGCACTGTGGTGTGGTAGCCCAATGCGGGGTAGCTGGGGTTTCCTGCATTACTTGAAAGGTATGGTGCTTTCTGCAATGGAGAAAATAAATTTAAAAGCCATAGAATTCATCCAATTAAACTGCACTAATCCAGAATCTGTCTTCTCTTCTCTGAGAGCCTCTTCACTAGAGGATAAAATGAGCATTGATTTTTCAAGTACCTATGGATCACTTATTGCTAGTAAAGTCTTCTGGCTTAGGGCCTTAAGCCCTTTTCGATTCTCTCTGAGCTGCCCTGGAGAAATAAACCAACAAGTAAAAATCAAACATGTTCTATTTTGCAGCAGAAAAATGTGTCAGCCAAGGCATTTCTGGGATTCGTTGTGCATTAAATTGTGTGTGTGTGTGTGTGTGTGTGTGTGTGTGTGTGTGTGTGTGTGTTGGATCTTTCCTTTGGGAAGTGTAAAGTTTTGTTTATGTGGAACTTGCAGACTGAGAGGGGGATCCTGGCCACTGAGAGTCTCTACACTGCCTGGGAATCACTGCCTGAGGCTGAATGGGTCCCTTAGTGGATAACTCCAGAGCTGAACCCCTTGGGTTGAGCTTCTGAGCTGCTGTTGTTGATTGAGGATTGAAAAGTGTTTTCCAATTGCAAGTGCTCCTGCTGGGCATGGAAATGAGCTGACTAGACTTGTAAAGTCAATCCACTCCTGGTTCAAAGGCATTTTTTTCCCAAGTGCATTAGCCTGTAGCTCAGAGCAGGATGCAGCCAGGTATGGTTCCAACCGGGAGGCTGAGGTAGGATGCAGGGTGCCTGCAGCCTTGAGGCTCTGAAAGCTGAAATCACAGACTGTCATTGTGACTTCATGGCCAACCTTGAGTAAAAGCAGGTCTTCTGTGGGAGAAGTTGCTGGAGTCCAACCCCGGAAGTAGCAAGTGCCTCTCCCACAGCTGAGGGCCAGAACACCATGTTCTCCTGTGCTCTGGCTCTAGGCCACTCTTCTCTGGGCTCTTGAGAAGAGCTGCTGCAGGCATTTGCAGAGTGAATGAGCTCTGATTGAGACTTGACTTCAGAACTACTGGGCTGGCCTGGCCTCTTGACACAGCAACACACTGCTTCTTGCCTTCCAGGTAAATACCTCTGCCTTACTGACCATGTTATGGGTTTTAGTGGGACATCGGTACAGGGATTCTCCTCAGCCTCTGCCTCTCCCGTTAACTATCACTAACCAAGTCCCTAACATTAGGAAAGTCCAACTGATAATTGTCAGTTTCATCTTTCATTAACTGGGGGTTTTGTGACAGAGATCTTGCAATCACTACTTCTTGGGGGACTGGAAGTAGAATGTTAGTGCTCTTTAAAATTAATGAAGGCTAGACTTGTCCAGTCTGTTAAGAGCATGCTGTAATACCCAAAGAAGCCAGCAATAGTCCCTCTCCTAGGCAGCAATGCTGCCAGAAGGCTCCCAGGCCCAGGATACTATGCATTAGGGCTCACAGATCTTGTTTAGGGAGCTAGGGAGCAAGGGGAAGGGACGGGAGTGCCTCCTGGAAGGTGAGGACTGAAGCCAAGGTGGAAGTCACTGAGCTGAGTGGCAGGTGTCTAACACTGAAAAGAGGCCCTAGCCAAGGGCTCTAAGCAGTGGTAGTGTCTACCGAGGCTCTTCCCTAAGGAGCTCTAGATCACAGAGGCAGAAGGATTATTTGATCCTCTTTGCACTCATTTGATTTCAGGAGGAGGTCTGAAGTCCCAAAGCATGGGCATTGGGGTGAGAGAGGGAACATCAGAGTGTGCCAAAAAACATTGTTTTATTTTACTTATTCCTGATTTTTCCTACCAGAGCTTGAGTTCATATACTGCATTGTAACACAAACACACAAGCACACATACCACACACATACACATGCCTTCAAGCTAGAGAAGGAGACTACAGAAAGCACCTGGCCATAAAAGGCATGTCAAGGAGTTTGCTGTAGGGTGGTATGGTTGCTTTGCTTCAGTTCAGCAGACTTATCCCCATGAAGCCCTTATTGTTTTCTGTGATTTCTCTTTTGTGTTTTTTAAAATTTATCTTTATTTCTTAATTATTAAAACCTTCCTTTTTGCCCCTCAGAGCATTGATCAGGGTTTACTAACTACAAACATTTACTTCATGAAGGAGCAGTTTTTTGTCTAGTAATGTTAATGTGGGGACCCTGGGAAGGAAGTCAGTGTATGAAAGAAGGCATAGATTGGCTTCAAGCACAGGCAGTATAGGTGTTTGCCTATATTTGGTGTTTTGATAGACTTAGGGAAAATCCCTCAGCTTACTACCAAATATTTTTGACTGTCAGTACATCTGTGGTTGTTAGGTATTGAAAAGTCCTGATTAAATACAGATAATTATGAGAATATGGAAAGAAGCCTTTAGTACCTTATTCACATGCCATAGGAATGATGAGGTAGGGTGCCAAGTTAAGAAGAGGAAAATATATTGTAAATATCCAGGAGTAAGTAAATAGTGAAAAGATTAGCATGAGATTTGGTGGGCCCAATGGAGTTCAGGATGATTTCTTTCTTAACAGAAGGATCTGCTTCTGTTGGGCTCATGGCTGCTCAAATTAGGCAGAGCCAGACGATGGGTCACTGATCTGAGGACTGCATGGAGTCATTTGGTGAGAAAGCGTGTGTAGGGGAAGAGGGTGTAAAGCAAGCATTTTTCTGGTTTTAGGAAGATAAAATAATCCTTCATAAACAGTATTTTTTTCAATAATTCATTGATGCAATAAACTTGGCATATCTCCGTTCAAGTGATCTGAGCCAGTGATATTTTGCTATATGTCTGAATTATTTATTTTAAAATATCAAACTGGCACCTGCAGTCATTTTTCAAATCCTAGCCCACTTTCTTTGAGGCTGATTATAGCATATTTGGAGGTAACTCTGACTTTCATCCTCATTTTTAAAAAGGCAGCATGAGGCCAGGCGCGGTGGTTCAAGCCTGTAATCCCAGCACTTTGGGAGGCTGAGGCAGGCAGATCACCTGAGGTCAGGAGTTCAAGACCAGCCTGGCCAACATGGTGAAACCCCGTGTCTACTAAAAATACAAAAATTAGTTGGGTGTGGTTGAACACGCCTGTAATCCCAGGTACTCAGGAGGCTGAGGCAGGAGAATCACCTGAAGCTGGGAGGCAGAGGTTGCAGTGAGCCGAGATTGTGCCATTACACTCCAGCCTGGGCAACAGAGCGAGATTCTGTCTCAAAAAAAAAAAAGCATGAAAAAAAAAAAACAGACAGAGAAAAGGAAAGAGGAAAGATGGGGGAGGAGTAGGTAAAAGAAATGTATAAGGCATAATACCCAAGTTAAAATGACCTAACCTAAAAATGCACATACCACAAACTCTACCCAAGAAAAAATATTATGTCCAGCAATCCTGATTGAGCCTTCAGTTAATATATGACTGTGCAAGTGCCAATGGAACACCAGAGAGGTAACATAAAAAGGAGTGGGTTTGACACTAGTTTGGTGTTGTTTTGTGTGTGTGTGTGTATGTGTGTGTTTTCTTTAATTTTGTTCATTATGTTTTGTAGAGACAGGATCTTGCTATGTTGCCCAGGATGATCTCGAACTCCTGGATTCAAGCTATCCTTTTCCCTCAGCCTCGCAAAGCACTGAGATTACAAGTGTGAGCCCATATACCTGGCCTTAAGCTCAATGTTTTATTGGAGAGTGTTTGAGGACTAAAAGAAACAGGATGCATTTACAATTATTTATTATTTTCACTGCTCCAGGAAGTCAAAGGCAGCTGAAAGGTGACCATACAATGCCTCTTCTGGCAATTACTGGAATCACTTTAGGGTAGAATTACATTTGGACTTTCAAAAAGGTTTTTTCTTTTTCGTTTATTCATTTATCCTGCTCAAAATTAGCCACGTACAAAATTGTCCCCATAATTCTGCGGGCAAAATTCCTAGGAAATTTTTAAATATTCTATCGACCTTAAGTTATTAATTCAGTGAAGAAATAGGAAAAAGTAGTTTATGCCTTTGATATACTTCAGTTAGAATGAGAAATACAATGAACTGAAGCCTAATGTTGTAATTATTATCATAGGAAGGCCTTCACCATTTGATAGCAGTATGAACACATGATTAAATTCAACAGAATACATTTTCCTGTAGCTAAAGTTTTTGCAAGCATAAGCATTTCACTTTCAATCCTCCCCATGAGAAGAACACAGTGAACACAGATAAGAATTTGTATCTCTACTTTTTCTTCCCCTACTCTACCGAGGAGCAAGAGTAACAAAGTTTGACATGCATAACTCAATGACTAGATGAATAAAAGCACAGTCTTCTTGAGAGATTATATTGAATTAAGCTAACCACAAGTTGAGGGATTCAGTGTGAGAATTACTTTAATATTAATTAGGCCACATCCCTCAATTTCCTGGAGTGAGAACACAGCTACGAGTTAGGGTCTTGTCATTAACACATTTTATCTAATCATATAAGAACATACACTTACATTGCATTGGTAAATACCAAAGATATATTTCCAAGGATGAAATTGATAAAAACAGGTCATGTATTCTAGAAGACATGTTTCCTATGGATTTTTGAAATTCAAATGCAATCTTTTGGTTTAATTCACTAATTTTATTTATTAAGATAGTATTTGAATTTCTTAAAAAAAGGTGGCTTCCTTAAAGACTTTCAACCTTTTGAATCTGCTTTAGGATTTAGCCAAAAGTTGGGGGTTCCAATGTTGATCCCAAAGTTTTCCCCTTTGAGTGTTTTGCCTCAAAGAATTCACAGCTGTATAGTTGATAGAAAGATTAGCACATTCTTGAAATTAACTCCCATCATCTCTTTAATTTTGAAAACATCTGTGAGTGCTTACTATGTTCCAGGCTTTGTCCTAAGTGGTTTGCATGTTTTCTTCTCTTTTTACTAAACTCTCAGATATATAAACACACTTACAGAAACATACTCTATGATAAAAGTGTTAGAAATAATAGCTTTAAATGGTTAAAACAAAGAACTGAATGCAAAAAAAAGACTTGTGTAAGTCATTCAGATAGAAAGTAGAGTCAGAATTTGAATCAGGTCAGTCTGAATCTAAAGTCTGTCTTCTTACATGCTGTACTGCTTGAGCCTTATTCCTATTTATTATCATAGCCTGAAGAATTCGTGTAGAAAGTAAAATTTAGTCAATAGCATATAATTTTCCTATTCTCATAACCAGTAGTATTGAAAAAGGAGAAGAGGTAGGAAGAAAGAAAACTAGAAGAAGAAAGTGATCTTCCTAATTTTTATCAAGATGAGTGTATTTGTCAAGATTCTTTTGTCTACAAGTAATGGAAACCCAGCTGAAGCTCACTTAAGCAAACAAAGATAATTTATTTCTTCATGTCACTTAGCTAGTGCAGGCAAAGTTGAATTCAGGTACTCAAATGATGTTGTGGGGAAGCTGATTACATTTCCTGACTCTGCTTTCATTAAAGTGTTCATTAGAGTGTTCATTCTAAGGAGGTCTTTCCCAAGTAATGGCAAAAAAAAGGCCATGAGTAGCTTGTTTCAGATTCATGTTCTACAAGCTTGGAACTATGCCAAAATATCTTAATCATGGGGAGTGGGCAATTCAAAACCAACATTTTACTGTAAGGATTTTCCTATTATCAAACTTAAACAACATATTCTTCTTTCTATTGTGGGCACCTGTGGGTCTCAGAAACCTCCACATGTTTCGCTGCCCCTCCACTGTTGAAGAGTCTCTTACAAAGGTTTATGGGTGTTCATGGATGAAATATAAAGATGCCCCAAAGAGACTTCCAGGTGAGGAGAATGAATTGCTGGCATTAGTATATGCACCTCAGGCCCCCAGTACCTGACAGCCCAGTGCTTCAGCAGCTGACCAGACTGCAAAGCTAGCTATGAGATAATGCAATATTTTCCCCCTCAGATACAAGTTAACAGGAATTAACTGTATTTTAATCTAGTACATACAAGGGAGAGCTAAGCTACATATCTCCCAGTGATGTCAACAGATATATACAGAAATGGGAATGGAAAAAGTTCAGATTACAAAAATAAAAAAGTTCTGGAAGACTAAATTACATGCATGTAATAAATATTAAGAAAGAAGTTTCTTCTAAGAAAGAAACTTACACCCAAGATATGCTATTTTCTTGATTTCAAAATATCACATCATATGTTAGGTAGTCTAAAATACTAGCACAGACATTGCAACAAACATCTTTTGCCTTATTTTTACAAAAATCTATTTAAAAAAAAGATACCAAGCAAAGTTGTCCCTTTCTATACAAGGTAATGTCCTGCCTTTTAACAATAAATTGAGCTAAGGTTAAAGGCAAGAAAATGCCTGTATTACGAGATACTAACACACATATTACATGGTAAATTGCACTCTAAAATTAACAAATAAATTCGGCTTTTCTGTTTTTTAGTTGTGTATTTTAGCTAAGAGCATGCAATAAATAAAATATACATAGATAGATAGATAGATAGATAGATGAGATAGATAGATAGATAGATAGATAGATAGATAGATAGATAGATAGATTATAGATGTAGATAGATAGATAGATCTTCTGAGTAAGAGGAAGTGAACACTCTCCCCCCACTTTAATGGGTGCAAAAAGAAACAAATGCTCATAAGAGATGTGGCAAAGATCACATGCAGATGTGGCTGTTTTCCAGCCCAAGTTCCTTACACGAAATTGGCCTTGCCCTGTGAGGTTCACTTTGCCTGTCTAGGATAGGGATAACGTCTTTCTCAATTCTGCATGGTGAGCAGTGGCTAAATAATGATGGAGCCAAACCCTTCAGCAGCATTCAAGCTGTAACTAACTCTTTGCCATACTGAGATTTTTAGAATTTTTAAAGTCATACCCAGTTGCCTGAAGATCTCCTCCCTATGGCTGAATATCCCCCTACCACCACCACTACCACTGCCATCACAGTGGCAGGGCACATTTGTACCTAAGTAGCTGAAATTAAAAGGACACACAGGTCTTTTACTCTCAGATTCCAGTATTGGCATATTATAAGTTATTTCAAGTTGCATCTTATTTTAAATGAACTTGGATCAGCTTTAAATGCCCTTTTTACAAATGTGTCAGAGGAGAATCATATAATTTTTCTGGAAAAATGCAAATGCCATTAGTTAAGATGCAACCTGCAAAAGAATCCAGGGGCACTTGATTTCTTATTTCTGATGAAAAGTAGGAGACCAAATCATATCCACACAGGCAGACATCTCATATCTGCACACATAAACATGCTCTTTGGACGTCGTAGACAAGTCTCTTCCTGAAAAAAAAAAGAAACTTGTATATTCATTTTAAGCAAAAGTAAAATCCAGCCCAAGAATATATTCCAGGAGACACTGGAATCAATTACTTAATCTGACCACTTTGAGTTGTGCACATTCTTGGGAGCAAAGGCCCTTTTGTTGCCCTGCTGGTGGACCTGGAGTTTTTAGACTGTGTTTGCTGATTAAGTCCTGTGAGAAAAAACAAAGGCTATGTATAGGAATATTGGGCTCCAGCAGAGGCAGGGCTTGAAGATCCAAGTTTTCTCTGATGCTTGACAGTGGCATCTGGGAGACTCCTGCCTGGTCTCACCTCACTAACAGAAGAGAGAGGATAAACTGGCACAACTGCTGCTCACCTAGTTTGAGACTCCAACTGCAGAGCCAACTGGCCCCAAAAGCTTGTACTCCTTTCTGTTTCCCAGTGCTTTCACTGGAGAGCAAAAGACCCTGATACATCTCTCTGGATCTGCTTAAAGTGGTCCCTCGTGGGCAATTATTTCGCATGTCTTTGAGTTTTATAATTTAATGTAAAGCTGTAACCTGTGTCTCCCTTTTCTCCTCTCTCTACTTCCCTATCTGTAGCTTTTTTTCCAACAAGCTCCAAAACCCCCCTCCCTGTTAGACTCTGAAGT
Source organism: Pongo abelii (assembly GCF_028885655.2). NCBI lineage: Eukaryota > Metazoa > Chordata > Mammalia > Primates > Hominidae > Pongo > Pongo abelii. The sequence goes on from NC_072008.2 coordinate 85,205,684, forward strand.
GTCACTCACCGTGTTTTTTATGCTTCCAATAGTTTCCAAAACAAACAGTGGAGGCAGTGACCGGCTGGGTATTCACTGGATGCAACAGTAACTCCCAATCCGAGCAACCTGAGCCGCCATTGGCGGCAGGTCTGCTCCCTAAAAGGCCAGCACTTGCCAATCTCTGCTCTGCCAGGTCCTGGAATCAGGGATTTGAGTACTAATGGTCTGCACATGTCCACTGGGAGGAAGGGAGACTAGACTTTGAAGGACATATACACTAGTTTGATCTTCCTCTCCTTTCATTTTGTCTATTCAAACAAAAAATATATATGTATATAAAAAAATTACACACACACACACACACACACACACACACAATTATTTTCTTTGAATACAGATCCAGAAATTGTTTTTCAGATTTGGGTTTTGGGTTTGGGGTTTAGTTTTGTTTTGTTTTTCCCGCTTTCCCTCCTTCCTTCACCCTCTGTGCCCTCCGCCTGTGTCTCCCCCTCCCTCCCTAACCCAGTTCAGGTTGAAACTTTGCTGCAAAGAATCCCTTCACCCCCTCCAGGGATGGCTCTGAGCTCTCGGGCGCGTGCCTTCTCCGTGGAAGCCTTGGTGGGGAGACCCAGCAAAAGAAAACTCCAAGACCCAATACAGGAGGAGCAGCCTGAGCTGCAGGAGAAAAAGGGCGGAGAGGAAGAGGAGGAGAGAAGGAGCAGCGCTGCAGGGAAGAGCGAGCCGCTTGGTAAGTACTCCCATGGCCCTGAGCCCGTTGCCTGAGCTTACTGGTTCCGCATCTCTCCGCCTGGCTCGCGTCCCGACGCAGCCAGACAGCCACGTTAGGAGCCGCGGGACACCTCGACCACCTGGTGAAGGGGAAGTTTCAGCGCCTCCGAATCCATCCCGGAGTACAGCAGTTTCTTTGCGGTAAAGGGGAGGGTCCCTACATAATTGTGAAGTGAGTCTCTCCTACATCCTCCTCCTACCTTCGCGGAAAGCTCTCAGAGCCAGCGGGTGGCTGTTGTATCCTGGGATGGGAAGCAGGGCGAGTTCCCAAATCCCGAGGGCATCCAGTCTCGGTTATCAACGTCTCCAGGGGAGTGAGGATTGGCAAATCTAAAGAAAAAAAAAAAAAAAAAAAAAAAAAAAAGCGGGCGGGGGCGGGGGGGAGGTGTCGGGTGTGTCGCACCTTTCGCGGCCCCTCTCTCTCCATTAAGCGGCCACAGAGGGTGTTATGCGGAGCTTGGGAAATCTGCCGCCAAAGTTCCTAGGGAAGGGACAAGGCCTGTCTGCTCCAAGATAGGCACCAGCGAGAAGTGGGCATGTGAACTGTGACGCTCTCTCAAACCCTGAGCGCGTTTGTGTCCGGCAGAAAAACAACCTAAGACAGAGCCCTCAACATCTGCTTCCTCTGGCTGCGGCAGCGACAGCGGCGACGGCAACAGCTCTGAAAGTCTGGAAGAGAAAGATATTCAAATGGAGCTTCAAGGAGCTGAACTGTGGAAGAGATTCCATGACATCGGGACTGAGATGATCATTACTAAAGCGGGCAGGTTCGGTTCTGCCCAAGCTGTTCACAAGGGTCACACACATTAGGCACTTAATTTACCGCTCTGGTAAGATGAGGAGTCTCCAGTTTTATGCTCTGGTACTCCTCTGTCCCTTTTCCCCAACTCCCTGACATACAGTAGAAAGCCATAACCCCTCAATTGTTAGGGCTCGGACTTACCTGGCCCCATGTAAGTGGCTCATTCTTCCTTTCCTGTACACTGTGACTCCAGTAACTCACTTCCCCGTCTCCTGCCTGTGTAGTATAAGACAAAAATCAGACTTTGGTCTTAGACTGTGGCCAGACCTCTCAGTTAAGGCCTCTAAGATAACCATGGACAATATCCCATGTCACAGTTCCTCACGCCCGCCACACCTGGCCCAGGTTATTTTGAGGTGAGCCATTCCCATAGCCACCTTCTGGCATGGGACAGCCACTTCACTGCAGCTGGTTATTTTGTGAGTCTTACTAATTTCAGCCTTCCACAAATCTGCCTCACAGAAAGTACCCTTGAAAAGGAGGTTGGGACACAGCTTTTTCTCTCATACTTTCTCTTCTATAGCTTTTTATTATGGTTGGGGAGGGACATGAACAAAGCCTTGTGGTAATAATATTCTGCTCCACTTAGACATTCCATACTTGTTCGGTCAAGTATACAACCAACAATCTTTCCTCATGTAGCAAATGCTATTCCTTGCTATTTTGAAAAGGGAAGGGTATTGTGAGTCCCTTCACTTTTTACTGGAGTCAGCATTTGTCCAGAACCGCTCCCTCTTCCAAACATTTCTAAAAGCTCTTGGGTCATTCCTTATTTTCTTTCTTACAGGCGGATGTTCCCCTCTGTTCGGGTCAAGGTGAAAGGGTTGGATCCAGGGAAGCAATACCATGTGGCCATCGATGTGGTGCCGGTGGATTCCAAACGCTATAGGTAATGGGCCCCATAGGATGGTACTCCATGCCCAGGCTAGGGCCAGGGATTTGGACCTTCAGACCTGAAACCTGACAGCATGACTTTGAAAACTCTAGCATGGGGGGTGGGGGTGGGGGATTGCTCTGCTGTGGGCTTTGGGAGTTGAATTTTCTTATTCAAATTGGGGCTCCCAGTGAAAGAAAAGAAGCCTTCTTCCTCTCTCTGCCCCCATCCCCTCTTGGAATGCAGTGAATTCAGGGCACTAATTAGAGCTTCAAATGTACCCCAAGCCTCTCCCTACCCACTGCTCTGGCCTTGGTTGTGTAAACTGCAGAGGATGTGGGCTCTGGTGGTCAGAAGGGAAGCGGGTTGAAGGAATTGTGGGAGAAATCCCCAGGCTCTATGGGAGCCTGGGCTTCTGGGGACATGCTGGGCTCTGAGCTGTGCTGCTTTGGCAGCAGGAGGCCAGAAGGATGACCAATTTGCCACTCAAGGTCAGTCAAGTGTTCCTGTGTCTAGGCCTGTCTTTTCGTCCATCTTTAACCTTTCCCCTGAAGTAATGTCTGCGTCTTAGAGGGTACAAGTATCATTTTCCCTTTATTTAAGCCCTCAACCTACAGCAGGCTGAAAGTGGCCCAATTGTTCTAAAGCCAAAAAGCCCTTCTGGGATACACCCGAGACACACCAGCTTGCCAACACTTTGACTCAGGGGCTTGGGGTCCAGTTCAGGGTTGGAGAGGTTGGGGAGGTGACAGCTGTTTACACTATGGCTGTGAGCATTTGACCCAGAGGTGGGTCCCTGGTCCTCCAAGGAGACAGCCCACCTCAAAACCAGAGCTAGCTTTGAAAGCAAGGAGAAAGCTCAGCTCAGAGGACTGCTGGGGCTGCAGTATGGAAACAGCAGAAAAAGCTGTTTGCTTCTCAAATTGCAGCTGGTTGGGAATAGGAGCAAAACTGGGAAGTTGAGATTGGAAATAGTGTGAAAATCGGCCAGGGGCTGTGCAGGGCTGTGTTCCTAAGAGTTTTCTTGATGTGAAGCCTTATTGACAAAAGGGCTTCCACAAGGACTGGTGACAGTGGGCTAGACAGACATCCTTGTCAGCCCTCCACTTCTCTCCAGACTCTACACACCCAAAGCTAGTGGATTTTTTCCATTGTCTCTGTGAGATAAAATTTGTTAGATCAATTTCTGTAGTGGTTTCTGTGAGAAAATACAAACCAGACTTAGAAATCTCATGACATTTTACTTGCCCTGCACTTCATTGCATTTTGATGACATATGCTTATTTACAGTTTATTTTTTGCCCCTGAATGCTTGTTAGAAATTAAGTTGAATTTTCTCCTTACTTGCCCTTGGGATCACTGGGCTAATCTGGAGCGAAGTCCTCAGGAACAGAACACAACAGCTCCCAGCTTTGGCCTGCTGCACCTAATGCCACAGCATGTGTTTTTTCAGGTACGTGTATCACAGCTCACAGTGGATGGTAGCCGGGAATACGGACCATTTGTGCATCATTCCTAGATTCTATGTTCACCCGGACTCACCCTGCTCGGGAGAGACCTGGATGCGGCAGATCATCAGCTTTGATCGCATGAAACTCACCAACAATGAGATGGATGACAAAGGCCACGTACGTGAGCACAATCCTTTACCCCCAGGAGGGAGGTGCCAAGGCTCCTGCCCACTGGTCACCCTGGAGAGGCCAGGGAGGCTTTTCGCAGATGCACATGTTGTGTTTTTTTAGGAACTGTCCAAGCCCTGCACCTGTAAGTAAAGTAGCTAACCTAGGGCTCCTGAAATGTTTGTTTGGCATCTGAGAGTGCTGGCGACTGGGGATGGTGAATATAGGGAGTTTGAGGACAGAAGGAGACCTGTTTAAGCCAGAATGCCTGGTCTGGGAGAGTAGGAGGGAACCATTCAGGGAGTTCTCAGACACCTTAGCCTCCTGGGCAATCACTGTGATCTCTGATTGCCTTCCTATAGTCCACGCAGTTGGATGGGCACCCATTGTATGGTATGGTGTGATGGAAGGATACAAGTTGGGGAATCTCAGACTGCATCCTGGAAATCTCCCCAACAACCTACCCATATAGGTCCTATTGATCTTGCACGTTCTCACTAGGTGCACCCCTGCTTCTGCCCTCCCCAGTCTGGCACTGTGCCAGCTACAAAAGGAAAGCGGGAAGCTCCCAAGATTAGGAGGTAGGGTATGTCAGGTTACCCACCATGTCCAAGCCCATCAGTTACTGCCATGGAAACTTGTAGCAGGCTAGCAGATCCCAGTGCCACTTCTACACCAGATGGTCGCCAATGTTTAAAGCAGGAAAAGGCCCCAATCTGGAAATGGAATCATTGCTGACTGGTGCCGCTGAGGTGCCTTTCTCTGGAAATGTTTTTAGCTCGGAGCGCCTCTGTTGGAGGCCAAATGGCACAACAAAGTACTTACCTAAGCCTCATCATTGCCTTTTTGTGTGCACATGGTGGAGGTGGTCGGGAGAGGGAACTAGGGTTTGGGACTGAAGCCAGTTTTTCTAACAGCATTGATCATTTCTCCTCCAGATCATTCTGCAATCCATGCATAAGTACAAACCCCGCGTGCACGTGATAGAGCAAGGCAGCAGTGTTGACCTGTCCCAGATTCAGTCCTTGCCCACTGAAGGGGTTAAAACATTCTCCTTTAAAGAAACTGAGTTCACCACAGTAACAGCTTACCAAAACCAACAGGTAAAGCTGGTCATGTCTCAGGCAAATGGAAATGGCTTCAGAGGGACCTTGGGATAGAGGCATAGAGGCTAACTGCAATCAATTGCATTTTCCACAATTCTAAATAAAAATCATAGTTTTATTGTATTGTCATCCATGGAAGTTTGATAATGAATTGTGTAAATCTTATGGGAGAAGGAACTCCAGAAGGTAATTTATAAAAGTAATGATTTATAAATAGGAGCTAACCATTCTAAATATGACTTGTAATATGGTTACATTTATTTAAATTGTCATATTACGTGTTGCAACATCTTTTCTGGTGGTTGTAACCACTATAAGCAATGGCAACAGTGTTCTTACTGAAAACAATGACTTTATCTTTCTCTTTCTATTGAATCCATAGATTACGAAACTAAAAATAGAAAGAAATCCTTTTGCTAAAGGGTTTAGAGATACTGGAAGAAACAGGTAAGCAGCATAGCAATGACATTGAATATTGATGTAGCTAGCTATTTTCACAAGTTGTTTTTTTTTTTTTTCTGAGATGGAGTCTCACTCTGTTGCCCAGGCTGGAGTGCAATGGCGCGATCTCAGCTCACTGCAACCTCCATCTCCCTGGTTCAAGCGATTCTCCTGCCTCAGCCTCCCAAGTAGCTAGGATTACAGGCATGTGCCAAATGGCCTGGCTAATTTTTGTATTTTTAGTAGAGACGGGGTTTCACCATGTTGGTCAGGCTGGTCCTGAACTCCTGACCTTGTGATCTGCCCACCTCAGCCTCCCAAAGTGCTGGGATTACAGGCGTGAGCCACCGTGCCTGGTCCCCCACAAGTTTTAAGGATAAGAAAACTGACTCAGAGACTCAAAAGCTCTAAGTTTTGTAATTAGTAGGTGGTAGGAAAGGAACCCAGATGTTTTGTGTTGAAAACATTACTTCCTCCCACTCCTTTGCTACTCACTATTAAGATCTTGCTTATTTTAGAATTCTAGATTTGACTGAATTTTATTCAGAAGTCTAGCTATATAAAAGAGAAATATTTAAAATAGTTACATCTGAAAGATATAGCAAAATAACCCAAAATCATTATTTTCAGAAATTGCATTCTGGGGACGCTGAAAGTTGACTCTCTTTTTTAGGGGTGTATTGGATGGGCTTTTAGAGACCTACCCATGGAGGCCTTCTTTCACTCTCGATTTTAAAACCTTTGGCGCAGACACACAAAGTAAGAAAACTTGGAACGTTTGTTTTATTTTTACATATTAATTAAATAACAACATCCAGAACCCTTGTACCAAATACTACACAAGAGGATATGTACATGCAAGAAAATGTGTACTTATAGATAACTGGGTGTACATTTGCCTGAATGACGAGGTAAGAGGCATAAAGGGAGAGAAGCTGGCATGAAGGAAGAGAACAGAAATGTGGTAATTGTAGACTTATTGACGTATGTTAATAAGTTATCTTACACCCTGTGATTTTCAGATTTCATCTGGATTCTTCAGCCTCTCACTGTTTCACATTCTTTAGGATATGCCTGTGGTGCATTTGTAGCCTGATTTGCAAATATGTTACTATTGAAATGAATAGCTTATCTTTTATGAGGACCTTTCAGTACATGTTAAAATGACTTTCATTAAATTCATCACTTAGCTCTAATTTTCCTCTTTTTTGTTCATGGGGAAAGTAAATGTTAAAAATAATACTAAGTCTTCACAATTTAATTGCCACAAGCATTTAAAAATATTTGCAAGATATTTATTCTCAGATGGTACATTACATGACAAAATAATAATAATTAAATAATGCAGGCTTTCTGGTGGAAGAATACCTTAATTTGCTCTGATAGTTAATAATAAATAGAATAATTTTTATTTGAAAATGAAATGGATTTTTTTTATCCCTTTGTCTTTACTCCATCAAAGTTGCTTGTCTTTGACCATTAATTCAAGGTTACAATTGCCAAGCAAAATCAACATTATAGTTACGTTGAGTTTTACATGATGCCATAACAACTAACTGAAAAGGAAAGAAGTGAAGTCTAATCATTTGGTGAAATATTTCACTGGAATGGCTGTCTTGATGTGGTTTAGGGAATTGCATGAAAAAAAAAATTTTACAGTGTCGATTTAACTAATAGCATCTAGAAAGCATACTTTTAAAATATCCAAGTCAAAACAAATGTGCACGAATAAAGAAAAAGTTAAAGATGATCATGAAATGATAATTTAAAGTACACAGTTTTCTTAATTATTTAACATATCCAAAATGCTCTCAAATTGCAAATAAATGAGTTACTAGTTTCTTAAATAACTTTTAAATGCTTTATTATAAAAGATATTTGCCATCTTGTTGATGAAGGTTTAGGATATGTCTACATACACAAAATAGTTAAGAAAACAGCAACACTAAAAAAAGAAACAACTTGGTCAAATCCAGCCAATAACCAATTGTTTGAATTCAGACATTTACAAAAATAAGGTTTAGAGTTTAGCGTTTCCTGGACCTTATAATTATCCCTAGTTTTAGTAGATGCTAGGCAAACATAAAAGATCAGCAAACATCATTGATATGAATACTTACATTCATCTTTATGTTTCTTAACTTACAAAATTGTTTCCACCTCTTAAGATATAATGCAGTATGGAAATTGCCCCATTCATTGTTTTTGTATAAGAAAATAAGCTAAGGCTTTTAAATATATTGCTTTCATTTATACAAGACTATTTTCATGTTCACTAATTTTTTAAATCAGTGGTCAGAGGAATTTTTTAAATCAATGTACCTTTGGTCAGAGGAATTTTTAAAATCAGTGTACCTTTGGTCAGAGGAATTTAAAAAATCAATGTACATGAAATCTATACATTCTATCTATAAATTAAATCTATATAATCCCAAACAACCAATCAATTTGTGCATCTTAACTACTTATTTTAGTAACTTTTTAGGGTTTTAAAATAATAAAACTAGTTTGTGTTTGTAAGATATAATTGACGCTGAGTCATAATTGGACTTCTTTGTGATTCTTTGTACAAATGTGGTTCAAGTGCCTAGCACAATATTTGAGCAAATGAATGCTTAATACATGATACATGGTAGTAGTGCTAAAAGTAATAGTGGTAGTAGTATAGATCAGTGGTCCCCAACCTGTTTGGTACCAGAGGCCAGTTTTGTGAAAGACAATTTTTCCACGAATGGTGGGGGTTGGGAGGGAATGGTTTCAGGATGAAACTCTTCCACCTCAGATCATCAGGCATTAGATTATCATTAAAGGGCACTCAACTTAGATCCCTCACATGCACAGTTCACAATAGAGTGTGCGCTCCTATGAGAATCTAATGCTGCTGCTGATCTGAAAGGAGGCAGAGCTCAGGCAGTGAGGTAATGCTCACTGGCCTGCTGATCACCTCCTGCTGTCCAGCCTGATTCATAACAGGCCACAGACCTGTACCAGTGGGTAGCCCAGGCGTTAGCGATACCTGGTACAGATACTATATTCAACTTTAGTCAGAGGAATGAGCAGGTCCTGTCTCAAAGAAGCTAAAAGAACTGTGAACTCACAAGGAAAATTAATCTAAGGATGAAGCAGGGATAGTGATGGATATGATTACTAATATAGCAAGAACATCAAATGTCAAGTTCATTATTCATTGACTGAATTGTCATTCACAGGTGGAAGCAGTGGCTCATCTCCAGTGACCTCTAGTGGAGGGGCCCCCTCTCCTTTGAACTCCTTACTTTCTCTACCTTGCTTTTCACCTATGTTTCATTTACCTACAAGCTCCCTTGGAATGCCCTGTCCAGAGGCATACCTGCCCAATGTCAACCTGCCTCTATGCTACAAGATTTGTCCAACTAATTTTTGGAAACAGCAACCTCTTGTTTTACCGGCTCCTGAAAGACTGGCAAGCAGCAACAGTTCTCAGTCTTTAGCCCCACTCATGATGGAAGTGCCTATGTTATCTTCCCTGGGGGTCACCAATTCAAAAAGTGGGTCATCTGAAGACTCCAGTGATCAGTATCTACAAGCACCTAATTCTACCAATCAAATGTTATGTGGATTACAGTCACCTGGAAATATTTTTCTGCCAAACTCCATCACCCAAGAAGCACTTAGTTGCTCCTTTCATCCTTCCTATGACTTTTATAGGTACAATTTCTCTATGCCATCTAGACTGATAAGTGGTTCCAACCATCTTAAAGTGAATGACGACAGTCAAGTTTCTTTTGGAGAAGGCAAATGTAATCATGTTCATTGGTATCCAGCAATTAACCATTACCTTTAGTAAGACAATAGCATTTCTAAAACAATTACATGTAAACAAATATTTTCTTTATTTGTAGCCAAAGAAATTTCAACAGTTATTGGGCTTAAAAAGCATCATTACGATACAGTATTTCTTTGTTATGCATTTAAAGATTTAAAGTGCCTTATCAAATAATATTCATGAAGAAGTTGTTTATAATGTCAAATGAAACCTATAGGAATCTCTGATTACAGTGGCCTTGAGCTTCAAAATGAGATGTGCAACAAATATTATTTGATGATACTCCACCAGTGAAAACTGATGCTAAGTGATGGGATTTTCAATTATAGTGAAGCTAGTTCACCACGATAACTGCATTTTACACATTGACAATGACAAAAAGAAGATGGATGTAATTCTCATGAAAGCGGTGAAGCAATTTCAGTTTTAACGATGAAGATTGGCTTTCGTGTAATTATATAGTAGTTGTAGAAGAAAATTTAATTATTTGTTTGCCTTATGCCTTATACTTTGCTGTTGAAGAAACTACTAATCTCAATTTAAGATACAAATAAGGACACAAACTTTCAAGTATTATATTTTATTTATCTTTGTAGCCTAAAGACCATTTAATCTTGAAGGAACACAAAGATCAAATGAAAACTAAAATACTCTAAATAAATTTGCTTTTATTTTCTTTTATTTTTGGATAATTCCTAGATAAAACTTGTTCACTTATTCCTTTAACACCTCTGGTATTTTATACACTGTTAGAAAAATACATATTATTATAGTTTTCTAAGAAGATAAAGACATTATGATTATAAGAGGGTGAATACATTTGAATCCATAAATATGAAAATATCATTATTCTGGTATGATTTAACTCCACTCTTGTGTGTCAATCACAGTGAATTAAACTAGACAAAAGTAGTTTATTTAAGTTTATGAAGTCGAAAAGTTTCCTTTCACCAGGCCCTAAATTTCTGAAAATAATTATGAGGTATAACCTATATACAGCCTGTATATCTTTAAGATGAATCAGATTTTGAGTTTTATGCTAGTAACTCTAGACATTTTATTAAGCCAAGCCCTTTAAATTCACAGTGGAATGACTTGACTTTTGACAAACTAAGCAAACTGCTAAACTGATTTTTCTGATTTTTCCAACACATATAAAGAAGAGCATATTAATTATTTATTTTGCTCAAAATGATTACTTCATCTCAAATATGCCTTATAAATGTGCCTTCCTATATATGTATTAAAATTATCCCCACTCCTGGGAGTAGGGATAGGATGCCACATGATTGCATTCAAATTAAGTATTCTAGTCAAGATGAAGTATTATTTGTGATCTAATGTAATTAGATACTGTTGCAAAAGTCTTTAAGGAATAAAGTGTATACTACCCAGGTTTATTAAACAATAAATTAAAATAAGAAAAGACATTTTATTTTTGTCTACTCCAAAACAGGAAAGCTAAAGGCTAACTTTAATTAGTAAAATGGATTGTTACTTTTTAAGCAGAAACCCTTATATCAGATTATAAATGAAACATTTGGAGGTCTACATGGGAGAACCTCAGTAATTGGCAAGAGAAAGTATTTAACGGAAAAATCAAAGAGATATCTGGGTTACTTTTTAGTGACTATTTAAAAGAAGGGATTAATTTTGGAGCTTCTCCAGAATACATATACCCTATGCTGTATATTTCAGATAATATGACTATATATTACCCATATAAAACTAGTAATATGTAATTACATTGGTAATGGTGATTAACATAAAGGGGAAAACGTTTAAATACAAGAAGGTAAACATTTATGTTAAGCTACATTAAATAATATTCATAAATTGTCATTTTGCACTTTTAATTGAAGAAGTAAACAAGGGAAAGTCTTCATAGATAATTAGACTTGGAAAAACCTCAAGAGATTCAGTAAGCAGTCCCCTGCTTCTGAGTAAGTGACTCATTTGCAGAAATCTTCTAACAGCTCTAATTAATGCACAGTAAATATTTAGTGCCTTCAACCGTTTTTTGTTTAATAAATTCTTACTCCTCAACGGATGGTGCAAAATTCGAGTAACTGGGTAAATTGATGCTATGGTTATGAAATGAAAAACAAAATAATGTGTAATTCTATCACTTTCACCTGCATCAACTAAAAGTTAGACTTGCTTTAGAAATCTACAAAAATACAAAGCCACTCTTGTTGGACTAAGTGTGAAATAACTGATAAAAGTGGCCAAATGATACTTAACAGACCCACAAATCTAACAATTAAAACCTCTATTTCCATCTGATTTGACCATACATATATGGGCACCACTTCTTTTTATATTCCTCCTTAATTCAGCTCACTAAATTTATAAAATCTGATTCTTAACCTGACCTGGTTATATGACTTACCGCAAATAAATATAGGGAAAGTAAGCATTTCATTAACTCTGTGAAATTCGTATGTTGAGTCAGAAAATAAATGAATGGTACTTTACCTTTGTACAGTCCTCAGTGAAGCTCAGACCTGTAGTCAGATTCTCTGGTCGGGAAGGTATTATTTTGTGGAACAATCAGTCAAGCTGAAATCGAGGACCTAAAGTATTAGCCTGGTTACAAAACACAAATCTAAGTAGAAAAATTCTCTATTCATTACACTTTAAAGACCAATATATAGCTTTAGGTAATATAATTTAGACATCAAACTCTAATACTATTATTTCTTTTCACCCACAGGGGGGTTAAGCCCTCTGGAAATTACATTTTAAAGTATCGTATATAACCTTATGTTACATAACTTTAGAGCCTTCAAACTCACGTATATCATTGCTCCTATTCATTGTGCTTGAAAATGAGGAGGTTTATTTTCCTAAATTTATTAAGATACATATTTATGATATTTCACTGCTATTAAACATAGGTTCTACACATACTCTGGGAATGGACAAGACTTCATTCTTTTGTGAGGTTGAAGATGTCTGTGGGATGAAAAGAGATGAACAATTAAATCAGCAAGTGATGATTCAGTGAACCATTCCATTATGGAAGACTTCCCTTTTATTCCCTAATCATTTTTTTATTATGCACCCCAGGGATAAGCCGTGACTCACATAAACCAGGTAATACATATATTCTAAGTATTACTGGTGTAATGCTGAACAAGAACATGACTGAAATAAATATTTTGTATAAGTATTTAAAATATATTTTACAAAAAAATAAAAAATATATTTTACAAAGGTCTGCAAACATGCTAATGACAAAATTTAGATGCTTTAAGATAATCAAATTATATGTATACAGTAGGGTAGTAGGCGGTCATTATTTCTTTACTAAATCTCACCAACAAATCTTTTCCTTATCTGAATATGCAGTTTGATAAATTCCAGATGTCACACTGTAACGTGTGTGTATATACACACACACACGTAGAATCAGTGGTGTTTTAGTTTTGTTTTGTTATTAAATAATTTACAGTGTTCTGCTTTTTCTCCCACCCCTCCCTAATAAGAGATGCTACAAAGAACACCTAGTCGTTACATACTTATACTATTAGTTATAGATAGTTTTGGGGAAAGGCAAATTTAAACACACTTAGAAATGTCCAACTGCATATACTATACTTTGTGAATTGAATTGACAGAGTGAAAGTATAATATTTTTACTCAGATTTGGAGATTTGTTGCATTTGTGCTGGAAAATTTTTAATTAGTCAAAGTAACCATAATATTGTGTTATAAAGCAACAGTTTACCAATTGACTTCACTAGAATTTAACATGTTTATTGGAGCAGTTTAAAACCAACCAAATACATAGCTTAGGCAGTTGCTTTGATATAAATGCCTTAGTATACATTTAATCTTCTTAAGTTTGGCCTGCAATTAAATGATAATTTGTATTAAAACTGTGCAAATAAGCATGGGTTGGTTGACAACATAAAACAGAACAAATAGATACACAGAACACTGGAAACATAATTCAGTATTAAAACTATTTACATGTGTGGTGCTGGCCAACTTTTGACATGCTGTTTCAATAAAATACTGAGAGGAAAAAGACTAGAATAATTTCCTTTCGAAGTTTCAAATGTTCATGTTTACAAATTTGTACTGCACATTGATATGTATACATACATTATAGTCAGCAGATGTACAAAAATAGTTACAGGATCTTTCTACTTAGCTGAAAGGTATCTACATGTCTATTGGCTTTGTCTTTTAAACTGCCTGAGAGTCACAAATTTTAAAGTTAAATAGAATAGAAAATTTTGAAATTATAGTACTTTTTGATCAAGTTATTATATTTTAATTGTTGTTAAAGGTGGCAGAATTTTGATTTTGGATTGAAGATCACATACTTATGCACATGATAAAGTATAACGTAGTATCTTGGTTGTAGAGAATGGTATAAATAGTTGAAATTTTTACTAGAACTGAAAAGTAATAAAATCATGAGTTTACAATGATTGAAAGTTAATGTATTTAAAGACTTTTTATTGAATACATAATTCAGTCATCTTTCATTTTTATGGTCATTTTTTAGAACATGTTGATGTTTTAGAACTTTACAATTATTCAATTTTGCTTGAAATTTCGTTTTCACCATTTCCTTTGTGACATAAAGATTTTGTGACCTTTCTACCAATTACACTGTCTAATCATACTGATTTTCTTCTTTATTGATAATTGTAAATTATAGAAAAAAATTACTTAATAAAAACACCAACAAATAGATTACTTTTTGGAAGAGTCATTGGTTTCTCAGTAAGACCCAAGTTGAAGTAGAAAAGTTACTCACTGCTGTACCCATGCTAACATTGTATTTGGTTTTCTTTAAAGGGAACCCATACACAAGCCAAACAGTGTTTGTTACATTAATAGCTATGTTTTGCAAAATTCAGATTGGATCCTCTTCAAATCATGAGAAAGAACTGTTTAGCAAAAGTATAACGATTTTGCAACCTGTCACCATGATACTTTTCTATAATTGTACATTAGTGAGGCAATGGTGAGGATGGGGCGTCACATTTCAAAAGGCTCTGTAGGCTCTTGCACCACATATATATGGCATTAGGATAAACTAATCCACTGTTTGCACTCAAGTGTTGTAGCCAAATTCAGCAGGTCTCTGGGTGTGATTAATCAAGACTGTTGTCCCTAATCCTTGGGTAGGCAAGATACAGTGTCTTCCAGTGGGTAGTTGGGGTTGAATATCCCAGCTGATGCTAACAAAGGCCTGATGCTTCACATACACATACCTATTATGCTACATTTTAGTTTAGTTATTCATATGCATGTTTCTTCTACTAGACTGTGAGTGAAGGAGGAACGGTATTTTTTATTTTTAATTATTTTTAAAAAATAATTTCACCTTTTATTTTAGATTCAGTGGGGGTACAGGTGTAGGTTTGTTATCTGGATATATTGCATAATGCTGAGGTTTGGGGTATGATTGATCCCATCACCCACATACTGAGCATGTTATGCAATAGCTAGTTTTTCAACTCTTGCCTCTCCCTCCTCTAGTAGTCCCCAGTGTCTATTGTTGCCATTTTTATGTCCAAAAGTACCTATTGTTTAGCTCCCACTTATAAGTGAGTAAATGTGGTATTGAGTGTTCCATTTCTATGATAATTTGCTTAGGATGATTACCTCCAGCTGCACAAATGTTGCTGCAAAGGACATGATTTCATTCTTTTTATGGCTGCATAGTATTTCATGGTGTATATGTACCACATTTTCTTTATCCAATCCAGAGTTGATGGGCAACTGGGTTGCTTCTATGTCTTTGCTATTGTGAACAGCACTGCAATGAATATATAAGCCCATGTGACTTTTTGGTAGAATGACTTGTTTTCTTTTGTATATATACCCAATAATGGGATTACTGGGTCAAATGGTAATTCTGTTTTAAGTTCTTTGAAAAATTTCCAACCTGATTTCCACAGTGGCTAAACTAATTTGCCATTCCTATCAACAATCTACAAGTATTCCATTTTCTCTGCAGCTTTGCCAGTAATTAAAAAAAAACTTTAGCAGAATTAAATTTAAAGTAATTTCATTGAGCAATAAAAAATTCCTGAATTGGGCAGCCTCCTGAGCCAGGGTAGGCTCAGAGACTCCAGTGCAGCCACGTGGTGGAAGAAGATTTATGGACAGAAAAAGGAAAATGACATACAGAAACAGCTGGGTTGGTTACAGCTCAAGGTTTGTCTTATTTGTACATGGTTCAAAGAGTTGGCAACATTTAATTGGCCAAAACTTGGTGACTGGCACAAGTGTAGGCTATGGTCTGTTTCAACTCCACTTGTTATATAGTTCACGATGTACAGAAAAAATTTTAGGCAGAACTTAAAATGTGTAAGGAGGCAGCTTTAGGCTAAACTTGATTTAACAATTCCCCCCTTTTGGTCATCTTCTCAATTTTGAGAGATTGACCAAAACTTTAGTCATTGATGTCACTTTGATGTCATCGACCAAAACTTTACTCATTGATGTCCAAGAGTGTGAAGGGGCCCTTCTGAATTGTGAGTTTATAAACTGAGTGGGTTTTGTAAGGTAGGAGCAAAGACTGTACCTTCTTATGCTCAAACATCCCATTTACAGGAGAAAAACAAAACCTAATATGTTTTCGCATCTATGCGTTTTCTTAAAGTCTAAGTTTGATCAAGCAACATTTAACATGAGTGACTCCATTTTTCTTTGATCTGGTCTGTTGGGGCATAGTGCATGAGCTCAGTCCAAAACAATGGCCTCCTATAATTTTGTTTATAAATTTCTCCTTTCTAGTTGGGTTCTCACTTAGGTGAGAGTTTGACCAAACCTTAGGGCCTTAGTGTCACCCTTAGTTACCATTATTTTCGGTTTCTGGCTTTAGCACATTATTTATAGGTTATGGTGCTCTCGTGGTTACACATTTTTTTCAGCTTTTGTTACTCTAATTGAAGAGAGACCACTTGACATTTTAGAGATGGCTGCATGCAAACATTTAAAACTTTGGAGAGAATAGAGCGCACCAGGGAGACGACTCTGATGACTATCAGAAGGATAATACCAAGAGTTTGGAGTATGCTTCATACCCAAGGTCCCCATAAACTAAAACACCTAAAATTTGATAGATTAATGAATAAGCTAGATAAAAAGACTACTCGCTTAACTAAGCAGTCTTTTTGTTAATCCCCTACAACTGAATCTTTATAATTTACATTTGATGTATTTCTCCATAGGCCACAAGTGCCAGCATCTGCACAGATAATTTTGTTTAGCCAGTAAGTAATCTACAGCAATTCTAGCATAACTTTCACAAGAGAATTTAAAGTTTGTTGTGTAACCATAGCCTTTACAGTGGAAACAGCTATAGCTAATTATTGCCTCTTCTACTCCAACCATGGAGAAAAAAACAAACTAAAAAATGATGCCCTTTTAGAAAAGTCAAGACCTCCTGGCAATGTTCTTTTTAACCCATGATATGGGTTAAGGGGAATGAACCAATGTTCTGTTTTTGACTGATTATTAGGTAATGTATGTACCATTAAAGTTTCTTACCTACATTGGGCCTTTATCTTTTATGAATTAAGATACAAAGTTATCCACATATAAGACTGGCTGCAAAATTCTTTACAAATAAAAGTATACTCAATGAGTGCACAAAACACACACCCCTTTCACTTCTATTGTTTATAGAGGCATAAGAAAGGGAGAAAATTTTCAAAGATAAGGATCTCATGATAGTAGAGAAGTCTTGATCTATGATTCTGGGAAAAACTGTTCACATAAAGAATGTCATCTTCTTCTGGGGAGAAACTTCCCTGGTTAGCTTTACCTTAAGGTTTCCAATGGGTGTACCATTCCAAGAGTGTGGAGGGGCCCTTCACAGTTGTGAGATTATAAACCCAAAGTTTAAGGTCCCAAAGTTTTGCTGTAATGTGGACGGCAAGGGCAGTCTTTCCCTGATGTTCTTAGAAGATTCAATCTGTAGGTTCTAGATTGTGAAGGGATTAATTGTCCTCAGTAAGTGAACCATAAAATACTATTTTTTTTACTTGGTGAAAATACACTGTGGCATAATAATCTACTGTTATAACATCAGCCCTCTTACATGGGAAAACTTTTATACAACCAGAAAACATGCATTGAAAATGATAATTGAATGAAATCCCTCTATACATGTTTAAATGGCACATCAGGTAGTTGACTACACCTGAAGTTTTGACTCTCTTCCCAGGAATATGGGTTTGCCACACCAAACATTGGAGATAAACTATTTCAACAATATAGAAGTTATAACACCCACATATATTTATTTTGGATCATTTTATTTTTTTCCATCATGAGTCATGAAATGCAGAACATTTAATAACAAAAGCTTTAAGGAGACAGGAAGGACAAGGTGGCTGTCCTGGTTGTCGATGAGTCTATGCTTAACATTGAAATTATGTCTTCTTGAATACCAGGTGTCTCTCCAATTTAAGTATATAGGACTGATAACTGATAGGTTATTGTAGGTTATTTGACTTAGACCATGGAGTTCATTTAAATTGTGTATTTAAACAATTTCAATATCAGCCAATATATCAAGAAAATCTGGCAAAGTATTTTCTTGGTATTTAATTAATTTTTGTTCTTCTTGGGTTAGCTGTTTTATAAACCAGTCTTCTCATTAAAGTTCTAGGAATTCTTACCCAGTCCAGATGATATGATTTTTAAATTACCAGAAACCTGTATTCAAGAGTGCTTTTCAGGGTCTTTTCCATTCTTTCATGAACCTCCTAGGATCTTGGGTTCTTGTAAAGATTTCAGAAAGTGCATCAGCATTAAGCAATTAACTGTGGAAATGACTTTAAATAGTCATAGTGAAAGACACAATTGACAAGCAAATTTGGTTATTTCTGTGGTATACAATAACTTGATAACCATAATAATGATTGATAGCATATACTCAGACATATTAGAATTCTAGAAATCTCATACAATTTTGGAACATATATTAATGTTTCTCACTAAAATATAACCTGAAGGACTTTAAACTTTTTTTATTTTGACAATGTTTCCCATGTAACTTAATATGTCAAGTAATCTTGTTTACCTCTCTTTGGGATGCTGTAGGGGCCCCCTGTGGCATCCAAAAATGAGAGGTTAAAAAAGACAATTTTGAAGCTGAAATTTGATTTGAGGAAGCCTGTTAAATATGATAAAGGTTTAAAATACTTAATATTATAAAATAGAATTTCAGGTCACCATAAGTTATTTATTTAGCCAAAATGATGACTCAAAAATTTTTAAAAAGAAAAAATCTTTACTCTGTAGAGGGAAGACTTAGCTTTTCAAACAAATTGTCTCTTCATTCCCTTATTTTACCTGCAGCTTATTTAAAGGCAAATAAAAATATTTTATTATTCTTTAATATTACATAAAAATCTTGTTCAAGAGAGAAAGCCAAATTTCATTATTGCATTAGTGTACCATTAATGTTAACCCCAATTTTTAATAAAACCTTATAGACAAATCTATCCAATCTTAACTAGTTTGAGCACAAGGTGAGATTTCCATAAATATTTTATTTATAACCGTTTGCAAATTTTTGTTAAAGACCAGATCAGTGCTCTAAGAAAACCCTGTTATGCTTATATTCCAATGTTCAATTTACAGAAAAACTGAGTAATACCCCTTTAAATTTAACCAAGATGTTACCACACATAATTTTTAACAAGACTACTTTTTCACAAATCTTCCACAACTTGCTCAAACTTTTAGCTTTATTTTATCTAATTTTAAATAATTCTTAAACAGTTCAAACTAGGCAAAAATTTAAATTCTCATGCCTTCTTAAAATCTTTTACTAAAAGCACATCTTACTTTTCTCACATACCTTACATGTAAAACTGTTTTTTAAGTAGTTTTAATTACATTTTACAATGTTAACTAGCAATTTTTATTCTTGGTAAAAAACGTGGTGACTTTAATTATGTACTAGGTGTGGAGCCTAGGACTCCTGACAGAAGTGCAAATAAAGTCGGACTCTTTCCAACATGACCAGGGGGTATGGCTAACTAACTCCACATATCCCCAGGCCTTACATGGAATCTAATGGCTCTGAAGCAGGTAAATTGTACATTTTTTTTTATTTCAATAGGTTTTGGGGAAACAGGTGGTGTTTGGATACAGGGTTATGTTCTTTCATGGTGATTTCTGAGATACTGATGCACCCATCACTCGAGGAGTGTCCATTGTACCCAATGTATAGTCTTTTTCCGTCACCTCCTCCCACCCTTCCCCCCAATCCCAAAAGTCCATTGTATCACTCTTATGCCTTTGCTTTCTTATAGCTTATCTCCAACTTATAAGTGAGAACATACAATGTTTAGTTTTCCATTCCTGCGTTACTTCCCTTAGAATAATGGTTTCCAACTCCATCCAGGTTGCTGTGAATGCCATTATTTTATTCATTTATATGGCTGAGTAGTATTCCACGGTGTGTGTGTGTATGTGTGTGTGTGTGTGTGTATATATATATATATATAGTTATGTATATTTATATATAGTTTGCACTCCCATCAGCAGTGTTAAAGTGTTCCCTTTACAACATCCACACCAACATCTATTTTTTTTTTTAATTGTGGCCATTCTTGCAGGAATAAGGTGTTATTGCATTGTGGTTTTGATTTGCATTGCCCTGATAATTAATAATGTTCAACATTTTTTCATATGCTTGTTGGCCATTTGTATATCATCTTTTGAGAATTCTCTATTCATGTCCTTAGCGCACTTTTTGATGATAATTTTTTTTCATGCTGATTTCTTTAAGTTCCTTGTATATTTTGGGTATTAGTCCTTTTTTGGATGCATAGTTTATAAAGATTTTCTTCCACTCTGTGGGTTGTCTACTCTGCTGACTATTTCTGTTGTTGTGCAGAAGGTTTTTAGTTTAGTTAAGTCCCATCTATTTAACTTTGTTTTGTTGCCTTTGCTTTTGGGTTCTGGGTCATGAAGTCTTTGCCTAAGCCAATGTCTAGAAGGGTTTTTCCAATGTTACCTTCTAGAATTTTTATGGCTTGAGGTCTTAGATTTAAGTCTTTGACCCATCTTGAGTTGATTTATGTATAAGGTGAGAGATGAGGATCCAGTTTCATTCTTCTACATGCGGCTTGCCAATTATCCCAGTACCATTTGTTGAATAGGGTGTCTTTTCCCTCTTTATGTTTTTGTTTGCTTTGTCAAAGATGAGTTGGTTGTAAGGATTGGCTTTAATTTTCTACTCTGTATTCTCTTCCATAGGTCTACATGCCTGTTTTTATTCCAGTATCATATGATGCTCTTTTGGTAAATATAGCCTTGTAGTATAGTTTGATGTTGGGTAATGTGTTGCCTCCAGATTTGTTCTTTTTGCTTAATCTTGATTTGGCTATGCAGGCTCTTTTTTGGTTCCATATTGTTGGGAACAGGCCTGAAATCTGGCCATAAACTGGCCCCAAAACTGGCCATAAACAAAATCTCTGCAGCACTGTGACATGTTCGTGATGGCCATGATGCCCATGCTGAAGGTTGTTGGTTTATCGGAATGAGGGCAAGGAGCACCTGTCCCACCCAGGGCGGAAAACCACTTAAAGGCATTCCTAAACCACAAGCGATAGCATGAGCGATCTGTGCCTTAAGGACATGTTCCTGCCTTAAGGACATATTCCTAACTAGCCAGAGTCCATCCCTTTGTTTTGGCCCATCCCTTTGTTTCCCGTAAAGAATACTTTTAGTTAATCTATAATCTATAGAAATAATGCTTATCATGGGCTTGCTGTCAATAAATATGTGGGTCAAACTCTGTTCGGGGCTTTCAGGTCTGAAGGCTGTGAGTCGCCTGATTTCCCACTCCACACTCTATATTTCCGTGTGTGTGTGTGTGTCTTTAATTCCTCTAGCACTGCTAGGTTAGGGTCTCCACGACTGAGCTGGTCTCGGCAAGTGGTGCCCATGTGTGGGGCTCAAACCTGCATTGAAAGGTCACCAGAGCAATGGTTGGAGAATGTGGAACTAAGCTGGAGGACACCTGAGTATCCTTAAGCAATCCCCATGGTGAGTAAGAAGGGGAGCTTGGAAGCATCAGGGTAATAATGAGACAAGTGTGGGTTCTGGTTCGTTCCATCTTGGAACCTTTTCACACTAATGATGAGGAGGAAGCAAAGTATAACGAAATAACAGAAGAGGAGACAGAGCAGGTTTATTTGCCAGCTAAAGCTAAAGCGGCAAAGGAGAAAGAGGTTCATCCCTACCCTTCTGCACCCCTTCATTATTTTGAAGAAAAGGAGTGGCCTGACCCTCCAGATCTTTCTTTTCCGGAGGACACTGGGTGAAAAGTAGTTGCCCCAGTGACTCTTCGAGCAGCGCCTCGAGCGACCCCTCTCAGTTCTATTCAGTCAGGAATCCAGCAAGTTAGATGAGAGGGTGATATAGAGGCTTGGCAGTTCCCTATTGGAATACATCCCCCAGATCAACAGGGAAATATTACAGCTATATTTCAGCGTGTTCTTTTTAAATTACTCAAAAAATTTAAGCAAGCTATTAATCAATATGTACCAGGTTCTCCTTTTGTAATGGGACTGTTAAAGCATGTTGCTGTCTCCAGTCAGATGTTGCCAGTGGGGACAGTAAGATTACTTCTAGGTAGATCTAGTTTAAATTTAAAATGAGTGCAAGTACAAACAGGAGTCATTGATTCACATTACCACAGGGAAACTCAAATTGTTATATCTACTTCTCTTCCCTGGAAAGCAGAGCCAGGAGAGCATATAGTAAAGCTTCTGATTGTGCCATATGTGAAAATGGGGAAAAGTGAAATTAAATGAGCAAGCGGATTTGGAAGCACAAATAAACAAAGCAAAGCAGCTTATTGGGTGAATCAAATTACTGATCAACATCCTACCTGTGAAATAACTATTCAGGGAAAGAAATTTAAAGGTTTGGTAGATACAGGAGTGGACATTTCAATCATTTCTCTACAGCACTGGCCGTCCATGTGGCCAATTCAACCCACTCAATTTAACATAGTTAGAGTTGGTAAAGCCCCTGAAGTATATCAAAGTAGTTATATTTTTCATTGTGAAGGGCCCGATGGACAACCTGGGACTATTCAACCAATTGTAACTTCTGTACCTATAAATTTATGGGGGAGAGATTTATTACAGCAATGGGGAGAGAGTGGGGGCCAATATTCAACATTCTTAAAGAAAAGAATTTTCAACCCAGAATTTCATATCCTGCCAAACTAAGCTTCATAAGTGAAGGAGAAATAAAATACTTTACAGACAAGCAAATGCTGAGAGATTTTGTCACCACCAGGCCTGCCCTAAAAGAGCTCCTGAAGGAAGCGCTAAACATGGAAAGGCACAACCGGTACCAGCCACTGCAAAATTATACCGAAATGTAAAGAACATCGAGACTAGGAAGAGACTGCATCAACTAACGAGCAAAATATCCAGCTAACATCATAATGACAGGATCAAATTCACACATAACAATATTGACTTTAAATGTAAATGGACTAAATGCTCCAATTAAAAGACACAGACTGGCAAACTGGATAAAGACTCAAGACCCATCAGTGTGCTGTATTCAGGAAACCCATCTCACGTTCAGAGACACACATAGGCTCAAAATAAAAGGATGGAGGAAGATCTACCAAGCAAATGGAAAACAAAAAAAGGCAGGGGTTGCAATCCTAGTCTCTGATAAAACAGACTTTAAACCAACAAAGATCAAAAGAGACAAAGAAGGCCATTACATAATGGTAAAGGGATTAATTCAACAAGAAGAGCTAACTATCCTAAATATATATGCACCCAATACAGGAGCACCCAGATTCATAAAGCAAGTCCTGAGTGACCTACAAAGAGACTTAGACTCCCACACATTAATAATGGGAGACTTTAACACCCCACTATCAACATTAGACAGATCAACGAGACAGAAAGTCAACAAGGATACCCAGGAATTGAACTCAGCTCTGCACCAAGCGGACCTAATAGACATCTACAGAACTCTCCACCCCAAATCAACAGAATATACATTTTTTTCAGCACCACACCACACCTATTCCAAAATTGACCATATACTTGGAAGTAAAGCTCTCCTCAATAAATGTAAAAGAACAGAAATTGTAACAAACTGTCTCTCAGATCACAGTGCAATCAAGCTAAAACTCAGGATTAAGAATCTCACTCAAAACCGCTCAACTACGTGGAAACTGAACAACCTGCTCCTGAATGACTACTGGGTACATAACGAAATGAAGGCAGAAATAAAGATGTTCTTTGAAACCAACGAGAACCAAGACACAACATACCAGAATCTCTGGGATGCATTCAAAGCAGTGTGTAGAGGGAAATTTATAGCACTAAATGCCCACAAGAGAAAGCAGGAAAGATCCAAAATTGACACCCTAACATCACAATTAAAAGAACTAGAAAAGCAAGAGCAAACACATTCAAAAGCTAGCAGAAGGCAAGAAATAACTAAAATCAGAGCAGAACTGAAGGAAATAGAGACACAAAAAACCCTTCAAAAAATAAATGAATCCAGGAGCTGGTTTTTTGAAAGGATCAACAAAATTGATAGACCGCTAATTCCAGAGCAATTATATAGCCATCAAAGTCAACATATGATGCATGAAATAGGGTACGTCCCTAGTATGGGACTAGGAAAAAATTTGCAAGGTTTGAAGGAACCACTTCAAGTGGAAAGACAAAGTTTCCACCAAGGTTTAAGATATCATTTTTGATAGCAGCCATTGTTAAGCCTCCAGAACCTATACCTTTAAAATGGTTAACAGATAAGCCAATTTGGATAGAACAATGGCCACTGAGTAAAGAGAAACTGGAGGCTTTAGAGAACTTAATTACTGAACAATTAGGAAAAGGACACATAGCTCCAACATTTTCCTCTTGGAATTCTCCAGTTTTCATGATTAAGAAAAAATCAGGTAAATGGAGAATGTTAACTGACTTAAGAGCCATTAATTCAGTTATACAACCTATGGGGACATTACAGCCAGGACTGCCTGTTAAACAGTCCAAAAATTTGCCAGACTTATCAATTGAAAACATTAAATGACTTTCAAAAATTACTAGAGGACATTAATTGGATACAACCTGCTCTAGGCATTCCTACCTATGCCATGAGTAATCTATTTTCTATCCTTAGAGGAGACCCTAGTCTCACTAGCCATTGACAATTAACAAAGGAGGCTGAGGCAGAGTTACAGCTGATTGAAAAGCAAGCCCATAAAGCTCAAATAAATAGAATAGATCCAGAGAAGACTCTAGATTTGCTAATTTTTTCAACTCAGCATTCTACTAGTGTTATTGTTCAAGAGCAAGGTCTTGTAGAGTGGCTTTTTCTTCCACATACTAATTCATGGACTAGATCTAACTCCTTATGTGGATCAAATCGCTACTAGGATAGGAAATGGGAGAACTCAGATTGTTAAATTACATGGATATTATCCTGGAAAAATTATTGTCCCTCTCACAAAGGCACAAATACAGCAAGCTTTTATAAATAGTCTTACTTGGCAAACCCATTTAGCTGACTTTGTGGTTATTCTCGATAATCATTTTCCTAAAACAAAACTATTTCAATTTTTGAAATTAACTAATTGGATTCTCCCTGAAATAACTAAATTTAAACCAATTAAAAGTGCTGAAAATGTCTTCACAGATGGGTCTAGTAATGGTAAAGCTTCTTATTCTGAATCGAAAGGTAAAGTTTTTCAGATGCCCTATACTTCCGCTCAAAAAGCAGAGCTTGTAGCTGTAATTGAGGTATTGACTGCTTTTAATATGCCTATTAATGTGATTTCTGATTCATCATATGTGGTTCATTCCACACAATTAATTGAAAATGCTCAGTTACTATTTCATACAGATGAACAAGTGATGACTTTATTTACCCAATTGCAAAGAGCAGTCAGGAGTACAATGCACCATTTTTGCATCCCTCACATTAGGGCTCATACACCTCTTCCAGGACTTTTAACTGAAGGGAATGAAGTGAGTGATCACCTAGTTGCTACTGCAATATCTAATGCTAGACACTTTCACTATTTAACCCATGTTAATGCCTCTGGTCTCAAATGCAGATACAGCATTACCTGGAAAGAAGCTAAAGCTATTATCCAGTGATGTCCAACTTGCCAAATGGTGTATTTTTCATCTTTTGCAGGTGGAATTAATCCTCGAAGATTGGAAACTAATTCTCTTTGGCAAATGAATGTCACACATGTTCCCTCATTTGGGAGACTAGCTTATGTACATGTATGTGTGGACACCTTTTCTCACTTTGTCTGGGCTACATGCCGATAAGGAGAGTCTTCTTCCTGTGTTAAATGTCACCTTTTGCAGTGTTTTGCGGTGGTGGGCATTCCAGCTTCCATTAAAACAAACAATGCCTCAGGCTCTACTAGTCAAGCTCTAGCTACATTTTTCTCTATATGGAATATTAAACACATTAGTGGTATCCCATATAATTCTCAAGGACAAGCCATAGTGGAAAGAATGAATCTCTCCCTAAAACAGCAGTTGCAAAAGCAAAAGGGGGAAACCAGGGACTACGGGACACCCCATATGGAATTGAATGTAGCATTACTGACTTTAAATTTTTTGAGCCTGCCTAAAGGCCAGATGCAACCAGCAACTGAATAGCATCTACAAAAACAAGCTGCAAAGACAGAAGCAGAACAACTAGTTTGGTGGAGAAATCTGATAACAAAAAGTTGGGAAATAGGTAAAATAATAACTTGGGGTAGAGGTTATGCTTGTGTTTCTCCAGGACCAAATCAACAGCCAATTTGGGTGCCATCGAGATATCTAAAGCCTTATCATGAGCCAGATGCCAAAGAAGAGATTCTGAGAGGAATCCGATGACCCCCTAGTTGCAGCCATGTCAAGACTGATGCTGAGGAGGACCCCAACTGTCACAAGCAACACTCATTGAACACAGCCACCTACCTGGGGACAGATCAATAAGCTGTCATAGATAGCAGAAGAAAACCTGAGGAAAGCAGGACAACCAGTTCACAATAAGTAATTTAATCATAGCCATAATAGCAGTGATCACCACTGCCATGAGTATTCCCTCAACAAGGGCTGACACAGAGAACAATTATACTTATTGGTCATATTTATCAATCTTGTCTGGCAATAATGCCTGGATGTAATCACTCTATGACACAGTTACACATGCTTTCTAATCTCAGTATTTACCATAATACATCTGCTCCTATAATTGAGGCATACTTCCCTCAAAAACCTATTTGTAAACAGAATTGGACCTGGCCAGAAGTAATGAATGTACTTGTTTGGGAAAACTGCATTGCAGAAAAGGCAGAGGTGCTGTGCAATGATTCCTATGGAATCATTATTGATTGGTCCCCTAAGGGGATGTTTAGCTTGAATTGCACCTCTCAGTCTGTGTGCCACGGCCACACTATGTTCAGCTGGTCTGAACAGAATGGTCAGATGGTAGAAATGGTAAGAAATACAGCAAGAGTTCCTATTATCTGGAAACATGGTGGTATAGTGGCACCTCAACCTCAAATGATATGGCCTGCTCTAGGAGCTAAACATAAGGATTTGTGGAAACAACTAATGGCTCTTAAATAAGATTAAAATTTGGGAAAGAATAAAAAAGCATCTAGAAGGACACTCCACAAACTTGTCTTTGGATATTGCAAAATTAAAAGCACAAATATTTAAAGCATCCCAGGCACACATGACCTTAAAGCCAGGAACTGGAGTGCTTGAAGGAGCTGCAGACAGAGTAGCAGCTATTAACCCATTAAAATAGATAAAGACACTTGGAGGCTCTGTGATTTCAATGATGATTGTGTTTTTAATCTGTGTTGTTTGTTTTTGTATAGTCTGCAGATGCGGATCCTGACTCCTGCGAGAAATAGCTCACTGTGACAAAGCTGCCTTTGCTTTTATCACTTTGCAAAACATAAAAGGGGGATATGTTGGGGATAAGCCCCCAAATCTGGCCATAAAGTAGTCCCAAAATCTCTGCAGCACTGTGACATGCTCGTGATGGCCATGACGCCTACGCTGAAGGTTGTCGGTTTACCGGAATGAGGGCAAGGAACACCTGGCCCACCCAGGGCAGAAAACTGCTTAAAGGCATTCCTAAACCACAAACAATAGCATGAGCAATCTGTGCCTTAAGGACATGTTCCTGCTGCAGATAACTAGCCAGAACACATCCCTTTGTTTTGGCCTATCCCTTTGTTTCCCATAAGGAATGCTTTTAGTTAATCTATAATCTATAGAAATAATGTTTATCACTGGCTTGCTGCCAATAAATATGTGGATCAAACTCTGTTCAGGGCTCTCAGCTCTGAAGGCTGTGAGTCCCCTGATTTCCCACTCCACATTTTATATTTCTGTGTGTGTGTCTTTAATTCCTCCAGCACCACTGGGTTAGGGTATCCACGACCGAGCTGGTCTCAGCACCATACGAATTTTAGGATTGTTTTTCTAGTTTTGTGAAAAATGATGACGATATGTTGATGGGAATTGCATTAAATTGTAGATTGCTTTTGGAAATACAGTCCTTTTCACAATATTGATTCTACCCATCCCTGAGCACAAGATGTGTTTCCATTTGTTTGTGTCATCTATGATTTCTTTCAGCAAGATTTTCTAATTTTCCTTGTAGAGGTCTTTCACCTCCTTGTTTGGTATATTTCTAAGTTTTTTATTTTTTTCACACCTATTGTAAAAGTGGTTGAGATCTTGATTTGATTCTCAGTTTGGTTGACAGCAGCTCTATTAAATTTGTGTACATTGATTTTGTATTCTGAAACTTTACTGAATTCATTTATCAGATCTAGGAGCTTTTGGATTAGTCTTTAGGTTTTTCTACATATATGATTATATCATTGGTGAAGAGCAATAGTTTGGCTTTTTCTGTACCAGTTTGGATGCCCATTATTTCTTTCATTTGGCTGATTGCTCTGGCTAGGACTTCTGGTACTATGTTGAAAAGAAGTGTTGAACATGGGCATCCTTGTCTTATTCTAGTTCTTAGGGGGAATGTTTTCAATTTTTCCACATTCAGTATTATGTTGGCTGTGGGCTTGTCACAGATGGCATTTATTACTGTAAGGTATGCCCCTTCCATGCTGATTTTGGTGAGGTTTTTAATCATAAAGCTATGCTGGATGTTGTCAAATGCTTTTTCTGCCTCTATTGAGGTGATCATGGGACTTTTTTTTTAATTCTGTTTATGTGGTGTATCACATTTCTTGACTTGCATATGTTAAACCAACACTGCATCACTGCCATGAAAAGGCCTTGATCATGGTGGATTGTCTTTGTCATATGCTGTTATATTTGATAAGCTAGTATTTTCTGGAGGATATTTACATCTATGTTCATCAGAGATATTGGTGTGTAGTTTTGTTTTTTGTTATGTACTTTCCTGGTTTTTGTATTAGGGTAATATTGGCTTCATAGAATGATTCAGGGAGGATTCTGTCTCTCTCTATCTTTTAAAATAGTTTCAATAGAATTGATAACAATTCTTCTTTGAATGTCTGATCGAATTCAGCTATTAATCTATCTGTCCCTGGACTTTTGTTGGCAATTTTTAAATTACCATTTCAATCTAGCTGCTTGCTATTGGTCTGTTCAGAGTTTCTATATCTTTCTGGTTTAATCTAGGAGGGTTGTATATTTCCAGGAATTTATCCATCTCCTTCGGAATTTATCCATCTCTTTTTTGTCCTTTAACTTTTATTTTAAGTTTAGGGGTATGTGTGCAGGATGTGCAGGTTTGCTACACAAGTAAATGTGTGCCATGGTGGTTTGCTGTACAGATCATTTCATCACCTAGGTATCAAGCCCAACATCCATTAGCTATTTTTTCTGATACTCTCCCTCCCCTAATCACCTGCAACAGGCCCCAGTGTGTGTTATTTCCCCCATATATCCATTTTTCTCGTCATTCAGCTCCCACTTATAAGTGAGAACATGTGGTGTTTGGTTTTCTGTTTCTGCATTAGTTTGCTGAGAAACAAGGCTTCCAACTCCATCCATGTCCCTGCAAAATAAATGATCTTGTTCCTTTTTATGACTTCATAGTATTCCAGAGTGAATCTGGACCACATTGTCTTTATCCAGTTTACCATTCATGGGCATTTAGATTGATTGCATGTCTTTGCTATTGTGAAAAGTGCTGCAGTGAACATACATGTTCATGTATCTTTATCATAGAATAACATATTAATTTGGTTATATACCCAGTCATAGGATTGCTTGGTCAAATGGTATTTCTGCCTCTACATCTTTGGGGAATCACCACACTGTCCTCCACAATGGTTGGACTAATTTACATTCTCACCAACAGTGTAAAAATGTTCCTTTTTCTCTGCAATCTCAACAGCATCTGTTTTTTTTTTTTTACTTTTTAATGATCGCCATTCTGACTGGCTTGAGAGGGTATCTCGTTGTGGTTTTGATATGCATTTATCTAATAATCAGTGATGTTGAGCTTTCTTCATATGTTTTTGGATGAATGTATACCTTTTTTTGAAAAGTGTTTGTTCATTTTCCCAAGTTTATTGGGATTGTTTACTTTTTTTCTTGTAAATTTGTTTAAGTTTCTAGTATACTCTGGATATTAGACCTTTATCAGATAGGTAAATTGCAAACATTTTCTCTCATTCTGAAGGTTGTCTGTTCACTGCGATGACAGTTTCTTTCGCTGTGCAGAAGCCCTTTAGTTTAGTTAGATCCTATTTGTCAATTTTTATTTTGTTGTGATTGCTTTTGGCATTTTTGTCATGAAACCTTTACCAATATCTATGTCCTAAATGATATTGCCTAGATTTTCTTCTAGGGTTTTAATGGTTTGGGGGTTTACATTTAAGTCTTTAATCCAACTAGAGTTAATTTTTGTATGTGGTGTAATAAATGGGTCTAGTTTTAATTTTCTGCATATAGCCAGCCAGCACACACAGCAGCATTTATTATATAGAAAGTCATTTCCTCATTGCTAATTTTTGTCAAGTTTGCTGAAGATCAGACAGTTGTAGGTGTGTGGTCTTATTTCTGGGTTCTCTGTTCTGTTCCATGGGTCTATGCACCTGTTTTTTTACCGGTACCTTGCTGTTTTGGTTACTGTAGCCTTATAGTATAGTTTAAAGTCCGGGAGCATGATGCCTCTAGCTGTGTTCTTTTTGCTTAGTAATGACTTGGCTATTCAGGCTCTTTTTTGGTTCCATATGAATGTTAAAATAGTTTTTTATAATTCTGTGAAGAATGCCAGTGATAGTTTAATGGGAATAGCATTGAATAGCCAGAAACTTTTGGGCTGAGATGATGAGGTTTTCTAGATATAGAATCACATCATCTACAAACAAAGATAATTTGACTTCCTCCCTTCCTATTTGAATACTTTTTCTTACTCCTTCCTGATTGCCCTGGCCAGAACTTCCAATACTATGCTGAATAGGAGTGGTGAGGGAGGGCATCCTTGTCTTGTGCTGGTTTTCGAGGGGAATTCTTTCAGTTTTTTACCATTCAGTATGGCACTGGCTATGGGTTTGCTATATATGGCTTATTATTTTAAGATATGTTCCTTTAATACCTAGTTTATTGAGAATTTTTAACATGAAGTGATGTTGAATTTTATCAAGGGCCTTTTCTGCATCTACTGAG
This sequence comes from Pongo abelii, assembly GCF_028885655.2. Lineage (NCBI taxonomy): Eukaryota > Metazoa > Chordata > Mammalia > Primates > Hominidae > Pongo > Pongo abelii. The sequence goes on from NC_072008.2 coordinate 85,236,785, forward strand.
CTAATCATGTGGTTTTTGTCTTTAGTTCTGTTTATGTGATGAATCACATTTATTGATTTGTGTATGCTTAACTAACCTTGGATCCCAGGGATGAAGCCAAATTGATCGTGGTGGATAAGCTTTGTGATGTGCTGCTGGATTTGGTTTACAAGTATTTTATTGAGAATTTTTGCATCAATGTTTATGAAGGATATTGACCTGAAGGTTTTTTTGTTTTGGTTTTTGTTTTTATCTCTGCCAGGTTTTGGTATCAGGATGATTCTGGCCTCTTAGAATGAGTTAGGGAGGAGTCCCTCATTTTCAATTTTTTTGCAATAGTTTCCATAGACATGGTACCAGCTCTTTTTTGTACCTCTGGTAGAATTCAACTTTGAATCTGTCTGGTCTTTTGGTTTTTGTTGTTGTTGTTGTTGTTTTTTTTGGTTTGTAGGCTATTTATTACTGCCTCAATTTCAGAACTTATTATTGGTCTATTCAGGGATTCAATTTCTTCCTCATTAAGTCTTGAGAGGGTGTATGTGTCCTGGAAGTTATCTATTTTTTAGTTTAGGTCCATAGAGGTGTTTATAGTATGGTCTGATTGTTGCTTGTATCTCTGTGGGGTCAGTGGTGATGTCTCCTTTATCATTTCTGATTGTGTTTATTTTATTCTTTCCTCTTTTCTTCTTTATTAGTCTTGTTAGCAGTCTATTTTATTATTGTTTTCAAAAAGCCAGCTCCTGGATTCATTGACTTTCTGAAGGGTTTTTGTGTCTCTTTCTCTTTCACTTCAGCTGTGATATTGTTTACTTCTTGTCTTCTGATAGCTTTGGGGTTTGTTTTCTCTTGGTTCTTTAGCTCTTTTAGTTGAGATGTTAGGCTGTTAACTCTAGATCTTCCTAGCTTTTTGATGTGAGGATTTAGTGATATCAATTTACCTCTTAATATTGCTTTAGCTGTGTCCCAGAGATTCTAGTACATTGTCTTTTTGTTCTCATTAGTTTTAAAGAATGTCTTGATTTCTGCCTTAATTTCATTGTTTACTCAAGAGTCACTGAGGAGCAGGTTCTTCAATTTTCATGTAGCTGTGTGTTTTTGAGTAAATTTCTTCATCTTGAGTTTTTATTTGATTGTACTGTGGTCTGACAACTATTCGTTATGATTTCAGTTCTTTTGCATTTTCTGAGGAGTGTTTTACTTTCAATTATATCATGAATTTTAGAGTAAGTGCTATGTGGCAATTAGAAGAATGTATATTCTGTTAAATTTGGGTGGACATTTCTGCAGATATCTATCACTACTATTGGTCAGTTCAAAAAATTTTTAATTCCGCCTTGAGTTTATTGTTGACCCAAAGATCATTCAGAAGCAGATTATTTCATTTCTATGTATTTGCATGGTTTTGAGGGTTCCTTTGGGAGTTGATTTTCAATTTTATTCTGCAGTGGTCTGAGACAGTACTTGATACAATTTTGAGTTTCTTAAATTTATTGAGACTTGTTTTGTGGCCTATCATATGGTCTATCTTGGAGAATGCTCCATGTGCTGATGAATAGAATGTGTATTCTGCAGTTCTTGGGTAGAATGTTATGTAAATATGTGTTAAGTCCATTTGGTCTAGGGCATCACTTATGTCCATTGTTTCTCTGTTGGCTTTCTGTCTTGATGATATGTCTAATGCTGTCAGTGGAGTACTGAAGTCCCCACTATTATTGTGCTTCTGTCTATCTCACTTCTTAGGTCTAGAAGTAATTGTTTTATAACTTTGGGAGCTCCAGTGTTAGGTGCATATATATTTAGGATTGTCATATATTCCCGTTGGCCTAGTCTTTTTATCATTACATAATGTCACTCTTTGCCTTTTTTACTGTTTTTGTGTTAAAGTCTGTTTTGTCTGATATAAGAAAAGCTACTCCTGCTCACTTTTGATGTCCATTTGCATAGAATATCTTTTTCCACTTCTTTACCTTAAGTTTATGTGAGTCCTTATGTGTTAGGTGAGTCTCTAGAAGACAGCAGATAGTTGGTTGGTTAATTCTTATCCATTCTGCCATTCTGTATCTTCTAAGTGGAACATTTAGGCCATTTCATTCAACATTAATATTAAGATGTGAGGTACTATTTTATTCATCATGCTAGTTGTTGCCTGAATGCAATGCTTTTTTTTTCCCCCCCATTGGGTTCTTGTTTCATAGGTCCTGTGAGATTTATGCTTTAATGAGGTTATATTTTGGTGTATTCTGAGGTTTAAAGATTTGGAACTTCTTTCAACAGTTCTTGTAGCACTGGCTTGGTAGTGGTGAATTTTCTCAGCATTTGTTCGTGAGAAAATGACTATCTCTTTTTCATTTATGAAGCTGACTTTTGCTGGATACAAAATTCTTGGCTGATAACAGTTTTGTTTATGGAGGCTAAAATAGGACCCCAATTTCTTCAGGCTTGAGGTGTTCCTGCTTAGAAATATGCTGTTAATCTGATGAGTTTTTGTTTATAGGTTACCTGAAGCTCTTGCCTCACAGCTCTTAAGATTCTTTCATTTGCCTTGCCTTTAGATAACCTGATGACTATGTGCCTAGGTGATGATCATTCAGTGATGAATTTCAGCAGTATTCTTTGAGCTTCTTGCATTTTGATATCTAGATCTCTAGGAAGGCCAAAGAACTTTTCTCAATTATCCCTTCAAATATGTTTTCCAAATGTTTAGATTTTTCTTGTTTTTCAGAACACCAATTATTCTTAGGTTTGGTAGTTTAACATAATCTTAAACTTCTTGAAGACTTTATTCTTATTCATTTTTTTCTTTCTCTTTGTAAGATTGGGTAAATTCAATAGCCTTGTATTTGAGTTCTGAAGTTCTGTTTTCTACTATTTAAATTCTATTGTTGAAACTTTCCAGTATATTTTGCATTTCTATGAGTTTGTCTTTCATTTACAGAAGTTTTATGATTATTTCTTATTTATGCTATTTCTCTGGAGATTTTTTCATCCACATCTTGCATTATATTTTAAATTTATTTAAGTTGGTTTTCACCTTTTTCTGGTGCCTCCTTGAGTAGCTTAATAATTGGCCTTCTGAATTTTTTTGTTTCTGGCAATTCAGAGATTTCTTCTTCATTTGATTTTATTTCTGGTGAGCTTGTATGATCTTATGGGGGTGTTTAAGAATGTTTTTTTATCATATTACCAGAACTGTTTGTCTGGTTTCTTCTTATTTGGGTAGAATATGTCAGAGAAAAGACCTGGACTCAAGGGCTTCTGCTCATTATTTTGTTTCACAGGGTGATCCCTTGATTTCGTACTCTCCCTCTTCCCCTAGGGATGGGGCTTTCAAGAGCAGGACTGCACTTTTTGTTATTGCTCTTCTAGGTCTAGCCACCCAGTGGAGCTACTGGGCTCCAGACAGGTCCTTGGGAGTGTCCACAAAGAGTCCTGTGATGTGATTTGTCTTCAGGTCTGTCAGCCATAGATACCAACACCTGCTCCAATAGAGGTAACAGGGGAGTGACGTTGAGTCTGTGAGGGTCCTTGGTTGTAGTTTTGTTTAGTGCACTGGTTTTCTCAAATGCAGTTAAGTTGTCACACGAAGAGACTCGGGACCTCTAGCTAGCCGGGATGTTACAGGAAGTAAAATTAGCTCTTGTTTTCTCATTTATTGAGTAGAGTTGTTCATTCCTGAGTTGCTGTAGTGGTTTTAGCTGTTTGGCCTCCAGCCAGAAGGTGGCACTTTCAAGACAGCATCAGCTATGGTAGTATGGGGGGATACAAGCTTGCCCTAATGTTGCCTGGATAAGTGTTTGGGTTTCTCAGGTGCCACAGAGCTTCCAAGAGATTATGTCTTTTATCTTCAGCTACCAGGGTGAATAGAGAAAGGCTATCAGGTAGGAGGCAAGGTTCTGTATGTCTGAACTCAGACCCTTTTTGGGCAGGGCTTGCTGCAGCCACTGTGAGAATAGGGGTGTGATTCTCAGGCTAATGGTGTTATGTTCCCAAGGGGATTATATATGCCTCTGCTTTATCATACAGTTCACCAGTAAAGTGGTAAAAGTTGGCAGTGACAGGTCTCACCCAGCTCCCATGCAGCCAGCAAAGCCAGTGTCACTCCAACTGTGTCCCACCAACAGCACCGAGTTTATATGTATTCAGCCAGTAAGCAAGACTGAGATCTTGCCCCAGGCTAGAAGACTGCTGCAGCTTCTGTGCTCATATCTGAACATCCCATTCACCTCCCCCTGTTCCAGATTCTGCCCAGGAAAAATTACACTCAAAATTATTACAAAATTCAGCTGGAGTTTTCCTTCTTCCTGTGGTCATTCTCTAATTCCACTGGCAGCCCTTCCCAAGGACTTCTGTGAGATAAAGTAAAAAATGGCTTCCTGGGGGCCAGGAGTGCCTACAGGGCTTCTTCTGCCACTTCTTCTACTTTTATATTTTGCTTGGCTCTCTAAATTTGTTTCAGCTCTAGATAAGGTTAAATCCTTCTCTTCTGATTTGGATTTTTAGGTTCTTCACTGAAGATGTGTGTTCAGAGACAGACTTTTCCCCTATCACACTTTGGACGCTCACAGATATTGACTGTCTCACGAAGTTTGCAGCAGCAAACCACTTCTTTTAAAGGGTCTGTGAATTATTAAGTTTTTTCTGGTATGTCCCTGCAGTGGTTTTTGGAGCAAAAGTTGAACTGAACAATTTTTAAAAGTCAAAGAGGCAGTTTATTACCTTAAAGCATTTGACAAACTGAACACTTGACCTTCCTAATATAGACCAAATGTCTTTATTTTACCAATAATCTTAAAACTCTTTAATTTCCTGAAGTTTACTAAAGTTATGTTAAATAAAAGGCATCAGTTTTTATTTTCATAACAAAATATGTTATTCAAGCACTTATTATTTTTAAGCCAATTAATCAGAACTCTTTCACATATAAAAATCACATACAGAACACATATAAATACACAGAAAGGCCGAGGAAGATCTAATGGTTGTATGATTTTTTCATTTGCCAGTTTTTGAATTTCTTTTTAAAGCACGCAGTTTTTAAGGCCTAATATGCAGATACAGCTGGATTGGATCCCTAAATATTCAGGGTCCCATTTTTATGCTGGATCCTGCATCCCCAAAAGAGAAGTGTTATAGAACAAGACAGTGCAATGATTTTGTGCGCTTCACGGTAAAATCACTGCTTTGCATTGCAAAGCATCCCAGAGCTGATTAGTTGATTCTGCAATTAGCCCATCCCTCATGGGAGTCTAATCTCAGTGAGGGGTGGGGACATTTCCATTCTTTTTAGGTGGCCAAGAGTATGCTTCCCTGATTTAAATGTGCAAAGAGCCAAGTATCCTCCACAACTGCCATTTGCTATCCCCAAAAGTATATTTAGCCTTAGATTCTATGAGAGATCTGTCTGTTTTCAGTTCCTGGGGTTTCACGACTAAAACAGAGGTTTTTCCCAAAACAGGGTCAGTGGCTCTTCCTCTGTTTTTGCCCAGCAGTCCCAAGCTGTTAGAGGTTATTTAAGGTTCTCTTATGTGTGCATCAAAAGTGACAAGAAGACAAAATAAAGAAAAACAATTCAGTTGACTGAAAAAAAAAAACACTTAAAAAATATAAGATTTGAGAAGATAAAAATCCATAAATACCTTTTAAATATACCTATAGCTTGAATATCTGCTTTTAATTAAGTTAACTTTTAACTAAATATATATTACCAGATGCTAGCCTGAACAAACAGCAAATATGTCTGGCTTTTGAACTTTACTAAACGTATCCTTTCAGGTGCTCAGAGAAAATAAAATTCAAGAAGTGAATTCAGAAGTTTTTCATGGAGGGGAAGAGAATCAATAAATAGCAAAAGTCACGTATGTGTTATACCATTAAAGGACATTTCATTTTTTTATTATACTTTAAATTTTAGGGTACATGTGCACAACATGCAGGTTTGTTACATATGTATACATGTGCCATGTTGGTGTGCTGCACCCATTAACTGGTCATTGAACATTAGGTATATCTCTAATGTTATCCCTCCCCCCTCCCCCCACCTCACAACAGGCCCCGGTGTGTGATGTTCCTCTTCCTGTGTCCATGTGTTCTCATTGTTCAGTTCCCACCTTTGAGTGAGAACATGCGGTGTTTGATTTTTTGTCCTTGCGATAGTTTGCTGAGAATGATGGTTTCCAGCTTCATCCATGTCCCTAAAAAGGACATGAACTCATCATTTTTTATGGCTGCATAGTATTCCATGGTGTATATGTGCCACATTTTCTTAATCCAGTCTATCATTGTTGGACATTTGGGTTGGTTCCAAGTCTTTGCTACTGTGAATAGTGCCGCAATAAACATACGTGTGCATGTGTCTTTATAGCAGCATGATTTATAATCCTTTGGGTATATACCCAGTAATGGGATGGCTGGGTCAAATGGTATTTCTAGTTCTAGGTCCCTGAGGAATTGAAAGGACTCCTTTCTTAAGCCTGGAACTGAACCCTGAACCCAGGCCAACATTGTGAAAAGACAAAGCCTTAGCTACTAAGCTATTGCACTGGGCAGTTTCCAATGCTCTTAAAACAAGGAATCTAGAGCAGCTAATTTTGAGCTTGCAATGGCTTTTAATTGCTCGAAATAATTTTTTGAGCTAACTATGACATGAACTGCCAAATTTCTGTTCCCTGGATGGCAGAAACCAAGAAAAAGTACTGCTAGGTGGTTACAAGTCAAGCTCCCAAGGACATAAAAAAAAAAGATGAAGAAAAAAACTCACCCAGTTTTTTGTTTCAGGGACCTGCAGCAAAGTTTTTAGCTGACCAGTTTGCTGTGCTGGCTTGACAGCAAGCTTATGGAGCTCCTAGGCCCACATTCTATCCTAAGATATACCTCTTTATGACAGAATGATACAATAAAAACAAATTTATAGCACAAAGTACACCAAGTTTGCTACAACTTAAGACTATCTTCACAAATTACTTTTCTCATTAAGTTAAACTTTGCAAGAGATACTAATTTTTATCATTCCTACAACCAGTTTGCACAGAGAGAGAGAAAAGGGAAGGGAGAAAGGCATTGCTTGCAGCACGGTAGGAAAGGCAAGCAGCTCATGGAGGCCACAGAAAGACCCACCCATTGCAGCAACACAAAATTAAAAGTTCAAGTGGCTACTTGTCAGTCAGTATAAGGGATCTATTCCAGCAGTCTCATCAGCTCTCAAGTTTCTCCCCTTAGGGAGAAAGAAGCTCTCCATGTCCAGTTATACTGTACATACCTAATTCTGTCTCCCACAGCCAACCAAAGAATGAAAGCCAAATTAATTTAAAGAGAATGACGGTCAATATCTCATAGAGACAAATCCATTTTTTACTAAGAGGAACTTTACTGCGGAGATGGCCTCTAACCCAATCCCATCCTTTACCCAGGTAAAATGTACACCACTACATACCCAAAGTCGGCAGTTTATTTCCTTTGGATCATAATCATAACTAAGTCAAAAAGTTAGCAGATTTAATTTTTTAATCAATCACTTAAGATTTTTATTTCCCTTTCATAAAGTCTTTAAATAAAAATATTGAAAATTTCTTTTCTGCATATCAGTAGGCATCCCTAGATGAGACTAATTTGGGAGCTCTCATTTTCAAATACACTTTAGTGCAGTTTTGTTCATTTGGAACATTCCACTGTAAGTTATCTTAGTAAGATTAGTAAAACTTTTATCATTTCTGTAAGACTATTGCTTTCATGGCCCAATACTTATGTATTTATAAGCCAGAAGGAACTCTGTTCTTCAAAAATCAAGGATATCATTTTTACCTCAAGTATTGGCTTTGCTCTCAGTTTCCCTTGATCAACTAGGCCACAAAGGGGTAGAAGACAAAAATTCTTGCAAATGTCCAAAAGCCAAAATGTACACCTCCTGCAATATTTTCATTTACTACTAATTTCCTTCTGACCCAGTCAGATGTAAGAGGCTTCTAACTGGACCCAAGACAGTTAATTCCCAGATCCAATCAAATCCTGGACTCAGTCCAGTTTCTGTCATGACTTCCAAACCCAGTTTGGATCAGAAATTTGCTCAAAGAAACGTGGAGAACTCAAAACACAAACCCATGGAACTTCAGAATCTGAGAATTTACCATGCTCCCCAGCTGCTCTGAGAGATCAAGAAACACAATGGATCTAACGGGTGTCTGGGTTGGACACTCAGTGCTCCTAGGGGTCTTTAGAAGTTCTATTTCAGATCCCACTTCTGAGGCCATCTGATAAAACAAAAATTCACGCTGAATTTAGTTAAATGGAGTTTAACTGAGCAATGAACAATTCGTGAATCAGAACCACCTGAGCCAGAGTAGGCTCAGAGACTCCAGCACAGCCACGTGGTGAAAGATTTATGAACAGAAAAAGAAAACTGATGTACAGAAAATGAAAGTGAGGTAGAGAAAAGTCTGGAATGGTTACAGCTCGGCATTTGCCTTATTTGAACATAGTTCAAATAGTTGGCTACATTTGATTGGTCAAATATTGGTAATTGGCACAAGTGTAGCCTATGGTCTAGGTTACATCTCCACTTGTTATAGTTCACAATGTACAAAAAAACCTTTAGGCCAAACATAAAATACGTGAGGAGGAAGCTTTAGGCTAAAACTGATTCAAAAACAGCACCAAGTTTTGTTTGTTTATTTTGTTTTTGTTTACTTTTTAATAATAGCCATTCTGACTGGTGTGAGATAGTATCTCATTGCGGTTTAGATTTGCATTTCTCAAATGGTTAGTGAGATTGAGCATTTTTCATGTTTGTGAGATGCTTGCATGTCTTCTTTTCAGAAGTGTCTCCTCATGTTCTTTGCCCACTTCTTAATGGGTTTATTTGTTTTTTGCTTGTATATTTTAAAACAATTTCTTATACGCTCTGGATATTGGACCTTTGTTGGACGTACATTTGCAAATTTTTTTTTATAATTATTATTATACTTTAAGTTTTAGGGTACATGTGCACAATGTGCAGGTTAGTTACATCTGTATACATGTGCCATGCTGGTGAGCTGCACCCATTAACTCGCCATTTAGCATTAGGTATGTCTCCTAATGCTATCCCTCCACCCTCCCCCCACCCCACAACAGTCCCCAGAGTGTGATGTTCCCCTTCCTGTGTCCATGTGTTCTCATTGTTCAATCCCCACCTATGAGGGAGAAGATGCGATGTTTGGTTTTTTGTCCTTGCGATAGTTTACTGAGAATGATGATTTCCAATTTCATCCATGTCCCTACAAAGGACATGAACTCATCATTTTTTAAGGCTGCATAGTATTCCATGGTGTATATGTGCCACATTTTCTTAATCCAGTCTATCCTTGTTGGACATTTGGGTTGGTTCCAAGTCTTTGCTATTGTGAATAGTGCTGCAATAAACATATGTGTGCATGTGTCCTTATAGCAGCATAATTTATAGTCCTTTGGGTATATGCCTAGTAATGGGACGGCTGGGTCAAATGGTATTTCTAGTTCTAGGTCCCTGAGGAATTGCCACACTAACTTCTCCAATGGTTGAACTAGTTTACAGTCCCACCAACAGTGTAAAAGTGTTCCCATTTCTCCACATCCTCTCCAGCACCTGTTGTTTCCTGACTTTTTAATGATTGCCATTCTAACTGGTGTGAGATGGTATCTCATTGTGGTTTTGATTTGCATTTCTCTGACGGCCAGTGATGATGAGCACTTTTTCATGTGTCTTTTGGCTGCATAAATGTCTTCTTTTGAGAAGTGTCTGTTCATATCCTTCACCCACTTTTTGATGGGGTTGTTTGTTTTTTTCTTGTAAATTTGTTTGAGTTCATTGTAGATTCTGGATATTAGCCCTTTGTCAGAAGAGTAGGTTGCAAAAATTTTCTCCCATTTTGTAGGTTGCCTGTTCACTCTGATGGTAGATTCTTTTGCTGTGCAGAAGCTCTTTAGTTTAATTAGATCCCATTTGTCAATTTTGGCTTTTGTTGCCATTGCTTTTGGTGTTTCAGACATGAAGTCCTTTCCCATGCCTATGTCCTGAATGGTAATGCCTAGGTTTTCTTCTAGGGTTTTTGTGGTTTTAGGTCTAACATTTAAGTCTTTAATCCATCTTGAATTAATTTTTGTATAAGGTATAAGGAAGCGATCCAGTTCAGCTTTCTACATATGGCTAGCCAGTTTTCCCAGCACCATTTATTAAATAGGGAATCCTTTCCCCATTGATTGTTTTTCTCAGGTTTGTCAAAGATCAGATAGTTGTAGGTATGCGGCGCTATTTCTGAGGGCCCTGTTCTGTTCCATTGGTCTATATCTCTGTTTTGGTACCAGTACCATGCTGTTTTCGTTACTGTAGCCTTGTAGTATAGTTTGAAGTCAGGTAGCATGATGCCTCCAGCTTTGTTCTTTTGGCTTAGGATTGACTAGGCAATGCGGGCTCTTTTTTGGTTCCATATGAACTTTAAAGTAGTTTTTTCCAATTCTGTGAAGAAAGTCATTGGGAGCTTGATGGGGATGGCATTGAATCTATAAATTACCTTGGGCAGCATGGCCATTTTCATGATATTGATTCTTCCTGCCCATGAGCATTGACTGTTCTTCCATTTGTTTGTGTCCTCTTTTATTTCAATGAGCAGTGGTTTATAGTTCTCCTTGAAGAGGTCCTTCACATCCCTTGTAAGTTGGATTCCTTAGTATTTTATTCTCTTTGAAGCAATTGTGAATGGGAGCTCACGCATGATTTGGCTCTCTGTTTGTCTGTTATTGGTGTATAAGAATGCTTGTGATTTTTGTACATTGATTTTGTATCCTGAGACTTTGCTGAAGTTGCTTATCAGCTTAAGGAGATTTTGGGCTGAGACAATGGGGTTTTCTAGATATACCATCATGTCATCTGCAAACAGGGACAATTTGATTTCCTCCTTTCCTAATTGAATATTCTTTATTTCCTTCTCCTGCCTAATTGCCCTGGCCAGAACTTCCAACACTATGTTGAATAGGAGTGGTGAGAGAGGGCATCCCTGTCTTGTGCCAGTTTTCAAAGGGAATGCTTCCACTTTTTGCCCATTCAGTATGATATTGGCTGTGGGTTTGTCATAGATAGCTCTTATTATTTTGAGATACGTCCTATCAATACCTAATTTATTGAGAGTTTTTATCATGAAGGGCTGTTGAATTTTGTCAAAGGCCTTTTCTGCATCTATTGAGATAATGATGTGGTTTTTGTCTTTGGTTCTGTTTATATGCTGGATTACATTTATTGATTTGCGTATATTGAACCAGCCTTGCATCCCAGGGATGAAGCCCACTTGATCATGGTGGATAAGCTTTTTGATGTGCTGCTGGATTCGGTTTGCCAGTATTTTATTGAGGATTTTTGCATCAATGTTCATCAAGGATATTGGTCTACAATTCTCTTTTTTGGTTGTGTCTCTGCCAGGCTTTGGTATCAGGATGATACTGGCCTCATAAAATGAGTTAGGGAGGATTCTCTCTTTTTATATTGATTGCAATAGTTTCAGAAGAAATGGTACCAGTTCCTCCTTGTACCTCTGGTAGAATTCGGCTGTAAATCCATCTGGTCCTGGACTCTTTTTAGTTGGTAAGCTACGGATTATTGCCACAATTTCAGCTCCTGTTATTGGTCTATTCAGAGATTCAGCATCTTTCTGGTTTAGTCTTGGGAGAGTGTATGTGTCTAGGAATTTATCGATTTCTTCTAGATTTTCCAGTTTGTTTGCATAGAGGTGTTTGTAGCATTCTCTGATGGTAGTTTGTATTTCTGTGGGATCGGTGGTGTTATCCCCTTTATCATTTTTTATTGCATCTATTTGATTCTTCTCTCTTTTTTTATTAGTCTTGCTAGTGGTCTATCAATTTTGTTGATCCTTTCAAAAAATCAGCTCCTGGATTCATTAATTTTTTGAAGGGTTTTTTGTGTCTCTATTTCCTTCAGTTCTGCTCTGATCTTAGTTATTTCTTGCCTTCTGCTAGCTTTTGAATGTGTTTGCTCTTGCTTTTCTAGTTCTTTTAATTGTGATGTTAGGGTGTCAATTTTGGATCTTTCCTGCTTTCTCTTGTGGGCATTTAGTGCTATAAATTTCCCTCTACACACTGCTTTGAATGTGTCCCAGAGATTCTGGTATGTTGTGTCTTTGTTCGCGTTGGTTTCAAAGAACATCTTTATTTCTGCCTTCATTTTGTTATGTACCCAGTAGTCATTCAGGAGCAGGTTGTTCAGTTTCCATGTAGTTGAGCGGTTTTGAGTGAGTTTCTTACACCTGAGTTCTAGTTTGATTGCACTGTGGTCTGAGAGACAGTTTTTTATAATTTCCATTCATTTGGATTTGCTGAGGAGTGCTTTACTTCCAACTATGTGATCAATTTTTGAATAGTTGTGGTGTGGTGCTGAAAAAAATGTATATTTTTTTGATTTGTGGTGGAGAGTTCTGTAGATGTCTATTAGGTCTGCTTGGTGCAGAGCTGAGTTCAATTCCTGGATATCCTTGTTAACTTTCTGTCTCGTTGATCTGTCTAATGTTGACAGTGGGGTGTTAAAATCTCCCATTATTATTGTGTAGGAGTCTAAGTCTCTTTGTAGGTCACTCAGGACTTGCTTTATGAATCTGGGTGCTCCTGTATTGGGTGCATATATATTTAGGATAGTTAGTTCTTCTTGTTGAATTGATCCCTTTACCATTATATAATGGACTTCTTTGTATCTTTTGATCTTTGTTGGTTTAAAGTCTGTTTTATCAGAGACTAGGATTGCAACCCCTGCCTTTTTTTGTTTTCCATTTGCTTGGTAGATGTTCCTCCATCCTTTTATTTTGAGCCTTTGTGTATCTCTGCCCGTGAGATGGGTTTCCTGAATACAGCACACTGATGGGTCTTGACTCTTTATCCAATTTGCCAGTCTGTGTCTTTTAATTGGAGAATTTAGCCCATTTACATTTAAAGTTAATATTGTAATGTGTGGATTTGATCCTGTCATTATGATGTTAGCTAGTTAGTTTGCTCGTTAGTTGATGCAGTTTCTTCCTAGTCTTGGTGGTCTTTATATTTTGGCATGATTTTGCAGTGGCTGGTACCGGTTGTGCCTTTCCATGTTTGGTGCTTCCTTCAGGAGCTCTTTTAGGGCAGGCCTGGTGGTGACAGAATCTCTCAGCATTTGCTTGTCTGTAAAGGATTTTATTTCTCTTTCACTTATGAAGCTTAGTTTGGCTGGATATGAAATTCTGGGTTGAAAATTCTTTTCTTTAAGAATGTTGAATATTGGCCCCCACTGTCTTCTGGCTTGTAGAGTTTCTGAAGAGAGATCCGCTGTTAGTCTGATGGGCTTCCCTTTGTAGGTAACCCGACCTTTCTCTCTGGCTGCCCTTAACATTTTTTCCTTCATTTCAACTTTGGCGAATCTGACAATTATGTGCCTTGGAGTTGCTCTTCTCAAAGAGTATCTTTGTGGCGTTCTCTGTATTTCCTGAATCTGAATGTTGGCCTGCCTTGCTAGATTGGGGAAGTTCTCCTGGATAATATCCTGCAGAGTGTTTTCCAACTTGTTTCCATTCTCCCCGTCACTTTCAGGTACACCAATCAGACGCAGATTAGGTCTTTTCACATAGTCCCATATTTCTTGGAGGCTTTGTTCGTTTCTTTTTATCCTTTTTTCTCTCAACTTCCCTTCTCGCTTCATTTCATTCATTTCATCTTCCATCACTGATACTGTTTCTTCCAATTGGTCACATCGGCTCCTGAGGCTTCTGCATTCTTCACGTAGTTCTCGAGCCTTGGCTTTCAGCTCCATCAGCACCTTTATGCACTTCTCTGTATTGGTTATTCTAGTTACACATTCGTCTAAAATTTTTTCAAAGTTTTCAACTTCTTTGCCTTTGGTTTGAATTTCCTCCTGTAGCTTGGAGTAGTTTGATCGTCTGAAGCCTTCTTCTCTCATCTCGTCAAAGTCATTCTCCGTCCAGCTTTGTTCCGTTGCTGGTGAGGAACTGCGTTCCTTTGGAGGAGGAGAGGCGCTCTGCTTTTTAGTTTCCAGTTTTTCTGTTCTGTTTTTTCCCCATCTTTGTGGTTTTTACTACTTTCGGTCTTTGATGATGGTGTTGTACAGATGGGTTTTTGGTGTGGATGTCCTTTCTGTTCGTTAGTTTTCCTTCTAACAGACAAGACCCTCAGCTGCAGGTCTGTTGGAATTTGCTAGAGGTCCACTCCAGACCCTGTTTGCCTGGGTATCAGCAGCAGTGTCTGCAGAAACACGGATTTTCATGATCTGCGAATGCTGCTGTCTGATCGTTCCTCTGGAAGTTTTGTCTCAGAGGAGTAACCAGCCGTTTGAGGTGTCAGTGTGCCCCTACTGGGGGGTGCCTCCCAGTTAGGCTGCTCGGGGGTCAGGGGTCAGGGACCCACTTGAGGAGGCAGTCTGCACATTCTCAGATCTCCAGCTGCATGCTGGGAGAACCACTGCTCTCCTCAAAGCTGTCAGACAGGGACATTTAAGTCTGCAGAGGATACTGCTGTCTTTTTGTTTGTCTGTGCCCTGCCCCCAGAGGTGGAGCCTACAGAGGCAGGCAGGCTTCCTTGAGCTGTGGTGGGCTCCACCCAGTTCGAGCTTCCTGGCTGTTTTGTTTACCTAAGCAGACCTGGGCAATGGTGGGCGCCCCTCCCCTGGCCTCGTTGCTGCCTTGCAGTTTGATCTCAGACTGCTGTGCTAGCAATCAGCGAGACTCCATGGGTGTAGGACCCTCCGAGCCAGGTGCGGGATATAATCTCCTGGTGCGCTGTTTCCTAAGCCCATCAGAAAAGCGCAGTATTCGGGTGGGAGTGGCCCGATTTTCCAGGTGCCGTCTGTCACCCCTTTCCTTGACCAGGAAAAGGAACTCCCTGACCCCTTGCACTTCCCGAGTGAGGCAATGCCTCACCCTGCTTCAGCTGGTGCATGGTGCGCTGCACCCACTATCCTGTGCCCACTGTCTGGCACTCCCTAGTGAGATGAACCTGGTACCTCAGATGGAAATGCAGAAATCACCCGTCTTCTGCATTGCTTACACTGGGAGCTGTAGACCGGAGCTGTTCCTATTCGGCCATCTTGTGGCTTTATTTCTGGGTTGTCTATTCTGTTCCATTGATCTATGTGTCTGTTTTTTTTACCAGTATCATGATATTTTGTTTAAAGTAGTCTTTTTTTTGGCTTTTATTATTATTACTATACTTTAAGTTCTAGGGTACATGTGCACAATGTACAGGTTTGTTACATATGTACACATGGGCTATGTTGGTTTGCTGCACACATTAACTCATCATTTACATTAGGTATTTCTCCTAATGCTATCCCTCCCCCATACCCCCACCCCATGACAGGCCCCAGTGTGTGATGTTCCCCTCCCTGTGTCTAAGTGTTATCATTGTTCAATTCCCACCTATGAGTGAGAACAAGTGGTGTTTGGTTTTCTGTTCTTGCAATAGTTTGCTCAGAATAATGGTTTCCAGCTTCATCCATGTCCCTAAAAAGGACATGAACTTATCCTTTTTTATGGCTACATAGTATTCCATGGTATATATGTGCCATATTTTCTTAATCCAGTCTATCATTGATGGACATTTGGGTTGGTTCCAAGTCTTTGCTATTGTGAATAGTGCCGCAATAAACATACATGTGCATGTGTCTTTATGCTAGCATAATTTATAATCCTTTGGGTATATACCCAGTAATGGGATGGCTGGGTCAAATGGTATTTCTAGTTCTAGATCCTTGAGGAATCGCCACGCTGTCTTCCACAGTGGTTGAACTAGTTTACACTCCCACCAACAGTGTAAAAATGTTCCTATTTCTCCATATCCTCGTCAGCACCTGTTGTTTCCTGACTTTTTAATGATTGCCATTCTAAATGGTGTGAGACAGTGTCTCATTGTGGTTTTGATATGCATTTTGCTGAGGACCAGTGATGACGAGCATTTTTTCATGTGTCTGTTGCCTGCATAAATGTCTTCCTTTGAAAAGTGTCTATTCATATCCTTTGCCAACATTTTGATGGGGTTGTTTGATTTTTTCTTGTTAATTTGTTTATGTTCTTTGTAGATTCTGCATATTAGCCCTTTGTCAGATGGGTAGATTGCAAAAATTTTCTCCCATTCTGTAGGTTGCCTGTTCACTCTGATGGTAGTTTCTTTTGCTGTGCAGAAGCTCTTTAATTTAATTAGTTCCCATTTGTCAGTTTTGGCTTTTGCTGCCATTGCTTTAGGTGTTTTAGTCAGGAAGTCCTTGCCCATGCCTATGTCCTGAAGGTATTGCTAGGTTTTCTTCTAGGGTTTTTATGGTTTTAGGTCTACCATTTATGTCTTTAATCCATCTTGAATTAATTTTTGTATAAGGTGTAAGGAAGGGATCCAGTTTCAGCTTTCTACATATGGCTAGCCAGTTTTCCCTGCACCATTTATTAAATAGGGAATCCTTTTCCCATTTCTTGTTTTTGTCAGGTTTGTCAAAGATCAGATGGTTGTAGATGTGTGGTATTATTTCTGAGGGCTCTGTTCTGTTCCATTGGTCTATATCTCTGTTTTGGTACCAGTACCATGCTGTTTTGGTTACTGTAGCCTTGTAGTATAGTTTGAAATCAGGTAGTGTGAGGCCTCCAGCTTTGTTCTTTTGGCTTAGGATTCTCTTGGCAATGCAAGCCCTTTTTGGTTCCATATGAACTTTGAAGTAGATTTTTCCAATTCTGTGAAAAAAGTCATTGGTAGCTACATGGGGATGGCATTGAGTCTATAAATTACCTTGGGCAGTATGGCCATTTTCATGATATTGATTCTTCCTGCCCATGAGCATTGACTGTTCTTCCATTTGTTTGTGTCCTCTTTTATTTCGTTGAGCAGTGATTGGTAATTCTTGAAGAGGTCCTTCACATCCCTTGTAAGTTGGATTCCTAGGTATTTTATTCTCTTTGAAGCAATTGTGAATGGGAGTTCACTCATGATTTGGCTCTCTGTTTGTCTGTTATTGGTGTATAAGAATGCTTGTGATTTTTGAATATTGATTTTGTATCCTGAGACTTTGCTGAATTTGCTTATCAGCTTAAGGGAGATTTTGGGCTGAGACAATGGGGTTTTCTAGATATACAATCATGTCATCTGCAAACAGAGACAATTTGACTTCCTCTTTTCCTAATTGAATGCCTTGTATTTCTTTCTCCTGCCTGATTGCCCTGGCCAGAACTTCCAACACTATGTTGAATAGGAGTGGTGAGAGAGGGCATCCCTGTCTTGTGCCAGTTTTCAAAGGGAATGCTTCCAGTTTTTGCCCATTCAGTATGATATTGGCTGTGGGTTTGTCATAAATAGCTCTCATTATTTTGAGATACATCCCATCAATACCTAATTTATTGAGAGTTTTTATCATGAAGGGCTGTTGAATTTTGTCGAAGGCCTTTTCTGCATCTATAGAGATAATCATGTGGTTTTTGTCTTTTTTTCTGTTTATATGCTGGATTACATTTATTGATTTGCATATGTTGAACCAGCCTTGCATCCCAGGGATGAAGGCCACTTGATCATGGTGGATAAGCTTTTTGATGTGCTGCTGGATTCAGTTTGCCAGTATTTTATTGAGGATTTTTGCATTGAGGTTAATCAGGGATATTGGTCTAAAATTCTCTTTTTTTGTTGTGTCTCTGCCAGGCTTTGGAATTAGTATGATGCTGGCCTCATAAAATGAGTTAGGGAGGATTCCCTCTTTTTATATTGATTGCAATAGTTTCAGAAGGAATGGTACCAGTTCCTCCTTATACCTCTGGTAGAATTCGGCTGTGAATCTGTCTGGTCCTGGAGTTTTTTTGGTTGGTAGGCTATTAATTATTGCCTCAATTTCAGAGCCTGTTATTGTTCTATTCGGGGATTTAACTTCTTCCTGGTTTAGTCTTGGGAGGGTGTATGTGTCCAGGAACTTATCCATTTCTTCTAGATTTTCTAGTTTATTGGCATAGAAGTCTCTATAGTATTCTCTAATGGTAGTTTGTATTTCTGAGGGCTCAGTGGTGATATCCCCTTTATCATTTTTTATTTCGTCTATTTGATTCTTCTCTCTTTTCTTCTTTATTAGTCTTGCTAGCAGTCTATCAATTTTGTTGATCTTTTCAAAAAACCAGCTCCTGGATTCATTAATTTTTTGAAGGGTTTTTTGTGTCTCTATTTCCTTCAGTTCTGCTCTGATCTTAGTTATTTCTTGCCTTCTGCTAGCTTTTGAATGTGTTTGCTCTTACTTCTCTAGTTCTTTTAATTGTGATGTTAGGGTGTCAATTTTAGATCTTTCCTGCTTTCTCTTCTGGGCATCTAGTGCTATAAATTTCCCTCTACACATTGCTTAAAATATGTCCCAGAGATTCTGGTATGTTGTGTCTTTGTTCTCATTGGTTTCAAAGAACATCTTTATTTCTGCCTTCATTTTGTTATGTACCCAGTAGTCATTCAAGAGCAGGTTGTTCAGTTTCCACGTAGTTGAGCGGTTTTGGGTGAGTTTCTTACTCCTGAGTTCTAGTTTGATTGCACTGTGGTCTGAGAGACAGTTTTTTATAATTTCTGTTCATTTGGATTTGCTGAGGAGTGCTTTACTTTCAACTACGTGGTCAGTTTTGGAATAAGTGTGATGTGGTGCTGAGAAGAATGTATATTCTGTTGATTTTGGGTGGAGAGTTCTATAGATGTCTGTTAGGTCCACTTGGTGCAGAGCTGAGTTCAATTCCTGGATATCCTTGTTAACTTTCTTTCTCGTTGAACTGTCTAATGTTGACAGTGGCATGTTAAAATCTCCCATTATTGTTGTGTGAGAGTCTAAGTCTCTTTGTAGGTCTCTAAGGACTTGCTTTATGAATCTGGGTGCTCCTTTATTGAGTGCATATATATTTAAGACAGGTCTTTTCATTTAAGTGTTCCCTTTACCATTATATAATGGCCTTCTTTGTCTCTTTTGATCTTTGTTAAAGTCTGTTTTATCAGAGACTAGGATTGCAACCCCTGCCTTTTTTTGTTTTCCATTTGCTTGGTAGGTTTTCCTCCATCCCTTTATTTTGAGCCTATGTGTGTCTCTGCATGTAAGATGGGTCTCCTGAATACAACGCAATGATGGGTTTTGACTCTTTATCCAATTTGCCAGTCTGTGTCTTTTAATTGGAGCATTTAGCCCATTTACATTTAAGGTTAATATTGTTATGTGTGAACTTGATCCCGTTTTTATGATTTTAGCTCGTTATTTTGCTCGTTAGTTGATGCAGTTTCTTCCCAGCATCGATGGTCTTTACATTTTGGCATGTTTTTGCAGTGGCTGGTACTGGTTGTTCCTTTCCATGTTTAGTGCTTCCTCCAGGAGCTCTTGTAGGGCAGGCGTGGTGGTGACCAAATCTCTCAGCATTTGCTTGTCTGTAAAGGATTTTATTTCTCCTCCACTGATGAATCTTAGTTTGGCTGGATATGAAATTCTGGGTTGAAAATTCTTTTCTTTAAGAATGTTGAACATTGGCCCCCACTCTCTTCTGGTTTGTATGGTTTCTGCTGAGAGATCCACTGTTTGTCTCATAGCCTTCCCTTTGGGGGTAACCGACCTTTCTCTCTGGCTGCCCTTAACATTTTTTCCTTCATTGCAACCTTGGTGAATCTGACAATTATGTGTCTTAGAGTTGCTCTTCTCGAGGTGTATCTTTGTGGTGTTCTCTGTATTTCCTGTATCTGAATGTTGGCCTGCCTTGCTAGATTGGGGAAGTTCTCCTGGATAATATCCTGCAGAGTGTTTTCCAGCTTTGCTCCATCCTCCCCGTCACTTTCAGGTACACCAATCAGACGTATATTTGGTCTTTTCACATAGTCCCATATTTCTTGGAGGCTTTGTTCATTTCTTTTTACTCTTTTTTCTCTAAACTTCTCTTCTCACTTCATTTCATTAATTTGATCTTCAATCACTGATAACCTTTCTTCCACTTGATCGAGTCGGCTACTGAAGCTTGTGCATGTGTCACATGGTTCTCGTGCCATGGTTTTCAGCTGCATCAGGTTATTTAAGGTCTTCTCTACACTGTTTATTCTAGTTAGCCATTCGTCTAATCTTTTTTCAAGGTTTTTTGCTTCCTTGAGATGGGTTTGAACTTCCTCCTTTATCTTGGAGAAGTTTGTTATTACCCACTTTCTGAAGCCTACTTCTGTCAATTCATCAAAGTCATTCTGCATCCTGTTTTGTTCCGTTGCTGGCGAGAAGCTGTGATCCTTTGGAGGAGAAGGGGCGCTCTGGTTTTTAGAATTTTCAGCTTTTCTGCTCTGGTTTCTCCCCATCTTTGTGGTTTTATCTACCTTTGGTCTTTGATGATGGTGACCTACAGATGGGGTTTTGGTGTGGATGTCCTTTTTGTTGATGTTGATGCTATTCCTTTCTGGTTGTTAGTTTTCCTTCTAACAGTCAGGTACCTCAGCTGCAGGTCTGTTGGAGTTTTCTGGAGGTCCACCCTAGGTTCCATTTGCCTCAGTATCACCAGCAGGGGCTGCAGAACAGCAAATATTGCAGAACAGCAAATATTGCTGCCAGATCCTTCCTCTGGAAACTTCGTCTCAGAGGGGCACCCAGCTGTATGAGGTGTCAGTCGGCCCCTACTGGGAGGTGTCTCCAAGTTAGGCTACATGGGGTCAGGGACCCACTTGGGGAGGCAGTCTGTCCATTCTCAGAGCTCAAACACCATGCTGGGAGAACCACTGCTCTCTTCAGAGCTGTCAGACAAGGACATTTAAGTCTCCAGAAGGTTCTGCTACCTTTTGTTCAGCTATGCCCTGCCCCCAGAGGTGGAGTCTGCAGAGGCAGGTGGGCCTCCGTGAGCTGCGGTGGGCTCCACACAGTTCAAGCTTCCCGGCTGCTTTGCTTAACTACTCAAGCCTCAGCAATGGTGGACACCCCTCCCCCAGCCAGGCTTGCCACCTTGCAGTTCCATTTCAGACTAGCAGTGAGCAAGGCTCTGTGGGTGTGGGACCCGCTGCGCCAGGCATGGGATATAATCTCCTGGTGTGCCATTTGCTAAGACCATTGGAAAAGCAGTGTTTAGGTGGCAGTGTCCTGATTTTCCTGGTACAGTCTGTCACAGCTTCCCTTGGCTAGGAAAGGGAAATCCCCTGACCCCTTGCACTTCCTGGGTGAGGCGATGCCCTGCCCTGGTTTGGCTCACCCTCAGTGGGCTGTATCCACTTTCTGGCCAGTCCCAATGAGGTGAACCATGTACCTCAGTTGTAAATGCAGAAATCACCCGTCTTCTGTGTTGATCACTCTGAGAGCTGTGGACCGGAGCTGTTCTTTTTGGCCATCTTGGAATGGATCATTAATGTAGTCTTATAGCATAGTTTGAAGTCAGGTAATGGGATGTCTCCAGCTTTATTCTTTCTGCTTAGGATTGCTTTGGATATTTGTGCTACTTTCTGGTTCCATATAAATTTTGGAAATTTTTTTCTGGTTCTGTGAAAAATGACATTTATAGCTTGATAGAAATAGCATTAAATTTGTAGATTTCTTTGGGTGATATGGCCACTTTAACAATATGGATTCTTCCAATCCATGAGCATAAAATGGTTTTGCGTTTGTTTGTGTTTCCTATGATTTCTATCAGTAGCATTTTGTAGTTCTTCTTGTAGAGATCTTTCACTTCCTTGGTTAGATAAAGTCTTAGGTAATTTATTTTACTTTATTGGTGGCAATTGTAAATGGGATTATGTTCTTGATTTGGCTCTCAGTTTGAACTTTATTGCTGTATATACATACAACTGATGGTTATATATTGATTTTGTATTCTAAAACTTTACAGAAGTCATTTGTCAGTTTCAGGGGACATTTGTAGTAGTCATTATGGTTTTCTAGGTATAGAATCATAAGATCCACTAAGAAACATAGTTTGACTTCTTTTTCAATTTTGGTGTATTTTATTTCTTTCCCTTGCCTGATTGCTTTGGCTTGCATTTCTAGTATTATGTTTAATAGGAGTGGTGAGTGTGGGCATCTTCTTATTTTTCCAGTTTTCAAGGAGAATGCTTCCAGTTTTCGTCCATTCAGTATGAAGTTGGTTGTGGGTTATTCATAGATGGCTCTTTTTTGTTATAACTTTTATTTTAGGTTCAGGGGTACATGTGCAGGTTTGTTTTATAGGTAAACTGCATGTCATGGGCGTTTAGTGTACAGTTTATTTAACCACAAAGGGAATAAGCATAGTATCCAATAGGTAGTTTTTTCTGATCCTTTCCCTTCTCCAACTCTCCACCCTCAAATAGAACTTGGTGTCTGTTGTTCCCCTTTTTGTGTTCATGTGTTTAATTGTTTAGCTCCCATTTATAAGTGGGAACATGCAGTATGAAATTTTCTTTTCCTGCGTTAGTTTGCTTAGGGTAATGACTTCCAGCTCCATCCATGTTGCTACAAAGGACATGATTTCATTCCATGTAGTATTCCATGGTGTATAAGTACCAAATTTTCTTTATTCAGTCTATCATTGATAGGCATTTACATTGATTCCATATCTTTGCTATTGTAAACAGTGCTGCAAAGAACATATGCCTGCATGTGTTTTTTGAGCAATTTATATTCTTTTAGGCATATATTGAATAATGATATTGCTGGTTCAAATGATAATTCTGTTTCAAGCTGTTTGAGAAACTGCCACTCTGCTTTCCACCACACCTGGACTAATTTACATTTCACACAGCAGTTTTTTTTTTTTCTCTGCAACCTCACCAGCTTCTGTTATCTTTTGACATTTTCACAACAGTCATTCTGACTGGTGTGAGATGATATCTGATGGTGGTTTTGATTTACATTTCTCTAATGATTAGTGATGTTGACCATTTTTCATATGCTTATTGGCCATATTTTTGTCTTCTTTTGAATAGTGCCTGTTCATGTCCTTTGCTCTTTTTAATTTTTTTCTTTTCCTTGTTGATTTAAGTTTCTTATAGATTCTGGATATGAGACCTTTGTCAGATCTATAGTTTGCAAGTATTTTCTACCAATTTGTAGGTTTTCTGTTTACTCTGTTTATAGTTTCTTTTGCTATGTAGAAGCACTTTAATTAGGTCTCACTTATAAATTTTTGTTTTTATTGCAATTTTTTGGTGTATTCATAGTGAAATCTTTGCCAGGTCATATTTCTAGAATATTTCCTAGGTTATCTTTCAGTGCATTATAGTTTTAGGCTTTACATTTAAACCTTTAATCAATCTTGAGTTGATTTTTGCGTATGGTGTAAGGAAGGGTTTCAGTTTTAGTCTTCTGCATATGGCCAGCTAGTTATGCCAGCACCTTTAGAAAGAGAGAGTCATTTCTTCATTGCTTGTTTTTGTCAGATTTTTCAAAGATCAGATGGTTGTAGATGTGTGGTATTATTTCTGGGCTCTCTATTTTGTTCCATTGGTCTATGAGTTTGTTTTTGTACCAGTACCACACTGTTTTGGTTACTGTAGCCTTACAATATAGTTTGAAATTATGTAACTTGATGCCTTCAACTTTGTTCTTATTTCTTAGGATTGCTTTGGTTATTCAAGCTCTCTTTTGTTTCCATACAAATTTTAATATAGTTTTTCTAATTCTGCAAATAATGTCATTGGTAGTTTGGTAGGAATAGCATTGAATCTGTAGATTGTTTTGGGCAATATTACTATTTTAACAATATTGATTATTTCTATCCATGAGCATGGAATTATTTTCTGTTTGTTTGTATCACTGGTTTCTTTGTGCAGTGTTTTGTAATTCTCATTGTACAGATCTTTTGCCTCTTTACTTAGCTGTATTCCTAGGTATTATATTCCTTTTGTGGCTTATGTAAATAGGATTGCATTCCTGATTTGGCTCTCAGCTTGGCTGTTGGTGTGTGAGAATTCTATTGATTTTTGTACATTGATTTTTGTATCCTGAAACTTTGCTAAAGTTGTTATTATACAAAGGAGAATTCCGAACGAGACTATGGGGCCTTATAGAAATAGAGTCATGATGTGTACAAACATGGATATTTTGACTTCCTCTTTTTCTCTTTGGGTGGCATTTATTTATTTCTATTGCTTGATTGCTCTTGGCAGGACTGCCAGTGCTATGTTGACTAGGAGTAATGTTAAAGGGCATACCTGTCTTGTTCTAGTTTTCAAGGGAAATGCTTTCAGCTTTTGCCCATTCAGCAAGATGTTGTCTCTGAGTTTGCCATAGATGGCACTTATTATTTTGAAGTATGTTCCTTCTATGCCTAGTTTATTGAGGGCTTTTAACATGAAGTGATGTTAAAATTTATTTAAAACCTTTTCTGCATCTATTGAGATGGCTATGAGGGTTTTGTGTTTAGTTTGGTTCATGTGATAAATCCCATTTATTGATTTATGTATGTTGAACCAATCTTGTATCCCGGGGATGAAGCCAACATGATTGTGGTGGATAAGCTTTTCTGTGTGCTGCTGGATTCCGTTTGCCAGTATTTTATTGCGAATTTTTGCATTGAGGTTCATCAAGGATACTATCCTGAAGTTTTCTTTCTTTGTTGTGTCTCTGACAGGTTTTGGTATCACGATGATTTTGGTCTCATTAGAATGGGTTACAGAGGAGTACTTTCTTCTCAAATTTTGAAATAGTTTCAGTAGAAATAGTACCATCTCTTCTTTATACATATGGTAGAATTTAGCTGTGAATCTGACTTGTCTTGGGCTTTTTCTTGTTGGTAGTTGTTTTATTATCAATTCAATCTTGGAACTCGTTATTAGTCTGTTCAGAGACTTAACTTCCTCCTGGGTCAGTCTTAGAAAGAGTTTGTTTCCAGGAATTTATCAATTTCTTCCAGATTTTCTAGTTTGTGCGCATAGATGTTTTCACAGACATTCATGTCCATTGGTAATGTCCTCTTTGTCATTTTGAATTGTGTTCATTTGGATCTTCTCTCTTTTTATTAGTCTAGCTAGAGGTCTATGTTATTAATTTTATCAAAGTACCAACTCTTGGATTTGTTGATATTCTGAATAGATTTTCATGTCTCAATTTCTTTAAATTCAGCTCTGATTTTGATTTACCTCCTTCTTTTAGATTTGGAGTTGGTTTGTTCTTGTTTCTCTAGTTGTGATGTTAGCTTGTTAATTTGAAATCTGTCTAACTTTTTGATGTCGATATTTAGTGCTATAAACTTCCCTCTTAACACTACTTTAGCTGTGTCCCAGAGAGTCTCATATTCTGTATATTTATTGTCATTAATTTCAGAGAACTTCTTGATTTTTTCCTTAATGTTATTATTTACCCCAAAGTCTTTCAGGATAAGGTTGTTTAATTTCTACGTTATTGTATGATTTTGAGCAATTTTATTAGCACTGATTTCTATTTTTATCGCACTGTGGTTTAAGAGTGTGGCTGGTATATTTTTATTTTATTTTCTGAGTATTATTTTATGTCTGATTGTGTATTAGTCTGTTCTCACACTGCTATGAAGAAATACCTGAGACTGGGTAATTTATAAAGAAAAGAGATTTAATTGACTCACAGTTCCACATGGCTGGGCAGACCTCAGGAAACGTACAATCATGGCAGAAGGCACATCTTCACAGGGCGGCAGGAGAGAGAATGAGTGCTCAGTGAAGGGGCAAGCCCCTTATAAAACTATCAGATCTCATGAGAGCTAACTTGCTATCAGGAGAATAGGATAGGGGAAACTGCCCCCGTGATTCATTTATCTCCATCTGGTCTCTCCCACAACACATGGGGATTATGGGAACTACAATTCAAGATGAAATTTGGGTAAGGACACAGCCAAACCATATCATTCCACCTTTGGCTCCTCTCAAATCTTATGGCCTCACAATTCAAAACACAATCCTACCATGTGTATAGTCCCCTAAAGTCTTAACTCATTCCAGCATTAACTCAAAAGTCCAAATCCAAAGTTTCATCTGAGACAAGGCAAATCTCTTCCACTTATGAGCATGTAAAATCCAAAGCAACTTAATTACTTCCTAGATACAGTGGGGCATTCAGTAAATACAACCATTCCAAGTGGGAGAAATTGGCCAAAACAAAGGGGCTACAGGCCCCATGGAAGTTCAAAATCTCATAGGGTAGTCAATAAGCCTTAAGGTTCCAATATGATCTCCTTTGACTCCATGTCTCACATCCAGGTCATGCTAATGCAAGAGGTGGGTTCCCATGGCCTTAGGCAGCTCCACAACTGTGGCTTTTGCAGGATTCAGCCCCCCTTCTGGCTGTTTTCATGGGCTGGAATTGAGTATCTGTGGCTTTTCCAGGTGTATGGTGCAAGCTTCTGTGGATCTACCATTCTGAGGTCTGAAGGATGGTGGCTCTCTTCTCACAGCTCCACTAGGCAGTGGCCAAGTGGGGACTCTGTGTACAGGCTCTGACACCACATTTTTTTTTTCCACATTGCCCTAGCAGACATTTTCCATGAGGGCTCTGCCCCTGCAGTAATCTTCTGCCTGGACAACCAAGCATTGCCATACATCCTCTGAAATCTAGGCAGAGGTTCTCAAACCTCATTTCTTGACTTTTGTGCACCCACAGGCCCAACACCACATGGAAGCTGCCAAAGCTTGGGGCTTGCACCTTCTCAAGCAATGGTCTGGGCTGTATGTTGTCCCCCTTTAGTCATGGTTGGGACACAGGGTGGCAAGTCTGGAGGCTGCATAGAGCAGCAGGGCGGGGGGCTGGACCTGGCCCATGAAATAATTTTTCCCTCTTAGGCCTCTGGGCTTCTGATGGGAGGGGCTTCCCTGAAGGTCCCTGACATACCCTGAAGACATTTCCCCCATTGTCTTTGTGAATAACATTCGGCTCCTCATTACTTAGGCAAATTTCTGCAGCAGGCTTGATTTCCTCCCTAGAATTTTGTTTTTTAGAAATATTTCCCTCCAGATACCCTAAATAATCTCTCAGGTTCATTGCCCCACCTATCTCTGGGGCAGGGGCAAAATGCCACCAGT
Organism: Pongo abelii; assembly: GCF_028885655.2. Lineage (NCBI taxonomy): Eukaryota > Metazoa > Chordata > Mammalia > Primates > Hominidae > Pongo > Pongo abelii. The sequence continues at coordinate 85,263,710 of NC_072008.2, forward strand.
CCCTTTACATAACAAGAGGGACCTTTACTCCAGATTCCAACAAGTTCCCTATCTCCATCTGAGACCACCTCAACCTCGACTCCTTTGTACAGATCATGATCAGTATTTAGGCCAAAGCCACACAACAGGTCTCTAAGAAGTTCCAAACTTCCCCAAATCTTCCTATCTTCTTCCGTGCCCTCCAAAACGCTCAAATCTCTGCCTGTTACCCCGTTCCAAAGTTGCTTTCACATTTTTGGGTATCTTTATAGTAGCACCTTATTCTCTGTGGTACCAGTTTACTGTATTAGTTCATTCTAATGCTGCTATAAAGAAATACCAAAGACTGGGTAATTTACAAAGAAAGGAGGTTTAATTGAATCACAGTCCTGCACAGCTGGGGAGGCCTCAGGAAACTTACAATCATGGCAGAAGGCACCTCTTCACAGGGTAACAGGTGAGAGAATTAGTGCCCAGCAAAGGTAGAAGCCCTTTATAAAACTATCAGATCTTGTGAAGATGAGTTTTGGGTGGGGACACAACCAAACTATATCAGATTGTTTGCCCAATTTTAAAGTATGTTTCATGTGGTGATGAGAAGAATGTATATTCTGTTGTTTTGGGGTGGAGAGTTCTGTAGATGTATATTAGGTTCATTTGTTCAAATGTTGAGTTCAGGTTCTCAATTTCTTTGTTATTTTCCTGCCTTAACCATCTGCCTAATAATGTCAGTGGGGTGTTTAAGTCTCCAAATATTATTGTGTTTGAAGTGAAGTCTCTCCAAAGATCTCTAAGGACTTGCTTTATGAATCTTAGTGCTCCTCTGTTGGATACATATATATTTATGATAGCTAAGTATTTTTGTTGAATTCAACCCTTTACCATTATGTAATGTCCTTCCTTGTATCTTTTTATCTTGTTGGTTTAAAGTTTGTTTTGTCTGAAATTAGGATGCCAACCCCTGCTTTTGTCTGTTTTCCATTTGTTTGGTGGGTTTTTCTCCATGCCTTTATTTTGAGCCTATTGGTGTCATTGAATGTGAGATGGTTCTCTTGAAGACTGCATACCATTGGATCTTGCTCCTTCATCCAGCTTGCCATTCTGTGCTTTTTTACTGGGTCATTTAGCCCATTTACATTCAAAGTTTGTATTGACGTGTGTAGGTTTGATTCTGTCAACATGCTGCTAGCTGGTTATTATGCAGACTTGTTTGTGTGGTTGCTTTATAGTCACTCCTCCACGTACTTAAGTGTGCTTTGTAGTGGCTGGTAAAAATATTTCTTTTCTATAGTTATCACTTCTTTTAGGACCTCTCCTAAGGCAGGTCTGATGCTAACAAATTTCCTCCACATTTGCTTGTCTGAAAAGGATTTTATTTCTCCCTTACTTATGAAGCTTTGTTTGGCTGGACATAAAATTATTAGTTTAAATTTTTTTAAAGAATGTTGAATATAAGTCTCCAAACTCTTCTTGCTTATAGAATTTCTTATGAAAAGTCTGCTGTTAGCCTTTTGTAGGTGTAGGTGACCTGCCTCTTCTTTATAGTTGTCTTTAACATTTTTTCTTTAATATTGACATTGGAGGATCTGATAACTATATGTCTTGGGGATGGTGTTCTTGTGTAATATCTCACAGGGATTTTCTGTATTTCCTAAATTTGAATGCTGGCCTCTCTAGCCAGGTTGGGGAATTCTTAATGAATTACATCCTGAAATATATTTTCCAAGTTGCTTCCTTTTCCCACATTTCTTTCAGGGAGACCAATTAGTTGTAGATTTGGTCTGTATACATAAGCCCGTATTTCTCAGATGTTTTGTTCATATGTTTTCTTTGTTTAACTCATATGTTTTAGAGAACCAGTCTTAGGGCACTAGTGTCTTTCCTCAGTTTGGTATATTCTGATGTTAATAATTGTGATTACATTATAAAATTACCTTAGTGTGTTTTTCAGCTCTATCACATGTGATTCTTTTCAAAATGACTATCATTTAATCTATCAGCTCCTGTATGGTTTTACTGCAATTCTTAGATTCCTTGGATTTGGTGTTGACTTTCTCCTGAATCTTGATGATCTTCAATCCTATTCCTATTCTGAATTCTATTTCTGTCCCTTCAGCCTTGTTAAGAATTCTTGCTGGGGATCCAGTGCAGTCATTTGGAGGAAAAAGGCCACTCTGGCATTTTGAGTAGCCAGAGTTCCTGTGCTAGTTCTTTCTCAACTCTGTGGGCTGGTGTTCCATTGAGTATAGTCAGTAGACTTATTTTCTCTATGTTTTCAGAAGACTCAGGCTTTGTGCAAGGGCTTTATTTATAGCTGAATTCCTCTCTCTGGTTTTACAGTGGGGTACATGGATAGGAAGAATCAATATCATGAAAATGGCCATACTGCCCAAGGTAATTTATAGATTCAATGCCATCCCCATCAAGCTACCAACGACTTTCTTCACAGAATTGGAAAAAACTACTTTAAACTTCATATGGAACCAAAAAAGAGCCCGCATTGCCAAGACAATCCTAAGCAAAAAGAACAAAGCTGGGGGCATCACACTACCTGACTTCAAACTATACTACAAGGCTACAGTAACCAAAACAGCATGATACTGGTACCAAAACAGAGATATAGACCAATGGAATAGAACAGAGCCCTCAGAAATAATACCACACATCTACAACCATCTGATCTTTCTCATCTTTGACAAACCTGACAAAAACAAGAAATGGGGAAAGGATTCCCTATTTAATAAATGGCGCAGGGAAAACTGGCTAGCCATATGTAGAAGGCTGAAACTGGATCCCTTCCTTACACCTTATACAAAAATTAATTCAAGATGGATTAAATACTTAAATGGTAGACCTAAAGCCGTAAAAACCCTAGATGAAAACTTAGGCAATACCATTCAGGACATAGGCATGGGCAAGGACTTCATTTCTAAAACACCTAAAGCAATGGCAACAAAAGCCAAAACTGACAAATGGGATCTAATTAAACTAAAGAGCTTCTGCACTGCAAAAGAATCTACCATCAGAGTGAACAGGCAACCTACAGAATGGGAGAAAATTTTTGCAATCTAGCCATCTGACAAAGGGCTAACATCCAGAATCTACAAAGAACTCAAACAAATTTACAAGAAAAAAACAAACAACCCCATTAAAAAGTGGGCGAAGGATATGAACAGACACTTCTCAAAAGAAGACATTTATGCAGGCAACAGACAGATGAAAAAATGCTCATCATCACTGGCCATCAGAGAAATGCAAGTCAAAACCACAATGAGATACCATCTCACACCAATTAGGATGGCGATCATTAAAAAGTCAGGAAACAACAGGTGCTGGTGAGGATGTGGAGAAATAGGAACACTTTTACACTGTTGGTGGGACTGTAAACTAGTTCAACCATTGTGGAAGACAGTGTAGCGATTCCTCAAGGATCTAGAACTAGAAATATCATTTGACCCAGCCATCCCATTACTGGGTATACACCCAAAGGATTATAAAACATGCTGCTATAAAGACACATGCACACGTATGTTTATTGTGGCACTATTCACAATAGCAAAGACTTGGAACCAACCCAAATGTCCATCAATGATAGACTGGATTAAGAAAATGTGGCACAAATACACCATGGAATACTATGCAGCCATAAAAAAGGATGAGTTCACGTCCTTTGTAGGGACATGGATGAAGCTGGAAACCATCATTCTCAGCAAACTATTGCAAGAACAGAAAACCAAACACCACATGTTCTCACTCATAGGTGGGAATTGAACAATGAGAACACTTGGACACAGGAAAGGGAACATCACACACCAGGGACTGTCATGGGGTGGGGGGAGTGGGGAGGGATAGCATTAGGAGATACACCTAATGTAAATGATGAGTTAATGGGTGCAGCACACCAACATGGCACATGTATACATATGTAACAAACATGCATGTTGTGCACATGTACCCTAGAACTTAAAGTATAATAAAAAAAAAAAAAGAAAAGTATTTTGGATGTTGAAATTTTGTTCTGTAATTCAGTAGGTGGCACTTAAGCAAAATGACCAATAGGTAAGCTCTTGCTGAGTCATTTTACTCCTCTGTATTTCCTCACAATTGCCCCTGTGCTCTGCCTCAGTGCTTGCTGCAGATCTTGGCTTGGCACTCTTGGGCTGCACATCAAATCTCTCAGGTGAGTGCTGGCTTTATGTTACCTCCCCAGCTTAGAGGCATTGAAGGAAGGGACCTCAGCTGTGGTTGGGGCAGAGGACCTTTCACTGATTTATTGCGGCTCCACCCCAGAGAGATGTAAAGCCACTATCAATCAGTGAGATAAGCCTGTGATGGGGCAGCTGTGCTATGGGCCCAAATCAGTGTGGGGCCTGCCTAATAATGAGCAAGGTTGTGGGTGAGTCACAGGGGAGACATACTGGCCTCTTATCCTTAAAAAAATGGCAGCCTGATGGAGGTGTGGTTAAAGAACTCAAAGTCTTTGTTCCTTCTCCTGTCCAAGAGCATAAGGGATGTACCGCTGCAGTGGCAGTGAGATAGAGGCTTTCAGCTCCCTTTGGGTACTCCACCTCAGAGAAATGTGGAGCCACTGCTACTGGGAATGTTCAGCCAGGGGTTAAGGTAGCTGTACTGCTAGACTGAGCTAAGGGCTCCACTTGTTGAACAGCAGACCATCATGGGCTCTCAGTGAGGCTAGACTGAACTCCTGTCTGTATGGTGATAGTCATGTGCTGGGAGTGTGGCTGAAGCCCTCAGGCACTTTGTTTCTTCCTGACAGAGGGCAGCTGGGGTAGAACCACTGCTGTAGCAGTGGCAGAGGAGCTGTCAGTTGTTTCTTGGAGCCTCTTCCTAGGAAAACTCAGAGGCACTACCAGTGAGTATGCTCAGCCATTGGTGGGGTTGCTAATCTGCAGTCCTGAGCCAGGGGCCCTCCCTGGTGAAGAATGGGGAGTGGGGAATCACAGGGAAGAGGGCCAGGATTCCTCTCCATATGGCAGCTGTAGTGTGCTGGAGGTGCCAGTATAGCACTAAGTCCTAAGTTCCTTCCCCAGCACAAGAGTGGTTAGGGAAGTACCACTGCAGCTGCAATGGCAGGGAGGTGGGTTATCGCTGGAATTTTCTACTCACAGAACTTCAGATTCATCTCCAATTGAAGTGTTCATGTGGGAGTAGGGTAGTTATGTTGGAGTCCCAGGTTGGAAGTGGGAGGGCCTGCCCAGTAAGAAGTGGGATTGGGGGCCCATGTGGAAAAAGGCCTGGCTGCTTTTTCCATAGGGTGGCTGCATTGTGCTGGGGAATCGGTGCCAGTTCCTAGTCACTGCACACCCTCCAGAGCCTGAGGGCAACAGCAGGGAGGGCTGTGAGACAGTCAAAATGGCAGCTTGCCTTTCCCTGTGAGAGATACATCCCAGGGAATTTCAGAGCTGCCGCCGGCTTGGAGCCCCAGCAGATGGTAGCTGAAGTCTTGAGTTGGGAAGTCCTTCCTAGGGAGGAGAAGCCAGATGGGGGACCTGCATATAAACTGGCTGCTTTTCCTTGAGGCGGCTGTATTGTACTGGGGAACCACACCCATTCCTAGTCACTTTGCACTCTCTGGAGCCTGAAGGCAACAGTGATGAGGGCTGTGAGATAGCCAAAAAAGGAAGCTTGCTTCTCCCTGTGGGAGCTCTGTCCCAGTGAAGTGCAGAGGTGCTACCAGCCAGAGAGCCCCAGCAGTGGGTGGCTCAAGTCCTGGTTCAGGAAGTCCCACCTAGAGAGGAAAAGTGGGATCAGGGGCCCTGCTGCTCAGCCTTCTGGATTTGGTCCCTTTCCTGGGGGCATGTGAGGGAGCCTGACCTCCCCCATTGACAGAGCTGCAGCCAGTAATACTGGGATGCCCGAGGAGCCAAAGTTCCTGAGACCCCATGTGTTCCTCAGTGGTGGCTCTGCCCAAAATCCCCACAGCTCTGTGTGACAATGTGAAGGCCCAGGTGGGATGGTCTCATGAAGGAATCTCCTGAGCCCAGGGTTGAAAGGTCGGTGGAAAAAGTATGGTTCCCCAGGGACTCTCACTCATTCACTCACCATTTCCCCACAATGGGAAAGCCTTGCCTGGCTCTGTGCCACTCCCTGGTGGGTGGTCCTCCTGTCTCACTCCTCTCCATTCTCTGTGGCTCAAGCTCTTTCCATGATAAATCTCAATTTGTCCACCTGGATGTTTCTGTTGAAGTTCTGGTGTTTACTCACTACTTTTTCTTCTATCCATGAGAGTGGTGTGCACTAGTTGCTTCTAGTCCTAGATGGCTCTTATTGTTTTGAGGTATGTTTCTTTGATGCATATTTTGTTGAGGGTTTTTGTCATAAAGGTTTTTGTCATGTTGAATTTTATCAAAAGCTTTTTCACATCTATTGAGACGGCCATGTAGTTTTTGTTTTTTATCCTGTTTATGTGGTGAATCACAATTATTGATTTGCATATGTTGAAACTATGTTGCATTCCAGGAATAAAGCTCACTTGATCTTGGTGAATTAACTTTTTGATATGCTGCTGGATTTGATTTGCTAGTATTTTGTTCAGAACTTTTACATCCAAGTTCATCAGGGATACTGCTCTGATGTTTTATTTTTACATTGTGTCTCTGCCAGATTTTGGCATCAGAATGATTCTGGCTTCATAGAATGGATTAGGGGTGAGTCCCTCCTCAATTTTTTGGAGTAGTTTTAATACGATGGGTGCCAGCTGTTCTCTGTATGTCTGGTATAATTTGACTCTGAATCCATCTGGCCCAGAGCTTTCTTTGATTGGTAGGTTTTTTGTTACTGATTAAATTTCAGACCCCTTTACCAGTCTCTTCTAAGTTTCAGTTTCTTCCTGGTTAAGTTTGGAAGATTGTGTATTTTCAGGAATTTATCCATTTCTTCTAGATTATCTAGTTTGTATGCATAGAGGTGTTTCATAATAGTCTCTGAGGATTTTTGTCGTTTCTGTAAGTTGGCTGTATGGCTACGACCTCAAAAGTAATTGCAACAAAAATAAAAATTGACAGGTTGGACCTAATTAAATGAAATTGTTTATGCACAGCAAGAGAAACTATCAAGGGAGTAAACAGATACCCTACAGACAGGATAAAATATTCACAAATGATGTATCTGACAAAAGCCTAATATCAAGAATCTATAGGGAACTTAAACAAATCAACATACAGTAAACAACCCTGTTAAAAAGTGGTCAAAGAACATGAACAGACACTTCTCAAGAGAAGATATTCAAGTGTTCAACAAACATGAACAAATGCTCATCATCACTAATCATCAGAGAAATGGAAATCAAAATACAATGAGATATTATCTCACACTAGTCAGAACAGCTATTATTAAAAAGCTTAACTACAACAGATGTTGGTGAGGCTGCTGAGAAAGCAGAACACTTATACTTTGTTAGTGGGAATGTAAATTAGCCATTGTGGAGAACAGTTTGGAGATTTCTCAGGGAATTAAGAGTTAAGCTACCATTCAATCCAGCAATTCTATTACTGGGTGTATAATCAAAGGAAAATAAGTTGACCTACAAAAAAGACACATATACATGTATGTTTATCACAGTGCTATTCACAATAGCAAAGACAGGAAAATAAGCCAGATGCTCGTCAAGTCTGGATTGGATAAAGAAAATGTAGTATATATACACCATGGTATACTATGTAGCCATAAAAGAATGAAATTATGTCTTTTGCAGTAATATGGATCCAGTTGTAGGCCATTATCCTAAGTGAACTAACAAAGAGAAAACCAAATATTTCATGTTCTCACTTTATAAATGGTAGCTAAACTTTAAGTCTGCATGGACATAAACATGAAAACAATAGACACTATGGAATACAAGAAGGGAATGGGAGGGAGGGGCCAAAGGCTAAAAAATTACCCATTGGGTACTATACTCGCTATCTGGGAAAATGATTCAATTATACTGTAAACCTCAATATTACACAACGTACCTTTGTAAGAAACCTGCATATGTAACCCCTGAACTTATAATAAAATTTGGAAAAAAAGAGTCAAAAACAAAAATGCATTTATGTATTGTTTAATATTTAACATATGTAGTTACCTGTACTCATGCTCATTACTTTTTTGTGTGTGGATTTGACTTATTGTCTAGGGTCCTTTTGTTTCCACCTGAAGGACTCCCTTTAGTATTTTTTATAAGACAGTTCTTATTTGTATTTATTTATTTACATTTGTGATAGAGTCTTGCTCTGTTGCCCAGGCTGTAGTGCAGTGATGCCATCTCGGCTCAAGCCTCAACCTCTCAAATAGTGGGGATTACAGGCTTCTGCCCAACTAATTTTTGTATTTTTAATAGAGATAGGGTTTTACCTTGTTGGCCAGGCTGGTCTCTAACTCCTGACCTCAAGTGGTCTGCTCGCCTTGCCCTCCCAGATTGCTGAGATTACAGGCATGAGACACCATGCCTGGCCAAGATAGTTCTATCAGTGACAATTTGTCTCAGTTTTTATCTGAGAATGTCTTTATTTTTCCTTCATTCTTTACTTTCTCTTTCATTTTCTCCTTCATTCTTGAAGGACAATTTTGCTGGGTATAGAATCATTGATAATATTTTGCTTTCTGCACTTTGAATATATCATTATATAGTGTTTTGGTTTCTGTGGTTTCTGATGACAAGTCTTTAATTGTATTGAAGAGTCCTTCTATATGATGAGTTGATTCTCTACTTATGCTTTCAAAATTCACTATTTGTCTTCCAAAAACTTGACTATGATGTGTCCAGCTGTGGATCTTTTTGTGCTTATCCTATCTGGAGTTCATTGAGCATCTTGGATGTATACACTAATATGTGTGTTTTATTTTTCTTTTTGTAATTTGGAGAGTTTTGAACCATTACTTTTTTTTCTTTTTTTTTGGAGACAGAGTCTCACTCTGTCACCAAGGCTGGAGTGCAGTGGCACAATCTCAGCTCACTGCAACTTCCACCTCCCGGGTTCAAGCAATTCTCCTCCCTCAGCCTCCTGAGTAGCTGGGATTACAGGTGCACGCTGCCATGTCTGGCTATTTTTTTTTTTTTTTTGTATTTTTAGTAGAGACAGGGTTTCACCATGTTGTCCAGGCTGGTATCGAACTCCTGAGCTCAGGCAATCCACCAGCCTCAGCCTCCCAAAGTGCTAGGATTACAGGTGTGAGCCACCATGCCCGGCCGAGCCATTACTTTTTAAGATACTATTTTGCTCCTACACCGTCTCCTCTCTTTTAGGAACTTTCATCATGCATATGTTGATACAATTGATGGTATTCCACAGGTGTCTAAGGCTCTGTTCATTTCTCGTCCCTCTTTTTTCTTTATGTTTCTTAGATTGTATATTCTCAACTGTTCTTTGAGTTTTCCGATTCTTTCTTCTGCCAATTAAATCTTCTGTTCAACCTCTAGTAATTTTTTCATTTTAGTTATTTTGCTTTTTAACTCCATAATTTCTCTTTAGTTCTTTTTTATGATTACAGTAGCTGATTTAAAGTCTTAATCTAGTAAATTCCACATGTGGGCCACCTCAGAGGCAATTTCTTTTTATCTCTTTTTTACTTGTGTATTGGCCATAATTTCCCATTTCTTCTAATTTGGCATAATTTTTTGTTAATTACTGAACATTTTAAATAACATAATGTGGCAACTCTGATGATCAGATTCTCTCCCTCTGCCAGGGGCTTGTTGTTTCTGTTAGTTGTTGTTTTTGTTTCTTCTGCTGCTCCTGCACCTGTTTTAGTGATTTTTAGACTAATGTATAAAGTCCATATTTTTTGTTTGTACTGCCATTGAAGTCTCTGCTCAGTTAGGTTAGTGATCAGCTAATGATGGACAATTATTTCCTTAAATCCTTTGAACTATTAAGTCTCTCAGACTTGCAAATGGCTCTCTGTGTGTGTCAGGGCATGCCTTCAATATCCCAGCAGGCAGTTTACACCTCTGCCTTAAATTTCACTTTATCTTTGCATAGAGCCTCAAGGTTAGCCATAGGTAGGAGGTTAGGGCCTTCTCAGGTCTTTCCTGGACACAAACGCAGAAGTAGGCATATATGTGGTCTTTTAGATTCCTAGAAATATGTTGGAGCTTTTCAAAGCCTACTATGAATATCTCATTCCCCAGATTTTTAAAAAAATTTTTGATTAGTGTCTTGTTAGGTCCAACTGGTATTGATATCTTAGCATGTGTGGTGTTAAGAAATGGTCACTGATTACTTTTGGTAAATGCTCTATAAAAAGGGCTCTTCCCAAAGAGTCAGCTCTGAGTCAGTACAAATAAAGATAAGCCCTGAGAGTATAGCTTTGTAGGGAAGTGCCTTTGATATCAAAAAGTAATGACAATCTGGGGATTACACTTTTGAGGAGCTCCAAACCTGTTCTTTCTTCTTCAATGTGTGTTAGGCTGTCAATTTTCACAGATATGATATTGGGAGACTGTTATAAAGTTTAACCCTGAACTTGGGAGGAGGATGGGAATAAGGCAGGGTAAATAATATCTCAAACCTTGCTGTTCGGACATATATTTAGCTATATTTCCACAATAATACTCCTTTGATTATTACAAATATTGGGTTATTTTCTAGCATTCTGAAAAAGTTGATTTTGACAAATTTTTGCATGGTTACTTGCTGCTTTATGAAGGAGTGGATTTTTGGAAGTCTTTATTATTATAAAATTGTTTCTTATTGTGATCTTTTAAACAAAAAAAAAAACAATTTCTATTATGGTTCTATAATTTTCTCACTATCCATTTTTCAGTTCTGTTGTTTTCTATATTTTGTGGTTTAAAGGTATTTGGTCATTTCTTTTAAACTGTTGAATTTATAAACACAATTTATTTTTATTTTTTTTTTCTTTTATTATTATTATTATTATTATTATTATTATTATTATACTTTAGGTTTTATGGTACATGTGCGCAATGTGCAGGTAAGTTACATATGTATACATGTGCCATGCTGGTGCGCTGCACCCACCAACTCGTCAGCTAGCATTAGGTATATCTCTCAATGCTATCCCTCCCCCCTACCCCGACCCCACAACAGTCCCTGAAGTGTGATGTTCCCCTTCCTGTGTCCATGTGTTCTCACAATTTATTTTTTAGATGGAGTCTCACTCTATTGCCCAGGCTGGAGTGCAGTGGCATGATCTTGGCTCACTGCAACCTCTGCCTCCCAGGTTCAAGCAATTCTCCTGCCTCAGCTTCCCAAGTAGCTGGGACTACAGGTGCACATCACCACGCCTGGCTGATTTTTGTATTTTTAGCAGAGAGGGGGTTTCACCATGTTGGCCAGGCTGGTATTGAACTCCTGACCTTGTGATCCACCTGCCTTGGCCTCCCAAAGTGCTGAGATTACAGGCATGAGCCACCGCGCCCAGCCCGTAATGCTAAATCTATGTTCTTCAGGGGCTTGACTCACCTTCCACCCATTGAGGCCTTTGTCCATCATTGCTGACACAGGGTGGCATTATGTGCAATTGGGACACAGTGTTTGTCCCAGTTCACAGATATGTGGAGCATGGTGGCCAAAGGCCATCATTCTTTTTGCCTCATCCAACTTGCTGCTAAATTAGCCAGAACAGCATCAGATCCAGTGGGGTGAGAGGTGTCTTCTGTTTGTTCACAGTAAAGGAACACCTTTGCATAGGGTCCTGGGCCAAGTTGGTGAATGGCTGAGGGGAGGGATCAAAGTCTCAGTATGACAGGGTCCTTGCTTTTCCTGCTCCCCACCCCCAGATCACTGGTGGACTTAAGGCCAGTATGGCTTCAGAGGTGTGAAGCAGGATCCACTTCTTACTGTGGTATCTACCAGAATTCAATGGTATCATTTATATCTGTATCTATCACAGAATCTATCACACAGTTGGCACTCAATCAATGCTCATTGAGTATATTAATAAATAAATGAGAAAAAAATGAAGTGACACATAGTATGATTTGCACTGAAACCAGTCTCTGCTAGGAATGTTTCTTGATAGTAGGCTATACAACTGTTCAATTGAGCAAGACTCAAAGACTATTGCACACAGTAATGCAACAAAATGAATGCCATATCTGGGTTTACACGTTCTTGTCACATCTTCCCTGTTTTGCATTGAAAGTTACAGATTAAAGTGCTTCATGTTGCAAAAGCAGCAGAATTCCTCAACTAATGGGTGTGTTGTGAATGGGTTACAGGTATGCTGAGATTTGTGTTATTGCAGTACTCAGAGGAGTAGGCTAGGACCTGAAGTGGCCAGAGTCCTTCGGGATAAAGTGACAAGAGTCCTAGAACCATTTACCCCTGATTTGAGAAATCCTTTTTGCTTGCCTCAGTGTGTCATATAAGCATTATAATCATCATTATAATCATTCTCTACATGTGTCATGATGTGAAGTGTTTTATAAATCCTGGACCACTGTAATTTTGACTATGTTTGTCAACATTTTAATACGTAATGTTCAATCAAGTCCTGTTCTGTGGGTCCCTAACTGCATTAGATATTTTATACTTACTTATGAAATACATTAGAGAACTTCCCTGGAAATTTTATTTTGCTGTTTCATCTGTATTTTTCATTCAAGAAAATATGTGAAACTGTTTATAATCTTAGCGCAGGTTTCAACACTGAATAGTTACTCTCCCATTAGGAAACATTTTGCCATGGCTGAAATGCCTTTTCTTTAAAACAGGCTGGGAACCTGTAATTAAAATACAAGGTTACTCTCTTTTTAGAGTAAAACCATAACCACTAGCATTTACTGCTGCTATAATTCAGAGAAGGAGAAATACTCATTTATTTCTTGTGGTTAAGATGTTTGAGTCTATAGTGAAATCTGTCACCTGTGATAACTAATCGATTTATTTATTTATTTAAAAATATTCCTTAAGTGTCTCCTCTATGTAATGATATGTTTAGAGGGAGAATAAATGCATAAGGCATGGCTCCTGTTCTCAAGTTTATAGTCTATTTGAAAAGGCAAGACATAAACACATTAGAAAAGACAGTTTAAAATACAGTTATGTGCTGCATAATGACGTTTCAGTCAGTGACAGACTGAATATATGATGGTGGTCCCATAAGATTATAATGGAGCTGAGAAGTTCCTATTGTCTATTGATGTCATTACCTTTTCTATGTTTAGATATGGTTATATATACATATATCATTGTATTACACAATTGTCTATATTATTGAGTGCATTCACATGCTGTACAGGTTTATAGCCTAGGAGCAACAGGCTATACCATATAGCCTAGATGTGTAGGAGGCTATACCATCCAGGTTTGTGTAAGTATATTCTATGATGGTCTCACAATGATGAAATAACCTAACAATTCATTTCTCAGGATGTATCCTCATTGTTAAATGACCCATGCCTGTAATGTTAAAACATTGTGAATTATTTTCTATAGTGACATAAATATAACACCAATGGACTCTCATGGTGATTATAAGTGATAGGAGTTTAAAGGAGCACCAGTATGTTATGTAACTTCCTGGAGCTGATGGGAGCTAAACTGGTCTTTGACGAAGGAGGGAAGAAAAATAGTAATAGCAAAAACTTGCCTAGCAGCTACTCTGTGCCAGGCACATTCTTCAGCATTTTATATATTAACTCATTTAATAATCTCAATTGCCCTGTGAAACAGCACACTTACTAACTTGCCCAAGATAATACAAGAAGTAAGTGGCAGACTGAAGCATGAACAGTATGTATTTTAAACACCATACTATACTACCCCTTGGTAGATATTCTACAATTGGAGAAGCACATGAACAAAGACACAGTAGAATGTACTAAGAACAATGGATAGACTAAAGAGGGGCTGAGTTTGATTAGAAAGGTGATATGCTCCCGGTGACTCTGCTCCTGCTTCTGTTGAGGTAAAGATTCTCACCTTTTCCACCCACAGTTAATCTCTATGCCCTGGGGTTGCCAATGTTCAGCAAATCCCCAGGACTAAAGCTTATCAACACAGTTTTTTTCAATTATCCATTGTCTCTAACTCTGTAATTTTTTAGGTTAAAATGCAGTCTATTTAGATGTGTAGTGTTTGCCTTTCTCCATTGTGTGCCAGTAACATTGGCTTTTCAATTTAGTTGCTTAAACTATGGCTGCTGACAAATCCCGTAGTTTGGACGGTGGCTGTCAAAGTCCTAATATAATGATAGGTGGGCTAAGATTGAATCTTTGAGGGGCTTGCCTACTGGAAAAAGCCTCGGAGGTTTAATCTGGCTCCCAATTGGAATCCACTAGAAGTGTCTGCGTAAGAGAACACTGCAACAATAATGGTATTTTATGTGGCAATTGTGTGCAAGATGGATTAAATAATAGACATTCAATTTTCAGAAATGAGCAACTACAGATTTCACTTTGCTATGCTTGTTGCTGCTTTTAGGCAATGAAACTGTCTATTCAAAAAAAATTCCAAGGTTGTCGTTTTTATTTTTTCTTTTAAACTTAGCTATACACGTGTTTTATGGTCCTAACATTAAATTGAGCACTTTTTTTTTTTTTTTTTTTTTTGAAACAGAGTCTTGTTCTGTCGCCCAGGCTGGAGTGCAGTGGCGCGATCTTGGCTCACTGCAACCTCTGCCTCCCAGGTTCAATCGATTCTCCTGCCAAACTGAGGACATTTTCTAGGCTATCTGCCACACAGATAATTCTGTCTGTCTCTGACATTTTTAGGAGGTCTCAATCCATTGTATAGAATACACAAGATTTCAACTTTCGATGAAATGTTTTAAATTTCAAGCTGTCACCAAAATTTGAGAGAGAAAAATGTTAGCAATTCTGCAGAGGAACTGTACATTTCATTAAGCTGACTTTAAGATGTTTGAATTACTTCCCACTATAAACTTCCTTTCAAGACAAGAGGCTGTTCAAACTCTCCTGCTATATTCGTTAATTGAAGAAGTCTTTGGCAGTTTGTGTTTTTGCTTTTCATTTTTTCTTTATTTTACTTTGCAAATCTAAGGAAACTAATTCTTATAACAATTATATTTTCCTTTAGGATGCTTGCTTCAAATCTTCTCCAGTTAAAGTTAAGTAGATAAATGTGTCTGGTCTTCTATAATTTCCTCAACGTCAAAACTAACAGCTGTAAGCACTTAACAACTAATCAGCTCAATTCAGCTCACCTGTGTGAGTGATCCTTAAACATTACATATGCTTTGAGTCAACGTTTTTTTTTTCTCTTTTTTTTGTAAAAGATTTAAAGTTAAAGGAAAAGGAACTAATGAACTTGCAAGATTACTTTAAGCTATTCTGAGTCTGATCCAAAGTACAAGATGTTTTAAAAGATACATTTACCTTTACACATATTTTTAACGCCAAATGGCCACCATATAATTGGCAATAAAAGTCACAAACAACAAATATGTCACTGATGACCAGAACGTTAGATATGGATCCCAAAGGATAAATTGATAAGCTATTAGCTAACAGATATGAAAACTCTGGGTGTAAACCTTTTAAAAATTACAACACTTTATTAAAATTATTCAATATGGCAGCAATTATCATATAGCTAAAGTAAATACAAAGCTTTTTAGAAGAAGAGCAAGTATTTAATATTCTAATGATGCTAATATTGTGTAAGGCCTGGATATAAAAATTGAGGAGATTACAGAACAAAACAGTTTCTTTATCATTACTGTTTTTAAAAGAAGCATGACTTTTCAAGGCATCAGGCAGCTAGGGAGGTGAGGTGGAAAAAGTATGATTTGCTTCTATTATTACTTGGATCCTTTAATATTAATCCTCACCACTTCTGTGTAGAAGCTGACATCTAATAAAAATATCCTCACTCAGCCAATAAAAGCCTTATTTTCCAAGAGCAATGAGGAGCTATTAACTATGAAATACATATTACATATAGTCATCTAGCTGTAATGAGAATGTACTAATTTTTTTAAAAAAACTTTTAAGTTCAGGGGGTACATTTGCAGGTTTGTTACATAGGTAAATGTGTGTCATGGGGATTTGTTGAACAGATTATTTTGTCACTCAGATGATAAAAGTACTAGTATCCATTAGTTATTTTTCCTGATCCTCTCTGTCCTCCCACCCTCCACCCTTCAGGAGGCCCCAACGTGTGTTGTTCCCCTCTATGTGTCCGTGTGTTATTTTCAAAACACCTTTACAATAGAAGGGCTTCAGGCTTTTCCCATACATTCATTGATTCTCCTTTATAATAGCCATACTTCAGTGAGCCCAATTGTTTGCTCACTAACATCAAAGAAGAAAGCCTAGGGTGCTTTACCCAGAGTTAGTAAGAGTCAGGAGTAGACCGCCTGGCTTGATCTAAGGTTCAGGTGCTCCCAATTAAATTTAAGGACCAGAACTGATGCAAGGTTAATGACATCTCTGCCTAGGTCAAAAAGAGCTCTGTTCTTTCACCTCTTCTGAATTTTCAGATTGAATTTTGATAGGCATAAATGTTGGGTACTTTTTAGAACCAAAGAAAAAATATCTTTAGTAAGACAGTTGATTGAATTTCAAAGAACTACAGGATATCAGAGTTATAATGGCTCTTTATATGTTATTTAGCAAAGTCCATCCATCATAGTACAGATGGGAAACTGAGGTAAACTGTGGTGGACAGAATAACCCAAGGTTTCTTGGAATAGTTTTCTGCTGAATGCCACTGGAGATTTTCCAGTAATGCTATCTTCCTAGGTCTATAATATAGTGCCTTTACCGGTGAATTACCTACAAAATTATGACATTTCTCATACTACTTGGCTGCTGAATTAATTTGAGGATTCTGTAAAAGGTATTTTGTCTTCAGAAAAAAAGACTCCTCAAACAAAAGCTATGTTCAGACACACTAGCTTTTGGCAACAATTCAGCACCTGTTTAACTGTGGTGTTCATTCCAAGCATTTGATTTTCTAAAACATAAAAAGTGAAAGACTCCTATTGCCTTAGCAACCATATTAACCAAATGAACTGCTCACTCTCTCTTGACCTTGCTCTTCAAATCATTCCAATATAGGAAAATATATAACTGCTTTATGATATTTTCCAGAAGGCAGTTTGTTAGATTTGCTATTTAAGAAAATGTTACGTGGCATAATGTATTTATGGAATTTTACCGAAGTGTTTGAAATATCATTGTTACCAATGGACAAAAGTAAAGGTTTTCCATAACAAGAATAAAGTGGCTAAAGCTTTTGTATTATAGCCAGAAGAACTGGGCTCAAGCATGGCCCTGCTTTAACAAACAATGAGCAAGTCACTTAACTATGATTTTCAGTTTCCTCAACTGTAAAATAGGACAGTAACTATTTCAGAGGGAGTTCAGCAGGATTATATGAGATAATATACATCAATGTGCTTACTAAACTATAAAAAACTGTAGAAATATAATGCATTAATATTACTCAGCATCTTCTAAAAGTGTTTTAATTTTAATTTTTGTGGGTAGTAACACATAGTAGGTGTATATACTTACGGGGTACATGAGATGTTTTGATACAGGCATGTAATGAAAAATAATCACATCGTGGCGAGTAGGGTATTCATCCCCTCAAGCATTTATCTTTTATGTTACAAACAATCCAATTACACAATGGAGTACTATTCAGCCATAAAAAATCCTGTCATTTGCAACAACATGTATGGAACTGGAGATCATTATGTTAAGTGGAATAAACCAGGCACAGAAAGACAAACACCACATGTTCTCACCTATTTGTGAGATCTAAAAATCAAAACACAAAACAATTGAACTCATGTACATAGAGAGTAGAAGGATGGTTATCAGGGGCTAAGAAGGGTAGTGGGGAGGCTGGCAAGGGAAATAGGGATGGTTAATGGGTTCAAAAAATAGCATCTTTATTCTTCAGGAAATGATTTTCAATAATTCAAAATGATAAGAAGACAAATGCATATGATTACATCAGTTGATTTAACTCTCTTTCAGCAGATAGATTGTGACCAACTATATTGCTCAAAAAAACGTCATGGGTCCACTGACTTATTAAGAATTTAGATGGGCTTATTAAGCAGAAGTTTAATTGCATATGACCTATTTACGTTTTTATAAATAAAACCATTTTCTTCATTTTGGGAAAGAAAGTATATGCTTTGCGACTCAGTTGGCAAAGTTGTATTTATATATTTCTTATGTTTCAATGATGCCTTCATACTCATCCTCATCTCTGTAAGAGAACACACACGCACACACACACACACATGCATACATATATAGTCATGCACCAAATAACCAGGTTTTGAACCACATGTATACAGTGGTCCCATAGGATTATAATGGAGCTGAAAAATTCCTATTGCTTAATGACATCATAGTTGATGTAATGTCCCAGTGTTCAAACACACTGCCCATGTGTTTGCAATGATGCTAGTATAAACAAACCTACAGCACTAACAGTCATATAATAGCATAGCACATACAATTATGTATACCACATAATACTCGATCATGATAAGAAATTACAAGGTTGGCGGGGTGCGGTGGCTCACGCCTGTAAACCTAGCACTTTGGGAGGCCGAGGCAGGCAGATCATGAGGTCAAGAGGTCGAGACCATCCTGGCCAACATGGTGAAACCCCGTCTCTACTAAAAATACAAAAATTAGCTGGGTGTGGTGGCACACTGTAGTCTCAGCTACTTGGGAGGCTGAGGCAGGAGAATCGCTTGAACCCAGGAAGCAGAGGCTGCAGTGAGCCGAGATCACGCCACTGCTTTCTAGCCTGGTGACAGAGCAAGACTCTGTCTCAAAAAATAAATAAATAAATAAATAAATAAATAAATAAATAAAATAAAAAGATATTACAAGGTCATTGGTTTATGTGTTTACTACATTTTTATCATTATTTTAGAGTGTGTTCCTACTTATTAAAAAAAGTTAACTACAAAGCATCTTCAGCAGGTCCTTCAGGAGGTATTCCAGAAGAAGGCATTGTTATAGGAGACAATAGTTCTATGTGTGTTGTTGCCCCTGAAGACCCAGTGAGAGAAGATGCAGCACTGGAAGACAGTAATATTGATGATCCTGACCCTGTGCAGGCTTAAGCTAATGTGTGTATTTGTGTCTTAGTTTTTAACAACATAGTTTAAAAAGTAAAAAATAAAAATAAAAATAGAAAAAAACTTATTGAGTAAGACTATAAAGAAAATATATTGTACAGCTGTACAGTGTGTTTGTGTTTTAAAAAAAGCGTTATTACAAAAAGACCAAAAAGTTAAAGAAAATAAAAGTTTTATCAAGTAAAAAAGTTACAGTAAACTAAGGTTAATTTTTCATTGAAGAAAAACATGTTTTTAGTAAATTTCATATAGCCTAAGTATGCACAGTGTTTATAGAGTCTACAGTAGTGTACAGTAAAGTCATTGGCCTTCACATTCACTCACCACTCATTCTGACTCACCCAGAGCAACTTTCCAGTCCTGCAAGCGTCATTCATGGTAAGTGCTCTATACAGGTGTGTCATTATTTAAAACCTTTATACCATATTTTTACTGTACCTTTTCTATGTTTAGATACATTTAGATATAAAAATTTTACCATTGTGTTACAGTTGCCTACAGTGTTAGGTACAGTCACATGCTGTACAGGTTTGTAGCCTAAGAACCATAGGCTATACCATATAGCCCAGGTGTATAGAAGGCTATACCTATACCATCTAGGTTTTTGTAAGTACACCATATGATGTTCTAAAAATGACAAAATTGTCTAACAACATGTTTCTTAGAATGTATTCCTGTGGTTAAGCAACACATGACTGTGTATGTATATGTATTCTTTCATAAATCACTTTGTCAGTAACCCAGAAGTATCCTGATGTATGTGTGTACCACTCCACAGAGATAATGGTACTCCTAGACTTCAGTGGCAGAATCCATCCTATCACTTAACACAATCCTGGTATACTTTCTTATGGTGGAAAATTTTTTTCTATATAAACAGCTATTGGATATACCATCTTAACAAGCTTGTTGGGACTATCCAAGACATGTGAAAAGTGAGTCGTATATATGCTCCAGGGCTTTGTATGTGGAAGGTGGAATTAAAATAAAAATGAAAAAACAGGCCGGGCGTGGTGGCTTAAGCCTGTAATTCCAGCACTTTGGGAGGCTGAGGCAGGCGGATCACAATGTCAGATCAAGACCATCCTGGCTAACGCAGTGAAACCCCATCTCTTCTAAAAATACAAAAACTTAGCCGGTGTGGTGGTGGGGGCCTGTAGTCCCAGCTACTTGGGAGGCTGAGGCAGGAGAATGGTGTGAACCCAGGAGGCGGAGCTTGCAGTGAGCTGAGATTGTGCCACTGCACTCCAGCCTGGGCAACAGAGCAAGACTCCGTCTCAAAAAAAAAAAAAAAAAAAAATGAAAAAAAAGCCTGGGAGGGTTCTGAACAGTGTTTTTGAGAATTCAAAATGCATGAGATGTCTGAGGCTAGTTAGGTCAAGCTCTCACCCAGCTTACTGGGATGTCATACCTAACCTTGGTCTTAGTATAGTCAGGTATATTCAGGGCTAATTCTCTCCCTTACTCATTCGAAATGTGCGTGGCTAATGCCTCATACTTCTAGGTAGTTTCTTATTTATAGCCCTTGTTAAGATCTGGTTGACCACAGGGTTTTTTGTTTTTGTTTTTTTTTAATTTTAACCACTGCACTAAAGCAAAGGAGTAGGAATTTCAAGCACTGTGGCAGGCCAATCAGTTCTGGGGATTAAATAAGGGGTAAGGTAGTGGTCATATCTTTGAGCAGACAAAATTGCAGATTGGCATTCTTATAGTATCTCCTACTCTATCTTATGTGGTCAACCATTTTGCCTACATAGGAAATTAAGCAGGTACTTCACCACTGACCACACTGCTTAGCCAAGAGTGGTGAATTAAACTCCATGTGGGTCTTAGACATGCTTGACAGGCAGAATGTACTTCTTTCATTTCTTGTTTCATTTTTTGATTTGTCACTGCACAAGGTACAGGCTGCTCAAAGGGCACTATTTGTTGTTTGTCTCAAGATCTGTGGGGGAAACTGCTTTCTTGGAACTTCTTCAAGGGCCTAAGCCCTTACAATCTTCCCCATAACATCTGTCATCAGGACTTCTTACAGAACTAGAAAGGTGATAAGCCTTGACTTCAGTGCCCCATTTCATTTATCTGTTCATTTACTTAGAGTATGTACTCTGTGGCAAGCGCTGATCTAGGGGTTGGGATACATGGATGAAAAAACAGAAAATCTTTCTTATCAATATATTCCTGCTTGCCCCCAACAAATCAAACTCATTCTTTGACACATGATGACTAAACTGTGAGCTCTTAGAAAGCTGTATATGTATCTTATTTTTATTTTAATACCCTAAATACCTACAATGCCTGGTGCCAAGTAGGTGCTCAGTAAATGTTTAGCAAATGAAGAAAGGAATTGGAAAAAGTATTTGAAACTCACAAATGGAGGTGGCAGTAACTGATAAGGATTATGTAATATACATTTCAAAGATATTTGCAAATTTAGGGATGGGCACGAAGATTCACAAGTTTGGAGAGGAATGTATTGGTGGCAGTAGAGAATAGTGCTTAAAAGTATAGACTTTAAGTCTGTCCTGGTTTCAGGTCAGACCTGATTTCAAATTACCAGTTCCCTTCCATTACCTAACTGTGTGACCCTGAGCAAGTTACCTAAACTCCCTGTGTCTTACTTTTCTAATATGTAAAATGGGCCTACTAAAACAAATCTCATAGAATTTTTGGGAGGAATATATGTGATGAGATATATAAAGAACTTAGAACAATGCCTGGCTCACAGAAAACATTTAGTATTTATTAACATTAAATATATTTTTAAAAGTGATACCTCAAGTAGCTGGTCTGTGCTCCTTTGGAGAAGGAACCTGCTGGACTCTCAGAATGGTCCTAGACTTCATCTATCCAGAGGAAGCTTACCCACTCTTGCCTGATAACTATTTTCTCTGAAAGGTTCTTTGAAGCCACCAGCTTTTTTTTTTTTTCCTTCCTTCCTTCCTTCCTTCCTTCCTTCCTTCCTTCTTTCCTTCCTTCCTTTCTTTTCTTTCTTTTTCCTCTCTCTCTCTCTTTCTTTCTCTTTTTCTCTTTTTGCGGCAATGGTTAGAGGGTTACAGACCTTCTAGAAATCTGATTCTCACAGCTATATAGAATAAAGCCTAGAACAATGCTGCTCCGAGGTATGTTTTCTTACTGACTGGCTTCGACAGGCAGAAAAAAATGTATTCATTTCTAATCACAATAAAAAGTTTAGATGCTCCACTTACAGGATTAAAACAAAAGTTTATCTCAACATACAAAAAGAGAACAAGTGATGATTTAGTAATAAAGTAAAGTGCTGTCTACACAGAAAACACTAAGCAAGCAAAATCCAATTGTGCAGGGACTTGAGAGTTGGAGAATAAAGGGATTAAAGTCCAGATTCTGGGTAGCCCCTTGGCAACATTCTAAAAGATCCTCTGTGTTTTCAGGCTCATTGAGCTGGGACCTCTTTCACATTTCTGAACTGTTTTTTGGTCATGTATTTGCATTCATGGCTCAGAAATGGATTTAGCAGAAGAGAAGGAAGGCAGAGAAATGCCCCAACATGAGCATCTGCTATATGACAGGTATTGTGCTTAGGTCTTCATATATATTAGATATGCATTCCTCAGACAACCCTGAAGAGACTATAGTATGAGCATTCTGCTGATAAAGAAAAGTAATCCTAGAATGATTAAATGACTTGGCATCCTATCTTTTCTGTGGCTGAATGGGAAGTAGAACCTAGGTCTGTCTGTAGACAGAAGCTGAGTTCTGCATATAACACAATGCAATTCTTGAACTAAAAGGATGAAGTTATATAAGGTGGGATGGGGATATGAATAAAGCTTTGAGCTGTGAAAGGAAAATAAATATCGGGACCTCAAAATCACTAAGCCAAAGGGAAAAGTCAAACTGAGAACTGCGTTAGGCAACCTGTCTTCCATTCAATCCCTAAATAAGATAACCACAAAAATAAAAAAAGTTACATACCTTCCTCACATTTTGCCCACAAGGAAACTCCTTGTGCACAAAAGGCAGACAGAACTCAAAGTCATCCCTCTGCTCATGTAAGACAAATGCATATCTGCTTGCTTCATCTGCCCTATTGTTTCACTAAGCCAGACTAAGGCACAAATGACTATTCCTCTACACTCCTTACACATGTAAAGTGTGTATTCAGTGAAAAGCTAATCAGAGACTTAAAAGAATGCAACTGTTTGCCTCTTATATCTATCTATGACCTGGAGGCCCCCTCCCTCGCCTCCAGTTGTACTGCCTTTCTGGGTGGAACCAATGTACACCTTACACATATTGACTGATGTCTCATGTCTCCCTAATTATGAGGACAGCATCATCCTGATACAAAACCCTGGCAGAGACTGAACAAAAAAAGAATTTTAGACCAATATCCCTGATGAACATTGATGCAAAAATCCTCAATAAAATACTGGCAAACCAAATCCAGAAGCACTTCAAAAAGCTTATCCACCAAGATCAAGTTGGCTTCATCCCTGGGATGCAAGACTGGTTCAACATATGCAAATCAATAAACGTAATCCTTCACATAAACAGAACCAAAGACAAAAACCACATGATTATCTCAACAGATGCAGAAAAGGCCTTTGACAAAATTCAACAGCGCTTCATGCTAAAAACTCTCAATGAACTAGGTATTGATGGAAGGTATCTTAAAATAATAAGAGTTGTTTATGACAAACCTATATCCAGTACCATACTGAATGGGCAAAAACTGGAAGCATTCCCTTTGAAAACTGGCACAAGAGGGATGCCCTCTCTCACCACTCCTATTCAACATAGTGTTGGAAGTTCTGGCCAGGGCAATCAGGCAAGGGAAAGAAATAAAGGGTATTCAATTAGGAAAAGAGGAAGTCAAATTGTCCCTGTTTGCAGATGACATGATTGTATATCTAGAAAACCCCATCATCTCAGCCCGAAATCTCCTTAAGATGATAAGCAACTTCAGCAAAGTCTCAGGATACAAAATCAATGTGCAAAAATCACAAGGGTTCTTATACACCAATAACAGACAAACAGAGAGCCAAATAATGAGTGAATTCCCAATCACAATTGCTTCAAAGAGAATAAAATACCTAGGAATCCAACTTACAAGGGATGTGAAGGACTTCTTAAAGGAGAACTACAAACCACTGCTCAGCAAATACAAGAGGACACAAACAAATGGAAGAACATTCCACGCTCATGGATAGGAAGAATCAATATTGTGAAAATGGCCATACTGCCCAAGGTAATTTATAGATTCAAGAGTATCCCCATCAAGCTAACAATGACTTTCATCACAGAATTGGAAAAAACTACTTTAAACTTCATATGGAACCAAAAAGGGCCCGCATTGCCAAGACAATCCTAAGCAAAAAGAACAAGGCTGGAGGCATCACACTACCTGACTTCAAACTATACTACAAGGCTACAGTAACCAAAACGGCATGCTGCTGGTACCAAAACAGAGATATAGACCAATGGAACAGAACAGAGGCCTCAGAAATAACACCACACATCTACAACTATCTGATCTTAGACAACCCTGACAAAAAAAGCAATGGGGAAAGGATTCCCTATTTAATAAATAGTGCTGGGAAACCTGGCTAGCCATATGTAGAAAGCTGAAACTGGATCCCTTCCTTACACCTTATACAAAAATTAGTTCAAGATGGATTAAAGACTTAAATGTTAGACCTAAAATCATAAAAACCCTAGAAGAAAACCTGGACAATACCATTCAGGACATAGGCATGGGCAAGGACTTCATGACTAAAACACCAAAAGCAATGGCAACAAAAGCCAAAACTGACAAATGGGATCTAATTAAACTAAAGAGCTTTCTGCACAGCAAAAGAAACTACCATCAGAGTGAACAGGCAACCTACAGAATGGGAGAATATTTTTGCAATCTAGCCATCTGACAAAGGGCTAATATCCAGAATCTACAAAGAACTCCAACAAATTTACAAGAAAAATCAAACAACCCCATCAAAACGTGGGCAAAGGATATGAACAGACACTTCTCAAAAGAAGACATTTACGTAGCCAACAGACACATGAAAAAATGCTCATCATCACTGGCCATCAGAGAAATGCAAATCAAAACCACAATGAGATACCATCTCACACCAGTTAGAATAGCAATCATTAAAAAGTGGGGAAACAACAAGTGCTGGAGAGGACGTGGAGAAATAGGAACACTTTTACACTGTTGGTGGGACTGTAAACTAGTTCAACCATTGTGGAAGACAGTGTAGTGATTCCTCAAGGATCTAGAACTAGAAATACCATTTGGCTCAGTGATCCCATTACTGGGTATGTACCCAAAGGATTATAAAACATGCTACTATAAAGACACATGAACACGTATGTTTATTGCAGCACTATTCACAATAGCAAAGACTTGGAACCAACCCAAATGTCCATCAATGATAGACTGGATTAAGAAAATGTGGCACATATACACCATGAAATACTATGCAGCCATAAAAAAGGATGGGTTCATGTCCTTCGTAGCAACATGGATGAAGCTGGAAACCATCACTCTGAGCAAATTATCGCAAGCACAGAAAACCAAACACCGCATGTTCTCACTCATAGGTGGGAATTGAACAATGAGAACACTTGGACACAGGGCAAGGAACATCACACACCAGGGCCTGTTGGGTGGGGGGATTGGGGAGGGATAGCATTAGGAGAAATACCTAATGTAAATGATGAGTTTATGGGTGCAGCAAAGCAACTTGGCACATGTATATATATGTAACAAACCTGCACGTTGTGCACATGTACCCTAGAACTTAAAGTATAATAAAAAAAATGTATAAAACCAAGCTATGCCTGGACCACCTTGGGAACATATCTTTAAGACCTCCTGAGGCTGTGTCATGAGTGTGTCCTTAATTTTGGTAAAGTAAACTTTCTAAATTGACTGAGACCTGTCTCAGATATTTTGGATACACAAACTGGTAGCTACAAAGGTATTCTGAGTAGAGGGGCCCCTGATCTTTGACAAATCTATATGTGCTTGGTGCCAGCTTCAGCTATCATGATAGCTCAAACCAACAGGATAATTTGCTGAGGCCTTGCAGCCCCCGCCCCCACAAGAGAATCCCTGATCTACCAGAATTTGGTCAAGATCTAAAGTTTATTTTGCTGTACAACTGCTTTTTTGGAGTTTCATTTGCTTCCAACAAGGAAGGCAAGTTTTCCTTCTTCCATGATGAAAGACAGGTAATTTCTTTTTGGAGTTTCAGCTCCCTTCCAACAGGGAAGGCAAGTTTGAGTTTTTTCCTGCTTCTAGGATGGTAGCAGCCTGAGACCCATTCCTAGGTAAGTAGCTGAGTTGGGGTTTTCTCTTGGCTAAAGCTAAGATTAATAACCAGTTAGTCTTAATTTCTCCTTACCATTAAAGTGCTTAGTAATCCTATTGCTTAACTGTTGTTTGTTGTGTGTTGTATGTTTTTGTTTTTGTTCTGATCTTTTTCCCATTGGGTTTGACCAACTCTATCTGACTTGATTAAATTTGAAGGAAAGTTCCAAATTATGTGAAACAAGGCCTCAAAGACTCTGAATTGGCTAAATTCCCGCAACTGAAAGAAAAAAAGGGGAAAAAGAAAATCCGGGCAGCAAAAGGAAAAAAAAAGGAACTATTTATTTATTTATTTTTTTGAGACGGAGTCTCTCTCTGTCCCCCAGGTCGGAGTGCAGTGGCGCAATCTTAGCTCACTGCAACCTCCACCTCCCAGGTTCCAGCAATTCTCCTGCCTCAGCCTCCCGGGTAGCCGGGATTACAGGCACACATCACCATGCCTGGCTTATTTTGTATCTTTAGTAGATACGTGGTTTCCCCATGTTGGCCAGGCTGGTCTCAAACTCCTGACCTCAGGTGATCCACCTGCCTCAGCCTCCCAAAGTGCTGGGATTACAGGCATGAGCCACCGCACCCACCCGCCCAAGGAAATACTTTTTATTTTGACTGCCTAATGGACTTTATTTACATAACAAGGCCGCCTTTTGCTAATTAAGCTCAACTGAAAGAGCAATGGCTGTTGCCCCATAGCTAAGGTTCTGCCTCCCACCCCATTTTTTCACCACCACAGCCTGGGTTTTGCTCCTAAATTAAGCCCTTTCTGGTTTGGTATTTGTGTTACTTTTGAAATATCAGCAATTTGTCCTAGTTAAAATATGGTAATGAGATTTAAGATCATTTTTTTAAAGGAGCTCGATGGTTAAAAGTCAGCTTGATTGAAAGCTAACATCCAAGATGTGTGTGTGTGTGTGTGTGTGTGTGTGTGTGTGGTATATGTGCGGCCAGGCAAGGAGGCTCACGCCTGTAATCCCAGCACTTTGGGAGGCCAAGGTGGGTGGATCACTTGAGTCAGGAGTCCAAGACCAGCCTGGCCAACATGACGAAACTGCATCTCTACTAAAAAATACAAAAATGAGCCAGGCGTGGTGCCATGTGCCTGTGATCACAGCTTCTTGGGAGGCTGAGGCAGGAAAATCGCTTGAACCCAGGAGGTGGAGGTTGCAGTGAGCCAAGATTGTACCACTGCACTCCAACCTGGATGACAGACTGAGACTCTATCTCAAAAAATAATAATAAAATAAAATTAAAAAACCATAAAGGTCTTTTATATATATTAATATATTATATACTATATGGTGATATTTACTATAATGTTAATTACAATATAATATAAATATAATATATTTGGTATATAAAAGGCTTTATATATATTTTATATATAAGATCTATAACATATATAATAGTTATATATTATATATGTTATATATACTATATATTTTATACATAGTATACTGAGTATATATATTATATTTATATTTAATATAATATATATGCAAAATATTTAACGTATTTTATAACATATAAAATATATATTATGTATTAATGTAGCATATATATATGTATGTGTGTATACATATATATATGGTCTTTGCTTTTTCTCTCTCTCCTAGGACCTTAGCTTTTTTGACGAATTTTTTTTTTCTTGTCTCAGTTGATTGAATGAGTTTTCTCCATTTACTTCTGCTGTCTCTCCTTTCTCTTAGGTTTACATGAGGGACCTAAAATAGTTTGCAACAGCCTGGTATTCCTTAAAGAAAATGGAGAAGGCACCAAGTTCCCTTTTGGGGAGAAATCTCTGTTTTTTTTTTTGTTTTTTTTTTATGGAACCTCAAGAGCATAAACAGACAACTTCCTCTCAGATATTAAGCTGCTTACTTTTGTATTATCTTACCTGATTTCTTTTTTCTTTTTTTTTTTTGACTAAAATAGTTATTATAACAGGGTTACTCTTGGGTGTTTAAGGTAAAGAAGAGTGTAATGTAGACACTTAGAGAAATGTCTTTCTTTAAAAAAAAGTAGACTGTAAAAGCATCATGTGGTCTAGCCCCACAATAGTTCTCTGTTTTTGGAGAATCAGGATTCAATGTGGGCTCTGCCCTGAGCTCAGAGACCCAGTTAGAAGACAGAGACTAAATTTAGAACTACCTATCTAAAATAAAATCGGTCTCCCTATACAAACCTATGACAGAGTTCTATAATTTTATATTTGACTTGGCATCCGTTTTTTATCTCCCTCTAGTAGCACCAGCCTCTTTTTCTGTGTACCTTGAGTTGTAATTTTCACACATTTTTCCCCTAGGAGTTGTTCCTTTAATAAGCAAATTTAGGGCTATCTAGATGACAATTGCCTAGGGCAATGAAACAGTTTATTAAGAAGTTGGAAGTCTTAAAGAGGAGAAAATAATAGATCTTATGAATCTACAAGATCTACTTTTATCTGCCTGTTTAATACATCTATGTATTTATATGTTGTGTATATGATGTTTCACTACTAAAATATATCAAACAGTGCTAATTAATTGGCTTAAAGAAAAGCACTTAAATCAAATACTTTATCAGAAATAATAGAGACTTTATGCCAAATGCTTTTTCAAGTCCATGTGGCTTAAGTAAATTTTTAATAAATAAGCTGGTTTTAAATGTATTAATGAAATAGAATTAGAAATGACTTCAGAATTGTCAACATACATTATTGTTTAGATTTATTGGTAAAGTGGTTTTATATTTATCTCTACTAGATGTCGAGATTTGGCATGAGAGTTATAAAGCTATGAATGCAGCCCAAAGGAAAATTATGTTTGTTTGTGTAAATTTTATAAATAAGACATTTAATATTGTCCAGTTAATAAAAACAGTTAAATTCTGAATTATTGGCAAAAAAGGAAACCATTTATTCAACCTTAAGGTTCTCACTTGGGAAATCCTGCAATTCACAGTTTATAAAATGCTTAACAGGGAAATAACTTCAAATGATAACTGTCACAGTTTTCATAAGTAATCTGGGTAAACTATTTAAAAAATTAATTAATTAGGTATTAGGTTGGTGCAAAAGTCATTGCAGTTTTTGCCATTGAACGTAATGGCAAAAACCACAACGACCTTAGCACCAACCTAATAAATATAATCAAATGAATACTTGCAAATAAACTTGCCATATAATTTAAAAGCTAAAATTATATTAAGTCAAATAATACATATTCATTAAATGTCTGGGCCATTTCTCATTATTAAAAATTATATTGCAAGGAAACATTTTTATAAAAACAGAAATGTGTTCTAATTTAAAGGAAAATAAATTTTTGTCTAATTCAATGGTTATTTAAAAGTTATTTATAAAACAAGGTAAAGGTAACCAGTAAATAAAATCAATGTAAATAAAGTTATAAATAGGTATTTTTAGCAAAATAGGTTAAGAGGAAAATAATTTTACATGAGAAAGAATCTTGTATGGTAAATTTTTGTCTTATAACAAAATGGCTAGTTGTTTAAGAAAGAGGAATGTTCAGAACAAGCCAAAAAGTCTAAGCAGGTCATGAATGACATGTTTAAGTTGTAATAAGTTTTGTAAAAGGAGGATTTTTACTGAAAACAACTTTATATGATCAAATTGTCTATAATTAAAGGAAAGTTACTTATATTGGTATTTTTAGAGATTGGGTTTTGATATTTAAAACAAAGATATTCATACACTAAAGAATTGGGTAGAACAATAATTTTTTAGATATTGATTTACTCACTAAAATTACAATATTTTAATTTTTTTAACCCAAAGTTCAACTTTTAATGAGTCTTACTGTTTTTAGCTTTCTCTCCCCTTTTAGAAGGGCTGAAATAACTCTCTCCTTCAATGCCTTCTCAGCTCCTATAAGTTTTTCTTTCCTTAGGTTCTGTTTGTTGTGGCCTAATGCTAAAAATGTTTTATCTTAAAAGTCTAAAGGAAATGCTTTCTTCCAATATAATATTCTGTACTCTTGGCTTTAAATTGTTCTATGAATCTGAAATTTTTCACTTATTATGTAGGAAACACTCTTCCTATGTCTAACCAATTCAAGTATCTTTTTCATTGGTTTTGACTTGCAGATTATCTAAATGGACTCCCCATGGGAACAGCAATTACACTGCAGAAGATCTTTTCTTTTTCCTTTTGGTAACTGGCTTAAAAAACACACTTTACATTTTGTTGAAATAATTCCCATGTCATTATTATTAAGTTTTGGTTTGTTTAGAAAAAAAACAGAGATTAGAAAAATTTTAATTAAGGTTATTACATCCTGTAACTGTCTGTATTTTGCTTTTAAGTAATTGTGCCATTAAGTTATGGACTTTGACTCCTGGGTCTAAAAATGACACCAAGTCCTGTGAAATCTTAAACACTGACAGCACTTAAAGCCTCACCTTCAGACTTGGTAGAAGATGCTAATCAAAATAAACTATATTCATGAGACACAGGGCCAGAAATTAAAACTATGCAATTCTTCAAGGCCTGGGGACTATTGCAGAAGAGCTGGATGCATTAGATTGTAAGGGCAATTTTCAGAGATAAAATTTGTTCAGTTTCCTTATAAATTAACCATTAATATCGAAGGCATACTGATCCAAGACCAGCATCTAGGCCCCTGTGTCAGATTAACAAGATTTTCTTGGAGCATTAACTCACTCCTTAATAAAAGGTCATAAAGGTTATAAAAAGGTTTATGGAAATTATATTTTATGGTATAGAATGATTAAAATTTAATAAATTTTTAAATAAAATCTTAAAAGACAGATTTAACTGGCCTCATACGGTCTTTATTGGGGCTTATTTTTGAGGAAATTAAGTCTCCTTTCTCAAAGAATAAATGTATTTGCCTTTTTTTGAAATCTTTGTGTTATCACTTTGGTTAAATGAATGACTTCTTTTACAATGACCTATGATCCTATTGTGTAACATCAAGAGTTTTAAACTTTTTATATTTGACAATCTTTCCAAAATCAAAGTCTAACTTTGGTCCTCATTAATATTTTTGATACTGTGTCCTCTGAAATCCAAAAGAGACATATTCGATTTATTTGACATAATAAAATTATATAGAAAGTATTGTCAAATATGAAATTATGTTTAACCTTCTTTGGATTATATTTCTATAAATGTGTTATTATTATGTGTTCCAGAATTGTATGAGATTCCTGTGATTCTAATGTGTCTTAGTAAATGTTATCAGTAGTAATTATGATTATAATGTAAAACTGTTGTATACCTCAGAAGTAACCAAATTTCCTTGTAATTTGTGTCTTTAACCATCACTGTTCTAAGACTCTTGTCATCCACAGTTGTTTTACTTTTTTCCTTTTCAAAAGTTGTTTTTATAATCAGCTATAAGACTCTGACAGGTGCTTTTAAATGTAGGTTTCTGATAACTTTGGAGATTGTGGCACTAGCATATAGAAAAAACTTCCAAGACTCCACAGAGAGCTAATGTGTTCATAAACATTGAGCAGAACAGGAGTTAATTACATAGACTAAACTAATGGAAGACTGAAAGAATCTGTTTCTGACTTTGTTTGAAACACTGCTAATTCTTTTGTTTCTGAGTCCAGAAACCCTTTTTCTCTGAGCTTTTAACAGCTGGGTAAACTACACTCCTGTGTGAGCAAAATCTGAAGCATATTTCTTTACCTAATTTCTCCAGAATTTAAAAACTGTTTGCAAGTATACTTAATTTATAGCAATATAGTTATTTGCCTAAGTTCAACAAGAATCTGTTTTTTTTTTGTAACAGGACACAATTGCAGACACTGGTTATTTTACCAAGGCTTTGACTGGAATGGCATACTTTCAGGTTGCTTTAAGGCAAGCTTGTCCAATTCATGGCCCGTGAGTTGCATACGGCCAGGATGGCTTTGAATGTGGTCCAGCATGAATTTGTAACCTTTCTTAAAACATTATGAGATATTTTTGTGATTTTTTTAGCTAATCAGCTATTTGTTAGTGTATTTTATGTGTAGCCCGAGACAATTCTTCTTCTAATGTGGCCCAGGGTAGCCAGTAGATTAGACAACCCTGCTTTAAGAAATCAAGGTTGACTTAATAAAGAGCCAATAAAAGCTCTTGGAAAAGCTGGCATCATATCTTGTATATGCAGTCCCTGTCCTGACCTATGGTAAGTAAAGAATGTCATTTTCTTACAGGCCAAGGAGCCCCAAGTTTTCTTGGGGCCTTGAGGTGAGGGATATACCAACTAATACACATATTTGCAGGCACAGGCTTGGCTGAAGGCTTTAAAGTCTAATCTGAGACTCTTTATAGAATAAAGCTCCAGCAAAATCAGTTAAAAAAGAAAACCTTATCTGGCAAATAATTATTCTTGCTGATTTTATGCAAATACTCAGGCCAACTATAATAAGACTAGCATTTATTTTACACATAAATTTGTTCTATGATTTGTCTTTAGTGAATATGGGGACTAGAGAGAGAAAAATTATGTTTCAAAATAAGCTATAGTACATTTTTCAATTTTCATTATTTTCTACAGTTTGAACTGAATTCTAAAATTATTTCCTGGCTACAAGTCTTCAAAATAATGTTTTTGAATTTTTCAAAATAATGTTTTGAAATTTTTTTCCATCTTTCTTTTCTTTTCTACCCCAATTTTTCCTATTTCGAAATCACTGAAGATTAAACTGTACTTTATTAAAGCCTTGTGAACTGAAGCTAGACAACATAAAGTTTAGAAAAAATAACAACAATCTGTTTACATACATAAACCGCTTTCAAACCTGCCTACTGATATATGGACTTCAGAGTAATATGCCCTGTATCTATTTTCCAGGATTGTTATTCATTTTATTTGCTTGTAGTTGTTCCCTTCCTCCCCTATCTTCTCTTCCTAGGATATGAGACTTCACAACATGCTAAAAATGGGCTTTCCTAATAGATGGGTAGATGGGATGTACTCATCTAGGAATAAACCATCCTAGCCACGAGATATTAGACAAAACCTGAGACCAGAGACACATTTTTTTTCTAAAATGTTTTCTCCAAAAGATTTTAAAAAGAAGGGGGAAATGTGAAAGGAAAATAAATCTTGAGACCCCAAAATAACTAAGCCAAAGGGAAAAGCCAAACTAAGAACTGCATTAGGCAACCTGCCTTCCATTCAATCCCTAAATAAGATGACTACAAAAATAAAAAAGTTACATACCTTCCTCACAATTTGCCCACAAGAAAATTCCTTGGGGACTAAGGACAGACATCTCTCAAAGTCATCCCTCTGCTCATTTGAGACAAATGCATATCTACTTGTTTTCTCTGCCCTATTGTTTCAAGAAGCCAGACTAAGTTATAAATGACTATTCCTCTACCCTCTTCTCACATGTAAAGTGTGTTTTCAGTGAAAAGCTAATCAGAGACTCAAAAGAATGCAACTGTTTGCTTCTTATCTACCTATGACCTGGAAGCCCCCTCCCCAACCTCAAGTTGTCCCACCTTCCCAGACAGAACCAATGTACACCTTGCACATATTGATTGATGTCTCATGTCTCCCTAAAATGTATAAAACCAAGCTGTGCCCCAACCACCTTGGGAATATGTTGTCATGACTCCCTGAGGCTGTCATGGGCGAGTCCTTAACCTTGGCAAAATAAATTTTCTAAATTGGTTGGGACGTGTCTCAGATATTTTGGGTTCACAGAACAATAGGACAATACTTAAGTCCCAGCACTATCTTATTTAGGAAGATAAAAAGAATCTGAGGATCCTCATACATAAAATACAATCCCTCTTTATCCTCAAGCTGCCTTTATTGTTTTGCATTTTTCATTTGTTCGTCTAAATTAGAGTTTACCCTATTAGAAGTATTTCAGAAAATTTCTCCTCTGGCCCCTTATTGTTACTGTCAAAGCCCCAGAGCATCTATTATCATGCTAAGACCTATTATAGAGATACCAGAGCACAGAAAAGAAAAGCGGGCCTCCATCTGTCCTAGTTTTAATTTGGAGAAAACTTTAGGGTTTATTACTTAAACTGATGTTTTATTGTTTCCTTTTCCAATGTATCCTTGTATCTTTTTCTCCTTTTCTTACTTTCAGAACTTATCCTTCAAAAATGCTGGAGAAGAAATGGAAGACGTCTCTTTCTATCCCTCATTGATTGTTGTGACTCAGTCACTGGCAGCCTAATAACAGAGTATGTGGCTGAACTAGCTCCTTCATTTCCATGACCATCATATTTCTGGGGGTTATCTTAGAAAGGTTCAGTTCTATCAAAAGTTATCTTCATTTTCCTTCTCTAGTTCCAGCCACTTACTTTGTCTGAGGTTCTGGCCAGGGAAAACCAGAGGAAAGCTAGGAAGATAGGGAAGCCCTTGAACAGCTTGGAGCTCTGGGAGGCCAGAGATTCATAGTTACTTCATATCTGGACTGTCAGCCAGTCTGGGGTGTCTGACCCACAAGGGGCACTCAGCAAATGGTGAATGAACAAATAGGTAGTACTAATGTCAGTTGTTGTGTTTCTCCCATGTAAGAAGATATGAAACTTTTGGTGTGTCTGTAAATGGAAAATAATTCTAGGGACCCCCAAAATCACTAAACCAAGGAAAAAGTCAAGCTGGGAACGAGGTCAGGAAAACCTGCCTCCCATTTTATTCCTAAATAAGATAGCTACAAAGATAAGAAGCTAAATACCTCCCTCACAATTTGCCCAGCAGGAAATTCCTTGTGGACAAAAGACAGACAGAACTCAAAGTCATCCCTCTGAGGTTCACCTGAGACAAATGCATATCTGATTGCTTCCTCTACCCTATTGTTTACGTAAAAATGCAGATTCACTGAGCCACACTAAATTGTGTATTCTGTGGGACGCTGATCAAGGACTGAAAAGTATGTAACTTTTTGTCTCTTAGTACTTCCGAGCAGGAAGCCCCAGTTTCAAGTTGTCTTGCCTTACCAGACTGAACCAATGTACATCTTACACATATTGATTGATGTCTCATGTCTCTCTGAAACGTATAAAACCAAAGGGTACCCCAACCACTTGGGCACACATCCTCAGGACCTCCTGAAGCTATGTCATGGGTGCATCCTTAACCTTGGCAAAATAAACTTTCTAAATAGGTTGAGACCTGTCTCAGGTATTTTGGGCTCATAGGCCTTACAGGATTAAGGAAGAGGGAGAGTAGAGAAAATAAACCTCAGGCAGGACAGAAATCTGAGCCTGTCTGGAGTTGCACCTTGGACTCAGCAAGGTCCTGGTTCTCTCTCAAGAATTTACATATTGTTTTTAGGTGCCTGCATCCAGTAAGCAGGCAGACATGTAACTAAAATCCTGAGAACAACTGGAAAAGCTCCAAATGGTATAAAAACCTTGATGAGACAAGTCCAAAAGAAACAAAAAGCAGTTGG
This sequence comes from Pongo abelii, assembly GCF_028885655.2. Lineage (NCBI taxonomy): Eukaryota > Metazoa > Chordata > Mammalia > Primates > Hominidae > Pongo > Pongo abelii. Next base: position 85,299,477 of record NC_072008.2, read on the forward strand.
ACTGTCACCATCCTTAGGTTCATGGAGATGTCGGAGGAAGGTATTACCAGAATCTAGAAGGAGAGAATCATGTATAACAGGCCACTTTAACAGGAACATGCACCTTTGAACAAGAAATCCAGCCAGTTTGCAGTGATCTTTCAGGAAGGACGCTGGCATGTAGTAGGTGTTCAATATATGTTAGCTAGTATTTCACCAACACAATGCATGCAATTAAAAACTAAACTTCAATTACTTTAAATTACAGTTTACCCTTAAACAACGCAGGGGTTAGGGTATTGACCCCCTGTGCAGTCAAAAATCTGCATATAACTTTGATTCTCCTAACTTAACTACTAAGTGGAAGCAGATCATCATAAAAGGCTTCTCCCTATTCACAGGGAGTTGGCTGAGGAGGAGGAGGAAGAGGAAAGGTTGGTATTGCTGTCTCAGGGGTGGCAGAGTTGGAAGAAAATCTGTGTATAAGTGGACCCACGCATTTCAAACCCATGTTGTTCAAGGGTCAACTGTACTACACGCCAGTCATGATTTCAAGTACTTAACATATATTGATTCACCTTGATCTTCACAACAATCCTAAGATATAGTTGCTAACATTTTAACTCCATTTTTATAAGTGATGACACTGAGGCACAGATAATTAAATAACCAATCCAAGACTACATGGCTAACAAGGCAGCAGATCTATAATTCAAATGTAGATATTTTTGGCTCTAGGACTTAAATCCTTAACAATTATTCCATACTATTTGAGCCACTTAGTGTTTTTAGGTCCTGAGGGTGAGAGTGGGTGGGAGGTGGGGTATGTTCCAGTCTATTTTTATTCCCTCCTTTTTTCACCTTTTTTCATGTCAGTTGAATAGAGATCTGTTTGTTGTGTCCAGGGCCCAATTTAAAAAATTTCAAAACCTTAAAAAAAACCCTTTATAGAATTGGCAGCCTCTGTCCAGTGTCTTTCAACACAATATGTGAGAAAATAGGGTATTGTCATTCAAAATAAAATATTAATAGTGGGAAAATGGTAGGAGTGGTGGGTGTTGGCCAGGCTCTAGCCTAACCATACAAATAAGAAGAGAAAGGCACATTCATTCCTGAAATTCAGCTAATTATAATAATGCCGCCTAACCATCTAAGAATGGCTACAGAAATTTTAAAAGTAGTTACTAACCACCAATAATTATTATTTGGATACCTTTGATATAACAGAGGGTCTAAACCACAAGGCCCAGTCCAATTATTACTTTTACTTCCACCACTGTCCTTTCAAAATAAAATGCACCTGCACTGCAAGTTATAAAAGACGTAAGACATAATGAAATTGAACTGTATTACAATAATGTATTTGGCAATAGGTTTTTCTTTTTATACGATTTGCTCTAGAGATCACATAATGCTATGATTTGCTACCTGGGATTTATCAAAAGATGTATATATATATATATATATATATGTTTTGAGACAGTGTCTCACTCTGTTGCACAGGCTGGACTATAGTGGCTCATGCCAGCTCACTGCAGCCTGGACCTCCTGGGCTCCTCCCACCTCTCTGCCTCCTGAGTAGCTAGGATCATAGGTGCGTGCCACCACGCTCAGATAATCTTTTGTAGTTTTTTGTAGAGATGGGGTTTCTCCACATGGCCAAGGTTGGTCTCGAACTCCTGAGCTCAGGCAATCCGCCCACCTAGGCCTCCTAAAATGTTGGGGTTATAAGAGTGAGCCACCTCGCCAAGCCCAAAAGATGTATTTTGATCAGTTTAACCAATTTATACAGTTGTTTCTTGTTAGACAAATAAACTCTTCAAGCACAAAGGATCAGTGCTGGGTGTTCTCTATATATGGTATTTGCACACACATGAATGTGTATCTCAGTGTGTGTGTGTATGTCTGTGTGTGTGTGTGTGTGGTGTATTGAATCAACCAGGATCTGTGAAATTTGTGATTTCATGCTTGCCAGAAAGTGTGAAAACATTTAGAATGCAGTTGGTACAGAACATTAGCCACTTCTCAATCACATTGGAAATAAGGCCTTGTGATGGTGTAATAATCTGAGAAACTCCATGCTGTGGCAGTCAGTGTCTCATATGGACCATTTCCATAAAAATATATTCACTTTCTCCAGGAAAAATCTAGCCACAGAAAACCCTCCACCCTTAACACTGAACAATTCTCTCTTTTTAAATATTCCCAAATGGTTCACTTGTCCCCTTGCAGCCAACCAAGGACTCGCAAATGTATCTGAGGACCAACTAGAAAGTTTACCTTAATTAAAAAATCCCATCTTAATAGAATGTTTGCCAACCAGACACTGTCTCAGTATTGCTTTTTAAACTGTATAAAACTGACTTCCTTTCTAACCCTCTTAAACCCCTGCAGAAATGAAAGTGAAGGTGGATGGATTCTCTTGCCACAAGTTTATGAATAAATAGACTCTCTTATTTTTGTATCAGATTTAGTCTTTTCTACTGCTTTTCCGTGTATTCCAAATTGATTCAGCAAGTCTTACTTGAATAAATTGTCATGAAAATTTCTTACTTTAATTTCTTATTAAAATCTAAGTTATCATTCTTCATTTCAAAATTGCCTTCTCAGTTCAAGATAGCCTGTCAGCTGGTAACGAGAAAACTAAACACATCCTAGAGATAAGTCTATCTCTTATCTAGAGGTAAAGGTATCTGTTATTTGCTAAATTTGTCCAGATGGTGTGTTAGACAATACAGTGAAATAATGTGCTGTTGTCATACCTGGCAATATACATTTTGTGATTTCTGTTTTCAAATGTAGGGATTCTTCCTATAAAGGGCATCATCAGTGACCTATATATTAAAATGAGAAGTAAATATCTTTTAGCAAGTTTGCCAAAGGAAAAGTATTACAGAAATCTTTTCTTTTTATGCATTTCCACCCCTCCTTAGATTCCATTTATAATTACTATTATTGAAAAAGGATATGCACAAGGATGCTTTTTATTTCAATATGTGATAAATGTCAAAAAACTTTTAATACTTTAAGGAGAAAAGAAACAATTTTCCACCTTATCCTGGAAAAATATTAACATTAAAATAATCACAGTCATGAAACTCTGTACTATGTCGAAATGTAAAAATGCAGAGTCGGAAAAAAAAGTCTTCTTGTGTTTTATAATTTAATGCCAAAAGTATCTAATTAGACTTTGGCGATTCTCTAGCACAACTTTGTTATTTTTAGTTAATCTTTATTACTTAAAAGGCCTGTTTAAAATAGATTTTAAAATTTACATGAATATTTAAAATAAAAGCATTTTTAATCTTGTGGCCAGATTTTAAGGGAATAGGAGAAACCTTGGCTCTGTGGATTTGATAGCATAATTCTTAAGGTTACATGTAGCACATTGAAACAGCTGCGACCAATAACTGTACTGTCTTTATTATTCTCCTATGATATGAAATTAAAATGAAGTGGAAATGTTTATTCCATAAACAGTAGGCAACACTTTAAACAGATAATAAAATGTAAGGGTTTGCTTGAAAATAAAGAGAGGTCTCTCGTTTAGCCAAACTGAATGGTAACCCAATGCCAAACTTGTCCAAAGAGACAGCTGACCATCTTGTTAAGAAACTCAAACACATGGCAAGCTCTTCATTAGGGGGAGTTATTTCCATCTCAGTGTTCCCAGGTGCCATGAGAAATGAAGTTATGTTTCACATAGTGAATTGAGTAAGCCCATTTCAATTGGTGATGTTTATATAAAGATAACTTTTCTTCATGGGATGTTTTTGATAAAGTTATTTTGAATTCTGTTTGACTCTCTTTTGAAATTCTCCTGGAGCCTGCTGAGAAACTGTATGTTAATTCCTTGGTCAGGATTACAGTATTATTTCCTTACCTAAAAATTAGGCCTGTCACATTTAATCATCTCGACTCAACATTTCTTTGTCTTATGTGTACCAATTGATAAGTTGAACCAAATCAAATTACTGAAGGTTGTTAATTTTGAAGCAGATAAATGCCTTGTTCCAACATGTGCACCTGAATTGTATTTTGTTTGAAATAAGATACTTCTTTTTCAACAGACACATGCCAATCAATAGTGCTGCATGAGGAAATGCCATAACTGCATAAGGATGACTGCCTGACATGGGTCTGCAAATTGATCTTCAAGATGTTCAATGTTTTTGGTGGTGGGGGAAGGACCACTATATGGGGAATCAAGAACTGCAAGATCTCAAACTGTTCTTAATTTGCTTTCCAATTTCATTCATATATCAAGATATTACTGTGCAAAGTACTGCTGGCTGAAAATAGCACAGAAATGTAGACATTCCAACTAGCTTGTTATAGTAATTTTGCTCTATTGGGTTACTGAAACTATAGGAACCACTCATAAAATATTTTGTACAGCATCTTTGACGTTCAGCAAAATTCAAGGTTGTTGGATATGAAAGACTGAAGAGATGCTGGAGTAAGATCATAGAGACTGAAGAAATTTGAAAAAAAAAACCTTTGCAGTTTTTAACTGTATCTTTTTCTATTGAAAACAAGATAGAGAATACAGGCAAAATGTTCTAGAGTGCCCTTGTGTACACTCTAAACATTACACGTTGGCAATTCTGGAGCACAACTTTGTTATTTCGAGTTAATCTTTATTACTTAAAATACCTGTTTTAAGATAGATTTTAAAATGTACATGACTTTAAAATAAAATTATTTTTAAATCTTGTGGACAGATTGTAAGGAAATAGCAGAAAACTTCATTTCTGAAAAAGAAAGTCTACAGAGTTCTCAGGCCTACTGAGTCCTGATTTTCCCTGGAGCTGGTCCTAGAGATGCCAGGGCAGTCTCTGCTGGCCCTGTGAGGATGGCAGAAAGCAACCGGGGCAAACTAAGTAGGAGAAGGGGAGTTACTCCTAGCTTGTGCTCAGAAAAGTAACTAAGGTACATTTATACATTACATTATCCCACAACAACCCTTCCCCTAATTTCAGGGCCAAAATGTGAGAGTGCTTCTTTGTCTGGGTCCCCCCAGGCTACTTCTTTGTGATTCTTTCTGCTTGCACCTAATTTTCATTTCAACCTAATTTCATGAGGATTTAGACATTGAGGTTTAGAGAGGTGCAGAGAGAGATTTGTTCCCAGACATTTACCACACTCAGGGTAGAATCAGACCCTGTACTACACTAAAGGATCTGTACAACAGTAAAGGATGGCACTGAATCAACCTGTCCTCTTCTACCAAACACTCCCTCACTTCAAGCCTATACCAGCAAAACAGTCTTTATGGTTGGCTACAGTTTATCACTTGGTGCATTTCTTACCACATGCTGATAGTCGGATGTCATTATCAATCATGCCAAATTAAGACTTGCTCTCTTCCATTTGGCAAGCATTGACTCTTCCTTCTTTTCCCTCTTTGGACCCAAATGAAGTCCAAATATATTTATTTTTTCTTAATTGTTTTCTTTAGCTAGGCTTCAACTCAGGGATTTGTAATTGTTTCATAAATGGTACTGCAGGATAACCCAAAGCAAGAAAAGGAATTGCTGATGGTTTGTGAATTCTCTTTCAGTAAATAGTAGTGATTTAGTGCTGAGATAAAGCAGTTTCCAAGAAGACTTAAGATCCAGAAGTTTGGTTCAGATAATTTTAGTCATGACATTTCTGGAATTGCTGGCCCAGAAAATATTTTAATATATTTGAGGCGTAGTAAGTACATCTACATCCACAGATAGTGTGTTTAGAGCATTATGCAAGATGTGTGACATGTAAGACATGAACCCTGTTCTCCCTTGTTTACAATCTAAGGAGAGAAAACTAGAAAATGCTCTTAGAGAAAGCAGTAGTGCAGATGTTAAGTGCTATGAGAGTACAAAATAGGAAGAAAGTGATTTATCTGAACTGTATTATTCAAAGTCTGTTTCCAAAAGAAGGTAGAATTTGAGGTGGGCATTGAGGGTTGGATAATGATTGAATAGACAAAGGCGAGTATAGCATAGGTTTAATAAGAACTGATATGGTTTGGCTGTGTCCCCACTCAAATCTCATCTTGAATTGTAGCTCCCATAATTTCTATATATCATGGGATAAACCCAGTGGGAGATAATTGAATTGTGGGGGCAGTTTCCCCCACACTGTTCTCATGGTAGTGAATAAGTCTCACAAGATCTGACTGTTTTATAAGGGGTGTCCCCTTCCACTTTGTTCTCATTCTTTCCCTTGCCTGCTGCCATGTAAGACGTGCCTTTCACCTTCTGCCATGATTGTGAGGTCTCTCCAGCCACGTGGAACTGTGAGTCCATTAAACCTGTTTTTCTTTATAAATTACCCAGTCTTGGGTATGTCTTTATCAGCAGCAAGAAAGTGGACCAATACAGTAAATTGGTGCCGGTAGAGTGGGGCGCTGCTATAAAGATACCCAAAAATGTGGAAGTGACTTTGGAACTGGTTAACAGGGAGAGGTTGAAAGAGTTTGGAGGGTTCAGAAGAAGACAGAAAAATATGGGAAAGTTTGAAACTTCCTAGAGACTTGTTGAACGGCTTTGACCAAAATGCTGATAATGATATAGACAATAAGGTCCAGGCTGAGGTGGTCTCAGATGGAGATGAGGAGCTTGTTGGAAACTGTAGTAAAGGTGACTCTTGCTATGTTTTAGCAAAGAGACTGGAGGGATTTTGCCCCTGCCCTAGAGATTTGTGGAACTTTGAACTTGAGGGAGATGATTTAAGGTATCTGGCCGAAGAAATTTCTAAGCTCATGAGAGGGACTTGGTGGGAGATAATTTCTAAGCAGGAAAGAAATTTCTAAGCAGTAAAGTATTCAAGATGTGACTTGGGTGCTGTTAAAAGCATTCAGTTTTAAAAGGGAAACAGAGCATAAAGGTTCAAAACATTTGCCTGATGATGCAATAGAATAGAAAAACCTATTTTCTGAGGAGAAATTCAAGCCGGCCACATAAATTTGTATAAGTAATGAGGCACCAAAAGTTAACCACTAAGACAATGAGGAAAATGTCTCCAGGTCATGTCAAATAACTTTGTGGTAGCCCCTCCCATCACAGGCCCAGAGGCCTAGGAGTAAAAAATGGTTTTGTGGGCCAGGCCCAGGGCCCCCTGCTGTGTGCAGCCTAGGGACTTGGTGCCCTGTGTCCCAGCCACTCTAGCCATGGCTAAAAGAGGCCAAGGTACAGCTTGGGCTGTGACTTCAGAGGGTGCAAGCCCCAAGTCTTAGCAGCTTTCACATGGTGTTGAGCCTGTGGGTGCACAGAAGTCAAGAACTGAGGTTTGGGAACCTCCACCTAGATTTCAGAGGATTTATGGAAATGCCTGGATGTTTAAGCAGAAGTGTGCTGCAGGGGTGAGGCCCTCATGGAGAACCTCTGCGAGGGCAGTGCAGAAGGGAAATGTGGGGTCGAAGCCCCCACACAGAATCCCCAGTGGGGCACTGCCTAGTGGAGCTGTGAGAAGAGGGCCACCATCCTCCAGACGCCAGAATGGTAGATCCACTGACAGCTTGCACCATGCATCTGGAAAAGCCGCAGACACTCAATGCCAGCCCATGAAAGCAGCTGGGAGGGAGGCTGAACTCTGCAAAGCCATAGGGGTGAAGTTGCCCAAGACCATAGGAACCCACCTCTTGTATCAGCGTGACCTGATGTGAGGCATGGAGTCAAAGTAGATCATTTTAGAGCCTTAAGATTGGACTGCCCAACTGGATTTTGGACTTGTATGGGGCCTGTAGCCCCTTTGTTTTGGCAAATTGCTTCCATTTGGAACAGCTGTATTTACCCAATGCCTGTACCCCCATTGTATCTAGGAAGTAATTAACTTGCTTTTGATTTTACAGACTTATAGGTGGAAAGGAATTGCTTTGTCTCAGATGAGACTTGGAATGTGGACTTTTGAGTTAATGCTGAAATGAGTTAAGACTTTAGGGGACTTGGGAAGGCATGATTGGTTTTGAAATGTGTGGACATGTAATTTGGGAAGGGCCAAGGGTGAAATGGTATAGTTTGGCTGTGTCCCCACCTAAATCTCATCTTGAATTGTAGCTCCCATGATTCGCACGTGTCGTGGGAGAGACCCAGTGGGAGATAATTGAATCATGGGGGCAGTTTCTCCCATACTGTTCTCATGGTAGTGAGTAAGTCTCATGAGATCTGATCGTTTTATAAGAGGTTCCCCCTTCACTTGATTCTCATTCTCTCTCTTGCCTGCCACAATGTAAGACATGGCTTTTACCTTCCACCATGATTGTGAGGCCTCCCCAGCTACATGGAACTGTGAGTCCATTAAATCTTTTTTTCTTTATAAATTAGCCAGTCTTGGGTATGTCTTTGTCAGCAGCATGACAATGGAGTAATACAAGAATATTCTGAGAAAAAACAGGGATGAAAAACACAAAGACCTCTTACTGAGGATGAGCAAAGTAGTAATAACTGAATAAAAATTGCAATAAATACGAGTCATGTAAAAAAGTACTGATTGATCTCATGTGCCCAAGTCCTTAAAAAACAAGCTATGCCCTAAAACAAACTCTATCATGTTATTTTAATTAGTGTAATTACACTATTTAAATGGAGTAATAAATTTATTGCACTAATAAATGGAGTAGTGAAGGTATAGATTCCATATACAGTTTAAAAAGGTTAAAATTAATATTTTAAATTAAATGTTTAGTCTAAACCAGTGGTTGTCAAACTTTAGCATACATTATAATCACCTGGAGAGTGTATTAAGACATGCATTTCTAGGTCTCAACTCCAGAGTTTTTGATTCAGTTGGTCTCTGATGGGACTACAGAATTTGCATTTCTAACAATTTGCAAAGTAAAGCTGATGCTGCTGACTTGGAAATCACAGTATGAGAGTTTCAGTCAGAGGAAACACTATATATACTGACTCTGAGTCTTGAATTAGCTTGGTGTGTTCAAGAAACAATGAGGGACTTTGAGAGATGATGGATATGTCTATTACCTTGATCATAGTGATGGTATCACAGGTGTTTGCATGTGTTCACACTCATCAAATTGTACACATTAAATATCTGCAGTTAATTATCTATCAATTATACTGCAATAAAGCTATATTTTTTTAAAAAAAAGAAACAAAGAGGAGGCTTCTTTGATTGGAACAGGTTGAATAAGGGGGACAGAAGTACAAAATAAGGTCAGAGAGATAACAGGGACACTCTGTCCCTTGGACAGAGAGCCTAGGAGGTCATTATCAGGATCTTGGCTTTTACTCTGAAATTGAAAGTCATCTTCATGTTATTTTATTTTGTTTTTTAAGTATAAGGTAGTATATTTTGAAATCATTAACAAAAGAAGTTATTCTTATTACATCTGATATAGCATATATTTTTAAAAACCTGTGAAACATAAATAAAACAATAAAAAGTATTTTGTGAGCCTATATGAAATACTTAGGTACACTGAAATAGAAAGATAATGGCTGATGGAAGGGCTGCAGCTGGTGTTTGGTGACTAATTTCTCCATCTAGTTTGTAAAATAATATTTCTGAATTCTTGCTTTCTGCTCAGTTTCTCCATTATCTTCTTCTTAACAGTTATTCCTGGGGTGATCACAGTGGTTCATGCCTGTAATCCCAGCACTTTAGAAGGCCGAGACTGGCAGATCACTTGAGCCCAGGAGTCCAAGACCAGCCTGGGCAACACAGTGAGACTCCATCTCTACAAAAAATATATAAAAATTAGCTGGGTGTGGTGGCTCACGCCTGTGGTCTCAGCTACTTGGGAGGCTGAGGTGATAGGATTGCTTCAGCCCTGGAGGCAGAGGTTTCAGTGGGCTGAGATCACATCACTATACTACACCTTCAGTGGCAGAGCAAGACTCTGACTCAAAAACAAAACAAAACAAAACAAAAAAGTTATACCTCATTGAATACCTACCCTTCCCCATCTAATAAAGAAGCCAAATGTCTGCTCCTGTCCTCTATAGGCAGCAGACAAATACAAACAATGCTTTATGTTCTGACTTAAAATTATATATATATATATATTTTACATATACATATATTTTACATGTAGCAAAACCAATTTTATTGTCGGCTAATTGATAGAAATAAGAGTTATGTTCCTATGGCATATGTCGGGTCACAAAACATTACCAAACTTCTAAATTAAGACTCAAAGACTTCTGATATTAAACATTGAAATAAATGTGAGCTATACATACATTTAAGAAAGATTAATAAAAACAAGGAAGAAAATTATTTACCCAATTTCTGGTGAATGAGGAGAGTAAGAAGTCTAGAAGTAGTGGGTGAAATTAAGGAATAAATGTTTGCAATGCAGACTTGTAAGGAGCAGCTCCTGCCACTGGGCATTTCAAAAACAAGCAGCCACAAATACAGAGGGCTCACTGTTGAGTGCTTTCCTACTGCATCAGTTATAGTTGTGCACCTCTATGATTATTGTTTATGAATTTTTGTTTGACAATAATTTATATTCATTCATTCATTCATCTTCCAGCCCACGTTTTCTGTGTCCCAGCCAGTATTGGTTCCCTCCTAGCATTCTCAGCTGCCAGGATAGGCTCTGGCCACTTGGAACCCTGAAATTAAGTAATGTGGGGCCCATATGTTTTGTGAGCCCATATGAAATATTTAGGTACATTGAAATAGAAAGATAATGGCTGCTGGAAGGGCTGCAGCTAGTGTCTGGTAACTAATTTCTCCAGTTAATTTGTAAAATAATATCTCTGAATTCTTTCTTCCTGCTCATTTTCTCCATCAGTCTCTTCTTAACAGTTATTCCTGGGCTGGGCATAGTGGCTCATGCCTGTAGTCCCAACACTTTGGGAGACCGAGGCAGAAGGATTGCCTGAGCTCAGGAGTTTGAGGACAGCCTGGAGAACATGGTGAAACCTCGTGTCTACCAAAAATACAAACAATTAGCCGGGCATGGTGGTGCGCACCTGTGATCCCAGCTACGTGGTAAGCTGAGGCAGGAGGATTGCTTGAGTCCAGGGGGTCGAGGTTTCAGTGAGACAAGATCCAGCCAGTCTGGGTGACAGAGAGGGAGAACTTGTCTCAAAATAATAATAATAAAAATAATGCGGTTTAGCTAAAGTTGATTTGTAATTAAAATAACTTTAAGAGCCAAATTCAAAACAATACATGTTTATTGCAGAAGTATTTGGACATAAAAACCTAAGCATAAAAGTGATCTAAATCTACACCTACCCACCATCCAGAAATGACACTGTTAACAATGTCACATAACTCCCATACACACACACATATACACATGCAAATTATTAGACATGTGTATTTTGAATACACATGTGTATTTTGAATACACATACACACACACAAATAAAACTATTTTTTGAAATTGGGTTATAACATACGTGCTACTGTGAAATCTGCTTTTTTTACTTAAAAATGAAATATGAAAATGTCTCACCACCAAACAGTATTCGCTTACCAGTGGAGGTTTTTTTTTTTTTTTTTTTTTTTTGACAGAGTCTGGCTCTATCGCCCAGGCTGGAGTGCAGTGGTGTGATCTTGGCTCACTGCAAGCTCCGCCTCCTGGGTTCACACCATTCTCCTGCCTCAGCCTCCCGAGTAGCTGGGACTACAGGCGCCCGCCACCACCACCACACCTGGCTAATTTTTTTGTATTTTTAGTAGAGACAGGTTTTCACCGTGTTAGCCAGGATGGCCTCGATCTCCTGACCTAGAGATCCGCCTGCCTCGGCCTCCCACAGTGCTGGGATTACAGGTGTGAGCCACTGCGCCTGGCCATTGTTTTCAATGATGTCTACCCAAAGTTAATGAGAGTATGGGTAATTTCAGACTTTCATAGCTAAAACTGTAAATTGGTTCAATCTTTCTGAAGTAAATTTGGCCAGGTACTTCAAGAGATTTAAGTGCAATTTAAAGGTTATAATATTTGAATGCCTTTTCACTTCACATTGGGATTAGTGCAAATTTCCATCTCAAGGATATTTGTCACAGCCCACTTTATAATTTTTGATAGTAGCCAAATACCAAAACGTATAACAAGAAATACCACTCTGAATGTGCCTGATCTTGTCTGCTATTTATTTTAACAAGTCTCTCTTCATGCTGCATTAAGAATAGACTGGGCCAGGCCTGGTGGCTCACGTCTGTAATCCCAGCACTTTGGGAGGCCAAGGCGGGTGGATCACCTGAGGTCAGGAGTTTGAGACCCGCCTGACTAACATGATAAAACGTCATCTCTAGTAAATACAAAAAAGTTAGCCGGGCGTGGTGGTGCATGCCTGTAATCCCAGCTACTTGGGAGACAGGAGAATCTCTTAAACTCGGGAGGCAGAGGTTGCAGTGAGCCGAGATTGCACCAATGCGCTCCAGCCTGGGCAACAAAAGCGAAACTCTGTCAAAAAAAAAAAAAAAAAAAAAAAAAAAAGCCTGAAGGAGAGCAAGGTGGGAAGCAGGAAAAGAAGTTAGAAGAATATTGGAATATTGTAGTAATCCTGGCCTGAGAAAGTTTACTGCTGGACCAGGGTGGCGGTAATGGAAGTGGTAAGAAATATTAGAATCTTGACAGTATTTGAATGTAGAGCCAATGTAATTTGCTGACAGGGTGCGGGATCTGAGAATAAAAACAATCAAAGAGGACTCCAAAGTTTTTATTCTGAGCAACTGTAATGGAGGTTCCATTAACTAAGATGGGGATGATTTTGAGTGGAGCAGACTTGGAAGAGGGAGAAGATTAAGAGTTCACTTTCAGGTATGTATAGTTAGGGATTTACAGACATAAAATATTACAGCTGGACAGAGCTATAAAGATTATCTCTTATTTCCCCTTAGCATACCTTTATGGAAAAATTAGCCCTAGGACAGGATAAGGACATAGCCAAAGTCTCATAACTAGACAGGAGCAGATCTAGGAGTAAGACTATTTTACGTTTCTTTTATATATCCAGAGCGCTCAATACTGTGCTGATTACACAATAAGCTCTTTACAAAGAGTGATTAAAAGCTTTTATGAGAGCTACTTAGTTTAGCACTCTTAACCAATGTAGGTTTGTGGGGAAAATCAGGTTGAACTCTTTCAGCAATAATTTGAATATGTGGTTCTAATGATTTTTAGGTTCTAAATCTAAAAAATGCATTGGTGCTGAGAAGGCTGTTTCTGTCCTCAGCATCACACATTGAGCTAACTCATTTTCAGAGTTTCTTATCATGAAACAAAATTTGTTGGCCACCAGTAGAAATAATGTCCCTGACGTCCCTAAATGCTGAATCTGGGAGAGATAATTAGGGTTTTTTTTTTTTTTTTTTTTTTTTTTGACAGTTAAGTGAGTACTGTACGGGGACTCAGAAAACCTGAGTTCTGACCTTAGCTTTCTTATTATTACTATCTCTTTGTATACTGGGGCAAGTCACTTCCCTTCTCTGGGATACAGTTTCCTCACTTGTAAAATTAAATTGTTGGCCTGCATCCCTCCATATCTACTTCCACCTCTTGAAATTAGATTTCCTATTTCAATTTTTTAGGAAGAATTCACGACTGAGCTTTTTTGTTCCTAAGAGCTTTCATGTGCGTCTAGAAATGCACTTATCTAAACAACCAGACATGAAATGTGAGCTTAGTATACTCTATTGGAAAAGGTGAGACTACAAAAGCACAGCAAGGTAGTAAGTATGCAGAACTTTGAAAGCACAGTTCCAGATTCTTTCTCTGGTTCCAACATTAACTCACTGTGTGACTTAACTTTGTCACTTAACCTCACACTTCAGTTTTCTTCTTGTTCAAAGAGGGCTGCAGATTGCTCCTCTGACATTATAGGGATATTGTAATAATTTAGTGGAAAAATCGATGTAAAAAAGCTTTGAAAAAGGTGCATTGTTTAAAATGTAAATTGGTGTGGTATACAACAACAAAGCAATAGTAATAGTTAACATTTATTTTTCATAATATGTTCTCACCATGTCAAGCACCTGCTCCTTCATTTTGCTAAATGTCACTTTCTCAGTGAGGTCTTTTCTGATGGCTCTTTATAATTACCTACTTCCACTCATATTCCCATTCTTCTTACCATGCTTTATTTTGCATGGCACTTATCACCAGCTAACATCTAGTATAATTTAGTTTATTATATTATTGCCTGTCTCCGATCACTAGAATATATAATCTATAAGTGAAGGGATTTTATCTGTTTTTTCCCTCCTGTGTCCCTAAAACCTAAGAAAGTAGATGATATATAATAGACACTTGGTAAATATTTGTTGAGTAAGTGAATTCTGTCAGATAAACCTTCTCTTTTCCCATCTAGGTACAGATGGTATTAGCCTGTTTAAAATCAACATTTTTACTATTGGTCCAGCAGAAGTCAGTCCTTGTGCTACGCAGGTAGCTAGTTGTCAATCCTGTTATCTTAGAAGATCTTGAGTAAGTCATTTTTTTTTAGACATAATCATCCTTTTGAGGCCCCTCTCCTATAAGATTAACCCTATGATTAGGTGAGATATCTTCTGAGGAGGATTGTCTAATGTAATGTTTCACCGTGATGTTCAATACTTTCTCTCTGATGCCTTAGCTATGTAACCTTGTTCATAGTACTTGAATATCTTCAGGCCTTTGTTTTCTCATCTACGAAATGGAAATCACAGTAGTACCTTCCTCGTAACAATGCTAAACAATCAAATAGACATTGTAAATAAAGCACTTAAAATAGTGTCTGGCACATTTTAAGAGCCCAGAAAATATTAGTCTTACTTGTGATGTTGTTTGGGGGTGGGGGTGTTCTTGGAAGACTCCCAAGTCTCTTCCTGACTATTAGAAGAAACCTGACTTTCTACACGCCCATCCTCACAAAATGCCCATATCTAAAAGGTACTTATTTATAGAACATGAGGATATATGTATATCCCCATGCCTGAGTATTGGATAAGGAAAAAACGTGGAGAGAGAGAGATGTGAGGAACACAAAAGGGGGCCTTAAGTTCTGAAAATTTACCCACTGACTTCACAAGATTGTGCTAGGCTGGCCTTGGTGATTGAAGCTTGGACCAATTCCCATAAAGGAATATCCTCAAAGCAAGTAATTCTTAACAGACAGTGCTGGGATAAAGGAATCTGTGCTGTGACTTGGAAGCTTCCCTTCTACCAACAGGATTTCATGGTTGCCAGAAAGGTAGGCAAAATGTTACTGTAGCAAACTTAATGAGCACATGCTGTGTGTACTTAGGCATAAACATCCAATCCTCCCTTGGATGAAGCTGTAATTCATCACAATCACATCCCCTTTATGGATGGGAAAATTTTCTCTACCTTAGAATTTCCTCCTGATGTCTTTCCTTTGTTAGATGACAAAAGGAACTACTGTGGCTTAAGTACCACCTCTCCAGATTGTGCCTGACAAATCATGTGCAAATGAAATCAAACTCCATTGTTACATAAGGCATCAACAGGGGGTTACTTTTTAATTTTTATTTTTTGTGGGTACATAGTAGCTGTATATATTTATGGGGTACATTAGATGTTTTGATACAGTCATGAAAGGTATAATAATCACATTATGTAAAATTGGGTATCCATCACCTCAAGAATTTATCCTTTGTGTTACAAACAATCCAATTACACTTTTTTAGTTATTTTAGAATGTACAATTAAATTATTATTGACTGACATGGTTTGGGTCTGTGTCCGTGCCCAAATTTCATGTCAAATCATAATCCCCGGTGTTGGAGGTGGGGCCTGGTGGAAGGTGATTGAATCATAGGGGCGGATTTCCTCTTCGTGCTGCTCTTGTGATAGTGAGTGAGTGTTTGTGAGATTTGGTTGTTTAAAAGTGTGTAACATCTCCGCCCCTCACCTTCTCCTGCTCTGACCATGTAAGACATGCCTTCTGCCATGACTGTAAGTTTCCTGAGGTCTCCACAGCCATGCTTCCTGTACAATCTGCAGAATCATGAGCCAATTAAAACTCTTTGCTTTATAAATTATCCAGTCTCCGGTATCTCTTAATAGCAATGTGAGAACAGTTTAATACCTTGACTACAGTCACTCTGTTGTGCTACCAAATAATAGGTCTTATTCATTCTTATTTTTGTCTATACATTAACCATCCCTACCTCTATCCCCACTCCACTCCACTTCTCAGCCTCTGGTAACCTTCCTTCTGCTATTCTATGTCCATTAGTTCAATTGTTTTGATTTTTAGATCTCACAAATAAGTGAAAACATGCAATGTTTGTCTTTCTGTTCCTGGCTTATTTTACTTAATATAATGACCTCCGGTTACATCCATGTTGTTGCAAATTGCAGGGTCTCATTCTTTTTTTAATGGCTAAATGGTACTCCATTATGTATATGTACCACATTTTCTTTATCCATTCATCTGTTGATGAACACTTAGGTTGCTTCCATACTGTGGCCATTGTGAACAGTCCTGCAACAAACACGGGAGTGCAGATATATCTCTGTGATATACTAATTTCCTTTCTTATGGGCATATACCTAACAGTGTGATTACTGAATCATATGGTAGCTCTATTTTTAGTGTTTTGAGGAACCTGCAAACTGTTCTCCATAGTGGTTCTACTAATTTACATTCCCATCAACAGTGTACAAGGGTCCCCTTTTCTACACTTACTTTTCCATTTTAAAAAATCAGATTACTAGATTTTTTCCTATAGAGTAGTTTGAGCTACTTATATATTCCGGCTATTAATCCTTTGTCAGATAAGTAGTTTAAAAATACTTTCTCCCATTCTGTGGGTTGTCTCTTCACTTTGTTGATTGTTTTCTTTGCTGTGCAGAAGCTTTTTAACTTGATATTATCCAATTTGTCCATTTTTGCTTTGGTTGCCTGTGTTTGTGGGTTATTGCTCAAAAAACTTTTCCCCAGACCAATGTCCTGGAGAGTTTCGCTGATGTTTTCTTGTAGTAGTTTCATAGTTGAGGTCTTAGACTGAAGTCTTCAATCCACTTTGATTTGATTTTTGTGTATGGCAAAAATAGGTATCTAGTTTCATTCTTCTGCATATGGAAATCCAGATTTCTCCACACCATTTATTGAAGAGACTGTCTTTACCAATTGTATGTTCTTGGCATCTTTGTCAAAAATGAATTCACTGTATGTCTGTGGAATTGTTCCTGGGTTCTCTATTCTGTTCTATGGGTCCACTTGTCTGTTTTTATGCCAGTAACATGCTGTTTTTGTTACTATAGCTCTGTAGCATAATTTGAAGTCAGGTAATGTGATTCCTCCAGTTTTGTTCTTTTTGCTTAGGATAGCTTTGTCTATTCTGGGTCTTTTGTGGTTCCATATAAATTTTAAGATTGTTTTTTCTATTTATGTGAAGAATGTCATTGCTATTTTGATAGGTATTGCATTGAATCTGTAGATTGCTTTCCGTAGTATGGGAATTTTAACAACATTGATTCCTCTAATCCATCTACATGGAATATCATTCCATTTTTGGTGTCCTTGTCAATTTCATTTATAAGTGTCTTATACTTTTCATTATAGAGGTCTTTCACTTTTTTGATTAATTCCTAGATATTTATTTTTATTTGTCACTACTGTAAATAGGATTACTTTTTAAATTTCTTTTCCAGATTGTTCACTGTTAGCATATAGAAATGCTACTGATTTTTATTAATAATTAATATTTATTTTAATAGTTTTTGAGGTACAGGTGGTTTTTGGTTACATGGAAAAATTCTTTGTGGTGATTTATAAGACTTTGGTTTACATGCCACCCAAGCAGTGTACACTGTACCCAATATGTCCTCTTTTATCTCTAAGCCCCATCCCAACCTTCTTTTGGGACCCCAAAGTCCATTATATCATTCTTATGCCTTTGCATCCTCATAACTTAGCTCTCACTTATGAGAACATACAATATTTGCT
The DNA here is from genome assembly GCF_028885655.2 of Pongo abelii. Classification (NCBI taxonomy): domain Eukaryota; kingdom Metazoa; phylum Chordata; class Mammalia; order Primates; family Hominidae; genus Pongo; species Pongo abelii. Next base: position 85,317,320 of record NC_072008.2, read on the forward strand.
TTTCAATTCCTGAGTTACATCACTTAGAATAATCACCTATAGCTCAATCCAAGTTGCTGAAAATGATATTACTTCAGTTTTATGGTTATGGTATGTATGTATGTGTCTGTGTACATATACACACACACACACACACACACACACACCATGGTATATATGTATGTATGTGTGTGTATGTGTATATATAATATATATGTATCACATTTTCTTTATCTGCTTGTGGGTTGATGAGCACTTAGGTTGGTTCCATATTTTTGAAATTGCAAATTGTGCTGCTAGAAACGTGTGTGCATGTGTCTTTTTCATATAATGACTTCTTCTCTTTTGTGTAGATACACAGAAGTGGGAATACTGGATTGAATGGTAGTTCTACATTTAATTCTTTAAGGAATCTTCATACAGTTTTCCATAGTAGCTGTACCAGCAGTGTAAAAGTACTCCCTTTTCAACATCCATGCCAACATGTATTGTTTTTTGACTTTTTAATTATGGCCATTTTTGCAGCAGTAATGTGGTATCTCATTGTGGTTTTAATTTGCACTTCCTTAATAATTAGTAATGTTTAGCATTTGTTCATATATTTGTTGGCTGTTTATATATCTTGTTTTGACAACTGTCTATTCATGTCCTTTGCCCATTTTGTGATGGGATTATTTTTTTTTCTTGCTGATTTGAGTTCCTTATAGATTCTGAATATTAGTCTTTTGTTGGATGCATAGTTTGTAAATACTTCCTCCCACTCTGGGTTGTCTGTTTCCTCTGCTGATTATTTCTTTTGCTGTGAAGAACCCTTATAGTTTAATTAGGTTCCATTTATTTATTTGTGTTTTTATTGCATTTGTTTTTAGAGTCTTAGTCATGAATTATTTGCCTAAGCCAAGGTCTAGAAAAGTTTTTATGATATTATTTTCTATAACTTTTATGGTTACAGGTCTTAGATTTAAGTCTTTGAGCCATCTTGAATTGATTTTTTTATAAAGTGAGAGAGGAGGATACAGTTTTACTCTTCCACATGTGGCTTGCCAGTTATCCCTGAACCATTTGTTGAATAGGGTGTCCTTTCCCCACTTTATGTTTTTGTTTGCTTTTTCAAAGATCAGTTGGCTGTGAATATCTGGCTTTATTTCTGAGTTTTTCTATTCTGTTCCATTGGCCTATGCGCCTATTTTTATACCAGTACCATGCTGTTTTGGTTAACTATAGCCCTGTAGTATAATTTGAAGTCATGTAATTTGATGCTTCCAGATTTGTTCTTTTTGCTTAGTATTGCTTTGGCTATGTGGGATCTTTTTTTTATTCTATATGAATTTTAGAATTGTTTTATCTAGTCATTTGAAGAATGATGATGGTATTTCAATGAGAATTGCATTGAATCTGTAGATTGCTCTGGGAAGTATGGTCATTTTCACAATATTGATTCTACCTATCCATGAGCATGGAATGGGTTTCCATTTGTTTGTGATTTATTTCAGCAGTGTTTTACAGTTTTCCTTGTAGAAATCTTTCACCTCCTTGGTTAGGTATATTCCTAAGGTTTTATTTTTGCAGCTATTGTAAGAGGAATTGAGTTGTTGATTTGATTCTTAGCTTGGTCATTGTGTATAGCAATGCTACCGGTTGTGCACATTGATTTTGTGTCCTGAGACTACTAAATCTGTTTATCAGATCTAGGAGCTTTTCAGATGAGTCTTTAGGGTTTTCTAGGTATACAATTATATCATCAGTGAACAGTGAGAGTTTTTCTATCTTTTTAGATTTGGATGTCCTTTATCTCTTTCTCTTGTCTGATTGTTCTGGCTAGGACTTCTATTACTATATTGAATAGAAATGGTGAAAGTGAGCATCCTTGCCTTGTTCCAGTTCTCAGGGTAAATGCACTCAACTTTTACCCATTCAGTATGACATTGTCTGTGGGTTTGTCATATACAGCTTTTATTACTTTGAGATAAGTCACTGCTATGCCTATTTTGTTGAGGGTCTTTATTATAAAGGGATGCTGGATTTTACCAAATGCTTTTTCTGCATTCTGTCAAGTGATGTATCACATTTGTTGACTTATATATGGTAAAACATCCCTGCATTTCGGATATGTAACACAACTGATCATGGTGTATTATCATTTTGATATGCTTGTGGGTACAGTTAGCTAGAATATTGTTGAAGATTTTTGCATCTATGTCCATTAGGCATATTGGTTTGTAGTTTTCTTTTTTTGTTTTGCCCTTTTCTGGCTTTAGTATTAGGGTGATACTGGCTTCATAAAATAATTTAGGGAGATTCTCTTTTTCTCTATTTTCTGGAGTTGTGTCAGTAGGATTGGTAACAATTCTTCTTTGAATGTCTGATAGAATTCAGGAATTTTTATTGGCAATTTTCTATTACAGACTCAATTTGGCTTATTGCTATTGGTCTGTTTGGGGTTTCTATTTCTTTCTAATTTAATCTAGGAGTGTTGTATTTTCCAGGAGTTTATCCATCTCCTTTAGATTTTCTAGTTTGTGCATGTAAAGGTGTTCATAGTAGCCTTGAATGATCTTTTGTATTTCCGTGGTATCAGTCGTAACATCTTCTATTTCATTTCTAATTGAGCTTATTTGGATCTTCTCTCTTCTTTCCTTAGTTAATCTTATTAATTGTCTATCAATTTTGTTTATCTTTCAAAGACCCAGCTTTTTCTTTTATTTATCTATTGTATTTTTTTTGTTTTAATTTTATTTAGTTTTTCTCTGATCTTTGTTAATTTCTTTTCTTCTGCTAGCTATGGGTTTAGTTTGTTATTTTTTTCTCTAGTTCCTTGAGGTATTTAACACTATGAACATTCTTCTTGGAAGAGTTTTTGCTGTATCTCAGAGGTTTTGATAAGTTTTTTCACTATTATCATTCATTTCAAATAAATTTTAAATTTCTATCTTGATTTCATTGTTAACCCAAACATCATTAAAGGGCAGATTACTTAATTTCCACATATTTGTGTGGTTTGGAAGATTCCTTTTGGAGTTGATTTCCAGTTTTATTCCACTCTGGTCTGAGAAGATACTTGATATGATTTTGATTTTCTTAAATTTATTAACACTTGTTTTGTGGTGTAGCATATGGTCTATTTTGAAGAATGTATATTCTATACTTGTTGTGAATAATGTTCTATAAATATCTAAGTCTATTTGTTCTAGCGTATAGTTTAAGTCCTTTGTTTCTTTGTTAACTTTCTGTGTTGATTATCTGTCTTGTGCTGTCAGTGGAGTATTGAAGTTTCCCACCCCTTCTGTTATAGCATCCTGTTTCCTCATGCCTGCCCTTTCATACCAGACTTGCTCTTCCTGGCTGATACTTGATGCTTCCACCACCATACCTCACCTCCATCTAAGACAACAATTGCTTCTTCCTACCATGCTCCTTTAACTCACTAGGGGCTGGAATATCTTGTCTCTCATAACTATTGAGAAATTTTTTTAAAACCTTGAGTTATAATCTACTCTTTCACTATTGAGGTGGGATAACAGACACAGATAAATGTAGATAAATGTAGCAGTAAAGATAACAAGACAATATTTGTCCCTATAACATGCTACAGTTTAAAAGTGACTTAACAACTCTTTGTTCGAGTGAATGCTGCTTTCTTCCACATTAAGGAATATTGTTCTCTAAAATCATGGACTATCAGAAGCTTTGCTGTCTGAAATGTATTAACACAAATGAGACATCTCACTCTTGCCTAGATAGGAGCTAAGTCACTTTGACCCAGAGAGGCAGCCTTGATTTACAAACCAAATACAGAACTTCACATAAGGAGTTTTTACATTTATTTTATTTTATTTTTCAAGGAAAGATGACTCTGGTTTCACTTTTGCAGTCTACACCAGGTATTGATCCCTTTACACACAGCTCTGCTTAGCTTTGAGCCTAAAAAGTCATGACTTACTGGACTCAGCTGGGAAAATTTGAAAGTAGGACAGTTCAACAGTTGGGAGTTGGAATTAATGTAGAGACTCCTTCAATCACATATCTTGTACCTGGGCTAAGATAAATTTAAAGATTACAACTGCTTGTTGTAAGAGAGCTTGCACAATCTCTTTACACCTGGCTTGGTTCTCCATAGCATGTCAGCCTCAAAGTAGTTGAATTTAGTTAATTTCTCAGTGCTCCAACTAGTGTTTCATCTAGCAAAGATTGCCTTTTATGAAAGCCTCAAAAACCACGCAGCATCACTTTTCCCATATTGTATTGATAGACTGGTCACAAACCTGCCTAGGTTCAAGGTGGGAAAAATATAGATCCATCTATCAATAAGAGGTATAGTATGTTAGCACCAAGAAAAGGTTATAAAAGACTTCATTTGGGACATTCTCTTGTTTGCTTGCTTTCTCTGTCTTTCTTGTATCACTTAATTTGAAGATGAAATGATGTTTTAAGCAGCTCTATTGAAAAGTTAACATGATAAAGAAATTAGCCCTCCTAACAGTAGTATCATCAGTGATCTTGCAATCTCATAAAAGACCAAGAACCAGAATCAGCCAGTTAAGCTGCTCCTAGATTCCTGACTCACAGAAATTGGATGATAATAAATGCTTATTGTTTTCAGCTTCTAGGTTTGGGAGTAATCTGTTATGCAGCAATGGTTGAGTAATATAGTTACGTAGAAGTACTTTATACAACTGTAAAAGAGAATACTTTCTTTATTATTATACTTTAAGTTCTAGGGTACAGTGCACAATGTGCAGGTTTGTTGTGGAGGTATACATGTGCCATGTTGGTTTGCCGCACCCATCAACTCGTCATTTACATTAGGTATTTCGCCTAATGCTATCCCTCCCCCAGCCCCCCACCCCTCAGTGGGCTCCAGTGTGTGATGTTCCTCTCCCTGTGTCCATGTGTTCTCATTGTTCAACTGTCACTTATGAGTGAGAACATGTGGTGTTTGGTTTTCTGTCCTTGTGATAGTTTGCTGAGAATGATGGTTTCCAGCTTCATCCATGTCCCTGCGAAGAACATGAACTCATTATTTTTATGGTTGCATAGTATTCCATGGTGTATATGTGCCACATTTTCTTAATCCAGTCTATCATTGTTGAACATTTGGGTTGGTTCCAAGTCTTTGCTATTGTGAATAGTGCCGAAATAAACATACGTGTGCATGTGTCTTTATAATAGCATGATTTATAATCCTTTGGGTATATACCCAGTAATGGGATTGCTAGTTCAAATGATATTTCTAGTTCTAGATCCTTGAGGGATCTCCACACTGTTTTCCACAATGGTTGAACTAATTTACACTCCCACCAACAGTGTAAAAGTGTTCCTATTTCTCCACTTCCTCTCCAGCATCTGTTGTTTCCTGACTTTTTAATGATCGTCATTCTAACTGGCGTGAGATGGTATCTCATTGTGGTTTTGATTTGCATTTCTCTGATGGCCAGTGATGATGAGCATTTTTTCATGTGTCTGTTTGCTGCATAAATGTCTTCTTTTGAAAAGTGTCTGTTCATATCCTTTGCCCACTTTTTGATGGGTTTTTTTTCTTGTAAATTTGTTTAAGTTCTTTGTAGATTCTGGATATTAGCCCTTTGTCATGTGGATAGATAGCAAAAATTTTCTCCCATTCTGTAGGTTGCCTGTTCACTCTGATGATAGTTTCTTTCTCTGTGCAGAAGCTCTTTAGTTTAATTAGATCCCATTTGTCTATTTTGGCTTTTGTTGCCATTGCTTTTTGTGTTTTAGTCATGAAGTCCTTGCCCATGCCTATGTCCTGAATGTTATTGCCTAGGTTTTCTTCTAGGGTTTTTATGCTTTTAGGTCTTACATTTAAGTCTTTAATCCATCTTGAGTTAATTTTTGTATAAGGTGTAAGGAAGGGATCCAGTTTCAGCTTTCTACATATGGCTAGCCAGTTTTCCAAGCACCATTTATTAAATAGGGAATCCTTTCCCCATTGCTTGTTTTTGTCAGGTTTGTCAAAGATCAGATGGTTGTAGATGTGTGGTGTTATTTCTGAGGCCTCTGCTCTGTTCCATTGGTCTATATCTCTGTTTTGGTACCAGTACCGTGCTGTTTTGGTTACTGTAGCCTTGTAGTATAGTTTGAAGTCAGGTAGCATGATGACTCCAGCTTTGTTCTTTTTGCTTAGGATTGTCTTGGCAATGCGGGCTCTTTTTTGGTTCCATATGAAATTTAAAGTAGTTTTTCCCAATTCTGTGAAGAAATCAGTGGTAGCTTGATGGGGATAGCATTGAATCTATAAATTACTTTGGGCAGAACCGCCATTTTCACGATATTGATTCTTTCTATACATGAGCATGGAATATTCTTCCATTTGTTTGTGTCTTATTTTGTCAAGCAGTGGTTTGTAGTTCTCCTTGAAGACATCCTCACATGATGTAGATGAACAAGGCTATTTTGATGCCCAGCCTGTTAATTAACAGTCCCTTTGTGCATATATATGTACCAACTTTGGTTTGAAATGAATCAGAATGTATGGGAGCTCACTCTGAATAAACATGAATCACATTAAAGAATGTTCTTTTTGTGTGTTTTTCCCTAAAATGTGCTGTAAGCATAGATCACTAGCAAAAGACAAAAGAAATTCTGACATGAGGTGTATTGCAGGGTGTTAACAAAAATGCCCCAGAGCCAATAAATCAGCAGATCTAAATCCTAATCTCAATTGTTACCAGTCAGTTGTGTGACTTTTGGCTAAAGACTACCTCCCTCTGAAACTCAGCTTCTTTATTATTAAAAAAGAGGTCTTATCCATAAAATCTTTGCCCAGACCAATGCCCTGAAGTATTTCCCCTATGTTTTATTCTGATAGTTTAGTAGTCTTAAATGTAGGCAGGCTGGGAAGGGTATGGGGAATGAGGGCTAGAGAGAGGTTGATTAACGGATGTGAAAGTAGAGCTAGAGAGGATAAGTAGGTTATAATGTTATATAGTACTATAGGGTAATGATAGTTAACAATTATTTATTCTATATTTTCAAATAGCTAGAAGAGAGGATTTTGAATGTTCCCAATAAAAAGAAATGAGAAACGTCTGAGGTAATAAATATGCGAATTACCTGAGTTGATTATTGCATGTTGTATATAAGTATCAAACTATCACACTGTACTCCATAAATGTGTACAATTATTACGTGTCAGTTAGCAATTTTGAAAAGAGAAGATTCAGCTATATTAGAGGCTTTAAAAATTTTTTGAGAAGTTCCCTCATCCTTGTTGCAGGGCGTGCAACAGGTGTGTGGCTTGCTTTTTTGATGGCCAGCTGCTCAACCCCCTAGGGGGAGTATGCAGAGGGGCAGGTTGTGGGGAGCATTTTGGGCTCTGACCCCAAAGCAGCATCTAGAGTTGAGTGTTTACGGCTCCTGAAGCCCCAGTGGGCATGTGTTACAGTATGCTTTTTTAGCTTTGCTGTCTGCAGGCAGCTTGTATTAATCAGCTTAATTAGACCCCCTGCCTTATTGCAAGGACAGAGGGCTTTCTCTATCCCAGGTTCTTGCCCTAGTGTACCGGAAAAATTGAATCACACATGGGCTTGGAGGATGGGTGCAAGGTTTTATTGAGTGGTAGCGGTAGCTCTCAGTGAGGTGGATAGGGAGCTAAAAGGGGAATGGAGTGGGAAGGTGGTCTGCCCCTGGAGTAAGGCCGCCCAGCAACCGGACTCTTTTCGGACTGCCCCTGACTGAATTCTGTGTCATCCCGCCTCGATGACCTGCCAGTGTCTGCTGGTGTCTGTTGCGGTGCTCTTCTGGTCCTATTGACGTCCAGCTGCTTGTGTCTGTGCCTACTAGGGTCTCAGGTGTTCATAGGAACAGGATGGGGGGTGTAGTGGTCCAGAGTCATCTTGGAAAATGCAACATTTGGGCATAAAAACAGGAGTGACTGTTCTCACTTAGGTCTGTGAACACAGGCTCGAGGGTGGAGGTCTTACCAGGGACCCCATCCTTCTCTACCTAGCACTTCCCTGCCTCCTTCCATGTGAATGATGGAAAATATATTTTACAGTATAGTTGAATGCCTATATATGAATATATACATCTAGATTTAAACAGAAGTTTTCTGATACAATACTTTACCCATTTTACATGAGATGCACTTTAATATTATTTAGTTTTATTCTCTCCCATAAAAATTCCATTAATCATGACTATTAAGTTGAATTCATGAATTGTAGTTGAAAACACTGGACCTTAAAAGAATACTGTCTAGAATTCCACGATTCTAAGTAAAGAACATGATTCTAAGTAAAGAAGAAATCTTATTAAGGGGATTAGACCTGGCTACACTAAAAATAGCCTATTAAGAAGTAGAGGTAAGAGACAAAGTAAATTGCCATATCTGGGGCAAAATAATATAGTGATGACAGATGAAAGTCAAATAGACATTCAAACAGTCATTAGGCTGTTCATTAATATGTTTGATTCATTGTAAGGTAGACCAGAATAAAGAGTACTAAAAAATCCAATCAAATTCATAAGATGTACTACCAAACTGGAACTTATTAATTTACAAGTATACACAATAATATGTTCATGGTTCTGCCACTTATTAGCTGGTTGAACGTGGCCAAGTTATGTTTGTAATCTTTATGTTTGTAATCTTTATTATTGTCATCATAAGGATAAAATGAAAGTCAAATGAAATAGTAGATGTAGGAAAGCTTTGAAAATTATGAAATAATGACAGTGATCACATGTATATAACATATACAACCATAATAATAGCTTCCGTTTATTCAGGGATTACTCATTCCAGACACTGAGTTAAAACCTTTAAGTGCATTTTCTCATCTAATACTCAAAACAGCCTTTTAAGATGTGTACAATCATCATACATATTTTACAGATAAGAAAATAAAGAATAGAAATCACATAAGTTACCCACAAACCACTTAGGTAATATACACATTCTCTACTCTGTAGAAAGTTAAAGCAAAAATCCTTAATCCAATCTGTATGCACAGACATACACACACAAACCTACTCATCTACTAATCTCCTTCTGTAGATTGAATACAGTTCATTTAGTCACACTGGGCAAAAATCTGAGAGTCAATCTTGATTCCTCTTCTTGCCTTATATCTACATCCAATCCCAACAACAAATTCTGTTGCTGCTGTATATTCAAAATATAAGCAGACTGCAACCACTTCTTACCACTTCTACTGCTACCTCACTAGTCTAAGCCATCACCATCTCTTTCCTAGATTATTGCAAGCTTCCACTTTTGCTCCCAACTAACTCCACTCTCTACACAGCAGTATAAATAATCAACCCCACTTAAAGCCTCCCAATGCCTTTCTATTATAGGTAGAATATAATACAAACTGCATACCCGCAAGGCCCAAGAAGATCTAGCTCTTGTTGACCTCTCATATCTCTTATGATACAATGCCTCCCACATGTTCAACACTCTTCAACCAGATTGATCTTCCTCTGTTCCTCTCATACATAAAGTTCTTTCCTACCTCAGGTTCTTCGCATCTGCTGTCCCCTACTCCTCAAATATTCTTTATTAATATCTTAACGTGGTTTGCTTCTTCTTATCATTTGAACCTCAACCCAAATACTATATCCTCACAGTGGTCTGTATTCATCTCCCTAGTGATCTCCTCCCATCTCCTTATCCAGTTACTGTCTATTACATTACTTGGTTTTATGGTCATCATAGCAGTTTTCATTATCTTTTTCTTGTTTGTTTAATTTTTAGATTTTGTATCCTTTTGCTGCAATGTATGCTCCACTAGGGCAGAGATGTTGATTGTCTTGTTGAATGTTGTATCCCTAGAACACCCAAAATCTTAGAATATGCCCAGCATATAGTGCATATTTGTACAATATCAGTACATATTCATTGAATGAATTAATTAATGAATAAACCAAATTATAACCTGGAGAGTGACCATTAAGCCCAAAATCAAAGCAAGAGTGGTGTGCTGGATGACATTAGTTGACTCATTGAATAATCCATATGCTCCACTAGAAAAACAACATATACTCCTTCCATCATGGAGATAAATCTGTGATGGGGAATTGAATACTTAGGTCAGCTGGTGAGGTCACTCTCCTCTTTGGAAAGGTCTTGAGAGACACTGAAAAATTGTCCCTCTTTGGATTTAACCCTTCCTAAATTCCTTGCAAACATAGATCTTTTCCATTTATACAAGATCTCTTTTCGTGAAGTATAATGCAATTGATTGGGGCACAGCTATTGATATACATATGTTTCTGAGACTATACTCTGTGCCCCTTGATTTAAATTTGGATATAAATTATTTGGTCATTCATTTATTAAGTTTTGCTTTGGGTATATTATTGTCAATATTTTAAAAATGTTCACATTTAGAAACATTACCTTAAGTTTTGGAAGATTCATGTTTTTAGTCAATAGGTGTGTTTTTGTTTTGTTTTGTTTTTGAGTGTCTGTCAAGGGCTAAACCCTCTTGTAGGTGACAGTGATGCTGGAGTGACTAAGAGAGAAGATCTCATTTCATATGGTATTCTTGCTGCTGTTTATCCTATGAACTAATTACATTAATGTGTCCACAAACCACATGCCCACGTACCGAGCTAACCTACTTTATAGTATTATCAAAATAAGGTGCTTAGAGGCAAGGCAACTTGGCTTAATGGGACACATCTAGCCACCCTAAGGAAAAACAGATGAAGACAATGTTGATTCAATTAAAATAACTGGTGAACATGCCAACACCAAAATCTACAAATTTGTAATGGATTCTGGTTGTCTAATGCTCTGAAGATTAATGTTAAAACCATTTGCAGTACTGCAGCCACTAAAAGCCAAAAAAAAAAAAAAAATGGAGATACAGTACCTCAAATGTTGGTCCTTTCACTTTAAGAAACTTCTTCGACCCAATCAACAAGCAAGATCCAGTCGGGGCCTGGATGGATATTCATGATTTCAAATATACCATAGGAGATTTGGCTCTGAAATGTGACTGATTGGAACAATCTCCAACTAGGGAGTCTGAGGCTCTGAGGCATATGTGCATTAAAAAGGAAAAGGAAGAAGTAGAAGTGGAAAAGTAGAAGATACAAATCAAAATGCACATTGCTTATTCTAACTGTTCTGGGTGTTGCCTTTCTGAAAGTAAATAAATTCTGCAAAATTTACAGCTTAGCCTATGAGTACATTGGCTAGACTTCTAACTTCCTTTGACCTCAGGTAGCACTTTAAAAAAAAAAAAAACTTAACCATATCCAGACTAAACAAAATGGGTGCCGGATCTCAAAGACAAGGATCATAGCCAATAGTGAGGAATTCAGAATGCTTTTTTTCTATTTTTCTATCTCTGAATTCATTCATTCTTCCAATATTTGTTGAAAACCTACTGTAAGCCAGGCAAAATGATAGGCATCTGGGATACACATGGTGCCTACCTTCGTGAAGTTTACAATCTAGTGAGAGGGACAGGTAATAAAGAAACCAATGACACAAAAAGAAAAAGAAAGGCAAGACCAAGAGGAAAAAAGAGTCTAAGAAGAAGTAGAACTTTAGCCTCTTATGCTCGTGTACAAATTCAGATGAACCATATATGTGCCTGTTGTGGTGTCTGAGATACCACCATTAGAGATTCATTTGAGGGGTCTCAGAAAATCTGTCAGTGTTTCCAATTGCTTCATTAAAATGGAAATACCCCTGGGGAAGGTATTCTTCAAATACTCAGTTTCTTCAAAGAACTCAGGTTCCTTGTTATCTTTCTACTATTCCATCTGGGTAAGGCCAATCCTCCTGGCAAATAGAAATCACAGAGAGAACCAGCTACTCAAGTTTCTGCATTCCCAAAATAGCTTCTACAAATCAGCAAGACAATGAGCCTCTGGTACGTCCTAATTCAAGGTTATTTCCAGGCAATAATATGTAACTACATGATTTATAAGGTACATTAAATTTGACCAAGGTCAGTGAGAGAAACAACTGGTAAGCACCATACCTTTAAGATCTCAAGAGTGTGAGCTCAATTTGACTCATTCATATGTAACCAAACTGCATTTCCCTAACGACCTCATCTTTTGTCTATGACACATTTCTTACCAGACCTTCACTCTCTCACACTTCTTACCAGAACTTCCCCCAAGATGAAGTTAGCTCAGTCAAATTTGTCACCATGCCTAATTACTATTGACTTCATACGCATGTACTTTTCAACTTTATGGCCATAATCATAAGGGGAGTCTTATCATCAGAGTATTCAGGAATGGTTCCTGATCAGTTCAGCCCTTACTGAAACTTTCACTCTGTTTGACCCAAATCCCACTGCATCATTGTCTTCTCTCATGATTTTGTTCAAAAGAATGTAAAGTATCCCACAGATCTCCTGGATCCTTCTCAGTTTTATTTGTTTTTCCATAAGTTCTCATTAACTTGCATACTTTTCTAAATTTACTAGCTAAACTCCTTTTATTTCCATAAACAAATGTAATACGTTTCCCTCCTTTAGCAAGATAGATTTCTCTTTTGATTCACATGACCCATTCAACAGTTTATTCTTCCTACATTTATTTCTTCCTCAAAATCAGGCTTATTTTAGTTATGTTTATAGCCATCTCAGTATAATCTGACATTGAGGTGGTAAAAAGTAGGTACCCATTGAATGTTACTGACAAAATGTATCAACTGATACCTTATTATAGAGTAGTTGATAGATCTTTGGGAGTAAGACTTTCTAGGGAAAAGACGTAGAGTGGGAAAATATATGGGGTAGGAGATGTAAAACTGGGAGATGGGGTTATAACAATGACTAACTGTTCATTTCCATGATTCTGCTTTGGGTGGGTCCTTTCTTCCAAGGGAACATTTGGTGCTGGTTTAAAAAATTTTGTTTTTGGCCGGGCGCGGTGGCTCACGCCTGTAATCCCAGCACTTTGGGAGGCCGAGATGGGCAGATCACGAGGTCAGGAGATCGAGACCATCCTGGCTAACACGGTGAAACCCCGTCTCTACTAAAAATACAAAAAAAAATAGCCGGGCGTGGTGGCGGGCGCCTGTAGTCCCAGCTAATAGGGAGGCTAAGGCAGGAGAATGGCGTGAACCTGGGAGGCGGAGCTTGCAGTGAGCCGAGATAGCGCCATTGCACTCTAGCCTGGGCGACTGAGCAACACTCCGTCTCAAAAAAAAAAAAAAATTGTTTTTGTCTCCACAGAGGAACATAAACTGTCTCCTTATCAGGAATTAAAAATGACTTAATCCAATATATTTTTATATATATATTTTTTACCTAGTTTTCTGGAATCGTAACGCTAAATTAAAGTAAATAAAAAGACATACATAAAGTATCTAACACAATGCTGGCCCAAAAAAGATGCTTGGTAAATATTCATTTCCTTCCAAATGGGGGTTAAGTTGTAGTAACTGACTAATCTCAGGGGCCTAGGTAACATCTCTTCTGTTTTCTTTAGACCATCGCTTCTCAAGGTGTGGTGCTTGGACCAGTAGCATCAAAATCAACTGAGAGCTTGTAAGAAATCAGAATCCCATGCCTCACCCCAAACATACTGAAATAGATACTCGGGGGTGGGCCTACAATTTGTGTTTTAACATGCTCTTTAGATTATTCAGGTTGGATGCTCACGTTTGAGAAGCATTACTACAGACAGTTCTGCTTTGTTTCCCCTTTAAATGTTTTACTTTTTTTTATGTTTTAACCTATAAGCTACCTTAAATTGCTTGGCAAAATGCCAGGATATAAACCTACCTAAAATGTATATTAAATGAACTGAATAGCTTGCCAAAAGAAGATCTAAACTGGAATAGAACTCCTTCCTACAAATCTCTCCAGTACCCAAATTCCTATTCACTGTAAGTTCTGCTTTAGAAAAGTTAGGCCCTTTGTTTACCATTTCATAATGTCCTACTGTTCATGCTGTTAACTGAAAAAAGACTGCACTGAAACTCAAGTTGTGAGTCAGGCACGAGTTTTAATTAAGTTGTGCTGCCTAATGCTGTTCCATTCCATGAAATTCCACTTCCAAAGCTTATTCTCTCCCAATTTTCTAATTCTTCCACATTAAAATTTTCCTTTGGGTCCACCAAATAATAAATAGCATGCCTAACTACTTGAGTTGTCTTGAATAAAGTGTCTGATTATAGCTGCTATCTATATACAAACGGCTCTTGGCTATTAGACTTTTGAGTGTTGCATAGAAGTCTGTTTTCTGCACACACACATTCCAGCCACCTGAAATAAGAACCCAAATTTCTCAGGCACTGGTGGCTCCAGGTGGAATGGTCCTTAAATTGGTAATCTCCCTTGAAATGCTTTGGCCCATCAGGGACATTATGTCCTTATAAGGCCTGTTGAAAATCTGCTAACAAATTAATGGTCTTAAAGGTTAAACGACAGTTTGACAAACATATGTTTAAAAGGGAAGGCACATGCCAGACTAGTGCCCTCCTGACACTCTGCCTGCTGGGGGGTAGTTAAAGCAGCGTCGAATTGCAGGCTTTGGGGCCAGTTTAAGTAACAGAAAAGAAAACAGTGTAACATGTGGCAGACACAGGCCTGCAGAGAGGAAAACAGCTAATAAAATGGCTGTATAAAGCAAGTAAAAATTTCTTCCCTACTCAGATCTCAATACTGTTACAATAATAAACAATTATAATATCCCCTTTGCTTGCTGCACAACTAGGAATCAGACAAAACAAATGGATGGGCTGGAGAAAACCATTGCAGGCAATGTAATTCCCAACATCTAGTTAAGTTCTGATGTTTTCAAGCAGCAAGATAAGGCATGGTGAAAGAAGCATGAACTGGAAATCAGGACACTTGGGTTTTACTCCAGGCTCTACCACATTTAGGCTATGTGACAGTGAGCTTCAGCTTTCTTTGAAATTTCCTCACAGAAATATATGTTACTATCATATCCTTGACTTTTACTGAGAATTGATATGACAAATGACCATATGAAAAAAATATTTGTGTTTAGTAAAGCCTCCATTTAAAAGACACCCACACACATATAACTCCAACACTTACTAAATAATTAATATGGGGAAGACACTGTGGTGAGAAGTTTACCTATATTATCCTATATAATGCTCAGAAAATATCCTGTAAGAGAGATACTATCATCCTGATTATTACAAACCAAGAAAGTGAGGCTTAAAATGGCCAAAGTATATGCTATTGCTAGAATTTTAGCCTGGTTGTGCTAACACCAAATTTCATGTTTTATTCACTGTGTCTTGTGGGGTACAGATGTTCTGTCTATAAAAATTAACAAGATTTATTCATTTGAGTTTTACATTACAAAGAAGTCTGCTTTTTGGCTCATTCTATGTATTTTTATCAGATAATAAGAACTATGTAACACAATATATTTAACTTTTGCTTTGTCTCCTTAGGAATTGAAAGCTGCATTTGGGCTCAGTTTTGGCAACCACCTTTTTGGCCTGTTACTGATTACCATATTTCCTCTTCTTTTCCACTTCATAGCTCTTGCTCTTCTCTAATTGTCCTATTATTTTTTTTTATTTTTACGTCTTTATTTTTTATTTATATAAATTTGAGGAGTACAAGTGCAATTTTGTTACATGCATAGTGGTCAACTCAAGATTTTTAGACTATCCATCACTCAAATGACCTACATTATATCCATTAAAAATTCCATCTTTACACTTAAAATTTTGTAAGTTCATCAAGGTATGTCTTTATATGGATTCTATTTTATTAGTTTTTCCCTAGATATGGTTTATTCATTTAAACTACAGATTTCAAGTTCTGTTTCAGGAAATTTTTTTCCTACTCAAGCTTTTAAATTTAATTTCTACTTTTATTAGAGTAATACTTAACTATCAAACAGAACTATAAAAATTAGTACTTTTCTTACAAAAATTTGCCATCCTTTTCTTATCCCTCCCTAAGTCCTCAGAGATAATCTCCTTCAACAGTTGAAGGTATTTTTTCTGGCATGCAACTCCATATTTTAAAAAATGTGCTTATACTTAATACATGTTAGACTTTATCGATGATGTCTTATTAACTGACACAACCCTGCTATGATTTCACCTTCCTCCATCTTCCAAATATAGTTATAATATAATTATTTATTGGCTTAATAGTCATGTAAATGCTATTCACAGCTGAACTGAGGAGTGTACAATGATTACATTTCTTTGCATGCACCTTTTTTTTCTTGTTGTTCATATTTGGCTCATTATTTTCCTGGGATTGAAAGTGGCCTCATTTTTCCACGTGCTTAGTTTCCTTTGCATCTATTGTTATTTTTCCCTCATCTTCCAATAGCATCCCAGTATACTTTTTCTCAGAATCAACACTATCAGATTATGAATTTCTGCTTTTTAAAATGTGTTTTGATATTTGTTTTCTGAGGGTACTTGCATCTAGATCCCTCCATTTTCCTAGTCCAATCTGGACTATTTGCTCTCTAGGCTTACTGAACAATTTTAATTATAGAGATTTCTTTATCTTTCTCCTTATACCCTCCATTTTACATTTTCTTCTGCCTTAGTTTATTTTGTCATTTTCCACGAGCACACCCTCCACAAGCTTTCTGAGAGATGGTGCATGGGAGGTAAATGTTGTTTCAATGCATAATTGAATCCTCCTTTATTATACTTTTTCTCTTAGTTTGGCTGACTATAAATTTTTAGATTGAAAAATAATTTTCCTGAGAATTTTGAATGCCTTCCCTCTCTCCTTTCCTTCCTGGACTCAAATTACCTCATATGATAGACATTTGATATTACCTAAAGGCCCTGAGACTCTATTTATTTTTTTCTCTATAATTTTTCCTATATATTTTTCTGATTGGGTAATTTCTATTGAACTATCTTCAATTTTACCAACTTTCTATTTTGTGAACTCCATTCTGCTTCATTCTGCTTGACTTCTGTTTGATTGTATTTTCCCCTCAAAAATGGGTGAAATCTTTCTTACTCTTTATCAGGTTATCTTTCATCAAATTCAAATACTATATTTTTCAGTTATAAAATTTCTATAGTTAATTTTTATGTTATTTATTTTTCTGCTAGGCTTTCTTGTTTTTTGATTCATTGTGAGCAAATTTCCATTTACCCCACTGAGCGTTATAATGATAGAAGCACTTCTTAAAAATTATTGAGAAATTTAGAAACACCTTTGTTCATATAAATCACACATATCAAAATTTATCATATTGCAAGTTAACACTGATTTTTAAATGTAAGAATATTTATGACGGTATTAGAGCAATGGTGTCATCACACATTGTAGAACCTCTGAGAAATTTCCGTGTACTCTTGTGAGACAATATTTTTATGAAAAATATTTTGAATTTGTAGATTCACTAAAAGGATCCCAGTTTATACTTTGAAAACTACTGCTATAATGATTACTTACTTTGAAGTTTTTGACTGTTGATTCTAACATCTGGGTTGGCCTCTGTTTGATTGCATTTTCCCTTAGGAATGGGTGATGTTTTCCTGATCCCTCATATGTCAAGTAATTTTGGTTTGTATTTAAGACATGAACAATGTTATGTTGTGGAGACTTTGGATTCTGTCATATCCATATGAAGAGTGTTGATGATTTTGTTTTGGCAGGCAATTAACTTGATTACATTCCAACTGTAAACTTTGTTTTGCCTGCAGTAGACAACAGCTCCATTCTCTGCTCAGTTCTTTAATTCTTAGGCTGAAAGTTATTTAAAATCTGCCTGGTGTGTGTGTGTGTGTGTGTGTGTGTGTGTGTGTGTGTGTGTATTTCTCTGTGTTTTTTTCTTTCAGGTTTTCCCCTTAACTCCCGATGGCCATGATTTCTTCAGGACTGATTCCCTGCTTAATTTGGCAGGAAAAATTTCAGGCTTGCTATCAGAGTTTCAGCTGTGCTGTGACTAAAACCAGCTTATGCAAAAACTACAAAAATGGGAGACTCACTGAAGTCTGTCACTTCATCCAAATTTTGAATCCTCTCTTCAATTTGCCTGCTTTTTATTCATTCTCCAGAGCTCTTAAATAGATATTTTGAGTATATTTCCCAGAGTTTATATTTATATCTGCAGCAGAGTCAGTGTATTATTGACTTATGCCTCCAAACTATAAGTGAAATTTGCATGTACTTAAAGCCTTCCCAGAACGCTCATTTCAGATGGAATTTATGATCTTTTCTCCCCTATGAGTTATATCTGTAGATGTATTATACTGTATATTTGTTTAGTTTATCACATTAAATTTTAATTATTTTTTGACATTTCTATCTCCCCAACAATACTGGGACAAAGTCTTAGCTTTTCTGTTTCCATAATCACAATAGGTTCTCAATGAATGAACTGGACAAATTAAGTAAATGAGCATTTCAGACAAAAGTAATGGAATATGTATAGATCCTGTGGAGGATGGGAGCATCACACATTAAAGGATCTGAAAGAAGCACCTTGTGGCTAAATCACAGAAAGTAAATGAGAGTGTACTATGAGATGAGAACGAAAAGATAATACGATCAGACCTTGCAGGGATTTATAGGACAAGTTAAGAATTTTGTTTTTGTCTAAAGAGCAGTCAGAAGTATTTTAAGCCAGGTAAAGTGGGGCAGTGGCAGATCAGACTTCTTTTTAAAATCAAATATCTTCTAGCTTTATATAGCGATTGCAGATTGAATAGCTAGCAGACCAGAATGGATGGAGGTGTACCAGTCAGGAGGCTACTGTGGAAATCTAGGGAAGAGATGATACTTCAGAATGGGGTGGAGTTAGAATAAAGTAGATAATTTCAGGAGGTATTTAGTGTATACTAGCTCCAAAATCTAGAATGGATTACTAGTATCTGGGAAGAACTTGTGTATAATTAAATATAAATTGAAGTAGATTGAAAAGCAGAGTTGATAACCTACCAGTATTATACAGGAGAACCTTTTCTAAATATGAGTAAGTAGAAAGATTCATCATTTTCCCACATTATCTAACTCTGATTCAGAAGTAGAAATTTGGTACCCACCAGAAAACCAGGAAACCGTCACTCTATTGCATAAATGCCACATAATGAGGCAGCCAGAGGGCATTTTTTCCTATTCCCTGCATCCATATTGATACATCCCTGTATCAAGTCAAAAATTGTGTTTCTTAGAAAATAACAATATATTGCTCTGTGAACATGTAACAAAGTATGGTAGTGCGGCTGAAAAAGAAAAAAAATTACGGTAGCAGTGCATACTGGGAACTGAAATATTTTACGTTCTCCCTCTGTTCTGAATGTCAGAAAATCAGGAATGTTGAGTAGGATATGTCCTTTAAGTTTAGGAGAATTGTAATAGATGAATTCCTGATATTAATCTTAGAACTATATCCAGATATATGCATTTCATTCTGTTGTTCAGCTATGCATCTTAGAAGGGGATTTGACCAACACCAAGTAGACAAATTTAAATAAGGTACATTCTAATCACTCTTTCTGTTGATAAACACAGGGACAAGAAAAAACAAAACAAATTTTAAAAACGCTCCAGGAGAAAGTTAAGGTAAGATGACCTTGAAGATTAAAAAAAAAAAAAGATACCAATGTATTTTTTCATATGAAGCAAGATCCAGAAGTTATACAGAATAAATGAACAGATAAAAACCACAATAACATTGAATAAAAACAGAGATGAGTGAACTAGATTCCAAGACAGAGAACTAGATTACAAAGGAGGAATTACAAGAAAACTAAAAACGCATTTGACAAAATTAAAAAATCTAACCTAGAGTCAGTAAAAAGTACTGCAATAGAAGAATAGACAAAGTTGAGACATTCTCTCAGTAAATATTAAGAGAATAAGGAGAATAAAGATATGAAACAAGATGACAGAGAACATTAGATATGAAAGACAATAAACTGCAATCTAATTACTATTTTAGAAAAATATTGAATAATTTGAGCAAAAACAATAATCAAACATATAATTGAGGGAACATTAGGTGAATTTAAAGCCTCAGTATTTGGATGAAAAAAAAAGCTTACCATATTTCAAGATAAATCAGAAAAAAAACCTACATGTAAAAAAATCTTGGCAAAAATTTTGAAATACCAGGATAAACACAAAACTATAGAAACAACCAGATAGAAAATAGCTACCTAAAAAAAAATTGTCTGTTCTTAAAATTCTACTCTTTTACATCTAACATTAAAGGATAATGAAAGGATAATGAAGCAAACTATTCAGTTTTGAGGGAAAGAAGTTGAAAACCAGTAATTTTATTCCCACCCATCTTACATTGAATGTACACAGGTAATAGGAAATAGAAAGACCTTCTTTAATAGTCTGGAACTTAGAAAACAGATAATTTATTTGTTTTTACTTGAAAATTACTTGCACATGTATTCCAAGCAAATTAATTGAAATTAAAAATACACAAATAGGGAAGTCACTTATAAAGAAATTTGAGAATGATCATTGAAACCATATAATCATAGATCTGTATTTTGAAAAATTCAAATTGAATTAAAAGACTGAATTTGAATATAAAGTGAATTATATTTAGAGGGAAAGACTCAGAAGGTACTATTTTCTTCTTGACTTTCCTAAATAGAGAACATAAAATAAAGAATCTTTTTGATAACTTTAATTGAAAATCTCTGGAAGATTTTTTTCCTAATAAAAATGTACACTTTTCAAAATATGGGAGAGGAGGCAAATAAACCTAGATAATAAAGCAAGAAAAAAACCAAGTAAAAAAGGAATTGCTGAACGAAAATAAATCTTGTGACCCTAAACTCACTGAGCCAACGGGAAAAGTAAAGCTGGGAACTGGGTCATGCAAACCTGCCTCTCATTTTGGTTCCTAAATAAGATGGCTACAAAGATGAAAAGCTATGTACCTCCCTCACATTTTTCCCACAAGGAAATTTCTGGTGGGCTCCAAGATCTTTACCCAAAAACGATGCTGTTAACGTTTACCATGGCAATGTAAACTTACAGCTTATCCTCACAGGTGTGGGGAAATAGGACAGAATTCAAAGTCATCCTCTATCCACCTGGGACAAATGAATATCTGATTGTTTCCTCTGCCCTATCGTCTACTTTATCTTATGTAAAAATGCAGATTTGCTGAGCCAAAGGCAAGAACATTTTCCCCTACCCCTCTCTCACATGAAAATTGTGTACTTCTCAGTATCTCATCCTTTTGTCTTTAAATATTGAAGCCATCAAAATCATCTTAGCAGAAAGGCATAGATTTGTCACTCAGGAGTGCACCTTTAACTTTGGCAAATTAGTCTCTTAAAACAATTGCTACCAGCCTCAGTCATTTTCCTTGATTGACAGAATATAAAGGGGAAGAGCATGCAGCCAAAAAGAACTCACAATAAATGTACACAGAATTATTACATCTCATACAAGACAATAAATACAAAGAGTTTTAACCTACCTATTGAAATAAAAATACTTTTAGGTTAGGTTAAAAATCAGAGTTCAACTCCAAAATGCTTATAAAATACACAATTAAAACTAAATGATACAAGAAGATTAATCACTGAACAATGCAAGAATATCTAGTGGGCAACCCAAACACAAACAAAGTTAGAATAGCAAAATTAACTTCAGATAAGTAGAATTCAAGTTAAAAGTATTATATTAAAAAGGCTTAGTTTGTTTTTATCCAAAGTGTAATCTAATATGAAGGTATAATGGTTATCACCCTTTCTTTTCAGAATGACAAAGCAGCAAAATGTGTATGGGAGAAAATTGTTAGTGAGGAAGGGAAATCTGAAAACAGCATAATTGAAGTTATTCATCTACTCATTCTTAGAATGATCAAAATAGCCAAAAAATAGAGACAGAAAAATTTATTATATAGTTTGAAAGTTTGATTAATAGTTATATAAATTGGATTTTCTATTCTAGAAATACAGAATACTGCCTTTTTTAGTATCCATTGAACATTTATGCAACTTATTATTTCTTTTCTTCTTTTTTTTTTTTTTTTTTGAGATGGAGTTTTGCTCTTGTTGCCCAGGCTGGAGTGCAATGGTGTGATCCCGGCTCACTGCAACCTCCACCCCCTAGGTTCAAGTGATTCTCTTGCCTCAGCTTCCCAATTAGGTAGGATTACAGGCACCTGTCACCATGCTGGGCTAATTTTTTGTACTTTTAGTAGAGATCAGTTTCACCATGTTGGCCAGGCTGGTCTCGAACTCCAGGCCTCAGGTGATCCACTCACCTCGGCCTCCCAAAGTGCTGGGATTATAGACATGAACCACCACACACAGCCAGCAACTTATCATTTTTTTCTTTTTTTTTTTTTTTTTGAGATGGAGTGTTGCTCTTGTTGCCCATGCTGGAGTGCAATGGCATGATCTTGGCTCACTGTAACCTCTGCCTCTGGGGTTCAAGCAATTCTCTTGCCTCAGCCTCCCAACTAGCTGGGATTACAGGCATGCACCACCATGCCCAGCTAATTTTGCATTTTTAGTAGAGACGGGGTTTCTCCATGTTGGTCAGGCTGGTCTTGAACTCCTGACTTCAGGTGATCCAACCGCCTTGGTCTGCCAAAGTTCTGGGATTACAGGCATGCGACACCATGCCCAGCTGCAACTTATCATTTCTTAAGGACAAAGAAAATTCAACACAGCACAAGAAAGTAGAAATCGTACAGGCATAAACCATTCCTGGGGCTAGGAACTCTAAAATAAAATGCAAATAAAATCAGGATGCAACATAGCTGACAGTATCTCTTCATTCTGGCTACACAAAATAATCTCGGGTGAAGTTTCTGCATGTTAGCTTATTGGTTTTGCTTTCATTGGAAAAGATGCTGGAGCTTCCCTCACAGGAGGTTTTATTTAGTAGGTTTCAGGTTTTGCTTTCTAGTCCCTAATTTCTAAAAACAAACAAACAAAAAATCTCATGAGTATTTCTGACATGAAGTTAGTAGTGTTACAGTCTCGCTAATGCGCCACAATGTAGCAGCCTCTGTTTGAGATATCACCCAGAGTTATTTGTCTCACAACCAAGAAAATTAAGGAGCATGGACACAAGGGTGAGGTTGGAGCAAAAGTTTAATAAGCAAAAGAAGAAAGCACTCTGTAGTGGAGAGGGGGCCCCAAAGAGGATTGCCAATTATGATGCTTAGTCTGGGGTTTTTATGGACTGGGAAGGAGAGGAATGTGCTGACTGGTCTGCAGGCTCTTTTGGAGAAAGCAGCACTTAGAAAGAAGTATGATAATGTAAAGAATCAACTGGAGGCAGAGGTGAAGGCTTGGCCCAGGACCTTGGCCTGGGACCAGTTAGGGGTTAAAGTGATGACTCACCCTATGTAAAGGAAGAATTAGCCTGCAGCCAATTACAGAAAGGTAAGCATATGTAATGGAGATAAAAAGTAAGAGACAAATAGGTGAAAAGTAAGAGACTGAGGCATGCTGAAGAGAGAGAAATGTGTCCTAAAAGTGAGTAGAATTTGTTTATCTCGGTTCACAGAGTAAGCATTTACATCCAAGAACACAGGCTCTTTCTTATCTGAGGCCTGTAGTTTGATTTTTCAGGGTGTTCTTTGAAGCAGTTTTACCAAGGACCTGCCCTAACTGCCTGCATGAATGGTTTCTTACTTTCTCCTCTCTCAGTAGGCTATCAAAGTTGTAGTCTGAGACAAATTCAGAACCTTCAATATTTTTATTAAATTAGGTAAAGAAATGAGAAGAATAAAGGAAGAAAGATCCAGTTTCATTCTCCTACATGTGGCTAGCCAATTATCCTAGCACCATTTGTTGGAAAGGGTGTCCTTTCCCTACTTTATGTTTTTGTTTGCTTGGTCGAAGACCAGTTGGCTGTAAGTATTTGGGTTTACTTCTGGGTTCTCTATTCTGTTCCATTGATCTAAGTGCCTATTTTTATACCAGTACCATGCTGTTTTGGTGACAATGGCCTTATAGTATAGATTGAAATCAGGTAATGTGATGCCTCCAGATTTGTTCTTTTTGCTTAGTCTTGCTTTGGTTATGTGGGCTCTGTTTTGGTTCCATATGAATTTTACAATTGTTTTTTCTAACTCTGTGAAGAATTATGGTGGTATTTTGATGGGGATTGCACTGAATTTGTAGATTGCTTTTGGCAGTATGATAATTTTCACAATATTTATTCTAAGCATCCATGAGCATGGAATGTGTTTCCATCTGTTTGTGTCATCTATGATTTCTTTCAGCAGTGTTTTGTAGTTTTCCTTGTGGAGGTCTTTCGACTCCTTTGTTAGGTATATTCCTAAGTATCATATTTTTTTTGCAGCTATTGTAAAAGGGGTTGAGTTCTTGATTTGATTCTCTGCTGGGTTGTTGTTGGAGTATAAAAGAGCTACTGATTTGCGTACATTAATCCTGTATCCAGAAACTTTGTCAAATTATTTTATCAGTTCTAGGAACTTTCTGGAGGAGTCCTTAGGGTTTTCAAGGTAAACAATCATATTGTCAGCAAACAGTGAGTTTGACCTCCTCTTTACCGATTTGGATGTCCTTTATTTCTTCCTCTTGGCTGATTGCTCTGGCTAGGACTTCCAGTACTATGTTGAAGAGGAGTGGTAAAAGTTGTCATCCTTGTCTTGTTCCTGTTTTCAGAGGGAATGCTTTCAACTTTTTCCCATGCAGTATTATGTTGGCTGTGGGTTTGTCACAGATGGCTTTTATTATATTGAGGTATGCCCCTTGTATGCCAATTTTGCTGTATTGGGAGGGGCCAAGGGATAAAAGACTACAAATATGGTACAATGTATACTGCTCGGGTGATGGGTGCACCAAATCTCACAAATCACCACTAAAGAACTTACTCATGTAACCAAATGCCACCTATACTCCAGTAAATTATGGAAAAATAAAATAAAAATAAATAAAAAGGAATAAATAAAATATGTATATGTACATGATGGAATACTATTCAGCCATAAAAGGATGAAATCCTCTTATTCATAACAACATGGACATTATTCTAAGTAAAATAACCCAGACATAAAAAATAAATACTGCATAAATCTCATAGGTGGAATCTAAAAAAATGATCTCATAGAAGTTAAGGGTAAAATAGTGGTTATATGAAGGCTGGTGACGGGAGGAGGAGTGGAAGGATAAACTAGGAGAAGTTGGGTCAATGGGTTCAAAGTTATAGTTAGCAATAACATGTTCTGGTGTTATATTACACAACAGGTTTACTATAACTAATAACAAAAAAACAAATCTATGAAATGTCTAAAAGCAATATTATTCAATAATATTCTTTAATAAGAATATTCTTAGTAAAACAAGAGAATGCAGATAAGAAATACAAAAAAAATAGGAAAACAATTTGTTATCTGAATGAGAAATTCAATGAGACAGATATCATAAAAAAGAACCAAACAGAAATCTTGGAATTGAAATTAGTGAATAAAATAAAAAATATAATCTAGACCTACAGTAGACTACATTAAGCAAAAAAGAATATGAACATCAATAAAGCCATTTTGAATGACTCAGTCAAACTTGAAAGAGAAAGAAAATAGAATGAAAAGAATGAAAAAAGCCTATGTGATATATGGAACACTATTGAGCAACCAAATTTTTGAATTTTGGGTGTTCATTTGCCTATCAAAACAAAATTGTCAACACAATTTTGGATACAACAGAACCCAAAGTCTCCATGACATAACATTGTTCATGTTTTAAATACAAACCAAAATTACTTGACGTATAAGGAATTCAGAAAATGTCACCCATTCCTAAGGGAAAATGCAATCAAACAGAGGTCAACCTGGATGTTAGAATTAATAGTAAAAAATTTCAAAGTAAGTAACCATTATAACAGTAGTTTTCAAAGTACAAACTGAGATCCTTTTAGTGAATCTACAAAGTCAAAATATTTTTCACAAGAATATTGTCTCACAAGTGTATATTGAAGTTTCCCAGAGGTTTTACAATATGTGATGACACCATTGCTCTTACATCATCGCATGCATTCTTACACTTAAAGATTAATTTTTAACTTCCAATATGGCAAATTTGTATATGTGTAATTAACATAAACAATGGCTCTTCTGAAATTCTCAATAAGTTTTAGGAAGTGCTTCTATCATTATAATGCTCAATGAGGTGAACAGAAATTGGCTCACAATGGAGAAAAAAACAGGAAAGCCCAGCAGAAGAAAAAAATGTAGAAAATAATGATAGAAATTTAATAACTGAAAATACAGTATTTGAAATTTTAATAAAAGATCATCTGATGGATTTAATAGTAGAATAATGACAACAAAGGAACGTCAGCAAACTTGAAGACAGTCTAATAGAAATTACTGAATTTTAAAATTATATAGAAAATATATATAGAAAAAAATAAACAAGAGTCTCATGAACTTTAGTCAATAACAAGTGGCCTAAAATATTAGGTACTTTGAGTCCAGGAAGAAATGGATATCACAGTAGACAGAAAATATATTAAAACTAATGTGTACAAGTGTATAACAAAATTAAAATAGTGAAATCATTTTACTAATCAATATCAATAAAAATTCCAATGGAAAACAGATAAGATTAATTTAAACTTGTGAATCAAATATATGGGTTTACTCTAATCTCTCTCCTACTACATTACTAAAATGAGCATATAGAAATAAAAATATGTGATTCCATAAGGACAAAAAGGATAGAAAATGACAACTGAGGTTAAGAGATTTCAAATAAATTTTTTTGAAGATTACGAACAAATAAAGATTGGTAAATGACTTGGCATAACTGAGGAATTTAGAACTGAAGTGCTTTCCACAAAAAGCTACCATTTAAAACTGACCTATTAACCATGAAGATCCCCTGAGAACACACATTTGAAACCACTGAAAACTAGACACCTCAGAAAGTGGGAGCAGTTTGACTTGGAAATGAAAAGCTCCTTCTCTAGACCCTGCTAGACCATGTAGTTTATAGGTACCCACTTTCTCTCAATCTCTCTCTCTCTCTCTCTCACACACACACACACACACACACACACACAAATATATTAAAGAACATATGAAAATCTCTAGTATGTGAAATCTGGCACTTGTCACTAACATAGCATGACCTGTAGCCTTAAGCTTTTATTTTATTGAAAAAACTCTATTTAGGCTCCAGGGAAATGATCCCTCATAATTCTTGTCTTATGCCTTAAAAAATAGGTATGGTTTTTAAACATGAAACAGGTTTGTGAGTTGCAGTACTGCAGACATCTGAAGCAAGTAGTGTTTTCAAGTGCAGGAGAGATTTGAGAGGTGAAAGCACATTGACAAAAAATAATTTTGTAGAGAAAAAGAAATGCTTTTAAAATTTGTTGGAAATGTAAATTAGTTCAACCACTGTAGAAGACAGTGTGGCAAATCCTCAAAGACCTGAAGACATAAATATTATTCAACCCAGCAATCTCATTACAGGGTATATATCCAAAGAAATACAAATTGTTCTATGATATAGACGCGTGCATATGTATGTTCATTGCAGCACTATTCAGAATAGCAAAAACATGGAATCAACCTAAATGCTCATCAATGATAAAATGGATAAAGAAAATGTGGGCATTTACACACTGGTGGGCCTTCTGGTGCCCACTCAGCCTTCTGATTCCCACTTACACCATGGAATACTATGCAGCCACAAAAAAGAAGATCACGTCCTTTGCAGGAACATGAATGGAGTTAGAGGCCATTATCCTTAGCAAAGTAACACAGGAACAGAAAACCAAATGCCACATGTTCTCACTTATAAGTGGGAGCTAAATGATGTGAACACATGGACATATAGAGAGGAACAACACACACTGGGGCCTATAAGAGAATAGAAGGTGAAAGGATGAAGAGGATCAGAAAAAATAACTAATGGGTACTAGGCATAATTCCTTGGCAATGAAATAATCTGTATAAAAAACCCCATAACACAACTTGACCTATATAACAAATCTGTACATGCACCCCTGAACTTAAAATAAAAGTTAAACTAAAAAAATACAAAGGATAAAAAAATGAAAAGTTGGTTTTTGAAAATATAAACAAAATCAACAAACCACTACCAAGATTAATAAAGAAAAATGAGAAATACCAAAATAAAATCAGAAATAAAAGGGAGATATTACAACTGAACACAGAAATGAAAAAGTTCATCAAAGACTATTATGAACAAGTATGGGCTAACAAATAAAAAAATCCAGTAGAAATAGATTAATTCCTGAACATATACAAATTACAAAGATTGAACCAGGAAGAAATATAAAACCTGAACTGAACAGACCAATATGAAGTAATGAGATTGAATCGGTAATAAAAAGTCTCCCAATAAATAAAAACCAAGGACCAAATGGCTTTACTGCTGAGTTTTGCCAAATTTATAAAGAACTAAGGCTAACTCTTCAAAACATTCAAAGCAATGAAGACAAGGGAATTATTGCTAATTCATTCTACAAGGCCAGCACTACCCTGACACCAAAACTATACAAGGACACAACAAAAAAGAAGACTACAGGACAATATACCTGAGGAACCTAGACACAAAAAATCCCAAACAAAATACTAGCAAAATGAATCCAGCAACACATAAAAAAAAAAAAATTAGGCTAGGTGCAGTGGCTCACACCTGTAATCCCAGCACTTTGGGAGGCCAAGGCAGGTGAATCACTTGAGGCCAGGAGTTTGAGACCATCCTGGCCAACATGGTGAAACCCCATCTTTACTAAAAAATACAAAAATTAGCCGGGCATGGTGGTGCATGCCTGTAGTCCCAGCTACTCGTGAGGGTGAGGCAGGAGAATCGCTTGGACCCTGGAGGTGGAGGTTGCAGTGAACCAAGATTGCATCACTGCACTCCAGCCTGGGTGGCAGAGCAAGATTCCGTCTCAGGAAAAAGTAATAACAATGATAATAATATATCATGATCATGTGGAATCTATCCACTTGATGTAAGTATGGTTAGACATATGCAAATCAATGAATGTGATATGTTACATCAACAAAATGAAGGACAAAAAACATACGATTACATCAACAGATACAGAAAAAGCATTTGAAAAAAATATTATCTTTTCATAGTAATAACTCTCAAAAATTTAGGCATAGAAGAAACATACCTCAACAAAATAAGCACAATAGTGACAAACCCACAGCTAACATAATATTGGATGGGAAAAAGCTGAAAGTCTTTCCTTTAAAAACTAGAACCAGACAAGTATGACCAATTTTACCACTGTTATTCAACTTATTTAAAAGGTCATAAGCAGAGCAATAAAGCTATAGAAAGAAATAAAGGGCATCCAAGTTGGAAAAAAGGAAGTCGAACTGTCCCTCTTTACAGATTACATGACCTTATACATAAAGAAAAACATAAGGATTCCACAAAGAATCTATTAGTACTAAAAACAAGTTCACGAAAGTCATAGAATACAAAAATCAACATATGAAAACCTGTAATGTTTCTATAAATCCCTAAAAAGAATTGATAAAGCAATCACATTTACAATGACTACAAAAAATAAGATACCTAGGAATAAATTTAACCCAGGAAGTGAAAGGTCTCTACAAAAAAAAAAAAGACACTGATGAAAGAAATTTGAATTGGACAACAAAAATAGAAAGACATCCAATATGAATCAGAGAATTAATAGGTTTTTTTTCCTTTCTAATTATTTTATTTTATTTCAAGTTCTGGGGTACATGTACAGGATGTGCAGGTTTATTACATAAGTAAACATTTGCCATGGTGGTTTGCTGCACCAATCAATCCATCACCTAGATATTAAGCCTGGCATGCATTAGTCTTTTTTCCTGATGCTCTCCCCCCACACCCTCACCTGACAGGCCCCAGTGTGTATTTTGCCCCTCCCTGTGTCCATGTGTTCTCATTGTTCAGCTCCCACTTAAAGTAAGAACATGCAGTGTTTGGTTCCTGTTCCTGTGTTAGTATGCTGAGGATAATAGCTTCCAGCTTCATCCATGTCCCTGCAAGGAACATGATGTTGTTCCTTTTTATGGCTGCATAGTATTCCATGGTGTATATGTACCACATTTTCTTTATCTAATCTGTTATTGATAGGCATTTAGGTTGATTTAATGTATCTGCTATTGGGAATAGTGGAGCAATGAACATATGCGTGCATGTATCTTTATAATAGAATGATTTATATTCCTTTGGGTATATACCCAGTAATGGGATTGCTGGGTCAACAAATGGTATTTCTAGTTCTAAATCTTTGAGGAATCTCCACACTATCTTTCACAAGGGTTGAACTAATTTACATTCCCACCAACAGTGTAAAATCATCCCTTTTTCTCTGCAACCCCATCAGTATCTGGTTTTTTTTTTCTTGACTATTTAATAATCACCATTCTGACTGGTGTATGATGGTATCTCGTGGAGGTTTTAATTTGCATTTCTTGAATGATACGTGATGTTGAGCTTTTTTTCATATGTTTCTTGGCCACATGTATGTCTTCTTTGGATAAGTGACTGTTCATGTCATTTGCCCACTTTTTAATAGGGCTGTTTGTTAAAGTGACCATCCTACCCCCCAAAATTTACAAATTTATTACAATCCCTTTCAAAATACCAATGACATTCTAACAGAAGTAGGAAAAACCATCTTAAAATTTTATGAAACCACAAAAGGCCTTAAATCAGGGGTTCCCAAATCTTAGGCCATACTGGTCCATGACCTCTTAGGAACCAGGCCACACATCAGGAGGTAAGTGGCAAGTGAGCATTACTGCCTGAGTTCCACCTTCTGTCAGATCAGCTGCAGCATTAGATTTTCATAGAAGCATGAATCCTATGGTGAACTGTGCATCTGAGGGATCTAGGTTGTGCATTCCTTATGAGAATCTAACTAATGCCTGATTATCTGAGGTGGAACAGTTTCATCCCAAAACCTTCCCTCCCCACTCCATCTGTGGAGAAATTATCTTCCATGAAACTAGTCACTGGTGCCAAAAAGGTTGGCAGCTGCTGCCCTAAAAAGCCAAAGAAATCCTGAGAAAAAGGAACAAAGCTACATGCTTCATAATACCTTACTTCAAAATATACTACAAAGCTATAGTAACCAAAACAGCATGGTATTGGTACAAAAATAGACAAATCATTTCATGGAACAGAATAGAGGACCCAGAAAAAATTCATGTATTTATAGTCAATTAATTTTTGACAAAGGTGCCAAGAACATATATTGAGGAAAAGGCATCTTGTTTAATAAATGGTGCTGAGCAAAGTTGATATTCATATGCAAAATAATGAACTAGACCCTGTCTCATATTATGTTTAAAAATCAATTAAAAAACTGATTAAAGGCATAAATGAAAGACATAAAACTATAGAACTACTAGGAGAAAACACAGGGGAAACACCTTAGACTACTTGCCTAAGCAAACTTAAGACCTCAAAAGCACAGTCAATAAAAACAAAAATAGACAAGTGGGTCTATATGAAACTAAAATCTTCTGCACAGAAAATGAAACAATCAACAGAATGAAGAGACTAACTGTAGAATGGGGAAAAGATATTTTCAAACTATTCATGTGACAAAGGACTATTATACAGAATATACAAGGAACTCAAACAACTCAACAGCAAAACAACCAAATAATACTATTAAAAGTGGGCAAAGGATCTGCCTAGACATCTTTCAAAAGAAGACATATAAATGGCCAACAGGTGCCTTAAAAGCAGTTAAACATGACTAATCATCAAGGAAATGCAAATCCAACTAATAATGAGACAGCATGTTACTTCAGTTAGAATGACTATTATCAGAAAGACAAAAAAATGTAAAATTCTGGACAGGATGCTCAGAAAAGGTAATACATACTGTTTTTAGGAATTCACATTAGTACAGTCATTATGAACCAGATTATGGAGGTTTCTTAAAAAACTGAAAATGGAACTACTATATAATCTGTCCATCTCAGTAATGGGTATTTATTCAAGGTAAAGAAAATTGGTATATTAAAGAGATTCCTGCACCCCCATGTTTACTGTAGCACTATTCACAATAGTTAAAATATGGACTCAACCTATATTCTCATCAACAGATGAATGGATACAGAAAATGTGGTAAATACGCACAATAGAATACTATTTAGCCATATAAGAATAAAATTCTGTCGTTGGCAACAATGTGAATGTAACTGGAGGTCATTATTTTAAGTGAAATAAGCCAGGCATAGAAAGACAAATATTGTATGTTCTCACTCACATGTAAGAGATAAAAATCGTCCATCTAATGGAGGCAGAAGAGTAGAATGATAATTACCAAAGGATGAGATGTTCATAAGACATAGAATGAAGAGAGGTTAGGTAATGGGTACAAATATACATTTAAACACAAATAATACATTCTAGTGTTCTATAGCACAGTAGGGTGACTACAATTAACAATATTTTATATATTTCAAAATAGCTGGAGGAGAAAATTTGGAACTTTTCCAACACAAAGAAATGATAAATGTTTAATGTGATGGATATCCTAAATACCTTGATGTGATTATTACACATTGTATGCATATAGCAAAATTCCACATGTATGCCCTAAACATGAAAAAACATTATTTATCAATAAAAAAATAAAAACGAAGTCAACTAGGAGGTTAGGGAAATGACAGGATGAATTGCAGATTGTGAGAAAATATTCTAACTGCATTGCATGTATACGGAGTAACCTCACTGAAGGGAGTTGAGGGAAAGTTGCTGACCAAAGTAACTTTAGAAATCACTAAAAATTTGTAAAGCAAGACCATATATTGTGACAAAAGGAATAATCCACGTATCAGCCAGCGTTCTCTAAAAGGACAGAATAGGGTAGATGAATATATGAGGGGGGGTTTATTAGGAGTACTGACACATGATCACAAGGTGAAGTCCCACAATAGGCCGTCTGCAAGATGAGGAGCCAGGAAGCCAGTGGGTGTTCCAAAACCTTGAAAGTAGGGAAGCCAACAGTGCAGCCTCCAGTCTGTGGCCAAAGGCCTGAGAGCCCCTGACAAATCACTCGTGTAAGTCCAATAGTCCAAAAGCTGAAGAACTTGGAGTCTGATGTTCCAGAGCAGGAAGCATCCAGTATGGGAAAAAGATGGAGCCCAGAGGACTTAGCCAGTCTAGTCTTTCCATGTTCTTCTGCCTGCTTTTATCCTAGGCACATTGGCAGCTGATTTCATGGTGCCCACCCAGGTTGAGGGTGGGTCTGTCCCTCTCAGTCCACTGACTCAAATGTTAATCTTCTTTGGCAACACCCTCACAGACACACCCAGGAACGACACTTTGCATCCTTCAATCTAATCAAGTAGATACTCAATATTAACCATCACAATCCATAAGCACTGTAGTCGTTAGTAAAGTTGTTTCTTATGGGGTTATGAGTTGACAATTCTGAAACTGCTGTACATGTATATACAAAATAAATAAGTAAATGGATGGCAGATAGTAAGAGCCAGGTTTCTTACCTTTAGAAAAGGAGGTTACAGGTAAGTAAGAGGGAAAGACTAGAATAAACCACATGGCACTCGAATAGAGCAGAGAGAGACATCAGTATAAACTCATGTATAGTTTAATATAATACAGATGAGAGGGCCTAGAAACAGTGGCACTGCAGTAGCAATGAGCATATTCTGAATTAAGGTCTCAGTTTCTAAAGGTTATTTTCCAATAAAGGAACCCAGGGCTCCTTGCAGACATAACTTATTTTACAACAGAGACAGGGAATATACAAGATGACAATGGAGCATCTTGTAGTACTTGAAAGTTATGAAATTCTCAACAACAACAAAAAATGATAGCGGCATGCCAAAGGGATTGAGGCACCATGATGAAAATGCTCCCAATACAAAAGTTGGAAGAATTCAAGCAAAAAATAAGTATAATGCTATTGGATTATAACATAATATATGAAGTAATTTTCCATTATTTCATACTGATACAAATAACATGATCAAAAAGTACATAAATGAGAGAGGAGGTAAATCTCCTGTACATAACAATGACAAATAATTTGTACACTGCTATTTCTCTTCAAGGAAGTAGACCTTAGCTACCATCTCCCACAACCACTCAATTGGAAATTATACTTAGTGACTTGTTATAAAAAAAAAGTAGAGTATAAATAGGGGGAATACAATAACTTCACATTAAAAATGTGGTGACACTACATCAGTAAAATGATCAAAGTTAACATCATCAGTTGTAAGTCAGTAACCCTGATAGCATGTATCCATGAATGATGTAATAAGAATGGACTTGTATTACTTAGTATTCTCAAAATAAACAGAATCAATAGGCTGTGTGTGTGTGTGTGTAGATGTGCTTGTATGTGTAATTTATTATAAGGACCTGGCTCTCATGATTATGGAGACTGACAAGTCTAAATTTGCCGTGTGGGCTGGGAGACTTGAGACTCAGGAAAGCCCGCAGTGCAGTTCCAGTACACAGGAGGGTAACCTGGAGACCTAGACAGTCAATGATGCTCATGAAATCTGAAGTCAGTCTGCTAGGAAATTTTATCTTGCTCAAGGAGGCTGGTCTTTTATTCTATATAGGACTTTAACTGATAACTAGGTCATAATTCTAACTAATCATAAGTCAACTATCCTACATAAAACCAAATAAACATTAACCATTCCCTTTCCCCAGAAAAGGATGAAAAGTTTTTAAATGATATGTATTTTTCTCCTTAATAGTCTGTAACTTTAATAGTATAAAGTTAACAATACTTAAATACTATAATGTTAACTCAATTCATTTTATGTTATATGATTGAGGGCTAGGAGAAGAAAGAAAAAATAGATGTTTGTAGCTGTGTGATCTTATTTCTGGGTTCTCTATTCTGTTCCATCGATCTATGTGTCTCTTCTTGTACCAGTACCATGTTGTTTTGGTTGCTGTAGCCCTGCAGTATAGTTTGCAGTCAGGTAGTGTGATACCTCTAGGTTTGTTCTTTTTGCTTAGGATTGCCTTGGCTATTCAGGCTCATTTTTGGTTTCATTAAAATAGCTTCTTCTTTCTCTAGTTCTGTAAATAATGTCAATGGTAGTTTAATGGGAATAGCATTGAATCTATAAATTGCTTTGGGCAGTATGGTCATTTTCACAACAATGATTCTTCCTATCCATGAGCATGGAAACTTTTTCCATTTGCTTGTGTCCTCTCTGATTTCTCTGAGCAGTGGTTTGTAGTTCTCCTTATAGAGATCTGTCACTTCCCTTGTTAGATGTATGCCTAGGATTTTATTCTTTTTGTGGCAATTGTAATTGGGATTGCCTTTCTGATTTGGATATCGGCTTGACTGTTGCTGGTTGATAGGAATGCTAGTGACTTTTGCACATTGATTTTGTATCCTGAGCCTTTGCTGAAGTTACTTATCAGCTTAGGAAGCCTTTGGGCTGAGACAATGGAGTTTTCAAGATATAGGATCATGTCATCTGCAAACAGGGATAGTTTGACTTCCTCTCTTTTTATTTGGATGCCTTTATTTCTCTCTTTTGCCTGATTGCCCTGGCCAGAACTTCTAATACCATGTTGAATAGAAGAGGTGAGAGAGGCCATCCTTATCCTGTGCTGGTCTTCAAGGGGAATGCTTCCAGCTTTTGCCCATTCTGTATGATAATGGCTGTGAGTTTGTGATAGATCGCTCTTAATATTTTGAGGTATGTTCCTTTAATATCTAATTTATTGAGAGTATTTAACATGAAGCAATGTTAAGTTTTATCAAAAGTCTTTTCTGTATTGAGATAATCATGTGGCATTTGTCTTTAGTTCTGTTTATGTGACAAATCACATTTATTGATTTGCATATGTTGAACCAACCTTGCATCCTGGGGATGAAGCCTACTTGATCGTGGTGGATAAGCTTTTTGATATGCTGCTGGATTCAGTTTGCCAATATTTTGTTGAGGACTTTTGCATTGATGTTCATCAAGGATATTGGCCTGAAGTTTTCTTTTTTTGTTGTTGTATCTCTGCCAGGTTTTGATATCAGGTTGATGCTGGCTTCATAGAATGAGTTAGCAAGGAGTCCATCCTTTTCCCCATTTTCTTTCAAACAGTTTCAGTAGGAATGGTACCAGCTCTTCTTTGTACATCTGACAGAATTCAGCTCTAAATCCATCTGGTCCTAAGCTGTTTTGGTTTGGTAGGCTATCCTGGCTCAGTCTTGGAAGGATGTATGTGTCCAGGAATTTATCCATTTCTTCTAGATTTTCTAGTTTGTGGGCATAGAGGTATTTATATTTGCTGATGGTTTTTTGTGTTTCTGTAGGGTCAGTGGTGATACCTCCCTTAAGATTTCTGATTTTGTTTATTTGAATTCTTTCTCTTCTCTTCTTTGTTAGTCTAACTATTGGACTATTTTATTAATTTTTTCAAAAAACAGCTCCTGGACTCATTGATCTTTGGAATGGTTTTTCTCATCTCTATATCCTTCTGCTCTGCTCTGATTTTGGTAATTTCTTCTCTTCTGCTAGGTTTGGGGATTGTTTGCTCTTGGTTCTCTAGTTCTTTTAGTTATGATGTTAAGTTGTCAACTTGAAATCTTTCTAGCTTTTTGATGAGGGCATTTAGTGCTATAAATTTTCCTCTTAACACTGCCTTAGCTATGTCCCAGGGATTCTGGTACATTGTAATATCTGATCTTCTGCAAACCTCACAAAAACAAGCAATGGGAAAAAGATTCCCTATTTAATAAATGGTCCTGGAATAACTGACTAGCCATATGCAGAAAAAAGAAACTGGACCCCTCCCTCCTACCATATACAAAAATCAAGTCAAGATGGGTTAAAGACTTAACTGTAAACCCAAAAACTACTAAAACTCTAGAAGAAAACCTAGGCAATACCATTCAGGACGTAGGCATGGGCAAAGATTTCATGATCAAGATGCCAAAAGCAATTGGAACAAAAGCAAAAATTGACAAATGTAATCTAATTAAACTAAAGAGCTTCTTCACAACAAAAGAAACTATGAATAGAGTAAACAGACAACCTACAGAATGGGAGAAAAATTTTACAAACTATGCATCTGACAAAATTCTAGTATCCAGTGTCTATAAGCAACTCAAACACATTTACAAAGAAAACCCCATTAAAAAGTGGGCAAAGGACATGAACAGACATTTCTCAGAAGAAGACATATATGTGGCCAAAAGCATATAAAAAAAGCTCAACATCACTAACAATTAGAGAAAAGCAAATCAAAACCACAGTGAGATATCATCTCACACCACTCAGAATGGCTATTACTAAAAAGTCAAAAAATAGTAGATGCTGGTGAGGTTGTAGAGAAAACGAAATGCTTTTAAAATTTGGTGGAAGTGTAAATTAGTTCAACCACTGTGGAAGACAGTGTGGCAAATCCTCGAAGACCTGAAGACAGAATACTATTCAACCCAGCAATCCTATTACTGGATATATACCCAAAGGAATAGAAATTGTTCTATCATATATACATGTGCATGTGTATGTTCATTGCAGCACTGTTCACAGTAGCAAAGGCATGGAATCAACCTAAATGCTCATCAATGATAAAACAAATAAAGAAAATGTGGTATATTTACAACATGGAATACTCTGCAGCCATAAAAAAGAACAAGATCATGTCATTTGCAGGAACATGAATGATGCTGGAGGCCATTATTCTTAGCAAACAATTGCAAGAACAGAAAACCAAATACCACATGTTCTCACTTATAAGTGGAAGCTGAACAGTGAGAACACATGGACACATAGAAAGGAGCAACATACATGGGGCCTTTTGGAGTGCAGAGGGTGGGAGGAGGGCGAGGATAAGGAAAATTAACTAATGGATACTAGGCTTAATACCTGAGTGATAAAATAGTCTGTACAACAACCCCCCAGGACACACATTTACCTATGTAACAAACCTACACACCCTGCACATGTACCCTTGAACTTAATGAAAAGAAAAAAAATAGATGTCTGATATACACACACATTAAAAACAAACAAAGAGCAAACACTCATAACAAGTGCAGTCTTCATTTCTGTAACTGGTCATATGATCATAGCTGGTATTTACAACTAAATTTTCCCACTCCTCATTCAGTATCCTTTTTGACTTCAGCAATAATCCCAACCAGCTGTTTTTCTTCAAATCTTCATTTCTGAATGGTCTGGACCATAAGTAGTTTGCCTGAGTTGGATTACTGTAGTTTTCTATTGACTTTTGGCACAAGGCATGGTTATACCAAGAGACACTGTAAGGGAGCTCTTATATACCAGACATACTCTTTCTTACCTCCATTGTGGAGTAGCAGTCCAATTTATCCTTGGTAGTCAGGATCAATAACCTCAGCCAGCATAGTAACTTTCTTCTTCTTTGCCTGTTGATTCAGAAGCATGTGGAGCCCAAAGTTACTGTAGCTCACTTAGCTTCCAGTTTAATATAATTATTGTTGCTTTTCATAGTAGAAGCATTTCTCCCTTTTGAACTAAGATCTCTAGGCCAACATTGCATAATGTATTAATATGAATGAAAATTATAACACTGAGAGATAAAATACAGTGCAACATGGGTGAGGGTTATGGGCATTTGGAACACTTATCCATGTAACTTACTTATGCATTCAAGTTCTGCTTAGGCCTCATCAGCTATATGCCACTTCTATTCGATGATAAAATATGCCTGGGCATGTTCAACTTTATGGATTGGTGAGTCATATAACACCAAGCTCGTGATACTTGGCTCAGGTCACATTGTAACTTGATAATCCATGATCAAGTGTGCAGTTTCTACTAAAGCCCAATAGCAGGCCAAGAGCTGTCTCCCAAAAAGGAGAGTAGTTATCTTCAGAAGACAGCAGGGCCTGGCTCCAAAATACTAAAAGCCTGCAGTAAAATTTACCTATTGGAGGTTGGCAAAGGCTCCCAAGAGAAACTCCATATTCCACTAACACTTCATGCACTATTGGATCTGCTGGATTGTGAAGTCCAAGAAGTGGTGCAGCGTGTATGGCAGCCTGAAATTGTTGCAAAGCCTTTTCTTGTTCTGATCTCCACATAAAACTGGCAGCTTCTCAAGTCACTAGGTAAATGGGCTGGGGTAGCCTGCCCAAATGAAGAATGTTTTGCTGCTAAAATTCAAAAAAGACCACTAAGTATTGTGCCTCCTTTTTAGTTACAGGAGTGGCCAGATGCAACAATTTAGCCTTCATCTAAGCAGGATTATCTTAATATTTCCTACAACCCTGGACTCCTAGAAATTTCACTGTGGTAGAAGGTACCTCAGTTTTTGTCAGATTTATTCCCACTCCCTGGCATCAGTTGAGAGTAATTACTATTTCTTGCTTACTAGACCCAGTCAGCATAATGTTATCAATGTATTGGACCAGTGTAATAGCTTGTGGAAGTAAAAGGTGATCGAGATACCTGTTAATTAAATTACCACATGTACCTAGAGAGTTGTTACATACCTGAGTTAAGACAGTGATGGTGTATTGTTGGTCTTTTCAGCTGAAAGCGAGCTGCTTCTAGTGGTCTTTATTAACATGATAGAGAAAAATACATTTGCGATACAAATAGCTTCACACGGGGTGGAGCCAAGATAGCCGAATAGGAACAGCTCCAGTCTACAGCTCCCAGCGTGAGCAACGCAGAAGACGGGTGATTTCTGCATTTCCATCTGAGGTACCGTGTTCATCTCACTAGGGAGTGCCAGACAGTGGGTGCAGGACAGTGGGTGCAGCGCATCAGGCACGAGCCGAAGCAGGGCGAGACATGGCCTCACTTGGGAAGCACAAGGGGTCAGGGAGTTCCCTTTCCTAGTCAAACAAAGGGATGACAGACAGCACCTGGAAAATAGGGTCACTCCCACCCTAATACTGCGCTTTTGCAATGCGCTTAAAAAACGGCACACCAGGAGATTATA
This sequence comes from Pongo abelii, assembly GCF_028885655.2. Taxonomy (NCBI): domain Eukaryota; kingdom Metazoa; phylum Chordata; class Mammalia; order Primates; family Hominidae; genus Pongo; species Pongo abelii. The sequence goes on from NC_072008.2 coordinate 85,357,125, forward strand.
TCCCGCACCTGGCTCAGAGGGTCCTACGCCCACAGAGTCTAGCTGATTGCTAGCACAGCAGTCAGATCAAACTGCAAGGTGGCAGCGAGGCTGGGGGAAGGGCGCCTGCCATTGCCAAGGCTTGATTAGGTAAACAAAGCAGCCAGGAAGCTCGAACTGGGTGGAGCCCACCACAGCTCAAGGAGGCCTGCCTGCCTCTGTAGGCTCCACCTCTGGGGGCAGGGCACAGACAAACAAAAAGACAGCAGAAACCTCTGCAGACTTAAATGTCTCTGTCTGACAGTTCTGAAGACAGTAGTGGTTCTCCCACCATGCAGCTGGAGATCTGAGAACGGGCAGACTGCCTCCTCAAGTGAGTCCCTGACCCCCAAGTGGCCTAACTGGGAGGCACCCCCCAGTAGGGGCAGACTGACACCTCACATGGCCGGGTACACCTCTGAGACAAAACGTCCAGAGAAACAATCAGGCAGCAGCATTTGCGGATCACTAATATCCACTGTTCTACAGCCACCGCTGTTCTGCAGCCACCGCTGCTGATACCCAGGCAAACAGGGTCTGGAGTGGACCTCTAGCAAACTCCAACAGACCTGCAGCTGAGGGTCCTGTCTGTTAGAAGGAAAACTAACAAACGGAAAGGACATCCACACCAAAAACCCATCTGTACATCACTATCATCAAAGACCAAAAGTAGATAAAACCACAAAGATGGGGAAAAAACAGAGCAGAAAAACTGGAAACTCTAAAAAGCAGAGCACCTCTCCTCCTCCAAAGGAATGCAGCTCCTCACCAGCAACGGAACAAAGATGGACGGAGAATGACTCTGACGAGTTGAGAGAAGAAGGCTTCAGACAATCAAACTACTCCGAGCTACAGGAGGAAATTCAAACCAATGGCAAAGAAGTTAAAAACTTTGAAAAAAAATTAGATGAATGGATACCTAGAATAACCAATGCAGAGAAGTCCTTAAAGGAGCTGATGGAGCTGAAAGCCAAGGCTTGAGAACTACGTGAAGAATGCAGAAGCCTCAGGAGCCAATGCGATCAACTGCAAGAAAGGGTATCAGTGATGGAAGACGAAATGAATGAAATGAAGTGAGAAGGGAAGTTGAGAGAAAAAAGAATAAAAAGAAATGAACAAAGCCTCCAAGAAATATGGGACTATGTGAAAAGACCAAATCTGCATCTGATTGGTGTACCTGAAAGTGACGGGGAGAATGGAACCAAGTTGGAAAACACTCTGCAGGATATTATCCAGGAGAACTTCCCCAAACTAGCAAGGCAGGCCAACATTCAGATTCAGGAAATACAGAGAATGCCACAAAGATACTCCTCGAGAAGAGCAACTCCAAGACACATAATTGTCAGATTCACCAAAGTTGAAATGAAGGAAAAAATGTTAAGGGCAGCCAGAGAGAAAGGTCGGGTTACCCACAAAGGGAAGCCCATCAGATTAACAGCGGATCTCTCTGCAGAAACTCTACAAGCCAGAAGAGAGCAGGGGCCAATATTCAACATTCTTAAAGAAAAGAATTTTCAACCCAGAATTTCATATCCTGCCAAACTAAGCTTCATAAGTGAAGGAGAAATAAAATACTTTACAGACAAGCAAATGCTGAGAGATTTTGTCACCACCAGGCCTGCCCTAAAAGAGCTCCTGAAGGAAGCGCTAAACATGGAAAGGCACAACCGGTACCAGCCACTGCAAAAACATGCCAAGTCATAAAGACCACCAGGGCTAAGAAGAAACTGCATCAACTAACGAGCAAAATAGTCAGCTAACATCATAATGACAGGATCAAATTCACACATAACAATATTAACTTTAAATGTCAATGGGCTAAATGCTCCAATTAAAAGACACAGACTGGCAAATTGGATAAAGAGCCAAGACCCATCAGTGTGCTGTATTCAGGAAACCCATCTCACATGCAGAGACACACATAGGCTCAAAATAAAGGGATGGAGGAAGATCTACCAAGCAAATGGAAAACAAAAAAAGGCAGGGGTTGCAATCCTAGTCTCTGTTAAAACAGACTTTAAACCAACAATCATCAAAAGAGACAAAGAAGGCCATTATATAATGGTAAAGGGATCAGTTCAACAAGAAGTGCTAACTATCCTAAATATATATGCACCCAATACAGGAGCACCCAGATTCATAAAGCAAGTCCTGAGTGACCTACAAAGAGACTTAGACTCCCACACAATAATAATGGGAGACTTTAACACCCCACTGTCAACATTAGACAGATCAACGAGACAGAAAGTTAACAAGGATACCCAGGAATTGAACTCAGCTCTGCACCAAGTGGACCTAATAGACATCTACAGAACTCTCCACCCCAAATCAACAGAATATACGTTCTTTTCAGCACCACACCACACCTATTCAAAAATTGACCACATAGTTGGAAGTAAAGCACTCCTCAGCAAATGTAAAAGAACAGAAATTATAACAAACTGTCTCTCAGACCACAGTGCAATCAAACTAGAACTCAGGATTAAGAAACTCACTCAAAACCATGCAACTACATGGAAACTGAACAACCTGCTCCTGAATGACTACTGGGTACATAACGAAATGAAGGCAGAAATAAAGATGTTCTTTGAAACCAACGAGAACAAAGACACAACATACCAGAATCTCTGGGACACATTCAAAGCAGTTTGTAGAGGGAAATTTATAGCACTAAATGCCCACAAGAGAAAGCAGGACAGATCCAAAATTGACACCCTAACATCACAATTAAAAGAACTAGAAAAGCAAGCGCAAACACATTCAAAAGCTGGCAGAAGGCAAGAAATAACTAAAATCAGAGCAGAACTGAAGGAAATAGAGACACAAAAAAACCTTCAAAAAATTAATGAATCCAGGAGCTGTTTTTTTTTGAAAAGATCAACAAAATTGATAGACCGCTAGCAAGACTAATAAAGAAGAAAAGAGAGAGGAATCAAATAGACACAATAAAAAATGATAAAGGGGATATCACCACCGATCCCACAGAAATACAAACTACCATCAGAGAATACTAAAAACTCCTCTACGCAAATATACTAGAAAATCTAGAAGAAATGGATAAATTCCTGGACACATACATCCTCCCAAGACTAAACCAGGAAGAAGTTGAGTCTCTGAATAGACCAATAACAGGAGCTGAAATTGTGGCAATAATCAATAGCTTACCAACCAAAAAAAGTCCAGGACCAGATGGATTCACAGCCGAATTCTACCAGACGTATAAGGAGGAGCTGGTACCATTCCTTCTGAAACTATTCCAATCAAGAGAAAAAGAGGAAATCCTCCCTAACTCATTTTATGAGGCCAGCATCATCCTGATACCAAAGCCGGGCAGAGACACAACCAAAAAAGAGAATTTTAGACCAATATCCTTGATGAACATTGATGCAAAAATCCTCAATAAAATACTGGCAAACCGAATCCAGCAGCACATCAAAAAGCTTATCCACCACGATCAAGTGGTCTTCATCACTGGGATGCAAGGCTGGTTCAACATATGCAAATCAATAAATGTAATCCAGCATATAAACAGAACTAGTGGCAAAAACGACATGATTATCTGTATAGATGCAGAAAAGGCCTTTGACAAAATTCAACAATCCTTCATGTTAAAAACTCTCAATAAATTAGGTATTGATGGGACGTAGCTCAAAATAATAAAAGCTATCTATGACAAACCCACAGCCAATATCATACTCAATGGGCAAAAACTGGAAGCATTCCCTTTGAAAACTTGCACAAGACAGGAATGCCCTCTCTCACCGAACCTATTCAACACAGTGTTGGAAGTTCTGGCCAGGGCAATTAGGCAGGAGAAGGAAATCAAGGGTATTCAGTTAGGAAAAGAGGAAGTCAAATTGTCCCTGTTTGCAGATGACATGATTGTATATCTAGAAAACCCCACTGTCTCAGCCCAAAATCTCCTTAAGCTGATAAGCAACTTCGGCAAAGTCTCAGGATAAAAAATTAATGTACAAAAATCACAAGCATTCTTATACACCAGTAACAGACAGAGAGCCAAATCATGAGTGAACTCCCATTCACAATTGCTTGAAAGAGAATAAAATACCTAGGAATCCAACTTACAAGGGATGGGAAGGACCTCTTCAAGGAGAACTACAAACCACTGCTCAATGAAATCAAAGAGGATACAAACAAATGGAAGAACATTTCATGCTCATGGGTAGGAAGACTCAACATTGTGAAATGCCCATACTGCCCAAGGTAATTTATAGATACAATGCCATCCCCATCAAGCTACCAATGACTTTCTTCACAGAATTGGAAAAAACTACTTTAAACTTCATATGGAATCAAAAAAGAGCCCGCATCGCCAAGTCAATCCTAAGCCAAAAGAACAAAGCCGGAGGCATCACGCTACCTGACTTCAAACTGTACTACAAGGCTACAGTAACCAAAACAGCACGGTACTGGTACCAAAACAGAGATATAGAACAATGGAACAGAACAGAGCCCTCAGAAATAATGCCGCATATCTACAACCATCTGATCTTTGACAAACCTGACAAAAACAAGCAATGGGGAAAGGATTCCCTATTTAATAAATGGTGCTGGGGAAACCAGCCAGCCATATGTAGAAAGCTGATACTGGATCCCTTCCTTACACCTTATACAAAAATTAATTCAAGATGGATTAAAGACTTATATGTTAGACCTAAAACCATAAAAACCCTAGAAAAAAACCTAGGCAATACCTTTCAGGACATAGGCATAGACAAGGATTTCATGTCTAAAACACCAAAAGCAATGGCAACAAAAGCCAAAATTGACACATGGGATCTAATTAAACTAAAGAGCTTCTGCACAGCAAAAGAAACTACCATCAGAGTGAACAGGCAACCTACAAAATGGGAGAAAATTTTGTCATCTGACAAAGGGCTAATATCCAGAATCTACAATGAACTCAAACAAATTTACAAGAGAAAAACAAACAACTCCATCAAAAAGTGGGCGAAGGATATGAACAGACATTTCTCAAAAGAAGACATTTATGCTGCCAAAAAACACATGAAAAAATGCTCGCCATCACTGGCCATCAGAGAAATGCAAATCAAAACCACAATGAGATACCATCTCACACCAAAATGGCAATCTTAAAAAGGCAGGAAACAACAGGTGCTGGAGAGGATGTGGAGAAATAGGAATATTTTTACACTGTTGGTGGGACTGTAAACTAGTTCAACCATTGGGGAAGTCAGTGTGGCGATTCCTCAGGGCTCTAGAACTAGAAATACCATTTGACCCAGCCATCCTATTACTGGGTATATATCCAAAGGATTATAAATCATGCTGCTATAAAGACACATGCACACGTATGTTTATTGCGGCACTATTCACAATAGCAAAGACTTGGAACCAACCCAAATGTCCAACAACGATAGACTGGATTAAGAAAATGTGGCACATATACACCATGGAATACTATGCAGCCATAAAAAATGATGAGTTCATGTCCTTTTTAGGGACATGGATGAAACTGGAAACCATCATTCTCAGCAAACTATCGCAAGGACAAAAAACCAAACACTGCATGCTCTCACTCATAGGTGGGAATTGAACAGTGAGAACACATGGACACAGGAAGGGGAATATCACACTCTGGGGACTGTTGTGGGGTGGGGGGAGGGGGGAGGGATAGCATTAGAAGATATACCTAATGCTAAATGACGAGTTAATGGGTGCAGCACACCAACATGGCACATGTATATATATACAACAAACCTGCACATTGTGCACATGTACCCTAAATCTTAAAGTATAATAATAATAAAATTAAAAAAAAAAAAAACAAATAGCTTCACGCTAGGTAACAGAATATGTGTTGATTTTCTCTAGCAATAAATTTCATCTAGTAAAGTAGCTGCAACTGGAGTCACCGTTTGATTAAATTTACCACAAGCCACTGTCATTCTCCAATACCAAGCTGCCTTCAGCACAGGCCAATAATAAGTTGAATGGGGATGTGGTGGCAATAACCATCCCTGCAACTTTCAGATTCTCATTCCAACTTTCAGGATCCCATTTCTTTCCAATCAACGCTCTAACTTTAATAAAAGACACCTTGAGAGGCTGAAAATTCAGTTTGTGTTGTAATTTAACCACTTGTAGAATGACATTTAGAATTTCGTTTTCAGCAATTTTAGCTCTGCAGCTACGGGAGACAGGTATCTTTTTCAGGAAAGAAATATGAACTTAAAGTGATTTATGCTGAGATTGAGCTGGAAATTTGAATTATAGAGCTTTTTCCCCCATGTGTCCATCGACATTAGAAGCAATAAGCCAATCTCATTGTGCTTGTTAGTTTGATAAAAATGTTTAAAATTATCATATACACAGCCACTCAGATCCCTGATTTTTATGTTACATTACGAGTATCTCATGACAATATTTTGTTTATCTATATTGCCAGATGATGCCATACACTGTTGGTGTTTCCTTTATTACTGGCAATAGAGTTATTAGTATCTTTAAATCTAATAAGATTAGAGAGCCAGTTCCATAAAACCCAGAACCACTTCAGAAAACTCATTCTTAATATTCTGTTCCTTTAGAAATACTTCAGGTACCAAAATTTTTATTACTTCTGGTTCTCCAGAGAAACAGAACCAGTAGCATCAATAAGATAGATTATAATGAGTTGGCTCACATAATTATGCAGACTGGCAAGTCTAAATCTGCCGTGTTTGTTGGCAGGCAGAGACCCTGGAGAGCAAATGGTGCAGATGAAGTCTGAAGGAAGTCTGCTGGAAAATTCTTTCCTGCTAAAGGAATCTAGTCTTTTTGTTCAATTCAGGCCTTTAACTGATTGGGTGAAGCCAATACACATTATGGACGGCAATCTGGTTACTCAAAGTTCACTAATTTAAATGTTAATCTCATCCAAAAACACTCTTCAAGTTGACACATAAAATTAACTATCCACAAAGTCTTTACCTCTATGGTTTTCATTCCCCAAACGCATAACGTCAGTCTAATTATGAGAAAAAAGTCAGACAAATTCAAATAAAAGGACACTCTATAAAATTAGAGCAGTACTCCTCTAATCTGTCAAGGTCATCAAAAACAAGGAAAGTCTGGGAAACTGTCACAGCCATGAGGAGCCTAAGAAGTCATGACCACTAAATGTAATATGGTATCCTGCAATATAAGAATAGCCATTAGGTATAAACTTTAAAAAACTGAATAAACTATGGACATTAGTTAAAATTAATTTGTCATTATTAGTTCATCAGTTGTGGCAAATAAAACATACTAATATAAGCTGTCAATAATAGAGGAACTGAGTGTGAGGTTAAAAATTAAATTTGTAATTTTCTATAAATCTAAACTATTTAAACATGTTTAAAAATTTTACTATACAAAGAGACTGTACTATAGTTCATAAATGTGTTTCTTACAGGGTATGGCTTAATAATTCCGAAATGATTTTATTAGTATGCTAAGGTTAAAAATTTAAATAATTTGTAGATAATAAGAATCAGGTTTCTCAGTGTTGGAGAAAAATGCAAATAAGAAAAGAGAGAAGGACTCTGAGTACACTGCTTATGGGGTAGCTCCGCTCTGCAGGAGAAGTCATGAAGCTGTAATATTGCCAGAGCTGTAATACTGCCACTTCAATAAGGCTGTTTTCTTCTGCCCTACCAGTGGCTCACTCTTAAATTCTTTCCTGGGAAAAGCCAGTAAGTCTCATGGGCTAAGCCCCAATTTGGGGCTCATTTGCCCTGCATCAGCATGGTACCCAAAGTGGGATGAAGAGAGAAGACGGCAGCATGAGAGATGGTTGAAGAAATGGCAGCTGACATTTGGTGATCAACAGGGTGGCAGTCAGTGAAATGGCATTTGGTGGGATGAACAGTCAGTGGAATGGCAGTCAGTGAGGTGGCAGTTGGTGAGATGGTAAAAAATGAAAATTGGTAAAGACAATGAGCAGAGAGACAGTGAAAGGCAGCAAAGCAGAGCTGTTAACACCTAAGAGTTACACTACCAGCCAAAGGCTATTTTCAGAGCCATCATTTTCCTTGGCAGGCAGTAGAACTAAGCAGAAAGGCAAGTTGCCTTAATACTGCTGCTTTGTGTGAGACCTGCTGCTCCGACTACCAGACCAATTGGTTACTGATCCCCATGATAGCCCTTTCAACCATGGAAGATTAGCCAACCCAAGCTAAGGGATCCTGAAAAGATCTTCACCTGGGTCCCACGTGGAAGATTAGTCACTGCCATTTTGGTTCCAGTGGACGAGTGAGTGTCTCCTCTGTCCCCACCCCCATAGTATCAGGAGAACTAGAGAATAAAATGAAAGCCTTTGGCTAGGTGATCGGTTAGAAGGTCCCCATCATTTGTGTGCCCGAAGACATGTATTTGACATCCCTGCCCCCAGTTCTTTCTCCTCTGATTCCATTTTATTGTTCCAATAGTCATTTTATTTTCAGTTCTAAAATGTATGTTTTGTTTGCCATCTTATGTTTGCTTTTAACTTTTTGTTAACTGTGTTTGAGCAATTGTTTAAGGCAGGACACTTGGTTGTGGGAGATCCCCCATTGTTTTGACTCTGGGATGCCAGAGTCACTTTGATGACCCAAACTTGATGTTGGGTTAACTATTGGCCACCCTTCCAGGTATCCCAGGGGTCTCAGCATTTGGTGTGGGGACCCTCATTGGCTGTAACTCAGGCACCCCGGGTTTTCAGTATTGGTTTCAGCCACCCCCCCAGATGCCCTAGGGTATTTGGTATTGATATTCCCTTTAGGATTTGGGGTAGGGAACTTTGGTTTTGAGAGAGAAAAGTTAGGTAATTAGGGTGGGTCCTTGGTAAAACTCCTTTTTTCTTTTTCTTTTTCTTTTTTATTTCCAGAAGTTTTTGGGAAACAGGTGGTATTCGTTTACATGAGTACGTTTTTTAGTGTTGATTTGTGAGATTTTGGTGCACCCATCACCTGAGCAGTGTACATTGAACCCAATTTGTAGCCTTCTATCTCTCACCCTTTTCCCACACTTTGCCCAAGTCCTCAAAATCCATTGTATCATTCTTATACGTTTGCATCCTTATAGCTTAGGTCCCACTTATGAGTGAGAACATACAATGTTTGATTTTCCATTACTGAGTTACTTCACTTAGAATAATAGCCTCCAATCCCTCCAGGTTGCTAGAAATGCCATTAATTCAATCATTTTTTTATGGATGAGTAGTATTAATTTTTTATGGATGAGTAGTATTATATACTGCGGGACAAAGACCGGAGAGACCGAAAAAGGTTCAGGAGAGTCTATTAAGGTGATCACTGGCCCAGCTGGACATATGTCCAGAAGGTCTGAGCCCCGAACAAAGGGCTTTTCCTACTTTTAAACATCTTAAGGCAGAAACTATGTGAGGCAGGAAGCGAGTTACAGAAGCAAGAAACAAAGGTGGCATTGCAACATTTCTTACATTTTGAGAAGGACATGACTTGCGACCTAAACTTATCAGTCTTGTGACCCTGCAGTCGTGCAGGAACTCACTGGGCCTGTAATAAGCTTTGAGGAATGCAGAGTTGGGGAGCATAGCTAAGGTCCACTGTCCACAGAGAGAAGGCAGGCTGTTAATATTCTCTTTTAACTTGAGTGTAAGGGGGTGGGGGTCACACTTTGAAGCAACTTTAATAGGATTTTAAAATTTCTATTACTACTACTATTAGGTTATAGTTGATTTCATTAATTCCTTCTTCATATATGTATATATATATAAGTTTCTTTATCTACTCATTGATTGATAGGCATTTGGGCTGGGTCCATATTTTTGCAATTGCGAACTATGCTGCTATAAGTGTGTGTTTAAGTATCTTTTTCGTATAATGTCTTCCTTTCCTCTGGGTAGATACCCGGTAGTGGTATTGCTGGATCAAATGGTAGTTCTACTTTTAGTTCTTTAAGGAATCTCCACACTGTTGTACTAGTTTACATTCCCAACAACAGTGAAGAAGTTTCCCTTTTCACCACATCCATGTCAACATCTATTATTTTTTGATTTTTTAATTATGGCCATTCTTGTGGGAGTAAGGTGGTATTGCATTGTGGTTTTAATTTGCATTTCCCTGATCATTAGTGATGTTGAGCATTCTTTCATATGTTTGTTGGTTATTTGTATATCTTCTTTTCAAAATTGTCTATTCATGTCCTTAGCCCACTTTTTGATGGGATTGTTTGTTTGTTTGTTTGTTTTTTCTTGCTAGTTTCTTTGAGTGCCTTGTAGATTCTGGATGTTAGCCCTTTGTCAGATGTATATATTGTGAAGATACCACTCTTTAGGTTGTCTGTTTACTCTGCTGAGTATTCCTTTTGCCGTGAGAAAGCTCTTTCATTTAATTAAGCCCCACCTATTTTTTTGTTTTTGTTTTTGCTGCATTTGCTTTTCGGTTCTTGGTCATGAAATGTTTGCCTAAGCCAATGTCTAGAAGGATTTTTCGGATGTTATCTTCTAAACTTTTATAATTTCAGGACTTAGATTTAAGTACTTGATTCATCATGAGTTGATTTTTGTATAAGGTGAGTCATGAGGATTCAGTTTTATTCTCCTACATATGGCTTGCCAATTATCCCCACACCATTTGTTGAAAAGGGTGTCCTTTCCCCCACTTTATGTTTTTGTTTGCTTTGTCACAGATCAGTTGGCTGTAAGTATTTGGGTTTATTTCTGGGTTCTCTATTCTGTTCCATTGCTCTATGTGCCTATTTTCGTACCAGTACCATGCTGTCTTGGTGACCATGGCCTTATAGTATAGTTTGAAATCAGGTATTGTGATGCCTCCATATTTATTCTTTTTGCTTAGTCTTGCTTTGGCTATGCAGGCTTTTTTGGCCCCATATGAATTTTAGGATTTTTTTTTTTTTTGTAGCTCTGTGAAGAATGATTCTGGTATTTTGGTGGGAATTGTAGACGACACAAAGATATGGCAACACATCCCATGCTTATGGATGGGTAAAACTCCTTTAAACAGAGAAACAGCCTGAAAAATCAGGCTGCAGGCACAGAAAAGGAAATTGCAGAAACCTCCAGCTCACTCAGATAAAGGAACAAGGCCCAACAGAAAACGCCTTTGTTATTTGTGCCTAAAGACATTCCCACAGCTACACTGATAAGGGAACAGGACCCAACATAGAAATGCCTTTGTCTTTTGTATAACCAGTGGGCTTCTAGGAAATAGTCTTTTCTCCTTTTCTGGGCATGTACCTGGTGGGCTCTGGTGGGTTCCAGTGGGCGCTTTCATTTCTTTTCTGGACATGCTTTGGACTGTGAGCTGAGCCACTATGAATAATCACTTCATTCTCTGGTCCCAAGCCAATGTCCCAGACCAAGCTTTCACTTCATCTCCTGTTTGGTCCCGGGCCAAGGTCCCGGGCCAGGCTGAGTAATACTTTCTCCAAGACCAGTTAGCACATTTCTTCCCTTCCCAGTCTGTAAAATCCCCAGACCCAGCCTCATAGTGGACAACCCACTCAGCCCTCCCTCTCCACTGCAGAGAACTTTCTATTGCTTATTAAACTTTCACTCCTACCTTACTCTTTGTGTCCACACTTCTTAATTTTCTTGGCCATGAGACACAGATACTCTGGGTGATACCTAACAATGACAGACTGCTACAGTGTGGTGCATTCATGAGAGTGTAACAGTTTCACTTTATTTTTTGCCCTGAAGAAAGAAGTATTATTTCCTAATAGCGAGTTTCTGACCCTCTCCTGTATACTAACTTTCTACTGCTTTGTTCAAGCCCCTCTTGATAAAAAAAAAAACCTGGGATTTTCCAAGCCCCTGGCTTGATGAACAGCCTCGTAAAGCTGTATACAAGTGGCCACCCAACATTTTTTTCAGTGTTTCTGCTACTTTGTAGGTTATTAAGCAAGTCCAGGCCTCTGAGGTCTCCACTTGGGCAATGCTGTTGACTCCTTCTCTTGTCCCTCCCACAGTAATCATTTGTTAAGCCCCCCTCTCTTTCCAACCCTTGCTACCTGTGGAATTTAGGCTCAGCAACAAACTGTTCATTTGTAGTTCATAATCTGCCTTTGTAACACATCGCTATCTATATTTTGTAGAAAGTGGGAAATTTAAAGAGAAAAGTAAGAATTTGTTAAACTTAGGTTAACTGAAACCCCCTGTAGAGATCCTTACTGGACATGGGGACAACAATAAGCATCCAAAAAGGCTTGCCACTACTTGGGTGCCTTTTAGACAATTGGAACACATTCAAATTATTAGGCAAATTGAAAAAGAAAACCTCATTTACTATTGCAATAATGTTTGAGTTCAATACAAATTGTCAAACCAACAGATTTGGCCTAAGCATGTTTCCTTAAGTTACAATAATATTGTACAATTAGATTTGCTTTGTGAAAAGTAAGAAAAATGGGAAGAAGTTCCTTATGTACAGGCTTTTATGGCCCTCTACCAGGATTCTAAAGGCTAGCTGTAGAATGTGTCTTATGATATTCCCAGGCACCCAGAAGCTACACCAGATATCTTAGATTACTGCCTGCTAGCTGTTCCCCCTAGGATGCTCATGCCCCTACTTCAGAGCCTCCTCAGTACCCTAGTTATGAGGGGGGCCCTACCAGTTCTCTAATGCAGGATTATACCCCAAGGTCATCAGGTACCCATTTTCCTTATCCAACAAGCCCTGGCCCATATCCCCCACTGCTTGAGGAAGTAAGCCCAAGCAATACCACCAGGAGTGGGACCCCATATGACCCCCAAAAATCAAACTTGTGTCCATTATGGGGGGTAGCTAATGGAGAAGAAAAAAAAATCAGAGTAGTACGTGCCTTTTTCCATGTCTGACTTGGCTTTAAGCAATGAAAAAGTTGGTTGATTTTTGGAAGATCCAGGGAAGTTTGTAGAAAAATTTGTTAAGTTGAACATGTATTTTGATTTCACTTGGCATAATATGCAAATATTATTATCCGATTTTTATACTGTAGAAGAAAAATAATTCTAGGTACTGCTCATGAACATGCAGATGGAGTGGCTGTGTGTAATGCAGGCCATGCCATTTATCATATGAGAGGAGATACAGTTCCAGAGCTAGACAATCAATGGAATTACCAGAGAGGGTCTCAAGATCTTGAATGCAGAAATCATATGCTGAAAATGTGGGTGGTTAAGCCAGTTAATTATGATAAGGTGAGAGAAGTAACTTGGGAGAAAGTTAAAATTCTCACTCTATTTTAGGGCTGTTTGGTTGAGGCACTCAGAAAATATAATAATAGAGTCCCAGAATCCCCAGAAGGATGAGCTCTCCTGGGTGTGCATTGTATTACTTCATCTTCCCCTAACGTTGGGAGGAAGCTATAATATAAAAAGTAGCAATGGGACCCCAAATCCCTATTAGTCAACTCTTAGACATTGCCTTTGGGGTGTGCAATAATTGAGACAGGGCAGAGAAAGAGGCAAAAACCAAAAGACTTAGCCAAAAAGCACAATTATTAGTGTTATTAGTGGCTGCTTTAGGCCCCTTGCTGCCTCAGGGTTATCCACCTTGAAAGAAAGTGGTAAAATTAGCATCTAGGATGCTCAGATAAGAGCCCTTCACTCACCAACTTCTTGGCCAAAAATAAATGTGCCTTCCATAAGCAAGAAGGCCACTGGAGGAAGGACCTCCCCAGGCTAAAGAGAGAGCATGAGACACCCAGACCCATAATGGCCAAGAAAGCAGAGGTCTAATGGGGACTCGGGACCTCTACAGCTCTTACTGGACACCTTACCATCTCCATGGTGTAGCCTCCGTTAACCCTTGATGTAACAGGTACAAATATTAAGTTTGTATTGGAAATTAAAGCATCCTTCCCAGTTATAAACCATTTCTTCTGGGCCACTGTCTTTCCACTCTTGTACAGTAACAAGAATTTATGGCCAGCCAAAAATTAGGAGATTCACCCACCTCCTTCATTGCACCGTGGTGGACCACACATTTTCCCACAGGTTATTACTTATGCCTGAGTATTCTATCTCTCTACTGTGGAAAGACTTACTTTTCCAATTACAGGCCACAGTTTAATTTGGGGTGCCTAATGAGAAGGCAGCAAGCCAGGAAGGGACATTTTTCCTAGCTCTAAGTTCTTGCCTTAACACAGAGAAGGAGAAGATCCCCATTCCACCGTATATCATTTCTCAAGTAAGGGAACTACAGTTAAGAGAATTACAGTTAACTACAGTCTCTCTTACAATATGTAAATGATCTATTAATTTCTAGCCCTACTAGAGAAGACTCTGACAGAAACACAATTCAGCTCCTTAATTTTCTCGGAAAGTGAGGGTGTCAGATATTACCCAACAAGGCCCAGATCTCTGTGCAAAAGGTTAAATATTAGGGGTATGTGCTCACTCCTGAGACAAGAACTTTGGTCCAGGAGTGAAAAGAGACCATCCTGTCACTCCAGCCCCCTCAGACTAAGAGTCTTTTGGAAAACGGCTGGATTCTGCCAGATCTAGATTCCTAGGTTTGGGATTATACAAAAGGCACTCTATGAATGTTTAAAATGGAGGAACCATAAGCCTTTGAATTCATATGGAACCTTCCAACATCCATTCTCAACCCTAAAGAAAACCTGAAAATAGTTCCTGCTTTGGGACTCCCTAACATAGAAAATCCTTTCACCTACTATGTGTTTGAAAAACAAGGGATGACTTTGGGCATCCTAACTCAAAGGGTTGGAAATAGCCCTAGACCAGTGGTTTACTTTTATTGAAAGCTAGACCAGATGAGAACTGTGTGGCCAGGATGCTTGTGAGCTGTGGCTGCCACCACTCTCTAAATAGAAGCCAGTAAGTTTACCTTCGGACAACAATTAGATGTTGCAAATCTTCCACCATGTACAGGGTGTCCTAGAAGCAAAAGGATACCAATAACTAACAGGAAGTCACTTACTTAAATATCAAGCTCTTCCGCTTGACATCCCAGATTTGTCCTTAAAGTATGTCGAGTTTTAAACCCTGCTATCCTGTTTCCAGACTTCACATCCCACAAAACAAATCCCCAACTCATTCAGTCCTGTGTAGAAATCATAGGACAGACCAACTCTAACCTCAAAAATGAGTCTCTTCCTAATCCCAATATTGAGTGGCTTACAAATGGGAGTGGCGTTATGCATGAGGGAGTAAGAAGGCTCGTTATATGGTAGCTAGCCAATAAGAGATCATTGAGGCAAAAGTTTGCCACCCCAGACTTCAGTGCAAAAGTGGAACTAATTGCTTTAATTAGGGCCCTCCAGTTGGGAAAAGACTTAAGAGTCAATATATTTACCAATTCCAAATACGGGTTTGTATGCTACATGCTCATGCTGCTATATGGAAAGAAAGGAAACTGCTAACAGCTAAGGAATCCCCCATACATCAATCTGAGACCTTTGAACTTTTAGATACTGTCCAGCTCCCAAAGGAGGTAGCAATTATTCATACCAAAAGGCAGACACTTCTATTATCAAAGGAAATGCTCTGGCAAACAGAGCAGCTAAGACTATAACTAAAGCAACACAGGTAGTACAGACCGCTATATTAATGCCAGGTACTCCACCCATGTCAGCAACACCATACTATACCCCTGAGGAAATTAAATGGGCAGAACAGAAAAGTTCACAAAGAATCCCTCAGGATGGTTACTAGGAAGCAACAAACTCTTTCTTCCCAAGGCTGAGCAAATGACAAATATTTAAGTATTTTCATAACTCCTCACATTTGGGATGGAACTCCCTATTCAAACTGGTTTCTCCAATATTCTTAGGAAAGAAACTATTCCAGACTGCAAAAAGGGTAACCAGGGCCTGTGAACTTTGTGCCCATAATAACCCAGAAAGCCACCACATACTCCCATTCCTACTCAGAGTTGTACAACATTGGGGAACATACTCTTGAGAAGACTGACAAATGGATTTAAATCAGATGCCACTATACAGGAATTAAAAATATTTGTTAATATTTATAGGCTCTTTCACTGGGTAAATAGAAACTTTCCCACAAGGACAAAGAAGGCAATAGAAGTATTCAAATTTTTGTTTAAATTATCCAAAGGTTTGGTTTACATAAAAGTCTGTGGGGTAAAAACTGACCCTCCTTCACAGCTAAAGTGACACAGCAGGCATTCTCAACCTTAGGCACTGTTTGATGAAGAGATACATAGAATGCTCACCAATATTATCAACTTAGGCCAGGTTCAAAAGGCCCATCAAGCCTATGGAAACAAAATATTTTCCTATCCCACAAGGAAAAGAATGAACCCCCCTATCCAACCCAGGAGACTTAGTCTTGCTAAAAACTTGTAAAGAAGGATCCCCTGAGGATCATTTACAACCAAAATGGAAGGACTCCTATCAGATGTTGTTGGGTGCCCCCACTATTGTTAAACTTCAGGGAATAACTACTTGAGTACACCTATTTAAGATTAAACTTGTTTGTTATGAGTTGCAGGTACAAAAGAAGGACACCATAATCTACATCTGTGAGGCCTTGGAGGACTTCTGCTACCTATTTAAAAGAATAAATACTCAGACAGGAGTGGTAATGTGATGCTGTAGGAGGGAATAGGAATTTAATTTTTCTCTTCTTCCTGATTATAATACTTCTTTTCTGTCGCTTTAGCCAACTTCTTGGGAAAGACCTTTTTTGTCCTTCTTGAGTGTAGATGCCACTCCAAGGCTCAACTAGATGCCATGTTGTCATTGTTTGTCCTGTTTGCTCTTCTGATTACCTGATCAAGTGTGGGTGGGAACATAACTCTATGGTAAATATTTCAAAAATCATAGCATCGTTTTGATGGATTTGTAATCAACATCCTCGAGACAGAGAATTCTATCTTTGGGCTTGCCTAGAAAATCATATGACCATCCCCCGCAACCTTATAACTCACCATAGAAATCCTGAAATACCCAAACCCCTACATGTTAAGTGAAACTCTCTCCCACTTAATGGATTCCACCTGGACATCCACAATCACTATTATCTGGACCTGGGAGGTTGAATGTCTATATCTCTGTGGCACTAATGATTCTAGCTTTTGCTCCCACTGTTGTGTTAATGATACAAAACTGGAAGCTTCCCTGTGATGCTCTGATCCAACTTTAGTTGCCAAGCTCCCAAAGCCACAATAAGGTAAATGGGATCCCACTTGTAAGCAAGGAGACCATATATTAGGGCCTTCTCCTGGATCAGAACATACAAGGAAAAAACAGCTGCCTGGTATGGGAAGGTGGAAACACTGCCCCCTTCTGGAAAACAAAGATTGTTCAGCCACTCCCATTGGAACGGGAGAAAAAATATCTCTATAGGCCCAACTTGGCAGCAAAGGATAAACATCACACACAGTAGGGCCTCTGTTTGTGTCCCAACTGGGCTTATTTTTGTTTGTGGCCATGAATGGGAAGAAGTCACATGCTGTAACTGCTGTCAACTCCACAGGCAGCCACCTGTTCTTCTGGGAGTAGCTTTCCCTTGTATATTGCAAAGTTGGAACAGAGGTGAATGTTTGTTGACCACCCTTGCCCCTCCAGGAGTCACTTTATATAACCCCATGAGAGCCAAGAAAAAAGCAATAGGGTTAATTCTGGCAGGAATTGGGGCAGTAATAGAACTGCAGCACCCTTGGTAAACCCTAAAGAAGTTGACTCAAACCCTAGAGTTCTTAGCCATCAGCACAAGTCAGGCACAAAAAGGAATTCAAGAATCTTTAGACTATTTGACAAATGTAGTTCCTGATGACAGACTAGCATTGGATTATTTACTAGCTGAACAAGGTGGAGTCTGCGTACATATTAACCTGCTCTACATATATTAACAATTCTGGACAAGTTGAGATTAACATTCAAAGATCTATGAGTAAGTTACCTAGTTACACAGATATAACAAGGGCACTAATTCCAACTATTTCTGGTTGACTATCAAAAGTGCCTTCCCAGGTCTCATCTGTTTTTTAACTTTTCTAGGACCTTTAATAGCTGTCTTGTTGTTACTAATTTTTGGCCCTTGCTTGTTTAATCTCTAAGTAAAGTTTGTGTCTTCTAGATTACAACAGTTTCAGGTAAAGACAGTGCTGGCATAAGCCTTCCAACCCATCCTGCCTGCTCACCCAGAGAATGAAAGGATCCTGCCTCTGGGCCCCTTATATCAGGTATTCAGAGGTTTTTACTCCTCCAATGCTAGGCAGGTCCTATGCCCACAAACTCAGCAGGAAGCAGTTACAGAATACAGACTTCTGCCCTTCTTCAGCTCCCTTAAGATTAAGGAGGAGTATCTATTGTCTGAGTAGGGAATGAGATAGGAGGCAGGACTCAACTCTAGAGGTGGGGCTCAGACACTGGACCAAATGGAGGCTAGCTAAAACAGAAATGGTGCAGAAGAAACTTTCTGTAATACACACTCACTAGTGTGCCATGTCAGTTTACCATTGCCATGGCAACACCTGGGAGTTACTGTCACTTTCCATGGCAATGACCTGATGACTCAAAAGTTATCATCATTTTCCTAGAAATTTCTGCATAAACTACCCCTTAATGTATCTGTAATTAATAATAGGTATAAATATGACTGCAAAACTGCCCTGAGCTACTATTCTCAGCACACTGCCTGTGGGGTAGCCCTCCTCTGTAGGAGCAGTAACAGAGCTGTAACATAGCTGGAACTATAACACTACTGCTTCAATAAAGATGTTCTTCTACCCTAATAACAGATCACCCCTGAATTATTTCCTGGACAAATCCAAGAATCGTCATAGGCTAAGCCCCAATTTGGAGCTCACCTGTTCTGCATCAAGAGGGGCTAGAAGTAGTGATAGCCTCAATAGCAAGCACATGCATGGCATAGATTATGGTTTTGAAATATATTCTCCAATAAATGACTGACTGGTTGATTCTGGGGCTGGAGAAGGGAAAACAGAAAATGGGCACCTGATACATCTTGTGGTGATGAATGTAAAAAGAAATGCTCAACAACAACAACAAAAGCATGGGTCAGGAATGTTGAAAGGTCACAAGGACCAGTCTGAAAGAGATTCTAATGGCCAAAGTTGGAACAATTTGAGCGACAAACAAAATAAAGGTAAAATATGACTAATACCCAAAGAATATAATAAATATCTATTAGTCTATGCTTTTATAAACAGATAATAAAATAAATGGAGGTGTAAAAACAACTGTTTCTTATAAATAATTCCAATTAATAAATATAAGAAGGAGTGAGGAATTAGAAAATCACCATTAGAATATTACAGTATTCATTACTGTAGGCAAAATCAACTGAAGAATGCTAATATTAGTGGGCAAATTTTAAGCAGAAATAGAATATTGCATACTTTATTTCCCCCAAATATTTAGTAATTACAAAGAGAAAAAATTACAGTGGGTAATAGTCATGGACACCACCTTATCCAGATGATGAAGATTATCACCCATAATACATATCAAGACGACATACCCGTTGATATAAACACAGAGAAGGACAGATAAACACTGTGTAACCTTTCCTGTAAATGCACCTCAGTCTAATCATGAGAAAACATCCAAAGAGCCTCAACTGAAGGGCATTAACCAAAATAACTAGCTACTACTGTTCAAAAACCTCAAGATCAAAAAAGACCAGGAAAGACTTAAGAACTGTCATAATTAAAGGAGACTAAGAAGACATGAGATACTATAACATGAGATAATGGGTTAGATCTGGAACAGAAAAAAGGACGATTGTAACAAAACTAGTGAGATCTTAATAAATTCTTATTAAGTTAATTTAGTCAATAGTATTATACCAAGGTTTATAACCAAAATGTAAAAAGTAAAAATAAGGGAAGGCTCAGTGAAGACCAAAAATACTCTATTATTTTAGCAATTATTTTGTAAGTCCAAAGTTATCTAAAAATAAGAAGTTTATGCTATGGTTTGGATATGATTTGTTTGGCCCTACCGAGTCTCATTTTGAAATGTAATCCCAATGTTCGATGTGGGGCCTGGTGGGAAGTGTTTGGGTCATTAGGGCAGATCTCTTATGAATAGCTTGGTGCCATTCTTGTGGGTGTGAGTGAGTGCTCACTCTTTGTTCCCATGAGAACTGGTTGTTGAAAAGAACCTGGCACCTACTCTGCTTTCTCTCGTGGTTCCCCTCTCTCCATGTGATTTCTGTAAATGCAGCTTCCCTTTGCCTTCCACCATGAGTGGAAGCAGCCTGAAGCTCTCTCCAGCAGTAGATACTGGTGCTATGCTTCTTGTATAGCCTGCAGAACTGTTTGCCAAATAAAACTTTTTTTCATAAAATAGGTAGCATCAGATATTTAGCACAGACCTAAAATAGTTTAAACCATGAAAAAAATCTTAAAAAGGAGTGCCTAGGTAAAAAATGACAAGAATTTTGAATTTTTGCCATAATAATCATTTGTTATAAACAGTGATTTGTTATAAATAATGTTAGCACAAACTTACCAAAAATCAAATATAAATTTGGCAATTTTATTTTTCCATCCTTTTACTTTCAACCTAAATTGTATCTAAAGTGAGTTTCTTTTATAGAGCATGCAGTTGTATCATATTTTTTAATCCATTCTGCCAATCTCTGATTTTTTATTGGTGTTTTTAGACTAATTACATTTAAGATTATTGTTTTTATGCTAGGGCAGAAACTGGTTATATATTTTTATTTTTTTATTTGTTTCTTTTATTTTCTTTCCTCTGTTTATTACATTCCTGTGAGTTACTTGGAACATTTTTAGAAGCCTATCTTTTTTTTTCTTTCCAACTTTTAAGTTCAGGGGTACATGTGCAGGATGTTCAGGTTTGTTACACAGATAAACGTGTACCACAGTGGTTTGCTGCACAGATCATCCCATCACCCAGGTACTAAGTCAGGCATCTATTATCTATTCTTCCTAATGCTCTCCCCCTTCTTACCCCCGACCCCATGACAGGTCCCAGTGTGTGTTGTTCTACCCTATGTGTCCATGTGTTCTTATCATAGAATCCTATCTTGACATGTATAGTGCTTTTGACTATATTGCTCTATATTATATTCTTGGTGGTTGCTCTAGGTATTGCAACATACATACCTAAGTTATCAGAGTCCACTGGCAGCAACTTTGAGTCTAGGGTAAAAACTTTCTAGCACTTAGGTCCCATTTCCCTCCTCACTTTATAAATATAATTGTCTTATGCTTTTCCTCTATATACACTGAGCACTACATTCAGATAGTATTGTAATTTTTCATTTAATTATCACGTGATCTAACAAACTCATGACAATTAGTAAAGTTATTGTATTTATCCCATTTTTTGGTCCATTCTGATGTTCCTTGATTTCTGAACTTTTAAACCTTATTATCTTGTCATTTTCATTTCTTAACAATAATCTTAGCTATTTTAAATATTTCATATCTACAAAAAAATTGCAAGAATTGAACCATGAGCACTCATACTGTTCTATGCTCACCAATTTTCAACATTCTGTTATATTCACAATTTCATTTTCTCTCTGTGTGCATACACAGAGCAGTGCATGTGTGCTTGTGTGTGTGTGTACTTTTAAATTATTATTATTTTTTTTTACTTTTTCTTTTTTTTTTTGAGACAAAGTCTCACTCTGTCACCCAGGCTGGAGTGCAATGGGGTGATCTTGGGTCATGGCAACCTCCACCTCCTGGGTTCAAGTGATTCTCCTGCCTCAGCCTCCCAAGTAGCTGGGATTACAGATATCTGCCACCATACCCTGCTAATTTTTGTATTTTTAGTAGAGATGGGGATTGACTGTGTTGGTCAGGCTGGTCTCGAACGCCTGACCTCAGGTGATCCACCTGCCTCGGCCTCCCAAAGCGCTGGGATTACAGGTGTGAGCCACTGAGCCCAGCCTACTTCTTTATTTTTAATGGTAGAAAAATTACACATAACATGAAATTTAACATTAATCACTTAACATGTACAATTTAGTATGCTAAGTACATTAATACTGTTGCAATCAACCATCAGATCTCTTTTTATCTTATGAAATGGTAACTCTATATTCATCAAGCCACTTCCTATCCCCATCTCCACCCGGTATTTATCTTTCTGTGACTGACTTATTTAACTTAGCCTGATGTCTTCAAGTCTCATCCATATTGAAGACCACAAGAAACCCTTTTTTAAGGTTAAATAATATTTCATTGCATGTATATACCACACTTTGCTTATCCATTCATTCCTTAATACATGTGTGAGTTGATTCCATCTTTTAGCTATAGTGAATTATGCTGCTATGAACATAGTTGTAAAAATAACTCTTTAATACACAGCTTTGAAATCTTTTGGTTTTATGCTCTAAAATAGAATTGCAGGATTATATGGTAATTATATTTTCAGAGATTTATTTGAGAAACAACCATACTGTTCTTCATAGCAACTGCACCATTTTTCATTTTCACCAACAACGTACATCGGTTCCAATTTTTCCACGTTCTCCACAATTATAGTTTTCTGTTTTTTATTTTTATTTAATTTTTTATTTTTTATTATACTTTAAGTTCTGGGGTACATGTACAGAACGTGCAGTTTTCTTACATAGGTATACACGTGCCATGGTAGTTTGCTGCACCCATCAGACTACCATCAAACTATCCCTTCCCTAGCTCCCCACCCTCTCACAGGCCCCAGTGTGTGATGTTCCCCTACCTGTGTCCATGTGTTCTCATTATTCACCTCCCACTTATGAGTGAGAACATGGCGGTGTTTGGTTTTCTGTTCTTGTGTTAGTTTGCTGGGAATGATGGTTTCCAGTTTCATCCAAGTTCCTGCAAAGGACATGAACTCATCCTTTTTTATGGCTACATAGTATTCCATGGTGTATATATGCCACATTTTCTTTATCCAGTCTATCATTGATGGGTATTTGGGTTGGTTCCAAGTCTTTGCTGTTATGAATAGTGCTGCAATAAACATACATGTGCATGTGTCTTTATAGTAGAATTATTTATAATCTTTTGGGTAAATACCCAGTAATGGGATTGCTGGGTCAAATGGTATTTCTGATTCTAGATCCTTGAGAAATCGCCACACTGTTTTCCACAATGGTTGAACTAACTTACACTCCCACCAACAGTCTAAAAGGATTCCTATTTCTCCACATCCTCTTCAGAATCTGTTTCCTGACTTTGTAATGATCACCATTCTAACTGGCATGAGATGCTATCTCATTGTGGTTTTGATTTGCATTTCTCTAATGAGCAGTGATGATGAGTTTTTTTTCATATGCTTGTGGGCTACATAAATGTCTTCTTTGGAGAAGTGTCTGTTTATATCTTTTGCCCACTTTTTGATGGGATTGTTTGTTTTTTCTTGTACGTTTGTTTAAGTTCTTTGCAGATTCTGGATATTAGCCCTTTGTGAGATGGATAGATTGCAAAAATTTTCTCTCATTCTGTAGGTTGGCTGTTCACTCTGATGATAGTTTCTCTTGTTGTGCAAAAACACTTTAGATTAATTAGATTCCATTTGTCAATTTTGGATTTTGTTGCCACGGTTTTTGGTGTTTTAGTCATGAAGTCTTTGCCCATGCCTATGTCCTGAATGATATTGCCTAGGTTTTCTTCTAGGGAAATGGAAAGCAAAGAAAAAAAAAAAAAAAAGAAAGCACGGGTTGCAATCTTAGTAGCTGATAAGAAATACTTTAAACCCACAAAGATCAAAAGAGACAAGGGGATTACACAAAGGTAAAGGGATCAACACAATAAGAAGAGCTAACTATCCTAAATAAATATGCACCCAATACAGGAGCACCCAGATTCATAAAGCAAGTTCTTAGAGACCTAGAAAGGCACTTAGACTCCCAAACAATAGTAGCAGGAGACTTTAACACCCCAGTGTCAATACTAGACAGATCAACAAGACAGAAAATTAACAAGGATATTCAGAACTTGAACTCAGCTCTGGACCAAGCAGACCTAATAGACATCTACAGAACTTTCCACCCCAAATCAACAGAATATACATTCTTCTCAGCACCTCATCTCACATATTCTAAAACTGACCACATAATTGGAAGTAAAACACTCCTCAGCAAATGCAAAAGAACAGAAATCATAACAAACAGTCTCTCAGACCACAGTGCAATCAAATTAGAACTCAAGATTAAGAAACTCACTCAAAACCACACAACTACACGGAAACTGAACAACCTGCTCCTGAATGACTACTGGGTGAATAATGAAATTAAGACAGAAATAAATAAGTTATTTGAAACCAACGAGAACAAAGACACAACATACCAGAATCTCTGGGACACAGCTAAAGCAGTGTTTAGAGGGAAAATTATAACACTAAATGCCCACAGGAGAAAAAGCAGGAAAGATCTAAAATTGACACCCTAACATCACAATGAAAAGAACTAGAGAAGCAAGAGCGAACAAATTCAAAAGCTAGTAGAAGACAAGAAAAAACTAAGATCAGAGCAGAATTGAAGGAAATAGAGACACCAAAAAACCCTTCAAAAAATCAATGAAGCCAGGAGCTGGTTTTTGGAAAAGATCAACAAAATAGATAGACAGCTAGCCAGACTAATGAAGAAAAGAGAGAAGAATCAAATAGATGCAAAAAAAAAAAAATGATACAGGGGATATCACCACTGATCCCACAGAAATAGAAACCACCATCAGAGAATACTATAAATACCTCTACGCAAATAAACTAGAAAATCTAGAAGAAAGGAATACATTCCTGGACACATACACCCTCCCAAATCTAAACCAGGAAGAAGTCAAATCCCTGAATAGACCAATAACAAGTTCTGTAATTGAGGCAGTAGTTCATAGTCTACCAACCCAAAAAAGTCCAGGACCAGATGGATTCACAGCCAAATTCTACCAGAGGTATAAAGAGGAGCTAGTACCATTCCCTCTGAAACTATTCCAAATAATAGCAAAAGAGGGAATCCTCCCCAACTCATTTTATGAGGCCAGCATCATCCTGAAACCAAAACCTGGCAGAGACACAACAGAGAAAGAAAATGTCAGGCCAATATCCCTGATGAACATCGATACAAAAATCCGCAATAAAATACTGGCAAACCGAACCCAGTAGCACATCAAAAAGCTTATCCACCATGATCAAGTCGGCTTCATCCCTGGGATGCAAGGCTGGTTCAACATACACAAATCAATAAACGTAATCCATCACATAAACAGAACCAATGAAAAAAAAAACACATGATTATCTCAATAGATGCAGAAAAGGCCTTTGACAAAATTCAACAGCCCTTCATGCTAAAAACTCTCAATAAACTAGGTGTTGATGGAACGTATCTCAAAATAAAAAGAGCTATTTATGACAAACCCACAGCCAATATCATACCAAATGGGCAAAAACTGGAAGCATTCTCTTTGAAAACCGACACAAGACAAGGATGCCCTCGCTCACCACTCCTATTCAACATAGTATTGGAAGTTCTGGCCAGGGCAATCAGGCAAGAGAAAGAAATAAAGGGTATTCAAATAGGAACAGAGGAAGTCAAATTGTCTCTGTTTGCAGATGACATGATTGTATACTTAGAAAACCCCATCGTCTCAGCCCAAAATCTCCTTAAGCTGATAAGCAACTTCAGCAAAGTCTCAGGATACAAAATCAATGTGCAAAAATCACAAGCATTCCTATGCAACAATAACAGACAAATAGAGAGCCAAATCATGAGTGAACTCCCATTCACAATTGCTTCAAAGAGAATAAAATACCTAGGAATACAGCTTACAAGGGATGTGAAGGACCTCTTCATGGAGAACTATAAACCACTGCTCAAGGAAGTAAGAGAGGACACAAACAAATGGAAAAACATTCCATGCCCATGGATAGGAAGAATCAATATCATGAAAATGGCCATACTGCCCAAAGTAATTTATAGATTCAACGCTATCCCCATCAAGCTTCCATTGACTT
Source organism: Pongo abelii (assembly GCF_028885655.2). Classification (NCBI taxonomy): domain Eukaryota; kingdom Metazoa; phylum Chordata; class Mammalia; order Primates; family Hominidae; genus Pongo; species Pongo abelii. The sequence continues at coordinate 85,383,048 of NC_072008.2, forward strand.
TCTTCACAGAATTGGAAAAAACTACTTTAAATTTCATATGGAACAAAAAAAGAGCCCACATAGCCAAGACAATCCTAAGCAAAAAAAAAAAAAAAAGCTGGAGACATCATGCTACCTGACACAAATTATACTACAAGGCTACAGTAACCAAAACAGCATGGCTGGCACTGGTACCAAAACAGATATATCGACCAATGGAACAGAACAGAGGCCTCAGAAATAACACCACACATCTACAACCATCTGGTCTTTGACAAACCTGACAAAAACAAGCAATGGGGAAAGGGTTCCCTATTTAATAAATGGTGTTGGGAAAACTGGCTAGCCCTATGCAAAAAACTGAAAATGGACCCCTTCCTTACACGTTATACAAAAATTAACTCAAGATGGATTAAAGATTTAAACGTAAGACCTAAAGCCATAAAAACCCTAGAAGAAAACCTGTTTTCTGTTTTTTAATAGTACTTATCCCAACATGTATATGGTAGGATCTCATTGTGGTTTTGATTTGCATTTCCCTGATGATTAGTTATGTTAAGAATCTTTTCATGTACTTGTTGGACATTTGTATGTCTTTTTTTAAAAAAATAGTTATTCATGTCTTTTGACCATTTTTTAAATTTGGTTGTTTGATTTTTGTTGTTGAGGTGCAGGAGTTCATTGTATATTCTGAACATTAATTTCTTATCAGATATTTAATTTGAAAATACTTCATTTAATTTCATAGGTTGCATTTTTAATCAGTTGACTATGGTTGTTGATGTACAAAAGTTTTTAATTTTTCTATGGTCCAATTTAATGTTATTGCCAGTATTTTTGTGTCATATTCAAGAACACATTGCCAAATCTAATGTCATGAGCTTTTCCCCTGTCTGCTTCTACAATATTTATAATTTAGTCCTTATATTTAGGTCTCTGATTTATTTTGAGTTAAGTTTTGCATATCTTTACTTTACTTATCTTTAAATGTTCAACATCATTTATTTTCATGTGAAGATCCAGCTTTCCAAAAACCATTTATTGAAAAGATTGTCCTTCTCTCATTTAATGTCATGACACCTTTGTTAACAAATATGTAACCAGATATACAAGGGTCTATTTCTGGGCTTTCAATTCTGTCCCGTTGGTCTTTATGTTTGTATTCATGCCAGTGCCTGTGTTTTGATTACTGTAGCTTTGTAATAAGTTTTGAAAGCAGGAATTATGATACCTTCAGCTATTCTTTTTTCACCATCATTTGGGCCACACAGGATCCCATGAGATTTCATATAAATTTTAGGATGGATTTTTTTATTTCTGTAAAAAATGGTACATTGAAGTCTCCTTCTATTATTGTAAATCTGTCTGTTTCTTACATCAGTTCTGTCTAAGTTTGCTTAATGTATTTAGAAGCTCCAATGTTTGGTACATGTATAATAATGATTGTTACATCTTACTGGTAAATTGGTTATTTTACCATTATATAATATTTCTCATTGTCACCTACCACAGATTTTTTACTTAAAATCTACTTTGCATTATGTTAGCATGGCCACCTCTGCTTTCTTTCTGTTGTGATGTTCATGAGATATTATTTTCTATCCTTTCATTTTCCTTTCTTTCAGCTTTATTAAGGTAAAATTGACAAAGTAAAAATTGTATATATTTAAGGTGTACAATGCAGTGATTTTATATATATATACCTTGTGAAATAATTTAAAAATAATGCTAATTAACACACCTTTTGAGTTAGCATAGTCACTACTTTTCTGGGGTGAGAATGCTTAAAATATTTCTTCCCAAATTTTAAGTATACAATACAATATTTTTAACTATTTTTATCATGCTGTACATAAGATCATCAAAACTTATTTATCTGATGCTTTAAGTTTATTAACTTTGACCAACATGTTTTCCTCTGTCCCACCTCTCAGCCACTGGCAACCATCATTCTACTCTCTGAATCTATGAGTTCAAATTCAACATACGAGATCATACAATATATTTGTGTGTATGTCTGGCTTGATTCACATGGTCCAATACTCTCCAGGTTTATCTATGCTGCTGCAAATGGTAGAATTCCCTTTTATTTGGCTGAATAATATTCATATATATACAACTTTTCTTTATCCATTCATTCATCAATGACCTCTAGTTTGATTTTATATCTAGGCTATTGTGAATAATGTTGCAATAAACATGGAAGTGCAGACATCTCCTCTAGATCCAGATTTTATAAATATACATGTATACATACATATTTATGTATATTATATATTCATTACATATAAAACATTATTTTAAATATATTATATATGTACTACATATAAAATATTATTATAAATATATTATATATGTATTACATATAAAATATTATTATAAATATATTATATATGTATTACATATAAAATATTATTATAAATATATTATATATTTATATCTCATACATATTTATTTATATTTATATATTTATATATTTTAAATAGATAGATACACACACACAGACATACACACACACAGAATTGGAATTGCTAAATTATATGTTAGTTCTATCTATGTTATTATTTTGAGAAATCTCCATACTGTTTTACATAATAGCTAATATATATTCCCATAATAGTGAACTAGGGTTTCTCTTTTTCACACCTTTGCCAATTCTTGCTTTCCTTTGTCTTTTTGATAATTCTCATTTTAAGATGTGTGAAGTGTTATTTCATTATGGTTTTGATTTGAAATTTCCTTATTATTAGCGATGTTGAGTTTTGTTTCATATACCTGTTGTCCATTCGTATGTCTTTCATGGAAAAATGTCTATTTAGGTAATTTGCCCATTTAGTAATCAGGTTATTTGTTTTTATGTTATTGAGTTTTATGAGTTCCTTATATATTTTGGATGTTAATCTCTTTTTTGATATATGGTTTGCAAATATTTTCTCCCAGTCCATATGTTCCCTTTTCATTTTGTAAATAGTTGTTTTATTTATTTATTTATTTATTTATTTATTTTGCAGTGCAGAGACTTTTTTGATGTAGTGTCATTTGTTTATCTTTGTCTGTGTTGCCTGTGCTTTTATATTATATCCAGAAAACCAGTGCAGAGACTAATGTAAAAAAGCCTTATCTCAAAGTGTTTTTTAGCATTTTCATGGTTTCAAGTCTTACATTTCAGTCTTTAGCTCATCTCATATGTAAGATAAGGATTCATTTTAATTCTTTTGCATGTTGGCAGCCAATTTTCCCAACATCATTTATAAAAGGGGCTATCCAGATTTATAGATGAATGGAACAGAACAGAGGCCTCAGAAATAACGCCACACATCTACAACCATCTGATCTTTGACAAACCTGACAAAAACAAGCAATGGGGAAAGGATTCCCTATTTAATAAATGGTGTTGGGAAAACTCACTAGCCATATGCACAAAGTTGAAACTGGATCCCTTCCTTACACGTTATACAAAAATTAACTCAAGATGGATTAAAGACTTAAATGTAAGACGTAAAACCATAAAAACCCTGGAAGAAAGTCTAGGCAATACCATTCAGGACATAGGCATGGGCAAAGACTTCATGACTAAAACACCAAAAGCAATGGCAACAAAAGCCAGAATTGACAATTGGGATCTGATTAAATTAATAAGCTTCTGCACAGCAAAAGAAACTATCATCAGAGTGAACATGCAACCTACAGAATGGGAGAAAAATTTTGCAATCTATCCATATGACAAAGGACTAATATCCAGAATCTACAAAGAACTTAAACAAATTTACAAGAAACAAACAAACAAACAACCCCACCAAAAAGTGGGCAAGACACTTTTCAAAAGAAGACATTTATGCAGCCAAAAAGCATACGAAAAAAAGCTCATCATCATTGGTCATTAGAGAAATGCAAATCAAAATGACAATGAGATACCATCTCACACCAGTTAGAATGGCAATCATTAAAAAGTCAGGAAACAACAGATGCTGGAGAGCATGTGGAGAAATAGGAACGCTTTTACACTGTTGGTGGGAGTGTGAATTAGTTCAACCATTGTGAAGACAGTGTGGCGATTCCTCAAGAATCTAGAACCAGAAATACCATTTGACCTAGCAATCCCATTACTGGGTATATATCCAAAGGATTATAAATCATTCTACTATGAAGACACATGCACATGTATGTTTATTGTGGCCCTGTTCAAAATAGCAAAGACTTGGAACCAACCCAAATGCCCATCAATGATAGACTGGATAAAGAAAATGTGGCATGTATATACCATGGAATGCTATGCAGTCATAAAAATGGATGAGTTCATGTCCTTTGCAGGGACATGGATGAAGCTAGAAACCATCATTCTCAGCAAACTAACACAAGAACAGAAAACCAAACACTGTATGTTCTCACTCATAAGTGGGAGTTGAATAATGAGAACACATGGACACAGGGAGGGGAACATCACACACTTGAGCCTGTCAGGGGGTGGGGGGATAGGGGAGGGATAGCATTAGGAGAAACACCTAATGTAGATGATGGGACGATGGGTGTAGCAAACCACCATGGCACGTGTATACCTACGTAACAAACCTGCACATTCAGCACATGTACTCCAGAACTTAAAGTATAATTAAAAATTTTTTTTAAAATAAAAATTACAACAAAAAAAGAGGCTATCCTTTTCCCATAGTGTATTCTTAGTGCCCTTGTCCAAGAAAATTTGACTCTATATGGGTGAGTTTATTCCTGGGCTCTCTATTTTCTTCTGTCGGTCTGTGTGTCTGTTTTTATGATATTACTGTCATATTTTGATTACTTTGGCTTTGTAATATAATTTCAAATCATGAAGTGTGGTTCCCCTAGCTTTGTTCTTCTTATTCATGATTTCTTTGGCTATTCAAGTGTTTAGTATTTTCATACAAATTTTAGAAATTGTTTCTACTTTTGCGACAAAGCTTTTTGGAAGTTTGATAAGGATTGTATTGAATCTGTAGATTGCTTTGAGTATTATGGAAACTTGAGCAATATTAGATTTTCCAATTTATAAGCACAGTATAGCTTTCAATTTATTTGTGTATTCCTCAGTTTCCTTAATCAATATCATATAGTTTTCAGTGTACAGAATTTTCACCTCCATGTTTAAACTTATTCTGAATTATTTCATTCTTTTTGATACCATTGTAAACGTGATTTTAAAAAATATCTTCTTTTAATAATCCATTGTTAGTGTATAGAAATGTAAAAGATCATTGTACATTTATTTTGTATCCTGCAACTAACTTTACTAATTTTTGTTCCAACGGGTTTTTTGGTAAATTTATCAGGGTTTTCTTTACATAAGATTATGTCATTTGCTAACAGAAATAATTTAATGTCTTTCTTTCTGGTTTGAATGGTTTTATATTTCATTCTTAAAATGAGTTCACGTCCTTTGTAGGGACATGGATGAAATTGGAAATCATCATTCTCAGTAAACTATCCCAAGAACAAAAAACCAAACACCGCATATTCTCACTCATAGGTGGGAATTGAACAATGAGAACACATGGACACAGGAAGGGGAACATCACACTCTGGGGACTGTTGTGGGGTGGGGGGAGGGGGGAGGGATAGCATTGGGAGATATGCCTAATGCTAGATGACGAGTTGGTGGGTGCAGCGCACCAGCATGGCACATGTATACATATGTAACTTACCTGCACATTGCACACATGTACCATAAAACCTAAAGTATAATAATAATAATAATAATAATAAAAGAAAAAAATTTAAAAAAAAAGAATTAATAAATGAATGTGGCCAACAACAACAACAAAAAAATGCTGAAACAAAACTTGTTTCATTATGAAAGATAAATATAAAATCAAGAAACAAGCCTATTTTCTAATGGAAATTTACTGTATGTTCTCAAATAAATGGAGTAATGATGGATTTCTTAAAAAACACATCTGGATACTGAATAGCCATATGGAAGAAAGAGAAAATTGGATTTATCCTTTTTTACTATGCAACAAGATAGATTTAAAATAAATCTGATATTTAAAATAATAAAAAATGAAACCTATATTATAGAATAAAAACATGGATGAATTCTTCTGTCACCCCCAAACAGATAAACTTTTCTAGTTATTATTCAGAATAAAGAACTATGAAGGCAAATATTAATATACTTATTATATTACATTAAAACAATTTTTTAATTTATAAATACTCTGAGCAATGTGAAGAAACAAATGACAGAATTTGGAAAATATTTACAATTTATATCACCTTCAAAGAGTTAATACTTCTAAGTTGTAAAAGCCTGGTAAAATAGAGAAGAAAGAGGGCAATAACCTTGCAGAAACGTGGTATAAAGCCATGAACACATACCACAGAAAAACAAATGCAAATGTCCTTTAAACATATGAAAAGATACTTAACCCTGTCTATAACAAGAGAACAGCACACCAAAACTGCACGATACTGTTTTTCACCTATTAGGCTGACAAATGTTTACTATTTTGATACATATATGGCTGAGATTGTGGAGGCAAATACATTCTCACAAACCGCTGTTGGAAACATAATATGTATATTTTCTGTAAATAAAAATACAGCATTATCTAGCAAAATTACGTTCATATTGACCATTTTGTTTACATATCACATGATTAGGACTCTGCAGAAAAAATAGAACACAAAGATTGAAAAAGTGTAATAATGCAAACAATAGAGTACTGAATAACGAGTGAAAAACATAATTGTAATGTGGAAAAAGCAAGGTGTAGAATATCATGTACAGTATGCTAGTATATATCAAATAGGTATATGTATAATTACTCCATTAAAATATGACCATATATCCATGTAAATTATGTGTATGCTATTTTAAGTGAAAGAATAAGATGTTTTATTTTATATTTTTCACCTCTATTCATGTGTAATTGAAAAATAAAAATTGTGTATATTTAAGGTGTAGATCATGTTTTGAATTATATATGTATATTTAAATAATTACAAAAATCATACTAATTAAGATGTACATCATTTCACATAGTTACCATACTTTTGTGTTGAGAACACATAAGATGTACTGTTAGTAAATTTCAAGTGTATAATACAGTATTATCAACTATACTCAGCATATTGTACATTAGATCTTCAGACCATATTCACCTTTCGTATCTGAAACTTTGTACCCTTTGACAAACAACACACAAATTTCCCCATCCTACAGCTGCTGGTAATCATTCTACTTACTGCTTCTATGAGTTCAACCTTTTTAGATTCCATGTATAAGTAAGATTATGCTGTATTTGTCTTTCTCTTCCTGGCTTATTTCACTTAGCATAATGTCCTCCAGGTCCATTCATGTTGTCGCAAATGGCAGAATGTCCTTTTTAAAGGCTGAATTATATTTCATTTATGTGTGTGCGTGTGTGTGTATGTGTTACATAATCTTTATCCATTTGTCCATTTATGGGCACAGGTTGTTTTCATATCTTGGCTGTCATGAATAATGCTGCAATAAAGAAGAGAATGAAGACAACTTTTTGAAATTAAAATTTTATACCAGTACCATGCTGTTTTGGTTACTGTAGCCTTGTAGTATAGTTTGAAGTCAGGTAGTGTGATGCCTCCAGCTTTGTTCTTTTGGCTTAGGATTGACCTGGCGATGTGGGCTCTTTTTTGGTTCCATATGAACTTTAAAGTAGTTTTTTCCAATTCTGTGAGGAAAGTCATTGGTAGCTTGATGGGGATGGCATTGAATCTGTAAATTACCTTGGGCAGTATGGCCATTTTCACGATATTGATTCTTCCTACCCATGAGCATGGAATGTTCTTGCATTTGTTTGTATCCTCTTTTATTTCCTTGAGCAGTGGTTTGTAGTTCTCCTTGAAGGGGTCCTTCACATCCCTTGTAAGTTGGATTCCTAGGTATTTTATTCTCTTTGAAGCAATTGTGAATGGGAGTTCACTCATGTTTGGCTCTCTGTTTGTCTGTTGTTGGTGTTTAAGAATGCTTGTGAATTTTGTACATTGATTTTGTATCCTGAGACTTTGCTGAAGTTGCTTATCAGCTTAAGGAGATTTTGGGCTGAGACAATGGGGTTTTCTAGATATATGGAACAGAACAGAGCCCTCAGAAATAACGCCGCATATCTACAACTATCTGATCTTTGACAAACCTGAGAAAAACAAGCAATGGGGAAAGGATTCCCTATTTAATAAATGGTGCTGGGAAAACTGGCTAGCCATATGTAGAAAGCTGAAACTGGATCCCTTCCTTACACCTTATACAAAAATCAATTCAAGATGGATCAAAGACTTAAACATTAGACCTAAAACCATAAAAACCCTAGAAGAAAACCTAGGCATTACCATTCAGGACACAGGCATGGGCAAGGACTTCATGTCTAAAACACCTAAAGCAATGGCAACAAAAGCCAAAATTGACAAATGGGATCTAATTAAACTAAAGAGCTTCTGCACAGCAAAAGAAACTACCATCAGAGTGAACAGGCAACCTACAAAATGGGAGAAAATTTTCGCAGCCTACTCATCTGACAAAGGGCTAATATCCAGAATCTACAATGAACTCAAACAAATTTACAAGAAAAAAACAACCCCATCAAAAAGTGGGTGAAGGACATGAACAGACACTTCTCAAAAGAAGACATTTATGTAGCCAAAAAACACATGAAAAAATGCTCACCATCACTGGCCATCAGAGAAATGCAAATCAAAACCACAATGAGATACCATCTCACACCAGTTAGAATGGCAATCATTAAAAAGTCAGGAAACAACAGGTGCTGGAAAGGATGTGGAGAAATAGGAACACTTTTACAGTGTTGGTGGGACTGTAAACTAGTTCAACCATTGTGGAAGTCAGTGTGGCAACTCCTCAGGGATCTAGAACTAGAAATTCCATTTGACCCAGCCATCCCATTACTGGGTATATACCCAAAGGACTATAAATCATGCTGCTATAAAGACACATGCACACGTATGTTTATTGCGGCATTATTCACAATAGCAAAGACTTGGAACCAACCCAAATGTCCAACAATGATAGACTGGATTAAGAAAATGTGGCACATATACACTATGGAATACTATGCAGCCATAAAAAATGATGAGTTCATGTCCTTTGTAGGGACATGGATGAAATTGGAAATCATCATTCTCAGTAAACTATCGCAAGAACAAAAAACCAAAAACCGCATATTCTCACTCATAGGTGGGTATTGAACAATGAGAACACATGGACACGGGAAGGGGAACATCACACTTTGGGGACTGTTGTGGGGTGGGGGGAGGGGGGAGGGATAGCATTGGGAGATATACCTAATGCTAGATGACGAGTTAGTGGGTGCAGCGCACCAGCATGGCACATGTATACATATGTAACTAACCTGCACATTGTGCACATGTACCCTAAAACCTAAAGTATAATAATAATAAATAAATTAATTAATTAATTTAAAAAAAAAAAAGAACTGAGGGTCCTGGGAATTGAACCATATCAATGTCGTCTTTTGTACATTATTAACTGAAGAAAAATTGGTGCTTTAAAAAAATAAAAAAAATTAAAATTTTATTTCCTCTGGATATTTACACAGAAATGGAACTTTGAATCATATAGTAGCTCTATTTTTACTTTTTTGAGAACCTCCATAATATTTTACATAGTGGTTTACCAATTTACATTTCCATCAATAGTGTACTAGGGTTCTCTTTATACCACATACTCACCAATACTTATCTTGACTTTTTTATATAAAACCCATTCTAAAAGGTTTAAGGCAATATTTTGTTTTTTATTTGCATTTCCTTGATTATTAGTGATGTTAAGCACATTTTCATATATCTTTTGGCCATTTGTATGTCTGCTTTTAAGAAATGTAGATTAAGGTCTTTTTCCCATTCATTTATTGGATTATTTGTTTTCTCTTGCTATTGAGTTATGTTTCTTATATATTTTGGATATTAACCTTGTTTCAGATGTATGCTTTGCAATTTTTCCCATTCCATAGGTTTACTCTTCACTTTATTAATTTTTTCCTTTGTTGTACAGAAGGGGTGTAGCTTGATCCTATCTAATTTGTCTATTTTTGTTTTTGTTGCCTGTGTTTTTGGTGTCATAATAAAAAAATTAGTACCCATACACATGTTATGGTGCTGATCTGCTCTATTTTCTGATAATGGTTTTACTTTTTCAGGTATTACATATAAGTCTTTAACCTATTGTGAATTTATTTCTACATATGGTGTAAGACAATGGTCTAAGTTTATTCTCCTAAATATTAATATCCACTTTTCCCACTACCATGTATTGAAGAGACTGCCATTTTCTGCATTGTGTCTTCCTAAAACGTTGGTTGAAGATCAGTTGAACACACATGAATGAATTTGTTTCTGAAGCATTTTTCCATTAGTCAATATGTATGTTTTTATAGTCCATTATCATACTATTTTTGTTGCTATAGTTTTGTAGTATATTTTCATATCAGGTAGTGTGATATCACAATATTTGTTCTTTTAGTACAAGCTTGCTGTAGTTATTTGGGGTCTTTTTTGGTTCCATATGAAATTTAGGATTGTTTATTCTATTTCTGTAAAAACAACCATTAGAACTTTAATAAAGATTTCATTTAATCTATAAATATCTGTGGATAGTATGCATATTTTAGCAATATTTTTATTTTTAATTCATAAACATGGATTATCTTCCCACTGATATGTGTCTTATTCATTTCCTTTCATCAATGTTTTATAGTACTCAGTGTACAGATCTTTTACCTCTTTGGTTAATTTTGTTTTTATATTTTTGGAGACTCTTGTATTTGGCATTGTATTATTAATTTCTTTTTCAGATAGTTCATTGCTAATGCATAAAAACACTACTTACCTTTTCATGTTGTGTTTTTATCCTACAACTTTAATGAATTTATTATTTCTAACAGGTTTTGTGGAGTCTTTACGGTTTTCTTTCTTTCTTTCTTTCTTTCTTTTTTTTCTGAGACGGAGTCTCGTTCTTTCACCCAGGCTGGAGTGCAGTGGCGCTATCTTGGCTCATGGCAAGCTCTGCCTCCCGGGTTCACGCCATTCTCCTGCCTCAGTCTCTGGAGTAGCTGGGACTACAGGCGCCCGCCACCGCGCCGGGCTAAGTTTTTGTATTTTTAGTAGAGAATGGGGTTTTGCTGTGTTAGCCAGGATGGTCTGGATCTCCTGACCTCGTGATCTACCTGCCTCAGGCGTGAGCCACCACGCCAGGCCGTCTGCGGTTTTCTGTATATAAGAACATGTTTGTTTTTTTCTTGTAAATTTGTTTGAGTTCATTGTAGATTCTGGATATTAGCCCTTTGTCAGATGAGTAGGTTGCGAAAATTTTCTCCCATTTTGTAGGTTGCCTGTTTACTCTGATGGTAGTTTCTTTTGCTGTGCAGAAGCTCTTTAGTTTAATTAGATCCCATTTGTCAATTTTGGCTTTTGTTGCCATTGCTTTCAGGTGCTGGAGAGGATGTAGAGAAATAGGAACACTTTTACACTGTTGGTGGGACTGTAAACTAGTTCAACCATTGTGGAAGTCAGCGTGGCCATTCCTCAGGGATGTAGAACTAGAAATACCATTCGACCCAGCCATCCCATTACTGGGTATATACCCAAAGGACTATAAATCATGCTGCTATAAAGACACATGCACACGTATGTTTATTGCGGCACTATTCACAATAGCAAAGACTTGGAACCAACCCAAATGTCCAACAATGATAGATTGGATTAAGAAAATGTGGCACATATACACCATGGAATACTATGCAGCCATAAAAAATGATGAGTTCATGTCCTTTGTAGGGACATGGATGAAATTGGAAATCATCATTCTCAGTAAACTATCACAAGAACAAAAAAACAAACACCGCATGTTCTCACTCATAGGTGGGAATTGAACAATGAGAACACATGGACACAGGAAGGGGAACATCATGCTCTGGGGAATGTTGTGGGGTGGGGGGAGGGGGGAGGGATAGCATTAGGAGACATACCTAATGCTAAATGACGAGTTAATGGGTGCAGCACACCAGCATGGCACATGTATACATATGTAACTATCCTGCACATTGTGCACATGTACCCTAAAACTTAAAGTGTAATAATAATAAAATAAAAAGGAACATGTAATCTGCAGAGATGATTTTATTTCTTACTTTTCTATTTAGATGCCATTTATACTTTTTCTTGCTTAATTTATCTGGCTAAAACCTCCACTACTATACTTAATTGAAGTGACTAAAGTGAGCAACCTTGTCTTGTTACTAATCTTACAGAAAAACCTTTCAGCTATTCAGCATTGAGTATGATGTTAGCTGTGTAATTCTCATATATGGCTTTTATTATCTTGAGGTACATTCCTTCTGTACCTTTTTTGTTGTTGAGAGGTTTTATTGTAAAAGAATGTTGAATTTTATTTTTTTCTGTGTATATTGACATAATCATATGATTTTTGCCTTTCATTGTTTTAAAGTGTTGAATCACATTTATTGATTTACATATGTTAAAACATCCTTGCATTCAAGGGATAAATCCTTATTGATTATGGTGTATGATCCTTTTAATGTGCTCTTAATTTGTTTCGCTATGCTTTTGTTAAGAAATTTTACATCGATTTTCATCAGGAATATTAACTTGTAGTTTTCTTTTCTCGCAGTATCCTTGTCTAGCTTTCTATCAGGGTAATACAGGCCTCATAAAATGAGTTAAAAAGTGTTTAGTTCTCAGTGTTTTGGAACAGTTTTAAAGGATTGGTATTAGCTATTTAAATATTTGGTAGAATTCAGCATTAAAGTTTTCATGTCTTGGGCTTTTCTCTGTTGGGAGGTTTTAGATTAGTAATTCAATCTCCTCACTCATTATTGGTAAGTTCAGATTTTCTGTTTCTTTATGTTTCAGTCTTAGTAGGTTGTATTTGTCTAGAAAGTTACCAGTTTCTTCTAGGTTATCCAATATGTTGGCATATAATTGTTTATAGTAATCTATTATGATACTTTGTATTTCTGTAGTATCAGTTGTAATGTGCCCTTTTTCATTTCTGATTTTATTAGTTTGCATCTTCTCTTTGTATATATTTTTATTTTAAATCTGGGGTACATACGCTTGTTACATGGTATTGCATGTATAATGGTGGGGGTTGGGCTTCTAATGTATCTGACACCCAAATATTGGACACTGTACCAAGTAGATAATTTTTAACTCTCCCTCAACCCTCTCTTCTTTGGAGGCCCCAAAGTTTGTTTTCTTATCTTTATGTTCATGTGTACCTTTTGTTTAGCTCACACTTATAAGTGAGAACATGTAATACTTGATTTTCAGCTTCTGTGTGTGTTCATTTAGAGTAATAGCTTCCAACTCAATCCATACTGCTTCAAAGGACATGATTGTGTCCATTTTTGTGGTTGTGTAGTATTCCATCACATAATATATTCCACATTTTCTTTATCCTATCAACTGTTGGTGGACCCTTAGGTTGTTTCCATGACTTTGCCATTGTAAAGAGTGTTGTGATAAACATATGAGTGCACATGTCTTTTTGATATAATGATTTTTCCCTTTGGGTAGTTAGTAATAAGACTGATGGGATGAATAGTAATTCTATTTTTGGTTCTTTGAAAGATCTCCATTTTGTTTTCCATAGAGGTTAAACTAATTCACCTTCCTACCAACAATGCATGAATATTCCTTTTCTCTGCATCGATGCCACCGTCTGTAGTTTTTTTGACATTTTAATAAAAGTCATTCTGACTGGTGTAAGATAGTATATTGGTGTGGTTTTATTTTGCATTTCTCTGATTACTAGTGATGTTTAGAATTTTTTATGTGTTTCCTGTCTGCTTGTGTTTCTTCTTTTGAAAAATATATGTTCATGTTGTTTGCCCAGTTTTTATGGGGTTGTCTATTTTTGTCTTGTTGAATCATTTTAGTTCTTTCCATATTTTAGGCATTAATCCTTTCTCAGAGGCATAATTTGGAAATATTTTCTCCTATTCTGTAGATCGTTGATTCTGTTTGTTATTTATTTATTTATTTATTTTTGCTGTGCCAAAGCTTTTTAATTTGATTAAGTATCATTTGTCTATTTTTGGTCTTGTTGCAATTGCTTTTGGGATCTTGATCATGCGTTCTTTGCCTAGGCTGATGTCCAGAAGAGTTTTTTTTCTAAGTGTTTTCTAAGATTTTTACAGCTTCACGTTATATATTTAGCTCTTTAATTCATCTTGATTTAATTTTTGTACATGCTGAGAGATAGGGGTGCACTTTTATTCTGCATATGGCTAGCCATTTTTCACAGGATAATTTATTTAATAAGGTGTCCTTTTCCCATTGTTTACTTTTGTCTACATTATTGAAAATCAGTTTCTTGTAGGCATGTGGTTTTATTTCTGAGTTCTCTATTCTGTTCGCTTGATCTTTGTGTCTATTTTTGTACCAGTACCCTACTTCTTTAGTTACTATAGCCTTGTAGTATAATTTGAAGTCAGGTAACATGAGGCCTCCAGATTTATTATTTTTTAGGAGTGCTTTGGCTATTCAGGATTTTTTGTTTTATATGAATTTTATTAAAAAAAATTCTGTGAAAAATGACATTGGTTATTTGATACGAATTGTATTGAATCTGTAGATTGCTTTGGGTAGTATGGTCATTTTAATAATATTGATTCTTACAATACCTGAGTATGAGGTGAATTTCCATTTATTTGTGACATCTACAATTTCTTCCATCAGTGTTTTGTAATCCTCTTTGTACAGAATTTTCGTCTCCTTGGTTAAATTATTCCTAGGTATTTTATTTTTTTTCTGGCGATTGTAAATGGGATTTCATTCTTAATTTCATTCTTAGATTGAACAATATCGGCGTACAGAAATGCTACTAATTTGTATACATTGATACTGTATCCTGAGACTTTACTGAAGTTGCTAATCAGGTCTAGAGGTCTTCCAGAGGAGTCATTGCAGGTTTCTAGGTATCCAATTATGTCATTAGTGGACAGAAATAACTTGACTTTCTCTTTTCTTATTTTAATACCTTTTTTTTTTTCCTCTTGCCTGATAGCTCCGGCTAGGACTTTCAGCACTATCTTGAACAGGAGTGCTAACAGTGGGCATCATGCTAAAATGCTTCCAATATCTCCCCATTCAGTACGATGTTGGCTGTGGGTCTGTCATATATGGGCTTGTCTTATTATTTTGTAGTATGTTCCATTTATGCCTAGTTTGTTGAGGGTTTTTTATCAGGAAGTGATGTTGGATTTCATCCAGTGCTTTTTTTCTGAATTTACTGATGTGATTACATGATTTTTGTTCTTAGATCTGTTTCTGTGGTGGGTCATGCTTATTGATTTGTGTATGTTGAAAACATCCTTGCATCCCTGGAGTAAAGCCCACTTGACTGTGGTAAATTATATTTTTATGTGCTTTTGGATTTGGTTTGCTACTATTGAGGACTTTTCCATTTATGTTCATCAGAGATACTGGCCTGTAGTTTTCGTCTTTTCTTCTGTGCTGGCCAATTTTTATATCATTGATACTGGATTCATATAAGGAGTTAGGAAGGGATTTAAACTCCTTGAGTTTATGGAATATTTTCACTCAAATTGGGACCAGCTCTCATTTGTATGTTGGATAAAATTTGGCTGTGAATCCAACTGGTCCTGGACTTTTTTTGTTTGGAGATTATTTATTACTGATTTGATTTCATTGCTCATTATTGGTCTGTTCAGGTTTTATATTTCTTCCTGGTTCAATCTTGGAAGATTGTATTTTCCCAGGAACTTATTCAATTCATCTAGGTTTTCTAGTTTGTGTTCATAGAGGTATTTCTAGCAGGCTCTGATGGTCTTTTTTATTTCCTGGTGTCAGTTTTATTTATGCCATCTTTATTATTTCTGATTGTATATATTTGAAACTTTTGGTTGTCTCAGTCTAGCCAGTAATTTAACAATTTTGTTTGTCCTTTCAAAAAAATTTTCATTTTTTTAAATCCTTTGTATCTTTTTTTGGTCTCTCAATCTCATTTAGTTCTGCTCTGATATTTAGTATTTCCTTTCTTCTGCTAACTTTGGGGTTAGTTTGTTCTTGGTTTTCTAGTTCCTTGGGGAACAACATTAGATTGTTAATTTGAGATCTTTTTACCTTTTGGATGCAGATATAAACTTTCTTTTTTAGCACTGCTTTTGCTGTATTCTAGAGGTTTTACTATGTTGTGTTTCTATTTTCATTTGTTTAAAGGATTTAAAAAAAAATTTGCCTTGATTTTGTTGTTTACCCAAAAGTCATTCAGGAGCAAGTTGTTTACTTTCCATGTACTTGTGTAGTTTTGAGAATTTCTCTCAGTTTTTATTTCTTATTTTGTTCTGCTGTCATCCAAGAAGATAACTGATATAATTTCTTTTTTTTTTTCATTGAGACTTGCCTGATTGCTAGACATAAGGTCGATTTTAAAGAATGTTCCATGTACAGATGAGAAGATTGCATATTCGGCAGTTGTTGGATAAAATATTCTGTATATGTCTGTGTAGGTCCATTCGCTCTACAGAACATTTTAAGTTCAAAGTTTCTTTGCTGATTTTTTTGACTCAATCTTTCTAGTGTTGTCAATGGGGTGTTGAAGTCCCCCACTATCCTCGTATTGCTGTTAATTTTTTTCTGAGGTCTGGTAGTATTTGTTTTATAAATACATATTCTGCAGTGTTGGTTGCATATATATTTAGTACAGTTAAATATTTTTGTTGTATTGAACACATTATCATTATGCGATGTCCTTCTTTGTAATTTTTTACTTTTGTTGATTTAATATGTGTTTTATCTGATATGAGAATGGCTACTCCTGCTCCCATTTCTTTACCATTTGTGTGATATATCTTTTTTCACTATTTTACTTTGAGTCTGAATGTGTCTTTAGCCAGTACATTGGTCTCTTGTAGACACTCAATGGTTGTATCTTTTTGTTTGTAAGCCAATTTGCCACTCTATATCTTTAAGTGGGGAATCTAGGTCTTTTACATTCAAAGCTAATTATGATATGTGAAGTTTTGTTACTGACACAGTGTTATTAGCTTTTTGTTTTGAAATTTCAATTATGTATTTGCTTTAAAGAATCTGTAAGCTTTCTATGTCCTTTCCTGATGATGACTATTGTCCTTTCAGTCCCATATTTATAACTTTTTTGAGCATTTCTGGCAGGACTGGTCTAATGGTGACACATGCTCTTAGTGATTGCTTATCTAGGAAAGACTGTATTTCTCTTTCATTTATGAAGCTTAGTTTAGCAGGATACAAAATTTTTCACTGTAATTTTTTTCCCTTTAAGGATCCTGAAATTAGGTTTTCTGTCTCTTCTGGCTTGTAGGGTTTCTGCTGTTCAATGTCAATCTGCTTGGTTTTTCTTTGCAGTTGATCTGACCTTTTTTCTCTAGCTACCTCTAAGATTTTTTTCTTTAGCACTGACATTTCATAGTCGGGTGACTATATGCCTTTGTGATGTTCATTTTGTATAGCATCTCACAGGTGTTCTCTGAATTTCTTGTACCTGAATGTCTAACTCTCTAGTGAAATTTAAAAAAAAAATTGAGTTATTCTATCAAACGTGTTTTCCAGGTTGTTTACTTTTTCTATTTTTCTCTCAGGAATGCCAATAATTCATAGGTTTGGTCACTCTACTTAATCTCATATTTCTTGAAGCTTTTGTTTATTTTCTTAAATTCTTTTTCTCTATTTTGGTCAGAATTTGTTACTTCAAAAGACCAGTCTTCAACCTCTGAAATTCTTTCTTCTGCTTAGTGTAGTCTATTAAAGCTTTCCATTGTGTTTTGAAATTCCTTAAGTACACTTTTCAATTCTAGAATTATGATTGATTTTTTAAAGATATTTATCTCATCCTTCATTTCCTGGATTGCTTCAGTAATTTCTTTCTATTGATTTCCAATCTCGTCTTTGGCCTCCTTGAGCTTCTTTGTAATCCAAACCTTGATTTTTTTATCTGTCATTTCGGAGTTTCCATTTTGGTTAAGGTTTATTGCTGGAGAGCTAGTGTGATCCTTTGGTGGTCACAACATTCAGGTATTTCATGGTGTCAGAATTCTTATGCTGGTTTCTTCTCATCTAGAGTAGCTACCACTTCTAATTTTTTAAATTACCTTCATGAAAAAAGGATTTTTCCCTTTCCCTATTTTTTTATTCCCCCCCCCCCAACCCTTCTTACAGGATATGACTGTAGAATATGTTGGGTAGGGTCTTTTGGCTGCTTCTATGGTCCTATGCACTTTTGTTAGCAGGTTTTATCATGAGGTGTGCAGTTCAACATACAGGCCAGTAGATGGTGTTTAGAAGAGTGAGCCAGCAGCAGCACAAATATATGGGTGAGAACTTGATCTTTGTTTAGTGTGAGATGATCTCTGTTGTTTCAGGTGAGGGGATGGATAGTGGAGTTTGTGGTGCCTGGAACTTAGTGTTCTTCACAAGCAGGGGACACAGCTGGGCAGAGCTTTTACCCCTGGCTTGCCAATCGATACCCCAGTGGCAAGCTCAGGCACCATGCCTGATGAGGGTGGCTGCAGCGAGCTCCTGGTGAAATATGCTGAGGTCTCTGTGTGGGGAGAGATGGCTGCACTGGCTCCACATACTAGATAGGCAGGAATGATATCTGTTTCCCTACCATGCCCCTGTCCTAGGGCTTGTGAGTCTCAGTTCAAATGCACACTATAGTCTATACCCAGACCACAATGTGGTTGAGAACTGATACAGGAGCTAGAAGAAAAATTATTTAGGCAGATAGTGAGGGTAACAGAGTTCTTGGCAGGGCTTCCTTTCTAACAAAAAGCAGCCCAAGAAATTATTTTTTTCCTAATAAAGAGCATATTGCGGGATCTGGCCAGCAGCCTGCAATGCAACGGGGCTCTTTCTTTGTCCCCAGGTGGATTGGCAGGTTGAGAAATAATAGACACACACAAGATAGTGAAAGCTGGGTCCAGAGGGGTCACCGACTTCTGGTCCCACAATTCTGCCAATGCACTGGATATACCAGCGTTTATTATTAAGTTTAGTGAGGGCAGGGGTAGGTTAGTAAGGGATTTAGGGTCATTTGATTATGAGGTGAGATGGTCACATGGGAATGAAGTAATTCTTTAACATAACATCTATATGCAGAAGTACAGTATACAGAGATAATAATTTACAATATAGAGTGTACATCAGTAATTTCTAACAGAGCCTTAAAACAGAAACACAGTCTTTCCATAACCTATGATTAGCAAAATATTAATCAGCAGTAACAGCTGCAGCAAAAGCTGGTGACAAACAATCCATAGAAACAGGACATGAAGCTAGACAACCGGTTAGACCAGAAATTCTCAGAAGGGAGTATGCCTTAACCCTAAAGAGACCTAGAAAAGCCGTGGCAAGATGAGGGCATTTATAGCCCTATCTTATCCATATGGACAGGCGCCCCTCATGCATCGTTTATAGGCTCTCCACAAGGGTCGCATTCCATTCCCAGAGCTATGAACATCTGCTCTTCTGGGATTGGAATCTTGGTGATGTGAAACCTCCCTGACTGCACGTCTGTTCATAGGCTCTCTGCAGGGGGAAGCACATCACGTGCTGTTGGCTCATTCTGGCAGTCTTTACACAATCCTGCATGCAATTTTGTATTTACAGTAATCAGGAGCATTTCATCTTTTATTCTGTAGCAATAGTTTCAGGGGGTCACCCTACAAGAGCAGCTTAAAAAATCAAGCTATAAACATAGATAAGCAAGCTGGAAGCTTGCATGGGGAAATGCCGGCAGCTGTGCCAATAGAAAAAGGCTACCTGGTGGCCCGGCATATCCAGCATGGAAGCTTCATCTTTCCTTTTCTTTGTTACCAAATGTACAGTAAAGAAACAGGCAACATGGTGCCAGTCAAGTAGAGAATTCATCTGCATAACAAAAGATTAGGGTGGGGGCAGCCAGCTATTTGCACCTTATAGAAATGGCATACCTAGCCCTAACCAGTTTTTCACACCTTATGCAATTGGCACACTTGGTCTGACCCATCTTTCATGCCTTATGTAAATCAGACACTGCCTCCTCAGGCTTATCTATAAAACCCCTGCATTTCACCTCAAAACAGAAACCTGTTTGGGACCCCTCTCTCTGCAAGAGAGAGCTCTTCTCTTTCTTTTGTCTATTAAACTTCTGCTCCTAACCTCACTCTTGTGTGTCCATGTCCTAGCTTTCCATGGCCATGAGACAATGCATCTTGGGTATTTACCTCAGAAAACAACGCTGCTTTAGAACCATAGGAAATGCTTGTCTTGCAACTCTCCATGGGAGGTGTTTTTGGATGGAACCTCTTCACTCATTCTGATACAGATAACTTTATGGTGCTCTTGTTCTCTGATGTGGTGATGACGCTGCTTCATGTGGAGTAGGAGGCTCCACCTTTCAGCCTATGTGGGTGGGTGTTGGTTGTGGTGACGTCGGCTACTTGGCTCAGCTCCACTTTAAGCTATGGGGGAAGTGGCCACATACCAGCAATGCTAGAATGGCCCAGGTAGTTCTACAGTTCCCAGGCCCCTAGATGGCCAACCGGACAGTGTGAATAAGTCCTGAAGGTGCTGGAATAGGGTCAGGTTATCCCAGAGTTCAATTGCTGGCTGTGATGAAAAGGAGTGGACTGGTCCCCAGATCACCAGCAGAAATCTCAGGATGGAACAGGCAGAACACTTAAGCAGAAGGAGTCTGTGGGAAGATCACAGGTCTGTGGGAGTTGGGTTTTCAGAAGGTCTCTGGGCTGCAGTTAAAATGTTCACCAGGGAAGGGCAGCTATAGGCTATAGGCCTTTCACTGAGGAGGGCAAGTCCCCTAAGCTAGGGCAATAGACTGGTGGCTGTCAGGCACATGGCACATTTACACTTCCCTCCCACACAAATGGCACTGGATTTCACTGTTGGGGGCACACAAAGGTGCCAAGCTTCCTCACACCTGTGCTGGTCTGTGCATGGTAGGGGCAGAAGCAGTGGTAGTGACAACTGCCAAAAGCTTGTTGCTGCCCTCAGGGAATTGGTCTCTCAGAGGAACTGTTCTGTGGCCGTCGTGTCCAAGTGGGAGTGGGGCAGCTGCACCGTGGGCCAGAAGGTGGCAAGCCCCCATTTGGCAGGGGGCAGCAGAGGTGGGGTGTTGTGAAGCATGCAGCCTGCCCACTACTATTCGATATCTCAGCTGTGGCATCTGTGCTGGAGGCATGCGAAAGTGCTCCCACCTCCTTGTTCTCTCCCAGGCCTGGCAACAGCAGGGGATAGGACAGTGACAGTGGCAATTTTAAAGAACTTGCCACCTACCTCTTAGAGTTATGCACTCAGAGGAACACAGTCATAACCACAGTGATCAGGCAGGGGTGGGGCAACTGCACTGGGGGCCCAAGTCAGCAAGCCCAACCTGGCAAGGAGCAGTGGAGGTAGGGGTCACACAGTATGCAGTCTGGCTGCTCCTCAGTACTATGGCTGTGACATTTATCCTAGAGGTATGCAAAAGTGCTTTGCCTCTCCTCTTTGTGGGGCAACAGAAGCTGGCACTGAGCTGCTTAGAGATCAAAAGCCTGTGAGGTTTCATGTGGGCTTGAGTGTTGCCTCTTCACAGATTCCAGGTGGCTCTCTGTATCAGTCTGAATGCCTGGGGGTGTCAAGAGGGCTATCCCATGCTCAGCATTGCAAAAGTCTGTGATAGAATTGTGGAACCCCCAGGGGACTCTCACTCACTCACCCTTTTCTCATGTTGAGGAGCTTCCCCCAGCTCCAAGCCAATCCCAGGTGGGCAGCAGCCTGACTTCATGGCTTCACTCCTTTTGGCTATCTGTTGATCCCACTGATTTCCTGGTGAATCCCAGCATAAGCTCTCAGATGATCCATTTAAAGATTTAGTATTTATTTATAACTTTGTTTCTTCTCTATGAGAGAGGCAAATACTAGCTGCTTCTAGTCAGCCATCTTGAACTGGAACCTCTTTTCTTTTTTGATCTAGTTAAAGGTTTGTCAATTTTACTTAAGTTTTTAGAAAATCAGCTCTCAAATTCCTTGACATTTTCTATTGTTTTGCAGTGTCTATTTTATTTCTTTCTGCTCAGTTCCTTGTTATTTCTTTCATCTTGATGACTTTGAAAATAGTTTGTTTTTCTTTTTCTAGTTCCTTGAGGTATAAAGTGAGGTTCAATATATTTTTTTCTTAATGTATTTGTTTATTTCTATAAATTTCCCCCTGGAACTGTTTTTGTTGCATATCCTACATTTTGGTATGTTGTCTGTCCATTTTCTCTTGTTTCAAGATTTTTAAACAAAATCTTTTATCCCTTAATATTACGCAAACATTTTGTTCAAAAGAGAAAACCAAAATTTTACCTTTCTATTGGGTATTAGTAATGTTAAAGTTAATTTTAATAAAACCTTATGACCATATCTAATTTTAATCTGTCTGACCATAAGGTAAGATTTCCATAAACTTGTATAACCTTTTATAATTTTCTTTTAAAGAGCAGAACGATGCTCCAATAAAACACTGTTATTGTAATACATGGGTACAGATGCTGGTCTTGCATCAGTGTCCTTTTTTATATTAATGTTTAATTTATAGAGAATCTGTGAACTAATCTTATCCCTCAAGATCAGCCCCTACAATCTCATGAGTCCACCTCTTCCACGATAGTCCCTGGGCCTAGGGGGACTGAATAATTTAGTTACTAGTCTTGTGTCTCAAAAGAGAATTTTGAGTGTCACCTTCTCCCAAGTCAGAAGATGAAGCTTTGACTGATGTCAATGATCAAAATTTAACAGTGGTTGGTGCACAAGCATGAGTTAATAGGATATTTATACTATAGAAGGTCCTATTGGCCGGGCGCGGTGGCTCACGCTTGTAATCCCAGCACTTTGGGAGGCCAAGGTGGGCGGATCACGAGGTCAGGAGATCGAGACCATCTTGGCTAACACGGTGAAACCCCGTCTCTACTAAAAATACAAAAAATTAGCCGGGCGTGGTGGCGGGCGCCTGTGGTCCCAGCTACTCAGGAGGCTGAGGCAGGAGAATGGCCTGAACCCAGGAAGCGGAGCTTGCAGTGAGCCAAGATCACGCCATTGCACTCCAGCCTGGGCGACAGAGCGAGACTCCATCTCCAAAAAAAAAAAAAAAAAAAAAAAAAGAAGGTCCTATCATTTTTCTCTAACATGTTGCAAATTAAAACGTTGTGATTTGGTGTGTAGGAATTACTACCTGCAGTACTTTAAACCAATGTATTAAAGTAGTTAGGTTACTCATTGCATATGTCTACTTGCTAGTATTCTAGCGACAGAACTGTGACCAAAAGCATAAAAAATGTGATAAGTCCTATGATAAACTTATCAAGGTAAGACAACTAATTTTTCTTTCCATCATAAAAAAATGGCAAATGCAAATATCAGTTTTGAAAATTCAATATGAGAAAAAATCTCCTTTCACTTAAATACTATGCAGCAAAACAAGGACAAAGTAAAAACAAGCAACCAATTTATTTTCAGCTATTTTCAAAAGCATATCATCACACATTTCCAAGATTGGTTTCTAGGTACAGTACTGACAAGTGATTAGGTAACTTTAACCACCAAAGTTTTCAAACCATTGCAACACTTGCACATATTTTATTTTCATGTACACACATGAAGACCCATCAGTGATTGACAGCTTGAGATAAAAAAAAAATCACTAGAAAGTCTCGCCTTTTTCCGCTACTTAATCCAAATGAATGTCACATTAATTTAATAGTAGTAAACACAACTAAATTAGCTTGAGAGAAATCCTAATCAATATAATTTCCTGAAGAACAAAGCCAATATTTCCTGAACATTAAAACTTTTTACCCATATCACAGATTTTTTTTCATCAAAGGAAGAAATCTGAAACCAACCCAAACTATTGAAACAGGAAACCATCCCTAAATTTTTCTTACTCAGTCTATACTGGAGGCTACAGTGTTCCCCTGAGTCCCCAAAAACCCTAATAATGAATATTTTATTCCTGATACACAATTCAATATCCTTAGGTCCACCAATATCACCACACATCCTGTGCAATCAAGAAATTCACTCTAAGCACATGACCAGTAAGCACTCCAGTGCCAGCACTATCCATGTAAAACAGTAAACACAGTGTGAAGCAATGCAAACATAAATGTCAAATTTGACCACACTAAATCCAGCTTCATGCTTAAGTATATTAAAAAAGGATTGCCAAACTGCTGATGCATTTCTTTACAATATTTATTATTTTCTTTAATCAAGACTAAGAGCTTTAGCTATGAAAATGTTAATTAGCCAAATTTCTCCAATTCTGTATCAGGTTTTAAAGAGTATGTTATTATCTAAATGTTTTCGACTTTCTATTTTCCCTATATGTGCATGAAGATAGACAAACTGAGAAACAGGAAAGATTACATATGACTTACATAGACCATCCGCATCACTCCTGGGCTTTTCATTCAGCCCCAGATTTTCTTCTTCTCCTTCTTCTTCTTTAGATAATCAGACATTTTACTGTAGGCCAAAAAAAATTTACCATACATGATCCTTTCTCAGACAAAATTATTATCTTTTCTTTATAAACTTCTTTACCAAAAACACATCTTCATATAAGTAAATTTCTTTACATCTCTCTCCCTTACTTACTGGTTCCTTACTACCTGTTTCATAAATAAGCTTTTCAAATCTGTAATTTGAAGTAACAAAAGTCACTTTTTTTATCCTTTTAATCTAAAAGTTAGATTTTTTATCCTTTTTTCACTAATAACGTAAGTTTTGGCACATTTTATTTACAGAATGATATATTAACTATAATTCTTATCCTTAGTTACCTTAAATTGTAATGAACCCCTAAAAAACAAAAACTCCTGAACTATCAAATATGAGCTTTTTATAGATAAGAACAATTCCGCAATTTTTAGAAACATATTTTCCCATATCACAACCTTTCTTAATTGCAAATGACCAAGATACAATGCTCCATTTTGTCTAGAAAAATTTCACATTGGTGAAAAAAAAAAAACGTTTTCAATGGGATGTATTTTTCCAGGTTGAGAAAAATTCAGCATCCATCCTAAATTGCTGTTGGAGTGAGAAGAAAGTGAACTGTAGAGTGAGCTGTCAGCAATTCCCCAGGATCTGAAGGAATCCAACACATGCGCTCCACATTCTGACCTGTGCTGTCAATCATCATTTACCAATAGCCCATTCTTTGTATACAATTATCATCTGTTCCCCAGACGTCAACATTTGGATATAATTTTTGTGGGCTGTAATTTATCATTATTTTGGAGATATAGAGTAAAGCACTCTCATAGTGGATATATTTCCTCTGTATTGCATATATTCTGGGCTTACAGAGACAAAAGTTTCTTTTTTATATATACCTATGTAATCTACACTTAAGCAACAGAAATATTAAAGTCTTTTAGAAAGAAAACCATTACTTGGGAGACCTCGACTTCCATCCCCTGAAGTTTTATTACTTATAATGGTAAGGCACATAAAGCAGATAAGTTAGTCTGTTAGCCCAAGCAAACACTAAACAAGAACAAGCAGAAACATAAAGCTGTCATTCGAGTAAATTGTTCAATTACATAATTATACACTATCAGTTTATTTCTGCAAGGGGAAAATTTCCCTGAGGTACATTATAATTGTTGGCTTAATTCACATCAACTGAGCTGACAGGCCTATAAGGTGTTTTTTTTTTTTTTTTTCCATTTTGAACAAGTCTGCTTTCTGATTTCTAACTTCTTTGATCAAAGTGTCAGGCATGATCTCAATTTAACTCTCCAGTCAAATTAGTTTTCTTGATGCCTTAAAGTGTGTTTTGCTTCAAATTTCCAAGGTCCCCACAGTTTCAGTTTTTTACTTGGAAGATAAAGACTCCTTATATTTATTTTACAAAAAAATTGAGGTAATAATCTACAGGATTATAAAATGAAAAAAGAATTGTTCTAAATAATTCAATTGCTTCGATATGTACCTGTGCTTTTATAGTAAAATATGCTTTCATATTACCACTGGTAGTCTTATCATTCTTTTTTGTTCCCCACTTACGGTATCAGGATAACATTTATTTATATAGCATTTCTTTCCTCAAAAAACATCTAAACATTTTGCAGATATTAGCTTATACATGGGAACTAGAGACATGGAACAAGAAAAAGTATAATGAGATCTATTTGTATACCAAGGACCACTCAGAGCAGAAACTCAACATAGAGCTTCGTGATATTAGAGAAAGAAGGGAACTTAGAAATTACTTTCACATTTATAGGTAAGAAACCTGAGGTTTAAAGAGAGTGAGTTGCTTAACCAAGAGCACACAGCAAGTTAGTGGCAATGCTGAGCCCAAAATTTGTATCTTCCAATTCCCACACTATTTATTACCAATAAATTATAATAAGCAAAGGTTTGTAGGATAAGATAAAGGGAAAAGAGAGAGATAAACTTATTTATGTTATACCATTTTAGGACACAATCTCAACCAGAACATCAAAGATATTCAATCTTAGAAATAGTTTGAAGCTGATATGACCATTCACATCCTAACTTTTTAGGCTTGCACTATAGGAGAGAAATAATGCTCTAAGAAGCTCTAGTTACTAGAAAACAGTCAGAAGGCAGAAGTCATTTAGATAAAGTTGCCATAGTTGCAGGTCACATGTGGCACAGTTGTGTGTCATATGTGGCACATGGCACATTCATGTATAGCTAAAGTCATGAGTTTACATTAACTTTTAGAGAGGGGAAGTTATCTTTTTCTGCTGTTTGCAGGGAAACTACTGCATTGTTTGAAAGAACAACTAAAATGGAGATTATCTTACCTTCTGGCATGTTAGATAAGCTATGGAAAGAACATAGTAATTAACCCCTGGGCTCATATGTCAGAAATTATTCTTCAAGATCAAGGCTTGAGTAGCTAGAGGGAGCTCCCTGAAAGAAATGTCTGGCAGATATAGGGCTTCCTGCCTATTTTAGAAATTTCACAAGCTACTTATAGTTGCATTCCTCAAACTGTGCAATGTGACACTCTGGAGAATCTTATCAAACTCACAGGTGTTGCACAAGTTATTTAATAATTCTGAAGAAATACAGCATTAGTCAACAGCTGTCACACACACATTGTATTACTAGTTCTACTGGTCTGAAATAAATACCGTTTAAACTTTATATCATGTTACATTTATTTTGACTATGTCATTTTTTTTGTGAAGCTAGGTTTACTGCAGTTGATGTGACAAAAAGCAAGTACATATAGGGATGAGGAGATGGTGGGGAATAGCACAACATAGTTCCTTTGTGGTGATAAAACAGTTTTATATTTTGATTGTGGTTGTAGTTACACAAATATGTACATGTTATAATACTGCACAGAACTATAAATACATATACCAATAAATGCATATAAGAACTGATGAAATCTAATTTAAATCTATAGATTGTATCATTATTACTGGCTTTTGATACTGTACTATCGTTATATAAGATATTACCACTGAGGGAAGACAAGATGATGCTGAGTCATTCATGAGGGGTGCACTACCATGATCCACACACCTCCCAACACACTGCACTTCCAAAAACTGGGGATTCCATTTCAACATTAGATTTTGCAGGGACACGATTCAAACCATATCAGATACCCAACAATATTAGTCATCATGGAATTACAAATCAAAACCACAATAACACAAAACTCTACAACAGGGTGAAGGGTAAACAAGATCTCTATATACTATTTAAAAAAATAAACTTATTGAGATATCATTCACACACTGTACATCACACTCAATAAATGTACAAGTCAATGCTCTGTAGTGTATGTAGAGTGTTGTGCAACCATGAACACAATCAATTTTAGAACATTTTCAACATGCCAAATAGAAATTCCATACCTTCTAGCTGTTAATCATCAATCTTGTCATTTGCCCCCTTTCTAACCAATTACTATTCCAGTTTCTGCCTTTATATTTGTTTCTGTCCTGAAAATTTTGCATAAATTGAATCATACAACATGTGGGCTGTTGTAATTGACTTCTTTCACTTAGCGTTACGTTTTTGAGGTGCATCTATGTTATAGCATGTATAAGCATTTCATTCCTTTTTCTTTCCTAAAAATATTTATTGCATGGATATACATATTATTTACTCATTTATCAGTTTATGGGCATTTGAATTTTCCTATTTTTGACTATGAAGAATAATGAGGCTTTAAACATTCATGCACAAGTTTTGTGTTGGCATACGTTTTCTTTTTAAATTTCTGTTTTTCAATTCTCAGATATATATCTATGCTGGAATTATTGAGTCATATGGTAATTCTGTTGTTAACCTGCTGAGGAACTGCCAGGCTATTTTCCAAAGTGACTTTGCAATTTTATATTCTTACCAGAAGTGCATGAGGGATCCAATTTATTCATTTTCTGTCTGCTATTATTTATCTTTTAATTACATCTGTCCTAGTTGTAGAGTTTTATGTCATTGAGGTTTTGATTTGTAATTCTATGATGACTAATAGATGACTAATATTGTTGGGCAACTGATATGGTTTGAATCGTGTCCCTGCAAAATCTAATGTTGAAATGGAATCCCCAGTGTTGGAAGTGGAGCATGCTGGGAAGTGTGTGGACCATGGTGGTATATCCCTCATGAATGACTCAGCATCATCTCCTCAGTGATGAGTGAGTTCACAGGCAATCTGGTTTCAACGTGTCATTTCTCCCCACTCTTGCTCCTGCTTTTTCCATGTGATGTGACTGCTCCCATTTTGCCTTCTGCCATAAATAAAAGCTCCCTGAGGCCTACCCAGAAGCCAGCAGATATTGGCACCATGTTTACTGTACAGCCTGCAGAAACGTGAGCCAATTAAACTTCTTTTCTTGTAAATTACCCAGCCTCATATATTTCTTTATAACAATGCAAGAATGGTCTAGCACAGTAAATTGGTAGTGAGGAGGGGGGAATTGCTATAAAGATAACTGAAAATATGGAAGCAACTTTGCAACTGGGTAATGGGCACAGGTTGAAAGAGTTTGGAGGGCATAGAAGAACACAGGTAGACAAGGGAAAGTTTGGAACTCCTTAGAGACTGGCTAAATGCTTGTGACCAAAATACTACTAATAATATGGACAGTGAAGTCCAGGCTGATAAGGTCTCAGACAGAAATGACAAACTTAATAGAAGCTAGAGTGAAGGTAATTCTTGATATGCCCTAGCAAATAACTTAGCTGTATTGTATTCATGTCCTAGGGATCTGTGGAAATTTGATCTTGAGAGTGAGCACTCAATGTATTTGGTGGAAGAAATGTCAAAGCAGCAAAGCATTCAAGATGTGGCCTGGCTGCTTCTAACAACCTAACTAAGATGTGGAAGCAAAGAAATGACTTAAAGTTGGAATTTATATTTAAACTGGAAGCAGAGCATAAAAGTTTGAAAAATTTGCCATTTGGCCATGTGGTAGAAAAAAGAAGCCTATTTTCCAAGGAAACATAAAAGCAGGCTGTGGAGAAACAATGTGCTCGAGAAATTTGCATAAATAAAAAGGAGCCAAGTGCTAATAGTCAAGATAATGAGAAAAAAACCTTGAAGAATTTTCAGAACTTTGTGGTGGCTCCTCCCATCAAAGGCTCAGAAGCTTAAAAGGACAGAATAGTTTTGTAGGCCAGGCCTAGGGCCTTGCTGCCCTGCAAAGCCTCAGGAAACTACTCCCCACATCCTGGCCACTAAAGCTCCAGCCACATATCAAAGGGGCACAAATACCATTCAGACCACTGTTTCAGAGGGTGCAAGCCACAGTAAGCCTTGGCAGCATCCATGTGGTGTTTAGTCTGTTGGATAACAGAATGCAAGAGTGAAGGAAGCTTAGCAGCATTGGCTTGATTTCACAGGATATATAAAAAAGCCTGAGTGCCCAAGCAGAAGCCTGCTACAGATATGGAGCCCTCACAGAGAACCTCTACTAGGGTAGTGCAGAAGAGAAATGTGGAATTGGAGGTCCCCACTGGGTCAGTGCCTAATGCAGCTGTGAGAAGGGTGTCAACATCCTCCAAACCCTAGAATGGCAAATCCACCAGAAACTTGCACCTCACATCTGGAAAAGCTGCAGACATTTAATAAACTCTGAAAGCAGCCCCGGGGCAGAGCTGCTGAAGGCCTTGGGAGCCCACATTTTGCACCAGTGTACCCTTTGTGGTTTTGATTTGTAATGTAACATGTAGTCAAAAGAGATTATTTTGGAGTTTAAAGATTTAATTACTTTCCTGCTGGGTTTTGAACCTTTGTGAAGCCTGTAGCCCCTTTCTCTTGGCTAATTTCTCCCTTTTGGATGGGGAAGGTTTAACCAATGCCTATACCCCCATTGCATCTTGGAAATAAGTAACATATTTTCAATGTTACAGGCTCATAGGCAGAATAAAATGAGTCTCAGATAAAACTTAAAAGTTTGGACTTGGTGCTTGAACGAGTTGAGACTTTTAGGGGAGTGTTGGGAAGAGATCTCTGTATTTTGCAATGTGAGAAGAACATGAGATTTTGGTGGCCAAGGATAGAATCATATGGTTTGGATTTGTGCCCCTGCCAAATCTCATATTAAAATGTAATCCTCAGTGTTGAAGGTGGGACCTGGTAGGAGGTGTTTGGAACATGGGGGCATATGAATGGCTCAGCATCATCCCCTGGGTTATAAGTCCATTCACCCAAGATCTCATTGTTTAAAGGTGTGGTAACTCCCTTGCACCCTTCTTCCTGTTTTCAACATGTGATGTGCCTGCTCCTGCTTCACCTTTTTCCATGAGTAAAAGCTCCCTGAGGTTTACCCAAAAATCAAGCAGATGCTGGTGTCGTGCTTCCTGCATAGCCTGTGAACTGTGAGCCAATTAAACATCTTTTTAAAATAAATCACTCAAATAAAATAAAATAAATCATGCACTTTGATATTTCTTTATAGCAACGCAAGAAGAGGTGAACACAGCATTCTTTTACATATTTATTGTGCTTTTGTATATTTCAAATTATATATATGTATATAGATACATGTATGTATAAATGTTTAGAGTCTTTTGGAAAAATGTCTATTGGTACTTTGCCTATTTTTATTTTCATTCCTTAATAAAATTGTAACTTTTATTTTAGACTCAGGGGGCACATATGGAGGTTTGTTACCTGGGTATATTGTGTAATGCAGAGGTTTGGGATACAGTTGTTTCTGTTACCCAAGTCCTGCACATAGTACCCAGTAGTTAGTTTTTTTAACATTTGTCTGCCTCCATCTCTACCTCACAGTAGTCATCAGTGTCTATTGTTGCCATCTTTATTTCCCTGAGTTTCCATTGTTTAGCTCCCACTTATCACTGAGAACATGAAGTATTTGGTTTTCTGTTCCTGCATTAATTCACTTAGACTTATAATATCCAGCTGCATCTGTGTTGCTGCAAATGACATGATTTCATTCTTTTTTATGACTGTGTAGTATTCTTTCTTAGTATGTTTAAGTTTTTAAAATTTTTTCTACATCCATTATAGGTTTCTGCTTTGTGGCCACCATGAGTCTTGCAAATAACATCTTGTGGCCAATTATTTTGAATTCATGGTAACTCAATCACAAAGAAAAAAAAAAAAACTAAGAAAATGTAAAACATCCCACATTGTCCTCCTCACTTCTTGACTTCTGTTGTTCCATTTATGTCATTTTATTGTCTCTCTATTAACACATTATTGTAGTTATTTTTCATAGGTTTATCTGTTAGTGTTTCTACTAAAGATATGAGGGGTTTATACAAAACAATTGCAGTCTTAGAGTATTCTTGCCTGTGTGCTTACTTTTGCTAACATGTTTTATACTTTTAGATTATTTCTAGTTGATCATTAGTATTATTTTCTTTCATAATAAATAACTCACTTTAGGATTTCTTGTAAGAGAGGCCTGGTGTTCATGACATCTCTCAGCTTTTGTTTGTCTGGGAAAGTCTTTATTTCTTCTTCATGTTTGAATAATTTTGCTTATTCTAGGTTGAAACTTTTTTTTCTTTCTGTATCTTGGAATGCCATCCCACTCCCTCTGACCTGTAAGGTTTTCACTGAGAAGTCTCCTGAAAGACACGTCTGAGCTCTTTGTTATGTTTTCTTTTTCTTCTTCCCTCTTGTCACTTTTAGAATTTTGTTTGTCCTTGACATTTGTGAATTTAATTAGTAAATGCATTGAGGTAGTCTTATTTGGGTTAAATCTGCTTATTGTTCTTGATCTTATTGTACCTGCAGATTCATATCTTTCCCTAGGTTTGGAAAGTTTATTATTATTTATTTGAATAAACTTTCCAATCCCATATTTTCTCTACTCTTCTTTAAGGCCAACAACTTTTTGATTTGTCCTTTGAAGGCTAAAATCTAGATCTTATAAGTACACTTTGTTCTTTTTTATTATTTTCTCATTCTCTTTTGACTCTGTATTTAAATATAGCCCATCTTCAAGATCACTAAATCTTTCTGCTTGATCAATTTTGTTGTTGAGACTCTCCATTTTTTAAAACTTTGTCAATTGAATTTTTCAGCTCCCAAATTTCTGCTTGTTTTTTTAAATCTGTTTGTTAAATTTCTCTAATAGGATTCTGAATTTATTCCCTTTGGTGTTTAGAATTTTTTTGAGCTTCCCTAAACCAGCTATTTTGAATTCCCTCTGAGTGGTTACATATCTATCACTGCAGGATTGGTCGCTGATGGTTTATTGATTCCATATGGTGAGGTAATGTTTTCCTGCATGTTTTTGATGCTTGCACATGTCAGTTGATGTCTGGGCTTTGAAGAGTTATTGATTTGGTTTGGCTCTGTGTCCCAATCCAAATCTCATGTCAAATTGTAATCCCTACATGTCAGGGGAGGGATGTGGTGGGAGGTGATTGGATCATGGGGGTAGATTTCCCCAATGCTGTTCTAATTATAGTGAGTTCTCAAGAGATCTGATGGTTTAGAAGTGTGGTACTTCCCCCCCCACCCCACTTTCTCTCTCTCTCTCTCCTGCCACCATGTAAGTTGTGCCTTGCTTCCCTTTCACCTTCCACCATGGATGTAAATTACCTGAGGCCTCCCCAGTCATGCAGAATTCTGAGTCAATTAAACCTTTTTTCTTTATAAATTAAACAGTCTCAGGTATTTCTTCATAGCAGTGTGAAAATGGACTAATACAAAAAATTGGTACCAGGAGTAGGGCACTGTTACAACAATAACAGAAAATGTGGAAGCAACTTTGGAACTGGGTAACAGGCAGAGGGTGAAACATTTTGGAAAGCTCAGAAAAAGACAAGATGTGGGAAAGTTTGGAACTTCCTAGAAACTTGTGGAATGCTTTGCACAAAAATACTGGTAGTGATAGGGACAATGAAGTCCAGGCTGAGATGGTGTCTGATGGAGATGAGAAACTTATTGGGAACTGGAGCAAAGGCCACTTTTATTATGCTTTAGCAGAGAGACTGGTGCTATTGTGTCCCTGCTCTAGGGATCTGTGCAACTTTGAACTTGAGAGAGATGATTTACAATATCTGGTAGAATAAACTTCTAGGCAGCAAAACATTAAAGAAGTCACCTGGCTGCTCCTAACAGCATACAGTCATATGGGTTCACAAAAGAGATGGTCTGAAATTGGAACTTATGATTAGAAGAGAATCAGAGCATTTCTGTAGTGATCAGTGATGTTGAATTTTTTTGCATATTCTTTTTGGCCACATAAATGTCTTCTTTTGAGAAGTGTCTAGGGTTGTTTGTTTCTTGTAAATTTGTTTAAGTGCCTTGTAGATTCTGGATATTTGGCGTTTGTCAGATGGAGAGATTGCAAAACTTTCCTCCCATTCTGTAGGCTGTCTGTTGCTCTGATGATAGTTTGTTTTGCTGTGCAGAAGCATTTTAATTAGATACCATCTCACACCAGTCAGAATGGCAATTATTAAAAATTCAAGAAACAATGGATGCTGGAGAGGCTGTAGAGGAAAAGAAATGCTTTTACACTGTTGGTGGGAATGTAAATTAGTTCAATCATTGTGGAAGACAGTGTGGTGATTCCTCAAAGACCTAGAACCAGAAATACCATTTGACCCAGCAATCCCATTATTAGGTATATACACAAAGGAATATAAATCATTCTATTGTAAAGATACATGCACACGTATGTTCATTGCAGCACTATTCCAAATAGCAAAGATATGGAATCAACCCAAATGCCCATCAATGATAGACTGGATAAAGAAAATGTGGTACATATACACCATGAAATATTATGCAGTCATAAAAAGGAACAAGATCTTGTCCTTTGCAGGGACATGGATAGAGCCAGAAGCCATTATCCTCAGCAAACTAACACAGGAACAGAAAACCAAACACTGAATGTTCTCACTTATAAGTAGTAGCTGAACAATGAGAACACATAGAAACAGGGAAGGGAACAACACTCATTGGGGCCTGTTCGGGAAGCAGGGGGAAGGAGAGCATCAGGATAGATAATGCATGTGGGGCTTAATACCTAGGTGTTGGGTTGATACGTGCAGCAAATCACCAAGGCACACGTTTACCTATGTAACAAACCTGCATGTTCTGCACATGTATTCCAGAACTTAAAATACATTAAAAAGTAACAAATTTATTTTTTTTTAATAATGAAAAAGTGAATCACAGCATAAAAGTTTGAAAATTTTGCACCTTGACTATGTGGTAGAAAAGAAAAAAAAACACATTTCTAGGGGCCTTGCCTAGTGGAGCTGTGAGTAAAGGGCCACCATATTCCAGAAGAAAGAATGTTAGATCCAATAACAGCTTGCACTGTGTGCTTGGAAAAGCCACAGGCACACAATGCCAGTCCTTGAGAGAAGCCATGGGAGCTGAGCCCTGAACAGCCACAGAGGCAGTGCTGCCCAAGGCCTTGGAAGCCCACCTCTTGCATCAGCATGCCTTGGATGTGAGACATGGAGTAAAAGGAGATTATTTTGGAGCTTTAAGATTTAGTGACTACCCTGCTGGGTTTCATACTTGTGTGGGGTAACCCCTACGATTTGGCCAATTTATTCCATTTAGAATGGGATTATTTACCCAATGTCTGTGCCTTCATTGTATCTTGGAAGTAACTAACTTGTTTTTTTATTAATATTTTACAGGCTCATAGGCGGAAGGGACTTGTCTTGTCTCAGATAAGACTTTGGACTTGGACTTTTGAGTTAATGGTGGAATGAGTTAAGACTTTGGGGACTACTGAAAATGCATGATTAATTTTGCAGTGGGAAAAGAACATGCGATTTGGGAAAAGCCAGAAGAGGAATGATATGGTTTGGCTCTGTGTCCCCATACAAATCTTATGTCAAACTGCAATCCCTACGTGTCAGGGCAGGGATATGGTGGCGGGTGGTTGGGTCAAGGGGGCAGATTTTCCCCATGTTCTCATGATAGCGAGTTCTCATGATATCTGATGGTTTGAAAGTGTGGCGCTTCCCCCCTTGCTCTCTCCTTCCACCACGTAAGACATGCCTTGCTTCCCCTTTGCCTTCCACCATGATTGTAAGTGTCCTAACACCTACCCAGCCATGTGTAACTGTGAGTCAATTAAACCTCCTTTCTTTATAAGTTTCCCAGTCTCAGGTAGTTCTGGATAGTGTGTAAAAATGGACTAATACAGTTAGGTATTTATTTCAACCCTTTGCTAGTTTGTACTCATCCCTCCTGAGAGGACTTTCCAAATATTCAAAGGGAATTGGGTGTTGTCACCTAAGCCTGTTGTCATTATAGCCATTTCAGCACTAGGGGACAACCTAAGCCCAGGAATGGGCTTTCACATTCAGATTCCTAGCCTTGGTGGTCTAGTCCCTCATTCCATTCCTCCCACTTACTCCCAGTTAGGAGTATCTCTCTATGCTGGGCTGTCTGGAGTTGGGTGAAGGGTGATGCAGGCACTTCCATGGCCTCCACAGGTGGCATTTCACTGTATTGTACCTGTAACCCATGGCCTTCCAGACCAGCACAGTACTGGGGCTCAGCCAAGGTCCACAGCCACTACTGCCTGGCGGCTGGTGATGTTTATCCAAGGCCGGAAGACACTGTTTAGCAATATAGTGAATCTTGCCATAACTGATTCTATCCCAGCAGGACATCAGATTCCCTTTTGGCTTGTGGTGGGTCTAGAAATACCATCCATCAGGGACTTCAGAAATCTCCCTGGTGCTTCTTATTCTGTAGTTATGCTAATACGCAAGTTGCAAAACAATGTCAACACCCAAGTTGCAAAATAATGTCCTCTGTGCTCTTCCTTCTCCTGCTCCAAAGCGGAAGTAGTCTCTTCCCTTGCTTTACTGCCTAAAGTTGGGTGAGGAGGTGATGCAGGCACTCCTATGGCCACTGCAGCTGGCATGATACTGGGTTATACCACAAGCCCACTGCTCTGAGATCACTGGAGCATCAGGGATTGCCCAAGGAGTGTAGACACTGTGGTCTGACTTCCACCCAAATTTATTTGTGTCTCAAGGATACTTTAGTCAGCTAGTGTTGAAGGTGGCTGGGATATAGGTTCATCCTGCTAAGATGGGAGATTCCTCTAGGCCCAAGGCTACTGGAAGTGCTCCCTCTGTAGGCACCAGCTGAATTTTTCATAGTGCTGTCTTCCCCTGTGACATGGAGTTACTGACTTCCAATGCAAAGTTTTACCCTCATTTTACTTTTTCTCTCCAAGCACACAGATTCTCTCTGTGCTGTGCTACCTTGGGTTGGGTAGGGGTGTTGTAGGCAATGCAAGGCTATCCTTTCTACCCTCTTCAATGCTGCTTCTCCTATTATTTGTTAAAACAAGATGATGTAATTTCTCATCTGGTTTTTATTTTTGTTTCAGTTTTGTTGTTGTTTGTCTAGTTGTTTGTTTAATGAAGGGTCTTTTGCATGGATAGTTGTACAATTTGGTGTTCCTGAGGGGAGATGATCACTGGAATGTTCTATTTGGCCATCTTACGCCACATCCTCTCAGAAAAATAAATAAATAAAAAGTTAATGATATCACATTTTATTTATCTGTTCATCTGCTGATGGACAGGCTAATTCTGTATCTGGGCTATTGTGAATAATGCTGCAATGAACAGTAAAGTCTAGATATTTATTTGAAATATTGATTTCATTTCCTTTGGAAAAATAGCCAGTAGTGGGATTGGTGGATAACATGGTATTTTTATTTTTAATTTTTTAGGTAATCTCTATAATGTTTTCCAAAATGGCTACAAATTCCCACCAACAATGTGTAGTTTCTTTTCTCCACATCAGTTTCAACACTTTTTGTCATCATTCATCTTTATATATATATATATATATACACACACACATATATATATACACACATATATATATACACACATATATATATACACATATATATATAAAATAGCCATTGTAATGAACATGAGGTGATATTTCATTGTGGTTTTCATTTGTATTATAACATAAATTACAACATAGGCTGTACAAAAAGCACAGCATCAGCACTTGCTTTTGGTGAGGGCCTCACAGAAAGTTTCTAATCAGAGGCAGCATGTCACATGGCAAAAGAGAAAGCAAGGCAGATAGGAGGAGATATCAGGTTCTTTTTTAACTGACAGGTCTCATGAGAACTAAGAGTGAGAACTCACTCGATCCCATGAGAATGACACGAAGCCATTCATAAGGCATCTGACCCATAATCCAAACAATTTCAACCATGCTCCACCTCCAACACTGGAAATCAAATTTCAACATGAGATTTGGAGGTGATGAATATCCAAATTAAGACATTTGGTCCATTTTCTAATCAGGTTGTTTTCTTCTTATTGAATCATATAAATTGCTTATATATTTTGGACATTAACCCCTAACAAGATGTATGGTTTGCAAAGACTTTCTTTCATTCTGTAAGTTGTCTCTTCCCTCTGTTGTTTGTTTTCCTGTGCAAACATTTTTAGTTTGGTTTAATTACAGTTAATTTGCTGTTGTTGCCTGTGCTTTTGTAGTCATATCTAAAAAAAAAAAAAAAAAAAAAAATCATTGCCAAGGCTAGTATCATGGATCTTTTCCTTACATTTTCTTCTAGTAACTTCATAGTTCTGGTCCTCTGTTTAAGTCTTTAAACCATTTTGAGTTGATTGTTGTATATGGTGTAAGAGAAGGATCTAATTTCATTCTTCTGCATGCAGATATTTAGCTTCCTTAATATCATTTATTAAAAAGACCATCCTTTATATTTTGTGGTCTTGGCAACTTTGT
Source organism: Pongo abelii (assembly GCF_028885655.2). Taxonomy (NCBI): domain Eukaryota; kingdom Metazoa; phylum Chordata; class Mammalia; order Primates; family Hominidae; genus Pongo; species Pongo abelii. Next base: position 85,421,320 of record NC_072008.2, read on the forward strand.
TGAAAACCAATTGACCGTAAATATGTGGATTTCTTTCTGGGCTCTCTATTTTGTTTTATTGACCTATGTTCTATTTTTATGCCATTACCATTTTGTTTTCATTACTATAACTTTGTAGCATATTTTAATATCAGGTAGTGTGATATTTTAGTGCTTTTTTTTTTTCTCAAGGCTGCTTTTCCTATCAGGATCTTTTGTTGTTCCATAAAAACTTTTTGATTATTTGTGAACTTTTTTGTGAATTTTTATTAAAATTTGAATAGAGACTGCAGTAAAACTGTAGATTTCTTTGGGTAGTATGACAATTTTAATTATATTAATTCTTCCAATTCATATTTATTGGAACACCTTTTTCATTTTTATGTGTCTTAATTTCTTTCATCAGTGTTTTATAGGATTCAGTGCATAGGTCTTTCACTTTTATTAAACTTATTGCTGAGTATTTTATTGTAATGTATATATTAGAATGCCTTATAGAAGTGAGTAATATATATTTCATTTCTAGTTTTATTTTAGATTCATAGGGTACATGTGCAGGTTTGTTACATGCATATATTACATAATGCTGAGGTTTGGGGTATAGATGATCCGATCACCCAGGTAGTGAGCACAGTATCCTACATGTAGTTTTTCCACACATGGCCTCCTCCCTTCCTCCCACTTCCAGTAGTCCCCAGTGTTTTTTGTTCCCATCTTTACGTCCATGTGTACTCAATGCTTAGCTCACATTTATAAATGAAAACATGCATTATTTGGTTTCTGTTACTGTGTTAATTTATTTAGGATAAGCCCTGATCCAGTGTCTTTGTGTTTTTAATGATTTAAATTAAGCTTTAAAAAAATCCTCTCGGGTTGTGGTAAATTTGTGATGCCAATTTTCCCACCCAGTCTTGCCCCACTCTTCTAGCATTAGAGCTTGCAATCAGCTCTGGGAAGCTACAGGTGCCTCTAAGAATCTCCCAGCGTTGTGCATGGGGGTCTGAAACTAAAGAACCACACTATCAGTCTTTCTTTGTCCTTGCATAGACCTGAAATCTCCTCCTATCTGCATCATAACTTCCAAGCTTAGGCCACCACATGCTAAATTGGGATACCTAGGAAGGCTCTAATCTTGCTTGTGCCTACCAAACTTTAACTTCATCTTCAAAACTCAGAGCCAATATGCTATGGTAGAAAAATGACAAGCAATGACATAAAATGAGATTTGAGTGAACTGAGAGTGATATAACTCTACTGGAGGGGTGAAACAATATCGTAAATATACCAACACTCCTACCCCCAAATAATCCATAATTTCAATGCTATGTCAACCAAAACCTCAATAAGCATTTTTTCTTAAAAAAACTAATTTTAAATTCATATGTTAGGGCAAATATATAGTAGCCAATTCATGTTTGGGAAAAAAGGCACATGGAGTAGAATCTGTTCTACTAGGTATTATGACATGTGATAGAACCATAAAAATTAAAACAGAGTAGTATCAGTTAAAGACTAAACAAATAACTCAAAAGAACTAAAGAGTTTGGAAACAGATTATACAATTAGTATATCACATAATTAGTATATATAATTAGTATTATGATTATATAAAAATATATTTAGCAATTAGTTTATTATATGAATATACAGTTAGTAAATAATAAAAATAGGACTTCAGAGTAGGGGTGAATAAATAAAGTATTTAATTGTTCACTTATTGGGACAATTGGTTGTTGATTTGGAAAAAATAAAATTAAAGCCATATCTCACATAATTCAGAAAATTCCTTTAGAAACAAAGTCTTCAAAATAAAAATTAAGATTATAATAGCATTAAATGAAAGTATATGATATATAATGTGGGTGTTAGGAAGTACTCTTTTTAAAGAAAAAAACAAAATGCAAAAAATAATAAAGTTTATTATATCACTAGAAAGTAGGCAAGAAGACATGAACAGATTTTTCACCAAATAATATATACATGTGATAATAATAACTTGGAAATGTGTTCAATATGCTTAGCCATTAGGGAAATATAAATTAAAACTATGTTATCACTACATACCTATCAAAATGGCTAAAATAGACAACAGTGACAGTACAAAATGCAGGTGAGGATTCAGAAAAGCTAGATCATACATTGTTGTTGGGAATAGAAAATGGTACAGCCACTCTGGAAGAATATGACTGTTTCTTATAAAGTTAAAAATACACATCATATGGCCCAGTAATTTGCACTTTGGGGCATTTATTCCAGAAAAATTAAAACTTATTTTTACAACAAAAACCCGTACACACATGTTCATTGCAGCTTTATTTGTAATATCCCAAAACTGTCAATATTGCAGTTGCCTCTTAGAAGGTGAATGGTTAAACAAACTGGTGCATCTATACTGTGGAATACTATGCAGCAATAAAAATGAACAAATTATTGATACATGAAAAACTTTCATAGATCTCAAGGATATCTTGTTTAGTGAAAGAGTCCATCTCAAAAGGTTAAACACTATATACTTTCATTTACATCACAATCTCAAAATGATAAAATTATATTCAATCCAGGGGACCTAGTACTGGTAAAGGCACTTCCCTTCCTTTCTCTCTCTCTAGGCCCAGACTGGGCGGGAAGATTGGGAAGTACACTGTACTTCTTTCCACTCCTACAGCAGGGAAGGTCAATGGAACAGATTCTTGGATTCATTATACTCAAGTAAACGCATGGGGAAGCTGACAGCATTACCTCCACCAACCCAGAAGAGCACCCAAAGTACCAATGTGAAAAAATCTGGGACCTCAAGCTAAAAATCACAAAAGATAAGTGTTAATAACTGACCTTCCATGGATATCCTCTTTATAGTCTTGCCTATGCTTGCTGTTCTTACCTTTGTTTTGTTCTTCACCATGAGGCACCTTTAGCAAGGGTCCGTTAATCCTGAACACAAACAGAAATACCTACTCCCCTAATCAGTTATCTCTTTTCTAAAGTTTAATTGCTCCCATACAATATTTAATTTCTTTCATCAGGGCACAATATTGTTTTCAGAATGATTAGTATATTTCACTTCTCATTTCTGTTATCTTTGACACTAGATTCGTTCCCTTTAACTCCTCTTTGTATAATACCCATATTTGATCCATGCATAGTTAGCCTTGTAAAATTTGTTTCTTCTTGCCTACAGGCCAACAAACTCCAGTCACGCAATCAGATCCTCAGACAATGGCTCCCTTTTACTGAGGACCCTTAGATAGGCCTCTGAGAGAAATCTGACTGTCATTGCCCCTAAAACAATGCCCCCTGTCAGCAGGAAGTAGCTAAGATCAGTCAACATCCCTGTTCTAACGGCAGTTACATGTACCTCTTCAGAGGGGGAAATGATAGAGGGAGGAGGCAGAGAAATCCTAAAACAGGGGCAGGTACCCAGTGAAATCCCACCTTCAAGCCAAAGACAGTTCAAACCCTAAAGGCCAAATTACAAGTAAAATTCACAGACCAGGTTGCAAACCTGTCTTCCCATTTCGCATGCTTTCCTTTGATCCCCACCTTTCACCTATTTTACATATATCTACCCTTCCTTATTTATTTTTACACTGTGCCCACCTTTGACTGGTGTCTTTGTTTTAACCTTTTGTGCATACTCACAAACCAGTCAGCAAGCGCTCCCCTCCGCTATGCCTATAAGAGCCCCCGACTCAGCCATATCAGGGAAGAGATGACCTGACTTTGGGAGAGATGAACCGATCCTCCCGTCCCCTTCCTTCTCCACTGAGAGCTGTTTTGCCACTCAATAAAATTCTCTACCTTCATCACCCTTCAATTGTCAGCATGACCTCATTTTTCTTGGAGGCAGGAGAAAAGCTCAGGACCCACTGAACACAGGTACCCAAAAAGGCTGTAACACTGGCACTTTGCTCTCACCAAAGGATGGCAGTTGTCCCATGTGACAGAAGAGGCGGCAGGTCCAAGCCGGCCCTGGAGCCACACTGTTTCTGGAGTCGCATGCCAGGGTGGGGCAAAAGGCTGACTGAGCTGCTAACATGCCACCATCTACTGGGCTGCGGACAGTGGAACTAAAATTGCTAATTAGCACACTGTAACACCCCCTTGGGGGCTTTGGGCTTGCAGGCACACCTGCCTGGGTTCTGCCATGTTCTCCTCAGGACAACACCTTTGGTCTGGCCATGGGACCCACATGGAGCGTGCTCCTGTCGGTGCTCAGAGTGGCTGGCCAGACCCTGCACTCGCTTGCTCATGTGTTCCCTCCTGCCAGGGGCTGAGCTTGGTGGATCAAGTAGATGGGGAGCCCCCTGCTGCAAGTCCAGCAAAGGGGCTGAGAAAAATCCTGTATCAAGTTTTTTGAGGGGTTTGGACGTGAACAACTTGGATTTTTTCAAAATCTTTTTGCCCATCTATTGAGATGATCATATGGTATTTGTTTTTAATTTTGTTTGTGTGGTGAATCACATTTATTGATTATAAATCACATTTATTGATTTATTGAACCAGCCTTGCAAATCCTACTTGGTTGTGGTGCATTAACTTTTTGATGTGCTGCTGGATTCAATTTACTAGTATTTTGTTGAGGATATTTACACCTATATTCATGAAGAGTATTAGCGTGAAGTTTCCTTTTTCACTTTGTCTCTGCCAGATTTTGGTATTAGGCTGACATTGGCTTCACTGAATGAGTTAGGGAGCAGACACTCCTCCTCAATTTTTTGGAATAGTTTCAGAAGGATTACTACAAATTCTTCTTTGTTCATCTGATAGAATTCACCTGTGAATCCATCTTGTCCTGGGCTTTTTTTTTTTATTGGTATTTTTTATTTTAATTACTGATTTAATTTCAGAGCTCTATATTGATCTATTCAGGGTTTCAATATATTCCTGACTTAATTTTGAGAATTTGTGTTTTTCCAGGAATTTATCCATTTACTCTGGATTTGCTAATTTGCATGCATATAGTTGTGCATAGTAGTCTGTTAGGATTGTGGTCTGAGTGTGTGCTTGTTATGATTTCAATTTTTTAATGTTTTGAGACTTCCCTTATGACTGGGCATGTGGTCAATCTTAGAATATGTTCCATATGCAGATGAGAAGATTATATATTCTATGGCTGTTTGGTGGAGTGTTGTGTAGATGTCTTTTTAATCCAATTGGTCAAGTTTCAAGTTTAAGGCCAGAATTTCTTTGTTAGTTTTCTGCCTTGATGTCCTGTCTAATGCTGTCAGTGTGGTGTTGAAGTCTCTCACTGTTATTCTGTGGTTGTTGAAGTCTTCATAGGTCAAAAAGAACAGTTTTATGAATCTCAGTGCTCCAATGTCGGCTGAATATACATTTAGTATAGTTATGTCTTCTTCTTGTATTGTATGCTTTATCATTACACAATGTCCTTAATTCTTATTGGTTTAAAATCTGTTTATCTGATATAAAAATAGCAACACCTGCTCTTTTTAATTTGCATGGTAGATCTTTCTCCAACCCTTTACTTTGAGCCTGTGGGTGTTGCTAAATGAGATATGTGTCTTTTGAAGAGAGCAGATGGTTGGGTCTCATCTTTCTTCAGTTTGGTCTATTCTGCTGTTAATATTTCCAATTTTATTATGAAATTCTTGTAGTGAGTTTTTCAGCTCTATCAGTTTGGTTCTATGTTAAAACGGTTATTTTGTCTTTCAGCTCATTTTATTGGATTTTTTAGATTCCTTGGATTGAAATTTTAACTTTCTCCTGAAACTTCCTTGCCATATAAATTTTGAATTGTATGTCTGTCACTTCAGTCATTTCCAAAATGTTAAGGACTATTCTTGGGGAGCCAGTGGACTTGTTTACAGGTAGGGGGACACCCTCGCTATTTGTTTTGCCAGAATTCTTGGGCTCGTTCTTTTTCAACTAGGAGGACTGACATTCCTTCAACTGTAGTGTAATTTGAGTATAGTCAGTTGGCTTTGTTTCTGGATGTTTTCAGAGGGCCAAGCCTCTGTGGTGGGCCTTTTTTGTGGCTGAAATATTGCCCTTGATTTCACAGATGAGTATATTAGCACAATATTTTTGGTGTTCTAGTTCTGGCTGCAATTCAGTAGATGGTGCTTAAGAGTAACAGTAAATAGGCTCTTATCACACCATGTGGCTCCTCTGTATTTCTTCATGCTTTCAGGTGTGCTCTTTGGTGTGGGGTAGAGAGAGGTGACTCCCTCACTAGGTCCATTCTTGTGTCTTGGAAGAACTCCCTACAATCATTGGCATGGCATCCGCTTTTCTTTTGTTAGGCATTCTAGGCTGCAGGACTTCCACGGGCAGGGGCCATGACAGGGAGATAGGCCACACCTTTCCCAGGTGGAACCTGCAGATGGAGGCATGCTGTGTTTCTGCACAGTTCCTGAAGCTTTGACTCTAACCTCTTAGGGCTCTGAGAGTGTGGGTTCCTCTCCTGCTCGTGTGCTGGCCACAGATCACCATTTGGCACTCCTAAGCTGTGCACAGTAGCCCTGGGGTATGTTTAGGCTTCTTGTTCCCTACTCAGCTTGGGGGCAGCAGGGGTGGGGACCTCAGCAGCAGTGATGGCAGACGGGCTGTCATTTGTCTCTGGGAGCTATATGACAGAGAAACACAGAGCCACTGCAAATTGGAATGATCAGCTGGGGGTGACACTTCTTTGCTGCAGGCCAAAGCCAGAGGGCCCTGCCTGGTGAAGAGATGGGGTTGGGGGGCGGCTCATGGGAGCACAGTCTGACCTCCTCTCTATAGGGTGGCTGTAGCATGCTGGAGGTGCAAGTAAAGTACTCAACCTCTTTGTGACTTTTCCACCCTGGGGGCAGCAAGGGTGGGTACTGTGGAAGGCAGGAGCAGAGGGACTATCAGTTGCTTCTGGGAACTCCACCTCAGAGAAACACAGAGCTACTGCCAATGGAATGTTCAGCCAGGGGTTGTTAAAAGTGGCAAATCTGTACAGGTCTGCAGCAACCTCTACTCTTGACTCCTCAGAAGGCTTTTGACTGAAGGGCATAAGGCAGAGTGAAAAACCAAAGCAAGTTTAAAGCGGCCTAAAAGTATGTTAAAAAGCATTAGAGCAGGAATGAAAGAAAGTGAAATACTCTTGTAAGAGGAACAAGTGGGTGCTTCACAGATAAGTGCACAGTTTGACCTTTCAACTTGGGGTTTTTTATAAGTTGGTAGGCTTCAGGGGTCTTTTGTCCCTTCTTCTCTGATTCTTCCCTTGTGATGGGCTGTCCACATGCGCAGTGGCCCGCTAGCACTTGGGAAAGGCCACAGGCACGGTGTGTTTACTGGAGTTGTATGCATGCTCTCTTGAGGAGTTCTTCCCTTACCAGTCAAATGTCCCTAGAAGGTCATATACCAGTTAAACTCCAACATTTTGCCTCTTGGTGCACATGCCTGAGCCCACTCGCCTGACTCCTGAGATCTCATCAGGAAGCTGATCACCAGTTTCAGTATTTTCCTATTGGGCGACTGCCTTTCCCTTGCACACGCTGTGACCAATTATTACTTTAGAGAGACACTTAAAAACCACCTGACATTCCTGGTGTGTGTGTGGTGGGGGAGAGACCTCTCCTGCTCTGCTCATGTCTGACTAGCTACTTACTGTACCATGTCCTCTCTCAACAATCCAAGACCCCAATTCTTTGGGGAAAATTGATGTCAGTCTTCTGTAATTGTTTCCTGCTGACAGAAGTTAGCTGTCAGAGGAGGGTGGCTCCATGGATTGGTGAAAGTGGTAGCCACCCAGGACCAAGGAAGACAGTGGCAAGATTTTGCCTCTGTCATGTTCCACTGATGGGCAGTCTAGGGGTCCCCTCTAGAAGTGTGACTCTAGTATTGAGAGGACAGTATCCATCACTGAGCATCTTTTGGAGCTTGATGGCCTGAACGCAAGAAAAGACAAATCAGGTTAGTAGATTGAGAAGAATGTCAAAACAAAATAAGGCGGGAGAAGACACCTCCAAAAAATCCCGAGGCTGCCGACATGCCCCGGTAGTTGGTGGATATATTCATGCCTGCTAAGATGTGGGTGCATGGGGTTGCTAGCGTATTATTCTATTGCCCAGAATTAGAACATTGATTCAGGTTTTTGCATGACCCATCCCTCTTGTTTCTTCTGAGTTGTAGCCGGAGTTCACCAGTTAGTTCACAGGAATAAGCAGGGTTAGTCTGAATTGCAGACAAAAACTCAAAAACAAGTGATGAGACTAGAATCTAATAATAAGTATACCATAGTTCTTGAAACATGATTTTTATCTTTCCAGTCCTCCTTTGTTTAAAAAATATCATGATAGGATTGATTAGTTTGCAGAATAAACTTGTCTTATTATACTTGGCCTGATTATTTGCATAAACAACAGCAAGAATAATTATTTGCCATATAGGCTCCCTTTTAAATTGTCTTTGATGGAACTTCATTTCATGAGGAATCAGATAAGACTTTTTTGAAGACTTAATCCCAGCCATGGGTTAGTGTCATCAATTACCTATATGAGTTGGGGAAATTCCTCTCCTCTTGAGGTCCCAAGATAACTTGGGCTCCTTGGCCTACTGGAAAATAACATTCTTTACTTACCGGAGGTCAAGAGCTGTGTACAGAGACTATTTAGACAAGGTATGAGGCCAGTTTTCCCAAGGTGTATTTATTGGCTTTATAAGTCAAAGTTGATTCCTTAAAGCAACCTGAAAGTATGCCATTCCAGTCAAAGCCTTGGTAAAATAACCAGTTCCTCCAGTTGTGTCATGTGTAAAAGAAAATAGATTCTTATTGCACTAAGGCAAGTAACTATATTGCCATAAGTTGAGAATACTTACAAGTAGTATCTAAATTCTGGAGAGACCAAGTAAAGAGAAAGCAATATGCTCTAAGTTTTGTTTACAGGGACATACTTTACTCAATTGTTAAAAGTTGTAAGGATTATTTACAGTCTTTTATTAGTTTACTCCATGCAGTTAACTCCTGTTCTGCTTGATATTCATAAACATTTCAACTTTCCACGAGAATTCTGAAAGTTTTTCCTCTATTCTAACATCACAATCTCTGAAGTTATCAGAAACCTGCATTTAAGAGCACCTGCTAGAGTTTTATAGTTGATTAAAAAAAACACCTTTTAAATAGAATTAAAACAACAATTGTCTGTGGATGACAAAAAGTCTTAGGGTACCCATAGTCAAAGATACAATTAAGAAGGATATTTGTTACCTCTGTGGCATAATAATATAACAATTATAATTATTACTGATAACTTATACTAAGTTATATCGGAATTATAGGAGTTTTGCATAATTTTGGAACACATACCAACAACACATTTATAAAGAGTAGATTAATGCTTTAATAAAACTCTGTTGTGCTTTTATTCCAGTGTTTAATTTATGGAAAAACTGACTAATACTCCTTTAACTTTAGGCAATATGTTTACATACAGATATTATTTTACAAGATTAATCTTTCAAAAAACTTTCACAACTTGCTTAAATCTTCAACTTTATCCTATCTAACTTAAAATAATCATTTAACCCTCTAAACCAGGCAAAAAGAAATCTGCATTCCCATGTCTTCTTATAACCCTTTTCCAAAAGCACATTCTGTTCTCCTTACACGTCTTGCACGTACAGCTGTTTTTCCAGCAATCTCAAGTACATGTTACACTGTTAACTCTTAGCAACTTTTGCTTTTGGTGAAAAACCTGATAAATAAGTGATTCTAATTATGTACTAGGTTTGGAGCCTAGGACACCAGACAGAAGTGCAGATAAGGTTTGATTCCAGCATAGCTAGAGGCACGGCTAACTCTGTGAGTCCCCATTCCTTACCTAGGTTTAAAGCAGGCAATTTGTACAGTTAAGTAATAGTAGCAGTTTATGGAGCATTTAGTAGTCCAAATACCCTTTAAAATTGTACATTTTTATAACTTCTGTTTCATGATTTTTTTCATAACTTACACAGACCACCTATAAAATGCTTCGACTTTCTGACTTGTCCTAAAATCCCTCTCTTTAAACAACAAGTCATTTTATTTTAGGACAATAACTTACCATACAAGATCCTTTTTTTTTTAATACAAACTCCTTTTCTTTATAACTTTCCTTACCAGAAATACCTTTACCTTTATAACCTTTGGATTAGACAAAAATAATTTTACTTCTGTTAGAAAGTTATGGTTTGAACTACATGTTACTGTATAAGTCCTGTGAAGGGCGGAAGATAAGGAGTTTATCTGTGTACTGTAGAGGTTTTGCCCCAAAGAGATGTGAATCTTTTCTTTTGGAGGGAGGTGGTGCTATATGCCCCTGTTGCCCAACAGGATTTGGAAGAGAGTTGCTTAGGGGAGAACTAGCACAGAGTAGTCAGCTCTTGAACCCAAAAGAGAAATTTATAATTTTACTTACCACCTCCAGAGTTGCCCTTGGCTTTGTAGTACCATTGATGACACTGATATCTGATTTAGAAGCCAGACAGAGCAGAGAGCCCCTTCAGCTGAAGCCCATCAGGAGTTGGGATTCTGTTCCAGAGGCCATTTCGCCCTCTTGACAGTCCCATTTCCAGTGGCTGAGCTTGGGGTAGAGGGGGCAAGTCATGCACAGCTTTTTCCCATTTATTCCATTAGGACAGTTTGCCTTCCAGTGGCCTGGCTTCCTGCCCCAATGGCAGTTACCTAGAGGACTGTTCTTAGGGCCATTTGAAGGGGGCTGGTGGGCTTGCAGAGTAGCCAACAGTTGAGCCTGCCTCCTTTCCCTGTGTTTCTCCTTTTCCTTGGCCCTGTACTCCTTATTCTACTCTCAGTTATAAGAGATAGAGGAGGCTAATTTGAGGATTTCCTGTATAAGGGCACCAGGCTCTAAGGCTGACTTTTGTTATTTCCTCCATTTATTTTATAGGCCAAATGGTATTATAAAGGAAAACTAGTTGTTTAAGGTTTGGAGAAATCACACTTCCCAGTTTTGGGGGATGCATCTGAGGGGCATGTCTTGTGGTATGGAGACATGATTACCCATCTGTGAAGAGAGAACTGAAGAGAAAAGGAAAAAAGGGAAAAAGGTATGCCCTCTTACTTTCCTCTGATCCTTAATAGGGCATTCCCCATTCCTCCTTAGGGTTCTCGAATGAATCAGTCTTACTGTGTACCCTTAACCTTGGTCTCAACTCATCACAATTACCCACTTGAGAACTTGATATACTGGAGTGAACAGTGGGCAAACTATCCATCCTTGGGGTTCCATTATGAACTGGTCTTACTCTGTACCCCTAACCTTGCTATCATCTCTGTTTTAATAGTAATTTGTCAGCCTGGGACCAACCTTTGTCTCTGTCCTATTGGTCTCTTGTGCTTGCGGCCTTGGGCTTGCCTATATCCTTGTCTTCATGGACGTATAGTGACTCTCATTCAGTGCATTCTAACAACAAAATAATTATCACTTTTCTCGGATTCCCAATTCCCATGTTCTTTAAGTAGAGGAGAAGCTTGTTTTTCAGTAAACTGCCACAAGGGGGCTGACCTTCCCTCTCCCCCTCCCTTCACATATGACCTTGAAGGTCTTGATGCATGTTAAGGATGTGGAAGTAGAGAAATGGAGGCTACAGGAGGGAGTGGTAGCAAGTGAGAGGAATACTCATGGAGAGCCTTCACATGCTCGCAAAAACAGCAGCACTTGGATTTGAGAGGGCAACGTTTATTTGCCCTCTTGATACAAAATAGTAACCTTTGGAGTACTTGGGGTTTGAGGTAAGAACATACAAATTGCGAAGGGAGAATTTCCCCTCCTCCCAAAAAGATGCTGACTCAAAAAAAGCAAGCGGGTGGGATCTTAAAAGGCCAGAGTGAGGCCATATGCTGGTGGACAAACTGCTTCAAAAGCCACCAGAAAACTAAGCCCTTGGCATAACAGGAACGAAAAGCATATGGTAAGTCATAAGGAGCTGGCAGAGCCTGAGTTTCAATTAGTGTCTATCCCAGCAATGTGCTAGCAGAGAGGGGAAGGGCTGGAGGTCATCTGAACCGGTAGGGTAAAAACAAGTATAAATCTCAGGGGATATCTGGAAGGGAGCCTGTGTCTTTGATGCTGTGCAAATGCAGCAAGAGCTGCAGGTGCATGAATAACAGGCAGTATTTGTTTAAGAAGTCACATGGCATGCAAAGAAGCGGACTTGACCCTGGGATGGTTGGTCCAGAGTGTGCAAGGCCATTTCAGAACACACACAGAGAAAGCACGGCAATAGGGAGAGTGGATTTTCGAGAAAGATACCATTTTAGTTGAAAAAGCAGAAGAAACCCCAGACATTGCACAGTTTTGAGCGCTAGCCCTACCACTCTTGTGAGCCTCCTATCCAGGAGGGCCATTAGTGCCTCATTTCTACTTGGTGCATACCCCAATGTCCTTCCTACTCCCACAAGCCACTCCTCAGGGTGAGCTGAGAGATAAGCCAGGGTGAGGAGAGCCACTTTTGGTCGAGAGGAATCATTCTTGGGGTTGGTTAGTAAGCAGGAGAGAGAAAGGGAGAAGAAAAAAGGTGTACAGGGGTTGAATGCCTCCAGACAAAGAAGGCGGGGTATAGAGGTCTCTTACCACTAGGGAACATATCCATATCCAAGTCACTCAGCACCAAACTATGTTAGTGGTAAAAAGTACCTGAGTCTCATAGCACCAAAATATGTTACTGGCAGCAAATCTGTATGCATCTGCAGCAACTTCAATCCTTGCCTCCACGGAAGAATTTAACCAAGGTCATAAGGCAGAGTGAGAAACCAAGGCAAATTTTAGAGCAGAAATGAAAGTTTATTAAAAAGCTTTAGAGCAGGAATGAAAGGGAGTAAAACACACTTGGAGAGGGCTAAGCAGGTGACTTGAGAGATCAAGTGTATAATTTGACCTTTTGACTTGGGGTTTTATATGCTGGCATGTTTCCAGGTTCTTGTGTCCCTTCTCCCCTGATTCTTCCCTTGCAATGCACTGTCCACATGTGCAGTGGCCTGCTCACACTTGGGAGGGGCCACATGCACAGTATGTTTACTAGAGTTGTACACATGTTCACTTTAGGCATGTTTCCTATATTAGTCCATTTTCATGCTGCTAATAAAGACATATCCAAGACTGGGTAATTTATAAAAAAAAAAAAAAAAAAGAGGTTTAATGGACTCATAGTTCCACGTGGCAGGGGAAGCCGTACGATCATGGCAGAGGGTAAAAGGCATGCCTTACTTGCTGGCAGGCAAGAGAGAATGGGAGCCAACCAAAAGGGGAAACCCCTTATAAAACCATCAGATCTCATGAGAGTTATTCACTACCAGGAGTACAGTATGGCAGAAATGGATTATCTCCAACAGGGACCCTCCCACAACACATGGGAATTGTGGGAGCTACAATTCAAGATGAGACTTGGGTGGTGACACAGCCAAACCATATCAACTTCCCTTACCAGTATAGTATTCCTAGAGGGAGGTCATATACCAGTTAAATTGAACCATTTTGGTTCTTAGTGTACATGCCTGAGCCACTTGCCTGACTCCTGAGATCTTATTGGGATGCTGATCACCAGTTTCAGGTTTTTTTCTATTTATTGGGAGACCGCCTTTCCCTGGTTTCAGCTGTGACCAATTATTATTTTAGAGAGACAGTTAACCACCTGACCATCACTTGATGGGCGCCTGACATTCCTGGTGTGTGTGTGGTAGGGGAGGGGAGGGCAGAGCTCTCTTCTGCTCTGCTCATGTCTGACTAAGCTACCTACTGTAACAGGGTGGGGTGGCTGTACTATGGGCCCAAGCGAGGGGCCCTGCCTGGTGAAGAGCAGTGTGTCAGAGGCTCACAGCGGAGACAGACTGGTCTCCTCTCTGTAGGGAAGCTGTGGTGTGCTGGGGGCATGAGCAGAGAAATCACATATTGTCTTGTAAAAATTATTAACCAATAGTTACTTGTGATAAATGGGATATAAATAGTTAATAATGTAAGTAATTTGAACAATAATTATTTTATTTAATAAATAATTCTATCTTGATGGAAAAAAATAATTGACTAGACGTATTTTCTGTATTATTTCTCATTACCAATACCCGTGAGAACCCAGGGCTGGTTTAATAGGGCCTCATGCTATTCACCTTTTACTTTGAGAATGGCAGGCCATGATATCCAGGAATAGTAGAGTTATACTTAGCAAGTGGAAGTCTAAAAAATTGACCTTTATTGTCTTAAGGACAGACATTGTATAGTTCATTTCCTCTATCCTTAAACTTAGCTCTAATTTGTGTGGCAAGTAAATACAAGCATACCTCATTCTATTGACTTCACTTTATTGTGCTATGCAAAGATCGCATTTTTTAGATTGAAGCTTTGTGGCAACCCTGTATCAAACAAGTCTATTTGCACCATTTTTCAAACAGCATGTGTTCACTTTGTGTCACTGGGTCACATTTTGGTAATTCTCATAATATTTCAAATGTTTTCATTATTATTATATGTTATGATGATTTGTGATCGATTATAATTAATGTTACTATTATAATTGTTTTGGAGTACCATGAACCACACTCTTATAAGATGGTGGGTGGGCCAGGTGCGGTGGCTCATGCCTGTAATCCCAGCACTTTGGGAGGCTGAGGCGGGCAGATTGCCTGAGCTCATGAGTTCGAGACAAGCCTGGGTAACACGGTGAAACCCCATCTCTACTAAAATACAAAAAAAAACTAGCCGGGTGTGGCAGTGTGCGCCTGTAGTTCCAGCTATTCGGGAGGCTGAGGCAGGAGAACTGCTTGAACCCAGGAGGTGGAGGTTGCATGAGCCGAGATTGTGCCACTGCACTCCAGCCTGGGTGACAGAGTGAGACTCCATCTCAAAATAATAATAATAATAAGAAGAAGATGGCAAACTTAATCGATAAATGCTGTGTGTGCTCTGACTGCTGCACTGACGGGCTATTCCCTTATCTGTCTTCCTCTCCTAAGGTCTCTCTGTTCCTTGAGATGCAATAATATTGAAGTTAGGCCAATAAATAATCCTACAATGGACTGTAAGTGTTCAAGTGAAAGGAAGAGCTGTACATTTCTTACTTTAAATCAAAGCTAGACATGACTAAGCTTAGTGAGGAAGACATGTTGAAAGCCAAGACAGATCAAAAGCTAGGCCTCTTGAGGCAAACAGCTAAGATGTGAATGCAAAGAAAAGTTACTGAAATTCTACTTCAGTGAACACATGAATGATAAGAAAAATACGGCCTTGTTGCTGATACGGAGATGGTTTCAGTGGTCTGCATAGAAGATCAAACAATCCCCAACATTCCCTTAAGTCAAAGCCTACTTCAGAGCAAGGCCCTAAATCTCTTCAATGATATGTAGGCTGTGTAAACTAAAAATAAAATTCCAAGCCCCCCACTGACTAAATGGACCCCACTGTGGCCAAGGGACCCCAGAAAAACCTTAAAAATAAGTTCCCAGTTATGATGGGACAGGAGGTCAGACATGCTTCCTTATACTTCCTCCCTTTTGCAGATTAGATACCACAACTGACCAACATTTATGTTAAAATAGAGATCATAAGACTGACGGAACACACTCTTTTCGGCAATAGGATACCAAATTATAAGAGACCTAAGCCCATGCCAGACAATGGTTAAGTCACATACCCTTAAATGTAAAGAATAAACTATGTTCTAACTGCCACAAGGTTTTTCTTTTTCTCTAGCAACTAAACAAGCACTAGCCTCGAGATAGGCAATATTAAAACAATTACAACTCATCCAGTTCACAGATGTTAACCAAACCTCTGTTCTACTAGCCATAACTACAGATTTCACTGGAAAAGAGACTGATTTCAATAACTTTATCTTGATAAGAAGACCACTGACCATGGACTGGCTCTGGCCAGTTTTCAGAGGTCGCACACTCGTGTGCCTTCATGTCCTGAAAAGACTTTTTGATGTATAGTCCCTAATTGTAATAAATTTAAATGTTTTCTCCACCCCAAAGTGAACATTAGTTATATGTTACATGCATGTTTCTTCAATATGGAAGTGTCAGGACCACCTTCATGAATATTCACAGCTCCTCCTGTAACCTGTCAAGTATGTATGTTTAGCTAGCCTCTTTAGCATAAACTTCCTACTCCAATCCCTCCTTCTTTGAAGTGCTTGTTTTTGGTCTTGGCTGCAGGCTGTGCTTCCCAGCCTGTGGGATGGCCACCTTTTAGGCTATATGCCTTACAAGAAATAAAGTCTCTTCCCCTTTTCTAATTCATACTTTTCCCAGTTAACAATTGAGAGAGGCAAGGAAGTTGCAGATGAAAAGCATACAGGTAGCAGAGGTTGGTTCATAGGTTTAAGGGAAGAAGCTCTTTCCATCATATAAAAGTGCAAGGTGACGCAGCAAGTACTGATGTAGAAGCTACAGCAAGTTATCCAGAAAATCTAGCTAATACAATTGATGAAGGTGGCTAGAGTAAACAACAAATACTCAGTGCAGACAATACTGTTTTCTATTATAAGAAGATGACATCCAGGAATTTCATAACTAGGGAGGAGAAGTCAATGCCTAGCTTCAAAATTTCCAAGAACATTCTGACTCTTATTAGGGACTAATGGAGCTGCTGATTTTAACTTAAAGTCAATGTTCATTTATCATTCAGAAAATCTCAGGTCCCTTAAGAATTATGCTAAATTTTTTCCACCTCTGCACTCTAAATGGAACAACAAAGCCTGAATAATAGAACATCTGATTTCAACATGGTTTAGTGAATATTTTAGGTGCACTGTTCAGACCTGCTGCTCAGAAAAAAAAAAAAAAAAAAGATTCCTTTCAAGATACTATTTCTCCCTGACAATGCATTTAGTCACCCAAGAGCACTGATAGAGATATACAGGGAGATTGATGTTGTTTTCATGTCCTAGAGTTAGAAGGAGAGCCTGAAGATGTGACTGAATTGCTATAATCTAACAATAAAACTTTAATAGATTAGGAGTTGCTTATTTATGGATGAGCAAAGAAAGTGGTTTCTTGAAATGGAATTTACTCCTGGGTAAGATTCTGTGAGCACTGTTGAAATGATAACAAATGAGTTAGAATATTACACGAAGTTCATTAATAAAACAGCAGGATTTGAGACGACTGACTCCAATTTAGAAAGAGGTTTTATTGTGGCTAAAATACTGTCAAACAGCATCCCATGCTACAGAGAAATGTTTCATAAAAGGAAGAGTCAATCAATGTGGCAAACTTCATAATTGCCTTATTTTAAGAAATTGTCACAGCCATCCCAATCATTAGCAACCACCACCCTGATCAGTTAGCAGCCATCAATAGAGGCAAGACCCTCCACCAGCAAAAGATTATGACTTGTGGAAAGCTCAGAGGAGTGTTACAATTTTTTTTAGCAATAAAGTATTATAAATTAAAGTATGTACATTTTTTAGACATAATGCTATTCCACACTTAATGGACTACAGTATAGTGTAAACATAATTTTTTTTGTTTCCTTTTTAAGATGGAGTTTCACTGTTGTTGCCCAGGCTGGAGTGCAATGGCATGATCTCGGCTCACTGCAACCACTGGCTCTCTGGTTCAAGTGATTCTCCTGCCTCTCAGCCTCCCAAGTAGACAGGATTACAGGCATGCATCACCATGCCCAAATAATTCTGTGTTTTTAGTAGAGATGGGGTCTCTCCATGTTGATCAGGCTGGTCTCGAACTACTGACCTCAGGTGATCTGTCCGCCTTGGCCTCCCAAAGTGCTGGGATTACAAGTGTGAGCTATCACACCTGGCCTGTAAACATATTTTTTTTTTTTTGAGACAGAGTTTCGCTCTGTCGCCCAGGCTGGAGTGCAGTGGTGTGATCTTGGCTCACTGCAAGCTCCAGCTCCTGGGTTCACACCATTCTCCTGCCTCAGCCTCCTTAGTAGCTGGGACTACAGGCGCCCGCCTCCATGCCCAGCTAATTTTTTTTGTATTTTTAGTGGAGATGGGGTTTCACCGTGTTAGCCAGGATGGTCTCGATCTCCTGACCTCATGATCCGCCCACCTCGGCCTCCCAAAGTGCTGGGATTACAGGCGTGAGCCAGCGCGCCCGGCCATTAACATAATTTTTATATGCAATGGGAAACTAAAAAATATTTTGTGACTCACTTTATTGTGATATTCACTTTATAGTAGTGGTCTGGAACTCAACATACTATGTTTCTGAGTTATGCCTATATCAGCCACTTTACACTCATCTTTGGCTTGCAAACACATCATTTGCCTTTAAGCTTTGTCCTAGAAGGGATACAGAGAAACTCATTCAAATGAAATTGGCAGAAACTATTGTACTGGAGAAAATTGTTTTCCTGCTACCTCTCATCATCCCTGGTAGGGAATGGCTGCTAACATAGCAATTAAGACAAATACCAGTGAATATAAAGGAATCTTTAAGGTTATTTCAAGTTATCCAACTTTGAAAGGGAGTAAAAATGATGTACTTTAAAATCATCTTTCTGTTCAAAGTCAACACAAGAAATACTATCCCTTAACAATCAGGAGACCATTATGGGTGACACATGTTTATTTGGTTTTTAGAAACGGTTGTATAATTTTCTTTAGTTCTTTATTAAAGGCCAAATTATCTTAGAAGCAGTAGAATATAGTGGTTAAGAACCTGAACTCCAGAGTCAGTCAGATGGGTTCTTGATTCTACCATTTATAAGTGTGTGGTCTTGGTCAAATAACTTCTGTCTCATTTTCCTCACCTGTAAAATGGGTATAAGTTAGTTCGAAGGGCTAAATGAGGTTTTCATGTAAAATGCTTAGAATAATACCAGACAGTTAGCAACTGATGAATAAATATTATCATTCCATCTAGTGCGACATTAGGCAGGACTACTGTACCTTTTTTTTTTTTTTTTTAATTTACCCTTAACCTTCATCTATCACTGTCAAGTTTATACCACCAAAAATAATGGCCTTCTAATTAGAGGCATTCAAAGTACCTGTCTGATTGTCTGACTGACCTACTATACCTGCTTCCAAGAAGTTCTGTTGAATAATAATACTAGACTACAATATTTGGTCATCTATTATGTGAACTTGTTATTCATTCTCTCTATCTCTTTCTCTGTCTCTGTCTCTCTCTCTCTCCTGCCTCCCTCCATCCTTCTCTCTCCCTCTGCCAATCCCTAGAACATGTGAATATGTTACTTTACATGGCAAAAGGGCTTTGTTACAGATATAATTAATGTTACAAACCTTGAGATAAGTGCTATGGTTTTAATGTGTCTCCCAAAGTCCATGTGTTGGAAGCTTAATTCTCAGTGCAACAGTGTTTAAATATGGGATCTTTAAGTGGCGATTAATCCATCCATGAGGATTAACGTCATTATCAGAGGAATTGGTTTGGTAGAAAAATGAATTCAACCTGCCTTGTGCTAGCATTTTCTATCTCTATATATACCCCTCCCTCCCTCCATTAGTCTCTTTCTCTCTCTTTTTCCTGCTCTCTTGTCCTCTGCCTTCCACCATGGGATAACAGAAAAAGCAGGCCCTGACCAGATGAGACCCCTCAACCCTGAACTTCTCAGCCCTCAGAATTGTAAGAAACAAATATATGCTTTTTTATAAATTACCCAGTTTCAGGTGTTCTGTTATAGTATCATAAGGTAGACTGAAACAATGAGATTAGCCTAGATTATCTGAGTCCAATAAAATAACACACCCTTAAAAGTGGGAGAACTCTGTGGGCTGTGATTAGATGTGACCAAAGAAGAATGGTCAGAGATACGCAATATTGATGGCTCTACATATGACAGAAGGGAATCATGAACCAAGTAATACAGGTGTCTTCTAGAAGCTGGAGAAGGCAACAAAATAGAATTTCCCCTACAGCTTCCAGAAGGGGGCACAGCCCTTGATTTTAGCCTGGTGAAACCCATGTTGAACTTCTGACCTACAGAAATTTCCAGTAGAAAATAATTAGGATATCTTGACAAATTTCTGTAAGCCTCTGAACCCCTTATCTTTCCATCTCTTTTCAGAAGTATGGATCCAATGGCAACTCAAGATATTCTGACTGAACTAAAAGGAAGTAGAATGAATTCACACTCCCTAAGAAAGAAGCAGGATGGTCTTCTATTTTCTTCTTCTTTCCCTATTCACCTTTAGCCCTATAATTTTCAATCCATTAATGGAACACGCCTAACATACAAGTTGGATTTTTTTCACGCCTGATTCTCCTTTTGGAGATGGTCCCTACCTGGTTGTAAAAAGGTCAGCTTGACCAGTATTTGGTTTTTTTCTGCCTTTAGTAAATGCCTGTAGTAATTTATTGGGAACTTTTCATTCCAACTTTGCTCTTCCTCTGGTAGGATTTTCAGCTGAACTAGAAATAAAGAGATACCTGGGGAGCAAAATAATTAGGAGATATTTCAAGCCACATTTCTTGCTACAAAGGGTCAAAATGCCTGTGCAGCATATTTCAAACACAGCTATGCCTTCTCTTTATTAAACTCAGTTGGAGGGATTATGGAACAGGAATACTTTCTTCATGGGTATCTGCCTGGAAGGCAATACAAACTTCTTCCTCACAAGCAAGGCTAACTGCATATTCAACTGCAGAAAAGATGGAGCTGAACTAAGCATGTCTTAGGGAGACTTCTGAACAGCAAGCATAGCTTCTATCACCCTCCCATCTCCCACTCCTTCTCCACATTCTTTCATTTCTTCCCTTTACTTATCCTCTCCCTCTCCCGTTACTTCCCATTCTCTTTCATTCCTCTTTCTCTTCTTTTCTGCATTCTAAGAGATGAAACGTACTTGGTGCCTAGATGAAAGCTTATAATCGCCATCTACTGGATACAGGATTTAAGTACGGGTTGCAGCAGGGTATTTATGAGTATTTGCATGCTTGAATATTGTCTGTCTCTATGAAGTAATTATTTCTCTCTTTGACTGCACAGTTGAAATTGCTTCCTGAAAAAACACAATCTTATGCTGTTTATCAAGGCTTCTTTTTCATAGAATGCGCTTCAGAGTTTTAAAGTTACAAGTACTAAATTATAATTTACTAAACCCCTCCAGGAGAGGGATTCTGCTCAACTCAACAAGTGCTTGGCACACAGTAAGAATTAGTAAATGCATTTGAAGAAATATTTGAATCAACCCCTTGGCACAGAAACAAAGGCTCTCTTTCTCTGTACATCAATGTCAACTGATTACAACAATAACCACCTAACTAGATTCCCTGAATTTTTTTTTTTTTTTTTTTTTTTTTTGAGATGGAGTCTTGCTCTGTCGCCCAGGCTGAAGTGCAGTGGTGCCATCTCGGCTCACTGCAACCTCCGTCTCCTAGGTTCAAGCAATTTTCCTGCCTCGGCCTCCCAAGTAGCTTGGATTACAGGCACCCATCACCACACCCAGCTAATTTTTGTATTTTTAGTAGAGACGGGGTTTCACCATGTTGGCCAGGCTGGTCTCGAACTCCTGACCTAGTGATCTGCCCCCCCCCCCACCCTGGCCTCCCAACGTGTTGGGATTACAGGTGTGAGCCACTGTGCCTGACCGATTCCCTGCCTTTATTACCTTCCCCTCTAATCTAATCCATTCCATATTTGTTGCATTAATTTTCCTGAAGTTGAACTCTTTCTTGACAAGAGCATTTTAAAAGGTATCCAATAACTCCCTGTTTTCCACATAATGAGGTTCAGAGTCATTAGCCTTACTTTCAAATCTCCCACCCTTCAAACTTCATCCTAATTTGCTGACTTTATCTCCTATAGCCCCCTTCACAAACAAAATGATTTATTTGTTCCCAAAACATTGTTCATTTCACTGTCTCTGTGTCTTCTATTCAGAATTCATCTCTCCTTCCTGTTCTGCATCTAGCAAACCTTACCTTGTCTTCAAGTTCCTTCTTGTAAATTGTGTTCCCTTTTAAACCTTCTTTAGTTGTCTGCAGCATGTAAGTTCTCACCTTTAAAGTGACTCTCTTGCTTCTGAACTCCAATATCACTTTCTCTTAATGTTTCTTATCACTTTGCACTTTCTAGTTTGTATTCTAATTATTTAATACATGTTGTATTTATCCTACTAGATTGTGAGCTTTATAATCATGATAGCAAATATTAACATCTATTGAATTTTTATAGGTCAGGGTTACTGAGAGGTACTATAGGACCTAGTACGCAGGAAAGGCTTTATAAATGTTAGCTATGTTAATGTTGCTGTTGTTCATTTTTTTAAAAAGATACTCCTGAGCTTACCCATTGTGCTTTCAAAAATCTTCAGCTCCAGCAGTAAGACAGAATCCAACTGTGTTTTCATCACTCAAAACTTTCATTTCCTTTCTTTTATGGATTTGTTTTTTGAAAATTCTTAGAGGTAGGCAACAATCGGAGAGCCAAGCTGCTTATTTGAAACTTCACAGCTGTGTGACCTCAGGCATGTCAATTCCTGTGTGCTTCAGTTTCCTCATCTATAATGTGGGAATAATAATAGTATCTACTTCACAGGGTCATTGTGATTATGTAAGTTAATGGGAATTAAGTGCTTATAACAATGTTTGATACATAGTAAATACTGTAAAATTGTTAGCTGTTATTGTTACTGTTATTAAAGGAACAACAGCACGAAACAGGCACTTTGACATACATTGTCTCATCTGATCCTCAAAACAACTCCTTAAGGTAATAATTACTTTTCGTTTCGCAAACAGGCGAAAGCTCAGGGGAGTTTAACACTCCTCTGAGGGTACACAGTTAGTAGAGTCAGAGCATAATTCTAATCCAGACGAATATGTTATACCCTAGAAAGCTAAAAAAAAATACTAATGTTAATGTTCTGAAGAGCTAAGAACATGCATAAATGTAGACATAAGAGGCAACTGTCTATAAAGCGTGATTTGAAAAAGGCCCTGCCACAAAATCCTTCCACTTCCTTCAGTTTCCTTATCTTCCTTCCTTCTCTTTCCAAGGTCTTTAATACTACTGCTATTACTTCATTCTACAGGTTAAGCATTACTCT
Source organism: Pongo abelii (assembly GCF_028885655.2). NCBI lineage: Eukaryota > Metazoa > Chordata > Mammalia > Primates > Hominidae > Pongo > Pongo abelii. The sequence continues at coordinate 85,444,264 of NC_072008.2, forward strand.
CTTTAGACTCTTGGAAGGAATAGCATCTCAGCATGAATGAGTTTATCACATTAATATTAATAGGCATTATTTGAAGGAAGGAATCCCCAAATGGGAACCACTTTCCTTAGGGCAGCTCTGATATAGTGCACTCCATTCAGGAAACCTGATCTAACTAACCTGGGTTCTCCATCTGAATTTGGAAGCAGCAAATTTAGGGTAACTGACATAGGCCTAAAATATCACAGCTTTGCCACTTCCTAGCCATATGACTTTGGGCAAATAATTCTGTTTCCTTATCTATAAAATGAGGCTAACGATATTTCCAGTTTAGAGAGTTGTAATGATTGAATGATTTGATACATACGAAGGGCTTACTGCAGTTCTTGACCCCTGACAAGTATTTAAGTAACATTAGCTGTTTTATTCTAGCTTCTGTTGGCTCCAGTGCAGGACAAGACCTAGCTTCTCACCTGCTCAAAGGGAGCTTTATCAGTGGTAAAAAATAATCATAATCATAAGCATACCATTAACATTTATATGGCTTTAAGTTTTTTTTTTTTTTTTTTGAGACGCAGTTTTGCTCTGTTGCCCAGGCTAGAGTGCAGTGGCGCGATCTCGGCTCACTGCCAGCTCCACCTCCCGGGTTCACGCCATTCTCCTGCCTCAGCCTCCCGAGTAGCTAGGACTATAGGCGCCCGCCACCACGCCCGGCTAATTTTTTGTATTTTTAGTAGAGACGGGGTTTCACCATGTTAAGCAGGATGGTCTCGATCTCCTGAACTCGTGATCCGCCTGCCTTGGCCTCCCAAAGTGCTGGGATTACAGGTGTGAGCCACCGCGCCCGGCCATGGCTTTAAGTTTTTAATAAGGACTTTGTAAATACTTTTGGTACTCCATAATTGAGGCAAAGAAATAGCTTATATTCTCTACTTCATGTATGATGAAACTGAGGCCCTTTGCCAAAGGTTTAATGATTTATCCAAGATCACATCTTCAGTGAGCAAAAGCACAGACTAGGTCTAGGTATTCTGGCTTATGATTTTTCCATTCAACTAAATTAACTCTAAGGGACCTAGATTTGAACTCTCATAATTGTCTAGTTCCTTCGCTCGCAGCCTTAACCTCTTATGTACTTTTTCATCCTCTGCTAATGGCCTTCCCTTTTCTTTCCTCAATACAATCACCTTGTTTTTTCTATTTTAAGAAAAAACATAAGTGACTTAGACTTGCCAGTAACTTTTTTAGGTTCAGCATAATGTACAACCACAAATATGATTTAATTCATTGTTATCCGTTTCTTGATCAATTTCAAGTTCTTGATAAATAGCATGCACACCATGCATACAAAAGTGTATTTCACCAATGAGGAAATAGAAAGCCTGTCCAGGAAGGAAATAGCCCATAATTTTCAATTGATAAAACTGAGTAGCAGAAAATGACTAAAAAGTAAAGGTTTTCCATTGTCTGCTAGTCTTTTCTTTTTCCCCTGGTTTTCTTTTTCTCTTTCACCCTTTTTTCATTTTCTTTCATTTGTTCTTTTTATTCTCAAAACACCAGATTAGGAAAGAAAGTCAGGGCAAGCCTTGGGTTTCAGTTGTCCTGTTAATAGCATCTGGGCCTTGTTACACGGTTTTCCTTTATGGCACATAGAATCATATTGCAATGTAATAGGGGTCACGGTACTATTTTTTCCTTAATTTTTTATTTTCTTGGAGGTGAGGTCAAGGAGTGGTGATAAGTAATTCACATAGGGAAGAGCCAAAGAAAGAAAACTTTCAGATCATCAATTATCAAGAAGGAGAGAAATAGAGAGAATATGATCATTTTCTTTCTCCCACTTTCCCCTACATCAGTGGAATTAAAGCAGGCAGATGTTGTCCTTCACTGGTCTCTACTAGACAGATTTCATGACTGTACTACTTTGCTATGTCTCACTTTCATCAACTAACCAACATTAATCAAACTTTTGGAAGCATCCTTATCAGTGCTGCATAATGCAGCTCTGTGACTTACTGATTCTTTCAGCTCCTGTTTGCCTCTTGTTTGGCTTTCACGTAGGGGAGCAGAGGTCAGTCACTCTAGGAGATATGAGTAGTCCCTTCAGCTCCCATGAATTGCTGTCACTCCACCCTGCTGCCTGTCCCCACATACCTGTAAGATGCGTTTCTATTAACCAACACTGAGATAGTAATTGATTCGCAGGAGCCCATTCTTCAGTTCCATTTAGGTCACCTAATCTGTTTGCTGCTCACTGTCCAAGGGAATTAATTTAACATACACAAGTGTGACAAACTCTCCAACATTCAATATAGTTACCAACTGTCTTGAAGTTTCTGGGGCATTCAGTCTTTGGCTACCCAAGGAGACCCAAGAACAATGAGAGAACTCTTCCAAGTTGTTTTGTTTTCTCCTTCCCTCTCTCTCATTTTTTAAAAAATAACCTGATGGGAAATTATTTAATTTGTGCATCTGAGAACTATGCATTATTATGATCAAAGGGAGATAAGACAGAGTTCCGATTTAAATCAAAAGCAAACTCTAAAAACAATTTAATGAATGCCACATTATTATGGAATTATGAACTAAACAGTGTGTGTCTTAACGGTGGCTGGCATATTTCATGCTTTCTGTTTGCTGAAAAAAACATTTTATAAATCTGTAGCTTTTCCTGATTCCCAAGGTTCTCTACAAAGAATCACGGTGATATACATTTGTAATGTGTCCAATTAGGTTTTCAAATAATATTTTATTTGGAAGATATTCCCAAATTAAATATACACTCTGTCTATGTATGCCTGAGATTCTCAGTGCTCCCTTACTGGACGTTGTTCAAACAACAATCTGTGCATTTTATATGAGGGTGAATGCAATAATGTTTCTTAAGAGAAAAAAATAAAGATGAAACAAATAAACTGTGATTCATTCAGTTCCCTAAAGCAGACACACCATGTTTTGACAGTCCCTGTTTGGCAACATCTGGCATCTCATGTATAGTAAAGAGTAGCAAGATGCATTGTGAATTAGCTTAATGAGGAAATTATATTTGTTTCATTTGCTTGAGACATTTAGCAAAGCCTTCATTTGCATGATTTCATCAACAAAATTTGAGAAATATACCAGCAATATTTTCACCCCTATTTTAGGATTCATTTTCCATAGGTCACAAATGAAAAGAAATTTCTTAAACTTAGATGTCATCACACCCACTATTAAACAACAGAGTAAGAGGCAGGAACCATAAGTTTCTGTTCCAGCCCTGTCAGTTTCCAGCTGTAAGGCCTGGGGCAAGAAAATGTGGCTTTTTTTGCTATAGCCAGTGGCTTCAGTCAAATACAGAAAACTGATGCCTTTTTACTTTCAAATTATACAAAAGCTTTCTTTTAAAAAGTAATTATCGCTCTTTGGTTTTCCTACTGAATCATTTAAGAGTAAATTGCAAAAATCATGACTCTTCACTTCTAAATATTTCAGTGTGTATTTCCAAAGAACAAGCACAGAATTTTACATAATAATGGTACAATAATCAAATTCAGGACGTTTAACATTGTCCCTTTGTCTTTGCCCTTCTTGCTACCTGGAATACCCTTCCTTTCCTCCAACACTCATCTTCCAAGGTCCATTTTCTTCACAAAGCCCTCTCAGATTCCTCAATGCCACACCGAAGAATAATGAAGTTTTAAAACATTGAAGCAAGACAGACAGTGTACACCTTTGTTTCTGCCATTTCCTAGCTGCATGATTTTAGGAAAATTACCTACTCTCTCCAAGGCTAGGTTTCTTTATCAATTAAATAAAAATAAGTATTTACTGACTTAGGCTCACCTGGGGATTAAATGAGATCATGTATATACAATATTTAGCATAGGTACACAATAAATCATACTTCTATATTTTATTACAATTTCTCTTTTCTCTGAAATCATGTAGGAGTGAATACTTTCTACTTTGTATTTCAAGCATTGGTGAAATTATTTATCTCCCTTACTTATCTCCCTTATCTCTGACAATAATCCCTTACGTATGAGTCAGAATTTTCTATGTGCAATTCGTAGAAACCCAACTCAAATTGGCTTTAGAAATAAAGGGAATTCATTTATAACGAAAAACTCTAGGAAAATCCAGGGTCTCAAAAATGTCAAAAGGAGTTGGTCTCTATTTTTCTTTCTGCGTATGTATAACTGGGCATGGGGGTTGCCTTCAGTAGCTCTATTCCTATATCTGACTAACTACAAATCCAGTGGAATGAAATGGATTCATTCCAATAGATCCAGCAAAAATTATGGAATTAATTCCTAGACAAATTTGCCCATCCCTAAACTAAATATCTATGATTTAGGTGGCAATGATTCTGGTTGGTCAGATCTGGGTCATGTGACAACCCTGCTTGTTTCAGAGTGATGTCATCCCTACTGTACCCACGTCGACGGAGAGTGAAAATGGGATGTTTACCAGAGAAAAATCAATATGTGGTGACTACAAAAAGAAGGAATAGATGTTGGTAAAAAAAAAATTATATTATGGCATTTTTGTAAGCCATACCCTACCTTATAAATATGGAAGATATCATAGCCAATATCTTTAGTCTCCTGCAATCAGTCTCATCCTAAGTGGCCTTCAAGACCACATACATGCTGAAGTCAATATCCTGTATAACCATGGAGGGAAATACTGCAAAGCAGCTATCTTGAATATCAGATCACATTTAGTTTCCTTATCTTCCATATCTGGTCAAAATGGAGTAACAGAGACCGGATTCACTCTCCTGCCTGAAACAACCAAGAGAGCCAAATAAAATATATGAAATGCAAGTTTTTAAGACACTGGATATCCGGCAAAAAATGACAGTGATCCCTGAAAGATGGAAAAGAAATGAGGTGAGCCCTATGATTGTCCAGGGTACTGTCATCAGAGTTTCCAGGCCACAAAATAGGGACACAGAACTCTGGCAGAACATACTCCCTGTGTTGAGGAACCAAAGCTGAGAGTCCAAGGAGAACAAATTGGTAGAGTCTGCAAAACAAAATACCAGAGAGGAGAGAGCGGCAGAGAAATAACTTTGGGGAACTGCAGAAGATACCCTTTGAATATTCAGTAGAGTACTCATCAGTGTATGCACATAAGGAAATTACTAGAGAAAAAAAGATAGATTAAAAAAAAATAGTGTTCATAGATGGCTAGAATTAGTTCCTGTTACTGCCAGATTGGAAAACTTCACAATTCAGTCAATAAGGTACTTATTGACTGAGCTTGACTTATTGACTTATTGAGCTTGCCTCAGTTGTAGGGAATGATGAGACTTGAATCTAGACTACAGACTAAAGGCTGCTCTGGTTCCCTAACAAATTTTTACATCAAATACCTAGAATAATAAAAATCTTTCCAAGTAATTTAATTATGGCCCAGAATAAAGCTTAAGAATATTTATAGAAATTCAAAAATATCCAGCATCCAAAAAGGTAAAATTCACATTTGACATCTAACCAAAAATTAGCAGTCATGAAAAGAAGAAAATACATGCCCTAAGAAGAAATCAACCAATCAAAAGTAATTCAGAATTGAAACAACTGTTAGAATTAGCACACAGGGATGTTAAAACAGTTGTTGTAACTGTATTCCATATATTTAGTAACCTAAGTAGAGACATGAAAGATATAAAAAGGCCCAGGTCAAACTTCTGAAGATGAAATCTACAATGCTTGAGATTTAAAATTCATTGGCGGGATTAGCAGCACATTACAAAATTACACATCTCATAACAAAAAGTTAGTGAACTTGAAGACAGAGTAATAAAAAAAATTCAAAATGAAACACATACAGGAATAAAGAATTTGAAAGAGTGAAAAGAAACATCAGCTACCTCTGGGACAACTTCAAGAGACCTAATATATGTGTATTTACAGTATTCAAGAGAGGAGAGGCAGACCAATATTTGAAGACATAATGGCTAAAAATTTTCTAGAGCTGATGAAATTTATACATTCTTTTGGCTTAGGATTGACTCGGCAATGCGGGCTCTTTTTTGGTTCCATATGAACTTCAAAGTAGTTTTTTCCAATTCTGTGAAGAAAGTCATTGGTAGCTTGATGGGGATGGCATTGAATCTATAAATTACCTTGGGCAGCCTGGCCATTTTCACGATATTGATTGTTCCTACCCATGAGCATGGAATGTTCTTCCATTTGTTTGTATCCTCTTTTATTTCATTGAGCAGTGGTTTGTAGTTCTCCTTGAAGAGGTCCCTCACATCCCTTGTAAGTTGGATTCCTAGGTATTTTATTCTCTTTGAAGCAATTGTGAATGGGAGTTCACTCGTGATTTGGCTCTCTGTTCGTATGTTATTGGTGTATAAGAATGCTTGTGATTTTTGTACAATGATTTCGTATCCTGAGACTTTGCTGAAGTTGCTTATCAGCTTAAGGAGACTTTGGGCTCAGACAATGGGGTTTTCTAGATATACAATCATGTCATCTGCAAACAGGGACAATTTGACTTCCTCTTTTCCTAATTGAATACCCTTTATTTCCTTCTCCTGCCTAATTGCCCTGGCCAGAACTTCCAAAAACAAGCAATGGAGAAAGGATTCCCTATTTAATAAATGATGCTCGGAAAACTGGCTAGCCATATGTAGAAAGCTGAAACTGGATCCCTTCCTTACACCTTATACAAAAATTAATTCAAGATGGATTAAAGACTTACATGTTAGACTTAAAACCATAAAAACCCTAGAAGAAAACCTAGGCAATACCATTCAGGACATAGGCATGGGCAAGGACTTCATGTCTAAAACACCAAAAGCAATGGCAACAAAAGCCAAAATTGACAAATGGGATCTAATTAAACTAAAGAGTTTCTGCACAGCAAAGCAACTACCATCAGAGTGAACAGGCAACCTACAAAATGGGAGAAAATTTTTGCAACCTACTCATCTGACAAAGGGCTAATAACCAGAATCTACAATGAATTCAAACAAATTTACAAGAAAAAAACAACCCCATCAAAAAGTGGGCGAAGGATATGAACAGACACTTCTCAAAAGAAGACATTTATGCAGCCAAAAAACACATGAAAAAATGCTCATCATCACTGGCCATCAGAGAAATGCAAATCAAAACCACAATGAGATACCATCTCACACCAGTTAGAATGGCAATCATTAAAAAGTCAGGAAACAACAGGTGCTGGAGAGGATGTGGAGATATAGGAACACTTTTACACTGTTGGTGGGACTGTAAACTAGTTCAAGTATTGTGGAAGTCAGTGTGGTGATTCCTCAGGGATCTAGAACTAGAAATACCATTTGACCCAGCCATCCCATTACTGGGTATATACCCAAAGGATTATAAATCATGCTGCTATAAAGACACATGCACACGTATGTTTACTGTGGCACTATTCACAATAGCAAAGACTTGGAACCAACCCAAATGTCCAACAACGATAGACTGGATTAAGAAAATGTGGCACATATACACCATGGAATACTATGCAGCCATAAAAAATGAAGAGTTCATGTCCTTTGTAGGGACATGGATGAAACTGGAAACCATCATTCTCAGCAAACTATCGCAAGGACAGAAAACCAAACACCGCATGTTCTCACTCATAGGTGGGAATTGAACAATGAGAACATATAGACACAGGAAGGGGAACATCACACTTGTGGGACTGTTGTGGGGTGGGGGGAGGGGGAAGGGATAGCATTAGGAGATATATCTAATGCTAAGTGACGAGTTGATGGGTGCAGCACACCAACATGGCACATGTATACATATGTAACAAACCCGCACATTGTGCATATGTATCATAAAACTTAAAGTATAATAATAATAAAATTAAAAAAAAAAATTTATAAATTCACAGATTCATGCAAGAAGTTCAATGACACCCAAATATAAGAAACATGAAGAAAACTAACTACACTGAAATATATCCTAATCTAATTGCTAAAAAAAAAAAAAAAAAAAAGGGATATAGAGAAAATCTCAAACTTGCCGAGAGAAAAAAAACACACAATACATACAGAGGAACAAAGATGAGAATGACAGCATTTTTCTTCTCAGGAATGATGCAAGCAGAAGACATTGGAGTAACATCTTTAAAGTACAGAAAGAAAAATAAAAAAAAGCAATCAAGCTTGATGTTTGGATGTGTATCCCTACCCAGGTCTCATATTGAATTGTAATCCCCAATTTTGGTAGAAGGGCCTGGTGGGAGGTGATTGAATCACTGGGGAGGACTTCCTCCTTGCTGTTCTTGTGATAGTGAGTTCTCATGAGATCTGGTTGTTTAAAAGTGTACAGCACCTGCCCCTTCTCTCTCTTCCTCCTGCTCTAGCCATGTAAGATGTGCTGCTTCACCTTTACTTTTCGTCATGATTATAAGTTTCCTCAGGCCTCCCCAGAATCAGAATTAGAAGGCTGTACAGCCTGCAGAACCATCAGTCAACTAAACCTCTTTTTAAAATACAAATTACATAGTTTCAGGTATTTCTTTACAGCAGTGTGAGAATAGATGAATACGGAAAATCGGTGCCTAGGAGTGGGACACGGCTATAAAGATACCTGAAAATGTGGAAGTAAATTTGGACCTGGGTCATGGGAAGAGGTTGGAACAGTTTGGAGGGCTCAGAAAGACAGGAAGATGAGGGAACATTTTGAAATTCCTAGAGACTTATTGAATGGTTTTGACCAAAATGCTGATAGTGATATGGACAGCGATGCGCAGGCTGATGAGGTCTCAGGTGGAGATGAGGCACTTATTGGGAACTGAAGTAAAGGTCACTCTTGCTATGCTTTAGCAAAGGGACTGCTATCTTTGTGCCCCTGCTCTAGGGATCTGTGTAACTTTAAACTTGAGAGTGATGATTTAGGGTATCTGGCAGAAGAAATTTCTAAACAGCGAAACATTCAAGATATAACCTGGCTGCTTCTAACAGTGTATGCACATATGCATGAGCAAAAAGATGATCTGAAACTGGAACTTCTATTTAAAAGGAAAGCAGAGCATACAATTTTGGAAAATTTGCTGCCTGACCATGTGGCAGAAAAGTAAAATCCATTTTCTTGGGAGGAATTCAAGAAAACTACAGAAATTTTCATAAGAGGAGCCAAATGTTAATAGCCAAGACAATGGGGGAAATGCCTCCAAGGCATTTCAGAGACCTTCGTGGCAGCACCTCCCATCACATGCCCAGAGGCAGAGGAGGGAAGAATGGTTTTATTGGCCGGGCCCAGGGTGCTGCTGTCCTGTGCAACTTTGGGACATTGCTCCCTGTGTCCCAGACACTCCAGCTCTAGCCATGGCTAAAAGGGCCCCAGATATGTCTCAGGCTGCTGCTCCAGAGGGTACAAGCCATAAGCCTTGGCAGCTTCTATGTGGTGCTAAGCCTGCGGGTGTGCAGACAGCAAGAGTTGAGTCTTGGAAGCCTCCACCTAGATTCCAGAGGATGTATGGAAACATCTGGATGCCCAGGCAGAAGTCTGCTATAGGCGCAGAGCCCTCAGGGATAACCTCTACTAGGGTAGTAAGGAGGGAAAATGAGGGGTCGGAGCCCCCAAGCAGAGTCCCCACTGGGACACTTCCTAGTGGAGCTGTGAATAGTAGATCCACTGATGGCTTGCACTGTGTACCTGGAAAAGCCACAGGCATTCAACATCAGCTGTTGAGTGCAGCCATAGGAGCTAAGCCCTGCAGAGACATAGTGGCAGAGCTGCCCAAGGCCTTGGGAGCCCACCTCTTGCATCAGTGTGGCCTGGATGTAAGACATGGAGTCAAAGATTATTTTGGAGCTTTAAGATTTAATGACCATCCCACTGGGTTATGGACTTGCATGGAGCCTGTAGCCCCTTTGTTTTGGCCGATTTCTCCCTTTTAGATCAGGAGTATTTAGCCAATGCCTGTACCCACATTGTATCTTGGAAGTCACTAACTTGTTTTTGATTTTACAGGCTCATAGGCGGAAGGGACTTGCCTTGTCTCAGATGAGACTTTGGAGTGTGGCCTTTTGAGTTAATGTTGAAATAGATTAAGACTTTGGGGAACTGTTGAGAAGTGATTATTATGTTTTACAATGTGAGAAGGACATGAGATTTGGGAGGGGCAAAAGGTAGAATGATACGGTTTGGATTTGTGCCTCCCCATCCAAATCTCATGTTGAATTGTAATCCCCAGTGTTGGATGAGGGACCTGGTGGTAGGTGACTGGATCACGGGGGAGGACGTCCATGGTTTGGACTTGTATCCCCCTCCCCAATCTCATGTTGAATTGTAATTACCAATGTTGGATGAGGGGCCTGGTGGGAGGTGACTGGATGATGGAAGAGGACTTCCCCCTTGCTGTTCCTGTGAGAGTGAGTGAGTTATCATGAGAGCTGGTTGTTTATAAGTGTGTGACACCTCCCCCTTCCCTCTGTTCCTCCTACTCCAGCCACATAAGACCCGTGCCTCCTTCCCCTTTGCCTTCCACCATGATTGTAAGTTTTGGGAGGCATCCCCAGAAACAGAAACCTGTACAGCCTGCAGAACCATGAGCAAATTAAAACTATTTTCTTTATAAATTACTCAGTTTCAAGTATGTATTTGTAGTGTGTGAGAATGGACAAATACAAAGCTATAATACTATACTAAATAAAGTATTTTTCAAAAATGAAATAAAGACTTCTTAACATATATAAAAGTTGAAAGAATTCATCACCATCAGACTTGAGCTACCAGAAACATCAAAGGAAATGATTTGGGCAGAAGGAAAACAATACCAGATGGAAATATGTACCTATATAATGGAATATAGAGCAGTGATAATGGTAACAACATGAAAATATCTCTCTGTGTACATATATATATATATATATATATATATATATCTTATTTAAATGTCTTTAAAAGATAACTGTCTTTAGACAAATAATTAAAATGTAATGTGTTATTGAAAACATGTAGAAGTAAAATGTATGACAATAGCAATAAGGCTTGGAGAGGGACAAATGAAAGTAAACAAAGGCAAAGTTCCTATACTATATATGAACTAATATATATTTTAAGGTAGACTGTGATAAATTATAGCTAATAAGGCAACAAAAGAGTAAAAATGCCATCACAAAAATGCTCAATCCAAATGAAAGCAGAAAAAAATGAAAAGGTACAATTAAGAGATGGGACAAATGAAATACAAACTAAAAGGTAGATTTAAGCCTAACTATATCAGTAGAAACATTAAATGAGAATAGTTTTTTAATGCCCCAATTAGTCGTAGTCTTTTAATGCTCCAATTAAAAGGCAGGGGTTGTCATGTTGGATAAAGAAAAACAATATTCGAGGATATACCTACAAGAAATTCACTGCAAATATAAAGACATAAATAAGTTAAAATGTAAAAGGATGAAAATCGGTATACAATGCTACCATTAATCAAGTGAAAACTGGAGTGATTAATATCATACAATCGATGCTGGGAAAGGAAGTAAAAAATGCTATTTTCACAATGTTTGCTTGTATATATCAATAAACAAATGAACATTTTGAATCCATGCAGAAGCTAATAAAATTTTACAACTGAGTCTCTGAAAACAAATAAAATGAAAAAGCCCTGATGTGTTGTTGTGTGTGTGCTCCCACCATAGCCATTTTTAAGCTACTTGATATCAACCAGCTCACATTTTCTGAAAATTTAAACATAGACTCTTATGAGCCAGTCCTATTTACCACTGATTCCAGGCTATCAAAATGTAAGCATATAGTCATCATATCCTGCCAGCTGGCTCTCCTTTGAAGCAACTATATTTAGAACTTAGAATACAGTTGCTTCAAAGGAGAGTTGTTTAGAATTTAAATGCTGAAACATTGAAGGGTACACAAATGATCCATGGGCTATGAATGTATACGGTCTAAATAAAACAGGATTTCTAACAGCATTCTCCACCCTTCCTCCTTATTCAATAATTTAGCCATTCTTATGGCCTCAATAAATCTAGGTACCTGCTGCACAAATCAACAGAAATCAGGACATTAACATTTCATCATGGAAACTATGTATGCCTGCAGAAGACGAGAGGACAGGCCTTTGGGGATGTTCAAAGTGATTCTATTTGTTAACTTCTTAAAGAAAAGTTAGTGTGAATGTCATAAATGTTATTAATTTGCAGGTCATATCAATTCGTTTTAGTCTTTTATAACAGACTGAAACTAATTTGTAACACAGATGGAGGGCAAATTAAGGGTTCTCATGATTAATCGTAAAGGAAATCTTTACAGATGCTGAGTTTTAAATCATGTATTTATTATTTTTAACTTTTTAGTGTATGGGACAGAGAGGGAGAAAGGGGATGCAGGTGGATTTAGTTTTTGCTCTTTAAAAATTATTGGTAGGTAGGTGCTGAGCACTTGCACACATGGAATCTCGTGTACCAAATGGGGTAGTGACAATAAATAAATAGTTGTAGGCTTTCAGGCACCATACCTTAAATATCAATGAGATAGTTTCTCGTAAGTGAGACTTTCAAGCTACCACACATAACGTGGTATGGGAAGTCAATTCCTCTGCCCTATCTGGCATAAGGCTGGCCTTAACTTTAAGACTAAACACACCATCCTCCCCTCAGCCCACCTCTAACCATCAAATAATAATTTTTTTAGACTATCATCAAATCTGACCAGAAACAAAAACTATCATGTCTTATCTGGAAAGTAGATAAGGATGGGGAGATATATCCTGTTCAATATATGCAAGTTTTCTGTTTAGTGTGTTAGGGAGACCAGAGCAGTGTGAAGTAGTTGAGTGAGGTCCAAAAGTATAGACTGTTAGAAATATGCCACCTTCACTTCTCAGTTCAGAAGGATCCCTAAGTTCCTGTGCTTTACACAGCCTGTGAGGGGGAATCTTAATCACATTAATTCCATGGACTCTAAAAAGAAGCAGTCCTGGTGTTTAATGGTGCACAGCAGGTCAGCCTGTGTTTATAGCTCAGGATATGAAGAGTAGGGCTTGGGAGCTGGGGTGGTGGGGGAGGAAGGCAGACAGGGACAAAATGAAGTATAGAATGTGAAATGGTGGCAAAAGCTTAGGACCTAGCATCAGCAATACTGGAATCTCCCCTGAGCTGTGCCACTAATTTCTGGTGACCTGGACAAGTCCCTCTTCCTCCCTGAATTCCATTTGTATCATCTGAACAATGAAGGTGTAGGACTAGTGGTTTCTAAAGGCTTTTTTTTTTTTGCCCCAAGAGTCAATGACTTTAGGGACTCCTTTAACCTGTCTGGCAATGATTCTTTGTATCTGTCTTAAGGGAAATGGAAAGAACTCATGACCTCTTATAGGTATAAGGCCTAGTTCAGTTTACAAAGTGCTCTTCACATACATATGTTCTTTGATCCATCCTAGAAATAGCCTTCTGAGATAGGTAGAGTGGGTACTTTCATCCCCAGTTGACAGATAAAGAAACTGAGGCTCAGAGACTAACACTTAGTGAACACTTACACTTTATGTGCTAAGCATGTTACATGAATCATCTCCCTTAGTCCACACAATGACCCTCTGAAGACTTTTATGGTAGTAATATATTATTTACATTTTACAGATGAAGACACTGAGGGACAAAGAGGATCCCTGATTTGCCCATGGCCACTTAAGTGGCAAATGCCTACACTTCAGAGCCTTGCACTTTATACTATATACTGCTTATTTTGTAAGGGACCAAATGGAGTCTTGCCTTTGGGAATAGGGAGTAAGGATAGGAGAAACACCCATAATTAGAGAAAGCATAAACCTGCTTTGGGCAGGCATGCCCTTGGCAACACTGTGAATACAGTTTCCCTTTGCTGCCTTCTGACATCTCTGTCCCCATCAGGCGTCCAGTACCAATCAAGATTTATTTCCATAGGCCATATTCTCTAAAGCCCATAGAGGTGGTAAAGCATTTTCTAGAGCAGGGGTTCCCAATTCTCACTAGCCAGCTGGGAATCTTTAGCTTCATTTTAGAGAATTAGATTCAAATAGTTTAATTCAGCGTCAAGGTTTAAGCTTTTCAGGTGGTTCTAATGTGCAGTCAGGGTACAGAACAAATGTTCTCAGTCTTGGCTGCACATTAAAATCATCTGGAAAGATTTCAAAAGTTAACAAAGTGCACAACCACCAGAAATGCTGATGTAATTGTTTTGGGGTGTAAACTTGATCTGGAGATTTTTATAAGCTCCGAAGTGACATTAATGTAGATACAAGGTTGAAAATCACGTATCTATCCAGAAGACCTATGATCTACTATATAGGCTTCACCACTCACTAGCTAAATAAACTTGGGTAACTTAATCTCAGACATAGTTTCTTCATCTTAAACATAAAGAAAATAATAACATTCACACTGTGAGGTTATTCTGAGAAGTAAATAATGTTTGTAAATGGCTAATATCTGGCATGTAGTAAGTGCTAAAAAAAACTAGCTATAATGATAAATTACTATGCAGGATAAAAAGTATCTGATAAACAAAAAAATCACTGAGGCAATGGTTCTCAAACTTTAGCATCCATCAGAATCACCTGAAGGCTTATTAAAACACAGATTGCCTCTCTCTACCTATACTTCACGTCTGGGGTGAAACCAAAAATATGCACTTACAAGTTCCCAGAAGATACTGATGCTACTAGTTTGAACATTATAGTTCAAACTAGAGAAGCTCCATAATAAAATATTAGCTTCAGTTTCAGATTCCCCTCCAAACGAGGTTTTTGTTTGTTTCATTTTTGTTTTTTGAAACAGTCTCACTCTGTTGCCCAGACTGGCGTGCACTGGCGATCTCGGCTCACCGCAACCTCTCCTTCCTGGGTTCAAGCGATTCTCCTGCTTCAGCCTCACAAGTAGCTGGGATTACAGGCATGTGCCACCACACCCAGCTAATTTTTGTATTTTCAGTAGAGCCAGGGTTTCACCATGTTGGCCATGCTGGTCTTGAACTCCTAATCTCAAATGATCTGCCCATCTCAGCCTCCCAAAGTGCTGTGATTACAGGTGTGAGCTACCGTGCCTGCCCTCAAATGAGTATTAATACATTCAAAAACCCAAAGGATGTTATTATGGTGGAACTTAAGATACTTCAGTTGACAAATAGTGGGGAGATATTTGGGGACAGGTGATATCCTTGTACAAAGCTGACTACTCCACTTAATTTTAAGGTGAGTCCATGTCAGCTTCCCTGGGCTATTTTCCAAAGCAGGAGACAGAACACAGGCTGCTCTAAATGAGATTTTGTTAACAGAGTAGAGGAAGCTTCATGTTTTTTTTTTCTTTTCAGCACCATTTAATGAGAGCTGCCCTTTCCTCTCCTTCACTCTCTCCTCTAATTTAAAAAAGATGCCACTAAAGTGGCACGTCTTCACAGAAGGGTTAAATTCATGTTTAAATGTATTTCAAGGCTTATAAAACACATTAAGATTGACAGGAATGTGATTATTTCCTACCAAAAAGTGTCACAGAAATAAGAATGTTTTCCAGTGTCTCTGGAGAGGTTCTGACAAATAGACTAAGGCTGACAAATTTCTGCCCCAACCCTGACAGCTACTGAAGTCATCAATTCTGGAAGGGATAAGGCAGGCTGCGAGCCCAATAAGGAGGCTGGCAAACGTGTTTGCAGCATACTTTCTACTTTTCTGTGTCCCTATCAAGTACTCCCCTCCAGCACTGGATTCCCAACTCTTCAACCATCACTCTGTTTCTGGGCAGCAGATATTATCCTTGATAACGTCCACCCCAATCAAAGTCTATTTGGACTTTTTAATTCTCTAATATCTGGCCAAGGCTAGGCAGTTGACTTGCTGAATTTAGATACATAAATTCACATTGGCCGGGTGTGGTGGCTCACACCTGTAATCCCAGCACTTTGGGAGGCTGAAGCGGGCAGATCACCTGAGGTCAGGAGTTCGAGACCAGCCTGATCAACATGGTGAAACACTGTCTCTACTAAAAACACAAAATTAGCTGGGCATGGTGGTGCATGCCTGTAATCCCAGCTATCAGGAGGCTGAGGCAGGAGAATCGCTTTGGCAGAGGTTGCAGTGAGCCGAGATTGCTCCATTGTACTCCAGCCTGGGAAACAAGAGTGAAACTGTTTCAAAAAAAAAAAAAAAAAAAAAAAAATCGCCTGGGTGCGGGGCCTCGTGCATGTAATCTCAGCACTTTGGGAGGCCGAAGCCAGTGGATCACCTGAGGTTGGGAGTTCCAGACCAGCCTGACCAACATGGAGAAACCCCGTCTCTACTAAAAATACAAAATTAGTCGGTCGTGGTGGCAGGCGCCTGTAATCCCAGCTACTCGGGAGGCTGAGGTAGGAGAATCGCTTGAATCCAGGAGGCGGAGGTTGCAGTAAGCCAAGGTTGCAACATTGCAGTCCAGCCTGGGCAACGAGCAAAACACCATCTCAAATAAATAAATAAAAATCACATGGAGGCCGGGCGCAGTAGCTCCACCTGTAATCTCAGCACTTTGGGAGGCTGAGGCAGGTGGACCACGAGGTCAGGAGTTCACGACCAGCCTGGCCTACATGGTGAAACCCCGTCTCTACTAAAAATACAAAAAGAATTAGCCAGGCGTGGTGGCGGGCACCTGTAATCCCAGCTACTTAGGAGGCTGAGGCAGGATAATCGCTTAAAACCGGAAGGCGGAGGAGGTTGTAGTGAGCCGCAATCGTGCCACAGCACTCCAGCCTGGGCAATAAGAGAAAAACTCCGTCTCAAAGAAAAAAAAAAAAAATCACATTGAATGTGTGAGTGGTAGGTACTGCTTAATGGGATATTTTGTTTCCAAGGAATTTGTAGCAAAAGCAGCAGCTCAAATGAATGAGTCTCAAATAGCGGAAAGCCAGGCAATGCGGCTAGTGGCATAGTTGGTAAAATAATTTGGTTGCTAGGGTGGCATTTGGGTAAAGCATGCCAATATTCTCTAGAGCAGATAAAGTGGTGGAGAGTCCTAGAAACTTAGTTCCACAGGTGGATGGGTTTGACGCTGGAGCAATCGCTCAATATCTTTATATCCTGACACTCATCTATAAAACGAGGTTAATAATATCCTGCCCTGCCTCCCTCTTTTGAGTTTTGAAATTGAATTTTCACGGCACATGTGAAGGCATGCTGTAAATTAGTAGGTGTTAGAGAAATTCAGGTTTTTGAATAATAGTAATGACAATGATGACGATGATGAAATAACTGATAAATCCTTAGCCACATGAGAAAAATAGATTGAAGGTTAGTAAAGTTTCACACACCAGAAAAGATGTACTGAATAAAAAGTACTCTTGGCTGGGCGTGGTGGCTCACACCTGTAATCCTAGCACTTTGGGAGGCCGAGATGGGCAGATCACCTGAGGTTAGGAGTTCAAGACCAAGCTAGCCAACATGGCGAAACCCCATCTCTACTAAAAATACAAAAATGAGCCAGGCATGGTGGCGCATGCCTGTAATCCCAGCTACTCAGAGGCTGAGGCAAGAGAATCACTTGAACCCAAGAAGCAGACATTGAAGAGAGCTGAGATTGCGCCACTGCATTCCAGCCTTGGTGACAAAGCAAGACTCTGTCTCAAAAAAAAAAAAAAAAAAAAAAGGAATGTTGATGTCGTCAAATTAAATATTACCATACCTCATATCTTGGAGCCACGAAAATCCATTGATTTGATGTGGATAGAGCGTATTTATCAGGCACATCCTTCTGTGGGTCTCAATGTCCCCATCTGGTCCATGAGGGGGTAGGAGGCCTGGATATTCACAGATAACACAATTTTGTGGGTATTCATAGGGAGGAAAGAAGCCACCAAGGAAGCTGGCTGCCACTGCTTCCTCCTCTCCTGTTCAGAGGGGATAGCTCAAGAGCCAGAGAAGAAATAGTAACACTTTGTAGGGATCTACACATTGGAGGCTTCTTGGAGGACCCTGAGTAGCCCACTGCTATTCCCTCCTAGTGAGCTGATTTCAATAGAAGATTTACAAGTACTCGAGACCCTTAAGGACACTAAGACGTTGGTCTACACTAGCATAGCTCCAGGTCGTAAGTAGGAAATGATAGCCCAGTCAATAGCAAATACTCCAAGGACCTGAAATGATCTGAGACCACTTCGCTTTGAATCATTCTACTGTAGAGAAGCAGCTAACTTACAGGCTCTTGATGTATTTGCCCTAGTAATGGCAACCCTCAGCCCCCACCTCTCAGTAGTAATTTACATGAGCAAAGCCTGCTCACGCAGAGAAGGCTTAAAACAATAAAACTGTGTGTTCAACCCCAAAGACCCTAACAGTCTGCCATCCTCAGAAGAGCAGTGACTCCTAGCTGGTCAGACCCAGTACCCATGGTTATCCAGCACGACTTGCTCCAGGAGAAAAAGCAGAGGGCTGCAATGAGGAGATTATTATCCCTGCACAAGGTAGGTATCAAGTCATTCCATAGTTGCATTGGGACTTAAAGATTGGGGTTGCAGTGGTGGGTAACAGACAGCGTTTCTGATATGTTTATCTCCACAAAGAAGAGAACCTCAGACAGAGATCACCTTATAAATAGAAGCATTACAATCTCTCACTTAAAAAAAGTCTTATAAACCTAGCCATTATGCCTCAAATTCTACTGGTAGTGTTTAAGTATTGCTGTTTTCTGAGTCCTTAAAATGGGAAACAGTACATCTACTGATTAAGAGCCAAGGCTCCAATAAGGGCTGGGCTATTTACTAACTCTTCATCCTAGTCAAGTTGCTTAATTTTTCTAAAGTTTAGTTTCCTCATGTTTAAAAAAGGGTAAGCAATACCTTCACCAGAATTGTGATTAGCAATAACATTTAGTAAGTGCTTAACACAGTGCTCAGTACATAAGAAATGCTTGGAAAAAAAAAGGTAGCTGCTATTACTACCTAAAATCCAAACTGTCCTGCAGAATAAATCTCCATTGGCGAGTTTGGCAGACGCCTCTCTTTCAGAGACAATTTGGCAGAGTGTAAACATTATGGGCTTTGGATCCAAACAGACTCGGTTTTAATCCACCCTCTTTCACTCTCTAGGGCTGAGATCACTGTATCGTTACGAACCTCAGGTCCAGCCTATTACAAAGTGGGAATAATATCTTACCTTACGGGACTGTTGGGAGAATTACGACATAAAGTTTGTGACACACCTGGTACATAGTAAGCACCCAACAAACATTAGTTTTTTTCTCAGGAAAGCAATGGACTCTAACACGACATGAGGGAATGTTGCTGAAAGTAGGGCAATGGGTGTTATAAGGAAAAGGTGGGACACTGGAGACAAACTTATGTCCTATGGCTCTGATCTAGGAGGTGGATAATTTACTGAGTTAATGGAAATGATGTAAGAATCCAGTGCCATAGAAATGTTAGTACACCATAATAAAAATGGGCTCAGGGGGTCAGACAATGTACAAGCCAGGACATTCAAGGTTTCTTCCATGCTCACTGTAGTCTTCTGAGGTGTTCTTAGCTGACCATCCCACATCTGCAGATACATAATGGGCTTTTTGACTGGCTATGAGACAGTCTAGCATGAGAACTTTACCCAGTAGGTAGGCTGCTGGGGCACTGATGGGATAATCCCATTGGATCCTCTCTCATAGAGTATAAAAGAAAAATTAGTTATGTCAATAATGGGTGCTGACTGGAGAAGAAACAGAGGAAGTTGATGATGGTGATCATTACATCACCACAAAGCTGTAATTCTAGAGGCAGAAACAACAGACATCAGCTTCTGAGGAGAACATTTACTAGAATTATTAATAATCCAGATCTCTTGTCAGACTGCCAAAGCAGTCTGTTTTTGCAGTTAGCAAAATGGTGTACCACCCTCTGTGACACCTGTTTGCACAGTTAGCAAAATGGTGTACCACCCTCTGTGCTTCTCCACATATCCTTATAATAAATCATTTTTAGCAGAGGTGGCCTGAGTATATCTAGGTTCCTAAGAACATAGAAGTATTTGGGTGCAAATTTCAGCCCTGCCACTTACTAGTTTTCTCATATGTAAAATGGGAAGTGTAAGGATTGAATTAGTACATGCAAAACATTTAGACTAGTGTTTGGCACACAGTAAGTGTTCAAAAATTGTTACCTATTCAAGTAACAGCTTCTGAGTCTGTTTTCTTATCTGTAAAATGGGATTATATTCACCTCCTGAAGTATTTGGATTAGATGAAGTAACACAGGTAAAATAGTACATAGCTATATATCTGGTACTTCACATATGTTGACTATCATTTTCCTTCCCTTAAAAACAAAATATTTAAATATTTTGAATTTTGAAACTCTTCTAGGCAGAATAGTAAAATAACTTTGAGCTTTGTGCATTGCAGGTGCTGAATACATAGATACTGTGAAAAGTTTCCGCTTCAATGACTGTTGCCACTGTGAGCTTCTCTCTCACCCTCTACCCTCATATACCCAGGCTCAGAAGAATTGTGATGGCTCAGGTATGGTTTTATTTGGAGATTTATATCAAAAATCTTTCTGTGGGTCCAGGCCTTCCTGGTAAGTTAAAAGGAAGCAAGATAATGTCTGGTCTCTTGCCAGTGGGATGATGTCACTATCCTCACCCTAGCTAAGCAATGCTCATTCTTTATGAGGCTTACAATAAGTGTCACACATAGAAATAAAATAAAATTTAGCTTCAGATTCAAAATTATTTATTCTGTAAATGGGCATTTCCACCTGGAGGGTCTCAAAAAGAGAATATTAAGCTAGTAAATCTCAATAGATTATAACAATTTGAAATTTTTCTTTTCCCCATCTTTACCTAGAAAAGCATCCTCCATCACTGCTCTCTCCTTTTCATTTAACCCCAGATTGGTTCTTAGATTTTACGTCTGATTGAATCTAAACAATAGTCAAAATTCCACAGAGAAAACCCTTGTTAATTATTACTTCAACACCCAGGTCCCTTTAAGTGGCAAAATCACTATGCTATGTTTTTTTAATGTTTTTATCTTTTCCTCACAATTATTTCATGTCATTTTGATAAATTAAAAGCTAAACATAGCAAGTTCCAGCACGATCAAGTTTGAGCAAGATTTCTAAGAAATATGTATATAGAGTTCATTTTATGAACCTTCATTTGGAATATGGGACCTAACTTTAATGACCAAGCAGCATATTAAATGAAGAATTTTTTTCTTCCCTTACAAAATTTAAGAACATAAAACAGTCCAGGTAATACATTTTACATGAATAAATGTCCCTTTAACATTCAATTTGGACTTTTCTAACTGAAGGTGGAAGGCTTTCAGCTGTCTGGTAGACAAAATGGATTAGTGGTTAACGTATAAACTAGTTATTAAGTACCACAGGCACTTTAGTCATTTATTTGTAGCAAGGCACTTTCAACAACTTTGTACCTGCTACTACAGTAAGGAAGCAGTATATTTACAAGAATATAAGCAATAACAATAGACAGATTTCATTTTGGAAATTTCAGTTGAATTATTTTACCAATAAATCTTCCTGCTTGAGAGCATTTTCCAGTGTGGAAAATGAAAAGCTTGAGTATGAATACAACTTAGTTAATTTTGTAACAAATTGATTCCATTTGTTGTGGAAAAACTGCTGTGATTTCTAAGGAAGGAAAGTCTTATTTTTCTGACAGTTCACAAGGAGGAAAAAAGAACCAGTCCTCACTTTGAAACATTCTGCTAAATACCTGTTTGTCTCTGGATGAACTGCCTTCAATCAATCATTTTATTAGTAGTTTTCATCGTCTGTCTCAGCAATAAAATTAGCATATGACACACTTCGAATAGCATTATGGATGAGGATTAAGACAAGGTGTGATATAGTGGGATGAGTACTAGATTTGAAATGAGACATGGTTGTGATCAAATCCCAGCTGTTTCCTAGCTGTATGAATCCATGCCATCTACTTAAATTGTCAGCCTATTTCCTGTTCTCTAAAAATCAAAATAACAATCACCCCGCCTTGCACACAGGATTCTTTTGATGATTAAATAAACTATAATATATCAAAGTCCAGATCAGTTCCTAACATAAATAGGTGCTCAATAAATGTGGTGGATCTGAATCTCTCTGTTGTTCACTCTCCTCTTCTGTAAAATGGGAGGTGGGGTTAAACTAAATGTTCTCTATGTCTTCGGAGAAAAAAAAAATGCAAAGGTCCATAACACCATAATACCGCATTTAGAATTCTTTTGGGGGTAATGGTAGTGAGTTTTGGGGTAATTGCAGTGTTTCACTAGTTCAGTGCATTCCCTTCATTCTTTTCTATTACCCTTTGGGGTAATGCAACCAGTGTACTCTGAAAAGATCTGTAGAAAGGGGATCTCAGGCCCAGAAAAGGGTAAAGTATTATCCAAGTTAAAAGTTAGTATCAGAGCTAGGTCTACACCTTACACGAAATCACTGTAATTCAGAACCAGGGCTTTTTCCTCTACAATCTACACAAGAGCCAATTTAGACTTTATTTTGAAGCTGTTATCTACTAGCTTCATTTAATCTATAGCAAATTAAGCTCAGTTTTTGGTTGTTGTTGTTTTCTTTGCATCCTAGCAATCTTAGGTTCTTACTTTATCCATAGATAGCTAATACCCTTAAATTTCTGTTCAGATAGTCCAGATGGGCCTTTCCTGTAACTTTCTAAACTAGAAAGCAAACTCATCTCTGATCATAATTACTTGTTCTATCTCCTACTCCTGTTTTCTCTCTGCAGCAACAATTGGTAATAAATGAACCAGGCAAAATAATCCAGCCCATAAAGATTACCTAAAATGGTTCACAGGAAGGTGGAAGATTTCAGATGTCTAAGCATGGGTAGGGAAGTAATTTTTGTCAGTCACATTGTCTAAAGGATGAAGGTACAGCAACATTTTTCTGAGCATTTGACCTTATATATTGAAGTAAATGACACAATCAAATACATAAGAAAAAATTAGGAGAAAATAAGATTGATGGGGAACTAAAACTGAAGGTAAAGGTGCTATGATGTCTGTTTTTCATGACAGTATAGTCTGACATGTACTACTTTTCAATTATTAAATCAATTATCAAATTAGAAATGTAATTATACTAAAAACTAAGAGTTCACAGGTAGTGGTTCTATTGGTTTAAGAACAAATTCTAAGAAAGGAATTCTTGTTACATTTGTAAGATAATAGATGAATCTAAAAGTAAAACTTGGTGTCTATCAATGTTTTTTAAAAGACAAGTATGATAGGACTATAAACTAAAAGCATGAACAGTTATCTTTAGATCAAAATCATGTACATTTAAGTAAGTGGTATTGACAATTTAACAATGTTTATTAAAGTCAAAAGAACAGAAACTACACAATTTCTAACAATGCAAAATAAGAAAACTTTATATTCCATAGATATTTTAGTCTGCCATAATCTCTTCTATGGCTAAAATAAAAACAAACTTACCCTTTTAAGTAGAAAGGACAAAGTATCAATTATAAACAAAATAGACGATTCCAGCATGGAAGTCACAATCATTCAGTAATCATATTTAAATAGTAATCATATTTAAATCAAACATATTTAAATAGGATTAACCCAAATTTATAAAAAGTATAATTTCTCATCTCATTAACCAGTGAATATAGTCTTCACTCATACATGTTCTCATACACGGAGGGAAACATCATACATGAATAGTGAACACTTACCAAAGAAGTCTCTCCGCAATTGCACTTTGAAGGCCTTCATGACTTACAATGACAAGATTTTCTAAACAGATCTGCTCTTCGATAGAACTTCACAAAATATTGGAATTTGTTCATGGATCAATCTTGCAGTAAGAAAAAAACATCTAACTTACTTAACCTAGATTAGTAGCATACTTGCTAAAATAAAACTTCATCACTTCTCCACATTTGAGAATGTTATATCAGAAAACTGCATACTCATGCTAATTTGTTAATTTTATCTGGGTAAAATAAAGGTATTCCTGGGGAGATGACAAGTAGTACAACTGGTCATTTTGTTTTTAAACTCAAGGATCCTGGCCTTCCAGAATTTGTTCTTCTTTACAACCTTATAACTTTTGTGTCCCACCCCCATAACCCCATGTTATGCTCCCAACTTCCATTGAGCTGGATGTAATTCACATGTCTGAGCAAAACATTTTAAGGTATTTATTGTCCATTTCATTTTTTCCAGTTATTAAAGAGTTGTTTTAAAAGAATGAACACATTTAACCAGGAATTCTAGTACATGTAACTTGAGTTGGTTCAGTTTTGTTCTCACTGTTATTTTGTCAGTTGGTTTAAAAACACAGGTTAAGAGTCATAGAGGGAGGAGCCAAGATGGCCGAATAGGAACAGCTCCGGTCTACAGCTCCCAGCGCGAGCGACGCAGAAGACGGGTGATTTCTGCATTTCCATCTGAGGTACCGTGTTCATCTCACTAGGGAGTGCCAGACAGTGGGCGCAGGTCAGTGGGTGAGCGCACCGTGCGCCAGCCGAAGCAGGGGCGAGGCATTGCCTCACTCGGGAAGCGCAAGGGGTCAGGGAGTTCCCCTTCCAGAGGTGACAGACGGCACCTGGAAAATCGGGCCACTCCCACCCGAATACTGTGCTTTTCCGACGGGCTTAGGAAACGGTGCCCCAGGAGAGTATAGCCCGCACCTGGCTCAGAGGGTCCTACGCCCACGGAGTCTCGCTGATTGCTAGCACAGCAGTCTGAGATCAAGCAGCAAGTCGGCAGCGAGGCTGGGGGAGGGGCGCCCGCCATTGCCCAGGCTCCCTTAGGTAAACAAAGCAGCCTGGAAGCTTGAACTGGGTGGAGCCCACCACAGCTCAAGGAGGCCTGCCTGCCTGCCTCTGTAGGCTCCACCTCTGGGGGCAGGGCACAGACAAACAAAAAGACAGCAGTAACCTCTGCAGACTTAAATGTCCCTGTCTGACAGCTGTGAGGAGAGCAGTGGTTCTCCCAGCACGCAGCTGGAGATCTGAGAACGGGCTGACTGCCTCCTCAAGTGGGTCCCTGACCCCTGACCCCCGAGCAGCCTAACTGGGAGGCACCCCCCAGCAGGGGCAGACTGACACCTCACACGGCCGGCCAGGTACTCCAACAGACCTGCAGCTGAGGGTTCTGTCTGTTAGAAGGAAAACTAACAGAAAGGACATCCACACCAAAAACCCATCTGTACATCACCATCATCAAAGACCAAAAGTAGATAAAACCACAAAGATGGGGAAAAAACAGAGCAGAAAAACTGGAAACTCTAAAAACCAGAGTACCTCTCCTCCTCCAAAGGAACGCAGTTCCTCACCAGCAACGGAACAAAGCTGGACGGAGAATGACTTTGACGAGCTGAGAGAAGAAGGCTTCAGACGATCAAATTACTCCGAGCTACGGGAGGATATTCAATCCAAAGGCAAAGAAGTTGAAAACTTTGAAAAAAATTTAGAAGAATGTATAACTAGAATAACCAATACAGAGAAGTGCTTAAAGGAGCTGATGGAGCTGAAAACCAAGGCTCGAGAACTACGTGAAGAATGCAGAAGCCTCAGGAGCCGATGCGATCAAATGGAAGAAAGGGTATCAGCCCTGGAAGATGAAATGAATGAAATGAAGCGAGAAGGGAAGTTTAGAGAAAAAAGAATAAAAAGAAACGAGCAAAGCCTCCAAGAAATGTGGGACTATGTGAAAAGACCAAATCTACGTCTGATTGGTGTACCTGAAAGTGATGGGGAGAATGGAAACAAGTTGGAAAACACTCTGCAGGATATTATCCAGGAGAACTTCCCCAATCTAGCAAGGCAGGCCAACATTCAGATTCAGGAAATACAGAGAACGCCACAAAGATACTCTTCGAGAAGAGCAACTCCAAGACACATAATTGTCAGATTCACCAAAGTTGAAATGAAGGAAAAAATGTTAAGGGCAGCCAGAGAGAAAGGACGGGTTACCATCAAAGGGAAGCCCATCAGACTAACAGCGGATCTCTCGGCAGAAACCCTACAAGCCAGAAGAGAGTGGGGGCCAATATTCAACATTCTTAAAGAAAAGAATTTTCAACCTAGAATTTCATATCCTGCCAAACTAAGCTTCATAAGTGAAGGAGAAATAAAATACTTTACAGACAAGCAAATGCTGAGAGATTTTGTCACCACCAGGCCTGCCCTAAAAGAGCTCTTGAAGGAAGCGCTAAAAATGGAAAGGCACAACCGGTACCAGCCACTGCAAAATCATACCGAAATGTAAAGACCATTGAGACTAGGAAGAGACTGCATCAACTAACGAGCAAAACATCGAGCTAACATCATAATGACAGGATCAAATTCACACATAACAATATTAACTTTAAATGTAAATGGACTAAATGGTCCAATTAAAAGACACAGACTGGCAAATTGGATAAAGACTCAAGACCCATCAGTGTGCTGTATTCAGGAAACCCATCTCACGTGCAGAGACACACATAGGCTCAAAATAAAAGGATGGCAGAAGATCTACCAAGCAAATGGAAAACAAAAAAAGGCAGGGGTTGCAATCCTAGTCTCTGATAAAACAGACTTTAAACCAACAAAGATCAAAAGAGACAAAGAAGGCCATTACATAATGGTAAAGGGATTAATTCAACAAGAAGAGCTAACTATCCTAAATATATACGCACCCAATACAGGAGCACCCAGATTCATAAAGCAAGTCCTGAGTGACCTACAAAGAGACTTAGACTCCCACACATTAATAATGGGAGACTTTAACACCCCACTGTCAACATTAGACAGATCAACGAGACAGAAAGTCAACAAGGATACCCAGGAATTGAACTCAGCTCTGCACCAAGCAGACCTAATAGACATCTACAGAACTCTCCACCCCAAATCAACAGAATATACATTTTTTTCAGCACCACACCACACCTATTCCAAAATTGACCATATCCTTGGAAGTAAAGCTCTCCTCAATAAATGTAAAAGAACAGAAATTGTAACAAACTGTCTCTCAGATCACAGTGCAATCAAGCTAGAACTCAGGATTAAGAATCTCACTCAAAACCGCTCAACTACGTGGAAACTGAACAACCTGCTCCTGAATGACTACTGGGTACATAACGAAATGAAGGCAGAAATAAAGATGTTCTTTGAAACCAACGAGAACCAAGACACAACATACCAGAATCTCTGGGATGCATTCAAAGCAGTGTGTAGAGGGAAATTTATAGCACTAAATGCCCACAAGAGAAAGCAGGAAAGATCCAAAATTGACACCCTAACATCACAATTAAAAGAACTAGAAAAGCAAGAGCAAACACATTCAAAAGCTAGCAGAAGGCAAGAAATAACTAAAATCAGAGCAGAACTGAAGGAAATAGAGACACAAAAAACCCTTCAAAAAATCAATGAATCCAGGAGCTGGTTTTTTGAAAGGATCAACAAAATTGATAGACCGCTAGCAAGATTAATAAAGAAAAAAAGAGAGAAGAATCAAATAGATGCAATAAAAAATGATAAAGGGGATATCACCACCGATCCCACAGAAATACAAACTACCATCAGAGAATATTACAAACACCTCTATGCAAATAAACTAGAAAATCTAGAAGAAATGGATAAATTCCTCAACACATACACCCTCCCAAGACTAAACCAAGAAGAAGTTCAATCTCTGAATAGACCAATAACAGGAGCTGAAATTATGGCAATAATCAATAGCTTACCAACCAAAAAAAGTCCAGGACCAGATGGGTTCACAGCCGAATTCTACCAGAGGTACAAGGAGGAGCTGGTACCATTCCTTCTGAAACTATTCCAATCAATAGAAAAAGAGGGAATCCTCCCTAACTCATTTTATGAGGCCAGCATCATCCTGATACCAAAGCCTGGCAGAGACACAACAAAAAAAGAGAATTTTAGACCAATATCCTTGATGAACATTGATGCAAAAATCCTCAATAAAATACTGGCAAACAGAATCCAGCAGCACATCAAAAAGCTTGTCCACCATGATCAAGTGGGCTTCATCCCTGGGATGCAAGGCTGGTTCAATATACGCAAATCAATAAATGTAATCCAGCATATAAACAGAACCAAAGACAAAAACCACATGATTATCTCAATAGATGCAGAAAAGGCCTTTGACAAAATTCAACAACCCTTCATGCTAAAAACTCTCAATAAATTAGGAATTGATGGGACGTATCTCAAAATAATAAGAGCTATTTATGACAAACCCACAGCCAATATCATACTGAATGGGCAAAAACTGAAAGCATTCCCTTTGAAAACTGGCACAAGACAGGGATGCCCTCTCTCGCCACTTCTATTCAACATAGTGTTGGAAGTTCTGGCCAGGGCAATTAGGCAGGAGAAGGAAATCAAGGGTATTCAATTAGGAAAAGAGGAAGTCAAATTGTCCCTGTTTGCAGATGACATGATAGTATATCTAGAAAACCCCATTGTCTCAGCCCAAAATCTCCTTAAGCTGATAAGCAACTTCAGCAAAGTCTCAGGATACAAAATCAATGTGCAAAAATCACAAGCATTCTTATACATCAATAACAGACAAACAGAGAGCCAAATCATGAGTGAACTCCCATTCACAATTGCTTCAAAGAGAATAAAATACCTAGGAATCCAACTTACAAGGGATGTCAAAGACCTCTTCAAGGAGAACTACAAACCACTGCTCAAGGAAATAAAAGAGGATACAAACAAATGGAAGAACATTCCATGCTCATGGGTAGGAAGAATCAATATCATGAAAATGGCCATCCTTCCCAAGGTAATTTACAGATTCAATGCCATCCCCATCAAGCTACCAATGACTTTCTTCACAGAATTGGAAAAAACTACTTTAAAGTTCATATGGAACCAAAAAAGAGCCCGCATCGCCAAGTCAATCCTAAGCCAAAAGAACAAAGCTGGAGGCATCACGCTACCTGACTTCAAACTATACTACAAGGCTACAGTAACCAAAACAGCATGGTACTGGTACCAAAACAGAGATATAGATCAATGGAACAGAACAGAGCCGTCAGAAATAATGCCACATATCTACAACCATCTGATCTTTGACAAACCTGAGAAAAACAAGAAATGGGGAAAGGATTCCCTATTTAATAAATGGTGCTGGGAAAACTGGCTAGCCATATGTAGAAAGCTGAAACTGGATCCCTTCCTTACACCTTATACAAAAATCAATTCAAGATGGATTAAAGACTTAAATGTTAGACCTAAAACCATAAAAACCCTAGAAGAAAACCTAGGCAATACCATTCAGGACATAGGCATGGGCAAGGACTTCATGTCTAAAACACCAAAAGCAATGGCAACAAAAGCCAAAATTGACAAATGGGATCTAATTAAACTAAAGAGCTTCTGCACAGCAAAGGAAACTACCATCAGAGTGAACAGGCAACCTACAAAATGGGAGAAAATTTTCGCAACCTACTCATCTGACAAAGGGCTAATATCCAGAATCTACAATGAACTCCAACAAATTTACAAGAAAAAAACAAACAACCCCATCAAAAAGTGGGCGAAGGACATGAACAGACACTTCTCAAAAGAAGACATTTATGCAGCCAAAAGACACATGAAAAAATGCTCACCATCACTGGCCATCAGAGAAATGCAAATCAAAACCACAATGAGATACCATCTCACACCAGTTAGAATGGCGATCATTAAAAAGTCAGGAAACAACAGGTGCTGGAGAGGATGTGGAGAAATAGGAACACTTTTACACTGTTGGTGGGACTGTAAACTAGTTCAACCCTTGTGGAAGTCAGTGTGGCGATTCCTCAGGGATCTAGAACTAGAAATTCCATTTGACCCAGCCATCCCATTACTGGGTATATACCCAAAGGACTATAAATCATGCTGCTATAAAGACACATGCACACGTATGTTTATTGCGGCATTATTCACAATAGCAAAGACTTGGAACCAACCCAAATGTCCAACAATGATAGACTGGATTAAGAAAATGTGGCACATCTACACCATGGAATACTATGCAGCCATAAGAAATGATGAGTTCATGTCCTTTGTAGGGACATGGATGAAATTGGAAATCATCATTCTCAGTAAACTATCGCAAGAACAAAAAACCAAACACCGCATATTCTCACTCATAGGTGGGAATTGAACAATGAGAACACATGGACACAGGAAGGGGAACATCACACTTCAGGGACTGTTGTGGGTTGGGGGGAGGGGGGAGGGATAACATTGGGAGATATACCTAATGCTAGATGACGAGTTGGTGGGTGCAGTGCACCAGCATGGCACATGTATACATATGTAACTTACTGCACATTGGGCACATGTACCATAAAACCTAAAGTATAATAATAATAATAATAATAATAATTACAATAAAAGAAAAAAAAAAAAAAAGAAAAAAAAAAAAAAAAAAAAAAAAAAAAAAAAAAAAAAGAGTCATAGAAGTCAATCAACAATCATATGAAAAAATGTGTATGATAAGTAAATTATATTAATACCATGTGGATTAACCTCCTTTTAAAATACAGGCCAGGTGTGGTGGCTCACACTTGTAATTCCAGCAATTTGGGAGGCTAAGGCACAAGGATCACTTGAGGTCAGTAGTTCGAGACCAGCCTGGCCAACATAGTGAGACCCCATCTCTACTAAAAATAAAATAAAATACAAATACAGCATGATAAGGGTTGAGTAGAAATAGGAGAATCATTAAAATGTGTTTCACAATTTCATTGGAAGTATGAAAAGTTAAATTTTGGGGGGAGTCTTAACAATGATATTTAGCAAAGAGAAAATTGTAAAACTGAACAAACCTTAATTTCTCTGGTTTAATGTTGCAGGTTTTTTTCTAGTTAAGTAGGAACATTATCAATGGAACTGTTTTTAATTTAAGAAATTTAAATAGTCATTAAATTACTGGTTGAAAATTCTAAAACTAATTTAAATTTAAAAGCTGATAAATACAGATTAAAGTCAACTGCATTTCTGCTTGGATAACAAAAACATAAAACACAAAACAAAAATAGGTCATACACATTGTATGACACTAAATGAGGTGATTTTGACTATGTAAACATTAAATACACATGTTTCCATGCTTTTATTTTTATGTATCTCATCTCACTGCAGACAGATTTAAAACTACTTTGAATTTTTTAAATCCCAAAACTTTTATTCTGTACTTCATTCTGTATAAAGTACTTTGTAGTACTTGGTGCTGAATTTTTTATCTAACTTTTGAGGAAGATGGTTAATATACAAGAAGCTAATGCCAGCTCTGTCAAAAATACATCCCTCACACTTTTACATATAATATATATAGAACTATACATAAAATCTGTCAAGATGGAAACTCCCTGGAATTTCTTAATGTATTGAAAAGTACAGCAAGGCAAAAGAAAGCACGATATATAAATAGTGTATAGGCAAAAAAGCATTCTGACATACATAGTATTTTTAGTGTAAGTGGAGTACAACTTATCTATAAACACAAAGAATGTTTCAGGGGCAAGTGAAGCAAACAGAAGCAGCAGCTCTTTAAATTACATTCAATCATGGAGAAGAGCAAGTCTCTGATAGTTTATCCTAGAGAAAGCAAATATTACAAGTCACCAAGGCAGTGAAAAATATATAACACTGTTGAAGGCCGAAAGAATGAGGGTCGTGATCAACTCAGTATACCAATGGAGGCTATATGAGTAAACAGCAAACTGTTTACTCATGAAAGCAGGATATTGGAAAACTGACAAACTGCATCTGCCACCCAGAAGGAATGCTGAGGGCAGTCACGACCCAGGCACAAGTGTTTCTTGTGAATAGGCATATCTGAAGCCTGTTAGCAATAATGTGAACCTGTGATCAATCAAGCAGCTGATCAACCATTACCTCCTCCTCCCTGCTCTTTCTACCCAATAAACACGAAGGGCAGCCAGCATGGTGGCTCATGCCTGTAGTCCCAGCACTTTGGGAGGCCAAGATGGGCGGATCACGAGGTCAGGAAATCGAGACCATCCTGGCTAACATGGTGAAACCCCATCTCTACTAAAAATACAAAAAATTAGCCAGGCGTGGTGGCGAGCACCTGTAGTCTCAGCTACTAGGGAGACTGAGGCAGGAGAATGGCGTGAACCTGGGAGGCGGAGCTTGCAGTGAGCCAAGATTGTGCCACTGCACTCCAGCCTGGGCAACAGAGTGAGACTCCATCTCAGTAAGTAAATAAATAAATAAGAAGGGCTGTAGAAGCTCAGGGCTGCCTTTGCTCACTAGAAACAAGGAGCCCCCTGACCCCTTCTTTAAAACAAATCCTTTCATCTTTGTTTTCATTTCTGCATTCATCCCCCTTCGTTCAGTCCCACAGTAACCATCACATAACACTAATATTTTAAACAGTCCACATTTTAAATATGATTTAAAATCCTGACTCAAATATTCACACTAAAACCAACATTAAGAGTTTAATTCTTTTAAACTTTTCAGAAAAAAATGAAGATCTTAATAGAGCAGATGCTATGAAGGGTAGCAAATGCAATATCCAAACAAAATATGCATGCAAATAGATAATTCCCATCATTACAGAGCTAAAGGCTGATCACATTTTTCTGATTTATGATATATTACAAAGTACTTTATTACAGTAGAAAAATACTCTTTATAAAAGGTGAATATATATTTACTTATATTTAATTTCTATAACATGTTTAAATTATATACTATATATTTATACATATATATATGCTAAATTACTTATATACACATCAAACACACAACAGCAAAGATAAAATCCAACCTCTCCTGTTCCATGGAAGCAACACTTGTGCCAAGAGAATCCATCTGACCCTGTGGTAGTTCCATATTGAGATCAAGGCTACAACTTAAAAATAATTAGCAGTTGGTGGCTGGCAAGCTGGCCTAATAGGAACAGCTCCAGTCTGCAGCTCCCAGCGAGATCAACGCAGAAGGTGGGTGATTTCTGCATTTCCAACTGAGGTACCCAGCTCATCTCAGTGGGACTGGTTAGAGTGGGTGCAGCCCATGGAGAGCAAGCTGAAGCAGGGTGGGGTATCACCTCACCTGGGAAGCGCAAGAGATCGGGAAACTCCCTTCCCTAGCCAAGGGAAGCCTTGAGGGACTGTACTGTGAGGGACGCTGCAATCCAGCCCCAGATACTATGCTTTTCCCGTGGTCTTCGCAACCCACAGACCTGGAGATTCCCTTGGGTGCCTATGCCAGCAGGGCCCTGGGATTCAAGCACAAAACTGGGTGGCCATTTGGGCAGACACCGAGCTAACTGAAGGAGTTTTTTTTTTTTTTTTTCCTACCTCAGTGGCACCTGGAATGCCAGTGAGACAGAACCATTTACTCTGCTGGAAAGGGGGCTGATGCCAGGGAGCCAAGTGGTCTAGCTCAATGGATCCCACCCCATGGAGCCCAGCAAGCTAAGAGCCACTAGCTTGAAATTCTAACTGCCAGCACAGCAGTCTGAAGTCGACCTGGGACACTGGAGCTTGGTGGGGGGAGGGGCGTCCACCATTGCTGAGGCTTGAGTAGACAGTTTCCCGCTCACAGTGCAAACAAAGCTGCCTGGCAGTTCAAACTGGGCGGAGCCCACCGCAGCTCTGCAAAGCCGCTGTAGCCAGACTGCCTCTCTAGATACCTCCTCTCTGGGCAGGTTATCTCTGAAAGAAAGGCAGCAGCCCCAGTAAGGGGCTTATAGATAAAACTCTCATCTCCCTGGGACAGAGCACCTCAGGGAAGGGGCTGTGGGCACAACTGCAGCAGAGTTAAAAGTTCCT
This sequence comes from Pongo abelii, assembly GCF_028885655.2. Classification (NCBI taxonomy): domain Eukaryota; kingdom Metazoa; phylum Chordata; class Mammalia; order Primates; family Hominidae; genus Pongo; species Pongo abelii. The sequence goes on from NC_072008.2 coordinate 85,477,962, forward strand.
GCCTTCCGGCTCTGAAGAGAGCAGCAGGTCTCCAAGCACAGTGGTCGAGCTCTGCTAAGGGAGAGACTGCCACCTCAAGTGGGTCCCTGACCCCCATGCCTCCTGATTGGGAGACACCTCCCAGCAGGGGTCAATAAACACCTCATACAGGAGAGCTCCAGCTGACATCTGGTGGGTGCCCCTCTGGATTGAAGCTTCCAGAGGAAGAAACAGGCAGCAATCTTTGCTGTTCTGCAGCCTCTACTCCTGATAACCAGGCAAACAGGGTCTGGAGTGAACTTCCAGCAAACTCCAGCAGACCGGCAGGAGAAGAGCCTGACTGTTAAAAGGAAAATTAACAAACAGAAAGGAACAGCATCAACATCTACAAAAAGAATGTCCACACAGAAACACCATCTGAAGGTCACCAGCATCAAAGACCAAAAAAACAAAGGTAGATAAATCCACAAAGAAGAGATAAAACCAGTGCAAAAAGGCCCAAAATTCCAAAAACCAGAATGCCACTTCTCCTCCAAAGGATCACAACTCTTCGCCAGCAAGGGAAAAAAACAGGACGGAGAATGAGTTTGATGAACCTACAGAAGTAGGCTTCAGAAGGTGTATAATAACAAACTCCTCCGAGATAAAGGAGCATGTTCTAACCCAATGCAAGGAAGCTAAGAACCTTGAAAAAAGGTTACAGGAATTGCTAACTAGAATAACCAGTTTAGATAAAAACATAAATGTCCTGATGGAGCTGAAAAACACAGCAGAAGAACTTCGTGAAGCATACACAAGTATCAACAGCCGAATCAGTCAAGTAGAAGAAAGGATATCAGAGATTGAAGATCGACTTAATGAAGTAAAGCATGAAGACAAGATTAGAGAAAAAAAGAATGAAATGGAATGAGCAAAGCCTCCAATAAATATGAGACTATATGAAAAGACCAGACCTACGTTTGTTTGGCGTACCTAAAAGTGGCATGGAGAAAGTAACCAAGTTGGAAAACACTCTTCAGGACATTATCCAGGAGAACTTCCCCAACCTAGCAAGACAGGCCAACATTCAAATTCAGGAAATATACAGAACACCATAAAGATACTCCTTGAGAAGAGAAACCCCAAGACACATAATTGTCAGATTCACCAAGGTTGAAATGAAGGAAAAAATGTTAAGGGCAGCCAGAGAGAAAGGTCGGGTTACCCACAAAGGGAAGCCCATCAGACTAACAGCAGATCTCTCTGCAGAAAGCCAGAAGAGAGTGGGGGCCAATATTCAACATTATTAAAGAAAAGAATTTCCAACCCAGAATTTCATATCCAGCAAAATGAAGCTTCATAAGCAAAGGAGAAATAAAACCCTTTACAGACAAGCAAGTGCTGAGAGATTTTGTCACCATCAGGCCTGCCTTACAAGAGCTCCTGAAGGAAGCACTAAACATAGAAAAAAAAAAAAAAAAACCAGTACAGCCACTGCAAAAACACACCAAATTGTAAAGGCCATCGACACTATGAAGAAACGGCATCAACTAACAGGCAAAATAGCCAGCTAGCATCATAATGACAGGATCAAATTCACACACAACAATATTAACCTTAAATGCAAATGGCCTAAATGCCCCAATTAAAAGACCCAGACTGGCAAACTGGATAGAGTCAAGACCGATCGGTGTGCTGTATTCAGGAGACCATCTCACGTACAAAGACATACATAGGCTCAACATAAACGGATGGAGGAATATGTACCAAGCAAACGGAAAGCAAAAGAAAAAAAAAAAAAGCAGGCATTGCAATCCTAGTCTCTGATAAAACAGACTTTAAACCAACAAAGATAAAAAAAAAAAAACAACAACAAAAACAAAAACAAAGAAGGGCATTATATAATGGTAAAGGGATCAATGCAACAAGAAGAGCTAACTATCCTAAATATATATGCACCCAATATAGGAGCACCCAGATTCATAAAGCAAGTTCTTAGAGACCTACAAAGAGACTTATACTACCACACAATAATAGTGGGAGACTTCAACACCCCACTGTCAATATTAGACAGATCAATGAGATGGAAAATTAAAAAAGATATTCAGGACTTGAACTCAGCTCTGGACCAAGCAGACCTAACAGACATCTACAAAACTCTCCACCACAAATCAACTGAATATACATTCTTCTCAGAACCACATCACACTTACTCTAAACTTGACCACATAATTGGAAGTAAAACATTCCTCAGCAAATACAAAAGAACAGAAATCATAACAAACCGTCTCTCATACCAAAGTGTAATCAAATTAGAACTCAGGATTAAGAAACTCATTCAAAACCACACAACTACATGGAAACTGAACAACCTGCTCCTGAATGACTACTGGGTGAATAATGAAATTAAAGCAGAAATAAATAAGTTATTTGAAACCAATGAGAACAAAGACACAACATACCAGAATCTTAGGGACACAGCTAAAGCAGTGTTCAGAGGGAAACTTATAGCACTAAATGCCCACAGGAGAAAGCAGGAAAGATCTAAAATCAACACCCTAACATCACAATTAAAAGAACTAGATAAGTAAGAGCAAACAAATTCAAAAGCTAGCAGAAGACAAGAAATAACTAAGATCAGAGCAGAACTGATAGAGATAGAGACATGAAAAACCCTTCAAAAAATAAATGAATCCAGGAGCTGGTATGTTGAAAAAATCAACAAAATAGATAGACTGCTAGCCAGAATAATAAAGAAGGAAAGAGAGAAGAATTAAATGACACAATAAAAAGTGATAAAGGGGATATCATCATTGATCCCACAGAAATACAAACTACCATCAGAGAATACTATAAACACCTCTATGCAAATAAACTAGAAAATCTAGAAGAAATGGATAAATTTTTGGACACATACACCCTAACAAGACTAAAGTAGGAAGAAGTTGAATCCCTGAATAGACCAATAACAAGTTCTGAAAATGAGGTAGTAATTAATAGCCTACCAACCAAAGAAAGCCCAGAACCGTTCAGATTAACAACCAAATTCTACCAGAGGTACAAAGAGGAGCTGGTACCATTCCTTCTGAAACTATTCCAAACAACAGAAAAACAGAGACTCCTCCTTAACTCATTTTACAAGGTCAGCATCATCCTGATTCCAAAACCTGGCAGAGACACAACAAAAAAAGAAAATTTCAGGCCAGTATCCCTGATGAATGTCGATGCAAAAATCCTCAATAAAATATTGGCAAACCGAATCCAGCAGCACATCAAAAAGCTTATCCACCATGATCACGTCAGCTTCATCCCTGGGATGCAAGGCTGGTTCAACATATGCAAATCAATAAACGTAATCCATCACATAAACAGAACCAATGACAAAAACCACATCATTAACTCAATAGATGGACAAAAGGTTTTTGATAAAATTCAACACACCTTCAGGCTAAAAACTCTCAATAAACTAGGTATTGATGGAACATATCTCAAAATAATAACAGCTATTTATGACAAACCCACAGCCAATATCATAATGAATGGGCAAAAGCTGGAAGCATTCCCTTTGAAAACCAGCACAAGACAAGGATGCCTTCTCTTACCAGTCCTATTCAACAGAGTATTGGAATTCTGGCCAGGGCAATCAGACAAGAGAAAGAAATAACGGGTATTCAAATAGAAAGAGAGGAAGTCAAATTGTGTCTGTTTGCAGATGACATGATTGTATATTTAGAAAACCCCATCATCTCAGCCCAAAATCTCCTTAAGCTGATAAGCAACTTCAGCAAAGTCTCAGGATACAAAATCAACATGCAAAAATCACAAGCATTCCGACACACCAATAATAGATAAACAGAGAGCCAAATCATGAGGGAACTCCCATTCACAATTGCTACCAAGAGAATAAAATACCTAGGAATCCAACTTACAAGGGATATGAAGGACCTCTTCAAGGTGAACTACAAACCACTGCTCAAGGAAATAAGACAGGAAACAAATGGAAAGACATTCCATGGTCATGGATAGGAAGAATCAAAATCGTAAAAATGGCCATACTGCCCAAGGTAATTTATAGATTCAATGCTATCCCCATCAAGCTACCACTGACTTTCTTCACAGAATTGGAAAAAGCTACTTTAAATTTCATGTGGAAACAAAAAGGAGCCTGCATAGCCAAGACAATCCTAAGCAAAAAGAACAAAGCTGGAGGCATCATGCTACCAGACTTCAGACTATACTACAAGGCTACAGTAACCAAAACAGCATGGTACTGGTACCAAAACAGAGATATAGACAAATGGAATGGAACAGAGCCCTCAGAAATAACATCACACATCTACAACCATCTGATCTTTGACAAACCTGACAAAAACAAGCAATGGGGAAAGTATTTCCTATTTAATAAATGGTGTTGGGAAAACTGGCTAGCCCTATGCAGAAAACTGAGACCAGACCCCTTCCTTACACTTTATATAAAAATTAACTCAAGATGGATTAAAGACTTAAATGTTAGACCTACAATCATAAAAACCCTGGAAGAAAATCTAGGCAATACCATTCAGGACATAGGCATGGGCAAAGACTTCATGACTAAAACACCAAAAGCAATGGCAACAAAAGCCAAAACAGACAAAAGCGATCTAATTAAACTAAAGAGCTTCTGCTCAGCAAAAGAAACTGTCATCTGAATCAACAGGCAACCTACAGAATGGGAGAAAATTTTTGCAATCTATCCATCACAACAAAGGGCTAATATCCAGAATCTACAAAAAACTTTAAAAAAAAAAAAAAAACATCAAAAAGTAGGTGAAGGATATGAACAGACACTTCTCAAAAGAAGACATTTATGCAGCCAACAAACATATGACAAAAAGCTCATCATCACTGGTCATTAGAGAAATGCAAATCAAAACCACAATGAGATATCATCTCACACCAGTTAGAATGGCAATCATTAAAAAGTCAGGAAATAACAGATGCTGAAGAGGATGTGGAGAAATAGGAACGCTTTTACACTGTTGGTGGGAATGTAAATTAGTTCAACCATCATGGAAGACAGTGTGGCTATGCCTCAAGGATCTAGAACCAGAAATACCATTTGACCCAGCAATCCCATTACTGGGTATATACCCAAAGGTTTATAAATCATTCTACTATAAAGACACATGCATACGTATGTTTACTGTAGTACTGTTCACAATAGCAAAGACTTGGTACCAACCCAAATGTCCATCAGTGATATACTGGATAAAGAAAATGTGGCATATATACACCATGGAATACTATGCAGCCATAAAAAAGGATGAGTTCATGTCCTTTGCAGGGACATGGATGAAGCTGGAAACCATCATTCTGAGCAAACTAACACAAGAACAGAAAACCAAACACCACATGTTCTCACTCCTAAGTGGGAGTTGAACAATAAGAACACATGGACACTGAGAGGCGAACATCACACACCAGGGCCTGTTAGGGGGTGGGAGGCTAGGGGAGGGATAGCATTAGGAGAAATACCTAATGTAGATAATGGGTTGATGGGTGCAGCAAACCACCATGGCACATGTATACCTGTGTAACAAACCTTCACGTTCTGCACCTATATCCCAGAACTTAAAGTATAATAAATAAATTTAAAGAAATAATAATAATTAGCATATGAATGTTAATATGGGCATTTTTCTTCTTTACCTAATATGTATTGTAAATTTGAATATTCCATCTTCCATTTTACCTTAGTTTACATAAAAATAAAACAAGTTCAATTTTATAAATATAAATTGAGCTTAAATATCTTCTGAAAGTCAACCTTAAGATAACGAATTTACTAATTTTAAAGTATTTTTGTTGAGTCCTAAAAGTGACCCACGTGGAAGGTAATCTTATGATATAAAAGATATTAATACTGGGAAATGATCTGGTCTTCAGAACAAAAGGCCAAACTAATGGTTGTCCAATATATTAGATGTGCTGTAGATTACCACGTTTCGTACTGTGAAGGAAAACTAATATGCTAAAAAAGATAAAACAGGCTAGATAACTCTAGCCTCACCTAATATTTGAGTTAACTTCAATTTCAGTTTTTAGCTCCTGGGCTACCCTTAGCAGGAATCATTATTTGCATCCAGCCATACAACTGAGTTTCAGAAAAGTTAAGTACACTCGTCTGAGATCATTCTAGTGATAGACATAGGATTTTAATCTACGTTTGACTGTCTCCAAAGCCTATGATTTTAATCTCCACTGTATCACTCCTCTAGTACGTAAACTATCCTTTCTGCGTGTCTCTAAACCATTGGAGTGTATGCCAACTCCAGTATGAAAATACTACAGGGAATATAATATAATGACATTAACAGTCATTATGAGATTTATTTATTATTATTATTATTATTATTATTATTTGGAGACAGAGTCTCACTCTGTCACCCAGGCTGGAGTGCAGTGGCATGCTTTCAGCTCACTGCAAGCACTGCCTCCTGGGTTCAAGTGATTCTTCTGTCTCAGCCTCTGGAATAGCTGGGATTACATGCGTGCACCACTACGCCCGGCTAATTTTTGTATTTTTTAGTAGAGACGGGGTTTTGCCATGTTGGTCAGGCTGGTCTCGAACTCCTGACCTCAGGTGATCCACCCACCTCGGCCTCCCAAGTGCTGGGATTATAGGCGTGAGCCACCGCACCCAGCCCATTGTGAGATTCTATAAACAGATTTTTATTGAAAAAGTAAAGACATAAAATTTAGTTGGGGGAAGCACTAACTTAATCAGCAATTAGACAGTTAAACATCTTTAAAGATGGGCATTGGTGTTTCTACTTCAGTGGTTATATCTGTTTCTACTGCCAGTCACCACACATTGCATAGTCTCTTGATTTTTTTGTCACTACCCCAAGGAACATCTGGAAATATCTGGAGACATGCTTGGCTGTCACAACTGTAGGGAGGGGTGCCATTGGTATCTAGTGGGTAGAGGCCAGAGATGCTGCTAAACATTCTACAGTGCACATGACAGCCCCAGGATTATCCATCCCAAAATGTCAATAGTATCGAGGTTGTGAAATCCTGCTCTAAACCTTATCAAAAAGTTGCCTACTGATTTCATTTACCACTGAGAGTCAGTAAGGCCATAATGTGGCAGCATTCATTTTATAAGACTTCCCTTGCTGCATTTTCAAGCCAAATCGTCTAATCTAGTCTTTAGCAGAAACAGAAATAAGTCCTTAGTCTCTTATAAAAACTATGTTTAGAAGATGGAGTCTTCTGACACACAATGCCTTTGTTATAATACTTAACAAAAACCACCTTTCTTGTTCCCCTCCATATGGGCTACTTTAGGATACTAACAAAACAAAATAGCACACAACTTAACCCACAGCCCCGTTCTCGAACATTACAAACCTGATTTTTAATTTATTAATCTCGATTTTAATTCTTTAGTAATATATTAGTGATCTAAAGAGTTGATAAACTTAACTGTTTATTCTAATCAGGTATTAGCTCAGATAGGATTTATCAACTCTATTTTCCAGATGTCCAAATCTTCTCTTCCCAGGAGAAAAGAACAAAATAAGACTAAGCCTCATTTCAAACTAGTTCTCTACCTTTGAAAATACATTATAAAACATTAGCAACATTAGCATCAATTTTTATTTTTTACTACTACATTATCTTGAATTAAACATTACACCAGAGAATAATAATACAACATGATTTCTATAGCAAAGATATCATAGATAAGTCATTCTCCCATGATATGAAGGGCCTGAAATAAACAGCCCTTCATGTATTATATATCCTATTTCCAACAGCAATATCACAAAAGGGTAGGAATTATTTACTTAAAAGAAACAACCAAATCATTATGCGTAATATTGCTGTCTTTTGAGCCCCTTGCACATTTTGCACATGTTACTCATTTGCAGTACTCAAACTAGACTTATGACTCAATGGCCTAACCATAGCAGAATTATTTTGGAAGGTCCTTTTTAAAAAAAAAAAAAAAACAAACTATATATTTCATATATGCAGCGAACAGTAGGTATTGAGCAAATGTTCAAACACTGCTGCTTCCTTTGATCACCTTTGTCTATTTCTTTTCATACACTAAATGAGTCTATTTCCAGAGATTTTTAAGAAAATACTAAGATGACTGAAACACAGTCAAATTTTTATGAGCATGGCAAGGAATTGGATGACTGTTTAAAGTCCCTTGAAACACTAAATTCTAGGGTCACAAACCTAACTCTGGCAATTCGTGGTAAAGAGAAATATTTTCATCTATATCACAGAATTTTAGAACCTCTAGATATTAAATCAAGATTTTCCAAAATCACCTGGATAACTTCTTACCTAGCTTCATCTGCCATTTCCTGAAGCAGCATATCCATTTGGTTCTAGAATAAGAAAATGCGGATTTCTATTAAGCATTTGCTTTTTGCATGGTTTTTGGTTTTCTTTTAAAAGAGGGCAACCGGTCTCTAATTTTTTAAAAGAAAGCATTTTAAAAATCTTTTGTACCACCAGAGGGAGCTGCATAATTTCAAAATATTTTTTTTTTCTGAATAATACTAAATTCTAAAGCTTAAAACTATGAGGTTATGGAGAAATATTAGCAGTGAGGTTCACATATAATTTAAATCTTAGTAATATAGATCTCTCCAAGTGAACCAATTTATAAAAGCTCCATTCTAACCCACTTTGCTTTTATTATGTATAATAGATTTAAATTTTAGATCACAATAATCAGAATTGTTCTTTCTGCCAGTTGATGTAAATCTGATATCAAGGCTAACTTTTTCAAATGTCAGAGATGAATAAAATATAAGTATTGAGATATTTACTAAAGTACAGGCATTCTCAGGCAATAGAGTCTGATTAATAATTTAAAAAACTCTTCTAGTTTTTAACTAAGTTATTGAAAATATTTTTAATATACAGGTGGGAATTCTAAGATATGGTCCCAGCTCTACCTTTAACAATGAGTATGATTTTAAGCAAATCACTAACCTTGCTGTTGGGCCTTAGTTCTTGTTTTCTTTCATTCACTTTAAAAATATTTCCAAAATACCGAAAAAGTTCATGAAATAGTAGATTCCTATGTGCATTAACATTTTGGTTTTAATTCATATCTAAAATAGCATTATTCGTGTTACAAGAATTTACTTAAATTGTATTATACAATTTTATTCCATAACTTCCTTCCCTCATTCAACCTTATAAGATTATATTGAGATCTAGATATCTAGTTCATTCACTTTAAACTACTGTATGATGTTGCAACACAGAAATAGACTCAGTTTTATTTATCCATTCTATTTTTGGAATTTAGATTTTTCTTAATTTCTCCCTATTACAGAAAATGGTGCAATGAACATTTTCGCACGTGTGTGTGGGTGTGTGTGCATGTGTGTGTGTGTGTAAAGAGAGAGAAAGAGATTGATCTATATATATACCTTTGTCTACACATGTAGGGGCTGCTTTGTGTATAAATTTGGAAGTGAAAGTACTAGGTTACATACATTTCATATACTGTGATTTATTCAACAATCTTCAAAAATTTTGAACATCTACTTTATGCCAGATATTTTACGTGCTAGGGAGGCATCAATGATGCCCTCATTAAGCTTAAATTCTAGTGTATACATGAGAAGGGAGGACAAATAAATTTTTTAAGAAGTATATGGTATATTAGAAAGCGATATATACAGTAGAGAAAAATAAAGCAGGGAAGGTAGACAATAGGAGGCATGGTAGGTACACCGTTGATGCAATTTTAAGTAGGATGGTCAGGAAAAACCTCACTATAAAAATGACTCAAAGACCTAAAGGAGGTAAGATAGTAAGCAACGAGTATGTCTAGAGAAAGAACATTTAAGGGAGAAGAAACTACAAGTGGAATGGCTTTCAGGCACAAATATACTTGGTGTGTTTGACAAATAACAACAAATCCAGGTGCCTGAGTAGACTGATGAGCAATAACATGTCAGGACAGATCAAGGTAAGGCAGGCCATGTAGAACTTTATGGACCTTTGGAAACAATCTGGCTTTTACTGAGGAAAATGTTGAACCACTTGAAAGTTTTGAGAGGAATGACATGATCTGACTTGTACTAACAGGATTGCTCTCGTTGCTATGCGGAGAACAGACTGTAGATATTACCAAACTGCTTTTCCAAAGTGGATGTGCCAATTTGAATTCTAATTACTACTCATTAGCAGGGTGTGAGAATTTGGGCAACTAAGTGTGTTCAGCCAGATCTCTCTCCATTTCTGCTGTAAATTTTGGTTTTTATGACTAATGATTTTTTTATATATATATATATATATATATATATATATATATATATATATATATGAATGTCTCCAGCGCCTGGCACAATATCTGAAACAGGAGAAGGTGCTCAGTGAATGCCAGGTGAATGAGCTGAGAGGCACTTCAGATATCATCAAATCCAACTCCTACATTTTACAGTTATGAAAACTGAGGCCCGGGGTAGTCAGTTTCTGAGTCAAGGTCCCAAAGTTAATTAGAAGCAGAGTGATGACTAGAAATCAAAGTAACCAAGATAGTGAAACAGAACCTTATAGCAATCACACCCCCCCGCAGGAACACCAAATTGAACAACTATCCATGCCAAACAAAAACAACAAACAAACAACAACAACAAAAACACCTTCACAAGAGCTAAAGAAACCAGGCGAATGGTCACAGTACCTGGTTTTGGAATAATCACAAGAAAAGATGCAATAAGGAGGGTGGACAGTCTTGCATTGCCTACATTACCCTTTCTGCAACCGCAGGCAGCACAGCATGGAGAGAGAATCTGTCTGCTTGGGGGAGGGAGACGGAAGTGTGCATGGGACTTTGCCTTGGAATCACTACCAGCCTGCCACAGTAAAACACAGCACCAAGCAGAACCCTAAGGCCCCTCATTCTAGGCTCGTGCCCAAGGATGGAGCTCCTACATCCGCCACAGGCCAGATGGGAATCTGTGGTCCCAACATGATGAACCCAAGTTGCAGCCTGCTTCACCAACAGCTGACAAAAGTAGCCTTAGGCTCTGAATAAATTTCAGTGGCAGGAAGGCTATCACAACTGCAGTCCTTGACTGAGCCCTGGTGATGCACTGGTCTGGGGCTTTTGGGTTGACACACTGTGACATCAGCTGCAGAGGCCACAGATGATATATCCACTTCACCCCTCCCTCAGCCTCAGGCAGCATAGCATGGATAAAGACTCTTTCCACTTGGAGAGAAAAGAAGTGAGTGAGGGACTTTGCCCAGGGAACTCTCCCTGAATTTTCCCAAGTCCATCAGGGCTGGAGGCCTCAAAGCCCGCAGGAGAGTGGCAGCAAACCTAAGCTTAGGGCACCCTCTAGTGCTGAAACTGCTGCAGTGACCACAAGCTTACTGAATTCAAAAGTCAGTCATGTTTATTTGAATTCCTGGAAAGCCTTCTGAAGAAGGATGAGGACATACAAGGCCAGACTGCAAAGACTGGAATAAATACATAATTTTTCAATGCCCAGACATCGATGCACATTCACAAGAATCAAGAACATTAAGGGCAATATGACCTCACCAAACAGACTAAAATAACAGTGAACAACCCTGGAGAGATGGAGATGTGTGCACTCTCAGACAGAAAACTCAATACAGGTGTTTTGAGTAAGCTTAACAAACTTCACAAAAGCAAAGAGAAGCAATTCAGAAATATATCAGAGAAATTTTACAAAGGGATTAAAATAATCAAACAGTAATCCTGGAGCTGAAAAATACAGTGAATGAGATTTAAGAAATGCATTCTTGTCTTATTAGGAGAATTAATCAAGCAAAACAAAGGACCAGTGAGCTTAACAACAGTCTATTTGAAACTAAAGGAAAAAAAGAAAAAGCAATGAAAAATGTTCATGAAATCTATGGAATGGCATCAAAAGGGCAAATGTATGAGTCATTGGCCTTCAAGAGGGAGTAAAGAAAGAGAAAGGGGTAGAAGGCTTATTCAAAGAAAAAATAACAAAAAACATTCTAAACCTAGAGAATGACATAAATATCCAAATGCAGGTAGGTCAAAGATTACCAAGCAGATTTAATCCAAGTAAGACCACCTCAGACAAAAATAATCAAATTCTCAAAGGTCAAGGACAAAGAGAGGATTCTGTAAGCAGTGAGACAAAGAAGCAAATAGTATACAAAGGCACTGCAATAGGTTTGCTGGTAGACTTAGCAAAAACCTTATAGGCCATGAGAAAATGGGATGAAATACTTGAAGTACTGAAGAAAAAATGCCTGTCAATTGAGACTACTGTATCCAGCAAGCCTATCCTTCAAACATCAAGGTGAGAGAGACTTTCCCAGAAATAGAAAAAAAAGATAATCTTCAAATTCATATGGAAATGCAAAAGACTCTGGATAGTTAAAGCAATCATGAGCAAAATGTACCAAGCTGGGGGCATTAATACAACTTAACTTTAAAATACACCACAAAGCTATAGTAACCCAAACAACATGTTACTGGCCTAAAAACAAACACACAGACAAATAGAACAGAATAGAAAAACCAGAAATAAATACACATGTTTACAGCCATCATGTATTTGACAAAGGCACCAAGAACATACACTGGGGAAAGAACAGTTTCTTGAATAAATGGTGCTGGGAAAACTAGACAACCATATGTAGAAGAATAAAATAGACCCCTGTCTCTTACCATATAGAAAACTCAACTCTAAATGGATTAAAGACATAAATGTAAAAACCTTAAATTATGAAACTAATAAAATAAAACAGGGGAAAACGCTTCATAAAATTGGATCAGACAAGGAGTTTTTGAATAAGATACCAAAAGCACAGGTCTATTCCTGTGATGGTTACACTGAAAGCTCAGACATTGCTGCGATGCAGCATATCCAGGTAACAAAGCTGCATCTGTACCCCCAAATATAGTTTTTTAAAAAGCACCTTTGGGAGGCTGAGGTGGGAGAACTGCTTGAGGCCAGGAGTTCAAGACCAGCCTGGGCAACATAGTGAGACCCCCATCTCTACAAAAAAAAAAAAAATGAAATTGGCTGGGTGTAGTGGCACATTTGTATAGTCCGAGCTACTTAGGAGGCCAAAGCAGGAGGACTGCTTGAGCCCAGGAGTTCAAAGTTACAGTGAGCTATAATCACACCATGCACTCCAGCCTAGGTGACAGAGCAAGACCCTGTCTCAAAAACCAAACCAAAAAGCACAGGCAGCAAAAGTAAAAATAGATAAATTACATCAAATTAAAAAGCTTCTGCACAGGAAAAAACACATAAATACAGTGGAGAAAGTACCTACAGAATGGGAGAAAGTAGTCGCAAAAGACCTGAATAGACATTTTTCAAAAGACATACAAATGGCCAACAAGTATGTGAAAAAATGCTCAACATCAGTAATCATCAGGGAAATGTGAGTCAAAACCACAGGGAAATATCACCTCACTCCAGTGAAAATGGCTCTTATCAAAAAGACAAAAAATAACAATTGCTTGTGAGGATATGGAGAAAGGAGAATTCTTATGCACTGTTTGTAAGGATATTAATTGAGTACAGATATAATGGAAAAGAATATGTAGTTTCCTCAAAAAATTAAAAAATAGAACTTCCATATGATCCAGCAATCCCCTTCCTGGGTATATATTCAAATAAAATGAAATTAGTATGTCAAAGAGATATCTGCAATCCCATGTTTATTACAACACTATTCACAATAGCCAAAATATGCAATCAACTTGGTTCATCTAAAGATGAAGAAAATGTGGTATATCTACATAATAGAATACACTACTCAGCCATAACACAAAATAAAATCCTGTCATTTGCTCAACATGGATAAACCTGCAGGGTATAAGGTTAAGTGAAAGGAACCTGGCACAGAAAGACAAACATTGCATGATCTTACTCATCTGTGGAATTCAAAAAAAGTTGATTTCATGGAAGTAGAGAGTAGAACAGTGGTTACCAGGGGCTGGGGATGGAAAAGAGCTGGTAAAAGGAAGGACTAGCAGAAATTTGTCAATGGGTACAGAGTTAGTTTGGCAGAAAGGATAAGTTCTGGTGTTATACAGTAGGGTGGCTATAACTGATAACACCGTAGTGTATATTTTAAGATAGCTAGAAGATTTTGAATGTTATCACCACAAAGTGATAAACATATAAAATTATGGATATGACAATGCTGATTTAATCACTATACAATGTATGCATGCACTGACACTGTACTCCACACATACGTACAATTATGTGTCAATTACAAATTAAAAAAAAATAAAAAGCAAAAAAAATAAATCCCAGTGTCCTGACTTCAAGTTCTTTCAAATGCAGTTGGGTTTTCTAAACTTCACTGATCATAAAATCACCTCAGGATTCCTAAAGTAACCAAATAAAAATCAGAAACTCTAAGACAGTGCTTCTCAAACTCTGTGCATACAAATCATGTCAGAATCTGGTTAAAATGAAGATTCTGATTCAATATATCTGGGGGTGGGGTTTTGAAATTCTATATTCCTAATGAGCTTCCAGGTTGTAAGAGTGCTCCTGAATCTTGTCCTACACACTTTGGGGAACAAAGCTCTAGGGGAGGGTATAAAAGAATTGTTAAATATATCCTCACTTTAAGATATACACATATATTCTTTCTTCTTAACTCTAAACCCTGAGTATAAGCCTGTTCTTTCATCATTTACCTTTTTGTGAAAAGAGCTGTTTGTGGTAAAATGTTGATGGACAGCTGTCGATTTCTTCTTAATCGACTTTGTAAATCATATTTTTTTCTATATTAGCATCCAAAGTAGTAATAACAAGTTCTCTTCTCATTTGACTAACCACATGTTAGGTGCTGGGATCAGAGAGAAGAGTGATAATGAAATAAATTTTCTATCTGAATATTTAAATTTTACAAAACTTTGTTTCTGACATGTGTCACACACAAACTAATTTCAAATTTTAATTTTCTTCGTAGGAGGTCTCTGTCCAGGTTCCAGGTTTAGAAAACATCCTAGTTTTCTGAAAATTAATTCATCTTGTATTTTCTATTTGGTTCACCTCTGACTCATGCATACATAAAACACCTAAAGAGTAGGGAGGCAACATAAGAATATTTGCAATGAGATGAACTAGCTGAGGCATGGGATAATATCTAATACCAACTGGCATCAGTGAGCCTCTAGTACAATGGCCTTCATCAATAAGTACCACTGGCAGTCAGACAGAACCAGGATCTAGACTCTAGACATACAACTCAGTACAATTCCCAGAACTTCAAACCAAGCTAGGGAAAACGCCTCCTCAGGAATCTGGGGGATGAGCAGTAACTTCCTACCATCATTGTGAAGACACATCATGTTTATTTAGCATTCTAGAGATCATTCAGGCTCACAATACCATTATAATTTGAAGTGGGATAATTTTAAAAAGTTATTCTAAGTAGAGAAGCTATACTTACTTGTGGTGTTGTTAGGGTTGTAGAGCTACTCATTTTATCTTCCATTTGTTGTGTTTGAATATCCAGTGTTTCAAACTGGTGTTTGAATTTGTTCATCAAGGCAGAAGTCTGTAAAAATAAATATGGTTATTAGAAAAACTTACACTGAAAAGATGCTATCTGAACATAATTCTTTTTTTTTTTTTTTTTTTTTTTTTTACCTTTTCAAGGTTCTACTCCTCAATGAAGCACCCACAGACTTAACTATGCCTCACATGGACTTGTTGCCTATTTGGAGGATAAAAACAAACAGTATCCTATGATACAAACAGTCTCAAAGTTTTTGTAGTCTCCTAAATATATTACTTACAAATCAACTTATGAAACTTGTCTACCTTTTCTTTAATAGTGAATATACAATGTTATGTATTTATAGTCTAGGCATTGGCTATCTTATTTCTTTGACTTTTCACTTCATTAAAAGACAACTAATTCAACCATTGTGGAAGACAGAGTGGTGATTCCTCAAAGACCTAGAGACAGAAATAGCATTCGACCCAGCAATCTCATTACTAGGTATATACCCAAAGTAATATAATCATTCTACTACAAAGACACATGCACATGTATGTTTATTGCAGTACTATTCACAATAGCAAAGACATGGAATCGACTTAAATGCTCATCAATGATAGACTGGATAAAGAAAATGTGGTATATATATACCATAGAATACTATGTAGCCATTAAAAAGAATGAGAATGAGACTATGTCCCTGACAGGGACATAGATGGAGCTGGAAGCCATTATACTTAGCAAACTAATGCAGAAACAGAAAACCAAATACTGCATGTTCTCATTTATAAATGGAAGCAAAATGATGAGAACACAAGGACACATAGAGGGGAACAATGTGCACTGGGACCTACTGGAGGGTGAAGGGTGGGAGGAGGGAGAGGATCACGAAAAATAACTAATGGATACTAGACTTAATACCTGGGTGATGTAATAATATGTAAAACAAACCCCCATGACACACATCTACCTATGTAACAAACCTATACATCCTGTACATGTACCCCTGAACTTAAAATACAAGTTTTTTAAAAAGACAATTAAATCTTAGTTCAAAATCCACTGCCAAAATCACTTTCCTCACCAAGTACTTTGAATATGTTGCACCTTTACCAGCACCCTGTAGCACCCTGCAACAAATTTTGAGTTCTGATAACTCAATACTCTTATTAAACTTAAATCAAGAGTTATTATTTATAGATCTCAAGTCTTACCCTGACCATTGTTACTGCATTTTGAACTCTGACTGCCACAGCATCAACTCTAGCACTCATTCTTAAGAAATCAATTGCTTGCTTTTTCTTTTTTTTTTCAACATTCTTTTCATTTATTTATTTATTTATTTATTTATTATTATTATTATACTTTAGGTTTTAGGGTACATGTGCGCAATGTGCAGGTTAGTTACATATGTATACATGTGCCATGCTGGTGCGCTGCACCCACTAACTCGTCATCCAGCATTAGGTATATCTCCCAATGCTATCCCTCCCCCTTCCCCCCACCCCACAACAGTCCCCAGCTTTTTCTGGTGGATTGCATTTTCAGCATGTATTCCTGCAGCTTCCTTATTGCCTTTCTGAATAGCCTGTTTTAAACAGAGCAAAAGTAAATAAAGGCAAAAACAAAGATCAAAAGTAAATATTGGCAAAGACAGACAGCAAAAGTACACATATTTTAAAAAGAGGAAAATAACCCCAAATTAACCTATAACCTGTAAGAGCTTATAATTAGCTTTTCAGGAAATAATTATGCACTTAATTATTAGGAGAATGTATAGTCCCATAATTTTTAATCTTATGATTAGAAAATATATATTCATTGATAGTTTAAGAAATTAGAACATAGGCCGGGCACGGTGGCTCACGCCTGTAATCCCAGCACTTAGGGAGGCCAAGGCAGGCGGATCATGAGGTCAGGAGTTTGAGACCAGCCTGACCAACATGGTGAAATCCCGTCTCTACTAAAAATACAAAAACTAGCCGAGTGTGGTGGCACGCACCTGTAATCCCAGCTACTCAGAAGGTTGAGACAGGAGAATCGCTTGAACCCGGGAGGCGGAGGTTGCAGTGAACTGAGATCACACCACTGCACTCCAGCCTGGGTGACAGAGACTCTGTCGAAAAGAAGGGAAGGGGAGGGGAGGGGAAGGAAGGGGAGAACATAAAACTGTAAAAAATTGCCCATAATAACATCACTGATCCATTACCACTGTTAATATTTTAGCATAGGGCATTCCAAGTACATAAATATATTTATTACTATATAAATATATTTTAAAAGTACATACATAGAACATACTGTTTTGGAACCTGTTTTTTTCATATTTTTTTAAAAAATATTTTAAAGTCAAAAATATATAACTACATCATTATTTCTAAAGACTGAACTGTAAGGATGTACCATTAACCAGGGTTTTCATGTGCTACAAACACTACTGATGGTACAGCAAATGATACTACATGTTATATAGATGTAAGTTTATTTTCTATGCATTTATTTAAATGTTATATGAAAATAATGTAACTAACATAAATCCATGTTTTTTTCTGGTATAAAAGCTTAGGACAGAGCTAAAGTTAAGTCAATTAAAAAAAAAAGTAAATAAATAGCTCACATGGTCCTCTAATATGGCAAAACCAAGAAGGTAATTAGATTGTTTGTAACTCAAGGGATAAATGCTTGAGAGGATGGATACCCCATTCTCCTTGATGTGCTTATTTCACATTGCATGCCTGTATCAAAACATCTCATGCACCTCATAAATACATACACCTACTATGTACCCACAAAAATAAAAACAAAAATTTAAAAGTGACTGAAATTTGACAACGAAGATTGGATCCCTGATTATTATATATTTTTTCAATTCTTCAGTAATATAAAGAGCAATGTGATAATCACACTAGTACATGCAACCCTACACACTTTCCAAGAATCTTCATAAGATAAGTTCCCAGATTCAGAATTACTGGATGCAGAGGTATGCACAATTTTAATTGTCCCACACCTAATTCTGGTAGGGACTTACATCTCTTCCGGCAGTATAAGATAGTTTCTGCTTCTCTTGCATAGTCATCAATATGAGGTATTATGAGATATATCTGAGAGGTGAAAAGTGGTAGACAGTTGTATTTCTTTGCTTAAAAGTGAGGTTAAAATTTTTATGCTTACCCATTTCTACTTCTTCTTTCTTGAGCCATTTGTGTCTTTGTCCATCTTTCTTGGGATTTTTCTTATTAATTTGCAAGAACATTTCATACGAAAATTACCTTTTGTTATATATGGCCTTTTCTAGATTGTTGGATGAACTACTAATTTGTGTATGTCTGATATAAAAATGTCTAATTCTTTTATAGTCAGGTATTTCCTTTATGGTTTTTTACTATGCTCAAAACATCCATCTGTATCTCAAGGTAATTTTGGCATTTTAATCTTTTAATTACTAAATTTAGCATTTATTTTGGTGAAAAGTATAATGTAGTGATCTATAGTTTTCTAATGCCTTTTACTGAAGTATTCTCTCTTTTCCTCCTTAAATATATTTAAAATATTTTTGTCTGGTGCCTAAATTCTGTTATTTTAGCTAGTTTTAAAATTCACATTATAAAAGAAATGCATGCACACGGGTACAGTATTCAAGTGGAAAGGAGCATATAGTTAATAATCAGGTGTTCCTCCTACCCCAGTTGCCCTGTCTCATATCCTAGAGGTAACTGTCTTAATATACATACATTCATTTATTCAAATATTTATTGAGCATCTAGCAAATGCTGGACAGTATTCTAGGCATGTGGAATTCAGTAGTGAACCCAAAACACAAAAACCCCTGTTGTTATGGAGCTTATATTCTAGTTAAAGAGTCTGACTATAAACCAGATAATTAAAATAGATAGTATGTTAAGTAGTGGCAGGTATCAGGAAGTAAAAATAGGGACATGGATGAAGCTGGAAACCATCATTCTCAGCAAACTATCACAAGGACAAAAAACCAAACACTGCATGTTCTCACTCATAGGTGGGAACTGAACAATGAGAACACATGGACACAGGAAGGGGAACATCATGTACCAGGTACTGTTATGGGGTGGGGGGAGGCGGGAGGAATAGCATTAGGAGATATACCTAATGCTAAATGACGAGTTAATGGGTGCAGCACACCAACATGGCACCTGTATACGTACGTAACAAAACTGCACATTGTGCACATGTACCCTAAAACTTAAAGTATAATAATAATTTAAAAATAAATAAATAAATAAATAAAAAGAAATACAAAGAGAAGGAAGAATAGCAAGAGATTAAAATGGAGTCAGGAGACAGGTTTTCTTTTCTTTTTTTTTTTTTTTGAGATGAAGTTTCACTCTTGTTGCCCAGGCTGGAGTGCAATGGATGGCACAATCTTGGCTCACTGCAACCTCCAGCTCTCGGATTCAAGTGATTCTCCTGCCTCAGCCTCCTGAGTAGCTGGGATTACAGGCATGTGTCAACACACCCGGCTAATTTTGTATTTTTAGTAGAGACGAGGTTTCTCCATGTTGGTCAGGCTGGCCTCGAACTCCCGATCTCAGGTGACCCGCCTGCCTCAGCCTCCCAAAGTGCTGGGATTACAGGCATGAGCCACCACGCTGGCTGTCAGGAGACAGCTTTTAAAGATTTAAGGATGTCCCTGTGTACACGTACCCTAGCACTTAAAGTATAAAAAACAAAAGATTTAAGGATGTTTGTATGCTGATAGGATTGATTCAGGAGAAAGAGTAAAACTGGTGATGCAGGAGAGAGAAATTCTAGGGCAGTAACATCTGGTAGGAAAGAGGGATGGAACCTAGTACACAAAGGGAGGAGTTGGTCTTTGCTAGGAGTATAGACAGTTCATGTATTGTGGGAAGGGAAGGGAAAGTTTCTGGGCAGAGATGCAGGTAAGTATAGTAGTCAGAGATTTCTCAATGAAATAGAAAGCACAGTCATCAGCTGAAAGTGAGAGTGGGAGAGGAGTTTTTTGAGGTTTTAAAAGAGAAGAAAAAATATAAAATTGCCACTTAAGAGAAGGAAAGAATAAATGGATTACGGAAATATCACCAAGTCACATGGATTATCTTCTCTTTTAAATTCAACAACTTCACAAGATGTAAATAACAATCAAAAGATATTCTCTGACCCAGCAATTTTACTTCCAGGAACTCATACTAAGGACACAATCAGATTAACATAAAGATTTATAACTCCAACTCTACAAAAAAATACAAAAAAAACTTAGTTGGGCATGGTGGTATGTGCCTGTGGTCCTGCCTATGAGGGAGGCTGGGCTGGGAGGATCACTTGAGCCTGGGAAGTTGAGGATAGAGTGAGCTGTGATCATGCCACTGCACTACAGCCTGGGCTGGAGACCCTGTCACCAAAAAAAAAAAAAAAAAAAAAAAAAAAAAGGTGCTTATACTGAAAACTACAAAACACTAAGAAAAATTTAAGAATTCTCAATAAATGGAAGGACAGATCATGCTCGTATATTGGAAAGCTTGACATCATAAAGATATCAGTTCTTCCCAAATTTGTCTATAGGTTCCATGTAACCCCAAACAAAATCTTAACACTACATAGAAGGGAGATTGAAGAAACTGCAATTATGCTTAACAATATGAATGAATCCCACATATATGCTGAGCAAAAGGAAGCCAGACACGAAAGGGTTTATGCCATGTAAATCCACTTATGTAAAAGTTCAAAAAAAGACAAAACTAATCTGTGGTGTTTGAAAGTGAGGAAGGAGGTTACTCTTGATGGAGTAGTGCCTGTTAAGGGGGCATAAGGAGCTTTATATTCTGATAAGTTCTGTTTTCTCATCTAAATGCTTATATCATTTGTGAAAATTCATCAAGAAGCTGTACTTGTATAATTTCTGCATGTTACTTCAATTAAATTTCTACTTTTAAAAAATGCAAAAAAAAAGAATGTTCACTTATGGTGGTATTTAAAGTAACAAAAAATAGGTTAGCTATCACTTATATGTCCAATAATAAAAGGAAAATTAGGTAACATATTAATAAGATAGAATACTGTTTTATTAATCTAAAAAATCAAGTTTCAAAAAATAGCTAATCACAATATAAATAATAGCAAAGGGGGTAGGCAGGTCCCTTCATCCATTCGTATATCTACTAACACGCATTGAATGCCTATTATGTATCAGGCGCTGGGGATACAAAACTGAGTAGGACAAGGTCCCCACTGGTAGAAAGAGACCAAAAAAAAATGAAAAAAAAAAACAAGGCAATTATATTAGCAGCAAGTCCTTTATTGAAAATAAAACAGGACAACAGGGTAGGGTAATAGAGTAGATGGGCCACTTTAGGCTGGGTAGTTAGGAAAGGTAACTTGAGGGAAATAACATTTAGGTTGAAAACTGAATGGCCAGAAGGAAACAGCCCTGCAAAAATCTGAAGGGAAAAAAAATCTGTCCAGGCAGAGGAAATGCCTAATGCAAAGTCCTCAAGACAAGGTTAAGGGAGATGTGTTCCAGGAAAAATGTGAAGTCCACTGTGTGCTGGAGTAGTGTGACTGAAGGTAAAAGTAGTAAGATATGAGGTTGGAGTTGCATGCAGGGCCAGATCATTTAGAGCTTTGATGGTAAGGATTTTGGATTTTGTTCTAGGTGCATTGGGAAGACACTGAAGGGCTCTAAGCAGCACAACGACATGATCATGATCTACTGTTAAATGACCAGTCTGGCTATTGAGGAAATAATTGGCCATAGGGGGCAATGGTAGATGCAGAGAGACCAGCTGAGAGCTCAGGGCAGTAGGGTAGACAAGAAATGATGTGATTTGGCTTAGGATATTAGCAATGGAGGTGGTGAGACCTAGTCAGGTTCAGGATATATTCTGAAGGTAGACTTGCTATGAACTAGATGTGGGGTAAAAGAGTAAGTAATGATGACTCCCTGGCTTCTGGCTTAAACAAATGGGTGTAGAGTTGCTATCAACTAAAATGGAAAATACTGCAGCAGAACAGTAATGATTATGTTTTAGTGTAAACAGGAGTGGAAGTCAAGCATTCTAGTTCTTGAAAATATTAGGTTTGTGATGCCTGTTAGATACCCAAGGAGAGATGACAAAATGATTGCCAGATATGAGAGTCTGTAGTACAAGGAAGAAATAAGGGTGATAAGGGTATCTATCTTCCCATTCTTACCTCTCATTCATACCTCAACTTGCTGTAACCTGGATTTTGCCTCCTTCACTCCACTGAAATTGCTCTTCCTAAGGTCATCACTGTCATTCTACTGGCTTTATTTTAACCTTCTTACTTGCTAGATTTTGTCCTGCCAATCATTCATTCTCTCCTTGAATCTCCCTTCTCCCCAGGCTTCCAATACACCGCTTTTACTCCTGGTTCTCCTTCCTACTTCTCTGGTTGTTCCTTTTTGAACCTTTTTGGTTCCCCTTTTTCCACCTTCTATCCCCAATCTCATTAAATATTGATGTTTATCATATAGGCTTTTTCAACCTGGTGTGGTCCTCACTCCTTAACCTCATCTCCCTGATCGATCCCATCCATGCGGATTTATTTCTGGGCTCTTCATTCTGTTCCATTGATCTATGTGTCTGCTTTTAAAGGTATCACTTTTTTTCATGATCATAAAATTTATAACTCTCAAATTAGTTAAAAAATTTGAACAACAAGAAAAGAAGACACAAGGGTTATGAACAAGTAGGTCACAAACAAATAAAAATGTCCAACCATAAAAAGATGCTCAAACTTATTCACAAGAAATACAAACTGAAACCATGAAATACCTTATTTCACCAATCATATTGGCATAAGACTAGTTTTTTGATATCTAATGTTGGCAAGAGAGTAGAGAAACTGGCATTGTTGAATAGATGGACAACTGTTCACCTTGCTTTTCTCATTAGCAGTATTCCGTTTCAATATACATGCTTATCTCAGTATTTTCAATGTCTATGTATTACCCTATTATATGACAGTTTCATAATATAATGAGCAAGAGGGTTCTATCTATTTTTGTTTATTTTCTGTTTATGGCAAATGATGCTATAAAGATGAAACTTGGCATGTCCATAAACATATGCAAATATGTCTTCAGGAAAATGTCCTAGAAATAGAATTACTATATCAAAAAGTATATGAATTTACAATTTGGAGAGACATTGCCAAACTGCCTTCCACAATTATAATAATTTTCATTCTCATCAAAGTATTATGTGCCTGTTACCCCATGTCTTTGATAACAAAGCATATTAGCAAACTTTCTGATATTTATAAGCCTGAAAAATACTATTTTAATTATATTTTACTTAATTTTTATAATTTTTATTTTTAGTGGGTACATGGTAGGTGTATGTATTTATGGGGTACATGAGAGGCTTTGATGAAGGCATGCAATATGAAATAAGTACATAATGAAGAAAGGGTTATCCATCCCCTCAAGCATTTATCCGCTGAGTTGCAAATAATCCAATTACACTCTTCATTTTAAAACATATGGTTATTACTGACCATAGCCACCCTATTGTGCTATCAAGTAGTAGGTTGTATTCATGATTTCTAACTATTTTTGTACCTATTAAGCATTCCCACATCTGCCCCAGCCCCACATTACCATTCCCAGTCTCTGGTAACCATCCTACTACAATGTCCATGAATTCAATTGTTTTTATTTTTAGATCTCACAAATAAGTGAGAACATGTGATTTTTGTCTTTCTGTGCCTGGCTTATTTCACTTAACACAATGATCTCCAGTTCCATCCATGTTGTTGCAAATGACTGGATCTCAGTCTTTTTATGGCTGAATAGTAGTTCTCCATTGCGTATATGTAAATTTTCTTTATCCATTCATCTGATGATGAACACTTAAGGTGCTTCCAAATCTTAGCTGTTGTAAACAGTGCTGCAACAAACATAGGAGTGCACATCTCTCTTCGATACACTGATTTCCTTTCTTTTTGGTATATACTCAGCAGTGGGACTGCTACATAATATGGTAGTTCTAGTTTCAGTTTTTTGAGGAACTTCCAAACTGTTCTTCATAGCAGATGTACTAATTTATATTCCCACCTACAGTATACAAGAGTTCCCTTTTCTCCACATCCTCGCATTTGTTCTTGCCTGTCTTTTGGACATAAGCCATTTTAACTGAACCGAGATGATTTCTCTTTGTAGTTTTGACTTACATTTCTCTGATGATCAATGATGTTTATAGCACCTTTGTTTGCCATGTGTACGTCTTCTTTTGAGAAAGGTCTATTCAAATCTTTTGGTCATGTTGTGATCGGATTATTAGTTTTTTTTCAATAGAGTTGTTTGAGCTCCTTATATATTCTGGTTATTAATCCCTTGTCAGATGAGTAATTTGCAAATATTTTCTGTCTTTCTGGAGGTTGTCTCTTTACTTTGTGAATTGTTTCCTTTGCTGTGCAGAAGCTTTTTAACTTGATGTGATCCCATCTGTCCATTTTTGCTTTGGTTGCCTGGACTTGTACAGTACTGCTCAAGGAATTTTTTGCCCAGATAAATGTCCAGATTTACCCAAATGTTTTATTGTAATAGTTACATAGTTTGAGGTCTTAGATTTAAGGGTCCTTAATCCACTTTGATTTGATTTTTTGTATATGGAAAAAGATAAAGGTCTAGTTTCATTCTTCTGGATATGACTATTCAGTTTTCCCAGCACCATTTAAAGTAGAGACTGTCTTTTCTCCAGTGTACATTCTTGGCACCATTGTGGAAAATAAGTTTGACAAAAATGTGTGGATTTGTTTCTGGGTTCTCTATTCTGATCCATTGGTCTGTGTGTCTGTTTTTATACTGGTACCATGCTGTTTTGGTTACTATACCTCTAGTATAATTTGAAGTCAGGTAATGTCATTCTTCCAGTTTTGTTATTTTTGTTTAACATAGCTTTGGCTATTCTTGATCTTCTGTGGTTCCCCATACATATTAAGATTGTTTTTTCTATTTCTGTAAAGAATGTCATTGGTATTTTGACAGGGATTGTGCTGAATCTGTATACTGTTTTGGGTAGTGTGGACATTTTAACAATATTTATTCTTCCAATCCATGAACATGGAATATTTTCCCATTTTTTTGGTCCTCTTCATTTTTTTAATCAAGGTTTTAGTTTTCATTATAGAGATCTTTCACTTCTTTGGTTAATTCCTAGGTATTTAATTTTCTGTGTGGCTACTGTAAATGGGATTACTTTTTAAATTTCTTTTTCACATTGTTCACTGTTGGCATAGAGAAATGCTACTGATTTTTGTATGTTTATTTTGTATCCTGCAACTTTACTGAGTTTCCTGATCAGTTCTAACAGTTTCCTTGTGGAATCTTTTGGATTTTTCCAAATATAAGATCATATCACCTGCAAACAAGGATAATTTGAATTCTTCCTTTCCAACTTGTATGCCCTTTGTATCTTTCTCATCTGATTGCTCTAACTAGGACTTCCAGTACTATGTCAAATAACAATGGTAAAAATAGGAATCCTTGTCGTGTTCCAGATCTTTGAGGAAAGGCTTTCGGTTTTTTCCTCATTAAGTATAGTAGCTGTGGGTCTGTCCTATATGGTGTTTACGATGTTGAGGTATGTTCCTTCTATACTCAGTTTTTTGAGGGTTTTTTTTTGTTTGTTTTTATCATGAACGGATGTTGAATTTTATCAAGTGTTTTTTTCAGCATCAATTTAAATGATCATATGATTTTTATCCTACATTCTGTTGATATAATGTATCACATGAGTTTATTTGTGTTTGTTGAACCATCCTGTATCCCAGGAATAAATCCCACTTGGTCATGATGCATGCCCTTTCTAATTTACTGTTGAATTTGGTTTGCTAGTATTTTGTTGAGGATTTTTGCATCAATATTCATGAGTGATGCTGGCCCGTAGTTTTTTTTGTGTATGTTTTTTGTTTGTTTGTTTTTGATGTGTCTTTGTCTGGTTTTAGTACCAGGGTAATACTGGACTCAAAGAATGAGTCTGAAAGTGTTCCCTCCACCTCTATTTTTCAAAATAGTTTGAGTAGGATTGGTATTATTAGTTATTTAAATGTTCGGTATAATTCAGCAGTGAAGCCATCATGTCCCAGGCTTTACTGGGAGAATTTTTGTTACGATTTCTATCTTGTTACTTGTTATCTGTGTGTTCAGGTTTTGGATTTCTTCCTGGTTCAATTTTGGTAGGCTGTATACATCTAGGAATTTGTCCATTTCTTCTAGATTTTTCCAATTTATTGGCATATTTTTGCTCATAGTAGCAACTAATGATCCTCTGCATTTCTGCAGTATCAGTTGTAATATCTCCTTTTTCATTTCTTATTTTATTTAGATATTCTCTATTTTTTTAGTCTGGCTAAACGTTGACAATTTTGTTTAACTTTTCATAAAACCAATTTTTCATTGATCTTTTGTCCTTTTTTTCATTTCAATTGCATTTCTTTCTGCTCTGATCTTTATTATTTCTTTTCTTCTACTGTTTTTGTTTGATTTACTCTTGCTTTTCTGGTTCTTTAAGATGCATCGTTAAATTGCTTATGTAAAGTTTTCCCTGTTTTTTGTTGTAGGCACTTAGAGCTATACATTTCCCTCTTAGTACTGCTTTTGTTGTATCCCACCGGTTTTGGTATGTTTCCATTATCATTTATTTCAATAAATATTTCAATTTCCTTCTTAATCTCTTCATTGACCTACTGGTCTTCTGGGAGCATTTCCATGTGGTTGTATAACTTCCAAAACTCCTCTTGCTATTAATTTCTAGTTTTATTCCATTGTGGTCAGAGAAGATGCTTTATTCTATTGTGGTCAGAGAAGACGCTTCATATTATTTCAGTTTTTTTTTTTGTTTTTTTGGTTATTATTATACTTTAAGTTTTAGGGTACATGTGCACAATGTGCAGGTTAGTTACATATGTATACATGTGCCATGCTGGTGTGCTGCACCCATTAACTCATCAGTTTTTTTTTTTAATGTTTTAAGATTTGTTTTGTGGCCTAACATATGGTCTGTCCTTGAGAATGATCATGTTCTGAGAAAGAGAATGTGTATTCTGCAGCTCTTGTATGAAATGTCCAGTAAATATCTATTGGAACCTTTTGGTCAGTAGTGAATATTTAAGTCTAATGTTTCTTTGCTGATTTTTCCCTGGGAAGATTGATCAAATTCTGAAAGTGGGCTGTTAAAGTCTCTAGCTTTTATTGTATTGGGGCTAGTCTATCTCTTTAGCTCTAATATTTCCTCTATATATCTGGGTGCTTCAGTGTTGGGTGCATATATATTTTAAATTGTTATATCCTCTTGATGAATTGACCCCTTTTTACCATTATATAGTAACATTATTTGTCTCTTCTTATAGTTTTTGTCTTGAGATCTATTTTGTTTTATACAGCTATAGCTACTCCTGCTCTTTTCTGGTTTCCATTGGCATGGAATATCTTTTTCCATCCTTTTTTTTTCAGTCTATGTGTGTCTTTATAGGTGAAGCATGTTTCTTGTAGGCAACAGATAAATAAATGGGTCTTGTTTTCATCCATACAGCCAAACTATGTCTTTTGATTGGAGGGTTTAGTGTATTTACATTCAATGTTATCATTGATAAGTAAGGACTTATTCCTGCTATTTTGTTACTTGTTTTTTTGGTTCTTTTGTAATCTTCTCTTTCTTCTTTCATTCCTGTCATCCTCTAGTGAAGATGATTTTTCTCTGGTGATGATTTAATTTTTTGCTTTTTATTTTTTGTGTATCCACTGCATGTTTTTTGGTTTGAGGTTACCATGAGGCTTGCAAATACTATCTTGTAACTCATTATTTTAACCTGATAACAACACTATTTGCATAAACAAACAAGTGAAAAGAATACTAATAAAAACTTTGCCTTAACTTCATCCCTCACTTTTTAACTTTTTATTGTTTCTATGTATATCTTATTGTACTATGTCTTGAAAAGTTGTTGTAGTTATTATTTTCAACTCGTTCATCTTTTAGTCTTTCAACTTAGGATAAGAGTAGTTTATACACCACAGTTACAGTGTTATATTATTTTGTGGTTTTCTGTGTACTTACTATTACCAGTTATTTTTGTACCTTCAGGTGATTATTTATTGCTCATTAATATCCTTTACTTTCTGATTGAGGTACTCCCTTTAGCATTTATTGTAGGACAGGTCTGGTAGAAATTCCTCAGCTTTTGTTTGTCTGGGAAGGTCTTTATTTCTCCTTTATGTTTGAAGGATATTTTTGCCAGATACACTATTCTAGAATAAAAGTTTTTATCCTTCAGCGTTTTAAATATGTCACTCCACTCTCTCTGGGTCTGTAAGGTTTCCACTGAAAGATTTGCTACCAGCTGTATTGGAGCTCCATTGTATGTTATTTGTTTCTTTTCTCTTGATGCTTTTAGGATCCTTTCTTTATCCTTGACCTTCGGGAGTTTGATTATTAAATGCCTTGAGGTAGTCTGCTTTTGGTGAAATCAGCTTGGTGTTCTATAACCTTCTTGGACTTGGATATTGATACCATTCTCTAAGTTTGTGAAGTTCTCTATTAGTATCCCTTTCAATGAACTTTCTACCCCTATCTCTTTCTTGACCTCCTCTTTAAGGCCAATAACTCTGACATTTGCCCTTTTAGGGTATTTTTCTAGATCCTGTAGTCATGCTTCATTTTTTTATTCTTTTTTTCCTTTAGTCTCCTCTGACTGTGTATTTTCAAACAGACTGTCTTCAAGCTCACTAATTCTTTCTTCTACTAGATCCATTCTGCTATTAAATAACTCTGATACATTTTTCAGTATGCTAATTGTATTTTTAAGTTCCAGAATTTCTGCTTCTTTTTAATTATTTCAATCTCTCTTAAATTTATCTGATAGAATTCTAAATTTATTCTCTGTGTTATCTTGAATTTGTTTGAATTTCCTCAACACAGCTATTTTGAATTCTCTGTCTGAAAAGTCACATATCTCTGTTTCTCCAGGATTGGTCCCTGGTACCTTATTTAGTTCATTTGTTGAGGTCATGTTTTCCTGGATGGTGTTGATGCTTGTAGATGTTCTTTGGTGTCTGGGCACTGAAGAATAAGGTATTTATTGTAGTTTTCACTGTATGGCCTCATCTGTAGCCATCCTTCTTGAGAAGGCTTTCTAGATATTTGAAAAGACTTGAGTGTTGTGATCTAAGCTGTTTCTGCTTTAAGGGGCACCCCAAGCTCCATAACCCTGTGGTGCTTGCAGACTCGTAGAGGTACCATCTTGATGGCCTTAAACAAGATCCAGGAGAATTCTCTGAATTACCAGACAGAGACTTCTGTTCTCTTCCCTTATATTCTCCCAGACATAGAGTTTCTTTCTCTCTCTCTCTGTTCTGAGTCACCTACAGCTGGGGGTAGAGTGACACAAGCAACTCTGTGTCATACTACCAGTATGACTGCATGGGGCCAGACCTGATGCCAGCACAGCCCTGGTTGTCACCCAAGGCCTGCTATAACCAATCCCTGGCTACTGTTTATGTTTGCTCAAGGACCTGGGGCTCTACAATCAGCAGTTGGAAAAGCCAGCCAGGCCTATATCCTTCCCTTCAGTGCAGCAAGGTCCCCCAGGCCCCATGTGAGTTCAAAAGTGCTGTCCAGGAGTCAGGAACTTCAGTCAAAAACCTTAGAAGTCTACCTGGTATTCTACTGTAATGTTGCTGAGCTGGCACTCAAACTACAAGACACCGTCCTTCCCAGTCTTCCTTCCCCTTTCCAAAGACAGAGGAACCTCACCCCATAGTCAGAGCCACAGCTAGCCAGCAGGAGTACTGCCAGGCTACCATTGATGTTTGTTTAAGGTTTGAGGTCTCCTAAGTCAGCTTGTGATGAATACTGCCTGGCCTGGGACTCACCCTTCAGGGTAGTGACCTCCTCTATGGCCCAGGGCAGGTTCAGAAATGCTGTCCAAGAGTCAAGTCCTGACACAGGGGACCCCAAGAGCCCACTTGGTGCTCTAACCCCCATGGCAGTGTTGGTACCTGAAGCCAGCAAGTCGCAGAGGCTCAACAAGCCCTCAATGTAGTACCTGGGTATCGCTGCTGGTTATTCAAGGCTCAACGACTCTTCAGTTGGCAGGTGATGAATGCTGGCAGGAATGGGTCCTTCCCTTCCAGACGGTGAATTCCCTCCTGATCTAGAGTGTGTCTAGAAATGCTGTCTGGGAGCTAGAGCCTGAAACACGGGTTTCATGACTCTGACCAGTGCCCTATCCTGTGGTGGCTTAGCTGCCATCCAAGATGCAAGACAAAGTCTGTCCTACTCTTCCACTACCTCTCCTCAAGCAAAAGGGGTTTCTTTTGGAGCCACCAGCTGTGCAGCCTGCAATTAAGGGAAGGGTGATGCCAACACTCCCTTGACTGCCCCAGGTGGTGTTTCAGTGTGTCGTGTGTCCCCGCAGTCTACTGTCTCTGGGCCTACTTCCGCCATAGGACTCACCTAAGAGTTGCAGTTCTTTGTTTTTTTTGTTTTTTTTGTTTTTTTTTGAGACAGAGTCTCACTCTGTCACCCAGGCTGGAGTGCAGTGGTGCGATGTTGGCTCACTGCAACCTCCGCCCTCTGAGTTCAAGTGATTCTCCTGCCTCAGCCTCCCGAGTAGCTGGGATTACAGGTGCCTGCCACCACACCCGGCTAATTTTTTGTATTTTTAGTAGAGACAGGGTTTCACCTTCTTGGCCAGGCTGGTCTTTAACTCCTGACCTCGTGATCCACCTGCCTCAGCCTCCCAAAGTACTGGGATTACAGGCGTGAGCCACCGTGCCTGGCCGAGTTACAGTTCTTATGGCCAAGATTGCCTTTCAAGTTTACCTAGATATCAGGGGCACTTTGACCCTAAGTGATGAAATTTGCAGGCACTCAAGTTCAGACCCCTGGGATTGGTCATTTCCCTCTGGCTAGGGATGGTTTAAATGTTCCCTGTGTGGGTGAGCATCAGCTAAGTTTGGTCTGCAATTCCTTTCTGCTTTAACAGAACAGCACTGAGTTCAATGCCTTATAACTACTGTCCTCTCCCTCGCCCAGTGCCCAGAGATGCTCTCTGCAACCAGGCTGCAGCTGCCAGGGGTGGGGAAGGGGTGGTGTCATAGATTCAGAACTGCTTTTTCTATCTCTTTGGTGCCTCTTTCAGCAATATGAAGTTAAAAACAGGTATTGTGAGTGTTCACCTCATTTTCGGTTCTATGAAGGTAATTTTTTCTGCGTAATGTTAGTTGTTAACTGGTGTCCTTGTTGGGGTTGGGGGGTAAGGACAATTGGTGGAGCTTTCTATTCCACTATCTTGCTTCGCCTCTGTATCTTAATTTATATTTTAAAAGTAATGCATTTAAAGACTGAGTAAGGTTAAGCTCTTTTGCGTTTAAAAGACATTTTATTTTATATGCTTTGCTTAATTTTTAATAAATTGTTAGCCATTTTCTTATTAATTAGTTTAAGAGCTCTTTACATATTAAACAGATAAGCTTTAATAGCTCTACAAATATTCATTCCCAGGTATTTTTCTTTTAATTACATTTTTAGATGTATAGAATTTTTTTTCAACAGAGTCAAATTTATCAGTCTTTCTTTTTTGGCTTCTGGGTTTTGTGTTTTGCAGCCCTTCCTCCAAGACTGTAAAAAAATTCACCCCTCATTTTCTCTTCTAGTATGTATATGGTTTTATTTTTATGAATTTCTATATTAGATCCACATCAAACATATGTTGTTATATGGATTTACACATTTTGAAATCAAACCCTTTGTGAGTACATTTCAATGAAAAGTGACTTTAATATGTTTTAATAAAAAATGATTGTTGTAGGCCATGTGTTGGGAAGTTTGGAAAAATTAACAGTTAAAGGAGGATGAGGACTGAAAAACTAGAGGAAAAAGCAAAGTAAACTGCAAAGAAATGTTGCAAGAGTAGAATTGCAATGCACTAGACACATCCTAAGGAACCACTACTCCTTGTCAGTCAACCACAAAATAGAAAATTAGGATTGCATATGGTGGAGTAAATTGCATGTTTTAATACTGCTGTGCTTGTCTGAGATTTGACACATTTCTTAATAATTTCTAAACTCCTCAGTATACAAAAATATTAGACCAGAAACCTTTTTGGGGTTTCTTTCTTTGCAATATTTGGCCCATGTTTTTAGAAAGGGATAATCCTAATACATCAACTTTAAGTTTACTTTTTCTGCAGACTCAGCCTAAAGACTTCCATATCCTTTTCTAGAAGTTTTCCTCTCATAAAGTGTTCTCAACTAAGAGTATAGACAAAATACCCTAAGTGACTCAATTGACTCATTTTAAGGATTAGATATACACTATTATATATCTGAATATCTAAGGTAATAACTAAACTAAAATAGATCTATAAATACACACAGAAAAGAATTAGCATAGCATACCTTCTACTACTATCCTCAGGTAGGCCTACTTGACGTTTGACACTTGGCTGGCATCTAGGAACTTAGATTTATGGAAGATTCCCAGAATTGATAAGAGTGGCTCACTGTACCTAAACTGTTTGTACAAACAATGGTGATTTATGCCAAACACCTGATTTCCTTCTGGGGATCTGGAATTTTGGTATGTGCCAGGCAGAATGTGCCCATGACTGACTACTGATAAAAACTGGTAACTCTTAAGCCCAGGGGAACTTCCCTGGTAGACATTTCACATGTATCATGATAAGTAGCTGGAGGAAATAAGCTTGTTCCATGTGACTTCACTGGGAAAGGAATCTTGCCAGCTTGGACCTGGATCCTCCAGACTTCACCCTATATACACTTTCCCTTTGTTGATCCTGCTTTATATCCTTTTACTCTAATAAATCATAGACGTAAGTACAACTATACACTGAGTTCTGTGAATCCTCCTAGCAAATACACAAATCACAGTAAACATTAATGCAATGTTTAGATATAAAACTTTAGAACCCGTAAAAATTTAAGAATTAGTAAAAAATGTTTGATATTATTCTTAGATATAGGCTTTATACTTCATAGTAAGTGGTTTTAGCTATAAATCAAAGGATAGTCTTTAGATGTACATAATATAGCATAGTTGCAACTTAGCCTTGTGGGCCATAATTGCACATACAAATAGTATGTGCAATTAAACATAGTAATAAAAAAATCCATTATTAACTATGTAGGATAATAAGGAATTTATTTAAATGGATTCTTGGCTTAGAATGCTAAATATATTAATCTTTCTTCACATGAAATAAACTGTGTATAATTAATCATTGTTCCATGATTAATTGTGCTCATTTCATGAGTTAAAAAAGTAAATATATTAAAAGTGACTTACCTTTTAATCTTGGCCTTTTCAGCCTTTTCTTCTTTATCACATTTCTTGGCATTCCTATTAAGTTCTTTTGCAGCAAACTTCAAGTAAAATAATGGCTCTGAAAAGAGCCATTAAGGATAAGGCTATTCAAAAAGTTATTTCCCCAACATAACTACCTGTAAACAAGATGTTAAAATTATAAAACATGTAAGATTAATATTAACCAACTAGTCACAATGCTTTTGAGGAACTGGAACAATTTCTTTATTCTACACTTGTTTTCTGTTAAAAAATATCAAATTAATAGAAACCATTGATTATAAGGGGAGAAATTACTGTGGAGAAACCGGGCAGATACCACTTAACCAAGGTTAACATCACCAGTGATAAAACATTTCAGTATAATTTACCTTCTGAAATGATAAACTGAGAGGGCATGGTTGCCAAAAATATAACCTTAATCTACTCAAGAGAAAACATGGGACAATCCTGAACTGAGAGACATCTGATATAACAGACTAGCGTACTTTTCAAGTGTCAAATTCATGAAAAGCAAGGAAAGACTGAATAAGCAATCACAGACTGGAGGAGACTAAGGAGATATGGCGACTAAATGCCACGTAGGATCCTGGAACAGAAAGAGGATGTTAATGCAAATACTGGTAAATCCAAATAAGATCTATGGTTTAGTTATTTATCTTGTAGTGATATTGATTTCCTTATGTTCATAATTATACTATGGTTCTGTAAGACATTAACATTAGCAAAAGCTTGGTAGAAGGGATACAAGGACTTGCTATACTATTTTTACAACTTTTCTTTAAATCTAAAATTATTTTAAAACTTTTTAATTAAAAAGAAATCATTAAAAAACTAGGAATAAAAGCACTCCCATAAATAAAACCACACTGAATA
Organism: Pongo abelii; assembly: GCF_028885655.2. Taxonomy (NCBI): domain Eukaryota; kingdom Metazoa; phylum Chordata; class Mammalia; order Primates; family Hominidae; genus Pongo; species Pongo abelii. Next base: position 85,512,665 of record NC_072008.2, read on the forward strand.
CCATAAATCTTTCATTTTCATGTTACAAACAAAAATAAATATGAAGTATATGCACATATATATGACAAAGTGCTGCAAATTATTTAAAAACCAACCAGATTATGTAATGACTAAATCACTAAGGTATTGGTTTAAAGGGCTGGCTTTTGGATTGATTGTATCATTATTAAAAACAAGAATGGCTTGCTTAATTTACCAAAACTAAATAATAAATTAAGCTATCTTCTTTATCTCTCAGTTGCTTCATGGCTCTAATTCAATGCCTAAAGACTCTATGTATTTTATGACCTCTGAAAAAAGGTAAATGACCTCTGAAAAAAGGTAAAATATACTTTTTAAAACCTTGTTTCTGTGTTTCTTTAGGACATTTACAAAAACGATGGAAGGTTCCTTTTTATCTATTTTTTTTTTGAAAAGTGCACACACATGATACGATTTAAAGGGCTGACTTTTGGATTGATAATATCGCTATCAGAAAACAAGAATGGTTTCTTTACCAAAACTAAAGCTATCTTGTTCATTTCTCACTGGTTTCATGGCTTTAATTCAATGCCTTATTTATGGATAATGACAGGAATAAATTTGCTGCCCTGAGTAGTTTCCAGGCTATAAATCCTAGATATACCTAGAATTGTAAATAAGTGAATATGTGTACATTTCTGGGTAATTTTAATATAAAATACACCTGAAATTTGTAATATTTAACAATTTCAGCTTGGTGACTAAGTTATATGTCCTTATATATACACACACAAATATGTATATGTACACACACACACAGACACACACACACATGGTTTGCCAAGGTTTCTCAATTTGGGGCCAGATAATTCTTTGTGAGGCTGTCCTATAAATTCTAGGAAATTCAGCAGCATCCCTGGCCTTTATCCAGTAGATGTCAGAAGCACCCACTCCTCTCAGTTGTAACAACCAATGACATCTCCAGACATTGCCAAAAGTCACTTGGGATGGGGGAGGGAAAATCCAACTCTGATGAAAATCAAAATCACTAATATAGATGAAAAATATATTATTTTTCCTTTCTTTGTCTTCATTTTCTAAATTATTTCCCCAGTATAATTGCTGTCTCTGTAGAAAAAGTCACTAAAGTTAAAAGCTGAATTATGATACTGACAGAGCAGGAGCACCGTCATCTCGGACAAACACTGCCACTTTAAGTTCCAGCTCCCTTTCTAGCCTCATGCATTTCAAGGAAATCACTTCTAACTACAAGCAGCCAGAAAGAGTAGACAGTAAAACACAGATAAGAGAGCTCGGGAACAGAGGGAGGTGGGTGGAAAGTCTCTTGGTAACTGCCAAACTTCACCCTCATACAATGGGCCACAGTAAAACAGTGGGCCTTAATAAGCACATTTCTTTCCCTTCAGGTACACTAAGATAGGGAAGCTAAAAGCAGACTCAGTGGGGTATGCCTGCAGTTGCAGAAAGACGTGTAGGAACAGACACAAAACTCTCTCTGCCAGATAAGCACAACAAAGAGACAAGGAGGAGTCCAAGCCTCTGACAAACTCTCCCATCCTAAATCCTTAAAAAACTCTTAATCTATAAGAGTTTAAGTTTAACCTAATTCGGCCAGAAGCCCCTCTCAGGTTTGTCTTCTCTAAAATAAACCTGTCCTTGACTGTCAAGCCACCTTTCATGTTTCTTCCCTCTTTCTTTAAAATTCTTACATTTGGTGCCGAAACCCGGGATGGGTGTTGGGGACAGAGGCTCTCTTGCAACCCAGGAAGCAGTGGGTAATGGCAGCTCATCCTGAGTTAACTCCTGGATCCTGAGGGTCTCTGGCGGCCCACCCCACCTTTACTCTTACTTCACTTTTCAAGCAATTTATGTGAGGAGGACAACTAATCTGAAGGGAACTGCAAGGCTCGGGCCGGGGCTACTCCCCAGTGGGCTCTCAAAACCCTCAGGTCTCAGGAATCTACCTCCGACCTCACACAATGGGTATTTCACTCCCTAACCCTTGCTCCCTCTTTTTCCCTCTTCTTTTTCTCTCTCTCTCTCTCTCTTCCTCGTGTGGCTCCAGTCTGGGAGGCCCTTTGCCGATTCCAACCAGAACATCCAACATCAGACACTAATTCAGCCGACTGGTAAGATCTGCCTTCTCCTAGCTTTCTCTTGGTACTGGAGAAAGTCCAGCCTGCCATCCAGGTCCTCGGAGGACTAACAGGACTAAGCTAGAGGAAATCTTGGGGATGCCCACTTCCTTCTCAACTTAACCATCCTCTTTCAGAAACAGAATTCCGAGTCTCTGTCTTTTGTCTGGGGATACCTAGAACAAAACAGACACCCTTGGTTTCCTCTTACCAGTCCACATAGGTACCAAACAATCCACATTCCTATGCCCTCCCCAAGGGGCTGTTGTCTTTGCAACCTCACCAAACTTGGCTTACAGGGGACCCTAAATCCAAAACATTTAATTTTATACTGCAACATGGCTTGGCCCCAATAGAGACTAGATAATAACAGCTGATGGCTCAAAAACAGCACCTTTAACTTTCAAATTCTCAGGCACCTTAAGAACTTTATCATCAGAAACAGCAAACGACAAAAGGTTCCCCATATTTAGGCTTTCTTCTACCTTAAACCCCGCCCCTCCTCTTCTCCACCCCTTCAAAAACTACTCCAACCAGTCAAACCTCCTCTGCCATTCTCCCTCCACGGTTAAGTGTCTATGGTTAAAGGTATTGCTTGGGTTCACATCCCCTTCTCCATGTCTGATTTGTGGCAGATTGAACAGCTTCTGGGATCTTTCTCTAAAAATCCCTCGCATTATTGCAGGGAATTCCTGCACATAACCCAATCCTTTAATATAAGTTGGCATAACATTTTTATAATTCCAACATCTACCCTCACCCTTAATAAAAAAGAGCGCTCAGCTTAATTAAAATGGATATCCAAGCTATAAGTGTATTTAAAAGGCCTTTATGTTTTTCTCTTCGTAAATCTTGTTTTCCTGAAAAAGGTTTTTTTTCCCAGTTGAAATTACTTTTCTCCACTATGTCTTGCCAGTCTTGGTGCATGCATAAAAGACCCTAGAATAACTTCTGGTGGCCTGGGACTCCTTGGGAAGACAGAAAAGGTACCACAAATTCCATTTTGGGAAAAATCTCTGTTTTCCTTATGGAACCCCTGGAATTAGAGGTGAATAAGTACCTCTCAAAATCTGTCTTTGTCTTCCAGCTGTGCTTGTTTATTAGGCCCTGAAAATTGTTTTCCTAGCCCTGTTCTTAAAAGGCCACACCCAGAGGCCAATAATCCAATTAGGAAATTAGCAAATGTAAATCTTCTAACTACTTGATCTTCTTCTGGTTGTCTGTGTGGCTATATATGTGTTACGTGTGCAATGTCTATTAAAAAGAGCTCTAATTAATTGATTGGGCTAAGAAAAATGAGTGGCTAAATCAAATATTTTTAAGCAAAAAGTAAAAGCTGTGGTACCTTTCAGTTCACGTAACTTTAATATTTAAAAATAAAAGCAGTCTTAGGAATTACTGGTAAAATACCAATGTCCTTAAGGTGTAAAAATGTGGTCCACATTATGCAGGTCAAATACTAGGTTTGCTAAATGTTTTAAGGTTGTAAACTGCTTCTTTAGCCTTTAAAAACTGTCAACTTGCCTGCTTCACAATTGGTAAGGCCAGAAACCTATGAAGATGGAAGTAACCATGCCCCTAACTATGCTGGAAGAAGTCAAACTTCATCTGCATCTAGCACATAATTTAAAAAAAAAAAAAAAAAAAACAGGTTTTACATTAAAGTTGAAAATTGCTAAAAGTTACCATTATAAGATGTAATTAAAACTACTGAACATGGATTTGCATGCAAGGTATATAAAAACAATAAAAAGTGTTTTTAGTTAAAAATTATAGGAAGGCATAAAAATGTACATTTTGTTTAAGAATAAAAACTCATCTTAAAATTAAATAAAATGGATGGTTTAGCAGATTGTAAAAACATTGTAAAAATTAATCCTGCAAAGAAATCTGTGTGTGTAAACATATTAACTGAACTCAAAGGGGTATTATATGGTTTTTTCTGTAAATTAAACACTAAAAGCACCACAAGGTTTTCTTAAAATGCTAATCTACTCTTTAGCAAAACTTGTCAAGGGTTATAATGGGTATGTAAAAATCTCACTTCATGGGCAAACTGGTTAAAATTAAATAAAATTGTCTAGAAGGTTTCATTAAAATTAGGGTTAACATTAATAGCAAACTAATGCAAGGGTAAAATTTAACTTTCTCTCTTAAACAGAATTTTCATGTAATACAAAAGGCTAATAAATGGTTTTTGCTTTTCCAAATTTTTAACTCATCATTTTGGCAAAACAAAACCAAACAAACAAACAGAAAACTTATGGTAATCTAAAATTATATTTTAATATCAAGCATTTTAAATTTTAAACATATTTAACAGGCTTCTCAAAATCAAACTTTAGTCTCAAAATTGTCTTTCCTAACCCCTGCAGCATCTGGAAAAAAAGGTAAACAGGATTATTTAACATGTTCAGATACATAAAATTGCCAAAATAATGTCTAATAGGTTATATTTTAGGGAATAATATTAACATATGTTCCAAAACTGTATGGAATATCTAAGGTTCTAGTGTCTAAATATGTGCTATTAATCACAATTAAGGTCGTTATGTTGGGTTATTGTAAACCACAAAAATGACCAAATTTCTTTGTCAGTTGTGTTTCTAACTGTATCCAACCTGGACATTTTGTTATCTATAGACAATTGTTATTTTGTTTTAATTGTCTTCTAAGATGGTTTTTAACAAAGTGGTGGAAGAAGTGCTCTCAAATGTGGGCTTCTCACAACAAAAAAAATACAGAACTCATGAAAAGCTAAAATGTTTATAAATCTCAAGCAAAACAAAAGTTAATAAAATGGACTAAACTAGTAAAAAACAAAAACAAGTTTTTACCTTTTGCTTAGAAAACTGCTAATCTTCAGTTTATTTTTCAGAGTCAAGAAAACTTGTCTTAAGCTAGCTACAGCCTTTTACAACTAAGTAAAGTATACTCCTGTAAACAGAATTTAAAGTGTGTTTGTTTCTCTCTGCTAGTTCCTCTAGAATTTGAAAACTAGTTACAAGTATTCTTAAACTACAACAATATATTTGTTTGCATCAGTGCAATAAAAATCTATTTTCTTTTGTGGCTGGGCGCGGTGGCTCACACCTGTAATCCCAGCACTTTGGGAGGCCAAGGCCGGCGGATCATGAGGTCAGGAGATCGAGACCATCCTAGTCAACATAGTGAAACCCTGTCTCTACCAAAATACAAAACATTAGCCGAGCGTGGTGGTGCATGCCTGTAGTCCCAGCTGCTCAGGAGGCTGAGGCAGGGGAGTCACTTGAGCTCAGGAGGCCAAGGTTGCCCTGAGCCAAGATCTCACCACTGCACTCCAGCCTGGCAACAGAGCAAGACTCTGTCTAAAAAAAAAAAGGCGGGGGTGGGAATCTATTTTCTTTTGTAACAGAACACAGTTGGAAAAACTGGTTATTTTACCAAGGCTTTGACTGGAATGGTGTGCTCTCCTTTAAGGAATTAAACTTGACTTACGGAGCCAATAAAACCCTTGGAAAACTGGCCTCATGCTTTGTGTACACAGTCCCTGTACAAAGTTTCTGATCTGTGGTAAGTAAAGAATATCAATTTCTGACAGGCCAGGAACCCCAAGTTATCTTAAAACCTCAAGAGGAGAGGAATTCAACCAACTCATAGGTATTTAAATGGTAAAAATCCATCACTGGGCTTGGCTTTTAAAAGTCTTATCGCAAATACCTTCTATATAACAAAGTTCCATCAAAGACTATTTAAAAGGCCTATGTAGCAAGTAATTATTCTTGCTGCACTGTATACAAATAATCAAGCCAAGTATAATAAAGATTTGTATTTTAATAAAAATGTGAAACTGAAGACAGAAAATTGTGTTTCAAAAACTACAGCACACCTGTTGTTAAATTCTAGTCTTGCCTAATGTTTTTGTTTTTATTATTTTCTACAGTTTAAATTATATCCGTTACAGAAATCAACTCCTGGATACATCACACTCAAGTCAAAGCCTAAAGAGCTGAGAAAGCAACCCCTAACAGCCCAGAAAAATACCCTAAATATCAATGTAAAAAAAAAATGTAAAAAAAAATTTAAAAACAAATCTTATGCTGAAAATCATAAAAGATAACTAAGTAAAAATTACTCATCTTACTCAATCTCAACCCTGCCTCACCAAATACTTTTGTCGTTTCTACCTCTCCTTTTAATCCAAATATTAAAACCTTTTTAATGGAAATTTAGTAAGCCACCCTTGTGGGAACTGCTTTACTCACTCTACTATTTGCAATAGAACTACATACTGTAGCACTATCAGAGTGGAATATCGGACAGAGAATCTCAATTACCATAGCATTTTGGTTAATTATTATCCTCATAGAAGGAGTAACAGTTACTAACAAAAAATAACACATGGGTCTTTCCAAACACACGCCTCTGCCTCTCATTGGGAAAGAAATGTTGCTTCTAACTCAACCAATGGTGCCTAATAAGAAACACTGCTGAAAAGCCTACAACTAATGTTTTAACCCTGCTTAATTAACCTTTTTTGTTTTTTTGGTTTTTTTTAACTGACAGAATCATGGCCATTTCTCAGACAACTACCTCAAAACATCTACACACAGTGTTGCTCCTGCAGGCAATCCGAGACCAAGAAACTCTCCACACCCCCATCAGCAGGAAGTAACCAGAAAGAACACATCACTCCTCATCCTTTTATAACTATAGGGCCTGGAATGACAGAGCAGGAGCACCATCATCTCAGACAAACACCGCCACTTTCAGTTCCAGCTCCCATTCTAGTCTCATGCATTTCAAGGAAATCACTTCTCTTCTAACTACAAGCAGCCAGAAAGAGCAGACAGTAAAACACAGATAAGACAGCTAAGGCACAGAGGGAGGTGGGGGGAAAGTCTCTTGGGTAACTGCCAATCTTCACTCCCTTTCGAAAGAAATTTTCATGTTTCTTCTTTCTTTAATTCTTACAATACCAATTATTTTTGATGAGTTAATATAGTTAACATATTCTTTTATGTTTTTTAAAGAATGGTTTCAGCTATGATTAAACCCGAAATTTACTGTAAACTTCAAATATTGAGGACTGACTACTGAATACCTCTTATAACTCACTCTTATTTAATAATTAGGATTACAGTATAAAATACTGGCCAAAAAATAGATCTTTCACAACCGTGCATTCTGTTCTATAATGCTTTTTCCCCTAAAAGACTTGAGCTACTTCTAGAAATATGGAGGCCTAAAGATTTAGAAAAACACTTTGAAATACTGAATAAACTATAACAGAAGTCCAAAAGAAGGAAAATCCGCCAGGAAAGAACAAAACAGGAAGAAGGAACTATTAGTAAGCAAGCACTGAAGCTCCTGAAACTCTCACAGTGTTGGAACTGAACTTTTTGAATAATGACAGAACCCTTGAAGGTTACAACATTAGCACAAGGGTAGGTAGAAAAATATCTTAACAGCCAGCAAGGGATTATAAGATGATATGATTAATTTTCTACAGGCCTTAGGTGGAAGCTGCGGGTGAAACAAAGGCTCCCCTACAAATTTATAGCCACAGCAATGTCATCATGTGGAGTTGGATTTCAAATGTGTACTCCTGGAAGGGTCTGGGAAACCCCATCCTGAAATATTAAAGTACTTCCAAGTTGGAGGAACATCCTCAACCCAGGAATTTTAGGATTCCCTTAGGTTTCAATGAATAGATGTATAAAACCAAAAATTAAATAAAGTTGAGGAGAAAAATAGCAGACTGTAATACAGATTGCATACAAACAGATTATAATACAAACTGTAATACAAAATATATAAAGGTTATATTCAAGGAGATGATGCATGAGACTCTTCGCATAACTGATGAAAGTAACCTTTAATATTTTAATTCAGGAAGCATAAAAAATGCCAAGCAGAATAAAAATAAATCTACACTAGATACATTACAGTAAGCCTCTGACTACCGAAGACTATAACAACTTTAAAAGAGCCATAGTGAAAGTTCAGATAATTTACAAAAGATCTAAAATTAGACTCCAAAGAATTTTCAAACAAAACACTAATTTCCAAAGGAAGTACAATTGATTCATGTTGTCCAAGGTAGTCATGGTCTAATTAAGTTGCTGAGAATACCAAATTAGCAAATACTGAACCATTACTTCTAGGGGAAATACAGGATTAGGGTCCTATGACCCGGTGGTTACATTTTCATCAACTGATCAATATATAACCTTATCCCAAGATGGCCAAATAGTAACAGCTCCAGTCTGCAGCTCCCAGAGTGACTGATGCAGAAGACAGGTGATTTCTGCATTTCCAACTGAGGTACCTGGTTCATCTCACTGGGACTGGTTGGAGAGTGGGTGTAGCCCACTGAGGGCGAGCCAAAGCAGGGCGGGGCATCACCTCACCCAGGAAGTACAAGGGGTTGGGGGATTTCCCTTTCCTAGCCAAGGGAAGCCGTGACAGACTGTACCGGGAAAATCGGGACACTCCCACCTTAATACTGCACTTTTCCAATGGTCTTAGCAAACGGCACACCAGGAGATTATATGCCATGCCTGGCTCAGTGAATCCCATACCCACGGAGCCTGCTCACTGCTAATGCAGCAGTCTGAGATCGAACTGTGACGCAGCTTGGCTGGGGGAGGGGCGTCCGCCATTACTGAGGCTTGAGTAGGGACACAAAGTGGCCGGGAAGCTCAAACTAGGTGGAGCCCACCACAGCTCAAGGAGGCCTGCCTGCCTCTGTAGACTCCACCTCTGAGGGCAGGGTGTAGCTGAACAAAAGGCAGTAGAAACTTCTGCAGACTTAAGTGTCCCTATCTGACAGCTCTGAAGAGAGCAGTGGTTCTCCCAGTATGGTGTATGAGCTCTGAGAACGGACAGACTGGCTCCTCAAGTGGGTCCCTGACCCCTGTGTAGCCTAACTGGGAGACACCTCCCAGACACATCCCAGTAGGGGCCGAATGACACCTCATACAGCTGGGTGCCCCTCTGAGACGAAGCTTCCAGAGGAAGATCAGGCAGCAATATTTGCTGTTCTACAATATTTGCTGTTCTGCAGCCTCTGCTGGTGATACCCAGGCAAACAGGGTCTGGAGTGGACCTCCAGAAAACTCCAACAGACCTGCAGCTGAGGGTCCTGATTGTTAGAAGGAAAACTAACAAACAGAAAGGAATAGCATCAACATCAACAAAAAGGGCATCCACACCAAAACCCCATCTGTAGGTCACTATCATCAAAGACCAAAGGTAGATAAAACCACGAAGATGGGGAGAAATCAGAGCAGAAAAGCTGAAAATTCTAAAAACTAGAGCACCTCTTCTCCTCCAAAGGATCGCAGCTCCTCGCCAGTGACGGAACAAAGCTGGACAGAGAATGACTTTGACGAGTTGACAGAAGTAGGCTTCAGAAGGTCGGTAATATCAAATTTCTCCAAGCTAAAGGAGGATATTCAAATCCATCGCAAGGAAGCTAAAAACCTTGAAAAAATTAGACAAATGGCTAACTAGAACAAACAGTGTAGAGAAGACCTTAAATGACCTGATGGAGCTGAAAACCATGGCACAAAAACTACGTGATGCATGCACAAGCTTCAATAGCCAATTTGATCAAGTGGAAGAAAGGATATCAGTGATTGAAGATAAAATTAATGACATAAAGCAAGAAGACAAGGTTAGAGAAAAAAGAGTAATTTTTACTCTTTTGAACAAAGCCTCCAAGAAATATGGGACTATGTGAAAAGACCAAATCTACGTTTGATTGGTGTACCTGACAGTGATGGGGAGAATGGAACCAAGCTGGAAAACACTCATCAGGATATTATCCAGGAGAACTTCCCCAATCTAGCAAGGCAGGCCAACATTCAAATTCAGGAAATACAGAGAACATCACAAAGATACTCCTCGAGAAGAGTAACCCCAAGACACATAATTGCAAGATTCAGCAAGGTTGAAATGAAGGAAAAAATGCTAAGGGAAGCCAGAGAGAAAGGACAGGATACCCACAAAGGGAAGCCCATCAGACTAACAGTGGATCTCTCGGCAGAAAGTCTACAAGTCAGAAGAGAGTGGGGGCCAATATTCAACACTCTTAAAGAAAAGAATTTTCAATCCAGAATTTCACATCCTGCCAAACTAAGCTTCACAAGTGAAGGGGAAATAAAATCCTTTACAGACAAGCAAATGCTGAGAGACTTTGTCACCACCAGGCCAGCCTTACAAGAGTTCCTAATGCTATCCCTCCCCCCTTCCCCCCCCCACAACAGGGAGTTAATGGGTGCAGCACACCAACATGGCACATGTATACATATGTAACAAACCTGCATGTTGTGCACATGTACCCTAGAACTTAAAGTATATAAAAAAAGAGCTCCTGAAGAAAACACTAAACATGGAAAAGAACAACTGGTACCAGCCACTGCAAAAACATGCCAAATTGTAAAGTCCATCAATGCTAGGAAGAAACTGCATCAACTAACAGGCAAAATAACCAGCTAACAATCATAACGACAGGATCATATTCACACATAACAATATGAACCTTAAATGTAAATGGGCTAAATGCCCCAATTAAAAGACACAGACTGAAAAATTGGATAAAGAGTCAAGACCCATCAGTGTGCTGTATTCAGGAGACCCATCTCATGTGCTGAGACATATATAGGCCCAAAATAATGGGATAGAGGAAGATATACCGAGCAAATGCAAAGCAAAAAAAAAAGCAGGGGTTGCAATCGTAGTCCCTGATAAAACAGACATTAAACTAACAAAGATCAAAAGAGACAAAGAAGGCCATTACATAATGGTAAGGGGATCAATTCAACAAGAAGAGCTAAGTATCCTAAATACATATGCACCCGATACAGTAGCACTCAGATTCCTAGAGCAAGTCCTTAGAGACCTACAAAGGGACTTAGACTCCCACGCAATAATAATGGGAGATTTTAACACCTCACTGTCAATATTAGACAGATCAACAAGACAGAAGGTTAACAAGGATATCCAGGACTTGAACTCAGCTCTGGACCAAGTGGACCTCATAGACATCTACAGAACTCTCCACCACAAATCAACAGAATATACATTCTTCTCAGCACCATATCGCACTTATTCCAAAATTGACCATATAGTTGGAAGAAAAGCACTCCTCAGCAAATGTAAAAGAACAGAAATCACAACAAACTGTCTCTCACACCACAGTGCAATCAAACTAGAACTCAGGATAAAGGAACTCACTCAAAAACACACAACTACATGGAAACTAACAATCTGCTCCTGAATGACTACTGAGTAAATAACAAAATGAAGGCAGAAATAAAGGTGTTCTTTGAAACCAATGAGAACAAAGACACAACGTACCAGAATCTCTGGGACACATTTTAAGCAGTGTGTAGAGGGAGATCTATAGCGCTAAACGCCCAAAAGAGAAAGCAGGAAAGATCTAAAATCAACACCCTAACATCACAATTAAAAGAACTAGAGATGCAAGAGCAAACAAATTCAAAAGCTAGCAGAAGACAAGAAATAACTAAGATCAGAGCAGAACTGAAGGAGATAGAGAAACAAAAAGCCCTTCAAAAAATCAATGAAGCCAGGAGCTGGTGTGTTGAAAAGATCAACAAAATTGACAGACTGCTAGCAAGACTAATAAAGAAAAAAGAGAGAAGAATCAAATAGATGCAATAAAAAATGATAAAGGGGATATCACTACTGATCCCACAGAAATAGAAACTACCATAAGAGAATACTATAAACACCTCCATGCAGATAAACTAGAAAATCTAGAAGAAATCGATAAATTCCTGCACACATACACCCTACCAAGACTAAACCAGGAAGACATTGAATCCCTGAAAACACCAATAACAGGCTCTGAAATTGAGGCAATAATTAATAGCCTACCAACCAAAAAAAGTCCAGGACCAGACGGATTCACAGCCGCATTCTACCAGAGGTACAAAGAGGAGCTGGTACCATTCCTTCTGAAACTATTCCAATCAAGAAAAAGAGGGAATCCTCCCTAACTCATTTTATGAGGCCAGCATCATCCTGATACCAAAGCCGGGCAGAGACACAACAAAAAAAGAGAATTTTAGACCAATATCCCTGATGAACAATGATGCAAAAATCCTCAATAAAATACTGGTAAACCGAATCCAGAAGCACATCAAAAAGCTTATCCACCAAGATCAAGTTGGCTTCATCCCTGGGATGCAAGGCTGGTTCAATATACGCAAATCAATAAATGTAATCCATCAGATAAACAGAGCCAAAGACAAAAACCACATGATTATCTCAATAGATGCAGAAAAGGCCTTTGACAAAATTCAACAGCAACTTCATGCTAAAAACTCTCAATAAACTAGGTATTGATGGAACGTATCTCAAAATAATAAGAGCTATTTATGACAAACCCATAGCCAATATCATACTGAATGGGCAAAAACTGGAAGCATTCCCTTTGAAAACTGGCACAAGACAAGGATGCCCTCTCTCACCACTCCTATTCAACACAATGTTGGAAGTTATGGCCCAGGCATTCAGGCAGGAGAAAGAAATAAGGGGTATTAAATTAGGAAAAGAGGAAGTCAAATTGTCCCTGTTTGCAGATGACATGATTGTATATCTAGAAAAACCCATCGTCTCATCCCAAAATCTCCTTAAGCTGATAAGCAACTTCAGCAAAGTCTCAGGATACAAAATCAATGTACAAAAATCACAAGCATTCCTATACACCAATAACAGACAGAGAGCCAAATCATAAGTGAACTCCCATTCACAATTGCTACAAAGAGAATAAAATACCTAGGAATCCAACTTACAAGAGATGTGAAGGACCTCTTCAAGGAGAACTACAAACCCCTGCTCCACTAAATAAAAGAGGGCACAAACAAATGGAAGAATATTCCATGCTCATGGATAGGAAGAATCAATATCGTGAAAATGGCCATACTACCCAAAGTAATTTATAGATTCAAGGGTATCCCCATCAAGCTACCAATGACTTTCTTCACAATGGAAAAAACTACTTTAAAGTTCATATGGAACCAAAAAAGAGCCCGCATTGCCAAGTCAATCCTAAGCCAAAAGAACAAAGCTGGAGGCATCATGCTACCTGACTTCAAACTATACTACAAGGCTACAGTAACCAAAACAGCATGGTACTGGTACCAAAACAGAGATATAGACCAATGGAACAGAACAGAGGCCTCAGAAATAACACCACACATCTAGACCCATCTGATCTTTGACAAACCTGACAAAAACAAGAAATGGAGAAACGATTCCCTATTTAATAAATGGTGCTGAGAAAACTGGCTAGCCATATGTAGAAACCTGAAACTGGATCCCTTCCTTACACCTTATACAAATTAATTCAAGATGGATTAAAGACTTAAATGTTAGACCTAAAACCATAAAAACCCTAGAAGAAAACCTAGGCAATATCATTCAGGACATAAGCATGGGCAAGGACTTCATGACTAAAACACCAAAACCAATGGCAACAAAAGCCAAAATTGACAAATGGGATCTAATTAAACTAAAAGAGCTTCTGCACAGCAAAAGAAACTACCATCAGAGTGAACAGGCAACCTACAGAATGGGAGAAAATTGTTGCAATCTACCCACCTGACAAAGGGCTAATATCCAGAATCTACAAAGAACTTAAACAAATTTAAAAGACAAAATGAAACAACCCCATCAAAAAGTGGGCAAAGGATATGAACAGACACTTTTCAAAAGAAGACATTTATGCAGCCAACAGACACATGAAAAAATGCTCCATCATCACTGGTCATCAGAGAAATGCAAATCAAAACCACAATGAGATACCATCTCACACCAGTTAGAATAGCGATCATTAAAAAGTCAGGAAACAACAGGTGCTGGAGAGGATGTGGAGAAATAGGAATGCTTTTACACTGTTAGTGGGAGTGTAAACTAGTTCAACCATTGTGGAAGACAGTGTGGCAATTCCTCAAGGATTTAGAGCTAGAAATACCATTCGACCCAGCAATCCCATTACTGGGTATATACCCAAAGGGTTATAAATCATGGTAGTATAAAGACACATGCACACGTATGCTTATTGCAGCACTGTTCACAATAGAGAAGACTTGGAACCAACCTAAATGCCCATCAATGATAGACTGGATAAAGAAAATGTGGCACATATACACCATGGAATACTATGCAGCCATAAAAAAGGATGAGTTCATGTCCTTTTTAGGGACTTGAATGAAGCTGGAAACCATCATTCTTAGCAAACTATCGCAAGGACAGAAAACCAAACACCACATTGTCCCTCATAGGTGGGAATTGAACAATGAGAACACTTGGATACAGGGAGGGGAACATCACACACTGGGGCCTGTTTTGGGATGGGAGGATGGGGGAGGGATAGCATTAGGAGAAATATCTAATGTAAATGATGAATTAATGAGTGCAGCAAACAAATATGGCACATGTATACATATGTAACAAACCTGCACGTACACATGTACCCTAGAACTTATTTTATATATATATATAACCTTATGTTATATGGGTTTCTGTTATAACACATCTAATTTAGTATATATTGTTGATTCATTAACATTGACTTCACAGGCAACAGCACTATGATTCATGCCTGAAAGAAGCTTCTCTAATGCATGGATTTTCTCCATAAGACACATCACAACCTTATTGCCCTTAGGAACACTAGGAAGCACTTCAGCAGTATGCTTGAGGACCATTTTAAACAATAAAATTACCAACAAAAAGCACAAAAATACAAAAATATGTGGCACTAAGTAGGAAGCAAAAAAGACACTTGTTTACAGTATGCAAACTGAAGAAAGAAGAAAGAGCATTAATTGCCTTGTCCTGCTTCAGCTGGGAACACGCACATTGGGCAAAATCAATTTTTACTGCTCTGTTCATGTTCTGGAATAACCATGAAATTGCCCCAACTATTGATTTTTCAGGTTACCAATTTTAGAAGGAAGGAAAATTTGTAAATAGAGTCTTAGGATAATGAATATCAACTGTATTTCATAAGAAACAAAATTATGTCTGACATAATGGAAAGCTTAGTGAGCATAGAGATTAGTAACCACATGGGTAAATCCAGAGAAATACTGATTATACAAGATAATCGTAATGTTTAATTTTGGAAATAAGAAGGCAGAACTAGCATACACAATGAAAATACAATACAGACAATGGAGCGACTGAAATTCAATATTTTAAAATCTTTGTATTATTCAGAAAGAAAACATTTCTGATTAAACTGACATTAAATAAACTACCCATGTTAAAATGTCAAGGGTACTGCTGAAGAAACAGTGTGTAATTTCCAAAACAATAAAGGAAGAAATGGAGTGAATCACTTAATAAATCCAAAAAGCAGCAAAAGAGAAGTGAATCACAAAGAAAACAGACCACACAGAAATTACACAATAAAAGGACAGAAATATCCCCAAAATGTCGGGATGGACTAAGAAAATATTAAAACAAATTACAATGATGTGCTTTAAACAGGACTTTAAGACATGAAGGCATAGAAAGGCTAGAGGTAAAAAGACAGAAAAAGTTATGCCCAGACAAATACTGTCCTAAAATAAGCAGCTACATCTTTATTAGTATCAATTAAAACAGACTACATAAAGCAGTATTATAATTTTTTAAGAGGGGTCACTATAAAATGATAAAAAGTACATTCATGAATTGATGAAATAATTATAGATTTCCGTATACTTCTAGCATAGCTTCAAAGTGTCTTTGTGTATGCATATTTCACACCGACAGAAATGAACAAGTCTTGGGAGATACTAATAAAACTCTTTCAGTTATCTAACAAAACTACATAAGGAGACAGAAGTATGAAAGACCCTATTAAGAAGTAGATTTTAATAATTATACAGAGAATTATGGCTAGTTATGCCCCAATAATTTGAGAATACACATCTTCCTCAAGTATATGAAAACTCATCATGCATTGGGTCATAAAGCAAATCTGATAAGAGATACCAGACAAATCCACTATCTAACCATTATTCAATAATTTGCTAATTGATATGTGAATTCTCTTCATGTTACAAAAAGAATGGATAAATGTTAGTATATTTCTACAATGAAAAACTATATAGAAGTGAAAATGAATATCATGAATGAATTCCAAATATCATTTTGATTAAAAAAGAAAATAGCAATATAATTCCACACATAAAATTTAGAAATATCTAATATATAGCTATATCTTAGGAATGTACATGTGGTAAAACATAAACACATGGAAATCATAAACATCAATGTTTAGATAGTGGTACTTTTGGTGGGAGAAGGAAGGTGAGTTGGTAATATTTTATTTCTTAAGCCTAGTGGTAGGTAACTGTGTTTGTTTTATTTCTTGTGGTTTTTAGGGAGATAAAGATTAAAATTACATAATTTTTAAAAATTATTCAAATAAAAGATTAGATTAAGAGCTTATGGTCCTTGTTCCATAAGATTGTATCTTCATTTTAAAAAGGAGGTTGTTTGAAAATTAAAAGAAAAAAAAAGCTCGTATTAAATATAAACAGATGTTCCTCAATGTACAATGAGGTTATGTTTAGATAAACCCACTGTAAGTTAAAAATATCCTAAGTTGAAAATCCATTTAGCACCTAACCTACTGAACATTGTAGCTTAGCCTAGCCTTCAAATGTGCTCAGAATACTTACATTAGCCTGCAGTTGGGCAAAGATCATCTAACACAAAGCCAATTATGTAATAAAGTGCTGAATATCTCATGTAATTTCTTGAATACTGTAATTTAGTGAATACTTGTTTAAATATACAGTATTCAATAAATTACATAAATATACTGTACAGTATTCAATAAATTATACATTATATAAAGAATGATTGGAATAATGGTTGTATGGGTACTCAAAATATGGTGTCTACTAAATTGCATATCACTTTCACACTATGGTAAAGTAAAACATTTGAAAGTAAATCGCTGCTAGAATATGGAGAACACTGTCAAGAATGTCTAACAATATTATTACTGAACATGTTTGTGCTTGATATAAATTTAATATAAAGTAGCAGCTTTTCAGGGCTCTGTTTTCACATATTCTTTTCCTAAACTTTATGTATACCGTTAAAATACGAATTTGAAGTTCATACAATGTCAGTAGCTACTTACTCTGAAATTCCTTTTATTTTGCATATAACATTATATACTTTTATGTACTTTACTATAACTCTGTTTACATGTCTAATTCTTCAACTAGACTATGGGTATCCTGGTAATAAGCATGAGTCCTAATCATCATTGTATCATCAGCCTAGTATAATGCTTAACAGAAGTGAAATATTCGATATCTTTAAGTAAAGGAATAGTAGAAAAGCGTTCTTGCAGTGTTATATGAGTTGTGGAGAAAAAAGCACCACTGATGCTGGGGAAGAAGACTCAGTTATACATTTAAATTTACAAACAAATTTATACCAAAAGAATGCTGTTTATTTGTGTTACATATTAGGATTCCACATACAATTTCATTCGAAATAAAAGGGCTCTGCTGCTGAAAGAGTTAGAAAACTAATGTCATAGATGTTCTGCAACATTTTTACTTCATGAACTGATATAATTAAAAGTACAAATATATCAGCACCAAAAATGTAGGAAGGAGAGTCTCAGAAGAAAGGGTAGCTCTTAAAACTGAGTACATTTAGCTTTGCAAAATAGATTACCCTTTTTAATTTTTCCCATTTTGACGTGATCATGAAACCTCATCACAGGCCAAAATATTGCATAGTATTTCAAATCTGGTTCATAACTCAATTCAGTAGCTGAATTGATGCTATTACTTTCCACATCAGCAGTCTATTTTCTCCACTTCAGCATAGAGAATCCTCACTTATTGTAGTATACATAGAGGATAGTTATTTGAACAGCAGACACTTGAATTTAAGGGAATCTCATATCCTGGTTTTAGAAACTACCCAATAGTTACAAGCAGGATTTAGACCTAGGGATGTTCTCATTTCTGGCTTACCACAGAAGATTCATCATCAGAGAAATGCTGGTGTCATAAGCTAACTGGGCTACATATACATATATGAATGTATTTGGCAGTGGTGCTTTGGGCATCCTTTGTTGCAAAATGAATTCCTCTATCTCAAAAGTAATTTTCCCCATGACTCAATGGATTATTATTCCTATTGCTGCCACTGCTGCCAACGTAAATGCTTTAATACCTTACTTAACCAATATTCTCAAGTATTACGGTGTTTCACATAAAGACATTTTAAGCTGTGGTTCAGGTTCAATTTTAAATGCCTAAACTTCTTTTTTTAAAAACTGGGAATACCTTAAAAATAATTTATGCATCCTTTGAGTAATATACAAAATGGTACATATTTTCCTAATCACTCAGAATCCATCTGATAGTTGTTAATAACTGTTATTTGATGTAACTGATAGTTTTCTGTTTCCTCCTTTGATGTCAGGCTGTCAATTGTCACTTCTATTGTTTGTATACCTATGTCTTCTAGCCCTCTCTCTTTCTCTCTCTCTCTCTCTCTCTCTGTTGTTAATATGAAGGTCTAAGAAATAATTAAAGATGGTAGATTTTGGAAAAAAATAAGTCAGTAAGTTCTGATTTATAATGACAGGTGGGCCAGAGAGCTCACATAGCTAGAGACAGAACTAGGGCAGTAACCCAGTCCTCTCATTCACAGTCACTATATTTTCAATACCTGATCTAGGTAGTAGGATTCTTAAATGGAGGTATTCACTTCCTTGGGTTAGATTTATTCAGCCCCTGTGGGGTTTAGCACATACCACTATGCTTGCTTTTCAGTTAATATAAACCATAACCCTGACTCTGAGAAACTCATTTCAAAGGTCTCCACTAATGGCATCAGGTTTCTTTCCTTGTCCTAAAATCCATGCAAAAGCAAAAAAACTACCTCACTTGGACCTTGAGATTGATAAATAAGGAAATCAATAAATAGCTGAACATTTAGATTTAAAATTTTCAAAAAGTATGAATTCCCTTCCTTCCAATTTTACAAAATCAAAATTTAAAATATTACATCATACAAATGTACCTTTTAAATGGGAATATATATGAAACAGACTTGTCTTCAAGAGAATCCAGGCTAGCCTTTCCCATAAAGTGATTGTGCAGATTCATATCTTTTTCAAACTCCTTTTAAAGCAAAACCCCAAGCAGACTATCAATATATAGAAAAAGTAGTTCTGCATAACCCATAGGACTCCATCAAACATAACTTAATTGTGCTGTAAGTTCTAGAGGCACTGCAGAAAATGAAGAGACTTCAGAGCCCAGCCTAGGTCGTTTACTCTATGCTTACAAGACCTGTGGCTTTCATAGCTTTAATTTCCTCTTCTATAAAATGGAGATAACATCATTTGTCTCCCAGTGCTGCTTTGAGGGTCATAGATAATGTATACAAAATCCTCAGCACAAAATTTGGCATATAGTAGTTCAATAAATGAGAGCTATTGTAATTACCTCCTTGTGACTTTGCTAAGTCACCTACATTAATTGGGTAATAATAAAAAGTCTGAATGTCTCTTTAAAACATTAATATAATTTCTTTTATTTGTAGTTACACTGTTGACAGAGAAAGTGTGGAAATCAGCTATGTCTTAGATCATTGCTTTGAAATCTAAATAAGAATCATTAGGGTTCAACATATTTATTGTACATATAGAAGGAAGCCTTGCTTTTAGAATTGAATGCAACTATTTTCCTGAATAAAAATTGTTATACTCAGTTTACCATAGAAATTCATAGTAGAAATATGTCCCCTCTGCCTCTCTGAAATGGATGGAAAAACACCAAGTGAAAATAAGTTATCCAAACATAGCATGGCAGAAGCTATTTTATTCCAAGTGTCAAAAGCAGGATTATGCAATCTCCTGGGTACACAGAAGTTGGATAAAAAGCAGGTAAGAGAAAGGAAATAAAAATGTTCCACTAGCAGCTGCCCTAGAATAAGGCAGCGGTACCAATACTATAGATTGTTTATTCATGCATTTGACAACAAGTGGCATTTTGCATCCAACTTTCCTCCTTTTCAGCTCACAGCATCTTAAGCATTCTTCGTATATTTAGGAGAAGTAGAGTTTGGGATCAGAGACTCACAGGAGGATTATCAGAATTGAAAGGAACTTTACAGATAATTTGTCAACCTCCTCATTTTACTGATGTGAAAACTGAAGTCCAGAGATGAATAACTGAGAAAAAATTGCTGAATACAAGAATAAGGAGGAATTCGAGTCCATCGCAACTCTTATTTCCCTCTTTGCATTTTAACTTTCATAGAGAATTGCTCAGAATTGGCCCTCAAATGGAGTCAAATGATGAACCATAAATAATCGTTATATTTAATACTTATTATAAAACATTTTACTGACTAGTCAGGCCATAAATTATAGGGCTACTGTCAAGTAAATTTTAAAAGCAAATTTGAAATATTAATATCTTAGTCAAAATACCATTTTTCAGCACTATCAAAGCCTCAGAGACTAAGAGTAATTAGTTCTGTTTTAGGATTTAGAGAGATTCAGAAGATTCAAAATGGGTAACATATTTATAAGGTAGCTGGCAATCTTTGCCTATAACACAGTTTCAGCTGTCTGGGTGACTACGGAAGGAGACAACACCAATCTAGAACATCCACCTCTCTACTTTCAGAATATGAACAGTACTTATTACCTACTTTGTTGGTTCTTAACCTTTTTCAGGTTAGAATCTCTTAGAGAAAGATGACAGCTATAGACAGTCTTCCCAAGAAAATGCATATGCTACCATACAAAATTTTGCACACAATTTCAAAGAGTTTAGCAAGTCCACAGTGGGATCAAGAATTGCTGTTCTACAATGAGAACATACGGGCACAGGGAGAGGAACATCACACACTGGGGCCTGTCAGGGGGTGGGGGGCAAGAGGAGGGATAGCATTAGAAGAAATACCTAATGTAGATGACGGGTTGATGGGTGCAGCAAACCACCATGGCACATGTATACCTATGTAACAAACCTGCACGTTCTGCACATGTATCCCAGAATTTAAAGGATAATTAAAAAAAAAAATGCTGTTCTAGCATTCATCTCAGTTAATATATGCTTCCTTGTATTGTTATTTATTCCCACCCATGTGTGTCCTGGCTTCACTAGATCAAAAGCTGCTCAAAGTTGGGGATGGATCTTATAACCCTCTATGTATCCATAGCCTAGGTGCATTGTTTAGCCCATGGTAGAGATTCAAATATATACTAATAATTAAATCTTAATAGAAGGTAACTTATTTTGTGCCCACTATGGGCCCAGTGCTGTTTAAGGAAATGAGGATTCAAAGATTATAAATATAAAAGCCATCCTTCAACAACTCACAGTGTAATGAAAGAGATAAATAAGTAAACATATGATTACAATGGGAGGCTTGGGGAGGCTACAGATGGTAAAACATGGGGAAAAGAGGACAGCATAGAAACTGGTGGGAACTGATACTCTCAAATTCCTAGTTTTGGAGGGGATGGTAGGTTAGAAGATTAGGAAGATGGAAAACTTCCTGTAAATGAAGCACGCTTGAGCTAAGTCCAACAACAACAAAATGAGTTATGAGTTACCCAGAAGAGAGGTAAAGCTGTAGAGAAGAAAAAAGAGAGAAAGCGAGCAAGAGAGAGCGACCGCGTGCGTGTCAGAGAGAGAAAGCTTGGACCAGAAAAGTATCCCTTACTTTTTTACTATTGTTTCATCCCTATAGTTAATCTAACCCTAGCCCCTAAACACCTTGTGTAAATATTGCTCCAAAGACAGTAGTCAAAATGATCATGCTAATCGAATTGTTCCAGCACAGTCTTCTTATATACTATAACAAAGGGATTTTTGTATTTATAAAGGTGACAAGTGTTACTCAAGATAGGGCTCAACTTATTTATGGAAGAGGGCTCTGAGTCCATATGTCATTCTCCTGTTCTATACTCCAAGAAAAAGGTCTGGACTGAACATATTCCACATAAATGAACCAAGAGACTTAATCACAGCCAGATGGTATGAGTCAAGTTAAAGCTCCTTTTTTTTTTTTTGGTAGACTGAGGGGAAGTTAATCGTTCACTTTTGTTGGGTATTAAACTATTGATAACAGTACCATTAACTTTGATTACAGTCAGGCATTCCTTTCAGTTGAAGAAAATTGGTCAGTATAATAGTTATCTTGTTACCAGAAATTACATAAGGTAGATTTAGACCAAAAATAACTTGATTAGAGTAGGAAACAAAAACTCCTTTAGAGCTATTACCTCAAATACTTCTAAAGGTTCTGGGAAAAGGGATACGATTTGTAATTTATTTCCTCATACTTAAAAGCACGTTCAAAACTTTACAATTTAATAAGCACTTCCATTTCATCTTCACAACAGCTTTATAAGGTTGGCAGGTCAGTTATGCATTACAGATGAGTAAACTTTGCAGGAGGCTATATGACCTGTCCTAACTCACAGGCTTAAGATAAACTGGGATTAGAAATTGACTTGA
Source organism: Pongo abelii (assembly GCF_028885655.2). Lineage (NCBI taxonomy): Eukaryota > Metazoa > Chordata > Mammalia > Primates > Hominidae > Pongo > Pongo abelii. Next base: position 85,535,313 of record NC_072008.2, read on the forward strand.
CTCATATTCCAGTGCTCTTCCCTTTATTATGCTAATACAACTACACTTCCTTTATTATCCTTTAAACTGTAGTGATAAGTAGGCCTTTTAGTCATCTACTATGTTGATGAAATGACCTATCGGTTCCCATCAAGGGTTCATATTTTATTCTCGGCCACTCCGACATATGATATAATGTTAACAATATTCTCAGTATGGCTTACATAATTCTTTCACCAAATGTCTTTCTATATTGTAGGCTTACCAACGAATGAAGCCAAAAGAGCTTTAACATGAGCTATCAAACAACTACTATTACTCACATTTTATTATTTTGCCAAGTTTCATTCAGTGGCAGTATACCAAGCTATTCTATTTTCCATAATACACACTCCTTGAAGAACAGGAATTACAACAACATTTCCGTTGTGAAAAACAATTTCATCCTTCAATTCAGGGCTTTAGACAGCTTGGTTCTAAACTCTGACTTCATGTCTTAAGTGGGAACACAGGTGCAATTGATGAATTTTATAGCTTTAGGGAACTATATGAGTTTCATGTGTTAAATCCTATCATTAAGCAAGCAATCATCTTAGTTTGGAGGCTTGGTGTTAAGCACTTTACCTCCTTACCGGTCACCTCCACCCAGGAAAAGAAGTGAAGTTCAACAAAAGCTATCTGCCCTAGTACTGCACTCAAAACCTACACCTACACCCTAAACCTCTGGCAAACTCCTGTTGCCTTGCCTCTGTTCTCGCACAGTTTCCCAACAATTTCAAAGAGGACGAATTCACTAAAGGACAGGTGACAGAAGCTCTCACAGTGGGAAGGCTCGCGCTCTAAATCTCAAACCAGTGCGGCGACTCCCCTGACCATTCCCTAAAGCAGTCCCACCTCCCCTGATTCTAGGATGGCAGCGAGTCCCAGGAAAAAAAAAAAAACAGAAAAACTAAAACCAAGCTGCTGGGCTGCTGGAGCCCACCAATCGGTGCCAGCGCTCTCACCCCTCCACAGCTAGACCAAAAAGGTCACTACCAGGCACCGCCCAGGGTCCCAACCTCTGCCCTCCCCCCCTTTCCCTATGCCCTAAGAGCAGCTTTTCAAACAGGAAAGGATACTCCCCATATTCGACATGGTCCCACGACTTTTCTCGGGAGGCGAGTGCCCGGGGCAGCAGCACGAGTGGGATGGGAGGGCGCCCGGAGTCTGCGCTAGTCCTGAATAGCCGGCACACGCAGCTACTAGGTTTGCAATCCCGTTTCCTGTTTCTGCTCCTGGACCGAGGGGGCGGGGCCGGGTGCCTCCGAGGGGCGGGGCTGGTGCAACTCCAAAATGGCTGCCGCGGGGAGCGGCGGTTAGGACGCGTTCCAGTCGCTTGGGGGCGTTGGGGGGCTCGAGGGCAAGAGGTTACGCGCCCCAGCTCCCACCTTGGGTCCTTCGCCTGCACCCAGTCTAACCTGGCACCTAAAGGTTTCGTCACCTAGCCAACCTTCTAGTTCTTTCTTTTGTCCTACTCCAAAGTCTTCTTAACCTTCCGCCCCACCTCTTTCCTCAGATTTCACTCTATCCTTGGCCCCTCACCATTGTCTCAGAGTTTAAGCCTTAACGGATGAAGGAAAAAGGTATAGGGCTTTTAACGTATTTCTCAAACAATTATAGTCGTATAAAATAAGGGCCTAAGGGATAGCGCGGCTGGTAAATTTGAAGTGTGAAGTTCACTTATGGCGTTAAAAAGCTTCGTGATCCTTAAAGTTGTAGGCTAGGCTTAATAGGTAAAGTTTATGTGAAATATGTATTCGCACTAACTTTTTTTTTCTCATAGATATATAAGATACGAAAATTACTACAAAGTCTATAATGTGCAAGGAGGTTAAGTGAAATACTAGATAGTAATTGGCGTTTTATATGTGACATGAAAATGTTCCAAAGTTATTAGACACTATGGATTTGTGGAAAGGAAGGGCATCCTGGGAATTGTCGATTCATTTCAATTCAAAACCCTTGGAAATTCCAAGGAAAACTGAGATTTTGCTTTGGGGAAAACAATTAGTATACTCTCTTACCAAGGAATTTAACAAGTTTGACGATTTTTTTTCCCATCTTTAGTGTTTCAATATATAGGGGAAATAAGCATCTAATTGGATAAGCTTCTTTTTATCTTTGTTTCTTTTTGAAACAAACATGGATCTAAAAACCACTGTTTTACTCTTTAGTGTTAATGTAATTGGTGGTAGGCTTCAGACTGTTACCCTAATTACAAACCTTCGATGCTGGAAAAACAAACCTTTTAAAATACAAGGTTCTAGGAAAGTACAACCTGGAAATCACTTCAGTAGGTGAAACTGTATAAAGATTGCTTTATTGTTGATGTCCCTATATATTTGAGAATTAAGACTTACTTTACAGAAACAGATAAAACTTAGCAGATTTCATCATTGTTTGATCAGTTTCTATACTAGATAAACAGTTGTATTTCGCTGTTGGAGAACTTCTTTTGGTATAAAGATAAAAAACATTAAAAAAAAGATTTTCCCTGGACTCTTAGTATTTTTTTAATGCAGCTATTTCAAAAAAATCCATATATAGACCAGAACAATCCACTAAAGCTAAAGCATTTCCAAGTTTCATATAAAGTTCCTAGACTTATATGTAGCTAAGCTATAAGAATAAGCCTTTTTAAAAAAGTGTTTTGAAAATGTTTTGTGGAATTTCTTAAGGAAAAGGTCTTTAGGATAGGATCAGTTTTTTAGTAAAATTAAAATCTGAATATATTAGTTGTTAGGGTATTTGTTGTTGATGTCCGCCTTAAGTAAAAAACGAATCGTAGCCTGTGCTGACCACTTAGAAAATTAAGAAGTGGTTTTTGTTTTTGTGAGTTCCAAACTAAATTTGACTCCAAAAATTTCCCTCTTGTTTTTTCTTAGATATCTGATTTCTTAAAGTGAGGTTTATATTTTTCTTAAAACTTAGGCACAGGAATAGCATTATTTATTTAAAGTACATGTGTATTCATTTATAACTGTTGTTGTTAAAAGCAACAAACAAATCCGTTAAAGTAAAACTTTTTATTATAGAGAAAATATAAAAAGGAAAGAAAATATAACATTTTAGTTGTATATTAAATATTGAATACCTATAAAATATTTATAAAATGTGTGTACAAAATAAAAGCAATATTACAAATATATACTTGTGAACTATCACCCAATTTAAACAAAAGGATATTATACCCTTTAAGTTCCCTTATGTACTCCTTTCTAATCATATTTATTTTCTTCATTTTTAGAGGCAGCTGCTGTCTTGAATTTATGTATAATTTTTGTTTTATAGTTGTACTATAGTATTTGCATCTCTAACCAACATATCCTTTAGTGCTGCCTATTTTTTAATTTTGTATACATGAAATGATACTGCTTTTCTTCTGTGATTTTTGTAACTCATAATGTTCCTCAACCAGGTTATTGTGCATAGGTATGGCTCGCTTATTCATTTTCACTGCTCTAGAGTTTTCCACCATATGAATATATTGTAATTTATCTGTTCTGGTGATGGACATTTGGGTCGTTTCCCCTAAATATGTTAGGATGAAATCTTGATATGCTTATTTTATCATAGTAATGATTAAGGTTAACTTTTAAAAATCCAAATGTCATCTTTAAAAATATAGTTTTCCTTTTTTTTTTTTTGGAGTTGGAGTCTCGCTCTGTCGCCCAGGCTGGAGTGCAGTGCAATCTTGGCTCGCTGCAACTTCTGCTTCCCGGGTTCAAGAGATTCTCCTGCCTCAGCCTCCCGAGTAGCTGGGACTACAGGCCCACGCCGCCACACCCGGCTCATTTTTTGTATTTTAGTAGAGACGGGGTTTCACCGTGTTGCCCAGGCTAGTCTCAAACTCCTGAGCTCAGGCAATCCACCTGCCTCGGCCTCCCAAAGTGCTAGGATTACAGGCTTGATAATTTTCCTCTTTCACTGTAGGCACAATTATTCATTCTTTATTATATTTATTCAGATTTTTTGTTTTGGATTACCTTACATCTTGGCTTTGTTTCTTCCTGTCTACCAGATTTAGCAATACCTTCTACCCTGTTTCACCTAAATAGGCTGCTACCTTTTTCTCCTTTCACCGTTAGAACACGGCTACAATGGTAGAGACAATAGATGTAGGATCTTCCAAATTGTTCTTTGGGGACCTAATTAACTCTACTTATGAAAGCTTAGCTAAAGTAACATCAGTCACATACTGATAAATCAGATATGGCGGATACTTAGAAGGTGTGGATTTGACTGGGGTAATTGAGATGTAAAGAACCAATACAGTATCTTAACTCAGCAGCTATTGAACATGTTAAAACTTGACATGAGCAAAAGTAATGTGGAATATTGTAATTCCTCAGTAAATTGAGTAATTTTTTTATGATTAATTATGCTTAGTTCTCTAAATGTTTTGAACCCAGTGTGTTACAGAGAACAAACTTTGTTTAAGTTAAAAACATTTATGAAACAATTCCAGTTAAGATTCTAAGCCACTTAATTTTTAATATTATGATTGTTTTGTGTTAACACATTTTTTGTTGTCTTCTAACAAATGATTTTAAGATAATCAGAAAATTAAATGGTACTTGACAAACTCCCATTGAAGTAAAAAGAGTTCACTAGAAATGAAGAGAGCATAGTGTCATATTTCTCACACTTTGATGTCTTTGTTAAAAATGCAGATGACTGGGCCTCACTTCTGCAGATTCTGATAGAGTAAATTTGCAGTGAGATCCAGGAATCTGTGTTTTGCTTTTGTTTGCATAATGGAAATAAGTATTATAGAATTATACAAATCATTTATTGCATAAAATAGCTTAACTGGGCTGAAACTTAATAGTTTACAGAATGTCTCGTATACATCATTTCATTTGATACCTAAAGTAATCTGAGGTAATCTGGCCAGGCATTATCCTTTATTTTTAACCAATTAGAAAAACAACAAAAAATCCCAAAACAAACACAGCAACAACAACAAAAACAGAAGCTCAGAGAGATTATTTGGTTTGCCTAGGTATTCAACCTAGGTCTTCTTGATTCCCAATGCAGTACTTTTGAATGTGTGTAGCAGACAGGCAAAGCAGAACCACAAATAAGACCTGCTTTCATAGCTCAGGTGCCCATTTAGTGTAAGAGTAAAATGAGGACTTATTCTAGCTGACTGGCAATCTTTCTAGTTTGTATATGAAGAAATAGACTCAGTTTCCAAAAATTTGAGAGAGGTGGAAACTGAAGTTCTTTCCTACTTATAATAGAAAAACTATTTTTTCCTCCTGGGCAGGCAGAGTACACTTTGCTGGTTTCATAGTTCTGGTGTTTTACGTTTAATTTGAACATTAGCCTAGCCTAGAACTCTTCAAGTGACAAGTAAAAAGATTAGAGCTACAGAAGAGGTAAAGCACTACTAACAGAAGCAAATAGATGATATTGTAGGGAACAGAAGCTTAAAGACAAGACAAGTGGGTTTTAGTGGTGGTCACAGGTGACCTGAAAAACTATCCAGTTCATAATTTGGAAGTGACAGATAAACATAAGGAGACAAGATGAGAAGCTGAATGTAGGATTTAAATGAATAGAATAAAATGAAAAAAAAAGTCTTGGAAAATTAGAAAAAATAAATCTACATGTTTACTGTTTCTCAAAGTGCTAATATTTGATCTTTATTTTAATAATAAATGTCACATTTGGTGATTATAATATATAGTTATCAGAAATATATATATATATATGTAGAGAGAGAGAGAGAGAGAGTTATCAAAAAGATTGTTTCTCTAAAAATCTTTGATTTTAACAGAATATCCGAGACTTATAATTTCTCTTTGACTGGAAACCTTTTCAAAACTTGAATAATAAAAATGAAGTTTTATTATTCCTTGAGTTGATTGATTATTATTATGGTAGGAAATAATAAAACATTTGCTATTATTACAGATGCTTTAGGGATAATTCCAAATTAGGTTTGAGAATTGTAAGATTCGAAAATTCTTTAAGCATAGTGCTCAGAAAACTCATTTTTAATAAACATTTTCCTTATCTCTATGATTTTACTATCCAAGAGCTGTTTGAAAAAAAACTCTTAAGGGAAGAAAAAGCAAAAAGAAGAGACTTATCAGAAGGGCAGGTGAGGGCAAGGTTAAAAACAAAGCAAAACAAAAAAAGCTCTCTTAAAGGACTATACTACTCTGCACTCCTGTATCCCATTTTACTGACCATAGAACCTACACATTTAATTCTAGATATGGCTTTTATTTACTGTTACTTTCTTACTACTCTTCATTCTAGATTGATTCTCGAGTCTCTAATCCAAAATCTGTCAAAGTCATGGTTCTTACTACTTTACCTGGTAATTGGTTAGAACAGAGCGTAGCATGCTTTGTAAATTTCTCAACTTCTCTATGTTTTATTACCCACATTCTATGATTTTTGAATATTTTTTCTAAAATTTGCAATAGTATGTACCAAAATTCTCACCTCTAGATCATAGTTTCTCAAGCAGAACTGTAGATATTTCGGTCTGGACAATGTTTTGAGGAGACTGTCCTGTGCAGTGTAATACTTAGCAGCATCTCTGACCTCTACTCCCCAAATGCCAATAGCACCTTCTTTCCCAAGTTTTGACAGCCAAAAATGTTTCCAGACATTGCCAAATATCCTTTGAATCACTCCCAGATAACCATTTATCTAGCTATAGAATTATCTAATGCTGCCTTTACATTAAACCAACAGACAAATGATGACAATAGCAACAGAAATATCTTTCAGCCCACTCTTTTTCAGGATTAGCCACAGCAAGAGCAAAACAACAACATCATTCCTAGCTTTTGAACCAGTTTTCTAAAGTTGGTAAAATATGAATCCAATACTTTGAAGTCATTGTAAAAATTTTCACTTTGGAGGCAGTGGAAAGAACAGGGCATTTGGAATCATTCATTTGTGACTATGCACATTTGCAAAAATTCTCTAAAGTATTTACCAGAAGTGGGATTACTGAGACACAGGGTAGAAATAGCCATTTTACTGTAAATAAAATAAATACTATTTTATATGTTAAAAGATTTTATATATTGCAAATGATGATTCAGAAAGGAGTTAAATTAGCATACATCTTACGGAAAAGCTGGCTTTTATATGGGATTTGTGCCTTAAAAGTCAGACATGACTGCTTATTTCAAAAACAGTTCAATGAAATATTGATTGCCTACTGTGTGCTCAGCATTGCTCATCTGACATATCAGAAACAGAATACTGAGCTGGATAGACTATGGGTCTGATCCAAAATGATTTTTATTATGTTCTTGTTCAGTCAAAAGGAAATATTATTTACAGGACAAGATCAGTGTATAAGGCAAAAGTCCATAAAGCATATCAAGTTAAATTCCTATCTGATTTGCATAGCTAGCTCTGATCTAGGTTGGTAATATGCTTTTATCCTCTCTGAACCTCAGAATTGTAAAAACCATTGTTTGTCAGTTGTAGCTGAGGTATACTGAAAATAATTCTTTTCTTAAAATGTGTATTGGGTAAGGCATGTGAAGATATATAGAGAAAAAATACATATCATTTAACCTACCATGTAACTAGAATAAAAGAAACATTCAATTAAAAGATAAATTCAAAAGAAGAATTTATTTAAAAAAAAAAGGAACTGTAAGAACTATAAGTCAATCTCATGGGTACCCTTGGCCTTAGATGACAGCAACTTACTCAAATGATACTTATCAGACTTTTCATAGAACTTTACATTAAGATGTTCACTTTCACTGCAACATTTCTCAATTTCCATATTTGGCCCAAAAACCGTACAATTTTGTTTCATGAATGATTGTGTGTCTAAGCTGCCTGAAAACAAGACAGTGAGAGTCTATGGTAACTGAGCTCAACTGACCCATTTCTAAGTCAGGTCCTAAACTGAAGCTTAATGAGAATGAGGCAATGATCCAGACTATATAGAAATTAATAACTTTCTATTTCTTTTTTATTCAGATTAATTATTTGTGAAAAGAAATTATCTAACACTTCTCATCTATCTAACTGGAGTTTCACTAGCTGGAGGTAAGATAAAAAGGTTAGAGAGAAATAAATTTTTAAATTGGAGGAATAATGAGGGATTATTTAACTTGTTAAAGACCATACATCAGATTAGTGTGAATTAACCCTTTCATTTTTTATTTTAGCTTTTAGACAACCCATAATTCAAGATGTATTTATGAACACGGTAGAAAAGAGTATCTTGAAAATTCTCTTTGACAATTACGTTAATAAATAATGTATGATTTCAATAAGCAGTTGTTCAAATTTGGAGAGAGAGAAAAGATTATGTACATGTATTTGGCAAGCATATTCTCTATTATATGATTTCTGCTTTTGTCTGTCTTTTGTTTAAACCACTAGCATTTTTTTCTGTTAGTTTCTCATTTCTTATTAGTCTATCTTTATTATTTTTTTTTTACAAATTACCATATTCATCCTCATTACAAGTCTCTGGAAACTTTTAAGTCAACTTTATAAAGGAAACTCTAGTTCAACCTATTTTCTATACTTTACACCCAGAATAGGATCTACAGGAATTCACTGACTGCAGTACAATTAAGATGAAGATTTAGTTAATAGTCTCATATTATACAAATGCAGCTCATACCAGGTACAGGAGTGCATTCATGCTCAGATATTACATGTTTCTTGATATTTGCTAGAAGCCTATTAACTTCTCACAAAGTGCCATCTAGAAATTTCGTATTGAACATTCAGAGTGGTGCAGTCACTGTGGCATCCCCTAGTAAACAACTTTGGTTAAAACATAAATTGTTATTATATTTTAATATATGTGCCTTATTTCTTTAATTAGTTATAACTTTCTTTAGGACCAGGTCATTTTATTTATTTATTTTTTTTTTTTTTTGTCTGAGATGGAATTTCACTCTTGTCGCCCTGGCTGGAGTGCAGTGGCACGATCTCGGCCCACCGCAACCTCCGCCTCCTGGGTTTAAGCGATTCTCCTGCCTCAGCCTCCCGAGTAGCTGGGATTACAGACATGCACCACCACGCCCAGCTGATTTTTTTGTATTTTTAGTAGAGACGGAGTTTCTCCATGTTGGTCATGCTGGTCTTGAACTCCCGACCTCAGGTGATCTGCCCACCTTGGCCTCCCAAAGTGCTGGGATTACAGGCATGAGCCACCGCGCCCAGCCCATTTTATTTCTTATATGACTTTGGACATCTGGAACCAACAGAACTCCTGGCAAATAGTTTAAACTTTGTATACTTTTAATGGTTTATTTTTTTAATTAGTCACCTTTTATTTTAGGTTCAGGGGGAACATGTGCAGATTTGTTACATGGGTAAATAGCAAGTTGCTGGGGTTTGGTATACAAATTATTTTGTTACCTGGTAGAGTGAACATAGTACCCAATAGTTACTTTTTTGAATCTCAGTCTCCTTCCACCCTCCTCCCTCAATAGGCCCTGGTGTCTGTTTTTCCCCTCTGAATCAATGGGTACTCAAGGTTTAGTTCCCATTTATGAGTGAGAACATGTGGTATTTGATTTTCTTTTCCTGAATTAATTCACTTAGGATAATGGTCTCAAGATGCATCTATGTTGCTGCAAAGGACATGATTTTGTTCTTTCTTATGGCTGTGTAACATTCCATGGTGTATATGTACCACATTTTCTTTATCTAGTTCTCCGTTGATGGGTACCTGAGTTGATTCCATCTCTTTGCTGTTGTGAATAGTGTTGTAGTTAACATATGAGTGCATGTGTCATTTTGGTAGAACAATTTATATTTCTTTGGGTGTATACCCAGTGATGAGATTGCTGGGTCAAATGGTAGTTCTGTGTTAAAGTTTTTTGAGAAATCTCTAAACTGCTTTCCACAGTGGCTGAACTAATTTACATTCCCACCAGCAGTATATAAGCATTCCCTTTTCTCTGCAAACTCACCAACATCTGTTATTTTTTGATTTTTTTAATAATAGCCATACTGACTGGCTTGAGATGGTATATCTTATGGTTTTGATTTGCATTTCTCTGATGATTAATGAAGATGAGCATTTTTCTTATGCTTGTTGACCATATATGTGTCTTCTTTTTTTCTTGATAATACTTTAGTTGAATTGTCACAAGGTTATTGAACTTCAATAACTTTGATATTCATGGATCATAGCAGAACTGGTAGTGCTTAGTAATGTTCCATGAGTAGCACTGTTCTAGGTTAAGCACACATTTCAAAAAGAAGTTTCAATAAACAATTTCTTAAATAATATTAAGAATGGAAATGTTATATTCTCAATTAAATATTATTACCTGTTTGCTTAAGAGACCCCTTCCCAAGCAAAAGATTAATTTAGATACTTTGAAGCCTGTGAACACTAATTTTAACCCAAGTTAGTTTCCAGTGCTTTCGTTCATAGCACAAACTCACTCAATGTCAGTACCTCTTATATTTGCTCTTACACTTAGAAGATCTAGGTCTTTACCTATAAGCACAGAAAGAATAAAGAACACTCACTTTTAAAAACAGAATTACTCTCAATAAAATAATGTTTATTTATGAGTGCTAGTACTCAGAAATGGTGACAGTTTAAGAAACTAGCTGCTGCTTCAAAGGATGGTCAGAAAAGTTGGAACATTTTTTATTCTTGTTACTTCCCCTTACACCTTTATATAGTTCTTTGTCATATGTCTAGTTTTTCTTGCTATATCCTATATCCCTATATCCCTATATATCCTATATCCCTATGTCCCTAAATCATCAGAGATTCCAGAGATTCCTTCCAGTTTTGCTTGAGAGTCCCTTTGTAAAATGCCAGACCATTTCCCCTTTGTCCTCACCTCTTCATCTTGACTTCCTTAGAACTTAATTCCTAAGGGTTTCTTGAAAGATCCACCAAACATTCCAGTAGGTCTTCTAACTGGCAAATTCCTTTTGGAGTGCAGACTATTTGACCTGAGACATCTTTCTTCATCACCTGGGGTCACAATCCAGGTGCATATTGGAGGTGAGGAGTTACGACATAATGATGAGGAGTCTGCCTAGCATATCATCACTGTGATAAAGCGGGAAAGGTACTCCCAGGGATTACCCTATTAGCATCGCTGCCTTACTTGTCCCACTTTAATTTTTTAAACATATGAGTGATTGTTGATAGAAGGATTCCCTTTTTCCTGCATATTCTCTGGAGCAATAGAAACTAGGATATCCATTTATCATTTTGTCTTCAAGCCCTCTCTGTAGCAAATCTTGGCTCTCTCTTTAGCCAACTTAGCTTCTCCTCTTTTCCTTCTATTGCCAGAGTTGCCTGGTCAGAGCTTACAATGGTAATCTGCAAGGTTTCCATAAGGGTCCCTTTTGTCCTTGCTCTAATTCTCTTGTCACTCTGGCTTTCACCATGACCAAACTGTGAAGAAAGACCATTTTGTCCTAATCCAGTGTCTTCCTTGCCTTTTTACGTCCTCCCTCCCCAGTTATTGAGAAGTAACTCCTACATTTTTCATTCCTATTCTTGTCCATTTAATAACCCTGTGTATAGATCTGTTATACTCTTCATTTGACTGAGCCTGGCAATCACTGAACAGTTATAACCCTTCAAGAATTGTCATTTAAATGGAATCATACAGCATGTAATGTTATGTGACTGGCTTCTTTAACTCAGCATAATGCCTTTGGGATTCATCTATAGGTGGTTCACTGTATAAAAAGTGTATTCTTTTTTATTACTGAGTAGTATCCTATTATATGAATGTACCAAGTTTGTTTGTCCATACACCTGCTGAAAGATATTTCAGTTATTCCCAAATATCTTTGGGATATTTACAAATATAACTGCTGTGTATATTGATATACCAACAGCCAGGTGTGAGATTGCTGGGGCATGTGATAAGTGTGCTTAACTTTTTAAGAAACTTCAAAACTGTTTTCTGGAGTTGTGGTACCATCTTGCATTCTTACCAGCACTATACAAGAGTTCTACTTGCCACATACCTTCACTGGCACTGAGTATTGTCATTATCTTTTATTTTAGCTATTCTTATAGGTATGTGCTTGTATCTCATCACGTTTTTCATTTGCATTTATCTAAAGGCTCATGATAGTGCACAGCTTTAATGTGCTTGTCATATTTATATCATGTTTAGTCAAGTGTCTGTTGATTATTTTGTTTACTTTTTTGTTTTTTACTTTAAGTTCTGGGATACATGTGCTGAATGTACAGGTTTGTTACATAGGTATACATGTGCCAAGGTGGTTTGCTGCACCTATCAACTCTTCATCTCGGTTTTCAGCCCTGCATGCATTAGGTATTTGTCCTAATGCTCTCCCTCCCCTTTCCCCCCAGACCTCGACAGGCCCTGGTGTGTGATGTTCCCCTCCCTGTGTCCATGTGTTCTCATTGTTCAGCTCCCACTTATGAGTGAGAACATGAGGTGTTTGGTTTTCTCTTCCTGTGTTAGTTTGCAAGGATGATGGTTTCCAGCTTCATCCATGGCCGTGCAAAGGAAATTAACTCATTCGTTTTATGGCTGCATAGTATTCCACAGTGTATATGGGCCACATTTTCTTTATCCAGTATATCATTGATGGGCATTTGGGTTGGTTCCAAGTCTTTGCTATTGTAAATATTGCTGCAATAAACATATGTGTGCATGTTTCTTTATAGTAGAATGATTTATAATCCTGTGGGTATATACCCAGTAATGGTATTGGTGGGTCAAATGGTGGTATTCCTGGTTCTAGATCCTTGAGGAATTGCCACACTGTCTTCCACAGTGGTTGAACTAATTTACACTCCCACCAACAGTGTAAAAGCATTCCTATTTCTCCACATCCTTACCAGCATCTGTTGTTTCCAAACTTTTTAATGATCACCATTCTAACTGGTGTGAGATGTTATCTCATTGTGGTTTTTATTTGCATTTATCTAATAACCAGTGATGATGAGCTTTTTTTCATATGTTTGTTAGCCACATAAATGTCTTCTTTTGAGAAGTGTCTGTTCATATCCTTCACCCACTTTTTGATGGGGTTGTTTGGTTTTTTTCTTGTAAATTTGTTTAAGTTCCTTGTAGACTCTGGATATTAGACCTTTGTCAGATGGATAGATTGCAAAAATTTTCTCCCATTCTGTAGGTTGCCTGTTCAAGCAGATGATAGTTTCTTTTGCTGAGCAGAAGCTCTTTAGTTTAATTAGATCTCATTTTTCAATTTTGGCTTTTGTTGCAATTGCTTTAGGTGTTTTAGTCATGAAGTCTTTGCCCATGCCTACGTCCTAAATGGTATCTCCTAGGTTTTCTTCTATGGTTTTTATAGTTTCAGGTTTTACATTTAAGTCTTTAATACATCTTGAGTTAATATTTGTGTAATGTGTAAGGAAGGGGTCTGGTTTCTGTTTTCTGCATGTGGCTAGCCAGTTTTCCCAGCACCATTTCTTAAATAGGGAATCCTTTCCCCATTGCTTGTTTTTCTCAGATTTGTTGAAGATAACATGGTTGTAGATGTGTGGTGTTATTTCTGAGGCCTCTGTTCTATTCCATTGGTCTATGTGTCTGTTTTGGCACCAGTATCATGCTGTTTTGGTTACTGTAGCCTTGTATAGTTTGAAGTCAGGTAGCGTGATGCCTATAGCGTTGCTCTTTTTGCTTAAGATGGTCTTGGCTCTTTTTTGGTTCCATATGAAATTTAATGTAGTTTTTTCTAATTCTGTGAAGAAAGTCAATGGTAGCTTGATGGGGATACCCTTGAATCTATAAATTACTTTGGGCAGTATGGCCATTTTCATGATATTGATTCTTCCTATCCATGAGCATGGAATGTTTTTCCATTTGTTTGTGTCCTCTCTTATTTCCTTGAGCAGTGGTTTATAGTTCTTGAAGAGGTCCTTCACATCCCTTGTAAGTTGTATTCCTAGGTATTTTATTCTCTTGGTAGCAATTGTGAATGGGAGTTCACTCATGATTTGGCTCTCTATTTGTCTGTTATTGGTGTATAAGAATGCTTGTGATTTTTGCACATTGATTTTGTATCCTGAGACTTTGCTGCACTTGTTTATCAGCTTAAGGAGATTTTGGGCTGAGACAGTGGGGTTTTCTAAATATAAAATCATGTCATCTGCAAACCAAGACAATTTGACTTCCCCTCTTCCTATTTGAATGCTCTTTATTTCTTTCTCTTGCATGATTGCTCTGGCCGGAACTTCCAATACTATGTTGAATGGGAGTGGTGAGAGAGGGCATCATTGTCTTGTGCCGGTTTTCAAAGTGAATGCTTCCAGCTTTTGCCCATTCAGTATGATATTGGCTATGGGTTCGTTAGAAATAGCTCTTATTATTTTGAGATATGTTCCATCAATACCAAGTTTACTGAGAGTTTTTAACATGAAGTCGTGTTGAATTTTATTGAAGTCCTTTTCTGCATCTATTGAGATAATCATGTGGTTTTTGTCATTGGTTCTGTTTATGCGTTGGATTACTTTTATTGATTTATGTATGTTGAATCAGCCTTGAATCCCAGGGATGAAGCCATCTTGATTGTGGTGGATAAGCTTTTTGATGTGCAGCTGGATTCGGTTTGCCAATATTTTATTGAGGATTTTCGCATCTATGTTCATCAACGATACTGTCTTGAAATTTTTTTGTTGTTGTGTCTCTACCAGATTTTGGAATCAGGATGATGCTGGCCTCATAAAATGAGTTAGTGGGGAGTCCCTCTTTTTCTGTTGTTTAGAATAGTTTCAGAAGGAATGGTATCAGCTCCTCTTTGTACCTCTGGTAGAATTCGGCTGTTATTCTGTCTGGTCCTGGGCTTTTTTTGGTTGGTAGGCTATTAATTACTGCCTCAATTACAGAACTTGTTATTGGTCTATTCAGGGATTCGACTTCTTCCTGGTTTAGTCTGGGAATGGTGTATGTGTTCAAGAATTTATCCATTGCTTCTAGATTTTCTAGTTTATTTGCATAGAGGTGTGTATAGTATTATCTGATGGTAGTTTGTATTACTGTGAGATCAGTGGTGTTTCCCCTTTATAATTTTTTATCGTGTCTGTTTGATTCTTCTCTCTTTTCTTCTTTGTTAGTCTGGCTAGTGGTCTATTTTGTTAATCTTTTTTAAAAAAACAAGCTCCTGGAATCATTGATTTTTTTTGAAGGGTTTCTCGTGTCTCTATCTCCTTCAGTTCTGCTCTGATCTTAGCTATTTCTTGTCTTCTGCTAGCTCTTAAATTTGTTTGCTCTTGCTTCTCTAGTTCTTTCAATTGTGACATTAGGGTGTCGATATTAGACCTTTCCTGCTTTCTGATGTGGGCATTTAGTACTTTAAATTTCCCTCTCAACACTGCTTTACCTGTGTCCCAGAGATTTAGGTACATTGTCTCTTTGTTCTCGTTGGTTTCAAAGAACTGAATTATTTTTGCCTTAATTTCATTATTTACCCTATAGTCATTCAGGAGCAGGTTGTTCAGTTTCCATGTAGTTGTGCAGTTTTGAGTAAGTTTCTTAATCCTGAGTTCTAATTTGATTGCACTGTGGTCTGAGAGGCTGTTACGATTTCTGTTCTTTTGCATTTGCTGAGGAGTGTTTTACTTCCAATTATGTGGATGATTTTAGAATAAGTGCTATGTGATTCTGAGAAGAATGTATATTCTGTTGATTTGGGGTGGAGAGTTCTGTAGATGTCTACTAGGTCTGCTTGGTCCAGAGCTGAGTTCAAGTCCTGAATATCCTTGTTAATTTTCTGTCTTGTTGATCTGCCTAATATTGACAGTGGGGCATTAAAGTCTCCCACTATTATTGTGTGGGAGTCTAAGTCTCTTTGTAGTTCTCTAAGAACTTGTTTTATGAATCCAGTTGCTCCTGTATTGGGTGCATATTTATTTAGGTTAGTTAGCTTTTCTTGTTGCATTGATCCCTTTACCGTTACATAATGCCCTTCTTTGTCTTTTTTTATCTTTGTTGGTTTAAAGTCTGTTTTATCACAGGCTACTATTGCCACCCCTGCTTTTTTTTGTTTTCCATTTGCTTAATAAATATTCCCCCATCCCCTTATTTTGAGCCTATCTGTGTCTTTGCACGTCAGATGGGTCTCCCGAATATAGCACACCGATGGGTCTTGTCTCTTTATCCAATTTGGCAGTTTGTGTCTTTTAATTGGGGCATTTAGTCCATTTACATTTAAGGTTAATATTGTTATTTGTGAATTTGATCCTGTCATCATGATACTAGCTGATTATTTTGCACGTTAGTTGATGCAGGTTCTTCATAGTGTCATTAGTCTTTATATTTTGGCTTGTTTTTGCAGTTGCTGGTACTGGTTTTTCCTTTCCGTATTTAGTGCTTCCTTCAGGAGCTCTTGTATGTCAAGTCTGGTGGTGACAAAATCCCTCAGCATTTGCTGTCTGCAAAGGATTTTATTTCTTCTTCACTTATGAAACTTAGTTTGGCTGGATATTAAATTCTGGGTTGAAAATTCTTTAAGAATGTTGAATATTGGCCTCCATTCTCTTCTAGTTTGTAGGGTTTCTGCAGAGAGATCCAC
Source organism: Pongo abelii (assembly GCF_028885655.2). Classification (NCBI taxonomy): domain Eukaryota; kingdom Metazoa; phylum Chordata; class Mammalia; order Primates; family Hominidae; genus Pongo; species Pongo abelii. The sequence goes on from NC_072008.2 coordinate 85,551,846, forward strand.
TGTTAGTCTGATGGGCGTACCTTTGTAGGTAACCTGACCTTTCTTTCTGGCTGCCCTTAACATTTTTTCCTTCGTTTCAACCTTGGAGAATCTGACGATTATGTGTCTTGGAGTTGCTCTTCTCAAGGAGTATCTTAGTGGTGTTCTCTATATTTCCTTAATTTGAATGTTGGCCTGTCTTGCTAGGTTGGGGAAGTTCTCCTGGTTAATATCCTGAAGTGTGTTTTTCAACTTGGTTCCATCCTTCCCATCACTTTCAGGGACCCCAATCAATCATAGATTTGGTCTTTTTACATAGTCCCATATTTCTTGGAGGCTTTGTTCATTCCGTTTCAATGTTTTTTTTTTTTTTTTTCTCAAATCTTGTCTTCACTTCTCATTTCAGTAAGTTGATCTTCAGTCTCATATTCTTTCTTCTGCTTGATTGATTCGACTGTTGATATTTGTGTATGCTTCACGAAGTTCTTGTGCTGTGTTTTTCAGCTCCATCAGGTCATTTATGTTCTTCTCTAAACTGGTTATTCTAGTTAGCAGTTTCTGTCACCTTCGTCAAGGTTCTTAGCTTCCTTGCATTCAGTTAGAACATGCTCCTTTAGCTCAAAGGGGTTTGTTATTACCCAACTTCTGAAGCCTACTTCTGTCAACTCATCAAACTAATTCTCTGTCCAGTTTTGAGCCCTTGCTGGAGAGGAGTTATGATCATTTGGAGGAGAGGAGGCGTTCCGAGTTTTGGAATTTTCAGTCTTTTTGTGCTGGTTTTTCCTCATGTTCGTGAATTTATCTACTTTTGATCTTTGAGGCTGATGACCTTGGATGAGGTTTCTGTGTGGGGGTTCTTTTTGTTGATGTTGATGTTATTGCTTTCTGTTTGTTAGTTTTTCTTCTGACAGGCGCCTCTTCTGCAGCTCTGCTGCAGTTTGCTGGAGGTCCACTCTAGACCCTGTTTGCTTGGGTATCACTAGTGGAGACTGCAGAACAGCAAAGACTGTGCCTGTTCCTTTCTCTGGAAGCTTCGTCCCAGAGGGGCACCAGCCTGATACTAGCCAGAGCTCTCCTGTATGAGGTATCTATCAACCCTTGTTGGGAGGTATTCTCCCAGTCAGGAGGCACGGGGGTTAGGGACCCACTTGAGGAGGCAGTCTGCCCCTTAGCAGAGCTGGAGTGCTATGATGGTAGAATCCTCCTTGTCAGGATCTGCTGCTCTCTTCAGAGCTGGCAGGTAGGAATGTTTAAGTTTGCTGAAGTTACACCCACAGCCCCCACTTCCTCCAGGTGCTCTGTCCCAGTGAGATGGGAGTTTTATCTATAAGCCACTGACAGGCTGCTGCCTTTCTTTCAGAGATGCCCTGCCCAGTGAAGAGGAATCTAGAGAGGCAATCTGGCCATAGCCGCTTTGCCACGCTTTGTTGAGTTCTGCCCAGTGTGAACTTCCAGGCCTTTTTAGCGCTGTCAGGGGAAAACCACCTACTCAAGCCTCAGTAATGGTGGATGCCCTTCCCCCCACCAAGCTCCATTGTTCCAGGTGGACTTCAGAGTGCTTTGCTGGCAGCAAGAATTTCAAGCCAGTGGTTCTTAGCTTGCTGGGCTCTTTGGGAGTGGGACCTGTTGAACGAGACCACTTGGCTCCCTGGCTTCAGCCCCCTTTCCAGGGGAATGAATGGTTCTGTCTCTGGGGTTCCAGGTGCCGCTGGAGTACAAAGAAAAAAAAAAAAAAAACTCCTACAGCTAGCTTGGTGTCTGCCTGAACAGCTGCCCAGTTTTGTCCTTGAAACCCAGGGCTCTGATGGTAGAGGCACACGAAGGAATCTCTGAGTCTGTGGACTGGAAAAACCATGGGAAAAGCGTAGTATCTGGGCTGGATAGCACAGTCTTTCATGGCTTCCCTTGGCTGGGGGAGGGAGGCCCCCAACTCATTGCACTTCCTGGGTGAGTCAACACCCCACCCTGCTTCTGCTTACCCTCCGTGGGCTGCACCCACTGCCTAACCAGTCCCTATGAGATGAACAGGCTACCTCAGTTGGAAATGCAGAAATCACCTGCCTTCTGCATTGGTCTCCCTGGAAGCTGCAGACTGGAGCTGTTCCTATTCGGCCATCCTGCCAGCAGCCCTTGTTTACTTTTTAATTGGTTTGTCTTATTCTTAAGTTTTGAGATTTCTTTGCATATTCTGGCTACAAGTTCTTTGTAGGATATGTGACTTGCAAATATTATCTCCCGGTTTATGGCTTATTCTTTCATTATCTTATTTTTTAACTTTTATTTTACTTTCAGGGATACGTATGAAGGTTTGTTCAATAGATAAATTGTGTTTCATGGGAGTTTGGTTTACATATTATTTTGTCACCCAGGCAATAAGCATAGTACCCTATAGGTAGTTTTTTTTTTTAATTTTCGCCCTCCTCCTATCCTCCACCTTCATCTAGGCCCTGGTGTCTATTGTGCCCTTCTTTGTGTCTATGTGTACTCAATGTTTAGCTCCCACTTATAAGTGAGAGCATGTGGTGTTTGCTTTTATTTTCCTGTGTTAGCTTACTTAGGATACTTACCTCTAGCTCCATCCATGTTGCTGCAAAGGAGATGATCTCATTCTTTTTATGGCTGCATAGTATTCCATGGTGTGTGTGTACCCCATTTTTTAATCCAGTCTACCACTGATGGTCATTGAGTTTGATTCCATGTCTTTGCTATTGTGAATAGTGCTAAAATGAACATATGCATGCATGTGTCTTTATGGTAGAACAATGTATATTCCTTTGGGTATACACCCAACACTGGAATTGCTGGGTTGAATGGTAGATCTGCTTTAAATTCTTAGAGACATTGCCAAACTGCTTTTCACAGTGGCTGAACTAATTTACATTCCCACCTGGAGTGTACAAGCATTCCCTTGTTTCCACAGCTTTGGCAGAATGTGTTATTATTATTATTTTTTTTACTTTTGAACAATTACCATTCTGTCTGGTATGAAATGGTATCTCATTGTAGCTTTGATTTGCATTTTCCTGATGATTAGTGATGTTGAGCATTTTTTCATATGCTTGTTGGCCACGTGTATGTCTTCTTTACAAAAGTATCTGTGACCTGTCAGTTTTTCCTACCTGCCTTCAAGAATTTTTCTTTTGCATTGACTTTGGAGAATCTAATGACTATGTGTCTTGGGGACAGTCGTCTTGTATGGTATCTCACAGGGGTTCTCTAAATTTGCATGTTGATCTCTCTAGCGAGGTTGAAGAAATTTTTGTGGACAATATCCTCAGATATGTTTTCCAAGTTGTTTGCTCTCTCTCCATGTCTTTCAGGACGGCCAGCGAATCATAGGTTTGGTCTCTTTACCCCATATTTCTTGGGGATTTTGTTCAATTTCCTACTTTTTAAAATTTTTATCTACCTGCATTGATTCACAGGAGGGGTCTTCAAGCTGTGAAATTCTTTCCTCAGCTCAATCTATTCTGTTATTAATGTTTCCAATGCTTTCTGAAATTCCTATAGTGATTTTTTCTTTTCCAGAAGTTCAGTTTGGTTCTTTCTTAAAATGGCAATGTTATCTTTCAATTCTTGGACTGTTTTACTGTATTTTTTGGATGGGGGTTTCAACCTTCTGTATGTCATTGAGCTTCCTTGCTATCCAGATTCTGAATTCTATGCCTGTCATTTCATCCATTTCTGTCTGGTTAAGAGCCACTGCTGGGGAGCTGCTGCATTCGTTTGGAGGAAGGAAAACACTCTGGCTTTTAGAGTGGACAGAGTTCTTGTGCTGTTCTTTGTTTTTGTTTTAGTTTGTTGTTGTTTTTAATCATTCGTGTGGGCTGATGTTCTTTTGATATTTGAAGTTGCTGTCTTTTCGATGGGGCGTTTTACTTTTATTCCTTGATGCCCTTGAGGGTTTGATTGTGACATGAGTTGCATTTAGTCAATTAGTTTTGTTCCTGGATGCTTTCAGGGGGCCAGTGCTCAGCTCAGCACACCTGGGCCATTTGTTCTAACCCTGAGGGCTTTGACCAGAACCACAGCTTTGTTGTCTGGCCCCTTGAAGTTAAGCACCTGCTACACTAGAGTGGCAGAGGTGTTTTCAGTCAGCTGGCAACAACACTCCAAAAGGGGCTGCTGGCAAATTCCACTGGCAGAGCAGTAGCTAGTCATGGGTGAGTGAGCTCTAGTAGGGTTCTGCCTGCAAAAGCACTTCGATGGGTAGCTGGGCTTTGCTGGCAAAAGAGCTGTAATGGTTACTGCTGACACGCACTTTGACTGGGCAGCTGAGGCTGTTTTGCAAGTGAGTGTGGCCAGGCAGAGGCTCTGGGAGAGGCCAGCAGACCACAGGGGTGCTGAGATTAGACTGGCCCTGTCCCACGGCCAAGATAGCCCTGCTCTGTCCAGGTCCAGCAGCTAACAAAGGATAAAGCCACCTAAAGGAATATGGCAAGCCTTGGGAGATGGGTGCCTATGGCCATGCTCCACTGCAGCTGTTCCTGGGCCAAACCTTCTGGGCTCTGCACAGGCTGGAATTATGTCTCTGCCAACTCTCCAGGCAATTTTCTCTGCCAGCTCAAATGTCTGTGGGGGTTGTTGGGTCTTCTACAGCTTGGATCCTGGAGGTTTGTGACCATAGTGAGCCATTCTATTCCCTTTTCACTTACCTCTTTTCTAGAGCTGCTGGGGGCGAGGAATGATTCCTGTTGCTCCACAACCCTGTGTAGGGTTCCCAGCTTCCTCCCTTTTCAGCCTGGGGTCTGCAACCCCTTTCTGTCTACTTTCAGTGCATTCTTTCCAAAGATCTGTTAGGAGTGGGCCAGTCTACTTGATGCTGTGGTCTCTCTTGGTAGGAGAAGCTCTTCCCAGCTGGTCTAGTTGATCATCTTGGTTCTTGTTTATTTACCGACTTCTAGGGTGTCCCGGTATCCTATCTGTGGAACTCCCAGTACTTGCAGTTCATGGGGCCACAGAGGCCAAGGCAGAGCCACCTGGTGAGTGCCAAAGCCAAGAGGGTGCAGCCATGGAGATGAGACCCCATCTAGGAAGGCAGTCCCACTTTAAATATTTTGAGGTTTTATTATTACTTTTTATATTAGAGCTATTCCTTTTATTCAGAGATAGAGCTGTCTTCATATTCAGTTACATATCTGTAATTCGGAAAAATATGCAAATGTTTGAGGGGTAAGAAATTTGGAAAAGATAAATGGCTTAGAAGAGAAACTTCTAGTTTATTTACAACAGACAAAAATGTCTGTTAAAATCATCTTTCTCCTTAAGTGAATATATCTAAAGTTGAGAGTAGCCTATTTAATGTAAATAACAGAGTCTTTTGGCTACTTTTGATATCAGTAACAGCATGAATCAGCTTCAAACAAAATGACGAGTGTAAAATGGTCTCTTATGAGCCATAGGTGTCTTTGGACAAATAATGAGAAAAACTGATCAATTTTGGTGCTAGTAAAATTGTTCCTGATTTTATGAATCTGATATCTTTATGAATGGAATAATTACAAGTCAGTTGACTGATCTTATAATTTTACAGTTATTAAATATCTATTAGTTAGAACACCCTTCTTGTTAGATTACTTTTTAAGAGAAATGTATTATCCTAACGCAAAAGATTCTTATTGTGAATATTTTGAAAAGAACTTACAATACCAATATAGTTAAGTATTAAAGGATACCAATATAGTTAAGTATTAAAGGAAGCAAGTTCTGTTTTATTAATATTTTTAATTATATATTACGAATTTTAGTATAGAAATGTAGAAAGAAGTTTTTAATTTTTTTTTTTATTATACTTTAAGTTTTAGGGAACATGTGTACAACGTGCAAGTTTGTTACACGTGTATACATGTGCCATGTTAGTGTGCTGCACCCATTAACTCTTCATTTAACATTAGGTATATCTCCTAATGCTATCCCTCCCCCCTCCCCCCACCCCACAACAGACCCCGGTGTGTGATGTTCCCCTTCCTGTGTCCATGTGTTCTCATTGTTCAATTCCCACCTATGAGTGAGAACATGCGGTGTTTGGTTTTTGTCCTTGCGATAGTTTGCTGAGAATGATGGTTTCCAGCTTCATCCATGTCCCTACAAAGGACATGAACTCATCCTTTTTTATGGCTGCATAGTATTCCATGGTGTATATGTGCCACATTTTCTTAATCCAGTCTATCATTGTTGGACATTTGGGTTGGTTCCAAGTCTTTGCTATTGTGAATAGTGTCGCAATAAACATACGTGTGCATGTGTCTTTATAGCAGCATGATTTATAATCCTTTGGGTATATACCCAGTAATGGGATGGCTGGGTCAAATGGTATTTCTAGTTCTAGATCCCTGAGGAATCGCCACACTGACTTCCACAATGGTTGAACTAGTTTACAGTCCCATCAACAGTGTAAAAGTGTTCCTATTTCTCCACATCCTCTCCAGCACCTATTATTCCCTGACTTTTTAGTGATTGCCATTCTAACTGGTGTGAGATGGTATCTCATTGTGGTTTTGATTTGCATTTCTCTGATGGCCAGTGATGATGAGCATTTTTTCATCTGTCTTTTGGCTGCATAAATGTCTTCTTTTGAGAAATGTCTGTTCATATCCTTCGCCCACTTGTTGATGGGGTTGTTTGTTTTTTTCTTGTAAATTTGTTTGAGTTCATTGTAGATTCTGGATATTAGCCCTTTGTCAGATGAGTAGATTGCAAATCCATGCTCATGGGTAGGAAGAATCAATATCGTGAAAATGGCATACTGCCCAAGGTAATTTATAGATTCAGTGCCATCCCCATCAAGCTACCAATGACTTTCTTCACAGAATTGGAAAAAAACTACTTTAAAGTTCATATGGAACCAAAAAAGAGCCTGCATCACCAAGTCAATCCTAAGCCAAAAGAACAAAGCTGGAAGCATCACGCTACCTGACATCAAACTATACTACAAGGCTACAGTAACAAAAACAGCATGGTACTGGTACCAAAACAGAGATACAGACCAATGGAACAGAACAGAGCCCTCAGAAATAATGCCACATATCTACAACTATCTGATCTTTGACAATCCTGACAAAAACAGGAAATGGGGAAAGGATTCCCTATTTAATAAATGGTGCTGGGAAAACTGGCTAGCCATATGTAGAAAGCTGAAACTGCATCCCTTCCTTACACCTTATATAAAAATTAATTCACGATGGATTAAAGACTTCAATGTTAGACCTAAAACTGTACAAACCCTAGAAAAAAAGCTAGGCAATACCATTCAGGACATAGGCATGGGCAAGGACTTCATGTCTAAAACACCAAAAGCAATGGCAACAAAAGCCAAAATAGTCAAATGGGATCTAATTAAACTAAAGAGCTTCTGCACAGCAAAAGAAACTACCATCAGAGTGAACAGGCAACCTACAGAATGGGAGAAAATTTTTGGAAATGTAGAAAGAAGTTTTAAAATACCCTCTCTAAAATGGAATAAAAAGGAACTATAGTGAAGCTTGCAATCACAGAAAAATTATGATCAGACACTTCACAAAGAATACACATATTGTATTATAACCAACAGTTTACCTTTTGCATGAAGCTGTCTATGGTTTTATTTTTTATTTTTTTGGAAATATTCTTTGGAGAATAGTTTCTTATATAATATCATTGTACAAATGTCATAATAGTGAGGCCTTACCTTTGTTGAGTCTAACCAGTCAATTAGTGCACATTTTTGGATACCTTCCATTATTTCACAGCTCAATATAAGAAAGAAGTGTAAGACGTGAATTCTGTCCTCAAGGAAGTTACAATTCAGTTGTAGAAATCAAACTGACATACATTAAACACATGGAGAACATTGTGTTAACTTTGCAGCACTGGCTCTAAGTAAAAGAAAATAGTATTGACTAGAACGTTTAAGGTTTCATGAAAGAGATCAGACTTAAAAGATTTGGTTAGGCCAAGGGATGAAGGAAAGTATTGCCAGATAGGTAGAACAACTAGATCAAATACACAGAAGTAAAGATTAATACCTGGTCCTAACACTTCTCAAAAGAAAACATTTATGCTGCTAACAAACATATGAAAAAAAGGTCATCATCACTGGTCATTAGAGAAATGCAAATCATTGTAGATTCTGGATATTAGCCCTTTGTCAGATGAGTAGGTTGCGAAAATTTTCTCCCATTTTGTAGGTTGCCTGTTCACTCTGATGGTAGTTTCCTTTGCTGTGCAGAAGCTCTTTAGTTTAATGAGATCCCATTTGTCAATTTTGGCTTTTGTTGCCATTGCTTTTGGTGTTTTAGACATGAAGTCCTTGCCCATGCCTATGTCCTGAATGGTAATGCCTAGGTTTTCTTCTAGGGTTTTTATGGTTTTAGGTCTAACATTTAAGTCTTTAATCCATCTTGAATTGATTTTTGTATAAGGTGTAAGGAAGGGATCCAGTTTCAGCTTTCTACATATGGCTAGCCAGTTTTCCCAGCACCATTTATTAAATAGGGAATCCTTTCCCCATTTCTTGTTTTTGTCAGGTTTGTCAAAGATCAGATACTTGTAGATATGTGGCATTATTTCTGACGGCTCTGTTCTGTTCCGTTGATCTATATCTCTGTTTTGGTACCAGTACCATGCTGTTTTTGTTACTGTAGCCTTGTAGTATAGTTTGAAGTCAGGTAGTGTGATGCCTCCAGCTTTGTTCTTTTGGCTTAGGATTGACTTGGGGATGCGGGCTCTTTTTTGGTTCCATATGAACTTTAAAGTAGTTTTTTCCAATTCTGTGAAGAAAGTCACTGGTAGCTTGATGGGGATGGCATTGAATCTGTAAATTACCTTGGGAAGGATGGCCATTTTCATGATATTGATTCTTCCTACCCATGAGCATGGAATGTTCTTCCATTTGTTTTTTTTTGTTTTTTGTTTGTTTGTTTGTTTGTTTTTATTTTTATTATTATTATTATTATTATTATTATTATACTTTAGGCTCTATGGTACATGTGTGCAACGTGCAGGTAAGTTACATATGTATACATGTGCCATGCTGGTGCGCTGCACCCACCAACTCGTCATCTAGCATTAGGTATATCTCCCAATGCTATCCCTCCCCCCTCTGGGTATATACCCAAAGGACTATAAATCATGCTGCTATAAAGACACATGCACACGTATGTTTATTGCGACACTATTCACAATAGCAAAGACTTGGAACCAACCCAAATGTCCAACAATGATAGACTGGATTAAGAAAATGTGGCACATATACACCATGGAATACTATGCAGCCATGAAAAAGGATGAGTTCACGTCCTTTGTAGGGACATGGATGAAATTGGAAATCATCATTCTCAGTAAACTATCGCAAGAACAAAAAACCAAACACCGCATATTCTCACTCATAGGTGGGAATTGAACAATGAGAACACATGGACACGGGAAGGGGAACATCACTCTTCCATTTGTTTGTATCCTCTTTTATTTCCTTGAGCAGTGGTTTGTAGTTCTCCTTGAAGAGGTCCTTCACATCCCTTGTAAGTTGGATTCCTTAGTATTTTATTCTCTTTGAAGCAATTGTGAATGGGAGTTCACTCATGATTCGGCTCTCGGTTTGTCTGTTATTGATGTATAAGAATGCTTGTGATTTCTGTACATTGATTTTGTATCCTGAGACTTTGCTGAAGTTGCTTATCACCTTAAGGAGATTTTGGGCTGAGACAATGGGGTTTTCTAGATATACAATCATGTCATCTGCAAACAGGGACAATTTGACTTCCTCTTTTCCTAATTGAATACCCTTGATTTCCTTCTCTTGCCTAATTGCCCTGGCCAGAACTTCCAACACTATGTTGAATAGAAGTGGTGAGAGAGGGCATCCCTGTCTTGTGCCAGTTTTCAAAGGGAATGCTTCCAGTTTTTGCCCATTCAGTATGATATTGGCTGTGGGTTTGTCATAGATAGCTCTTATTATTTTGAGATACGTCCCATCAATACCTAATTTTTTGAGAGTTTTTAGCATGAAGCGTTGTTGAATTTTGTCGCAAGCCTTTTCTGCATCTATTGAGATAATCATGTGTTTTTTGTCTTTGGTTCTGTTTATATGCTGGATTACATTTATTGATTTGCATATATTGAACCAGCCTTGCATCCCAGGGATGAAGCCCACTTGATCATGGTGGATAAGCTTTTTGATGTGCTGCTGGATTCTGTTTGCCAGTATTTTATTGAGGATTTTTGCATCAATGTTCATCAAGGATATTGGTCTAAAATTCTCTTTTTTTGTTGTGTCTCTGCCAGGCTTTGGTATCAGGATGATGCTGGCCTCATAAAATGAGTTAGGGAGGATTCCCTCTTTTTCTATTGATTGGAATAGTTTCAGAAGGAATGGTACCAGCTCCTCCTTGTACCTCTGGTACAATTCGGCTGTGAACCCATCTGGTCCTGGACTTTTTTTAGTTGGTAAGCTATTGATTATTGCCACAATTTCAGCTCCTGTTATTGGTCTATTCAGAGATTCAACTTCTTCCTGGTTTAGTCTTGGGAGGGTGTATGTGTTGAGGAATTTATCCATTTCTTCTAGATTTTCTAGTTTATTTGCGTAGAGGTGTTTGTAATATTCTCTGATGGTAGTTTGTATTTCTGTGGGATCGGTGGTGATATCCCCTTTATCATTTTTTATTGCATCTATTTGATTCTTCTCTCTTTTTTTCTTTATTAATCTTGCTAGCAGTCTATCAATTTTGTTGATCCTTTCAAAAAACCAGCTCCTGGATTCATTGATTTTTTGAAGGGTTTTTTGTGTCTCTATTTCCTTCAGTTCTGCTCTGATTTTAGTTATTTCTTGCCTTCTGCTAGCTTTTGAATGTGTTTGCTCTTGCTTTTCTAGTTCTTTTAATTGTGATGTTAGGGTGTCAATTTTGGATCTTTCCTGCTTTCTTTTGTGGGCATTTAGTGCTATAAATTTCCCTCTACACACTGCTTTGAATGCATCCCAGAGATTCTGGTATGTTGTGTCTTGGTTCTCGTTGGTTTCAAAGAACATCTTTATTTCTGCCTTCATTTCGTTATGTACCCAGTAGTCATTCAGGAGCAGGTTGTTCAGTTTCCACGTAGTTGAGTGGTTTTGAGTGAGATTCTTAATCCTGAGTTCTAGCTTGATTGCACTGTGATCTGAGAGATAGTTTGTTATAATTTCTGTTCTTTTACTTTTATTGAGGAGAGCTTTACTTCCAAGTATATGGTCAGTTTTGGAATAGGTGTGGTGTGGTGCTGAAAAAAATGTATATTCTGTTGATTTGGGGTGGAGAGTTCTGTAGATGTCTATTAGGTCTGCTTGGTGCAGAGCTGGGTTCAATTCCTGGGTATCCTTGTTGACTTTCTGTCTCGTTGATCTGTCTAATGTTGACAGTGGGGTGTTAAAGTCTCCCATTATTAATGTGTGGGAGTCTAAGTCTCTTTGTAGGTCACTCAGGACTTGCTTTATGAATCCAGGTGCTCCTGTATTGGGTGCATATATATTTAGGATAGTTAGCTCTTCTTGTTGAATTGATCCCTTTACCATTATGTAATGGCCTTCTTTGTCTCTTTTGATCTTTGTTGGTTTAAAGTCTGTTTTATCAGAGACTAGGATTGCAACCCCTGCCTTTTTTTGTTTTCCATTTGCTTGGTAGATCTTCCTCCATCCTTTTATTCTGAGCCTATGTGTGTCTCTGCCCGTGAGATGGGTTTCCTGAATACAGCACACTGATGGGTCTTGAGTCTTTATCCAATTTGCCAGTCTGTGTCTTTTAATTGGAGCATTTAGTCCATTTACATTTAAAGTTAATATTGTTATGTGTGAATCTGATCCTGTCATTATGATGTTAGCTGGTTATTTTGCTCATTAGTTGATGCACAGAGAAGTGCTTAAAGGAGCTGATGGAGCTGAAAACCAAGGCTCGAGAACTACGTGAAGAATGCAGAAGCCTCAGGAGCCGATGCGATCAAATGGAAGAAAGGGTATCAGCCCTGGAAGATGAAATGAATGAAATGAAGCGAGAAGGGAAGTTTAGAGAAAAAAGAATAAAAAGAAACGAGCAAAGCCTCCAAGAAATGTGGGACTATGTGAAAAGACCAAATCTACGTCTGATTGGTGTACCTTAAAGTGACGGGGAGAATGGAAACAAGTTGGAAAACACTCTGCAGGATATTATCCAGGAGAACTTCCCCAATCTAGCAAGGCAGGCCAACATTCAGATTCAGGAAATACAGAGAACGCCACAAAGATACTCCTCGAGAAGAGCAACTCCAAGACACATAATTGTCAGATTCACCAAAGTTGAAATGAAGGAAAAAATGTTAAGGGCAACCAGAGAGAAAGGTCGGGTTACCATCAAAGGGAAGCCCATCAGACTAACAGCGGATCTCTCGGCAGAAACCCTACAAGCCAGAAGAGAGTGGGGGCCAATATTCAACATTCTTAAAGAAAAGAATTTTCAACCCAGAATTTCATATCCTGCCAAACTAAGCTTCATAAGTGAAGGAGAAATAAAATACTTTACAGACAAGCAAATGCTGAGAGATTTTGTCACCACCAGGCCTGCCCTAAAAGAGCTCCTGAAGGAAGCGCTAAACATGGAAAGGCACAACCGGTACCAGCCACTGCAAAATCATACCGAAATGTAAAGAACATCGAGACTAGGAAGAGACTGCATCAACTAACGAGCAAAATATCCAGCTAACATCATAATGACAGGATCAAATTCACACATAACAATATTAACTTTAAATGTAAATGGACTAAATGCTCCAATTAAAAGACACAGACTAGCAAACTGGATAAAGACTCAAGACCCATCAGTGTGCTGTATTCAGGAAACCCATCTCACGTGCAGAGACACACATAGGCTCAAAATAAAAGGATGGAGGAAGATCTACCAAGCAAATGGAAAACAAAAAAAGGCAGGGGTTGCAATCCTGGTCTCTGATAAAACAGACTTTAAACCAACAAAGATCAAAAGAGACAAAGAAGGCCATTACATAATGGTAAAGGGATTAATTCAACAAGAAGAGCTAACTATCCTAAATATATATGCACCCAATACAGGAGCACCCAGATTCATAAAGCAAGTCCTGAGTGACCTACAAAGAGACTTAGACTCCCACACATTAATAATGGGAGACTTTAACACCCCACTGTCAACATTAGACAGATCAACGAGACAGAAAGTCAACAAGGATACCCAGGAATTGAACTCAGCTCTGCACCAAGTGGACCTAATAGACATCTACAGAACTCTCCACCCCAAATCAACAGAATATACATTTTTTTCAGCACCACACCACACCTATTCCAAAATTGACCATATACTTGGAAGTAAAGCTCTCCTCAATAAATGTAAAAGAACAGAAATTGTAACAAACTGTCTCTCAGATCACAGTGCAATCAAGCTAGAACTCAGGATTAAGAATCTCACTCAAAACCGCTCAACTACGTGGAAACTGAACAACCTGCTCCTGAATGACTACTGGGTACATAACGAAATGAAGGCAGAAATAAAGATGTTCTTTGAAACCAACGAGAACCAAGACACAACATACCAGAATCTCTGGGATGCATTCAAAGCAGTGTGTAGAGGGAAATTTATAGCACTAAATGCCCACAAGAGAAAGCAGGAAAGATCCAAAATTGACACCCTAACATCACAATTAAAAGAACTAGAAAAGCAAGAGCAAACACATTCAAAAGCTAGCAGAAGGCAAGAAATAACTAAAATCAGAGCAGAACTGAAGGAAATAGAGACACAAAAAACCCTTCAAAAAATCAATGAATCCAGGAGCTGGTTTTTTGAAAGGATCAACAAAATTGATAGACCGCTAGCAAGATTAATAAAGAAAAAAAGAGAGAAGAATCAAATAGATGCAATAAAAAATGATAAAGGGGATATCACCACCGATCCCACAGAAATACAAACTACCATCAGAGAATATTACAAACACCTCTATGCAAATAAACTAGAAAATCTAGAAGAAATGGATAAATTCCTCAACACATACACCCTCCCAAGACTAAACCGGGAAGAAGTTGAATCTCTGAATAGACCAATAACAGGAGCTGAAATTGTGGCAATAATCAATAGCTTACCAACCAAAAAAAGTCCAGGTCCAGATGGATTCACAGCCGAATTCTACCAGAGGTACAAGGAGGAGCTGGTACCATTCCTTCTGAAACTATTCCAATCAATAGAAAAAGAGGGAATCCTCCCTAACTCATTTTATGAGGCCAGCATCATCCTGATACCAAAGCCTGGCAGAGACACAACAAAAAAAGAGAATTTTAGACCAATATCCTTGATGAACATTGATGCAAAAATCCTCAATAAAATACTGGCAAACAGAATCCAGCAGCACATCAAAAAGCTTATCCACCATGATCAAGTGGGCTTCATCCCTGGGATGCAAGGCTGGTTCAATATACCCAAATCAATAAATGTAATCCAGCATATAAACAGAACCAAAGACAAAAACCACATGATTATCTCAATAGATGCAGAAAAGGCCTTTGACAAAATTCAACAACCCTTCATGCTAAAAACTCTCAATAAATTAGGAATTGATGGGACGTATCTCAAAATAATAAGAGCTATTTATGACAAACTCACAGCCAATATCATACTGAATGGGCAAAAACTGGAAGCATTCCCTTTGAAAACTGGCACAAGACAGGGATGCCCTCTCTCACCACTTCTATTCAACATAGTGTTGGAAGTTCTGGCCAGGGCAATTAGGCAGGAGAAGGAAATCAAGGGTATTCAATTAGGAAAAGAGGAAGTCAAATTGTCCCTGTTTGCAGATTACATGATAGTATATCTAGAAAAACCCATTGTCTCAGCCCAAAATCTCCTTAAGCTGATAAGCAACTTCAGCAAAGTCTCAGGATACAAAATCAATGTGCAAAAATCACAAGCATTCTTATACATCAATAACAGACAAACCGAGAGCCAAATCATGAGTGAACTCCCATTCACAATTGCTTCAAAGAGAATAAGATACCTAGGAATCCAACTTACAAGGGATGTGAAAGACCTCTTCAAGGAGAACTACAAACCACTGCTCAAGGAAATAAAAGAGGATACAAACAAATGGAAGAACATTCCATGCTCATGGGCAGGAAGAATCAATATCGTGAAAATGGCCATCCTTCCCAAGGTAATTTACAGATGCAATGCCATCCCCATCAAGCTACCAATGACTTTCTTCACAGAATTGGAAAAAACTACTTTAAAGTTCATATGGAACCAAAAAAGAGCCCGCATCGCCAAGTCAATCCTAAGCCAAAAGAACAAAGCTGGAGGCATCACACTACCTGACTTCAAACTATACTACAAGGCTACAGTAACCAAAACAGCATGGTACTGGTACCAAAACAGAGATATAGATCAATGGAACAGAACAGAGCCGTCAGAAATAATGCCACATATCTACAAGTATCTGATCTTTGACAAACCTGACAAAAACAAGAAATGGGGAAAGGATTCCCTATTTAATAAATGGTGCTGGGAAAACTGGCTAGCCATATGTAGAAAGCTGAAACTGGATCCCTTCCTTACACCTTATACAAAAATCAATTCAAGATGGATTAAAGACTTAAATGTTAGACCTAAAACCATAAAAACCCTAGAAGAAAACCTAGGCATTACCATTCAGGACATAGGCATGGGCAAGGACTTCATGTCTAAAACACCAAAAGCAATGGCAACAAAAGCCAAAATTGACAAATGGGATCTAATTAAACTCAAGAGCTTCTGCACAGCAAAAGAAACTACCATCAGAGTGAACAGGCAACCTACAAAATGGGAGAAAATTTTCGCAACCTACTCATCTGACAAAGGGCTAATATCCAGAATCTACAATGAACTCAAACAAATTTACAAGAAAAAAACAAACAACCCCATCAAAAAGTGGGCGAAGGACATGAACAGACACTTCTCAAAAGAAGACATTTATGCAGCCAAAAAACACATGAAAAAATGCTCACCATCACTGGCCATCAGAGAAATGCAAATGAAAACCACAATGAGATACCATCTCACACCAGTTAGAATGGCAATCATTAAAAAGTCAGGAAACAACAGGTGCTGGAGAGGATGTGGAGAAATAGGAACACTTTTACACTGTTGGTGGGACTGTAAACTAGTTCAACCCTTGTGGAAGTCAGTGTGGCGAATCCTCAGGGATCTAGAACTAGAAATTCCATTCGCCCCAGCCATCCCATTACTGGGTATATACCCAAAGGACTATAAATCATGCTGCTATAAAGACACATGCACACGTATGTTTATTGCGGCATTATTCACAATAGCAAAGACTTGGAACCAACCCAAATGTCCAACAATGATAGACTGGATTAAGAAAATGTGGCACATATACACCATGGAATACTATGCAGCCATAAAAAATGATGAGTTCACGTCCTTTGTAGGGACATGGATGAAATTGGAAATCATCATTCTCAGTAAACTATCGCAAGAACAAAAAACCAAACACCGCATATTCTCACTCATAGGTGGGAATTGAACAATGAGAACACATGGACACAGGAAGGGGAACATCACACTCTGGGGACTGTTGTGGGGTGGGGGGAGGGGGGAGGGATAGCATTGGGAGATATACCTAATGCTAGATGACGAGTTGGTGGGTGCAGCGCACCAGCATGGCACATGTATACATATGTAACTTACCTGCACATTGCGCACATGTACCATAAAGCCTAAAGTATAATAATAATAATAATAATAATAATAATAATAATAATAAAAGAAAAAAAAAATTATCCAGGCGCGGTGGCAGGCACCTGCAATCCCAGCTACTTGGGAGGCTGAGGCAGGAGAATCGCTTGAACCCGGGAGGCAGAGGTTGCAGTGAGCCGAGATTGTGCCGCTGCACTCCAGCCTGGGGGATAGAGCAAGACTCTGCCTCAAATAAATGACTTAAAAGAGATTAAATGAGATAATATACTTAAAGTATTTAGCAAACTACAAGACAGACAATTAATGTTCAATGAAAGGTAGGAGTTGTTATTTTATTAAAAGCAGAAGTAATAGAATAATTGTAATAGTAATAGTAGTTGTTCTTGTCACCAAATTTTATTGTGTCATAGCAAATGTGAACTCTCTCCCAGGAGACTTTTAACTAACTGATTAATTCAAAGGTCTCACTTGTACTGTTCATTAGTATTTCATGGAATGTTAAGAAAAGTTGACAGTATTGACAGTGTCATTATTTATAATATTAAATAGATTTCTCTAGTGGTGAGTTTGAGAGAGAGAAAGAAGACAGGGATAGTGTGTGTGTGTGTGTGTGTGTGTGTGTGTGTGTGTGTGTGTTCGTGTTCCATATGGACTTATTCTACAAATGTATTATGAAGCCTTAATTATACAAATTATTTAATGAAGTAAGCATTCTTATTGAGAAAATAGTAAAATGTCTTATTTACCTAGTACTTTGGGTTTAATGTAGATCTTAATATCATTTACTCTATAAACTACCTTTAGAATTTTGCCTTTTTATTGCCATGCACTTAAAGTAGTAATACTTTCCCAAACAAGTGAAAACAAGTTTTTGCCTATTGCTTATCATTTTACTTATTAAAGAGCTTTTGCAATTTTCTCTTTTCTCACAGAAGGCACAAGTGCTAAATGTTTTTGAAATAGCATAACAAATAAGCAGTTTTTAAAAGAAAAAGTCATGTATTGTATTCTGCTTGATTTTTAGAAAAGGGATAAGAGAATGAATGCTTTATTAAATACTCACTACACATTTTCCCACTTAATCATCAAATAGCCATATGAAGTATATTATTGTTTTCCACATTTAATAGATGAGAAAACTAAAGTAACAAAGATTAAATAATTTATTCATGATAACATAGTTTATGAATTACAGATATTCAGATTAAAGAGCAGTTATGTTAGGACTCCAAGACTATCATATTTTCTACTATACAATTCTGCTTTTAATCTTTATTGAAGAATCTATAATGTTCAAGGTACCATGCTGGGTACACTTACATAATATATTATCTCATCTTAATTTTCATAACAACCATGTGAGATAGAAAATATATGCATTTTATACATGAAAGATGTAGGACTTTCAGAATGTAAGTAATTTGCCAGTGATTTTATAGATATGAAATGGCAGAGCTGGAATTTGTTTCTGTATCAGTCTAGTAATTCCAGAGCCTAAAATCTATCACACTTTTAAACCCAGAGAGTTAATGGGAAAAGACCCCAATCCAATAACACTTCATGTCTTACTAATCATAATGTGACATGATCCCCTTTACTAAGAGTTTTAAAATTTGTCTTAACATTAACAGTTCAATTATGATTAGAATTCTGATTTTGAGCAATCATCAGAGAAACACAAATCAAAACTATAGTGAGATAATCATCTCACCCCAGTTAAAATGGCCTTTATCCAAAAGACAGTGATAACAAATGTTTGATGATGGTGTAGAGAAAAGGGAACATTCGTACACTGTGGTGGGGATGTAAATTAGTAAAACCACTATGGAAATGGTTTGGAGGTTCTTCAAGAAACTAAAAATAGAGCTACCATACAATCCAGCAATCTCACTGCTTGGTATATGCCAGTAAGAATGGAAATCAGTATACAGAAGGGATATCTATACTCCCATGTTTGTTGTAGCACTATTCACAATAGCCAAAATTTGGAAGCAACCTAAGTGTCCACGAACAGACAAATGGATGCAGAATATGTGATACATACACACAATATAGTACTATTCAGACATAAAAAAGAATGAGATCCTGTCATTGAAACAACATGGATGTAACTGGAGGCATTACATTAAGTAAAATAAGCCAGATACAGAAAGATAAACTTCACATGTTCTCACTCATTTGTGGGAACTAAAACATGAAACAGTTGAACTCATGGAGATAAAGAGCAGAAAGTGTTTATCAGAGACAAGGAAGGGTAGTGGGAGGTGGAGAGGGGGAAGTAGGGATGGTTAATAGGTAAAAAAGTAGTTAGAAAAAATGAGTAAACTCTAATATTTGCTAGCACAACAGGGTGATTACAGTCAATAATAATTGTACATTTAAAAATAACCAAAAGAGTATAATTGGATTGTTTGTAACACAAGGGATAAATGTTTAAGAGGATAGATATCCCATTTATCATGTGATTATTATGTGTTGCATTCCTGTACCAAAATATCTCATGTATTCTATAAATATATACACTTACTATTTACCCATAAAATAAAAATAATTTTAAAATTACCCAGAAGAAATAATTCTGAAACTAGTTGAAGAAAAGTTTATCTGCAGGATCCATTTTCTGTACATATTCCCTGGTTTGAGTCAGCAAACTCTGGAATTGTATTTCCTAGAACAGTGAGGCCCTCCTTGACTTTCACTCAGCCTGGAGTTCCATCTTTTCTCAAACCCCAGTAATTCCTGTTCGTTTAAGATTTGGCTCAGATGTCAATCATAGGAACCTTTTATTGGCCACTCTGCACTGCCTTCTTGTATATTATTCTTTTTACTGGCAGGTTGTATTTATACTTTTTGGGTTATTGTTTCCAACTCTATTGAACTTTTTGAAGGCAGAGACTCTATTCATGTTTTATCTTGTTGGTCTGTCATAGTGCCCAGTGCCTAGTAGGTATTTGAGAATTATTTATTGCAGTCAATTGATTTAAATTTTATGTATATCTTTGCCAAAGCTGTACACATTTGAGCAGTGATTATCTTCCACCAACTGATCTGAGTCATTGCAAGAGGTTGATATGTTTTTATTGGCAACAAGAATTGACTGTAGCTTAAATAAAATGCCTTATACAAATGTGCATATTTTTAAAACAGAATTACTTAGAGCTGTTACAGAATTAGTGTTATTGTTATATAGTTATTCAGTCAGTGACACTGAAGATGACAACTGTCAGGTAGGGTTGTGTGAATCTTTTTGGTGTTTAAAATAGCTCCTCATACTCAGAAAGCTTGGGGACCATGGAAATCAGGAACTTGCTGCTTATATCAACCTTTTTTTCTTTAAAACACCAGTTACTATCACTTGTGAATGGCAAAAGTTCAATATTATGTCTATGTTATTTCAATAAGTATTTCTTCAGCTCTTATTTTTTGCCAGATCTTTCCCTAGATACTGTCAAGAAAACCCAGAGATATAAAATATTTCTGGACTTGCCCTTGTGTATACACATTGTGGTTATTTTTGCTGCAGTTATCCAGTGATATCAGGTACAAGTGACTTGAGGGCTTGGATTATTCAATTAGTGTCTATTTTCTTTATGTGGTATTTCACTTGTGTTAGACACATTTTAATCAAGAAACTTGAAGTTTTTCATGGACATGAACATTATTTATTCTATATCATGTCTTAAAGGAAAGAGATGTTTCATAGTACATGCAAATGTTCTCAAATAGGAATTCAAAATAAAAATCCAAATGTAAGGAGAATCATATTTAGATTGTACTTAGATTTTTATCTTTGTGCTGAAGAAACATTCCATTCTGAATGTGTAAAATAAAGGGAATTTTGAAAAATACAACAGCGAAAGATCAAGACAGAAAAAATGCCAGATCCCTAACATTTGAAATGAGTTAGCTAGCGTTTAGAAGGAAACTTTATATGTCAATTGGTAAGTTCCAAAGAAAACAGGTCAAAATACTGTTTATCCCCAACAGCTAATATTATTGTTACCTAGAGTACAGTTGACCCTTTAACAACATGATTTGCATTGCACTTGTTCACTTCTATATTTTTAAAAAAATAAATGTAGTTAGTCCTCCATACTTAGAGGTTCCCCATCTACAGCTAAATACAGATGGAAAATACAGTATTAGTGAGATGTGAAACCATAGATACATAGGTCCCATTTGTCTTACATGCAGGTTTGGCAGGGCTGCCTGTAGGACATGAGTATTATGGATTTTGATATCTGTAGGTGTTCAGGGGGCAGTGTCCTTGAATCAATCCCCAACAGATACCAGGGGATGACTGTAGTTTCTTCATAAGCATTTATTTATTTTTATTTTTATTTTTATTTTTTAGAGAGATGCTCTTGCTGTCTCTCAGACTGGAGTGCAGTGACAAGATCAGACCATAGCTCACTATAGCCTCAAACTCCTGGGCTCAAGGGATCCTTCCACCTCAGCCTCCTGAGTAGCTGGGGTAACAAGTATGTGCCACCACACCCAACTATGTTTTTTTTTTGTTTTTAATTTTTTTAAATTTGTTTTTGGTAGAGATAGAGTCTCACTGTGTAACCCATGCTGGTCTCGAACTCCTGGCCTCAAGTATTCTTCCTGTCTTGGCCTCCAAAGTGATGGCATTACTGGTGTGAGCCACCGTGCCTGGCCCATAAACCTTTATTAATTATAGGAGGCAAATAAAAAAAACAGCCAAATTGTTTGCATTCAACTCTGATGTGATATACTACAATTAAACCTTGAGTGGATCATGAAATTATTATATACTTTTTTGACTTAAAGTATTTTTCTGATTATAAAATACATGTTAATTGTTGAAAATACAGAAAAAGTCTTTAAAAATCACCACGAGATATACAATTTATATTTTTCCCAATAGTTTTCTACTCGTGTATATGCATACCGTATGTTTCACAATTTGGATCATATTATATGCAATTTTGCATACAGTTTTAACATCTTGAATGTTTTTCAATACTATTAAGTAATATTTTAAAATGACTTTAAATGGCTGCTTAATAGTCTGTTATCTAAAATGTATCTGACTTTTACTAGAGGCTTAAGTTTCAGTAAATATCTTTGTGCATAAATCTTTGCTTATATATATTTTTTAATTCTTACTTTAAGCAAATGTGCTTTCTCATTGGTTTTTTTAGTGTATTACAGAATTAATAGACATAGGCAATAAAAGATAAATAAGATATGTTGTTACTTCTAGGACTTGAGGGTCTAATGAAGGAGACAAACTTGTAAACAAATGATATGACAATACAATATGAGGTTTTAACAATATGAAAAAATATGTATATGTCAATGTGCTAAGGAAACCAGAGGAGGAAACAACTATAACTCTATATGAAACTATATAATTCTTTGATTTCACTTGCTCATGTAAAATTTCACAAAACTTAGTTATTCAGCAGTGACAAGGAGAATAATTTCTTGAGTATTTGGGAACATAATGAGAACCATTCCAAATGGAAGTGTATAATGATTCCATTTTGTTGAGCTGCTTCTTACCTCCTAAGAGAGACTTTCTCAAAGTATGATCCCTAGACTGGCAGTGTCAGCATTACCTGGGAACTTGGAAGCACTATTTTGAGAGAAATCTTTTTTTTTTCTGAGCAGGAGGTCTTAACAGTGGGCTTAAAATATCCTCTAAACCATGCTATAGACATACAGGCTATCATCCAGGCTTTGTTTTTCTATTTATAGGGCATAGAAAGAGTACATTTATCATAATTAGTAAGGGTTCTAAGATTTTCAGGATGGTAAAAGAGCATTGGCCTCAACTTAAAGTCACCAGCTGCATTATTCCCTAACAATGGGGAGTCAGCCTGTCCTTTGAAGCTTTGAAGCTAGGCACTGACTTCTCTTCTACAACTATGCAACTCATAGATTAGATCTTCTTCCAATAGAAGGCTTTTTCATCTACACTGAAAATATTTTGTTTAGTGTAGCTACCTTCATCAATTATCTTAGATCTTCCTGCAGCTTCTCCTTCAGAACTTGCTTCACTTTGCATGTTTGTGTTTTGGAGATAGCTTCTTTCCTTAAACCTCATGAACCAACCTCTGCTAGCTTCAAACATTTCTTCTGTAGCATCCTCACTGCTCTCAGCCTTCATTGAATTGAAAAGACTTGGGGCCTTGCTTTGGATTAGGCTTTCATTCAAGGGAATGTTGTGGCTTCTTTGAACTTCTATCCAGACCACTAAAACTTTCCATATCAACAATAAGGCTCTTACGCTTTCTTATCATTGCATTCACATTTCTTATCATTGGTGTGTTCACTGGAGTATCACTTTTAATGTCCTTTAATAGCTTTTTATTTGCATTCACAAATTGGCTATTTGGGGCAAGAGGCTTAGTTTACAGGAGTTGGATCATCACAATCCCAAAAGACTAAATCCTGAATGCCATGATACCAAATGTTGATCAAAATCCTGAAAGAGCAAATTCCCTGAAGTTTAAATTACTGAAGTCTTCAATTTCTAACATCTAAAATTCCAAAAATCCCAATCAGAAGATACTTGCATTATGTTAGGCAGAACTGTAACCTTTTAGTTGTCTTTATGTGTAAATTAAGTATGGTTTAAGGAGATGGTTTAAGGGTGTCAAGTTGACAAGGAGTGGACTTGTAGACCTGACTGGATTCAGGAATACCTAGAAACCTGGTAAAGCAATTTGCTATACTATGTATTTCATCTTCATGTTATTTTCAATACTATAGGTATAAATTGGGTAGAGACTTTAGAGAATTTTAATTCATTTTGTGTATTTATTTTTGCAAATTTAACTTCACAAAAGCGCATTATCATGATACTGGCTGTGTGTAAGCATTGTGTATGTATGTAAAAACATTGAAACTTCTTCAATAAATGAAGAGAAGTCTTTATTGTATATCTGTATTTGTGAAAGATAAAATTTCTAGAGATCTCATCTCGTGGGACGATTGCATACGTAGCATTGAACCATCATGGATTTTGATTGATCTCATAAAAAGGATTAGGTTGAGCCGGGTGCAGTGGCTCATTCCTGTAATCCCAGCACTTTGGGAGGCTGAGGCGTGCAGATCACTTGAGGTCAGGCGTTCGAGAACAGCCTGAACAACATGGTGAAACCCCGTCTCTACTAAAAATACAAAACCTAGCCGAGCATGGTGGCACGCACCTGTAATCCCAGCTACTCAGGAGGCTGAGGCAGGAGAATCGCTTGAACCCGGGAGGTGGAGGTTGCAGTAAGCCGAGATCTCGCCACTGCACTCCAGCCTGGGCAACAGAGCGAGACTCCATCTCAAAAAAAAAAAAAAAAAAAAAAAGGATTAGGTTGCTTGTTACTGTATTTCATATTACCAAAGTTACAAAGCTAGATGCACACAATAATCAACCATAGTGATATGTATTTATACATTTCCCTTTTTGCCTATATCTTAATTAATACAATTTGTCTGCTCTTAACTGTTATACCTACACGACTGTCACTAGTATTGCAAAAATATGTATGTTGCTATTGCCTATTTCATTGTGTAAATTGGCCTCTGAAGTATCCTGTCATGTGTATATGTTTCTCAAATAAGTTCCCCTTTTAAAATGTAAATACACATTTTTAAAAATAATTTTTTAAATTTTTTTTTCATAATTACATTTCCAGGATTTTGATCATTCAGGATTGTGATGTTCTGGACTTTATAGTTTAGGGATTTTGATTTCTCAGAATTTCAATATTTGGGATCTTGGCATTCAGGATCGTGTCTTTTTGGATTATGATCTGCTTCCAATTTTCGACCTGTTGTAGCTTTTGAAATGCCTTATTCACTAAGCTTAATTGTTTTTAACTTGTGATTTAAGGTGAGAGACATGTGACTCTTCCTTTTGGTTGACCATTTAGAGGCCATTGTAGGGTTATTAATTAGCCTAATTTCCATTGTTGTTTTAGTCATGAGGCTGGACTTAGATTTGAATTTGGAGTGAACTCTGGAGAATCTTCTTATAATAGATAAGGAAAATGAGGCACAGGAAGGTTAAATAATTTGACCAAAGCTATATATCTGTTCCTCTTGGTTAATCCTTCTGTCCTGATCTCCCATATATATTTAGTCACATCACCAAGTGCAATTGATTCTAAAGCTATAATGCTTGGCATCTCCCCATTTTTCTGTTTTCTCTTTGCTGTTATCATGCTCCTGGGCTTTTGTCTGTTACTCATCTAATATATTTCATGTACATTTTTTAGATTAATCTTCACAAAAGCATTTTTTAAACTTTTAAGTTCAGGGGTACATGTGCAGGTTTGTTATGTAGGTAAACTCATATGTCCTTGGGTTTGTTTTATAGACTACTTTGTCACCCAGGTATTAAGCCTAGTACTGATTAGTTATTTTCCTGTTGCTCTCCCTCCTTCCACCCTCCACCCTCCACCCTCTGAAAGGCCTCATTGTGTGTTGTTTCCCCTATGTGTCCATTTGTTCTCATCATTTAGCTCACACTTACAAGTGAGAACATGTGGTATTTGGTTTTCTGTTCCCGCATTAGTTTGCTAAGGTTAATGACCTCCAATTCCAACCATGTCCCTGCAAAGGACATGATCTTGTGCTTTTTTTTTGCTGCGTAGTATTCCATGATGTATATACACCACATTTTCTTTATCCAGTCTACCATTGATGGGCAGGCATTTAGGTTGATTCCATGTATTTTCTATTGTGAATAGTGCTGCAATGAACACACATGTGCATGATAGAAGATTTATATTCCTTTGGATATATACCCAGTAATGGGATTGCTGTTGCTGGCTCAAGTGGTAGTTGTGTTCTTAGGTTTTTGAGGAATCGCCACACTGTTTTCAACAATTGTTGAACTAATTTGCTCTCCCACCAGCAGTATATAAGTATTCCTTTTTCTCCACAACCTTGCCAGCACCTGTTTGGTGATTTTTTTTTTTTGACTTTTTAGCCATTCTGACTGTTGTGAGATGGTATTTCATTGTGGTTTTGATTTACATTTCTCTCATGATCAGTAAAGGTGTTGATAGTTTTGCCATGCAAAAGATTAATTAGATCTCATTTGTCAATTTTTGCTTTTGTTGCAGTTAAAAGCATAATTTTTAATGGTTCACTTTCATACTCAGAAACTTTAGGTCTCCCTGTGACCTACAAGATGAAACCTAACATATAGATATAGAGGTTGAGTATTCCTTATCCAAAATACTTAGGACCAGAAGGGTTTCAGATTTCAGATTTTTTTGGACTTTGGAATATTTGCATTTTACTGGTTAAGCATCCTAAATCTGAAAATAAGAAATGCTCTATTGAGCATTTTTGGGGGGTGTCATGTCAGCTCTCAGAAAGTTTTGGATTCTGGAGAATTTCAGATTTCAGATTTTTGGATTTTGGATGATCAACCTGTATTTTCAACTTGGCCTCCTACAATTATTCTATTGTCTATATAAACCTGTCTGATTTTTTCATTTGCTCCCACATGCGGGCTTTGTGTATTCCATTTCTGTTCTTTCATTGCTATTGTCTTGCATTCTGTTTCCACTTCTAGTTTAAATTTTTTTCTTTTCTGGAATATTCACTTCATCTCTGTTATCCATTTATCAGAATTCTACCTATCTTTCAAAATAAAACTTAAGTTTCATACTTAGAAACCTTTTCTGATCATACTCACTCTGTCTGTTCTCTTAGCTGTTATACTCATTTTCTGTGCAGTTAATTGTGTATTTAATTGTATGCACTGCTTGTGTTGCTAGTTGACCTTTCAGGTGTATGTATCTTATTTTCCTAGCTTACTTGTAAATTCTTAGTAGGCAAGGACAGTGCCTTATTTTTTTGTGGTCCCTAAAGTGTCTTATTGTAATAGATGCTCAATAAGCATGTGGTTTGCAATATTGCAGACATGATAACTTTATAAGTTTTGCTGCACTGAAAAAGTCCTCATTGTTTACAGGTTTCTAATTGTATTTTCTACACTTTGTCCATGTATATTTTCAGTCAGTTTAATTCAGGTGACCTTTTCGTCTATTTGCTTTTTTTCTCTTTATTTTCTACCTCCTTTGTGGACTCATTTCTGGACAAGAAACTTCTCCATGGAAAACACTGTTTCTATGATGTTGATACAACTCATGTTAATTTTTGGTGAAAGCTTATGTGATAATTATTTCATAGTATTTCTTAACAAAAAGCAGAAACCTTTAATGACAAATCGTGAAAATTCAAGTATCTAGCCTACAGAGTTCTGATAAACATAGCCCTCTTTGTAGAGTGCTGTTGGTATTTTTATTCTCTTAAGATTTTAGCTTTGTATTTATTGATGATTCTGGTGAAATGGAATACCTGATTGTAATAAGTAAGGCAATAAGTACTATTTGCCATATGCTGTTTCATTTTTATTTGATTGAAATATATTTTTATGTGTCTAGATAGTAAATTGAATAACAACAGTTTTCTGAAATGTTCACACTGTTGGGCTAGATAAGAAGTTTCAGTGTTTTTTTTTTCTTTTAGGAGTATATGATAGCTCTCTAAGACAGTTTGGTATATTTCACTACTTGTAGTAATTAACGTTTATGGCCCAATTGTTTATTCCATTTGATTTTAATTTTCTTCTGTTTAAAGAACAAGAAATAAATACTGAATTTTAAATCTTTTTTTGTTAATCTTCATTTATAAAATCAATAAAGTACTGGAAAGTTTCTGTACTTTACAGTATTTCTGTTTTCTATCATAATTAGGTAATAGTATATACATCAAAAATATATCTGCTAGATGGCTATAGTCAGATAATTATGTTTTTTATTTAAACACTGAAGGCTGAAATTCATCTTTTTCTTTAGCATGTTACTTTCCTTTATGTATTGTAGTAAATGTTCACATCCTCTCCTAATTTCTCGTGTCTAGGCCATCTTTGGTCAAACATTCTTTTTAAATTTAACAGAATAGGCCGGGTGCGGTGGCTCACGCTTGTAATCCCAGCACTTTGGGAGGCCAAGGCGGGCAGATCACGATGTCAGGAGATCGAGACCATGGTGAAACTCCGTCTCTATTAAAAATACAAAAAATTAGCCGGGCGTGGTGGCAGGCGCCTGTAGTTCCAGCTACTGGGAGAGTCTGAGGCAGGAGAATGGTGCAAACCCGGGAGGCGGAGCTTGCAGTGAGCCGAGATCATGCCACTGCACTCCAGCCTGGGTGACAAAGCTAGACTCCGTCTCAAAAAAAAAAAAAAAAACACAAAAATAAATTTAACAGAATGTGCAATAAGCATATGTGTTTTAAAAAACTATTTTTAAATTGGCTAGTATTATCATGTTATTGGGTCTCTATTGATCATGTGCTGATTATTTTGTACATTAAATCCCTGCTGGATTTTAGCTTTCCCCATGTAGGTTTTTCTTGCTAAGTAGCCAATGTATGTATATTCAAGGAATAAAATTTAATCTTCTTATATTCTCTAATCAGAAAGTCCCATAGAAAAGTGAATTTTCTGTCAGAGATCTGTAATATATTTTAAGGTCAAACATAGCACTTTGGGGTATTATCCATTGTTTTGAATTATTTATATATTTTCACTTCCATTTTAGCACTCATAATAAATATTTAACAGTTTACTTCCTAGATCATGATACATAGTTAATTACAATAGGAAATTCAAGACATGTTAAGAATATAGTGAGCACCTGAGTCAGGGAGAGGACACTATCAGTAGGGATAATGACTATTATAGGGGCTGCTGGGGTCACTTTGATTATTTCCCCAATTTTTATTTTTTTCATGTTTAGTCTTTATTGCCAACAGACACTCCCAGTGAAAGTCATCCTTGCAGATAATAATCTTAAAGGGTAGGATTATTACAACTTCCTATCAAATAATTGGTGATGATTTTAATTCATATACTTACCCAAACTTATCTTTTATATTAATTGATTATAATGTTGCTAGATTAGTGATAATCATTAATAATTATGCAAAATAGTACTTTTTAAAAATTATACTTTAAGTTCTAAGGTACATGTGCACAACGTGCAGGTTTGTTACATAAGTATACATGTGCCATGTTGGTTTGCTGCACCCATTAACTCGTCATTTACGTTAGGTATTTCTCCTAATACTATCCCTCCCCCATATCCCCACCCCACGACAGGCCCCAGTGTGTGATGTTCCCCGCCCTGTGTCCATGTGTACTCATTGTTCAGTTCCCACCTATGAGTGAGAACATGTGGTGTTTGGTTTTCTGTCCTTGCAATAGTTTCCTCAGAATGATGGTTTCCAGCTTCATCCATGTCCCTACAAAGGACGTGAACTCATCATTTTTTATGGCTGCATAGTGTTCCATGGTGTATATGTGACAGATTTTCTTAATCCAGTCTATCATTGATGGACACTTGGGTTGGTTCCAAGTCTTTGCTATTGTGAATAGTGCCGCAATAAACATATGTGTGCATGTGTCTTTATAGTAGCGTGATTTATAATCCTTTGGGTATATACCCAGTAATGGGATCCCTGGGTCAAATGATATTTCTAATTCTAGATCCTTGAGGAATCGCCACACTGTCTTCCACAATGGTTGAACTAGTTTACAGTCCCACCAACAGTGTAAAAGTGTTCCTATTTCTCCACATCCTCAGCAGCACCTGTGGTTTCCTGACGTTTTAATGACCGCCATTCTAACTGGTGTGAGATGGTATCTCATTGTGGTTTTGATTTACATGTCTCTGATGACCAGTGATGATGAGCATTTTTTCATGTGTCTTTTGGCTGCATAAATGTCTTCTTTTGCGAAGTGTCTGATCATATCCTTTGCTTACTTTTTGGTGGGGTTGTTTGATTTTGTCTTCTAAATTTGCTTAAGTTCTTTGTAGATTATGGATGTTAGCCCTTTGTCAGATGGGTAGATTGCAAAAATGTTCTCCCATTCTGTAGGTTGCCTCTTCACTCTGATGGCAGTTTCTTTTGCTGTACAGAAGCTCTTTAGTTTAATTAGATCCCATCTGTCAATTTTGGCTTTTGTTGCCATTGCTTTTAGTATTTTAGACATGAAGTCCTTGCCCATGGCTATGTCCTGAATGGTATTGCCTAGGTTTTCTTCTAGGATTTTTATGGCTTTAGGTCTAACATTTAAGTCTTTAATCCATCTTGAATTAATTTTTGTATAAGGGGTAAGGAAGGGATACAGTTTCAGCTTTCTACATATAGCTAGCCAGTTTTCCATTTTTTTAAATAGGACATCCTTTCCCCATTTCTTATTTTTGTCAGGGCCATTATTAAATAGGGCATCCTTTCCCCATTTCTTACTTTGGTCAGGTTTGTCAAAGATCAGATGGTTGTAGACGTCTGTTGTTATTTCTGAGGCCTCTGTTCTGTTCCATTAGGCTATATCTCTGTTTTGGTACCAGTACCATGCTGTTTTGGCTACTGTAGCCTTGTAGTATAGCTTGAAGTCAGGTAGTGTGATGCCTCCAGCTTTGTTCTTTTGGCTTAGGATTGTCTTGGCAATGCAGGCTCTTTTTTGGTTCCATATGAACTTTAAAGTAGTTTTTTCCTATCTGCAAACAGAGACAATTTAACTTCCTCATTTCCTAATTGAATACCCTTTATTTCTTTCTCTTGCCTGATTGCCTGGCCAGAACTTCCAACACTATGTTGAATAGGAGTGGTGAGAGAAGGCATCCCAGTCTTATGTCAGTTTTCAAAGGGAATGCTTCCAGTTTTTGCGCATTCATTATGATATTGGCTGTGGGTTTCTCATGAATAGCTCTTATTATTTTGAGATACGTTCCATCAGTACTTAGTTTATTAAGAGTTTGTAGCATGAAGGGCTGTTGAATTTTGTCAAAGGCCTTTTCTGCATCTATTGAGACAATCATGTGGTTTTTGTCTTTGGTTCTGTGTATATGATGGATTACGTTTACTGATTTGCGTATGTTGAACCAGCATTGCATCCCAGGGATTAAGCCAACTTGATCTTGGTGGATAAGCTTTTTGATGTGCTGCTGGATTCGGTTTGCCAGTATTTTACTTAGGATTTTCATATCGCTGTTCATCAGGGATATTGGTCTGAAATTCTCTTTTTTTGTTGTGTCTCTGCCAGGCTTTGGTATCAGGATGATGCTGGCCTCATAAAATGAGTTAGGGAGGATTCCCTCTTTTTCTACTGATTGGAATAGTTTCCGAAGAAATGGTACCAGCTCCTCTTTGTACCTCTCGTAGAATTCGGCTGTGAATCCATCTGGTCCTGGACTTTTTTTGGTTGGTAAGCTATTAATTATTTCCTCAATTTCAGAGCCTGTTATTGGTCTATTGAGGGATTCAACATCTTCCTGGTTTAGTCTTGGGAGGGTGTATGTGTCGGGGAATTTATCCATTTCTTCTAGATTTTCTAGTTTATTTGCATAGAGGTGTTTACATTATCCTCTGATGGTAGTTTGTATTTCTGTGGGATCCGTGGTGATATCCCCTTTATCATTTTTATGGCATCTATTTGATTCTTCTCTCTTTTATTCTTTATTTTTCTTGCTAGTGGCCTATCTATTTTGTTGATCTTTTCAAAAAACCAGCTCCTGGATTCATTGATTTTTTTGAAGGGTTTTTTGTATCTCTATATCCTTCAGTTCTGCTCTGGTCTTAGTTATTTCTTGTCTTCTGCTTGCTTTTGAATTTGTTTGCTCTTGCTTCTCTAGTTCTTTTAATTTTGATGTTAAGATGTCGATTTAGATCTTTCCTGCTTACTCTTGTGGGCATTTAGTGCTATAAATTTCCCTCTACGCACTGCTTTAAATGTGTCCCAGAGATTCTTGTACGTTGTGTCTTTGTTCTCATTGGTTTCAAAGAACATCTTTATTTCTGCTTTCATTTCGTTATGTACCCAGTAGTCATTCAGGAGCAGGTTGTTCAGTTTCCATATAGCTATGTGGTTTTGAGTGAGTTTCTTAATCCTGAGTTCTAATTTGATTGCACTGTAGTGTGAGAGACAGTTTGTTTTGATTTCTGTTCTTTTACATTTGCTGAGGAGTGCTTCATTTCCAACTATGTGGTCAGTTTTGGAATAAGTGTGATGTGGTGCTGAGAAGAATGTATATTCTGTTGATTTTGGGTGGAGAGTTCTGTAGATGTCTATTAGGTCTGCTTGGTGCTGAGCTGAGTTCAAATCCTGGGTATCCTTGTTAACTTTCTGTCTCATTGATCTGTCTAATATTGACAGTGGGGTGTTAAAATCTCCCATTTTATTGTGTGGGAGTGTAAGTCTCTTTGTAGGTCTCTAAGAACTTGCTTTATGAATTGGGTGTTCCTGTATTGGGTGCATATGTATTTAGGATAGTTAGCTCTTCTTGTTGAATAGATCTCTTTACCATTATGTAATGACCTTCTTTGTCTGTTTTGATCTTTGTTGGTTTAAAGTCTGTTTTATCAGAGACTAGGATTGCAACCCCTGCTTTTTTTTTTTTTTTTTGCTTTCCATTTGCTTGGTAGATCTTCCTCCATCCCTTTATTTTGAGCCTATGTGTGTCTTTGCATGTGAAATGGGTCTCCTGAATACAGCACACTGATGGGTCTTGAATCTTTATCCAATTTTTCAGTCTGTGTCTTTTAATCGGGGCATTTAGCCCATTTCCATTTAAGGTTAATATTGTTATGTGTGAATTAGATCCTGTCATCATGATGTTAGCTGCTTATTTTGCCCGTTAGTTGATGCAGTTTCTTCCTACCATCAATGGTCTTTACAATTTGGCACGTTTATGTAGTGGTTGGTACCAGTTGTTCCTTTCCATGTTTAGTGCTTCCTTCAGGAGCTCTTGTAAGGCAGGCCTGGTGGTGACAAAATCTCTCAGCATTTGCTTGTCTGTGAAGGATTTTATTTCTCCTTCACTTATGAAGCTTAGTTTGGCTGGATATGAAATTCTGGGTTGAAAATTCTTTTCTTTAAGAATGTTGAATATTGGCCCCCACTCTCTTCTGGCTTGTAGAGTTTCTGCTGAGAGATCTGCTGTTAGTCTGATAGGGTTCCCTTTGTGGGGAACCTGACCTTTCTCTCTTGCTGCCCTTAACATTTTTTCCATCATTTCAACCTTGGTAAATCTGACAGTTGTGTCTTGGGGTTGCTCTTCTTGAGGAGTATCTTTGTCGTGTTCTCTGTATTTCCTGAATTTGAATGTTGGCCTGCGTTGCTGGATTGGGGAAGTTCTCCTGGATAATATCCTGATGAGTGTTTTCCAGCTTGGTTCCATTCTCCCCATCACTTTCAGGTATGCCAATCAAATGTAGATTTGGTCTTTTCACGTAGTCGCGTATTTCTTGGAGGCTTTGTTCATTTCTTTTTACTCTTTTTTTCTCTAAACTTCTCTTCTTGCTTCGTTTCATTCATTTGATCTTCAATCACTGATACCCTTTCTTCCACTTGATTGAATCAGCTACTTAAGCTTATGCATGCGTCATGTAGTTCTCATGTCATGGTTTTCAGCTCCATCAGGTCATTTAAGGTCTTCTCTACACTGTTTATTCTAGTTAGCCATTCATCTAATCTTTTTTCAAGTGTTTTAGCTTCCTTGCGATGGGTTCGAACATCCTCCTTTAGCTCGGAGAAGTTTGTTGTTACCAGCCTTCTGAAACCTACTTCTGTCAACTTGTCAAAGTCATTCTCTGTCCAGCTTTATTCTGTTGCTGGCGAGGAGCTGCGATCCTTTGGAGGAGTAGAGGCACTCTGGTTTTTAGAATTTTCAGCTTTTCTGCTCTGGTTTCTCCCCATCTTTGTGGTTTTATCTACCTTTGATCTTTTATGATGGTGACCTACACATGGGATTTTGGTGTGGATGTCCTTTTGGTTGATGTTGATGCTATTCCTTTCTGTTTGTTAGTTTTCCTTCTAACAATCAGGTCCCTCAGCTGCAGGTCTGTTGGAGTTTTCTGGAGGTCCACTCCAGACCCTGTTTGCTTGGGTATCACCAACAGAGGCTGCAGAATAGCAAATATTGCAGAACAGCAAATATTGCTGCCTGATCCTTCCTCTGGAAGCTTTGTCTCAGAGGAGCACCCGGCTGTATGAGGTGTCAGTCGGCCCCTACTGGGGTGTGACTGGGAAGTATCTCCCAGTTAGGCTACACGGGGGTCAGGGACCCACTTGAGGAGGCAGTCCGTTCTCAGAGCTCAAACACTGTGCTGGGAGAACACTGCTCTCTTCACTGCTGTCAGACAGGTATGTTTAAGTCTGCAGAAGTTTCTGCTACCTTTTGTTTAGGTATGCCCTGCCCCCAGAGGTGGGGTCTGCAAAGGCAGGCAGGCCTCCTTGAGCTGCGGTGGGCTCCACCCAATTGGAGCCTCTGGCCGCTTTGTTTACCTACTCAAACTTCAGCAATGGTGGACGCCCCTCCCCCTGCCAGGCTGCTGCCTCGCAGTTCGATCTGGGACTGCTGCACTAGCAGTGAGCAAGGCTCCTTGGGCATGGGACTCACTGAGCCAGGCGCAGGATATAATCTCCTGGTGTGCCATTTGCTAAGACTGTTAGAAAAGTGCAGTATTAAGGCAGGAGTGTCGCAATTTTCCTGGTACAGTCTTTCACATCTTCCCTTGGCCAGGAAAGGGAAATCCCCTGACCCCTTGGCTTCCTGGGTGAGGGGATGCCCCATCCTGCTTCGGCTCGCCTTCCATGGGCTGTACCCACTGTCCAACCAGTCCCAATGAGCTGAACCATGTACCTCAGTTGGAAATGCAGAAATCACCCATCTACTGCATCGATCACGCTGGGAGCTACAGACTGGAGCTGTTCCTATTCGGCCATCTTGGAACAGATCCAAAATAGTACTTTTAAATTTGCTTTAAAACTACTCAAATTTTGAACAGTGCCCCTCCTATTAATTTATAATTTTAAAAGCTACTTTATATGACATTCCACGATTTTAGAGATATTTCTCGTACCATTTTCCAACTGCAGCAAACTCTGTGATGCTCCATGCAGACTCACTTTATGAGGTGAGCATATCTATCTTTCAGCCACTATAAATGTTGGCCTCTAACAGCTCACAAATTACTAAGTCTCCAGAGAACTGCCCTTGGCTGATGAGTGCCTTCTTTCTTCTAGAAAAGAAGACACAGTTTATAGCCACCAGGTCACTGAATAACTAGTGTATCTTCATATATATAAAAGTACTGATTTTTAAAAAATCAAAATCATTTTTCTTCCAAATAAATTGTTTCTCATTGCCATCATTGCCATTAATAAACAGCAAAACTTGGGCCGGGTGCAGTGGCTCACGCCTGTAATCCGAGCACTTTGTGAGGCTGAGGCAGGCAGATCACAAGGTCAGGACATCAAGACCATCCTGGCTAATATGGTGACACCCCGTCTCTACTAAAAACACAAAAAATTAGCCGGGCATGGTGGCGGGCACCTGTAGTCCCAGCTACTCGGAAGGCTGAGGCAGGAGAATGGCATGAACCCTGGAGGTGCAGCTTGCAGTGAGCTGAGATTGTGCCACTGCACTCTAGCCTGAGCAACAGAGCGAGACTCCATCTCAAAAAAAAAAAAAGTAGTTGAATCTCTGAATAGACCAATAACAGGCTCTGAAATTGAGGAAATAATTAATAGCTTACCAACCAAAAAAAGTCCAGGACCAGATGGATATACAGTGGAATTCTACCAGAGGTACAAGGAGGAGCTGGTACCATTCCTTCTGAAACTATTCCAATCAATAGAAAAAGAGGAAAAAAGAGGGAATCCTCCCTAACTCATTTTATGAGGCCAGCATCATCCTGATACCAAAGCCTGGCAGAGACACAACAAAAAAAGAGAATTTTAGACCAATATCCCTGATGAACATCAATACAAAAATCCTCAATAAAATACTGGCAAACCGAATCCAGCAGCACATCAAAAAGCTTATCCACCATGATCAAGTTGGCTTCATCCCTGGGATGCAAGGCTGGTTCAACATACGCAAATCAATAAACATAATCCAGCATATAAACAGAACCAAAGACAAAAACCACATGATTATCCCAATAGATGCAGAAAAGGCCTTTGACAAAACAGCCCTTCATGCTAAAAACTCTGAATAAATTAGGTATTGATGGGACATATCTCAAAATAATAAGAGCTGTTTATGACAAACCCACAGCCAATATCATACTGAGTGGGCAAAAACTGGAAGCATTCCCTTTGAAAACTGGCACAAGACAGGGATGCCCTCTCTCACCACTCCTATTCAACATAGTGTTGGAAGTTCTGGCCAGGGCAATCAGGCAGGAGAAATAAATAAAGGGTATTCAATTAGGAAAAGAGGAAGTCAAATTGTCCCTGTTTGCAGATGACATGATTGTGTATCTAGAAAACCCCATCATCTCAGCCCAAAATCTGAAGCTGATAAGCAGCTTCAGCAAAGTCTCAGGATACAAAATCAATGTGCAAAAATCACAAGCATTCTTATACACCAATAACATACAGAGAGCCAAATCATGAGTGAACTCCCATTCACAATTGCTTCAAAGAGAATAAAATAGGAATCCAACTTACAAGGGAGATGAAGGACCTCTTCAAGGAGAACTACAAACCACTGCTCAATGAAATAAAAAAGGACACAAACAAATGGAAGAACATTCCATGCTCATGGATAGGAAGAATCAATATCGTGAAAATGGCCATCCTTCCCAAGGTAATTTATAGATTCAATGTCATCCCCATCAAGCTCCCAATGACCTTCTTCACAGAATTGGAAAAAACTACTTTAAACTTCATATGGAACCAAAAAAGAGCCCGCATTGCCAAGATAATCCTAAGCCAAAAGAACAAAGCTGGAGGCATCACACTACCTGACTTCAAACTATACTACAAGGCTACAGTAACCAAAACAGCATGGTACTGGTATCAAAACAGAGATATAGACTGATGGAAAAGAACAGAGCCCTCAGAAATAATACCACACATCTACAACTATCTGATCCTTGACAAACCTGAGAAAAACAAGAAATGGGGAAAGGATTCCCCATTTAATAAATGGTGCTGGGAAAACTGTTTAGCCATATGTAGAAAGCTGAAACTGGATCCCTTCCTTACACCTTATACAAAAATTAATTCAAGATGGATTAAAGACTTAAACGTTAGACCTAAAACCATAAAAACCCTAGAAGAAAACCTAGGCAATACCATTCAGGACATAGGAATGGGCAAGGACTTCACATCTAAAACACCAAAAGCAATGGCAACAAAAGCCAGAATTGACAAGTGGGATCTAATTAAACTAAAGAGCTTCTGCACAGCAAAAGAAACTACCATCAGAGTGAACAGGCAACCTACAGAATGGGAGAAAATTTTTGCAGTCTACTCATCTGACAAAGGGCTAATATTCAGAATCTACAATGAACTCAAACAAATTTACAAGAAAAAAAACAACCCCATCAACAAGTGGGTGAAGGATATGAACAGACACTTCGCAAAAGAAAACATTTATGCAGCCAACAGACATGAAAAAATGCTCATCATCACTGGCCATCAGAGAAATGCAAATCAAAACCACAATGAGATACCATCTCACACCAGTTAGAATGGCGATCATTAAAAAGTCAGGAAACAACAGGTGCTGGAGAGGATGTGGAGAAATAGGAACACTTTTACACTGTTGGTGGGACTGTAAACTAGTTCAACCATTGTGGAAGTCAGTGTGGCGATTCCTCAGGGATCTAGAACTGGAAATACCATTTGACCCAGCCATCCCATTACTGGGTATATACCCAAAGGATTATAAATCATGCTGCTATAAAGACACATACACACATATGTTTATTGCGGCACTATTCACAATAGCAAAGACTTGGAACCAACCCAAATGTCCATCAATGATAGACTGGATTAAGAAAATGTGGCACATATACACCATGGAATACTATGCAGCCATAAAAAAGGATGAGTTCATGTCCTTTGTAGGGACATGGATGAAGCTGGAAACCATCATTCTCAGCAAACTATCACAATGACAAAAATCCAAACACCACATGTTCTCACTCATAGGTGGGAATTGAACAATGAGAACACTTGGACACAGGTAGGGGAACATCACACACCGGGGCCTGTTGTGGGGTGGGAGGAGTGGGGAGGGATAGCATTAGGAGATATACCTAATGTAAATGCCGAGTTAATGGGTGCAGCACACCAACATGGCAAATGTATACATATGTAACAAACCTGCACGTTGTGTACATGTACCCTAGAACTTAAAGTATAATAAAAAAATAAATAAAAATAAAAAATCTAAAAAAATAAACAGCAAAACTTGATAAGTATCACTTCAAATTTTAGTTGTAGGATCATTATTAATAAAGATAATTCAGTATACAAGGAGAAATTTTTCTTCCTACCTATCCTTGCCCAGTGTGGATTCAGAAATTAAATCATTTTAATTTTGTGAACTGCTTAATGAATCAATTTAGACAAGATTAGGTGTTTGGTTCATATGAAAACAAAATCAACAGGGCACCACATGAAAAACTGCATATTGAAAAAAACTAGAGTTTTAACTGTTCAATTCTTATGTGAGAAGACAATGGGGAAAAAACCAAAGTGCTAAAATGCTAAGAAAAATTAAAATGTTCAATCTACAATTCCGGACCAACCAGCCTCAGTCATTTATAGTCCTCTAGAGATCCAGTAAGCATTTATCAACTAAAAGGAAAGAAAAAAGGTAAACAACTCTTATAAAAATGGATAATTTCATAAGTATGGAAAGCTACTCTGTCTTGATCCATGGTGAATAAAACTGGTTGGTAAATAACTAAGCATAGTTTACATCATGTGGCAGCTTTGAGTATCGAAGTTCCCAGATGAAGAATGCAGACAGTTCCAATGTCAAAGATTGCAGCCAAGGGTCTTCTTAGGGGGCACATCTCCCTCCATGGGATTGGTTCCTGATGCCTTATATACCTTTTGTAGTGAGGTCAGATTTTACTGGTTGCTCTTGATGATTGTAGATATCCACCAATTTCTGGGCATTGCAGAGTTAGGTATTTATTGTAGTCTTCACCGTGTGGGCTCATTTGTATCTATCCTCCATGGGAAGGTTTTCCAGATATTCAAAGGAACTTGGGTGTTGTGATCTAAGTTTTTAGTTACTGAAGCCTTATCTGTGTTAGAGAGCACCCCAAGCCCAGTAACACTGTGGTTCTTGAAAACTTGTATATGTACCAGCTTGCTGGTCTTGGATATGATCTCAAAGTATTATCTGGATTACCAGCCAGAGACTTTTGTTCTCTTCCTTTACTTTCCCCCAAACAAAGTCTCTCCTTGTGCTGAGCTGTCTGCAGATGGGAGCGGAGTGACACAAACACCCCTGTAGTCACCACCACTGAGACTGCCCTGGGTCAGACCTGAAGCCAACATAGCACTGGTCTCACCAAGGCCGAGTATAACCACATCTGGCCACCACCTATGTTTTCTCAAGGCCTTAGTTCTCTACAGTAAGCAAGTGGCGAAGCTGGCAAGGCTTCTATCCTTCCCCTTAGGGCAGCAAGTTCCCATATTCCCCAGGCAGGTCCAGAGAACCAGGGTCTGGAATTGAAAACCACAGAAATATATTCGATTCTGTATTCTACTATGACTTATCTGGCACTCAAACCACAAGACAAAGTCCTTCCCACTGTTCTCTCCTCTTTCTACAGACAGAGCAGTCTCTCCTGCTGGCCACCACTTCCCCAGGCCCACAGGGAATACTTCCAGGATAACACTGATGTTCATTCAAGGGCCAAGGGCTCTTCATTTTGTTTTTGGTGAATGCTTCCAGGCCTGGGACTCAACCTTCAGGGCAGTGAGCTACCCTCTGGCCCAGGGAAGGTCCATAAATGCTGTCCAAGAGCCAAGGCCTAGAATCAGGGACCCAAAGAGCCTGCTTGGTGCTCTGCCACCCAGCTGTGGCCAAGCTCACACCTAAGCTGCAAAATAAAGTCCCCTTTGCTTTTCCCTCTCCTTTTCTCGAGCAGAGGGAGTCTTTCTGGATAGACACCACAGCTGGGAATATGCTGGGTCACAACTAAAATCAATGTGTCCCAGAATCTCACCCAAGGCCCATGATGTGTACTAGCCAGCTACCACTGCTGATTAATCAGGGCTCAAGGGCTCTTTAGTCAGCAGATGATTAATCCTGCTAGGACTGGGCCCTTCTCTTCAAGGCAGCAAACTTCCCTTCTGGCCCAGTATATTTCTAGAAATGTTGTCCAGGTTCTGGGGCTTGGAATGCGAGCCTCACAACTCTGCCTGCTCCCCTATCCTACTGTGGCTGAGCTGGTGTCCAAGTTGTAAGACAAAGTTCTATTTATTCTCCCCTCTCCTCCCCTCAAGGGGAAGGAACGAGTCTCTCCAAGAATTGCTAGTTATGCTGCCTGCGGTTGGTAGAGAGGTGGTGCAATTACTTACTTGGCTGCTGCAATTAGTGCTTCATGTTCCCCTCAACCCCCAAGTCCACTGGCTCTGAGGTCAGCACACCAGGACCTGCCTAGGATTTTTAGTCCTTGTGATGTAGACTGCCTTTCAAGTTTATGTAGGACCCCAAAGCACTTTACTCCACAGTGGCAAGGCTTGCTGGAACTCAGTTTCCAACCACTGGGATGGACAATTTCCATCTGGCTAGGGCTGTGTCAAATGTTCCCTCCATGATCATTGGCTGAGTTCTTCCTGGTGTTGATTTCTGCTGTGAGAGGGCAGCACTGAGTTCCAATGTGCAGTTCCACAATTGGTGCATTCTCATTCTCTCAAGTGCGGAAAATCTCTGCACCATGTGGCCACTACTAAGGGCTCGGGAAGGGGTGGCATCAGCAATTGAAGACTGTCTTTACTACCCTCTTCAATGCCTGTCTCAGTGATATTAAGACCAGATACTGTGATCACTCATCTGATTTTTGGTTCTTACAAAGATGCTTTTTTGTGTGTAGATACTTACTATATTTGATGTTCCTGTGGGAAGGATGAATGTTGGAGGCTTCTATTCTGCCACCTTGTTCTGCCTTGGGTTCTGTAAACATTAATTTGAGAAGCAAATTAAATATTAAAGTAGATTTGCTAAGTAGGCAATTAGATATACAAGTCTGGAGTTCAGGGGAGGGTTTCACCCTAGAGCTTTAAGTTGAGGAGCCATCACCCCATAGATGGTATTTAAAACTATGAAACTCATGAGATCACCCCAACAGTAGGCATAACATAAAATAAAAATCTTAGTGCTGAGCACACCTCAAATTTACAAAGTCAAAAAAGTACAAATGAAAGATTGAGTAGAAGTGGCCAAAAAGGTAGTAGAAAACCAGATAAGTGTAGGTCCTAGAAACCAAGAGAAGAAATTGTTTAGAAGACGAGATTGACCAAGTGTGGCAAATGCTGCTAATATGTCCAGTAATATGAGGACTGAGAAATAACTATTGGATTTAGCAACTTGAAGGTCACTGGGAAACATTTCGGTGGAGTGATGTGAAGAAATAAAATGGAGACAAGACATATAGCTTACTTTACAGAGAGTATTTTTGTAAAGGGAAAAGATAAATAGGATGATACTAGAGGATATTAAATCAGGATAGTGTTTATTGAGAATGGAAGAAATAACAGGAAGATTCTGTTTTGATGAAAATGATACAGTAGAGTGGGAAAGGATGAAACTTCAGGAGAGAGGAGGGAATCGGCAGAACAAAACTTTTGAGTATTTGAGAGGATGGGATATTATACACAGGTGGAGGGATCTGCTTTGGCCAAGAATGTAGGAAATTCATTCATAGTTAACAAGAGAGAAGGTAGCATAGATAGCCACGAATGAAGATAAGTGAGTAGAAGTAGGTTGTAGGAGCTTGTAGAAATTCCCTTCTGACTGGTTTTATTTTCTTATTGAAGTGGGAAACAAAGTGCTCA
Organism: Pongo abelii; assembly: GCF_028885655.2. Classification (NCBI taxonomy): domain Eukaryota; kingdom Metazoa; phylum Chordata; class Mammalia; order Primates; family Hominidae; genus Pongo; species Pongo abelii. Next base: position 85,593,384 of record NC_072008.2, read on the forward strand.
GATAAGAATGAGGACTGGGGAGGTGTTGAAGCATTAGGAGAGAGGAGAAGGTATAATTGTCTAGGAAAGTGGAAGGGAGAATAAACTATAGAAGTTTAGTATGATTGCCTAGCAACATTATCATTTCATTCACTTAGTGGTTATTAATATTAAAGTGAGACCTATAAGCATAGCAGTGTTATTCTCTAGGCACATTCGCCTGCATGACTTCTGTCAAGGAGTAGGCAGAGACTTGGCATACCAAGTATATATGATGCAGTGAGACAGAAGTTATGATAACTGATGCTATATATAAGGCACTGATTATAATGAATAAGCATGAAATTTAGGCTCAGTATGTAGAGAAGGCAGGATAGGAACAAGTTGAGGAACAGTGAAAATGTGGTAAGATCAATGATTTGTAGATCCAGTGGGAACATAGGACTATTGGAATCAGGGTACTATAACATACGAGCTTGAAAGATAAGATGCTCAGAGAGTAGAGTACTGGAAATTGTGATAATGGAGGAATCGCAGTTTTTAGTCAATAATATGAACATGGGAATAAATGTCCTCCACAAGGTGGAAGACAAGATCATTTGAGAAGAAGGACAGATACTGAGAGGCAAGGGTATTGGAAGAAGTACCTTTATTGTGGATATTGATCTTCAATAACAATGAACGTTCTTGTGTGTATGCTGTTTATCAATATAGAAACAAATATACTTACCAAAAATATTCCTTTATCAGAGTTGCATCTCTTAGAGAAAGAGCAACTGTGAAACAGAAGAACTGAGTTCTAGCCTGGCTCTGTTTGCTAATAATCCTCATGATCTTTGGAAAGCTAATATTCAATTACCTTTCTCAATGTTAGTTTTCTAAAATTTATTCACTCATTTATTCATCAAAAATTTTGAGCACCTTTTATATACCAGCCATGTATTAGGCGTTATGGAATATAATGATAAGAAAACATGCAAGGTCTCTGCTTACATAGGACATTCAGTCTGACAGTGTGATAATTGAGAAATTGCCATAAGAAAGCAGAAATACATAGTTACAAAAGGACACAGAGTCCTTTCTTTAAGTAGTACATAGCTGCAACATACTAGGGAGGTGAGGTTAATATAATTTTATTCTTTTTTAACTAAAATATATTTGTGAAAACATAAAAGCAAATAAACAGGAATTAAATGATCTTACATTATATACTTTAAATAATATTTTGCTACTTTTTAAACATATTCATTCTGAATTATGGCATAATATAAAGCTTTTTACTCCAACTTAAAGTAAAACTTCTTTCTAAATCATCATGCATTCTTCATTTCTTAAAGTTCTGGACATCTTGCTATGAAAAGCCTTCTGGTGTATGTACCTTAACCTTGTGTATAAATGATATGGGAATCTGCTATGATAGTAAAAATATATCATGTCTGAAAAAGTGAACCCTGAAAAGTATAAAGTATACACACATTATTTATAAAATATCAGAATTTTGTACTGAAGCATCTATTGAAATTAAAAGTGGTGGTAAAAAGTATATGTGAGGATGCAGACTAAAAATATAATGAGAAATTATGATGTGATTCTCTATAGGCAGTGTTTATTATATTTGTATTTGGGATAATTGTAGACCCCGTTTGGGGAAGTTTAGTTGAGGTGCCACTAGGCACTAGACACATTCACTCTTAAAGCAACCTGTCTTTGTTTACTCTAAGTATGGGATAGTATAGCAAACCTCCTGAAAGGCAGTTTGGTATAGTAGAAAGAGTAGAGCATGGTTTTTGGAACCAGTTAGGCCTAGGATTTTTATCCTGCTTCTAACACTTAAAAGCAATGTTACCTGGAAAGAATTACTTCGTTTATTTAAGTCTCAGATTCCTCATCTTTAAAATTTAGGTAATAATATCTGCCTCAAATGATAGCTAGAATTAAATAGCAGAAATAATATAAATGGCCTAATAATCCCTAACGCTTGGTAAGAGCTTGGCAAGTTTTAGTGTCCTTTACTTTTCAGCTCTTTGTAATGTGTTTAAGAAGGATTTAGATTAATTAGCTCTTTTTAATAATAATCTCTTAAAGAAACCTACAAATCTTTGTGGGTTTAACCTTAACTCTTTGAAATAAACGTTATGCTTTTCCACAAATAACTTTGAGGCACTATTGAAGACCATTCTTAATGGGCCAATTTCTGTGATCTTACTTGGTTTCGAATTTTTAATATTTTATAGCTCTATTCTCATTTTATTCTTAAAATTTATCTTCTCTAAACTTTTTTTTTGCCCTACAAGATGATTAAGATTTCAGTGATGCCCATCATTTACATGATAAAAACTCTTATTTTCCTTCTCTTTATGCTTTCTAAAACCCAATTTACACGGTCACATATATGTCTTTAAAAGGCTTTGATAAAAAACTATTACTGGTCCAAGAAGCTACAACAACCTCTGTGTGAAACTGATCCATGGTTCAGGAGGCATACATTCAGGAAAAATTTTTTTATGTTCTTTGTGAATTATTTGACAACCAACTTGTTGGTTGAACATAACGTGTCTCAGTGTGTGTACGTGAAAGTTTATTCTGTTTTGGGATCTCTGAGCTTCTTGAATCTGTGATTTGATGTATTTTCTTGTTTTTGAAAATTATTGTCCATCATCTCTCCAAATATTCCTTTGTTCACTATTTTCATTCTGGGATTCCAATCACATTCATATTAAACAATTAAATATTGGCTCACAGGTATTAGATGCACCATTCTCTCATTCATTCATATTTCTCCCCTCACTCCTTCTTTTTTCCCCTTTCTCTCCCCTCCCATTGTGTTTAAGTTTGGGTAATTTCCTTTGTTATTACATATTACAAACTTGTATATATTTATGGGGTACAAAGTGATTATGTAATTTTTTAATACAATGTGGGATGATTAAACCAAGTGAATTAACATATTCATTATTTCAAATATTTAACATTTTTTGTGATGAGGAATTTTCAAATTTACTAGCAATATTGAAATATAGAATACTCAATTATTAGCTATATTCACCATGCTATGCAGTACATCTAAGAATAAATCAAACTTATTCCTCTTATCTAACTGAGACTTTGTAACCTTTTACTATCATTTCCTTATTCCCATCACCTCCCAGCCTCTAGTAACCACCATTTTACTCCCTGCTTTTATGAGCTCCATTATTCTAGAGTCCCTATATGAGTGAAACCATGCAGTATTTGTTTTTTTGTGTGTGTTTGGCTTATACCACTTAGCATAATATTCTGCAATTCTATCCAGGTTTTTGCAGATGACAGAATATCTTCCATTTCAAGGCTGAATAATATTCCATTATTTATATATACCATATTTTTTACCCACACATTGATGGATGAACACTTAGGTGATTTCCACATCTTGGTTATTGTGAATATTGCTACAATGAACATTACACTGCAGACATCTCTGCAACATATTGATCTCAAATATTTCAGGTAAATGCCTAGAAGAGGGATTGCTGGATCATGTGGTAATCCTATCTTTAGTTTTTGAGGAACCTCAATACTGTTTTCCATAATGGCTATACTAATTTATATCTCCACCAACGTTGTACAAGGGTTTCCTTTTCTCCATAACCTCACCAACACTTGTTATCTTTCATCTTTTTGATAGTAGTTATTCTAACAGGCATAATGTGATATTTCATTTTGCTTTTGATTTTCATTTCCTTAATGATTACTGATGTTGAGCAGTTGTTTTTTTTTTTTTTTTTCATGTATTCATTGGCCATTTGTATGTCTTCGTTTGGGAAATGTCTATTCAGGTCCTTTCTTTTTTTTTTTTTGAGACAGAATTTCACTGTTGTTGCCCAGGCTGGAGTGCAATGGTGTGATCTCAGCTCACTGCAACCTCCTCCTCCCAAGCGATTCTCCTGCCTCAGCCTCCCGAGTAGCTGGGATTATAGGCATGCGCCACCATGCCCAGCTAATTTTGTAATTTTTTTAGTAGAGAAGAGGTTTCTCCATGTTGGTCAGGCTGGTCTTGAACTCCCGACCTCAAGTAATCCACCCACCTCAGCCTCCCAAACTGCTGAGATTACAGGCGTGAGCCACCATGCCCAGCCTGCTTATTTATTTTTTATTACCAATTCTTTATTACAAATTTTAATTAACACATAATAATTGTACATGTTTGTAGGTTACAATGTGAGGTTTAGATACATGTATACATTGTGTAATGACCACATCAGGATGATTAGTGTATCTCTCATCTCAAATTTTATCATGTCTTTGTAGTGAGAATATTCAAAATTTTCTCTTCTAGCTATTTTGAAATATGCAATACATTATCGTTAACTATAGTCACCCTAATGTACAATAGGATACCAGAACTTATTTCTCCAATCTAATTGTAACTTTGGACCTGTTGACCAATCTCTCCCCATTCTCTCCTGCTCTCTTCCCTCCCCAGTCTCTGACAAATACTTGTATTTGCTATTTCTATGAGAACAACTTTTTTAGATTTCACTTGTGAGTGAGATCATGCAGTATTTTTCTTTCTGTGTCTGGCTTATTTTACTTAATGTAAGCTTTTCAGGTTCATCCATGTTGTTGCAAATGACAAGTTTCATTTGTTTTTATGGTTGAGTCATACTCCATTGTGTATATATGCTACGTGTTTTTTATTCCTTTGTTCATTGATGGAAACAGATTGATTATTTATCTTGGCTATTGTGAGTAGTGCTGCCGTAAGTATGGGAGTACAGATATCTCTTTGACATATTGATTTCATTTCCTTTGGATATATATACCCAGTAGTGGGATTGCTGGATAAAATGGTATTTCTGTTTTTAATTCTTGGAAAAGCCTGTATACTGTTTTTTATAATAGATGTACTAATTAATATTCTCACCAACAGTGTGTGTTTCCTTTTCTCCACATCCTTCCCAACACTTGTAATCTTTTGTCTCTTTGATGCTAATCATTCTTTTTTCAATTGTAAATTGATAAGTAATAATTGTACATATTCATGGGGTAAGATAGTGATATCTCAATACATATAATTTATAGTGATCAAACCAGAGTAATTAGCATATTCATCATCTCAAACATTTATCATTTCTTTGTGTTGGGAATGTCCAATATCCTTTTTCTAGCTATTTGAAACCATATATTATTGTTAACTATATTCATCCTACAGTGGCATAGAAGACTAGAACTTATCCCTCCTATTCAGCTGTAATTTTGTTATCCTTTAACAAATCGCTCCCTATTCCTCACTTCCCTCTACTCTTCCCAGCATCTAGTATCCTCTGTTTTACTTTTTGTTTCTATGAGATGAACTTCTTTTTAGCTTCCACATGTGAGTGAGAATCTGCAGTGTATGTTTATGTTCCTGGCCTATTTTTCTTAATATAACCTCCTCCAGTCCTTCCATATTACTGCAAATGACAGTTTCTTTACTTTTTATGGCTGAATAGCATTCCATTGAGTATATCTACCACACTTTATTCATCAGTTATTGGAAACTTAGGTTGATACTATATCTTGGCTATTGTGAATAGTACCACTGGGAACATGGGGGTGCAGATGTCTCTTTGATGTAATAATTTCATTTCCTTTGGATTAATTCCAAGTAGTGAGATTGCTGGATCATATGGTAGTTATAGTTTTAGTTTTTGAGGAAACTTTATATTGTTCTTCATAATGGCTATACTAGTTTACATTTCTACCAACAACATATAGGCATTCCCTTTTCTCTACATCCTCACCAGCATCTGTTATTTTTTGTCTTTTCAATAATAGTCATCCTTACTGGGGTGAGATGATACCTTATTATGATTTTGATTTTCATTTCCCTGTTGATCAGTGATGTTGAACATTTTTTCATGTATCTGTTGGCCATTTGTTTGCCTTCTATCAGAAACGTTTGTTCAGATCATTTGTCCATTTTTTTTGTTTGCTATTGAGATGTTTGAGTTCATTATATATTCTGGATGTTAATCCCCTGTCAGATGAGTAGCTTGCAAATATTTTCTACTATTCTGTACATTGTCTTTCTACTCTGTTATATATAACATTTCCTTTGCTGTGCAGAAGTTTTTGGTTTGATATAATCCTGTTTGTTTGTATTTGCTTTTTTTGCCTGTATCTTGGGGTCTTTATTTATACAATCTTTTCCCAGACTCATGTTTTGAAACATTTCACCTATGTTTTCTTGCAGTAGTTTTATCATTTCAGCCTTACATTTATGTTTTTTTTCTATTTTGAGTTGATTTTTATGTAGGGTAGGGGGCAGTAGCCTAGTTTCATCCTCGTGTATATGGATATCTAGTTTTCCCAGTACCATTTATTGAAGAGAGTGTCCTTTCACCAATTAATTTTCTTGGTACCTTTGTCAAAGGTCAATTGGCTATGGACATGTGGATTAATTTCTGGATTTTCTATTCTGTTCCATTGATCTATGTGTCTTTTTTTTTTTTTAATGCCAGTGCCTTGCTATTTTGGTTACTACAGCTTTGTGGCACATTTTGGGGTCAGAAACAAAATAATAAAATTTCTATGGAACCATGAAAGACCCTGAATAGCCAAAGAAAACCTGACCAAAAATAACAAAGTTGCATGTATCATACTACCAGAACTTACTCATTTTTTAAATTAGATTGTTTTCATTCTATAGGGTTAAGTTCCTTATATATTTTGGATAATAATCCCTTCTCATATGTGTGGTTTGCAGATATTTTCTCCCAATCTCTAGGATGTCTCTTCATTTTGTTAATTGTGTCCTTTGTTGTGCAGAAGCTTTTTATTTTGATGAAATCCCATTTGTCTATTTTTGCTTTTGTTACCTGAGCTTTGGGGATCAAATGTAAAAGATCATTGCCCAGAACAGTGTCATGTAGTTTTTTCTCCCCTGTGTTTTTCTACTAGTTGTCTTATAGTTTCAAGTCTCATGTTTAAGTCTTTAATTCATTTTGAATTGATTTTATATATTGTGTGAGATGAGAGTCCAATTTAATTCTTTTGCATGTGGATATTGGTTTTCCCAACACTACTTATTGGAGAGGCTGTCCTTTTTGCATTGTATATTCTTGGCATTCTTTTAGAAAATAAATTAACTATAGATATGTGGATTTATTTCTAGGCTTTCTTTTTTTTCCCATTGGTCGATGTGTCTATGGCTAGCACCATGCTGTTTTAATTACTATCACTTTGTAGTGGGTTTTGGACATAATCCCAACAGACACAATCTAAATGCCATAATACTGAATGTTGAAATCCTGAAAAATCAAAATCCTGAAAATGTAATTCAGTAAAAAAGAATTTTAAAACTATTCAAAAGACATGTATTAACATTTTTAAAGGGGAATTATTAGAGAAGCAAAAACACAACAGAACACTGCATAGGCCACTTTACACAATACAGTTGCAACTAAGTGATTCTCTGCTTTCAGAGCACCAATAATGATTAGCTTTTAAACTTTTTTTTCACCATTAAGTAGCCTTATACACTTATTACAGCCTTTTTGTGAGGAAACAATTTCACAGATCTCTTCCATTGTGTTGTAGGGGATACAGTAAGAAGAAATGATATTTGACTTCCCAAACACCAAATCTGTATTAGTCAGGGCTCTCCAGAGAGACAGAAGCAATAAGATATGCATATAGATATTTGGGAGGGAATATATTAGGGGAATTGGCTCAGATGATTAAAGTGGCCAAGGCATCCCATGACAGGCCTTCTGCAAGCTGGAGATCCTGGGATGCAGGTAGCATGACTCAGTCCAAGTCTGAAGGCTCCAGAACCAGGGAAGCTAGCCGATGGTGTAACTCTCAGTCCAGGGCCAAAAACCTCAGGACCCAGAGGGATATTGCTATTAAGTCCTGTACTCCAAAGGCCAGTGAAGCTAGAGTTCTGATGTCCAAGGCAGCAGATGAAAAGTCTCAGCTGTCAAAGAGAGACCAATTTGCCTTCTGAATGTGTTCTTTATGGGTCTCTGGCCTATTGAATTGTGCCTACCAACACTGAGGACAGATGTTCACTAAGGACAGACTCACATCCTAATTTCCTATGGAAACACCCTCACGGACACACCCAAAATAACACTTTGCTGAGTTTCCAGGGATTTCTTAATCCAGTCAAGTTTACACCTAAAATGAAGCCTGCAAATTTATCTCTTGTCAACTTGGCATCCACACACATCTCCTTAAATAATACTTAATTTCCAAATAATGACAATAACAGGGTTATAGTTCTGCCTAACATGATGCAGTGAATATGATGCAAATATCCTATATGCAACTGAAAATGCACTAATCTGTTCCCCTGAATTCAACTTTCAGGATTTCAGCATTCAGGATTTTAATCTTTTGTGTTTGTGATTTTCTGGATTTGATGTTAGGGATTTTTAGACTCTAAGGATTTGGACTTTAGGGATTGTCATCTTTCATGGTTTCAGTTCAGGATTTCAACATTCAGGATTATGGCATTCGGAATTGTGTCTTTCAGAATTATGATAGGCACCTTGTGATATAGTTTGAAATCAGGTAGTATGATGTCTCCAGCTTTGTTCCTTTTGCTCACGATTGCCTTGGCTGTTTGGGTTTTATGTTTTGGTGGCTCCATATTAATTTTTGGATTATTTTTTCTTTTTTTTTTATTGAGTATTTATTGATCATTCTTGGGTGTTTCTCAGAGAGGGGGATATGGCAGGGTCATAGGATAATAGTGGAGAGAAGGTCAGGAGATAAACACATGAACAAAGGTCTCTGGTTTTCCTAGGCAGAGGTCCCTGCGGCCTTCTGCAGTGTTTGTGCCCCTGGGTACTTGAGATTAGGGAGTGGTGATGACTCTTAAAGAGCATGCTGCCTTCAAGCATCTGTTTAACAAAGCACATCTTGCACCGCCCTTAATCCATTTAACCCTGAGTTGACACAGCATATATTTCAGAGAGCAGGGGGCTGGGGGAAAGGCCATAGATCAACAGCATCCCAAGGCAGAAGAATTTCTCCTAGTCAGAACAAAATGGAGTCTCCTATGCCCACCTCTTTCTACACAGACACAGCAACAATCTGATCTCTCCTTCCTTTCCCCACACTTCCCCCCCTTCTCTTCAACAAAACCGCCATCGTCCTCATGGCCCGCTCCCGATGGTCGCTGTCTCTTTGGAGCTGTTGGGTACACCTCCCAGACAGGGCAGCTGGGCAGAGGCGCTCCTCACCTCCCAGACAGGGCGGCCGGGCAGAGGCGCTCCTCACTTCCCAGACGGGGAGGCCGGACAGAGGTGCTCCTCACTTCCCAGACGGGGCGGCCGGGCAGAGGCGCTCCTCACTTCCCAGACGATGGGCAGCCGGGCAGAGGCGCTCCTCACTTCCCAGACGATGGGCGGCCGGGCTGAGGCGCTCCTCACTTCCCAGACGATGGGCCGCCAGGCAGAGGCGCTCCTCACCTCCCAGACAGGACAGCGGGGCAGAGGCGCTCCTCACTTCCTCCCAGACGAGGTAGTGGCCAGGCAGAGGCCCTCCTCACCTCCCAGATGGGGCGGCCGGACAGAGATGCACCTCATCTCCCAGACGGGGCGGCCGGACAGAGGTGCGCCTCATCTCCCAGACGGGGCGGCCGGGCAGAGGCGCTCCTCACTTCCCAGATGTTGGGCGGCCAGGCAGAGGCGCTCCTCTTCTCCCCGACGGGGCGGCTGGGCAGAGGTGCTCCTCACTTCCCAGACGGGGCAGCCGGGCAGAAGCGCTCCTCACTTTCCAGACGGGGTGGCCAGGTAGAGGCGCTCCTCACTTCCCAGACAGGGCGGCCGGGCAGAGGCGCTACTCACTTCCTCCCAGATGGGGTGGCAGCCGGGTAGAGGCGCTCCTCACCTCCCAGACGAGGTGGCCGGGCAGAGGTGCTCCTCACTTCCCAGACTGGGCAACCAGGCAGAGGCGCTCCTCACATCCCAGACGATGGGCAGCCGGGCAGAGACGCTCCTCACTTCCTATACGGGATGGCGGCCGGGCAGAGGCTGTAATCTTAGCACTTTAGGAGGCCAAGGCAGGCGGCTGGGAGGTGGAGGTTGTAGCCAGCCGAGATCACGCCACTGCACTCCAGCCTGAGCAACATTGAGCATTGAGTGAGCGAGACTCCGTCTGCAATCCCAGCACCTCGGGAGGCCGAGGTGGGCAGATCACTCCAGGCCAGGAGCTGGAGACCAGCCGGGTCAACACAGTGAAACCCCGTCTCCACCAAAAACCAAAAAACACAAAAACCAGTCAGGCGTGGCGGTGCACGCCTGCAATCCCAGGCACTGGGCAGGCCGAGGCAGGAGAATCACAGGAGCCCGAGGCAGGGAGGTTGCAGCGAGCCGAGATCACGGCAGTACAGTCAAGCTTCGGCAACAGAGGGAGACCAAAAAAAGAAGTAGAGGGAGACCGAAGAAAGGGGAGGGGGAGGGGGAGGGGGAGAGGGAGAGGGAGAGGGAGAGGGAGAGGGGAGGGAGAGGGGAGGGAGAGGGAGAGCTATTTTTTCTATATGTTTGAAAAGTGACATTGGAATTTTTATAGTGATTGCATTGAATCCGTAGATCACTTTGAGTAGTATGGACATTATAACAATATTATGTTTTTAAATCCACGAATGTAAGCTATCTTTCCATTTATTTGTGGCTTCTTCAGTCTCTTTTGATAACATTTTATAGTTTTCATTATAAAAGTCTTTCACCTATTTGGTTAAATTTATTTTTAACTATATATATTTTTGTAGGTATCATAAACAGGATTATTCTTGATATCTTTTTTGGAAAGTGTGTTGTTAATGTAGAGAAATGCTACCAATTTTTGCATATTAACTTTTCATTCTGTAACTTTACTGAATTCATTTATCAGTTTTAACAGATTTCTGCTATCGTTCTTAGGGTATTCTATGTATAAGATCATGTCATCAGCAAACAGCAAAAATTTCACTGCTTTTCCTGTTTAGATGCCTTTTATTTCTTTTGCCTTATTGTTCTGGAAAGGATGTCCACTACTATGTTGAATATATGTGGTAAAAGTAGGTTTCCTTATCTTGTTCATGATCTTAAAGAAAAAGGTTCTACTTTTTCACCTTTGAGTATAATGTTAGCAGTGGGCCTATTATATGTGACTTTTTTGTGTTGAAGTACATTCTTTCTATACCTAATTTTTTGAGTGTATTTACTATAAAAGGATGGTGAATTTTGTCATTTTTTCTGCATTTAATGAGATGATAATATGATTTATGTCTTTCATTCTGTTAATGTGATATCTCACATGTATTAATGTGTGAATGTTGAACTATCTTTGCATGTAGGGATAAATCCACTTGATCATGGTAAATGATCCTTCTAATATGTTGTTGAATTTAGCTTGCTCGTATTTTGTTGAGGATTTTTAAACTATGTTAATCAAGAATACTGGCCTGTAGGTTTCTTTTCTTGTGACGTTCTTGGTTTGGCATTGGTATCAGGATAATTCTGGCCTTATATAGTTTGGAAGTATTCTCTCTGGAATTTTTTGATAAAGTTTGTGGAGAATTGGTATTAGCTGTTCTTTAAATGTTTGGTAAAATTCAACAGTGAAACCATCAGCACTTGGACTTTTCTTTGACGGGAGACTTTTTGTTACTGATTCAATCTTCTCACTTGTTATTGATCTGTTAAGATTTTCTATATTTTTCAGGTTTCAATCTTGGTAGGGGTTGTATGTGTCTAGAAATTTATCTGTTTTTTTCCTAGGTTATCTAATTTTTGGCATATAATTGTTGATAGTAGTCTGCTAGGATCCATTGTATTTCTGTGCTGTCAGTTTTAATGTCCCTTGTTTTATTTCTGATTTTATTTATTTGAGTTCCTTCTCTTTTGTTCTTGGTTAGACTAGTTAAGGGTTTGCCAATTTTGTTTGTCTTTTCAATAAACTAACTCAGTTTTGTAGATTTCTTGTATTATTTTTCTAGTTGTGATTTCCATTTATTTCTTCTCTGATATTTATTATTTTTCCTTCTGCTAACATTGGACTTAGTTTGTTATTTTTTCTATTTCATTAATATCACATTAACTTATTTATTTGCAATCTTCTTTTTTGATATAAGTATTTATTGCTAAAGACTTTCCTTTTAGAACTGCTTTTGCTGCAGCCCATAAATTTGGTATGTTGTGTTTCTATTTTCATTTGTCTCCAGAAATATTTAAGTCTCCCTTTTCTTAATTGGCCCATTGTTTTTTCAGGAGCATGGTGTTTAATTTTCATGTATTTGTGAATTTTATATAATTTCTCCTGTTATTCATTTTTGGTTTCATACCATTGTGGCTGGAAAAGTTACTTGATATGATATCAGTGTTCTTAAACTTGCTAAGACTTGTCTCGTAGGCTAACATGATCTTTTCTGTAGAATATTATGTGTGTACTTAACAAAATGTGTATTCTGTTGCCATTAGATAGAATGTTCAGTATACGGCTCTTAGGTCCATTTGGCCTAAAGTATTTTCATGTCCAATGTTTGCTTATTAATTTTATGTCTGGATGATCTTTCCATTATTGAAAGTGGGGTGCTGAAGCCCCCTACTATTATTGCATTGCAATTTGTCTCTCCCTATGGTGTAAAATTATTTATTTATAACGTCCCTATGATGCATGCACAGTGAGAGCAAAGTGCTCCAGAAAGTGGTTCTTCAAATGTTGATGCTGGTAGAATTAAAGTAATTTGTTTTGCTCATATTTGTATTTTTTACTGTTGCTCAAATATTTTCAAGTGAACATGTATCAGTGATATTAAAATACACTCTTATAAACAATCAATTAAATGCATTTCAAGTAAAAATTAAAAATAGTCTGTTTTTTTCTTAAGGTTTAAAAAATTGAATCTTACACAAAAATTAGCCCAGTGACAAGGTAAAATACCCTTAAGACATTGTTATTTACCTGATAACATGCTATTATTTTCCCTTCTTAAACCAGCATTTTTTCGCAGTTTTTACAAAATGATATCTGATGGTTTTAGAGACCTTGGCATCTTTTACTAGCAATACATCTCATTGAATCTGAGTATATATCAGTGCTTTCTAATAACACTGGGTTTCTCAACCTCAGCACTGTTGACATTTAGGCTGGATAATTCTTTGTTGTGGCAAGCTTCCCCGTGCTTTATAAGATGTTTAGAGTATCCCTAGCTTCTATCCACTAGATGGCCAGTAGCAGTCCTCTTGCCCCTAGTGGTGCCAACCACAAATGCCTCTAGACATTGCCAGATATCTGCTTGAGTGGAATTTGTAGATTGCTTTGGGTGGATTGGCCCTTGTAACAATTGTGAGCCCCAAATATCTGAGACAGATCTCAGTCAATTTAGAAAGTTTATTTTGCCAAGGTTAAGAACACACCCCTGAGGAAGTCCTGAGACATGTGCCCAAGGTGGTCAGGGGTACAGTTTGCTTTTATACATTTTAGCAAGACCTGAGACATCGATCAATATATGTACAATGTACATTGGTTTGGTCCAGTAAGATGGGACAACTTAAAGTAGGGGCTTCCAGGTTAGAAATAGGTAAGAGACAGAAAGATTGCATTCTTTTGAGTTCTTGAGCAGCCTTCCACTGAATACACAATTTAGTCTGGTTCAGTGAATCTGCGTTTAATAACATTAATAAAATAATAACATTTATAAAAAGTTTAAAACAATATCATCAGAATAGGATCACAGGTCATTGTAAAATAAGTCATTCATTTAGCCAAAGTGATAACTCAGAAATTTCAAAAAAAGACAGAAACCTTTATTCTTTGAGAGTGGAGACTTAATTTCTGAAACAATGTGATGTAATAAAGATAGCACAAGACCAGTTAAATCTGTCTCTCAAAATCTTGTAAACAATCTATAAAATTTTAATAATCTTGACCATAAGATATAATTTCCATAAACCTGCTTGTAACCTTTATAATTTTGTATTAAGGAGTGTGTTAATCCTCCAAGAAAACCTTGTTTATCTGACACAGGGGCCCACATGCTGGTTTTGTATCAGTGTGCCTTTGATATTAATGGTTAATTTCTATAGAAACTGAACTAATTTTATCTCTTAAAATCAGCCCTTAAATCTCATGCACTCACCTCTTCCGCAATAGTTTCTGGGCCTTGAGGAGTTAATAAAAACTATTGTTTTGATTTCTGGCCCTGTGTTTCACGAATGCAGTTTATTTTGACTGGCATCTTCTACCAGGCCTGAAGATGTGGCTTTAATTGCTGTCAGTGTTTAAGATTTAGCAGGATCTGGTGTCCTTTTTAGATGCAGGAGTCAAAGCCCTGTAACTCAATGGCACACGGACTTTAAAAACACATACAGAAAGTTACGTGGATGTAATAACCTTAATTTAAAGAATTCTTATAATCTCGGGGTTTTTTCCTAAGCAAACCAAAACTTAATAATACTGACATAGGATTATTTTGATAAAACATAAATCTGTTAGGCCAGGAAAAGGCAAAAGAAAATACCTTCTGCGGTGCACAGAATATTGTTGGAAGGAAACACTTCCTTTAGACCTTTAAGAAAACATTTTTAGCATCAGGCCACAAGAAACAGAACCCGAGGGGGAAAAAAAATTATGTGAACTGAAAATGAGTTGAAGGAGAGCGTTATTATTTTTCACCCTTTAAAAGGGGAGAGAAAACTGAAAACAGTGAGACACAATAAAAGTTGAACTTTGAGTTTATAAAGAATTAAAATCTCTTATAACTGATTAAGAGTAAATCAATCCATTAAGAAAATTTCAGTGTTCTAACCAAGTCTTTAGTGTATAAGTGGTTTTCTTAACATCAAAACCCAATCTCTAGAAAGACTTTTATAAATGATTTTCCTTTAATTATAGACAAATTGACACAAATCATTTACTACATGCTTGAACTTACTGTTTTATCCTAGACATTCCTCTTTCTTAAATAACCAGTTGTTTTATTTTAGGACAAAAATTTACTGTACAAGATTTTTTTCTGATATAAAATTATTTTTCTTTTAACCTTTCTTGCCAAAAATTCCTCTATGTTTATAACTTTCTTTACATTGTTCTTATTCACTGATTACCTTTACATAATTTTTTAAATAACTTTTAAATAACCTTTGAATTAGACAAAAAGTATTTTTTAATAAGAACACATTTCTTTTTTTCAGAAAAAATGTTTTCTTGTAATTAAAAAAAATGGAAAATGACCCAGACATTTAATAACTATCAATTATTTAGCTTAATATAACTTTAGATTTTAAATTATATAGCAGGATTATCTACAAGCATTTATTCCATTACATTTACCAAATTAATTATTAATTGGCTTTGAGAGTCTACGGCTTTTCGAGACACACGGTGCAAACTGCCAGTGGAGTTACCATTCTGGGGTCTGGAGGATGGTGGCCATCTTCTCACAGCTCCACTAGGCAGTGCCCCAGTAAGGACTCTGTGTGGGGGCTCCAACCCCACATTTCCCTTCCACACTGCCCTAACAGAGGGGCCCCACCCCTGCAGCAAACTTTTGCCTGGGCATCCAGGCATTTCCATACGTCTTCTAAAATCTAGGTGGAGGTTCCCAAACCTCAATTCTTAACTTCTGTGCACCTGCAGGCTCAACGCCACATGGAAGCTGCCAAGGCTTGGGGCTCCCACCCTCTGGATTCACAGCTCGAGCTGTACGTTGGCCCCTTTCAGCCATAGCTGGAGCAGCTGGGACACAGGGCACCAAGTCCCTAGGCTGCACACAGCAGGGGGACCCTGGACCTGGCCCACAAAACCACATTTTCCTCCTGGGCCCCCGGGCCTGTGACAGGAGAGGCTGCCATGAAGGTCTCTGACATGGCCTGGAGACATTTTCCCCGTGGTCTTGGGGATTAACACTAGGCTCCTTGCTACTTCTGCAAATTTCTGCAGCCGGCTTGAATTTCTCCTCTAAAAATAGGTTTTTCTTTTCCACTGCATTGTCAAGCTGAAAGTTTTCTGAACTTTTTGCTCTGTTTTCCTTTTAAAATGGAATGCTTTTAACAGCACACAAGTCACCTTTTGAATGCTTTGCTGCTTAGAAATTTCTTCTGCCGGTTACAGTAAATCATCTCTCTCAAGTTCAAAGTTCCACAAATCTCTAGGGCAGGGGCAAAATGCTGCCAGTCACTTTGCTAAAACATAATAAGAGTCACCTTTTCTCTAGTTCCTTACAAGTTCCTCATCCCCATCTGAGACCACCTCAGTCTGGACCTTATTGTTCATATCACTATCAGCATTTTTGTCATAATTAATTATTATTTTTTAATAGTTTACCCAGATTACTTATGAAAAATGTGATAGTTATTTAAAGTTTAAAGTTTTCTTGTTAAACATTTTTATAACCTGTGGATTCCAGGTTTTTCTAAGTAAGAACATTAAGATTAGATAAATGTGGGTTTTTTGTTTTGGTGTTACTATTTTTTTTTTTTTTTTTGGCCAGTAAGTCAAGATTTAGTTGTTTTCATTAACCAACCAATGTTAAATGTCTTATTTATTAAATTTCATGTAAACAAAGATAATTCTCTTTTGAGCTGCATTTACAGATTTATAACCCTCATACCAAATGTTGACATCTAGCAGAGATAAATAATGTATGCTGACAATTTTGAAGCCATTTCTAATTCTATTTCACCAAATTTTTAAAACCAGATTATTTATTAAAGATTTAGTTAAGCCATGTGAACTTGAAAAAGCATTTGGCTTAAAGTCTCTATATTTCTGATTAAGTATTTGATTTAAGCACCTTTTTAAAAAGCCAATTATAGTTCTTTTATACATTTTTAATAGTGAAACATCATATATTTGATGCGTAAATACATAGACATATTCGACATGTAGTTAGGAATAGACCTTATAGATTCATAAGACATGGTTTTGAAATGTGAGGACATGAGATTTAGAGAGGCCAGGGGCGAAATGATATGGTTTGGCTTTGTCCCCACCCAAATCTCAACTTGAATTGTATCTCCCAGTATTCCCACATGTTGGGGCATGGACCCAGGGGGAGGTAATTGAATCATGGGGGCTCATCTTTCCCATGCTATTCTTGTGATAGTGAATAAGTCTCCCAAGATCTGATGGGTTTATCAGGGTTTTCCGCTTTTGCTTCTTCCTCATTTTTCTCTTGCCTCCACCACATCAGAAGTGCCTTTTACCCCCACCATGATTCTGAGGCCTCCTCAGCCATGTGAAACTGTAAGTCCAATTAAACCTCATTTTGTTCCCAGTTTCGGGTATGTCTTTATCCGCAGCATGAAAATGAACTAATACACACATAATTTGGAGCTTTCCTTTGGATTTGATCAAGTCAGATAGAGTTGGTCAAACCCAATGGGAAAAAGACCAAAACAACAACAAAAACAGAAACAAGCAAACAACAAAAAAATAGTTAAGCAAAGCAAACAGTTGCACAATTTATGTGATTACTGAGCACTCCAGTGGTAAGGAGAAATGAAGACCAGCTGGTTGTTAATCTTAACTTTAGTGAAAACAAAATTCCAATTCAGGTATTTACCTCGGGATGGGTCTGAAGCTGTTCTCTGTCATCCTAGAAGCAGGAAAAAACTCAAACTCTCCTTCCTTGTTGGAAGCAAACTCAAACTCCAGGAAGGAGTTACCTGCCTTCCATCATGAAAGCAGGAAGACTTGCCTTTGTTGTTGGCAGCAAGTAAAACTCCAAAAAGAAAGAGTTGTACAGTAAAATAAACTTTAGATCTTGACTAAAGCTTGGGAGGTCAGGGATTCTCTGGAGGGGGAGCTTCCAGGCCTCAGAAAATTGTCCTATTGGTTTGAACCATAAAGATAGCTCAAGCTGGTACCGATAGGAGATTTGTCAAAGATCAGGGGCACCTCCACTCAGAGTCCCTTCGTGGCCACCAAAATGTGAACCTCAAATATCTGTGACAGGTCTCAGTCAATTTAGGTTTATTTTGCCAAGGTTAAGGACGTGCCCGCAACAGCCTCAGGAAGTCCTGAGACATCTGCCCAAGGTGGTCAGGTGTACAGTTTGTTTTTATACATTTTAGGGAGACATAAGACAGGTCTTACAGTCAGTATGTGTAAGACTTACATTGGTTCAGTCTTGTAAGGTGGGACAGCTCAAAGTAGGTGTTTCCAGGTTAGAAGTAGATAAGAGACAAAAGGTTGCATTATTGTGAGTCCTTGATCAGCCTTCCACTGAATACATAATTTAATCTGGCTCAGTGAATCTGCATTTTTACATAAAGAATAGGGGAGAGGAAGCAATGAGATATGAATTTGTCTCAAGTGAGCCTCAGAGGGATGACTTTGAATAGAATAGGAAGCAGGTTTGCCTAAAGCTGTTCCCAGCTTGACTTTTCCCTTTAACTTAGTGATTTTGGGGTCCCGAGATTTATTTTCCTTTCTCACAATATTGATTTTTCCTATATATGAACATGAAATGCTTTTCCTTTTTTGTATTATTTCTGATATTTTATCAGTGTTTTGTAATTCTCATTGTAGCAATCTTTTACCTCCCTGCTTAGATGTATTCCCAGGTATTTTATTCCTTTTGTGGCTATTTTGAATGGTATTGCATTCTTCATTTGGCTCTCAGCTTGGATGTTGTTGGTGAAGAGAAATGCTACTGATTTTCATACATTAGTTTTGTATCCTGAAGATTTGACGAAGTTGTTTATCAGATCAAGAATCTTTTGGGCAGAGCCTATAGGGTTTTCTAGGTATAGAATAATATAATCTACAATCAGTGATAGTTTGACTTTCTGTCTTCCTATTTGGATACCCTTTATTTTTTTGTTGTTTGTTTGTTTTGCCTGATTTTTCTAGCTAGGACTGCCAGTACTGTGTTGAATAGGAGTCTTGAGAATGGGCATACCTGTCTTGTTCTGGTTTTCAAGGGAAATCTTCCAGCTTTTATCCATTAAGTATGGTGTTTGGCTTTGGATTTGTCATATATGGCTGTTATTATTTTGAGATATGTTCCTTCAATACCTAGTTTATTAAGATTTTTTAACATAAATGGATGTTAAACTTTATCAAAAGCCTTTTCTGCATCTATTGAGATGATCATGTTGTTGTTGTTTTTAGTTCTGTTTATGTGAACATTTATTGATTTGCATATGTTGAACCAACCTTACATCCCAGGGATAAAGCCTACTTGATCATGATGGATTAACTTTTTAATGTGTTGCTTGATACGGTTTGCTGATGTTTTCATGAGGATTTTTTGCATCCATGTTTATTAAGGATATTGGCCTGAAGTTTTCTTTTTTGTTTTGACTCTGCCATTTTGTGGTTATCAAGATGTTGTTGGCCTCATAGAATGAGTTAGGGAACAGTACCTCCTCAGTTTTTGGGACTGGTTTCGATAGGAATGGCACCATCTCTTCCTTATACATTTGATAAAATTCAGTGTGAATCTGTCTAGTCTTGGTACTTTCTGATTTTTAGGCTTTTTATTACTGATTTGATTTTAGAACTCATTATTGGTTTGTTCAGGGATTGAGTTTATTCATGGTTCAATCTTGGTTGTTGTATGTTTACAGGAATTTATCCAGTTATTCTAGGTTTTCTAGTTTGTGTGCGTAGAGGTACTCAGGGTTTTTTTCTTTTTTTTTGTATTTCTGTTGGGTCAGTGGTAATGTCCCTGTAGTCATTTCTGATTTTGTTTATTTGGATATTCTCTCTTTTGTCTTTACTAATCTAGGTAGTTGTCTATCTTATTTATTCTTTCAAAGAACCAACTCCTGGCTTCATTGATATTTTGAATTTTTTTTTTTTTTTTTTTTTTGCATCTGAATTTCCTTCAGTTCGGCTGTGATTATGGTATTATCTTCTGCTGGTTTGGAGGTTAATTTGCTTTTGTTTTTATTTTTCCTGTTTATGTTATGTTAGTTGGTTTGTTTGTTTTTGATCTTTCTAACGTTTTGATGTCATCGTTTAGTGTTATAAACTTCCCTTTAACACTGCTTTAGTTGTGTCCCAGGGATTCTGGTATGTTGTCTCTTTTTTCTTATTAATTTCAAAGAATGTCTTGATTTCTGCCATAATTTCCTCATTTACCCTGAAGTCATCCAGGCACCGGTTGAATTTAATGTAACTGTATGGTTTTGAGCAATTTTCTTAGTATTGATGTCTATTTGGGGTGGGGGGTGCTGTGGTCTGAACATGTGGTTGGTATGAATTTTTCTTTCTTTCTTTCTTTCTGGAATTTGCTGAGGATTGTTTTTTGGCTGATTGTGTGGTCAGTTTTAGAGTATGTGCCATGTGCAGCTGTGAATTTATATTCTCTTGTTTTTCAGAGGAGAATTCTGTAGATGTCTATTAGGTCAATTTGGTCAGGTGTTGGGTTCAGGTCCTGAATACCTTTGTTAGTTTTCTGCCTCAATGATTTTTCTTATACTGTCAGTGGGGCATTGAACTCTCCTGCTATTATTGTGTGGTTATCCAAGTATCTTTATAGGTTTTTAAAAACTTGCCTTATGAATCTGGGTGCTCCTGTGTTGGGTGCATATATCTTTAGAATAGTTAGGTCTTCTTGTTGAACTGAACCCTTTACCACTATATCATTTCCTGATTTCTCCTTTTTGACTTTCGTTGCTTTAAAATCTGTTCTGTCTGTAATTAGTATAGCAATCCCTGCTTTTTTTTCTATTTTCCATTTGTATGAAAGATTTTTCTTCATCCGTTTTCTTTGAGTCTGGATGTCATTATATGTGAGATTGGTCTCTTGAGGACAGCATACCATTGGATCTTGTTTCTTTATCCAGCTTTCCAATTTGTACCTTTTAATTGAGGCATTTAAGCCTTTATGTTCAAGGTTAATATTGATATGTGCAGATTTCATTCTATCATCATGTTATAAGCTACTCATTATGCAGATTTATTTGTGTGGTTGCTTTATTGTATCAGTCATCTGTGTGCTTAAGTGTGTATTTGTGGTGGCTGGTAATAGTTTTTTTTTTTCCACTTTTAGCCCTATCTTCAGGACCTCTTGTAAGGCAGGTGTGGTGGTAATAAATTCCTTCAGCATTAGCTTTTCTGAAAAGAATCTTATTTTTCCTTCGCTTATGAAGCTTAGTTTGACTGGCTATGAAATTCTTGCTTTGGATTTCTTTTATTTAAGTATGCTGAATACAAGCCTCCAGTGCCTTTTGGCTTTTAGGGTTTCTGTTGAAAGATCTATTGTCAGCCTAATGGAGTTTCCTTTGTAGGTGATCTGCTCCATTTTGTCTAGCTTCCTTTAACATTTTTTCTTTCATTTCAACCTTGGAAAATCTGATGACTTTGTGTCTTGGGTATGGTCATCATGTATATTATCTTGCAGGGATTCTCTGCATTTCCTGAATTTAGATGTTAGCCTTGTTAGTGAGCTTGGGAAATGTTCATGAACAATATCCTGAAATAGGTTTTCCAACGTGTTTGCTTTCTCTCCTTCTCTTTCAAGGGTGCCAATCAGGTGTAGACTTGGTCGCTTTACATAATCCTGTATTTCTTGGAGGTTTTATTTATACTTTAATCTTTTTAAAAAAATGTTTCTGACTGAGTTATTTCAGAGAACCAGTCTTTGAATATTGAGATTATTTCCTCATGTTTGCCCTAAAATGCCACAATTCACTCAGTAACATAAAAATCATTCTTACTTCAAAAGGGATCTTTAATGATTTTTTTTTGAGTCAGGTTCTTGCTCTGTTGCCCAGGCTGGAGTGCAGTGGGGCAGTCATGGTTCACTGCAGCCTCGAACTCCTGAGCTCAAGTGATAATCCTACCTCAGCCTCCCAAATAGGTGGGATTACTGGTTCATGCCACCATGCCCAACTAATTTTCTTAATTTTTTTTCAAAGGCAGGGTCTCATTATGTTGCCCACACTGGTCTCAAACTCCTGGCCTCAACAGATCCTCTTGCTTCAGCCTTCCAAAACTCTGGTTGATTTAAAAAGTATATGTATCCAAAATGAGTCAAAAGAGAATGACACTATTGGTCAAATTGGAAATTATGACCTTTGGAATGAATGGGGATGAAACCAGAATATTTGGATTGCTAAACAGCTATTTAGCAGTAGTTGTCTTTTGACTTCTGTTTTGTCTTTTCTTCTCCCAAAACTCCTACTTCCCATCTTCTTTCTCACTGATACTTGTACTATCTTTGTTATTATACTGTTTTGACTTTTTATATTGGTAAAAGACATATTTTTAAATCTTTATAAAAAGATAGTTGAGAATTTGACCTATATCTGATATATGTATTTTATTTTAAACATGTAGTACTTTACAGAATTCATTATTGCTGATTAATGAAACTGCCTTATGACATTTTCAGATTTCTTTCCAATACCCCTTGTTTGTATATTAAATAGCACCCTACAAAATATCTGATTTCTTATTCTACTTAAAACCCCTCCTCCACCCCCTGCCTAGCTAGCTAACTCTTTGTCCATCATGTCCATTTTATCTGTTACTCTTTTCATGAATTTCTTTGCATAATTTGTTTTTTATTTTTTCAATGGGATCATAGACCCTACCTCCATTCTTTACATTCTTTTGAATGAGGATTGAGTTAATTAAAGCACTTAATACCTGACACATTATAAGCATCATATAATTTTTACTTATTGTTGCCATTTAATTATGTTTAAAAATTCTACACTCAAAAGTTTAAAATTAAAAATTTATATTCAGTATTATATATATCATGTAATGTAATTTTCATATTTTTAAGAAACTGTACACGTATATTTTTCTTTAAAATTAAACTCCAATGTAACATTCTTTATATACAAGGATTAGGATTATAGTCTTAAATGTTACTAAAAATTATTTATTTCTTCGTCATATATTATAGTGCCAGGAAAACATTGAGTAGGTATCTTGTTTTACCTTTGGCCCCTCCAAAATGTATTTAGTCTTTTCTATGTTTTACTGGAAAATGCTATAAATTATCTATCTTAAAAATACCACATGGATCACTGGCTTAGCTAGATAATTTTCTTCCTATATCTACCTACTTGCCTATCTTTGTAATCTTGATATTCTTATTCAAACAGTTATGTGATATTTTCTATAAGTTGGACCTACTGTAACAAAACATTATGTTGAGAAGAACTCTGTCTTTTAAATGTTCTTTTTTAAAATTAGTTGTTGTCACTCAAAACAATTATACTTATCAACCATAATACTTTTTTAACTGTTTCTTTTTGAGACAAAGGCTTGCTGTGTTTCTCAGGCTGGAGTGTGATCATGGCTTACTTCAGCCTTGACCTTCTGAGCTCAAGCAATTCTCCTACCTCAGCCTCCTGAGTAGCTGGGATGACAGATATGCATCCCCACATCGAGCTAATTTCTTTTTAAATTTTTTATAGAGTCGAAGTCTCTCTATATTGCCCAGGCTAGTCTGGAACTCCTGGGCTCAAGTAATCCTCCAGCCTCAGCTTTCCAAATTGCTGGGATTACAGGCATTAGCCACCATGACCAGCCTCTTTTTAATTGTTTAAGGATTTTTTTTTAAACAAAAGCATGTTCACTTGGGGGTAAAAATTAAATAGAGAATATTTTCCCAAATTCTGTATTTCAGAAATTACAACTTAATTTTGAAGTTACATGTAGGCAGTTACAATACTTACAAAACAATAATGTTTGCCTATCTGTGTGAATCTGCATGGTTTAACTGGTTATTTTCACTATTGTTTTCTCCTTCCTCTCTCTTCACTATTTTTTAACTTAAGTTCAAGTATCTTGAGGAACCTGTTTTTAATCTTTAATATATCCAGTATAACATTGTCTTTTTTGAGATTTGGGACTCAGAATTGCCCCATTAAAATTTATTTTTTGAAAATTCCCCCATCTATAAGAGCATTAATGATGCAATAATAATATTCCTTGTCTCCTGCCAGCAGTAACCCTGGTATTGCAGCAAGTGAAGTGTAGAGAATGTGTGGAGATCAGGTGATGCAGAACTCTGGAAAAGGACGTTAGTCTTCAGAGTAAGACTGTTAAATTCAGCAAAGTCTACTATCAGAAGACATGGTGAGAAATCTTGTAGAAAGGGAGTTTTTCTTTTAGTTTTAACTGAGCACACATCAAAATTGACGTTTAATTTATATTTTGTCCAGAAACTTATTTGATTCAACTAAAATATCTTTGAAAATTATCTCTTTCATTAATAACTGTGCCCAAAATCATGGCTGTGGTAAAATTGAACTCAGTTAATATGTTTAAAAGGGCATCAATAATTGTTTTAATATCTTATTTTCTGAACTAGCTCAAGAGTAAGAGATAAAAGACATAACTGATATGTTGATATAGTATTAAGAATTATGTTTTTTCAGAACTCTAGAGTAAGAGAGTTACAAAACGCCCTACGTCCTACATTAATTGACTGACACATTGACATCTCAATAAATAGCCTGATGATGGATTATTTTCAAAATTTAATTTGTTTCTGAAGTGAAGTATTAAAAGACTATACCTAATTCCTTTTTAGATATCAAATGTTTTTAATTACTACATACCAGTGAAAGAAAGTTATTGTCAGGTAATCAAGCATGTTTACATATCTATATTTTTTTATATAGTCCTGAACTTCCTTTTCAGATTATTTTTTTTCCTTTAAAGCACTCATGTCTTATCTCATTTGTATAGTTTTGTTTGTTTGTTTTTTAGATGGGGTCTCACTCTGTCACCAGGCTGGAGTGCAGTGGCATGATCTCGGCTCACTGCAATCTCTGCCTCCCAGGTTCAAGCAATTCTCCTGCCTCAGCCTCCAGAGTAGCTGGGACTACAGGCATGCACCACCACACCCAGCTAATTTTTTTTTTTTTTGTATTTTAGTAGAGACGGGGTTTCACCATGTTGGCCAGAATGGTCTTGATCTCCTCACCTCGTGATCTACCCACCTCGGCCTCCCAAAGTGTTGGGATTACAGGCGTGAGCCACCGTGCCTGGCCTCACTTGTATAGCTTTTAAGTACCTTAAGACTGAAGTTACCGTATTTTCCTCTAGTAGAACAACTTAATGCAAGTAAGGTTTAGAAAAATAATCAAATTAATCATAAATGTAGTGGATTTTATTAAGGCAATTGTATTTTAAAATATCAAAGACTGCATTTTGAAATTGTTTCTTTAAAGAATGCCATTATCATTCACCCTTTTTCTCCTGTGAAAATTAACTGCAGATGTGAGAGAAAATATAAGGACCTGAATATCTGTAGCCAAACCAAGAGCAGAAGGTGTTGAAATGAGGGAGGGGACTTCCCCATGATAAGGAGACTTAAGGAAAAAAGTGACTAGAAAAAAATGCCACTTCTTTCAGCAAAACTGCCTTCTGAGCATGAACTTAAATTTGTATTTGTGTTGGAAATGCTTGAAGAAATGTGAGGAGAAGGAGGAGTTATTTGTGTGTTGGGGGGTGGGAAAAAAAGTGGAGGTTACTGAGTGGGAGGTTGGGAATTCATGGGGCAAGTCATTATTTATAAGAAAAAAAGGGAAAATAGTTTTTGATGTGGAAAGGAGAAAGGTAGTAGTATCCCACGGGAGAAAGTTCGGCAATGAAGGAGAATGGAAAGTAATAAGAGATCACCCCACCTAGGGTAGGTAGAATCCATATGATTCCTTCTTTCTTTATTTCTCTCCCTTTAAAAAATGCATTTCATGGCTGGCTGCAGTGGCTCATGCCTGTAATCCCAGCACTTTGGGGGACTGAGGTGGGTGGATCACGAGGTCAGGAGTTCAAGACCATCCTGACCAACATGGTGAAACCCCGTCTCTACTAAAAATACAAAAATTAGCTGGGCATGGCAGCGCATGCCTGTAATCCCAGCTACTTGGGAGGCTGAGGCAGGAGAATCACTTGAACCCAGTAGGCAGACATTGCAGTGAGCTGAGATTGCGCCACTGCACTCCAGCCTGGCAACAGAGCTAGACTCCGTCTCAAAAAAAAAAAAATGCATTTCATTTTATCTTTCTTTAATGGCCCCTTCTCTTGCTTGCTTACTAGCAGGCTCCCTCCTGAGCCTCACGCTAACACCACACCCCTGTAGTTTCTCCTTGATGAGATGGGTTTGAGGAGAGCAGCAGTTGGTGAGGTAAGTTTTAATGTCTGAGAGGGTGCGGTGAGTAGACGGGGAGAGCTGTGAACATAAGTTTTTTGGTTTTGTTTTTTTTAATAAAAGGTTTTTTCTAGAAACATTGAGATGAGTTTCTACTTTTCTCCTTCCTCAGATAGTGTTTAAGAGGGATGTGAAAGATGTATATGGTGTTGGCTATAATTCTGGAGTCCCCTTCAGAGAATACTTAATTCCTTGAGTGTTGACAGGGTTATCCACAAAGGGGTTAGTGATTTGGAATGATGTGGAAAAAGCTTATGAGGTTACTGGGTTTACTGTGAGGGTCATGGCGAGTTGTACAGCATCCAGTGCAGAGAGAATGGCATTTTGGTCTCACTAGGTGGCTTTAGCTCCCAGCTTGCTTGAAAGCCCGTTGTACTTTAGAGTATTCTCAGCCATTCCCCTCAAAAGGGGCTGGAGATTTCTCTGGCCAGCTTGCTTCTCTGAAATTGGTGGCAGTTTGGAGAGGCAGCAACTCTGCATCATGTACATCAGAAGCAAGAGAAGCTCACTTGGTGGCTGTTGAATTCACATAGCTATAAATCTCTACCAGCTACAGCCACTGGAAGGGGCAGAGGAAGAGTAGGAAGAAGAGGTAGTGCTACTGTTGTAGTTTTCCCAATAAAGCAAAATATGTAGCAGTATTTTGTTGTTTGAGATAGTATCCAGAGTTTTTTGTTTTATATTGAAGAGAATTAAGGAGCGTGGACACAAGGGTGAATTTCAAGTGAAAAGTTTAATAAGCAAAAGAAGAATGCTTTCTGCAGCAGAGAGTGGGGCCCAAAGGGGTTCCCCACCATAAGGCTGGGGTTCAGGGTTTTTATGGACCGGGATGGGAAGGAATGTGCATAGTTTGCAGGCTGTTTTGGAGAAAGTGTGATTTAGCTTGGTCTGGGACCAATCGGGAGCTGAAGTGATGATTTACTGGGGCTACCTAGCTTGGCCCAGGACCTAGTAGAAGCTGAAGTGAAAGCTTGGCCAAAGACCTTGGCCCTGGGACCAATTAGGAGCTGAAGCAATGATTTATTTAGGCCGAGCTTACGGTTTAAAGCATGTTTAGAAAAGGAAAAAAAAAAAAAAGTGCCCACCAGAACCTACTGGAGCACCCCATGTACATGCCCACATAAGGAGAAGAGACTATTTCCTGGAAGCCTGCTGGTTATACAAAGGACAAAGACATTTCTATGCAGTCTTGTTCTCTTATTACAGTGGCTGCAGGCATGTCTTAGGCACAAAGAACAAAGGTTGGGCCTTGTTTCTTTATCTGAGTGGGCCAGAGGTTTGTGCAAGTTTTCTTATCTGTGCCTGCAGCCTGATTTTTCAGGCTGTTTCTCCGATTACAGGAGTTTACCAAGGACCCACCCTAACTGCCTACCTTTTCTCTCTTATTCTCCCCCTCAGGAGTGGAGACCCTAACTGCTGTTAGGGAGATTAAGTGTTGATTTTTTTTTTTTAGCTACTTTTTGCTAGAGAGGGGTGTTGTGTGGGGAACAGCAACTAGGGTTTCTTTTGGGGCTGGCTTAAGGGCCCTTGGAAGAAAGGCATGTTTAGGCATGGTTCCTTTTGCATTAACATTTGTAGCTTGATAGCCTTTAGATGAGAAGAAACAATGTGGGTTATTAGAGTACATGTATTAAAATGAAACAAGGGTGGAGGTAAAGAAGCTTAAAAATTCCAAGGCTAAGTGATGGCTAGTTATGAGTGTTAAGATTTGGGTTCATGGGGCTTGGCTTCGGTTAGCCTTCTTGGTTTTACTTTTTAAACAAAGAAACTTGTAGGTTATGTGCACTTTATTTACTTTTATTACCTGGCGGGACTTGTGGGATAATTGCCCAGAACTAGAATATTGTTTTTGATTTCTACATTACCCATTCCCTTTTGTTTCCTTTGAGCGGTAGTTGGAGATTGCTGGTTGATTTACAGGAATAGGGTTAGTTTGAAATGTAGGTAGGCAAGAACTTGAAAACAACTACTGAGACTAGAAATTAATGACAGCTGTATGATAACTTTTGAAACATAATTTTTTTCTCCAGTCCTCATTTTTGTTAAAAACAAATTATGATAAGACTGTGTTGTTTGCAAAATAGACTTTAGTCTCATACTTGGCCTGATTATTTACAGAAACTGCAGCAAGAATAATTACCTTTACATAGGCCTTTTAGATGGGCTTTGATGGAACTCTGTTTTACAAGGAATCTTAGATAGGACTTTTTAAAGCTGAGCCCAGCCATGGGTTTGCACCCTTAAATACCTGTGAGTTGGGTAAACTCCTTTTTTTCTGAGGTTTCAAGAGCATGGTGTTCTGGGCCTGTTAGAAAATGACTTTTTTTACTCACCACAGATTAGGAACCCCATACAGGGACTGTGTAGACAAAGTATGAGGCCAATTTTTCCAAGGGGCTTTTTTTGGCTTTTCAAGTTAAGCTTGACTTCTTAAAGGGAAACACATCCTTTTAGTTAAACCCTTGGCAAAACACCAGTTTTTAAATTGTCCTGTTGCAAAAGAAAATGCATTCTTATTGCACTGATGCAAACAATATATTGTTAGAAGTTAAGAATGCTTACAACTAGTGTCTGAATTTTAGAGGAACCAGGCAGAGAGAAACAAACATGTTTTACATTTTGCTTACAGGAGTATACCTTACTTAATTGTTAAAGGCTGTATCTAGTTTAAAATAAGTTTTCTTGACTGAAAAACAAAACAAGGATTAGCAATATTTTAAGCAAAAGTTAAAAAGATTATTTTAGCTTTTTATGAGTTCAGTCCATTCAGTTAACTCTTGTTTTGCTTTATATTTATAAACATTTCAGCTTTTTATGAATCCTATATGCTTTTCCATTATTAGAAACCTGCATTTGAGAGCACCTGTTAAAGTTTTACAGCTGAGTTTAAAACATTTTTTGAAGAGGATTAAAACAAGAGAATTGCCTTAAATGACAAAATGATCAGGGTGTTTACAGTTAGAAACACAATTGTCAAATAAATTTGGTTATTTTTGTGGTTTACAACAGTTTAAGATAATTTCAATTATAATTGATAGCATATATTTAAATATTAGAACCTTAGACATCCCATATGGTTTTAGAATATATGTTAATAATATTTACTGAAGGCTGGGCACAGTGGCTCATGCCTGTAATCCCAGCACTTTGGGAAGCTGAGGCAGGCAGATTACAAAGTCAGGAGTTCAAGACCAGCCTGGCCAATATGGTGAAACCCCATCTCTACTAAAAATACAAAAATTAGCTGGGCATGGTGGTGGGCACCTGTAATTCCAGCTACTCGGGAGGCTGAGGCAGGAGAATCACTTGAATCCGGGAAGCGGAGGTTGCAGTGAGCCAAGATCATGCCACTGCACTCCAGCCTGTGTGACAGAGTGAGACTCTATCTCAAAAATTAATAATAATAATAATAATATTTACTGAAATATAACCTGAAGAAGATTAAACATTACTTTGGCAATTCCATGTATTTAAACATCTTTAATAATTCTGTTTACCTGTTTTCTGGATGCTCTAGGGGCCCTCTGTAGCATCTGAAAGCTAGGTGTTAGGAAAGACTATTTATTTTGGGAAGCCTGTTAAATATGTTATTGGTTTAAAACACTTGATATTATGAAATGGAATTTTAGATTACCATAAGTTATTTATTTTTCTAAAATGATGACTTAAAAATTTGAAAAATCAAAAGCTTTTATTAGCCTTTAGTATTACACGAAAATCCTGTTCAAGAGAGAAAGCCAAATTTTACCCTTGCATTAGTTTGCTATTAATGTTAACCCCAATTTTTAATGAAACCTTATGGACAATTATGTTTAATTTTCACTAGTTTGATCATGAAGTGAGATTTTTACAAACCTTTTATAACCCTTTACAAATTTTGCTGAAAAGAGTACCTTGTTGTGCTTTTAATGCTTAACTTAAAGAAAAATCTATGTAATACTCTTTTGAATTTAGTTAATATGTATATACAGAGTTTTCATGGTAAGATTAATTCATACAGTTTTTCCACAGTTTGCTTAAATCTTCTGCTTTATTTTATTTAAGAAAATTCTTTATCCCTAGGCAAAATGTACATTTCCATGCCTTCTTACAATTTTTTAGTAAAAACATTTTACTGTTTTCACACACCTTGCATGTAAATCCATTTTCAGTAGTTGATATGGTTTGGCTGTGTCCCCACCCAAATTTCAACTTGACTTGTATCTCCCAGAATTTCCACATGTTGTGGAAGTGACCCTGGGAGAGGTAACTGAATCATGGGGGCTGGTCTTTCCTGTGCTATTCTCATGATAGTGAATGAGTCTCACGCGATCTGATGGGTTTATCAGGGGTTTCCACTTTTGCTTCTTTCTCATCTTCTCTTGCTGCCACCATGTAAGAAGTACCTTTCACCTCCCACCATGATCCTGAGGCCTCCCCAGCCATGTGGCACTGTAAGTCCAATTAAACCTCTTTTTCTTCTCCGTCTCAGGTATGCCTTTATCAGAAGCATGAAAACAGACTAATACAGTAGACTTAATTACATGTTATCATGGTAACCCTTAGCAATTTTTAACTTTAATGTAAAACTTGGTAATTTTTATAATGTAATAATGTTATAATGTTATAATTATCTACTAGGTTCAGATAAAGTTTGACTTTTTTCAGCATAATTAGAGGCATGGTTACTTTCATATGTCCCCAGAACTTACCCATTGTGAAGCAGGCAAGTTGAACAGTTTTTAAAGGCCAAAGAAGCAGTTTAAAACCTTAAAACATTTAGCAAACCTACTATGTGACTTGCATAATTTAGACTACCTATTTATATTTTGAAGACATTTGCATTTTACCAATAATCTTTAAGGCTGTTTTTATTTTTTAAAGATTAAAGTCACATGAACTGAAAGGTACCAGAGCTTTTATTTTTCCCTTTAAAAAATATTTGATCCAAGGGCTTATCCTTTTTCAAGTTAATTAATTAGAGCTCTTCTTAAATAGACATTACACACACAACACATGTATAACTACACAGACAGGCAGAAGAAAATCCAGCAGCTTAGGGTGGACCCATTTAAGAATAGAGCTCAGAAAGTATGCAGTTTCTGCGGCCTGACAAACAAGCATACCTGGAAGGCGAAAATAGATTTTGAGAGGTATTTATTTGCCTCTAATTTCAGAGGTTTAATGAGGAAAACAGATATTTTTCCCAAAATGGGATTTGTGGTGACTTTTCTGTTTTCTCAAGGAGTCCTAGGTTACCAGAAGTTATCCTAGGGCCTTTTATGCGTGCACCAAGAGTGGCAAGACAGAGTGGAGGAAAATAATTTAGTTGACTGAGAAACAAATTTATGAAGAAATTTATGAAACAAATTTATGAAACAGAAAAACAAATTTATGAAGAGAAAAACATAAAGGCTTTAAAAATATACCTATAACTTAAATATCCACTTTTAATTAAGCTGAGCACTTTTTAAGAAAATTATTTTTATTAATTAAAACTACAGAGAATATAAACAGTGATTCTTACTATTTCTTTTATCAGTTTATACCACTATCTGTTCACAATAATGTTCAGGTTTTCCAGTTTTCTCTGGAAGAAAGTGGCTGCATTCAGACAGGGGGAGTTTTTTAGGTGGACTGCAGATCACTCTAGCAGCAAAGCTTGATATTTGAGGAGGTGATTGTCTGTTAGC
This sequence comes from Pongo abelii, assembly GCF_028885655.2. Lineage (NCBI taxonomy): Eukaryota > Metazoa > Chordata > Mammalia > Primates > Hominidae > Pongo > Pongo abelii. The sequence goes on from NC_072008.2 coordinate 85,625,121, forward strand.
CAGAGACTTTCCCTAGAGGACAGCAGTCCTGCTATATTGTGTGGGGTGTAAACAGTTAAGTTATTCCCCATGGTTAACCTGTTGGCTTCTGGCACCTGCAAAGCCACCGCTGCAACTTCTTAGAGGCAGGCTGGCCATCCTTTAGCCATTAAGTTAAATTCCTTGCTTAGGTAACCCACTGATTGTTGAGCTGCACCTTGAGCCTTAGTTAAAACTTTCAGGGTTATTCCCTTCCTTTCTGATACATAGAGATTAAATGCCTTCCTTATGGGAAGACTGAAGAAAGCTGCTGCTTCCAAGCAAGGCTTGCTTTAATTGTTTAAAGGCTTTTGAGTTTTCCGTTCTTAAGTTAGGGAGTGAGTTTTATCTGCTCGAGTTTCTTTTATGAGGTGGTATAAAGGGTGAGCTATTCCACTGTACCCAGGTATCCACAGTCTGAAAAATTCATTAATGCCTAAGAATCCTCTTAACTGTTAAAGTAAACGGGCTTAATCCTTTTCTCATCTGGTGCTCTCATCCCTTTTGATAAGGCTGACTTACATACTTTACTGAAGTCTGACAGAGCTGAGCTTTAGATTTTGAGACCCTATATTCCCTTTTAGCTAAGAAATTATGAAGAGCTTTTAGTGCCTTCTAGAGAAGCCCTTCACGATTGTGCAGTGGGAGGAACAGAGGCCTGGATTGGGGAGGAGAACAGAAAGACCAGCTTCAGTGTTTAGAAAGAAGTTTACCTTCCTCCCTTTTACCTCCAGAATTACCCAGAGCCCCTGGGTCATAATGGCAGTCTGAGTTGATGGAGCCGGGGGGTTGAGCCTCAGGACCCATTAGTTCTGCTGGATCATTTGTGAGACAGGCCCTGGACCTGGTGACTTGCACCTCTGGAGACATTCTGCCTTTTAGTGGTCCCCACCACAAGCTGGACAGGGTTGAGGTGGCTTTTTTATTGCCTGGGCACTCCCTTTTGAAGTGTTCTGGCTTGCCATACTGATAGCAATTAGCAGGTGCACCAGGGGACTCTGGATTTTTTTTTTGTTGTTTGTTTATTTTTTGAGACAGAGTCTTGTTCTGTCACCCAGGCTGAAATGCAGTGGCACAATCTCGGCTCATTGAAACCTCCACGTCCTGGGTTCAAGCAATTCTCCTGTCTCAGCCTCCCGAGTAGCTGGGATTACAGGTCCCTGCCACCATGCCCAGCTAATTTTTTTTTTTTTTTAGTAGAGACGGGGTTTCACCATGTTGGCCAGGCTTGTCTCGAACTCCTGACCTCAAGTGATCCTCCCACCTCGGCCTCCCAAAGTGCTGGGATTACAGGCGTGAGCCACTACACCCATCCAGGACTCTGGATTTTATAGGCCTGTGAAGTGGCCACTACTGCTTCTGTTCTTTTCTTGTGCTTCCCCTGTTTTTCCTAGGCCTCCTCCTCCTGGTTTCTCTTATAAAATACCAAGGAGGCTGTCTTCAGGAGGTTTTTATAAGGTACCCTTAGGTCCCATAGCCTGCTTTTGTAGTTTCCTTTTGATATCATGGGCTTCCTGAGTAATAAATATGTCTTTTAAGATTATCTGTCCCTCAATTGAATTACGAGATAGGGAGGTGTGTTTCACTAAAGCTTCTCTCAGCCTTTTTAAAAAGGCCATCTGGTTTTTGATTTAACAAAGACAGTTTCGAGTAAGATGTTTGGTTCTGGTTCTTTGCATTCTATTGGGAATGGGGATCCTGCTTTTTTTTTTCTTCACCATCTTTCCACTTTTTACTGGGTTTCTCTGTTGACTGGCTATAGGAGACATGGTGTTTGTCTCTGAATCTCTCTGTTGCCTGTAGGGCTGCCTGCTTTTTGGCAGCCATTAGGATTTGGCTAGGAGTAACAAAACATTTCCCCATGCAAGATTAAACACTTGGGTTACATTTTGGAAAGCCTTTATATATTTATTGGGGTCATTAGAAAACTTGCCTAGGACACCCTTTATTTGTTTAAGGTTCTGCAATGAGAAGGGAATTTGAACCCTAATAGTACCATGTCCATTGGTCATTTCCTATAGAAGCAACAGCGAAATTAGGGGTTTCTTGGGTATTACAGCCAGAGGAGCTGATGATATGACTGCTGGGGGCCCTGGATAAGGGGGAAAGGTAGGGCATTTAGAAGTTGCATTTGAGAGTTCCCCAGGGGTTTGTTTTTCTGAATTTGGGGAGTTATTTTTTGTAGGCTTGGCTGATATGACTGCCAAGAAGGGCAGGATTAATTTTACAATGCTTATAAAGATCTGGGTTATCTTGCAAGGCAGAGAAAGCTTGTACATAGGGAACCTCAGACCATTTGCCCTCCAGTCTGCAGAAAAGATTTAGTTGTTGGATAGTATTGAAATTAACACTTTCCTGAGGAGGCCAGGCCTTCTGTCCCTCCTGAAGTTGGTAAGATGGCCATGCACTTGTACAATAGAGTATGTGCCATTTTTTTTTTCTTTTGAGTCCTAGGGTCAAAGGAGTTCCAGTGTTTTAGAATGCACTCAAGAGGAATACAGACTGCAGATGGTTTGTTACCCAACTAGAAAAGAGGCGGGGGAAAGATGTCTCCTTTCTCTTTTCTGAGTGACCCAGAGTGACCCTAGTCCTCCATCTTGCTGGTTTCCTAGACACACTTGGCCCATAAGGCTCCCAAGATACCCTAGGGGCCTGGGAGAGATTATGTAGTAGTAGGATTTGGGCAAGACTCTTTAACAGAGGGAGTGTTTTAATACTATCTCTGGCTTCCCTTCCTACGGCCCCAGTGAAACATTAGAATTCCAGAGAATGACACCAATTGACTTCCAAATATAAAATCCCATTTTTGTTTAAATGTCAATGTAGTTACATTCAGAGCGTGTGCCTTAAAAGAATGCAAAGATTGAATGGCTGTTTTTCCTTTGATGGGGATAGTACCAAGGCTGGAATCTGTCTTACCAGGATGGCTTCCTCCTGGCTATTGAAAGTGGAGTTTTTCTGACTACAAATAGGGTATGGGGCCTGATCACTGATAGAGGGATGTAAGAGAGAAAAAAACTGGGGAACTAGAAATTTGGGGCAAAGAGCTGACAAGGCTCCCCAAGGAGAAAAATTCCATCCCACTAGATGGCGCTGTAAGGTCTGAAATATTAGGTAAAAACTGACTCCAAATTCTTGTTAGACAAAAGTTAGAAAGAGAGTTTTAGGGCTTGATAGGCTGTCTTAAAGTATGCCTCCCAGCAGAATAAAATTGTGTATTAGTCCGTTTTCATGCTGCTGATAAAGACATACCTGAGACTGGACAATTTACAAAAGGAAGAGGTTTAATTGGACTTACAGTTCCACATGGCTGGGACGCCTGACAATCATGTTGGAAGGCAAGGAGGAGCAAGTCATGTCTTACATGGATGGCAGCAGGCAAAGAGAGAGAACTTGTGCAGGGAAACACTCTTTTTAAAACCATCAGATCTCATGAGACTCACTGTCATGAGGCCAGCACAGGAAAGACTTCCCCCATGAATCAGTTACCTCCCACCAGTTCCCTCCCACAACACATGGGAATTCAAGATGAGATTTGAGTGGGGACATAGCCACACCATATCAACTTTTTCATAGAAAAGTATTTTAGTTCTGCTGGGCAGTGCTGGTTTCTCACATGGGAAAAGGAACAGCTTAAATGAAGAAGGGGATAGTTGCTTGGGGAGAAATAACTCCCTGTTTAACTCCATTGAGTGCTATTGTTGGGAGATAAATAGGTTTTCAAATAAATAGGTTTTCTGAATAGATTCCGATCTTGGAATCCCCCATTTTAAGGAAACCACAGAGACAATAATTCATTGGATTACATTCCTAAGGCTCCAGCTGACTTTGCCCAGTAAGACTATATCCCCAGGTTGCAAAAACACCCACAACATTGCATACAAAGCAGGGATAGGAAACATGATAGTTGCAAAACAAAAAAAAAAAAAAAAAAAAAGGAAAATGTGATAGAAAAAGACTGGAAGTCCTTTTGCCAATTCTCTAATGGACTGTTGGTGACTGGAGTTAGTCCAAGGGACCCCAGGTAACACTGAAGTGTAGCCTCAGCCAGATACCTTCAGTTGCCCCAGGACCTCCTTCTGGCCTCATGTGACAGGTCCTTTGTGAAAGGAAACTGGATTGGAACAAAGTCAACATTTTCAACACGTGAGGGCAAAGGGGGACTGAAAAAGTTCTCTCCAGCAAGCCTTTCCCCTGAGTCTTAAGTCTGGCAGTCACACTATTCGTTTTTAACTGGCTGAAAGGAACCCACTGTTTTTGTTTGCTCTTGAGAGAAGAAAACTTAAGACAAGAAGCCTTGGAAATGAAAGTAAAGAGTTAATGGTCTGCTCTTACTCATCCTTTAGATGAATCCCTTTCTTCCCAGCCAATGCAACAAAATATGTTGTATTTTTGCCAATGTACCAAAATATGTAGCAGTATCTCATTGTTTGAGATAGTACATGGAGTCTTTGTCTCATGTCCAGGAGAATTAAGGAGCGCAGAAACAAGGGTGAGATTGGAGCAAAAGTTTAATAAGTGAAAGAAGAAAGCTCTCTGCAACAGAGAGGGGTGCCCAAATTGGTTGCCCACCATGAGGTTGGGATCCGGGGTTTTTATGGACTGGGAAGGGAAGGACTATGCTTAGTCTGTAGGCTTTCTTAGAGAAAGTGTGATTTAGTTTGGCCTGGGACCTTGGTCCAGGACCAATCAGGAGCTGAAGTGATGATTCATAGGGGCTACTTAGCTTGGCCTGGACCTATCAGGAGCTGAAGTGAAAGCTTGGCCCTGGGACCAATCAGGAGCTGAACTGATGATTCATAGAGACTGGGCTCACAGTCCAAAGCTTGTCCAGAAAAGGGGAAGAGACTATTTCCTTGAAGCCTGCTGGTTATACAAAGGACAAAAGCATTTCTATGCTGAGCCTTGTTCCCTTATTAAAGTGGCTGTGGGCATGTCTTAGGCACAAAGAACAAAGGCATTTCTGTGTTGGGCCTTGTTCCTTCATCTGAGTGGGCCAGAGGTTTGTGCAAGTTTTCTTATCTGTGCCTGCAGCCTGATTTTTCACTGCCTAACTTTTGTCTCCTACTGCCACACTACAAGGGAATGGTGCTAAACCTGAAAGAAATCAGGCAATGATTTACTTAGAACAGTGTACACTTTTATCCTTAGAAGCAATAGACAACAGCCATAGCAACACAAACAAGTGAACACAGCAAGAATTGTATTTATCTGGTTTAGGGCCAAGTGAAAATAATGTGGTAAGATTTCTCTGGGATTAGGGGCAGAAGTTTAGCCTGGGGAAAGCTTCTGAGCACCAAGCTTTTAAATTGAGAACATTTTGGGACCTGTATGCTATTTTCTCTTCGTGTTTACAGGTGCCTAGCATGTTTATCTTAATTGTTCCAATGAACCTTTCACCTAAGCCTCTTAAGTCAAGGATCTTTTAGTACAGTTCCACCTACATATAAGAATTTCAAGAAGTTATTTCCCTATACATCAAATGACAGGAAACTGGGAATTTGCATAAATCTCAGTCAGTAAGAACACTTTGACTCTTAAAATGGGAAATGGAGGCCAGGCATGGTGGCTTATGCCTCTAATCCCAGCACTTTGGGAGGCCAAGGCAGATGGATCACTTGAGGTCAGGAGTTTGAGATCAGCCTGGCCAACATGGTGAAACCCCATCTCTACTAAAAATTAAAAAAATTAGCCGGGCGTGGTGGCAGGTGCCTGTAATCCCAGCTACCTAGGAAGCTGAGGCAGGAGAATCACTTGAACCTGGGAGGTGGAGGTCACAGTGAGCCAAGATCGCACTACTCACTCCAGCCTGGGTGACAGAGTGAGACTCTGTCTCAGAAAAAACAAAACAAAAAAAGAAAGGGAAATGGAGCTGAGCATAGTATTTTAAAAGAGATGATCATAAAGTAAAAAAAAAAAAAAAAAAAAAGACCAGGATATAAATAGCACTAACATGGAAATTATATGCCTGCCTCCTCGTAGGTCTGAATAGAAACTAAAACCTTTAACACTCCCATCATCTTTTGGTACAAGATAAATTGAAGCCCTCCTCCTCCCAGCATGGGTCAACCTTGAAAAGGATTGCCTACATATATCTCCGAGCATTACCCCATATACAGTAGTTAAAAGTGTGTGAAATAGCTTCATTTTAAATATAATTAAAGACATTTTTAATTAAGAAGAATTAAAAAGAAACATCTCTTTTTCAAGCTTCACAATTATCTGAGGTACGTTTGTGAGTGGCTATAAATTTTGGAAATGACCACATTCATTAGTAGAATCCTGGACAAGTGAATCTGTGCAAATGTTGTTTTGGTATATGAACCTTATTGCAACTAAAATAAGTTTGTGAATTGACCCAAATTTGAGCTGTTTTAGCATTATCTATAGTAATGTCAGTCATTTTTTGGAAGGAAATTTGAAAATGACTAATACTATAAGTGAACAGTTATTGAGAACTCCCTTCTGAAACTTCGTTTTTTTTTTGTTTGTTTGTTTTATTTTTGAGACGGAGTCTGTCTTTGTCACCCAGGCTGGAGTGCAGTGACACGATCTCGGCTCACTGCAAGCTCCACCTCCCAGGTTCATACCATTCTCCTGCCTCAGCCTCCTGAGTAGCTGGGACTACAGGCGTCCGCCACCACGCCCAGTAATTTTTTTGTATTTTTAGTAGAGACGGGGTTTCACTGTGTTAGCCAGGATGGTCTCAATCTCCCGACCTCATGATCCGCCCGTCTCAGCCTCCCAAAGTGCTGGGATTACAGGCATGAACCACCGTGCCCAGCCCCCTTCTGAAACTTTGAATGCTAAAGACTCATAACATCAACAGTGTTAACATCCACAATGTATTACAGCATAAATGATACAGTATTTTGTGATGTAAGTATTGTTCTGCAACTCAAGCACTACGGTCAATCATATAAAAATTATAATTACACAATAATAAAAGTTTAATATATGCATGCAAACAGCTTAATCTTACTATGACTTCCTCATGCTTATTTAAATCTGTTGTTTGTCTGTTAAAATATCACACATCTAGATTACAATTCCAAATTCAACAATACAGAGATAAACTAAATATTATACTTTTTACCTAGATAAAAACATTGGAAACATGTAAAACAGTTTTTCGTTTAAATTGTTACACTTTTTGATTGAAAACTTTCATCCTTTGCCATATTTTAACCTGAAATATGTTTCAATATTGCTTTGTAATTATTTTTAATGTAATGTACTAATACAGAAGTCCTCAAAGAGGGACAGACTAACACATTATTAAAGTCAATCAACAAATTTTACTCAAGGTATCTATTTTGAACAGATTATAAAATAGCTGCCCATTTAGAACAAATGATAAACACATTCTGATTATGGTATTTATAAAAGGATCTTCATAGGTTGTGTACAGAGCTTAATGTTAATACTACTTCTTATTGAGAACAGAGTTCCTTTAAATATTTTGCATCTACAATTGGACTCTAAACACATATTTAGTTCTTTCTTTTGTAAGCAAAACTTATCCAGATGTTAGTGGAACAAAAAACTAGTGAATCTAATTGAAAGTAAAAACTGGCTCTTTACAATTTCTTAATTTCCATTTTATTTCAAACACATTTTAAAGCTTTAGCTATTACAGGAATAAATTAGTGTTACAACCATAGATAAAATATCTGCCTTAAGGTGTTGCAACTAGGAATCTTCATTTAAAGATGGGGTGGACAACATGAGGTCAACTTTAAGTATATGTACCTCTATTTTTTTACACCCTACTACTAGTTTTCCATAGCCTATAATCTAAATTATTCTATGGAATAATATCTCCCTTTAAAGGGGCATATATTCTGATTTGGTGGCTATTCTAAGAATTACTTTAAGGTTATATGGGTATCTACTAAATAGAATATCTGAATATCTTATCTGAATGTCTACTAAATATAGTAGACATTCAGAAAAGAAAATATGTATAATTATTGTAGATTCAAGATATCTGGGAAAATTAGGGAACTCTTTGATGTATAGAGAAAACTGCAAAATATCAATGACTTTTTCAAGGCAAAGTATATTAAAAGTGCATTTGTTTTCAATCTCATTCTTTTTTATTATTATTATACTTTAAGTTCTGGGATACATGTGCAGGACGTGCAGGTTTGTTACATAGGTGTACACGTGCCATGGTGGTTTGCTGCACCCATCAACCCGTCATCTACATTAGGTACTTCTCCTAATACTATCCCTCCCCTAGCCCCCCACCCCCAGATAGGTCCCGGTGTGTGATGTTCCCCTCCCTGTGTCCATGTATTCTCATTGTTCAACTCCCACTTATGAGTGAGAACCTGCGGTGTTTGGTTTTCTGTTCCTGTGTTAGTTTGCTGAGAATGATGGTTTCCAGCTTCATCCATGTGCCTGCAAAGGACATGAACTCATCCTTTTTTATGGCTACATAGTATTCCATGGTGTATATGTGCCACATTTTCTTTATCAGTCTCATTCTTATTGATACAATAAGGACTATTGGAAACACACTTCTACTTTTAATTAGCTTTCTCTATAATTAGGCAACTGAAGCACTAGAGCTCTCTATTGGTACAGAGATCACTTTTGTCCCATTTAAAACAACACACTTGCTTTGCTTTTTACTGCTTTTACTATCTTTGATATCTTTTTGCTTTGGGTTAGCACAATAAACAAGCAAAAAAATTATCTGCAGTGTTGATAGTTGAAAAGAAAATCAAATTTCACTGTTAAGATAATTTGGTTAAAAGGGTTTCTCTTATTGCTACATAACTATTTTAATGCTTTATTCCTTTTACAGCTCCCTCTATATTTCCCAACAATTATTAAAATAATATGATTTGAGCACCCAACTAGTTAACTGATATCACAACTTTATTTTTGAAGAGCAAAATGACAAAACAGTAGACATCTTACATTTTTCATCATGGAGCCAGACACAAAGTTAATGACTGGGTGAGGGATCTTTCTAACCTTGCCTGGCTTATTGGCCCACAAGTATCAAAATCAGTATTTTATTTACTGTTGTTCCTTTCAGTATTGAATGAGTAAAATACCAATGGTAGTTTTCTTTTGGGTTAAAGTAATACTACAGGCTTTACTTTTGACTGAGTGAAAACAATGCAAGACACTTCCGTGAGATGATTAACACTTTATTTTATAGTTTTTTTATGGCGGTATACTATTCAGGGTGTTCTACAATCTTATTGAACACAGTATGGAAACATCAAATTGATATTATTTGATAAGCATAATCTTTTATTCTTGATATAAGAAAATACTATTTTTTTCTGAAATAGGTATCTGTATTTTAAAGGGATAATGGTTAGTTATGAGTAAATCATTGTTTAATTAAATACTGAACTGTTATTTCTCACAAACATTAATATTCTCTCTTGGAAACAAATGCAATGTGTCAAATAAAATATCTAATACCTCTTTCCAATAGTCAAATCATATTTAATACTTCTTTAGACTGGTAAAATATAATACATTCAGACCAAAATCTTGTTTGTTTGTCTATAGGTAGGTATATATGGATATATAACTTGAAAGTTTCTAAAGTACAGGAATTCATTTTTATATACAATCATTTATTATAGGTAAGGGAACTAATTAGATTTAGGACCACAATACAAGCTTTAGAAAGACTTTCTACTGGGCTTAGTGTCCAGCTCAGAAAACAATATTGCACTGTTGAAATGTTTTCAAAAGTTTCTGGCTTAAAAGAGCATTCACTTTGATTAGAATTTTCTGTATTATTTAATGTAATGTTTTAAATTAAGTGGAAATAGCCAAAATATGAGGGACTAGGAACTGCTATTGAGACTACTTTTCCTTTACCATTTCTTCTCAGTTTTCTTCAGTGTAGCAGTTCTTAAAGTGTCATTCCCTGACCAGCAGCATCAGCATCATCTTGGAAGTTATTAGAAATGCAGATATTCTGGCCCCACATCTGACCTGCTAAATTAGAAACTCTGGAGGTGGGAACCAGAAATCTGTGTGTTTACACACAGATAAAATGATTGCTCTAAAATAGTGGTTGTCAAATTGTAACATGCATTAGAGTTACAAACCATCTGTGTAATTCTAATGCATGTTAAACTTTGAGAACCACTATTTTAGAGCAATCATTTTATCATTTCTTCTGTGTGTATATATGTGTCTGTGTGTGTATGTATGTATGTATATAATTTGCAGCACTGTTGGCCATGGGGCATCATTATATTATTTGTATATAATATCTATTAAATAACTTTATTTTTGTTTTTATTATCTTGCAGTTTTTCTGGTTGGTGTATTACTTTATTCAGTGATAATATGAAAATTACTATTTTCACTGAAGGATCTACTGAATAATCATTTTAACTCAGCTATATTGCATTCTTGAAAGCAATCCTTTCAATGTAAGTATGACGTCTTTTCTCATTGTCTTTGAAAATATAGTTCTAATATTAATATAGACAGGTAAAGAGTGGCTAACTTCTTATGTTTCCCATGGTCAAAGGGAACATAGAGTTGTAATAGGGAGAACAATTACATTTTATTTATTATACAAATATCCATTCATAGTCTTTTGTGATATCTTGGCAAATTGCTTGCTTTGCTTTGCATTCCCAGATGAATTTAACCAGTTGAATAATGGAAACCACTTTGTATTGATTTTGGCATTGACTATAGTCAGATACATTACAGGCATACTAATAGGTTAGGCTAGATGGGAAAAATGTTAGCTTAAAGGATAAGTAAATCGGGAGAAGACAGGGAGCCAAACAAGATTTAAATATTCTGCAGTGTGAACTACTGCTGATCTCCACATTTTGAAAACGATAATTAGAAATTTCATGTTTTGTGCTTCTATTGAGGTTTATTTGGAAAATTATTGAAGAGTTTCGCCTTGAATTTGGAATTTTAGCTCATGAAAATGTAGCTTTATAATTCATACTTAATAAACACACTTTCAGTAACTAAAAGTTGGATTGTACCCAGGACAGTATTATAAGCAATGTGGGTGGCTTGTTGCAGTTTTTCCACCTTTACCATGACATTCATCCAAAGTTTCTATTTAGCCATACTTTTTGCTTCAGAAAATTCAAATTAAGTTTCCCAACAAGTTTTCTAATGTGCTGTTTTTGATATATGGGTGATTGACTCTACTGTATGCGGTTAAGTATGGAGCCATAATCTACACATTAAGATAAGTCCTTTTACTTTAATGCCATATTGGAAATTTGTACTAATAACACTACATTGATATTGTACATTATGTGAAAATGAGCAGTAGCTGTGCCAAAAGGAGCATAACATTATTGTCAAATCTTGATTATTCATGTTAATAGAGGTCAGCATTTTTGGAGGCATGTATAGATTCCAGATCAGTACAAATCACTTATATTTACTCCATTGTGACATGTATTTTATTATATTTTTTTGCTTATATATGTCTATATGTGTGTATATATATATATGTTTGAGTGTATATGTATCACAAATTTTTATCATAATTAACGTTTATTTCTAGGGCTAATTTTAAAAATTTGTAATTTTCATTTTCTTATATAACAGTAGAGGTAGTTAGTGACATGGTAACTCAGAATTTGTCAGTTAGTAATGATATGTCAATAAAATAGACTTGATTCCAAAAACAAGCTTTCATAGTTATGGCTAGAGAAAGGTTAAAAAAAACCTAACTGGTTATTAAAGCCTTGATTTAGACAGTTGAATAATGTGTTGCTCACGCAAGGACACCATTTCTCCACATCCTAGCAAGTTGTTGTCACTGTTTCTGTAATTATTATGAAATACTAGGCCTAAACTATTTTATATGTGTGTTTTTAAAGCTTGTAGGTAATTGAAAAACTAGAATGTTTGGAAATCACTAGCATAGATAATTAAGTGGCAATTGGAAAGTTGCACACTGATGGACAGTTTTTCTACACCACTTTCCTGGTATAAAGTGAAGTTAAATTTTGGACCACTTTTTTATCTTTGCAAGATCTTACTGCCATTCTGTTTGGGAAACAAAATTCTATCTTCTCCCTTCTCTGATATCTAGGAACAGATCCAAGATATTAAGTAGGGCTTCTTATTTCTTGGTTTGAAGGATATCTTTTGATCAAGGACTTCTGCATTTTGGCAATTATTTATTTTAGTTAAGTCTCTGGATGGTTTTATTTGTATATAAAGGTCCTGTCAACTTTTATTTGGGAAAGAATTTCATAATTTCAGTAATGTCAATATGGCAACATAAATGTTTTCCTTTATTTTCAGATCATAGATGACTTACATGGAGACTGTAGGCCTAGGATTTGACCATTGAATGTTTTAAAATTTTTACTGATATTGACAATGGAAATTTGCCATTAAGGAAAGGAAAATATATATTTGCAAAACAAATTTGCACATGAAGAAGGAATTTTAGAACTTTTGCTGTATCATAAATTAAAATCTTATAGTTTATATGTGATACTTAAAAAATATTTATTAGGTAAATTGTTTTTCTTCCTAAAACCTTTACATGAAGCCAGCCAGTGTTATGAACTATTCCTTTTCTAGATTGAGAATTTGAGCATAACAAACTGTTAGCTTCTAATAATTCAGTGATAATTTCAGGAGAAGGAACTAGAAAATAAGATTGCCAGTTCTCATTGCATGTTGTATCACTTCATGTAGCATCTTGCTCTTTCCAGTGTCCTAAGATGCTATATAGATCATTTCATTTGATAGATAAATTACCAAATTCTGAAAGCGTGATATGTAGTCAGTTTGGTCCATCCATCTTTAAGAATCGATTTGGATATTCACGTAGCTGATCAAACTGTATAAACATTAGTCATTAAAGTGGCTTAAAACAAGCATCCTATTTCATGGGTCATTTCATCATATAATAAAAATAAATATTCAGTCAGTAGTTCATATTTCTAGGGATTACATACAGAGAAACAGAATAGGTTTAATTTTTCCTTCTCACTAACACAGATATGCTGTTGCTTAATTGGCCTTTTGCAAAATGCATGGACTATCAAAGTAGTCCATGTAGATGTCAAATAAGATGATTCTGTTTGCTCTAGTTCTACTAGGGAAATACATAATACTAAATTTCAAATATTTATATTCTGTTTTGATAGCTCCTTAGATAGGCAAAATATGAATACTGTCCACACAAATCTGTCTTAGGCTTCATATTGTTTTTTATTTCTGGAAGTCAGGAACAAATGCCTAACCCCAAAACTATGTCCATGTTGAATGTTATTTACTTTCCTAGATTTATTTGTTTAGACAGCTTATTAGCGTACTTGAAGATCCATATAATCACTGCGATTATACATAATAACATAATTATATCTACTTGCATTTATAGTGTTACCATATATTATAAAATGTTAACTTCCCAACATTCCCTAAACTATAAAATTATCTGAGCATAATATATTGCGAATCTGGAGTGAACATTTTTTAAAGTTTAGGAATCTTATGGGTTTATATATTCTTATTCTCATTTCAGGTACAAATTTAGTAGTCTCATTTGTTTTTCATTTTAAATTGACATTCCTTCAACTAACATTTTTTAAAGGCTACTGGGCACATAGAAGAGGTGATAAATTAGGTACTTTCCTTATTAAGGAATTAAAGGAGCTCATACTCTAACAGAAGACTTCAGTAATATTCTTTTAAGTAAGAGCAGTTATATATGAGAAACTGAAAAGTATATGAGAGAGTGATCTGATGCTTTTGGGATTAAAGATTATATATATTGTTTGTAAACACTATGCCATTGAATCCATTAGTTCTAACACAGAGACATGTTATCTGGTCTCACTTTACAATCATGATAATTAATCTCAATGATACATTATGGTTATCCCATGAACAAAATTTGTATCACCAAAGAAATACCATCATTATAGTATTTACATGAAGCAAGATTGAGAAAGGCTACCATTTTATATCAACAGTCATTGCAACTCCAGCAAATTCCTGAGAAATCTGTTTGCATTCATCAATGTATCTAACACCTTCGACATAATAATTGTGGCTTTTATTTCACTTTTATATTTAAACATGATTAAATATATTGGTAATTTCCTTCCTAGTATTATCATGATTTATGTTGAGGGTAAGTCTATTTTTAACTTTTTCATATGCTTTAGCATTGGTTTTAAGGTGCCTAACATATTTCTTCCCAATATTTTGCTTGCTGTCTAGTGATCTACTGACTTCACAATGTCTGAAATCAGATTCACCAGTCTCACTTGGGATCAAGTTATAACACTGAATCAAGTGTTAGATGAAGTAATTCCAATTCATGGAAAGGGGAATTTCCCCACAATGGAGGTAAAACCAAAAGACATCATTCATGTTGTGAAAGATCAACTCATAGGGCAAGGAATTATTGTTAAAGATGCCAGATTGAATGGTTCCATAGCAAGTTACATACTTGCAAGCCATAATGGAATCAGCTATAAGGATCTGGACATTATTTTTGGTGTTGAGCTTCCAAGTAATGAAGAATTTCAGGTTGTTAAGGATGCAGTTCTAGGCTGTCTACTTGACTTTTTACCAAAAGGTGTAAAGAAGGATAAGATCTCCCCAGATACCATGAAAGAAGCTTACGTACAGAAATTGGTCAAGGTTTGCAATGGGTATGATTGTTGGAGTCTTATCTCCCTTTCAAATAACACTGGGAAGAATTTAGAACTAAAATTTGTGAGTTCACTCAGACGGCAGTTTGAATTTAGTGTAGATTCCTTTCAAATTGTTTTGGATCCCATGTTAGACTTCTACAGTGACAAAAATGCCAAGCTAACCAAAGAATCCTATCCTGTTGTGGTAGCTGAAAGCATGTATGGAGACTTCCAGGAAGCAATGACACATTTGCAACACAAGCTCATATCTACCAGGAAACCTGAAGAGATTAGAGGTGGTGGCCTTCTGAAGTACTGCAACTTGCTGGTTCATGGCTTCAAGCCAGCCTGCATGTCAGAAATCAAAAACCTAGAACGTTATATGTGCTCTAGATTCTTTATTGATTTTCCTCATATAGAAGAACAGCAAAAGAAAATAGAATCATACCTCCACAACCATTTCATAGGTGAAGGAATGACCAAGTATGACTACCTTATGACCTTGCGTGGAGTTGTGAATGAAAGCACCGTTTGCCTCATGAGTTATGAAAGAGGACAGATTCTCCACCTGATCACCATGATGGCTTTGAAAGTACTTGGAGAACTAAATATTCTACCCAATACAGAAAAGGTAACTTGCTTTTATCAGCCTGCTCCGTACTTTGCAACTGAGGCAGAGTACCCTATTTATGTAATATCTGAGCCACCCCTCATTATCTTCCAGCCATAGCACCCACTGCACTTTCATGGGTCAAATGGTATGGGTTAAAAAATACACATGCAACCATAGAAACTTTGATTTAATTAAACACCACTTAAAAGCAAGTTTCCAAATGTAAAATTCAAGATCTGTTTTTGTTTTTGTACAGTTACCAATTATTTTCAATTACAGTTGATGGAATAGTAGTTACCAACTATTTTTGACCAATTAAGCCATCATAGTAAATACAATATCTATAAACCAACCACTTTAAATGTTTTTCAAACGTTATTGACTAGCTATAATAACTTTCAAATGTTGGGTTCCTCTTGAAATAATTTTCAAATCTTTTGACTACTTGTGACTTTCAAATTTACTGTGACAAATATATTAGACATGCCTGCATCTTTGACTAAAACATAAAAGGACAGATTCATGTTTTAAAATTAAGATGTACAGTGAAGTATCAAATTTTTTATATTCAGTCAGTTCCTTTGTTACATTTAGTTCTTTTTTTCTATTGAATAATACCATCAATAAATTTTCAGTACTTAACAGAAATGCCTAATTTCAAAAGCAACAGATTCAGAAGACATTAAAACCCTGGACTTTTCAAGCATTTTTTTTGACAGTTAAATTGGGTTGGATACAAAAATCCTACTATAGTTTAAAGGAATTCTGGAAAAAAATGGCTCTGGAAAGCCCTGGACATTAGTAATTTGTCATCTATATAATAAAACATTTAGTTAATTTGTGGATTTGAATAACAATACCATACAGCTGTGCAACTACTACTGAGATCAGATACAGGGTTTTTTGCCCCTCAAAATAAGTTAAAACAAATGAAAATGACCAACTCTGAATGTGAAAGCTTTCTATCATCATCTACTACAAAGAGACTCTAAATGGCAAACAGGAAAAAACAGGCAGAGGTTTACAGCCATAGCATTTACCATTTTATGGCCTATTTGAAAAACATCTTTATGTTGAGAAACATTCCATTTCAGTAAGTTAAAATATTTTCATTGTAACTAAATGAAGCAGGTTTTTCATTTTGCCTTTACCAAAGATCATTTTCTAACATGCCACTCAAGTGCCTCTTCGTGTGAATTTTTGCATAACACTATAATTTATTCAACAACTGTGTACATTTACAATATATCTAAATATATACTTACTACATCGAGTATACTGCTAGAAAAATCTACCAGTGGGATTAAAAATGTATTTTCTTCCCATAATGAAAATAATTCATGACCAATATTACCTGAAGTGTCAGAAGGGGAGCTGTCTTAAATTAATATGGATCAGGCCATTGGAAAACTTCAATATTTCCACTTGGTTATGATTTTTTGTGAGTTTCCATTTCAGTTTTTATTGACCATCACATTTTCTATCACAACATGACCTGACAGTTGTATCCCGATAATTTGCCAGTTATAGACTGTGCTTAACTTATCTTCACTGTATTACAATATTGGACAGAAGTACACCAAATATGGCATTTTCAAATAACCAATATTTCCGAGATGTTTTATACCACAGCACAAGTGGCCATCAGTATATTTTTAAAGAATTATATATCACAGAACCCTGAGGCTTTAAAACACTATGGACTTACCACTTTCTTGACAAATAAAGAATTTGTAAATACAATAAAATATTTAGAAATGAAAGGACTATGATTGTGTTGTCATGGGTATAGATTCAGTAGGTTCAATATTTTCCAGAGTGGTATTTGACACTAAATAGCAGAATTCTGAAGCTATTTGGAAATATCTCATACCCTATGTGCTCCTATAGCTTTCTTTGATCCCATTGAGAATTTAAACTCCTTCTTTCCTAAAAAGCAAATTATTTATGGTATTCTCCTAAAGCTTTAAATCCTGATGGAAGAATGGCCTGAAAGCTAGGTGTGTTCTCCTAACATTTTAAGCATGTATTTCCCTTATAAAAGCAAAGCTCTCAGAACTGCTATCTATGACTTTCTCAAGAGAAAGAATTTAAACCTCTTGAATGGGGATGGTATCACTGAAGAAAAAGCTGTAGCTTTATTTCTCATGGCTTGCTTTCTATAGTTACTGTTACCAAGCTAGTACTTTGCTCCCAACCAACCAGAAAAATATCAGTCTTCAATAGTGTATGAATATCTCTCCAGGATTAGGCTAGTTCCCTTGAGAAGGAGTATTATTTCATTCTGCTCATTAGGGTAGTAAATGGAAAAGTTTTTCTATAAATTAATGAATGCTAGCCTCTTTGCCAAAAGGAGTTAATAGAAGTTATTTTTTTAAAAACCCTACTCTAAAGCATATGACATCCCATTACCAAAGAGAAACAGTATTATCTTTGCCTGTTTAATATGTAGCCATTTTATTTTGTACAAACGCAATACTGAGTCTTGGTTTAGGAAGTGTTTTTTTTCAGGAACCTAACCAAAACCAAAAAAGAAAGCAATTTTTAATATAATTCTAACATTCATATCTGTGAGACAAATTTTGTCAGCTACAGATACATATTTTTTAAACCAGAATATTCTTGTATTTCAAAAATATCCACACATTATTATCAAATTTCTACAAGTAGGGTATTTATAATTTTTAAAGTTTTATATATTCTGCTAATAGTGACTCATGCCCAATTTAGTTGAACAGAATTGAAAGAGAAGGATTAACTAGTTGATTTAATTTAGAAAAAAGCCAGCTAAATTCAAGACAAAAATATCAGAGCTAGAAATGTCAACTTCCCCTCAAAACTGAGAAAGCCTTCTGTGCCCAAATTCCATCTTCTTACATCAGCAAAGATCTATTAAAATACATTCAAATTAAAGAGTTTAAAGTTTGTCTTTAAAGTCACAGTTTAGTTATGCATTGATAAAAATAAGATGAAAAATGCCTCAGATGCAATTAAAAATCCTTTTTATTCAGTGCATCTATTACCTGGAAGTAGTCGTTCAACTTTAAAAATATGGGAAGTTAAAGCATATAATTGAGAACATTGTTGAAGTTTTAAAGTTTCCAATACTTTTCAAAATTACATTGATTTAAGAGTGCATATGTCTCACTTATTGAAGATTTTCAAAACTATAATTTACATTGTAAATTAACATTAAAACAGGATTGGGACATATGCAGAACTACAATTTGGTAAATATTTTCATGAAGACCACTTTGATAAGGCATCAAACCCAGTATTTTAACCTAATCTGGGATTTATTTCCTTTACCATTGTAAAATAAAATGCATTTAACGTTTTGTTTTTAGTTGTGCTCTCCATTTGGTGGTTATATTCTGTAAGTTATAATGTTAAAATTTATGTAATAAGCATTTGGAAATTTTACTGATGACCCACTGCTTCATTTAATGAATATTTCTTCAGCACATATTGAAAGTAGCAAATCTATTGGGATTTCAGTGTTTTGCTCTAAAGTGCTTCATTAAGGAAACAGTTTTTCTTGAATTTTACAAGTTTTAACAAAAAACATAGTATTTAGAATATATGCTATCTGGAAGCCAATTTAGCATGTAACTCGTGATCTTTGAGCGTAACACATAATTTCTTTTGCTTTTTTATGGGGGAATGTAAGGTGATTTTTTCAAAATTTTCATGTTTAAGGCAGTGCTACATGGATGTATTTGTTTTAAACAACAAAAACACACTTTTTGTCTATATGTAACTCTTGAAAGAGCAAAAGATAGACAATAGATGAACAGCTGAATTTTATGTGCATGTGTTTTTTATGGCCTGTCAAATAAACCAAACCTCCCTATCCTAGAAAAATAGTATCATATAGATATACATTTTAGTAGCTCAGAGCAAAATAACTAGCCCCTGTAAATGCATAAAATGACCTTTCTAAGAAATAAATGTCTTCAGAGGGCCCTCTTTGAAAAAATTTTTCTTCTTAATTTCCAAATTAAAATTGATGAGTCGAATAACCCAACCCAAGTAATGTCATGGTAATTTTTTTGACAATTCACTTGTTATATATTTAGATGGTAGAATTTGAACCATTCTCTAAAATGCTAATAAGTAGTCCACCTTATGTTATAAATAGACATGGTTCAGTCACACCTGGTCCTTTGGCTCAACTAGAGAACTCAGAAACATGGGATTGAATTCTTGTTTTAGTATTTGTATAACTCCAATATCAGTGGGGGAGGTTGATCTTCATGAAAATGACAGTAGAAATAGTATGAGTGTTCACACTAATATTCTATTCAGTAATTTCACTTTTATCATAGGAGGACAACATAAATAAAACTTGTCTATATAGCAGGTGGCTTTAATCCCAAAAGGAAAAATAATACAGGCATTGTCATATTTTTGACTTGTAAAATCAGAGTTAAAAAGGACATTCTTCTATTATGTGTAGTAGTCACTTCCAATATTTTTAAAATAAAAATTGATATTAGATAGCCATTACATGTATGTATTTGTTTTAAAAGTTATTATAAGTGTTCACTTCTCCCCAGTAAAATTAAAGATTCAACACAAACATATGTTTGCAGATATTTGAACAAACAGAATTGTAAATAATTTTCTCTAAGCTTCACATGTAACCTTTTTGAATGCACGAGATTTCTACATTAATTATTTTCTTTATGGTTTTGGGAGTTTTGTAAGGTAGTTTCGGACATTGAGAATTAACTGCCTTAAAAAACCAATGGTGGTTAAGGCAGTGAACTTTAGATAACTATTGTCTTATCGAAAGATTTGCTATCAGGTAAAATGCATTTAATAATGTCAGCAAGTAAAAAGTGTAAATTTTAGCAGTTTTAAGGTTAAAAATTGACTTCCTTTAAAAGCACCTAAATACATATTTCAAGTGAAAGGCATTATATTCTTCTAGATAAATAATATGTGTACCAAAACAGAAACCATGCCAGGAAAGTTATCTGATT
Source organism: Pongo abelii (assembly GCF_028885655.2). Classification (NCBI taxonomy): domain Eukaryota; kingdom Metazoa; phylum Chordata; class Mammalia; order Primates; family Hominidae; genus Pongo; species Pongo abelii. Next base: position 85,645,379 of record NC_072008.2, read on the forward strand.
TCGAAATGTAGAGGACTATATTCAATATGCTGTGAATAGATTTCTATGAAATTCAGCAACTATTTACTAAGTTAGGGAAAGTACCTCTATAGAAGGGATATATAAATTCTGGTAATCCTGACAGTTTCCAAAAAGGGAGCATGTATTCCATTTTCCTGAGGACCAAGTTTTTAACTCCTACCGTTTTGCTTCCTCATTTTCTTCACTTATTGCAATGATACTTATTTATGCTCACAATGATAAGATGCAAAAAATGACATCTGGGTGCAATTTGTTGCTGTTTATATTACCAAAAGACAAAATGACACTATGCCAAGTTTAATTACTAGTGAGGGAGAGTCTAGAAATGTCATGATTATTAGTCAGGTAGAATTGTGTTTGTGGATGGTCCCGTTCTAGAAGAGAAAGCTTTCATGTGTGCATTATAGAGAGTCCAATTTTAGGAGCTCTAATATTTCAAGATTTCCCTTAACTACATACACTAACAACACTTTAATTCAGAAGCCATGATTCTAGAGATAAAAATTCACTTCTCAGTTCTTGCAGAACCCAGGAATTCTAGGCAGCTAAATGTGAAGAAATGACTTAATTGGCTTACTGTATCATTTAGAGCTCAGACTGGTATAAATTATAAAATACCTTTCTTTAGTAAGAAATGTCAAAATTATTTTAAGCATCATTACATGATACTGTGTAATTCCTGGGAATTTTTAAAAGATAAGTTGCATTTCAGTTTAGATTTGAATATATAAAAATTATAAGTAAAATCATTTACTTTTTTTTTTAATTTAATTTTATTTTTTTCTTTTATTATTATTATTATTATTATTATTATTATTATTATTATTCTTTAGGTTTTATGGTACATGTGCCCAATGTGCAGGTAAGTTAATCATTTACTTTTAAGAAATGAAAGCCACGTCAATTTAGATTTCATACATAAAATTATGTCAAATCATACAAACTTACACATTTTAAATTCCTATAGATTTTAAATTCCTATAGACTTAATGGTACATTATGATGTAAAACTTTTCCTAGATGATTCACCTTCATAAATTATAATGCAATATCATATTTACTGAATAAAGTTCAGTATATTTTATGTATTTTATTCAAAAAGCTTAAATATTTTTTAATAAAGATTGGAAATAACCCAATGGATTATCTGCATTTTCCAGATCTCAACTCATTGTAATTGAACGATATTGTTATATGAATATGTTTTCAATTTGCCTTTAAGTTCTTTTGACACAGTTTAGTTGTTAAATTTATAGATGGCTGACACTAAAACTATAAGTTGACATGGCAAACTCTGATTTGATCTTTAAATAAAAATGTTCCAGTATTTTTAAAACAAATCCCGTATATCTCTGGAAACCACATTCACTTTATATCCATACACTGCCACTAGACTAAATAGAAAAGTAACATTCTCTTGGCAGTAGTCTCCGTTTAGATTGAGTGAAATCAGTGTTAGTAACTTTTCCTTCTAGTTTGAAAGTAATAAGCAACTACAACTTTTTTTAAGGAAATTTTTATTGTGGATATGTTTAAACATGCACAAAAATACAGAATGAGCCTTCTCCTGTACCCATGCCTCAGCTCAGGTTATTGATATTTGCCAGTTCTGTTTTACGTATCCCAGCTCTTACACACACACTCATTTCCATGCTTTTTTTCCCCTCTGAGGTATTTTAAAGTAAATTTCAGATATTATGTAATTTCGCTGTAAATGTATCAGCCATGTATCTCCAACTGATAAAGTTTAAAAGAAAAATAAGCACTTTACCATTATCACACCAAAGAAAATTATGAATACCTTTATATCACCTTATACCTCAATCAATGTTCAGATTTCCCCAAAAGGTCTCAGGAATGTAATTTTACCATTGAGTTTGCACAAATAAGGATCCAGCAAGGGCCACACATTGCCTTTGGTTTATGTGTCTCTCAAGCTTCTTTCAATCTTGTCAGTAGTTTTGTTGCCCTGCCTCCGCCATTTCTGTTGTGCCATTTGTTTTGGGAGGAGACTGACCGTCTGCTCTGTAGAGCTCCCCAGTTCTGAATCTTTTTGCATCCTGTTGGTGCGCCCTAATACAACATTTTTTGAAGTTCTTCTGGGCATAGAGTTAATGTCTCAACCTACATAACAGAGAATTAAGAAGAATTAAGACACTTATCCAGATAATTCACATCAGTAACATGTCACTGTGTAATAAACAATGAAACAAATACCTAAGTTATTTATGATCCAAATCATTGAATAACTGTGTTTTCCTATATAAAGCAGACCAAAAATAACTATTACATATGGCACAAGTCCTACAATACTGTTTCACGATGTGTAAAACAATTCATCTGATAAAGAATAAAGTGAGAAGAAGGTCTGACTTCAAATCTAAACACACAAATTGGATCCGGAGGTATTTATCTTAAAGATGTGTCTGAAGTTTCAGTTAATTCAAATTCAATTGTTTAGCATTAAAGAAAATATTAGTGAAAGGAATTATAGTCACTGAGTGGGAAATGAAACAGAAACATCTAAATTTATTTACCCAGAACCCAGTGAAATTGCTGACACCATTTCCTACACTATTAAATTAAGAAGAAGTACAATTTAAGTAATTCAACTTTTTAGGAAAATTGTGAATATAAATATAGATTTATTAAAAAATTTGGATACCTTTTTAGCTTTCTAGTTTATATCACCAGTTCTAGTTTTTTAGTGCAAAAATATTTAAGTGTTCTGAAAAACTTCCTGTGTTTCTGTAAATGAAAATTTTGAGCAGTATTTCAGTAGTGGAGCATCTAAGACATGACTGAAATTTCCAATGGTGAGTTAAATGTCAGTCTTTGCTTTCATGTTGACTATATGTTTGTTAAATAAGAACAGTTTCTTACCATGTTATTATTCATTACATAGTTCTGAGATGTGTAGCTATTTTGGAAAATGTATTTTACTGTTAACAAAAAAAAATATTGCTATATGAGCAGTGTGGGCTCTTTTTGGTGAAAATTATTTTTAAATAGATTATAATAACTGTAATAAGTATAACTGTACTCTTTATTATTTATCTAATAGTTTTTATACCTGTTTTGTTTTGTCTTATGCTTTTGTACACTATAAGGAAAAACACTGTAGAAACTCTGTTATTAGATTAAAATGATTTTTAAAATAAAATCACTGGGAAACATACAGCAATGTGCCACCTCCAAAATGGGTAAATGCCTATTATTTCAAACATCACCAAATTGCTTTCAGTGTGTTCAGAACAGTATGTAAGAAGAAAATTTACCCTGGAATTTTTACAGAATCCCCAGTGATTTCGTTAGAAGTTGTAAATATGGAGCATGTGAAGAGACTGATTCTCAGTATATTATGGCTCTATATAATTGACTTTTACCATGTACCAAAAAAAAATACTGTCCACATAGCTTAAGATAATTATCATATTCTTGTAGATTTCTAATGCCCGAGTAGATTCCAAAAAAGACCCAAAATCCTTTAGTTCACCTCATGTGAACAACCCTTGCCTCTTAAAAAAAAAATGCATTTTTTCAAAACTCACTCAGTGACTACTATCTCTGAAGAAATGATCTTCTTCACCCATAGCTTCATCATACAAATGGTTTATATTCATTCATTTCCCAAACTTCATTTGATTTTACCTTGGTAAAGTTTACTTATCTTATTCTCCCTCTTAAATAAGTGTTACCTACAGTATATTGGATAAAAACATAATTGGTGATGAAATAAATAAAATAACACCATCATTAAGGGAAATTTGTCAAAATGTTATGATTTAGCATTGACTACACCACCTACACACATTAGCATCACACATTTAGCAGAGCCAGATAGTGTATCTAGTCAGGTCTGTATGTGCTGAGAACATATCCAAGCAGTTATCATAAGTGATCACTCTAGTGAAAAAATAGATTTGAGTAGAGGCTTTATTAGAAGAATAAGAACTATGAAAAAAGAAATTGTGAAGATAGCACAACGCTCAATATAGTTTTCTTGAAATTTAAACAGCTTCAGCAATAGCCTAGCAACTCTACAGATTATCTTATGTGAAATATGGAACAATGTGGTTTTTTTTTTTTACTTTAAGTTCTGGGATACACGTGCAGAACATGCAGGTTTGCAGGTTTGTTACATAGGTATACATGTGCCATGGCGGTTTGCTGCACCTATCAACCCGTCATCTAGGTTTTAAGCCCCACATGCATTAGGTATTTGTCCTAATGCTCTCCCTCAGCTTGCCCCCTACCCCCTGACAGGCCCCGGTCTTTAGTGTAAATGCTCTTACACTGAAAATGGTGCATTTTCTCTACATAATGTAAATTACCAGATGACTGAGGCTTGAAGTAAAATATATGATTACAATAGAAAGCCCAAATGATCCACCAACACTATCAAGATGGTTTATCCTTTAATATGCAAGGATAAGTTGTGCCTTGTCTGGCACTTCAAACTTTACCAGAAAGCATAGATACTTTCCACATTTACATAAAAATAGCCAACTTTAAATTTAGTAATAAATTATGGGAAATAACAAATGCAAGCCAAAAATATCCCTGTGTTTGTCCAATGATGTTTTGTTTGTAATATGCCAGTGAAATCATGGGTAATATTTTTTAACCACCATTTACTTATGTAGTATATTTTATCAAGTACTGTAACATAATTTTGTTATTGAGCATTAGTAGATAAGAGATTTGTTTACTTTGAAAACTATGACAATGATCCCACTAAGTTACTTGTATATTACCTAATTTCTGATTAGACTAGGTGATTGCTGCACTTTGCCCTCCCTCCACATTATTTCCAATGTCAAAACAAAGTAGAGACACATTATTCCTATAATTATATTCTCTTTTCTGCCCAAAGTGAGTATGGTCTCTATTAGGATTATCTAAAATTATCATCTACTTGCACCATTTCTTCAAAGGTAACACTTTTTTAAAAAAAATGTGAACGATCAGCGGGGCGCGGTGGCTCACACCTGTAATCCCAGCGCTTTGGGAGGCTGAGATGGTCGGATCACGATGTCAGGAGATCGAGACCGTCCTGGCTAACACGGTGAAACCCTGTCTCTACTAAAAATACAAAAAAAAAAAAAAAAAATAGCCAGGCGTGGTGGCGGGCGCCTGTAGTCCCAGCTACTCGGAGGCTGAGGCAGGAGAATGGCATGAACCCGGGAGGCGGAGCTTGCAGTGAGCCGAGATCGCGCCACTGCACTTCAGCCTGGGTGATAGAGTGAGACTCTGTCTCAAAAAAAAAGAAAAAAAAAATGTGAACAATCTTTACACATGTTTAAAAATAAAATTTTGTTTAAAGACATAAAAGATGAAGAGTAGCGTGCTATTCCCCATCATTCCTCACATTAAGTTCTATTACATAAAATGTTGCCCCCTCAGCTGCTTCTATATTCCTCTCTTTATCCTATATTATTACAGAATTTTAATATCTAAACTCAACAGTTAGTTGCCATGGAAAGAATTACAACATTAAAATAACAAGATTAAAACAACACATTGAGTCTTCTTTAGAATATGCATATACATAGGAAATGAACCCCACAATTTCTCAACACTGTAGTAAAGAGAGACTCTCTTCCCCCACATCCACGTGCGAGCATTCATGGGTGTGGCAAGTACTTAATATACATGCAGTGAAGGAAAATAACTTTCACAGTTTCAAAGGGAAACTGAAAAAATTGATATACATGAAAATTGTCTTAGGTTATAGCTAAAATAGTAAAACTTTCGTTTTCTAGGCACATAAGATGGTAATAAGACAAGGACTTGAATTTGAATTGAGAGGAATTTTCAACTAACATTATAGAAAAGTTTCAGAAAATGAGTCTTCTGAGAGTAGTGTCCTGGGAAGATAATTATCATATTCTTAGGGGTTTCTAATGCCTGGGTAGATTCTAAAAAAGACTCAAACTCCTTTAGTTCACCTCACGTGAACAATCTTTGCCTCTGAAAAAAAAAAAAATGCTTTTTTTCAAAACTCACTCAGTGACCACTATCTCTGAAGAGGTGATTTTCTTCACCCACTCCAATGCCTAAATGAAGTAACTTTGAACAGCCCCACAGGGGAAACCCTTAGGGAAATTGCTAAGTGTGGCATTGTTTACTCCTTTCCAAGGACTCAGGCTCCTGTGCATTTGACTGTGCATCCTAGCACCACTACCACTTCGACCCCATCATTTTATTCAGCTCATACATGTGTATATCCTGATGTGATTCTCTTCCATGGGCTGTACTGAGTAAATCCCTCCATGAAAATATTAAAAGTGAATTCTGATAATGGCTTTCTTTTCTTAGATCATGTGAAATATCCAGAGTGAAGTCAGTAAAACTGGTGGAGTAAAGACTTCCAAAAAAATTTTTTTGAAAAGAACAGATGGAAAAAAATGTTAGAATTAATATTTTCAAAACTCTGAAAATTATCCAAAGTCTTGCAACAACACACAGAGAAAATATGGCTGAATTTTAGTTAGAACAGCAAGCTTTGTGGCATTTTCAGAGCAGTTGTAGGTTCACAGCAAAATTGAGCAGAAAGTACAGATATACATGTATGTTCTCACATGTCCCTTTTCCCTCACACACCCAGCCTCCCCTGCTATCAACATACCACACCAGAGTGATATATTTGTTACAAGCAATGAACCTACACTGACACAGCATTACCCAAAATCCAAAGATTATATTAGGGTTGACACTAGGTGTTGTACATTCTATGGGTTTTAACAAATGTATAATTACATGTATCCATCATTAAAATATTACACAGCTGCAGTGTCCTGAACTAACCTGTATGTTCTGCCTCTTCATCCCTACCTGCCCCCTAACCCCTGGCAACCACTGATCTTACTGTAACCATAGTTTTGCCTTCCAGAATTTCATATAGTTGAAATAATACAGTATGTAGCCTCTTCAGATTAATTTCACTAATAATCATGTATTTATGTTTTCTCCATGTCTTTTCATGATTTTATAGCTCCTTTTAAGTAAAGAATAATATGTCTAGATGTACCACAGTTTATTTATCCATTTACTTACTGAAGGGCCTATTGGTTGCTTCCAAGTTTTGGCAGCTATGAGTAAAGCTGCTATAAACATCTGTGTGCATGTTATGATGTAGCCATAAATTTTCAACTCATTTGAGTAAATACTAAGGAGAATGATTCCTGGGTCCTCTTATAAGAATATTTTTAAATTTTTAAGAAACTGCCAAACTGTCTTCCAAACTGGCTGTATCATTTTGCATTCCCATTAACAATGAATGAGACTTCCTGTTGCTACACATCCTCACCTGAAATTGGAGTATTTGGATTTTTTGCCTTCCTAATAAGTGTGTAGTGATATTTTGTTATTGTATTAATTTACAGCCCAGCAGAAAACATTTCCTTTGTCCCTACAAAGGAAACACCCAGCAGAAAACATTTCCTTATCTTTAAGCCTACCACTCACACTGCATGTACTGGTTACCCTCATCATTGCTTGTGTCAATCGTGTGGAAGGCAGTTCAGTTCGTTTGAAGCATTCATCTTCCTATGCAAAGCTGCCACATGGATAATTCAGTCTTGGTATTTTTCCTGAGAGCCACCTGCCACATATTTTCATGAGGTGGCAATGACCATACGCTTCTAGACCACTTCCTCACTACGCCCCATTCAGGACAGATACCGACAGTGCTCATTCCTCGTGGGACCCAACAGTTTTCCTTGTTTGACTGCTGAGTCCCCTTGATCAGGAAAAAATAACTCAAGCACTTCCATTGCTGGATTTTTGTGGGAGAATGAGGGACTGTGCAATAAGGAAGGCTTCTTCACTCTGAAAATCACTGAGCCCACTTCAGTGTGGTACTGGGACTAACCAGTCCAATTTTTGTGCATTGATTTTTCCCTATTTCTTGGATTTTTAAATTTTCTATACATTTTCTTAAATGGCAGGTATTCTACCCCACCCTCAAGAAAATAAATTTTTTTAAAAATACTATACATTGGGAAAGACAAATAGAGCAACACTTGTACAAGTAAAAATAGGCTTGAGGAGCATGACAGTGTAAATGCTTACACAACCAGTCTTACTGAGTATGCTCAAGAGTGAAATGTTATCATCGATTTGTTTTGCCTTTTTTAATCCTTAGAAATTAAATGCAATTTTTAACATAGAACACTTGATCAGTAATGAGTGTAACCTTATGTGTCAATACTGTTGTGCAAATTGGAGGTGGATGGCTTAGTTCAGAGCTAACCACCCTGACATTGATCCATGGCACCAAAGAGTAAACTGTTTTCATATATGTTAACATTCTCGGCAGCAGGAAATTATGAAATGACCCCTCCTTTTTCATTTACATCACTAAGGGAAATATAGCAGGGTGCAGGAACCCAGTACAGCTGTAAAGAGGGCTGTGGCCTGGCATCCTGATGCCACCCACATTTCCCTTGCACATCCCAGGTCGTCTTAAGCACCACAAGATGATGCCCAGCAAGCCCACTCACTCTTGCCAATTCCTTCCCAGGAATTTGATGGAGATGCCGAGAATAGCACACATGTCCTTTCTTAGGTTGTACTCCCACTCCCCATCCCCCATTCCTGGCAGAAGAAAGCACAAAACATCTTTTGACTTGAATATTTGCCCATTTCAGAAAGCCACACCATCACCGTATAAACTTAAAAAAAAAATTAAATCAAAACATTGTGTTCACTGGGTTGACACCCAATCCATTTCAAGTGTTCTCTAAGCATGTTTTTTAAAACCAATGTATCATCCTTAAGAGACTTTCTTCCAACTGACCACTGTTCATGTAAATTATTTTAGCAGTGCCTTTATGACAGTGTTTACAAAGCAGCTTACAAGTTCCTAATTTCTATGAACTTTGCCACCAAACAAGTGAAGAATGGGAAATGGGAAGGAAAACTTGCTGACAGCTATTTGGAAATCAGTAACAGTGGGAAAGAGGAATATGTCACATAAAAGTTTGAAGGACCTAGAATAAAATGAGCTATCTGGAAAATTACCCTGGAGGGGTGAAGATTCCCAGAATGTTAGGCAAGATAAAGATTCAGCTTGTGTAATTACACAGATTTGTTCTAAAGTCTTGTAAAGGACTGAAATATCAAGTCTTCCCATTTCTACTGGCAAACTAGAAAAATGAAACTCCTGGCATACAGGCCCCTCCGGATGCTTGCCTGAAAAGAAAACCAGCTAAGAAACCCTGGATTCTCTCCTATGATGTGTCCTCCTAAAGCCCAACTCAATTGCTTGTTTGCAAATCTACGCTTCTGAGAACATAGGTCCAGCTATAGGCACTGCTAACAGTAGTGGAGTGAGGTAGCCGAGTGGTGCAGAAGAGGTGTCTCTTTTTGCACCTGTATGCAGTGATTACATCAGGTCCTCCCTTGGACGTCTTCCTTCCATTCCTCAGCAGGCTACACCACAGAGCTCTGTTCAGTATCAGGAGACTCAATGCAAGAAGAGTGCCAGAAAATCCAACTGATAGTGGGATGAGGATTAAAACCTTGATGGCTTATTAAGCAATGAGGTCTGCAGTGCCATCCAAAGGACATCCAATCTTGATGTTGGTCTCTTTCCAGGAGGCATGAAGGATTCACGATGCCCACATCTAATCCTAATGTGGCATCCACTTTTGAAGCCTGGAGGTTGTAAGCAACTTTTGATACACAATGAACTGGAAGTTTAAAAAAAAGGAAATCAAAACAACCAAATTGGGCCCTCAATGGATTGAATAATGGCCATCAACATTAAAAAAAAAAAAAAGGATCTTCTTGATTCAGTGTACTGATACAAATACTAAATTTTTTCTGAATAACTCTCACAGACACACCCAGAAATGTTTTACCAGCTATCTGGGTATCTTTTAGCTCAGTCAAATTGACATAAAATTAATCATTGCATACACATCTATACACTGTCTTATATTGTTTGCCCCAACATTTGAAACTATGTTGCAGACTTTATAATTTACCTCTAAATAATTCAGCATAATTTTTTAAGAATAAAGATATTCTGCTACATAACCACATTATCACATAAAATGAAATAAATAAATCTCTTATGTAATCTAATATCCAGTCCATATAACAATTTTCCTAATTGTCCTACAAACATTTTTAGAGATTATTTTCTACACCTGAGTTTAACCACATTTCACATATGCTGCATTTGTTTCTATAAACAGTTTATTTTGACTACCATATTTTTCTACCTAAGACACATATACATGAACACACATAATAGTAACAGATAATATTTATTCATCTACTACTACAGGTACTGTTCTGTGTATTCCATAGATACATTTAATTTTTGCAGCAATTCTTGAAATAGACACTGTTATTATTGCAATTTTATAGATGAAGAAATTAGGGCACAGAAAGGTAAGTAACCTGTCTAAATCCTCACAGCTAGTAAGGAAGAAGAGTCAAAATTTAAAATGTAAACTCAGGCATCTGTTTTAGTAGTCCTGTTTTTGACCACTATATTATCCCACACCTTATATATCTACACATATGCTTACATGCAGCACAGGTACAAAAATGGACATACGCAGAATATATGTAGTGGTGGCTGTGGCTTGGTTATTGCATCACTCTTTGGATGAATTTGTGTCATAATTTCCTCATCTATAAAATAGAAATGATTAGTTTCTACAACATAGGGTTATTTTCAAAGTTACCTTTTTAAAGTGTACAGAATACGGTCTAGCAGAGTAAATGCTCTAAAAATTTAGCTCTTATTATCATTATTCTCAGACAGAATGTGAGTTCCATTAACAATACTATTATTTCTATTTTTATTACATTTGTAGATATTATGTCACTGGATAAATTTTACACTGAGCATTAAATTATAGCATTGCCCAAATGCCATGAAATATGGCACAATTGTGAATGGCATAAACCCTTTTTAAAATAAAGTTTCCAATTATTTCAATTACATTTATTTTTATAGTTCAGTCTTAAAGAGGCCTTACTCAAATTCCTTGATGGATTTGTAAAAAACATAGAATTTTTGTTACAATCTTGGGTTAAAATCTCATATCCACCTTACTTAGACTCTGAATACCTGTATCTTTGGATACATTATTTAATCTCTCAAAATGTTTTCTTCTTTTTGGCATGGTGAGAAAACTAGAAAAAAAAACCCAGAACATTTCTGAGAGAACTACTCACTTTTGTTTTTAAAAAAAGTATTACAAAATTTAGAAAAACTACTAGACATTCTGCTTTGGATGTAGTGCTGACTAAAAGAGTAATAAGTAAACCAAAAATAAATGTGACTTCTGAGAGAAATTATGTTAGAGCCAGTGACAATGACAGGTCAATTATGTGTTCATTGGATTGCATTCAAAACAATTTTGAAAGCAGAATTTTGACCATTTATGTAAGATAATCACTTAGTTAACTTCAAAGAAAGAACAAGTTTTCATTTAACATTTTGATGATGTCAACTCCACTTCCAGCAGTATTATCTATGAAGGTAGTAGTGGTGGAGCTTCTGTAAGCAACCAAAAATCTTTATTGGGTAATCTAATTGTATTATTTAGGATTCTCAAGAAAAAAAAAAAAACAGAATGATCTCACAGACTCTCTCTCTATATACATATATATAATTTGTGCACCACGCCCTGTGATACATAATTTACCTATGTAATACACCTGCACATGTACCCAACTCAACCTAAAATAAAAGTTAGAAAAAAAGAAAAAACTCATTTTTATAATTCTGTTTCTCTAGAACCACTCTTGGTACCAAAATCTGTGTGAGGGTTCTCCAGAGAAAGAAATCCAGTAGAATATAAAAAAAGTAAGGAAATTTATTATGAGAATTGGCCGATGTGATTATGAAGGCCCATAATACTCATTGGTGATTCTAATAAAAATTAAAGTTTGAAAGCCACTAATACAGATCATTGCTATGATGGTTAGAAGTATAATAGTTAACTTTAAGTATCAACTTGACTGCACCAGGGGGTGTCCAGATATTTGGTGAGACGTTATTTATGTGGTCTGTGAGGATGTTTCTGAATGAGATCAGCATTTGAAATCAGTAGACTCAGTAAAGCACATTGCCTTCCCCAATGTGGATGAGCATCATCCAATCCCCTGAAAACCTGAATAGAGCAAAACCTGGATGAAGGGAGAATCTCTCTCTCTCTTACTCTTTCTCTGCATAGGTCTTCTCCTACATTCTGACTTGGGCTGGAACTTACACCATTGTCTCTCCTACTTCTCTCTCTCTCTCTCTCTCTCTCTCTCTCTCTCTCTCTCTATATATATATATATATATATATATGTACTGCCTATATCTAAATCTCTTTCTCTCTCTCTCTCTCACTCTTTCTCTGCATAGGTCTTCTCTTGCATTCTGACTTGGGCTGGAGCTTACACCATTGTCTCTCCTATTTCTCAGACTTTTATATTGCAAATGTTGAGACTTCTCAGCCTCAATAATCACATGAACCAATCTCATATATATACACATATATATATATATATGAGAGAGAGATTTTATATATAGGCAATTTATATCTATATCTATATATAGATATAAATTGGTTCATGTTTATTGAGGCTGAGAAATATATATTATATATAAATACATATATAAATATATACATATATAAATACATAATTATATATGTATATACATATTTATATACATATTTATGTACATATATACATATATAATATATATATATATGAGATTGGTTCTTGTGATTACTGAGGCTAAGTCTCAACATTTGCAATATAAAAGTCTGAGAAGTAGGAGAGACAATGGTGTAAGTTCCAGCCCAAGTCAGAATGTAGGAGAAGACCTATGCAGAGAAAGAGTAAGAGAGAGAGAGATTCTCCCTTCATCCAGCTTTTGCTCTATTCAGGTTTTCAGGGGATTGGATGATGCTCATCCACATTGGGGAAGGCAATGTGCTTTACTGAGTCTACTGATTTCAAATGCTGATCTCATTCAGAAACATCCTCACAGACCACATAAATAACGTCTCACCAAATATCTGGACACCCCCTGGTGCAGTCAAGTTGATACTTGAAGTTAACTATTATACTTCTAACCATCATAGCAATGATCTGTATTAGTGGCTTTCAAACTTTAATTTTTATTAGAATCACCAATGAGTATTATGGGCCTTCATAATCATATCGGCCAATTCTCATAATAAATTTCCTTACTTTTTTTATATTCTACTGGATTTCTTTCTCTGGAGAACCCTCACACAGATTTTGGTACCAAGAGTGGTTCTAGAGGAACAGAATTATAAAAATGAGTTTTTTCTTTTTTTCTAACTTTTATTTTAGGTTGAGTTGGGTACATGTGCAGGTGTATTACATAGGTAAATTATGTATCACGGGGCTTGGTGCACAAATTATATTGTCATTTAGGTAACAAGCAGAGCACCCAATATGTACTTTTTTGATACTCTCCCTCCTCTCACTTTCCACCCTCAAGTAGGCCCTGATGTCTCTTGTTTCCTTCTTTATGTCCATGTGTACTCAATGTTTAGCTCCCACTTATAAGTGAGAACATGCAATATTTGGTTTTCTGTTTCTATGTTAATTCTCTAAATATAATAGCCTCCTTGCAGCTGACAAGATGGCCAAATAGGAACAGCTCTGGTCTGCAGCTCCCAGCGAGATCAACACAGAAGGTGGGTGGTTTCTGCATTTCCACCTGAGGTACCTGACTCATCTCACTGGGACTGGTTAGACAGTGGGTGCAGCCCCTGGAGGGTGAGCACAAACAGGGTGGAGAGTCACCTCATCCGGGAAGTGCAAGTGGTCAGGGAACTCCCTCCACTGACAAAGGGAAGCTGTGAGGGACTGTGTCATGAGGAATGGTGCATTCTGGCCCAGATAATGTGCTTTTCCCATGGTCTTTGCAACCTGCAGACAAGGAGATTCCCTCCGGTGCCTATGCCACCATGGCCCTGGGTTTCAAGCACAAAACTGAGTGGCCATTTGGGCAGACACCGAGCTAGCTGCAGGAGTTTCATTTCATACCCCAGTGGTGCCTGGAATGCCAGTGAAACAGAACCGTTCACTCCCCTGGAAAGGGGGCTGAAGCTAGGGAGCCAAGTGATGTAGCTCAGTGCATCCCACCCACATGGAGCCCAGCAAGCTAAGATCCACTGGCTTGAAATTCTTGCTGCCAGCACAGCATTCTGAAGTCAACCTGGGATGCTCCAGCTTGGTGCGGGGAGGGTCATCTGCCATTACTGAGTCTTGAATAGGCAGTTTTCCCCTCACAGCATAAACAAAGCTGCCCAGAAGTTCTAACTGGTCAGAGCCCACCACAGCTTGACCAAGCCACTGTAGCCAGAGTGCCTCTCTAGATTCCTCCTCTCTGGGCAGGGCATCTCTGAAAAAAAGGCATCAGCCCCAGTTAGGGGATTATAGATAAAATGCCTATCTCCCTGGGACTGAGCACCTGGGAGAAGGAGTGGCTGCGGATGCAACTTCAGCAGACTTAAATGTTCCTGCCTGCCAGCTCTGAAGAAAGCAGTGGATCTCCCAGCACAGTGCTCAAACACTGCTAAGGGACAGACTGCTTGCTCAAGTGGGTCCGTGACTTCTGTGTCTCCTGACTGGGAGACACCTCCCAGCAGGGATTGACAGACACCTCATACAGGAGAGCTCTGGCTGGCATCTGGTGGATGCTCCTCTGAGATGAAGCTTTGAGAGGAAGGAACAGGCAGTAATCTTTGCTATTCTACAGCCTCTGCTGGTGATACCCAGGCAAACACGGTCTGGAGTGGACCTCCAGCAAAATTCAGTAGACCGGCAGCAGACAGGCCTGACTGTTAGTAGGAAAATAACAAACAGAAAGGAATAGTGTGATCATCAACAAAAAGAATGTCCACACCAAAACCCCATCCAAAGGTCACCAACATGAAAGACCAAAGGTAGATAATTCCACAAAAGTGGCGAGAAACCAGTGCAAAAAAGCGTAAAATTGCAAAAACCAGAATGCTGCTTCTCCTCCAAAGGATCACAATTCCTCACCAGCAAGGGAACAAAACTGGACAGAGAATGAGTTTGAGGACTTGACAGAAGTAGGCTTCAGAAGGTGGGTAATAACAAACTCCTTCAAGTTAAAGGAGCATGTTCTAACGAAATGCAAGGAAGCTAAGAACGTTGAAAAAAGGTCAGAGAAATTGCTAACTAGAATAACCACTTTAGAGAAGAACATAAATCATCTGATGGAGCTGAAAACACAGCATGAGAACTTCGTGAAGCATACACAAGTATGAATAGCCAAATCACTCAAGTGGAAGAAAGGATATAAGAGATTGAAGAACAACTTGATGAAATAAAGCATGAAGACAAGATTAGAGGAAAAAGAATAAAAAGGAATGAACAAAGCCTCAAAGAAATATGGGACTATGTGAAAACACCAAACCTACATTTGATTGGTGTACCTGAAAGTGATGGGGAGAATGGAACCAAGTTGGAAAACACTCTTCAGGATATTATCCAGGAGAACTTCCCCAATCTAGCAAGACAAGCCAACATTCAAATTCAGGAAACACAGAGAACACCACAAAGATACTCCTCTAGAAGAGCAACACAAAGACACATAATTATCAGATTCACCAAGGTTGAAATGAAGGAAAAAAATGTTAAGGGCAGCCAGAGAGAAAGGTTGGGTTACCCATAAAGGGAAGCCCCTCAGACTAACAGCAGATCTCTCTGCAGAAACCTGACAAGCCAGAAGAGAGTGAGAGCCAATATTCAACATTCTTACAAAGAAGAATTTTCAACCTAGAATTTCATATCCAGTCACACTAAGCTTCATAAGTGAAGGAGAAATAAAATCCTTTACAGACAAGCAAATGCTGAGAAATTTTTGTCATCACCAGGCCTGCCTTATAAGAGCTCCTGAAGGAAGCACTAAACATGAAAAGGAACAACTGGTACCAGCCACTGCAAAAAACATACCAAATTTTAAAGACCATTGACACTATGAAGAAACTGCATCAACTAATGGGCAAAATAAACAGCTAGCATCATAATGACAGGATCAAATTCACACATAACAATATGAACCTTAAAAGTAAATGGGCTAAATGCCCCAATTAAAAGACACAGACAGGAAAATTGGATAAAGAGTCAACAACCATCAGTGTGCTGTATTCAGCAGACTCATCTCACATGCAAAGACACACATAGGCTCAAAATAAAGGGATGGAGGAATATTAACCAAACAAATGGAAAGCAAAAAATAGTAGGCATTGCAATCCTAGTCTCTGATAAAACAGACTTTAAACCAACAAAAATCAAAAGAGACAAGAAGGCCATTACATAATGGTAAAGGGATCAATTCAGCAAGAAGAGCTAACTATCCTAAATATATATGTACCCAATACAGGAACACCCAGATTCATAAAGCAAGTTCTTAGAGACCTACAAAGAGACTTAGACTCCCACACAATAATAGTGGGAGATTTTAACACCTCACTGTCAATATTAGGCAGATTGAGACAGAAAATTAACAAGAATATTCAGGACTTGAACCCAGCTCTGGACCAAGCAGAACTAATAAACATCTAAAGAATGCTCCACCTCAAATCAACAGAATATACATTCTTCTCAGCACCACATCACACTTATTATAAAATTTACTACATAATTGGAAGTGAAACACTCCTCAGCAAATGCAAAAAAATGGAAATCATAACAAACAGTCTCTCAGACCATGGTGCAATCAAACTAGAACTTAGGATTAAGAAACTCACTCAAAACCACACAACTACGTGGAAACTGAACAACCTGTTTCTGAATGACTACTGGGAAAATAATGAAATTAAGGCAGAAATAAATAAGTTCTTTGAAACTAATGAGAACAAAACCACAATGTACGAGAATCTCTCATACACAGCTAAAGCAGTGTTTAGAGGGAAATTTATAGCACTAAATGCCCACAAGAGAAAGCAGGAAAGATCTAAATTGACACCCTAACATCACAATTTAAAGAACTAGAGAAGCAAGAACAAACAAATTCAGAAGCTACAGAAGACAAAAAATAACTAAGATCAGAACAGAACTGAAGGAGATAGAGACACGAAAACGCCTTCGAAAAATCAATGAATCCAGGAGCTGCTTTTTTAAAAATATCAACAAAATAGATAGACCACTAGCCAGAATAATAAAAAAGAAAAGAGAGAAGAATCAAATAGACACAATAAAAAATCATAAAAGGGATATCACCACTGATCCCATAGAAATAAAAACTACCATCAGAGAATACTATAAACACCTCTATGTAAATAAACTAGAAAATCTAGAAGAATAAATTCCTGGACACATACACGGTCCCAAGTCTAAATTCCTGGATACATACACGGTCCCAAGTTTAAACCAGGAAGAAGTCAAATCCCTGAATAGACCAATAACAAGTTCTGAAATTGAGGCAATAATTCATAACCTAATAATCAAAAAAATCCCAGGACCACACAGATTCACAGCCGAGTTCTACCAGAGGTACAGAGAGGAGCTGGTACCATTCCTTCTGAAAATATTCCAAACAATAGAAAAAGAGGGAATCCTCCCTAACTCGTTTTATGAGGCCAACATTATCCTGATACCAAAACCTGGCAGAGACACAAACAAACAAACAAAAATATTCAGGCCAATATCCCTGATGAACATCACTGCAAATATTCTCAATAAAATACTGGCAAACAGAATCCAGCAGCAGATCAAAAAGCTTATCCACCATGATCAAGTCAGCTTCAACCCTGGGATGCAAGGCTGGTTCAACCTATGCAAATCAATAAACATAATCCATCACATAAACAGAACCAGTGACAAAACCACATGATTATCTCAATAGATGCAGAAAAGGCCTTCAACAAAATTCAACACTCCTTCATGTTAAAAACTCTCAATAAACTAGGTATTGATGGAAGGTATCTTATATGATAAGCTATTTATGACAAACCCACAGGCAATATCATACTGAATGGGCAAAAACTGGAAGCATTCCCTTTGAAAACCAGCACGAGACAAGGATTCCCTCTCTCACCACTCCTATTCAACATAGTATTGGAAGTTATTGCCAGGGCAGTTAGGCAAGAGAAAGAAATAAGGAGTATTCAAATAGAAAAAGAGGAAGTCAAATTGTTTTCAGATGACATGATTGTATATTTAGAAAACTCCACTGTCTCAGCCCAAAATCTCCTTAAGCTGATAAACAAGTGCAGCAAACTCTCAGGATACAAAATCAATGTGCAAAAATCATAAGCATTCCTATACACCAATAATAGACAAACAGAGAGTCAAATCATGAGTGAACTACCATTCACAATTGTTACCAAGAGAATAAAATACCTAGCAATACAACTTACAAGGGATGCGAAGGACCTCTTCAAGGAGAACTACAAACCACTGCTCAAGGAAATAAGAGAGGACACAAACAAATGGAAAAACATTCCATGCTCATGGATAGGAAGAATCAATATTATGAAAATGGCCATACTGCCCAAAGTAATTTATAGATTCAAGAATATCCCCATCAAGCTACCATTGACTTTCTTCACAGAATTATATAAAACTACGTTAAATTTCATATGGAACCAAAAAAGAGCCCACATAGCCAAGACAATCCTAAACAAAAAGAACAAAGCTGGAAGCATCACGCTACCTGACTTCAAACTGTACTACAGGCTACAGTATCCAAACCAGCATGGTACTGGTACCAAAGCAGATATATATACCAATGGAACAGAACAGAGCCCTCAGAAATAACACCACACATCTACAACCACCTGATATTTGACAAACTTGAAAAAAAAAACAGCAATAGAGAAAGGATTCCCTATTTAATAGATGTTGTTGGAACAACTGGGAAGCCATATGCAGAAAACTGAAACTGAGCCCCTTTCTTACATGGTATATGAAAATTAACTCTAGATGGATTTAAGACTTAAACGTAAGACCTAAAACCATAAAAACCCAAAAGAAAACCGAGGCAATATGATTCAGGACATAGGCATGGGCAAAGACTTCATTACTAAAACACCAAAAGCAATGGCAACAAAAGCCAAAATTGACCAATGGGATCTAATTAAACTAAAGAGCTTCTGCACAGCAAAAGAAACTATTATTAGAATGAACAGGAAGCCTACAGAATAGGAGAAACTTTTTGCATCTATTCATCTGACAAAGGGCTAATATCCAGAATCTGCAAAGAACTTAAACAAATTTCCAAAAAAAAAACCCACCCCATCAAAAAGTGGGTGAAGGATATGAACAGACACTTCTCAAAAGAAGACATTTATGTAGCCAAGAAACATATGAAAAAAAGCTCATCATCACTGGTCATTAGAGAAATGCAAATCAAAACCACAATGAGATACCATCTCACACCAGTTAGAATGTCAATCATTAAAAAGTCAGGAAACAACAGATGCTGGAGAGGATATGGAGAAATAGGAACACTTTTCCACTGTTGGTGGAAGTGTAAATTAGATCAACCATTGTGGAAGACAGTGTGGCAATTCCTCAAGGATCTAGAACCAGAAATACAATTTCACCCAGCAATCCCATTACTGGGTATATACCCAAAAGATTATAAATCATTCTACCATGAAGACGCATGCACACGTATGCTTATTGCAGCACTGTTCACAATAGCGAAGACTTGGAACCAACCTAAATGCCCATCAATGATAGACTGGATAAAGAAAATGTGGCACATATACACCATGGAATACTATGCAGCCATAAAAAAGGATGAGTTCATGTCCTTTGCAGGGACATGAATGAAGCTGGAAACCATCATTCTCAGCAAACTAATGCAAGAACAGAAAACCAAATACCACGTGTTCTCACTCGTAAGTGGGAGTTGAAAAATGAGAACACATGTGCACAGGGAGGGGAACATCACACAGCAGGGCCTGTTGGGGGGTGGGGGGCTAGGGGAGGGTAGCATTAGGAGAAATACCTAATGTAGATGACAGGTCAATGGGTGCAGCAAACCACCATGGCGTGTGTATACCTATGTAACAAACGTGCACACTCTGCACTTGTATCCCAGGACTTAAAGTATAATTTTAAAAAAATTAAAAAATGATTATAGCCTTCAGCTCCATCTATTTTGTCTCAAAGGACATGATATCATTCTTTTTTATGGCTGTGTGATATTCCATCACATATGTGTACGATATTTTTTATATCAAGTCCACCACTGATGGGCATCTAGGTTGATTCCATGTCTTTACTATTGTGGATAGTGCTGCTGTGTACATAAGCATGCATGTGTCTTTATGGTAGAATAATTTATATTCCTTTGGGTATAAATCCAGTAATGAGACTGCTGGGTCAAATGGTAGTTCCGTGTTAAGTCCCTTAAGAAATCTCTAAACTGCTTTCCACAACGGCTAAACTAACATACATTCCAACCAACAATGGCTTGACCAAGCCACCCAATCACATCAATTCTTCCACCAAAACTGGAGAAAATTATC
The DNA here is from genome assembly GCF_028885655.2 of Pongo abelii. Taxonomy (NCBI): domain Eukaryota; kingdom Metazoa; phylum Chordata; class Mammalia; order Primates; family Hominidae; genus Pongo; species Pongo abelii. Next base: position 85,665,913 of record NC_072008.2, read on the forward strand.
TAAACAATTTCAACTTACCCAAAGACTAGCTAAACAAATTATCCTGCAATGCCCAGATTGCCAGCTCACAGTCACATCCCGTCCTTCAACAGCTGTTAACCCTGGAGGACTAGGACCTAATTATTTATGGCAAACAGATGTTACACATATCCCTGAATTTGGAAAACTTAGATACGCACATGTATTCGTTGATACCACCACTCACCTAATTAGTGCACATGCTCTTCCTGAAGAGTCCACTTGATATGTCATTAAACATCTTCTTTTAACTTTTGCATTTATGGGGAGGCCCACAAAAATTAAAACTGATAATGGTCCAGCTTGTGCCTCTCACAATTTCAACAATTTTGTCACACGTGGAATATCCAGTATTCCACAGGCATTCCATATAACCCCCGAGGACAGCTATAGTAGAACATGTCCATTTCACTCTTCAAAAATATGCACAAAAAACAAAAAAGGGGAAGTATGAGTAAGGACCCTGCAACACTACTAGCACAAGACTTATTACCCTTAATTTTTTAAATTTAGATGATAAATTTCAATCAGCTGTAGAAAAGCACTTGCAAGTTTGCAGTTTTATGGAAAGATGTAAACAATAATGCAGGGTGTGGTCCAAATGAATTGTTAACGTGGGGAAGAGGATATTCTTGTGTTCACACCCCCTCAGGTCCTCTTTGGATTCCAGCATGATGCATCAAACCATACTATGGCATGGCTAGGGCCCAACCTGGTACCAGAAATGAAGGAACTGCCCTACAGGACCCGCAGCCCTGGATGATGCAGCTTCCTCAAATGACACAAGTCCTGGACATTACCTGGGGGATGCTGAAGAAGACAACTCAGGAGGCTGAACGAATCCTGCTCTGGACACAGACACCATTCACTCCGGATAATGTGTTCCTTTCTATGCTCTCTGTTGTACATTGCAACTTGCATAGGGTATTGATCCTTCTTATGCTCTCACTTTGTCTGCAACCTGTACCTGCTATGCTCTATTGAGCTCATATCTTAGATCCGCCTTTCTTTCCCCCTGTCACCTGGCCAGACACCCCCTTCTCTGCCATTAATAACGTAACTGCTTGGCTAGGAGGGATAGATTTACCCCCAGTGGGGTTCCTCATTAATGGCACACAATGTACTAAGGTGCCAGGTAACACTACATATCACTCTACTATCCTCCCACTGTGTGTAAGTTATAAAAGTTCTAGCTCTTACTGTGTACCTGCCCAAACACAATTAAGGCTACATTATGGCAAAGGAAATGCCTTAACAGTCTTAGCTGCAGGTAGTCTCAAACCGGGCAATGCAATAAATGCCACTTTCCCAAACATTCCTTCCTGTGCTAAAGAACAAAGCTGGGGAAGTAATGGATTCCACTTTAGCTAGGAGGTCTGTCATGGGGGGCAAGCCTGTAGCCTCCAGTTAGGCAATTATAACATCTTAGGCAGCCTTACTGATGTCCTCATCCATCACGGCATCAATCACAGTTTCACAGCCACATCTCATTCCGCTATGATTTGGACAAATGAGGGGATGAGATATCCCAGACTCCAAGGAAAATCCATGCCACCCCAAGACCCTTTATGGTGCCTGGGACATCTTAGCACCTCCCTTGACACCTGGCATGGGGCATATCATAATTCCAGTCACAACTATACTATAACCTTTATTGATAATCACACTGATTAGTGCCTAATTTGCACTACCTATCCATATTTTTTCCTTATGGGAACCAATATTTCTATTACACCACAAAACCCCGAGTTTGTGACCTGGGTGCAGGGACAAGCTTGGTTCACCTCATGTATCACTAATTACAGTATATCTAATTTAAACATTACTAGTGTCATGGTATTGAGGAGACAATCTGAGGCATTCCTACCAGTCAATTTGACACACAATTGGCAAGATTCCTCTGCCCTTGCCGCCTTAGAATGTGCTCTGTCCTAGGTCAGAACCAAAAGATTCATAGGCACACTTATAGCCTTTATAGTCTCAGCCATAGTCAGACTAGAAACTGCTAGTGTGGCTGTAGCATCTATTACTGAATCAGTACGAACAGCTGCTTTTGTAGATAATTTGGCCAGAAATGTGTCTAATGAACTTCTCTTACAGCAGGGTATAGATCAAAAGATTCTTGCATGTCTGCAAGCTCTCGAGGCTGCCTTGGAATATGTAGGGGAGTGACAAGATGCACTGGCATTCTAACAGCAATTACACTGCAACTGGGAGCATAAACATATCTGTGTCACTTCTCAAATATGGAATCAATCAATACATAGTGGGGATGAGATGAAACAACATCTCTGGGGAACTTTTCATGACAATTTAACAGCAGACATAAGGCCACTTAAAACTAAAATTTTAGAATCCCTTCACACCATAGTTCTACACACCCAACAACAGCAATGTGGAAGGGTTTGCGAGATATTCTCTCCTGGATAGAACCCCACTCCTGGGGGTCACTCTTTGATTAGAAAAGAATGTTGTTGATCATACTCATGTTTGTCTTATGTTATTTGTTAATTCTAGGATGCAAAGCCAGAATAAGAGCAGTGACCACCTCGCCTGACAGACCTGTTGCTGCACACATCTGTACTCTTCAATCAATAAAGCTGAATGCAAAAAAAAAAAAAAAAAAAAAAAACAGAAAAGGGGGATATGTGGGAGTTCAGTCAGGGTGGTGGGAAAAAGTATAGTGAAAAAATTGTAAAAATAGTTATAGGAAATAGACACAAACCTTGAAAGACCAGGGGGATTGCATAGCTTCAGTAAAAGATTTGGCTGAAGGCAGCCTAATCCTCTTATCTTGAGTTAATAGCTTAAAGTAGATACAATGGAATGTAAAGAAGTTTATCTAAATAGCTTGTGTACTCATGTGGTCCTAAGACCAACCTTTGATCATTTATGGGCAGAATGGCTTTGTCGGTGGAGGGTGACCAGATTAATTACCCACAGGTGTGTTGACTCAAAGCCTTTGTCGTTAAATCTGTGCTGAATAAATGCCCACAGGGCCGGCTTTATCAAGGCTGATGCTGCAGACTCGAGCAGCAGAGCCCCTTAGCCGGACTGACAAATAAAATATCTGCATCAGTGTACATCTTTCATCTGTTGCTGGGTCAGGGTCTGCAGGACAAACCCTGCATCCTACTCTCTCCTGTGGGTATTTAGTGGTATAAATTTTCCTCTAAGCACTACTTTAGCTGTGTCCCAGAGATTCCTGTACATTGTGTCTTTGTTCTCATTAGTTTCAAATAATGTATTTATTTCTCCCTTAATTTTGTTATTTACCCAGGAGAAGCTTGTTCAGTTTCCATGTAGTTGTGTGGTTTTCAGTGAGTTTCTTAATCCTGAGCTCTAATTTGATTGCACTGTGGTCTGAGAGACCGTTATGATTTCCATTCTTTTGCATTTGCTGAAGAGTGTTTTACTTCCAATTATGTGGTCAATTTTAGAATAAGTACAATGTGGTGCTGAGAAGAATGTACATTCTGTTTATTTGGGGTGGAGCTGTGTAGATGTCTACTAGGTCAGCTTGGTCCAGAGCTGAGTTCAAGTCCTGAATATCCTTGTTAATTTTCTTTCTCATTGATCTGTCTAATATTGACAGTCAGGCATTAAAGTTTCCCACTATTATTGTGTGGGAATCTAAGTCTCTTTGTAGGTCTCTAAGAACTTGCTTTATGAATCTGGGTGCTCCTATATTGGGTGCATATGTATTTAGGATAGTTAGCTCTTCTTGTTGCATTGATCCCTTTACCATTAAGTAATGCCTTTGTTTGTCTTTTTTGATCTTTGTTGGTTTAAAGTCTGCCTTATCAGAGACTAGGATTGCAACTGCTTTTTTTATTGCTTTCCATTTGTTTGATTAATATTCCTCCATCCCTTTATTTTGAGCCTATGTGTGTCTTTGCACCTGAGATGTGTCTCCTGAATACAGCACACCGATGGGTGTTGACTCTTTATCCAATTTTCCAGTCTATGTCTTTTAATTGGGGCATTTAGCCCATTTACATTTAAGATTCATATTGTTATGTGTGAAGTTGATCCTGTCATTATGATGCTAGCTGGTTATTTTGCCTGTTAGTTGATGCAGTTTCTTCGTAGTGTCAGTGTTCTTTACAATTTGGTATGTTTTTGCAGTGTCTGGTACTGTTTTTTTTTTTTTTTTCTATATTTAGTGCTTTCTGCAGGAGCTCTTTTAAGGCAGGCCTGGTCGTAACAAAATCTCTCAGCATTTCCTTGTCTGTAAAGGATTTTATTTCTCTTTTGCTTATGAAGCTTAGTATAGCTGGATATGAAATTCTGAGTTGAAAATTCTTTTTTTAAGAATGTTGAGTATTGACCCCCACTCTCTTCTGGCTTGTAGGGTTTCTTCAGAGAGATCCATTGTTAGTCTGATGGGTTTCTCTTTGTTGGTCATTCAACTTTTCTTTCTGGCTTCACTTAATCTTTTTTTCCTTCATTTCAAACTCGGTGAATCTGACAATTATGTGCATTGAGATTACTCTTCTCAAGGAGTATTTTTGTGGTGTTCTTGTATTTCCTGAATTTGCATGTTGGCCTGTCTCGCTAGGTTGGGGAAGTTCTCCTGGATAATATCCTGAAGTGTGTTTTCCAACTTGGTTCCATTCTCCCCATCACTTTCAGGTACACCAATCAAACATAGGTTTGGTCTGTTCACATTGTACCATAGTTCTTTGAGGCTTTGTTCATCCCTTTTTATTCTTTTTTCTCTAATCTTGTCTTCACGCTTTATTTCATTAAGCTGATATTCAACGTCTAATATCTTTTCTTCCACATGATAGATTCAGCTATTGATACTTGTGTATGCTTCACAAAGTACTCATTCTGTGTTTTTCAGCTCCATCATGTCATTTATGTTCTTCTCTAAACTGGTTATTCTAGTTAGCAATTCCTCTAACATTTTTTTAAGGTTCTTAGCTTTTTTGCATTGGGTTAGAACATGCTCCTTAGCTCTAAGGAGTTTGTTTTTACCCACCTTCTGAAGCCTACCTCTGTCAATTCATCAAACTCATTCTCCATCCAGTTTTGTTCCTTTGCTGGTGAGGAGTTGTCATCCTTTGGAGGAGAAGAGGCGTTCTGGTTTTTGGAATTTTCAGCCTTTTTGTGCCTATTTTTTTTCATCTTCGTGAATTCATCTACCTTTGGTCTTTGATGGTGACCATCAGATGGGATTATTTTGTGGATGTCCTTTTGATGTTGATGCTATTTTTTTCTGTTTGTTAGTTTTCTTTCTAACAATCAGGTCCCTCTGCTGCAGGTCTGCTGCAGTTTGCTGGAGGTCCACTCCAGACCCTGTTTTTCTGGATTTATCACCAGCAGAGGCTGCAGAACAGCAAAAGTTGCTGCCTGTTCCATCCTCTGGAAGTTTTGTCCCCAAGGGACACCCACCAGATGCCAGCTGGATCTCTGCTATATGAGGTGTCTGTCAAACTTTGTTGGGAGGTGTCTCCCAGTCAGGAGGCATGGGGGTCAGTATACCACTCTAGGAGGCAGTCTGTCCCTTAGTAGAGCCCAAGCACTGTGCTGGCAGTTCTATTCCTCTTTTCAGAGCTGGCAGGCAGGAATGTTTCAGTCTGCTGAATCTGCGCCCATAGCCATCCCTTTCCCCAGGTGCTCTGTCCCAGGGAGATGGGAGTTTTATCTATAAGCCCCTAACTGGGGCACCTGCCTTTCTTTCAGAGATGCCCTGTCCAGAGAGGAGAATTCTAGATAGGCATTCTGGCTACAGTGGCTTTGCAGAGCTGTAGTGGGCTCCACCTGGTTTGAACTTCCTGGAAGCTTTGTTTACACTGTGAGGGGAAAACGGCCTACTCAAGCCTCAGTAATGGCAGACACCCCTTTCCCCACCAAGCTCGAGTGTCCCAGGTTGACTCAGACTGCTGTACTAGCAGCGAGTATTTCAATCCTGTGGATCTTAGCTTGCTGGGCTTCATTGGGGTGGGATTTGCTGAGCTAGACCACTTGGCTCCCTGGGTTTAGCCCCCTTTCCAGAGGAGTGAATGGTTCTGTCTTGCTGGTGTTCCAGATGCCACTGACTTATGAAAAAACTCCTGCAGCTAGCTCAGTGCCTGCCCAAATGGCCACCCAGTTTTTACTTGAAACCCAGGGCCTTGGTGGTGTAGGCATCCAAAGGAATCTCCTGGTCTGTGAGTTGTGAAGACTATTGGGAAAACATAGTATCTGGGCTGGAATGGACCATTCCTCATGGCACAGTCCCTCATGGCTTCCTTCAGCTAGGGGAGGGAATTCTCTGACCCCTTGCACTTCCCAGGTGAGGTGACACCACACTCTCCTTCTGCTTGCCCTCCGTGGTCTGCACCCACTGTCTAACCTGTCCCAATGAGATGAGCTGGGTACCTCATTTGGAAATGCAGAAATCACTCATCTTCTGCATTGATCTTGCTGGGAGCTGCAGACTTAAGCTGTTCCTATTTGGCCATCTTGCCCAAGTCCCCTGTATTTTTAAAACACCAACTCTTACTTTGTTTTGATCTTTTCTTTTTTGTTGTTTTTATTTTTTAGTTTTTATTTAATTTATTTCTGCAATGATCTTTTTTTCTTTTTTTTTTTCTTCTACTAAATGGGCTTAGTTTTTTGTTGTTGTCGTTACTTCAGATGTAATTTTAGATGATTTATTTGGGATATTTCTTCTTCTGTAATATAGGCATTTATTTTTTGAACCTCCTTCTTAGAACTGCTTTCATCATATCCCATATATTTTGGTTTTTTTTACTATTGTTTCCAGATATTGTTTAAATTTCCCATTTTATTTCTTTTTTGATTATTTATTGTTCTGGAGCATATTGTTCAATGTCCATAGTTTGTAAATTTCTCAGAATCTTTTCTGCTGTTGATTTCTGCTTTTATAACATGTGGTCACAAATGCTACTTGTATTATAAATCTTAAATTTGGTAAGACTTGTTTTTTGGCTTAGCATGTGGGCTATCCTGGAGAATGTTTCATGTGTGCTACAGAACATTGTATATTCTGTTGCTTTTTGATGGAAAGCTTTTTACAAGTCCATCTATTAGTCATGGTTTTCCAGAGTAACATGACTGATAGGATAACTATATCTATATATTTGCCTATATAGGCAAGTATATAGATCTAGATACACTTAGATATAGATAGATATAGATATAGAGATAAATGTATGAGAGCAAATTTATTAGGGGTGTTGGTTCACATGATTATGGAGGCTGAGAATTTCCACCATATGCTGTGTGCAAGTTGGAAAAACAGAAGAGGGTGATTCATTTCAAGTCTGAAGGCCTGAGAACCAGTGGGGCTGATGGTGTAACTTTCAGTCTGAAGTCGAAGACCTCAGAGCTTGGATGACTACTGGCACAAGTCACTAAGTCCAAAGGTTAGATAAATTGGAGTTTTGATGTCCAAAGTCATGAGAAGACAGGTGCCCCAACTTCAGAAAAGAGAATGAGTAAGTTTGTCTTTCTTTGCACCTTTCTTCTATTTGGGCCCTCAGCAGATTGAATGGTACCAACCACTTTGGGTGAAGACAAAGTCTCCATGCAATGCTGTTCGCTAAAGTTGACATTGGCAAAAAACTGCAGAGAACCTCAGTTGCCACAGCTGTCTGTATCTGCAGTAGCAGTGAGGGCTGTTATTGTGTTCTACAGTGCTGAAGATTGCTGGGGGTTTTTAAATCTCTTTTTCTCCCACGTGGATGTTTTGGCTGAGGTGTTCTTTCTTGGTGCCAACTTCTTCTTGCTGGTGTATTTATGGTGGTGATGCCACTGGTGTCTGATATCTAGTGCTCATGGTGCAGATGTCTGAAGTATGGACACGTAGAAAAACCACAGCTCCATAGGCCAAGGTTCTGGTGCCACTAGTGCCTGGAGTGCTGGCACCACCACTGCTATGTCAGTAATAACGTGCAGGATGCAGGCACATACAGAGGACCTGCAGATCTGGGCTGTGTAGCACATGTTTATGAGTAACTACTGCTGTTCCAGGGACCAGAGTGTGGACATGCCTACTGTAGAAGTGGCTTCACAGCAGTGGAGTTTCCCCAGTGTCTGATGTGCCAGTGTTTATGGAGCAGCTGTAGACTACAGGTCTAGAACTTAGACATCATTAGAGCAATAGTTGCTCTTGAGCCCTGGGCATGATCTAGCTAACTGTGAAGGTGACTCCAATGTCAGAGACATGGATGCTCACAAAGTAGTGGGAGACCCATGTTCTAGAGTGCAGTGCATGCAGAGGGACTGTGGCTCTGGGATCTAGGGTGGAGTCAGCCCAGTGGAAATTGTCATTGCTCCAATTTCTGATGTGTTGGTGGATGTGGTGCACCTGTGGATCTGCTGTCTGAAGCACAGGCTCATGAGGAGTGACAGTGTCTCTATGGCTTGAGGCATGTGTTACCTCACTGTGGTGGTGACTTAGAGAATCCCACAGCCTTTATGGAAAGGATGAGAGAGGCACTAATAAAACACACCTCTTTATCCGCTGATTCAGTTGAGGGACAGCTCATTCTGAAGGACAAGTTTATTACACAGATTGCTCCCAATATTAGAAGGCAACTACAGAAGCAATCTATAGGACCAGATAGCAACCTAGAGAACCTCCTGAGAACAGCCACTTCAGTCTTTTACAATAGGGATCAGGAGGAAGCCCAAGAAAAGAGAGGAAATACAAGAACAGAGGCTCTAGTAGCAGCATTGCAAGCTTGCAAAGTCTAGGATCCCTGAGGTGCATCCACTAGCTGTTATCGATGTGGCAAGTCATGGCATTTTAACAAGGAAGGCCCAGGCAGCAAGACAAAGCCACCTTTACCCTGTCCAGCCTGTGGCAGAGACCACTGGAGATGGGTCTGTCCCCAGAGATAGAGGTCACTGGCTTCAGAACCAGTCTCACAGATGTTTCAGCAGGACTGATGGATCCTGGGGCTCAAACCACTGGCTCCACTGACTCAGACAGTTATTACAGCATAGGAGCCCCAGGTAATTCTGGAAATTGAAGGAAAGAAGGTAGCTCACTTTCTGGATACTGAAGTCAGTCTCTCTTCTCCTAATTTAGGTCTCCCCTCTTACCATAGCATGACCACAAGGGATATCTCAGGGAAAACTCTAACCTAATATTTTTCTCAACCTCTTAGCTGTAGGTGGGGGGACCTATTATTTACACATGTCTTTTTAATCATGCCTGAAATTCCCACTCCTTTATTAGGTAGAGATATTCTAGTTCACTTGGGGGTCAGCATCCATATAACCCTAGGACAAACTCTTTATCTCCCCCTGATGGAAGCTGACATTAATCCAGAAGTTTGGGAAACTCAAGGAAGAATAGTTTGAGCTATAACCACTAAGGCAGTCCAGATCTATCTTAAGGATACAACTTCTTTTCCTAACCAGAGACAATAGCCCCTAAGGCCAGAGGCTAGGAAAGGGCTAGAAGCCATTACTAATAACCTAAAGATGCAAGGCCTCCTCGAACCCTATAGTAGCCCTTGCAACACCCCAATATTAGGAGTGCAGAAACCCAATGGGGAATGGAGACTAGTTCAGGACCTTTGCCTCATTAATGAAGCTGTAGTTCTAATTCTTGCAGTGGTACCTAAACCCTATACCCTGTTAACTCTATTTGAGTTAATGGTTTACAGTTCTAGATATAAAGGTTGCACTTTTCTGTATATCATGACATCCTGACTCTCAATACCTGTTTGCTTTCAAAGATCTCTCCAGCCAGACCGCCCAGTTAACATGAACAGTGCTGCCTCAGGGATGTTGAGATAGTCCTCATCTGTTTGGACAGGTACTTTCTTTTTTTTTATTATTATTATACTTTAAGTTTTAGGGTACATGTGCACAATGTGCAGGTTAGTTACACAAGTATACATGTGCCATGCTGGTGTGCTGCACCCATTAACTCGTCATTTAGCATTAGGTATATCTCCTAATGCTATCCATCCCCCCTCCCCCCACCCCACAACAGTCCCCAAAGTATGATGTTCCCCTTCCTGTGTCCATGTGTTCTCATTGTTCAATTCCCATCTATGAGTGAGAACATGCGGTGTTTGGTTTTTTGTCCTTGCGATAGTTTACTGTGAATGATGATTTCCAATTTCATCCATGTCCCTACAAAGGACATGAACTCATCATTTTTTATGGCTGCATAGTATTCCACAGTGTATATGTGCCACATTTTCTTAATCCAGTCTATCATTGTTGGACATTTGGGTTGGTTCCAAGTCTTTGCTATTGTGAATAGTGCAGCAATAAACATACGTGTGCATGTGTCTTTATAGCAGCATGATTTATAGTCCTTTGGGTATATACCCAGTAATGGGATGGCTGGGTGAAATGGTATTTCTAGTTCTAGGTCCCTGAGGACTCACCACACTGATTTCCACAATGGTTGAACTAGTTTACAGTCCCACCAACAGTGTAAAAGTGTTCCTATTTCTCCACATCCTCTCCAGCACCTGTTGTTTCCTGACTTTTTAATGATCGCCATTCTAACTGGTGTGAGATGGTATCTCATTGTGGTTTTGATTTGCATTTCTCTGATGGCCAGTGATGATGAGCATTTTTTCATCTGTCTTTTGGCTGCATAAATGTCTTCCTTTGAGAAGTGTCTGTTCATACCTTTTGCCCACTTTTTGATGGGGTTGTTTGTTTTTTTTCTTGTAAATTTGTTTGAGTTCATTGTAGATTCTGGGTATTAGCCCTTTGTCAGATGAGTAGGTTGAGAAAAATTTCTCCCATTTTGTAGGTTGCCTGTTCACTCTGATGGTAGTTTCTTTTGCTGTGCAGAAGCTCTTTAGTTTAATTAGATTCCATTTGTCAATTTTGGCTTTTGTTGCCATTGCTTTTGGTGTTTTAGACATGAAGTCCTTGCCCATGCCTATGTCCTGAATGGTAATGCCTAGGTTTTCTTCTAGGGTTTTTATGGTTTTCAGTCTAATGTTTAAGTCTTTAATCCATTTTGAATTAATTTTTGTATAATGTGTAAGGAAGGGATCCAGTTTCAGCTTTCTACATATGGCTAACCAGTTTTCCCAGCACCATTTATTAAATAGGGAATCCTTTCCCCATTGCTTGTTTTTGTCAGGTTTGTCAAAGATCAGATAGTTGTAGATATGCGGCATTATTTCTGAGGGCTCTGTTCTGTTCCATTGATCCTATTCTCTGTTTTAGTACCAGTACCATGCTGTTTTGGTTACTGTAGCCTTGTAATATTGTTTGAAGTCAGGCAGCGTGATGCCTCCAGCTTTGTTCTTTTGGCTTAGGATTGACTTGGCGATGTGGGCTCTTTTTTGGTTCCATATGAACTTTAAAGTAGTTTTTTCCAATTCTGTGAAGAAAGTCATTGGGAGCTTGATGGGGATGGCATTGAATCTATAAATTACCTTGGGTAGTATAGCCATTTTCACAATATTGATTCTTCGTACCCATGAGCATGGAATGTTCTTCCATTTGTTTGTATCCTCTTTGATTTCATCGAGCAGTGGTTTCTAGTTCTCCTTGAAGAGGTCCTTCACGTCCCTTGTAAGTTGGATTCCTAGGTATTTTATTCTCTTTGAAGCAATTGTGAATGGGAGTTCACTCATGATTTCACTCTCTGTTTGTCTGTTATTGGTGTATAAGAATACTTGTGATTTTTGTACATTGATTTCGTGTCCTGAGACTTTGCTGAAGTTGCTTATCAGCTTAAGGAGATTTTGGGCTGAGACAATGGGGTTTTCTAGATATACAATCATGTCATCTGCAAACAGGGACAATTTGACTTCCTCTTTTCCTAATTGAATACCCTTGATTTCCTTCTCCTGCCTGATTGCCCTAGCCAGAACTTCCACCACTATGTTGAATAGGAGTGGTGAGAGAGGGCATCCCTGTCTTATACCAGTTTTCAAAGGGAATGTTTCCAGTTTTTGCCCATTCAGTATGATATTGGCTGTGGGTTTGTCATAGATAGCTCTTATTATTTTGAGATACTTCCCATCAATACCTAATTTATTGAGAGTTTTTAGCATGAAGTGTTGTTGAATTTTGTCAAAGGCCTTTTCTGCATCTATTGAGATAATCATGTGGTTTTTGTCTTTGGTTCTGTTTATATGCTTGATTACATTTATGAAGGGGTGGGTCGCCCCTCCACACCTGTGGATGTTTCTCGTTAGGTGGAACGAGAGACTTGGAAAAGAAAAAGACACAGAGATAAAGTATAGAGAAAGAAATAAGGGGACCCAGGGGACCAGCGTTCAGCATATGGAGGATCCCCCTGGCTTCTGAGTTCCCTTAGTATTTATTGATTATTTGTCAGTGTTTCTCAGAGAGGGGGATGTGTCATGGTCACAAGACAATAGTGGGGAGAGGGTCAGCAGACAAACACGTGAACAAAGGTCTTTGCATCATAGACAAGGTAAAGAATCAAGTGCTGTGCTTTAGGTATGCATACACATAAACATCTCAGTGCTTTGCTAAGCAGTATTGCTGCCCACATGTCTCACCTCCAGCCCTAAGGCAGTTTTTCCCTATCTCAGTAGATGGAACATACAATTGGGTTTTATACCGAGACATTCCATTGCCCAGGGACGGGCAGGAGACAGATGCCTTCCTCTTGTCTGAACTGCAAGAGGCATGCCTTCCTCTTATACTAATCCTCCTCAGCACAGACCCTTTACGGGTGTCGGGTTGGGGGACGGTCAGGTCTTTCCCTTCCCATGAGGCCATATTTCAGACTATCACATGGTGAGAAACCTTGGACAATACCTGGCTTTCCTAGGCAGAGGTCCCTGTGGCCTTCTGCAGTTTTTGTGTCCCTGGGTACTTGAGATTAGGGAGTGGTGATGACTCTTAAGGAGCATGCTGCCTTCAAGCATTTGTTTAACAGAGCACATCTTGCACAACCCTTAATCCATTTAAACCTGAGTTTGACACAGCACATGTTTCAGAGAGCACGGGGTTGGGGGTAAGGTCACAGATTAACAGCATCTCAAGGCAGAAGAATTTTTCTTAGTACATAACAAAATGGAGTCTCTTATGTCTACTTCCTTCTACACGGACATATTAACACTCTGATCTCTCTTGCTTTTCCCCATACATTTATTGATTTGCATATATTGATCCAGGCTTGCATCCCAGGGATGAAGCCCACTTGATCATAGTGGATAAGCTTTTTGATGTGCTGCTGGATTTGGTTTGCCAGTATTTTATTGACGATTTTTGCATCAATGTTCATCAAGGATGTTGGTCTAAAATTCCGTTTTTTGGTTGTGTCTCTGCCGGGCTTTGGTATCAGGATGATGCTGGCCCCATAAAATGAGTTAGGGAGGATTCCCTCTTTTTCTATTGATTGGAATAGTTTCAAAAGGAATGGTACCAGTTCCTCCTTGTACCTCTGTTAGAATTTGGCTGTGAATCCATCTGGTCTTGGACTCTTTTTGATTGGTAAGCTATTGATTATTGCCACAATTTCAGATCCTGTTATTAGTCTATTCAGAGATTCAACTTCTTCCTGGTTTAGTCTTGGGAGAGTGTATGTGTCAAGGAATTTATCCACTTCTTCTAGATTTTCTAGTTTATTTGCGTAGAGGTGTTTGTAGTATCCTCTGATGGTAGTTTGTATTTCTGTGGGATCAGTGGTGATATCCCCTTTATCATTTTTTATTGCGTCTATTTGATTCTTCTCTTTTTTTTCTTTATTAGTCTTGCTAGTGGTCTATCAATTTTGTTGATCTTTTCAAAAAACCAGCTCCTGGATTCATTAATTTTTTGAAGGGTTTTTTGTCTCTTTCCTTCAATTCTGCTCTGATTTTAGTTATTTCTTGCCTTCTGCTAACTTTTGAATGTGTTTGCTCTTGCTTTTCTAGTTCTTTTAATTGTGATGTTAGGGTGTCAATTTTGGATCTTTCCTGCTTTCTCTTGTGGGCATTTAGTGCTATAAATTTCCCTCTACATACTGCTTTGAATGTGTCCCAGAGATTCTGGTATGTTGTGTCTTTTTTCTCGTTGGTTTCAAAGAACATCTTGCTGAGGAGTGCTTTACTTCCAACTATGCGGTCAATTTTTGAATAAGTGTGGTGTGGTGCTGAAAAAAATGTATATTCTGTTGATTTGGGGTGGAGAGTTCTGTAGATGTCTTTTAGGTCCACTTGGTGCAGAGCTGAGTTCAATTCCTGGGTATCCTTGTTAACTTTCTGTCTCGTTGATCTGTCTAATGTTGACAGTGGGGTGTTAAAGTCTCCCATTATTATTGTGTGGGAGTCTAAGTCTCTTTGTAGGTCACTCAGGACTTGCTTTATGAATCTGGGTGCTCCTGTATTGGGTGCATATATATTTAGGATAGTTAGCTCTTCTTGTTGAATTGATCCCTTTACCATTATATAATGGCCTTCTTTGTCTCTTTTGATGATTGTTGGTTTAAAGTCTGTTTTATTAGAGACTAGGATTGCAACCCCTGCCTTTTTTTGTTTTCCATTTGCTTGGTAGATCTTCCTCCATCCTTTTATTTTGAGCCTATGTGTGTCTCTGCACGTGAGATGGGTTTCCTGAATACAGCACACTGATGGGTCTTGAGTCTTTATCCAATTTGCCAGTCTGTGTCTTTTAATTGGAGCATGTAGTCCATTTACATTTAAAGTTAATATTGTTATGTGTGAATTTGATCCTGGACAGGTACTTTCAAAAGATCTCTCTGAGCTCTCTCATCCTCAAGTTAGCATCCTCAAGTTAGGGTCTTGCAGTATGTTGATGATATCTGCTCTGTGCTCCAACTAAGGAAGCTTCTTAGAAAGGAACTTAAGCTCTTCTCAACTTCTTAGCTAACAGAAGACACAAGGTTTCAAAACTGAAGGCCCAGCTCTGCAAAACCTCAGTGAACTATATAGGCTTAGTGCTGTCTGAGGAGGCCAGAGCATTAGGGGAGGAGAAGATTAAGCCAATTTCCTTCTTCCCCCTCTCCAAAACCCTCAAGAAACTAAAAGGATTCAGGGGCATTACAGGATTATGTAGACTATGCATACCTGGGTATCGTGAAATAGCCTGTCCATTATATAACCTCATAGAAGAAACTCAGGGAGCTAAAGCTCATCGTCTAACCTGGGAACCTGAAACTCAAAGGGTCTTCAATCAGTTAAAACAAGCCTTGCTTAAGGCACCAGCTCTCAGACTTTCTGTAGGGAAGGCCTTCACTCTGTATGTATCAGAAATTAAGGGATTGGTCTTGGGAGTTTTAACACGGGCCCAAGGACCAGGTCAACAGCCAGTGAGTTACCTAAGTTAGAAACTTGATTTGGTGGTTAAAGGATGGCCAGCTGGCCTCTGAGCCATTGTCTCAGTGGCTCTGCTGGTCCCAGAAGCCTCCAAATTAACCCTGGGAATTGATTTGACTGTTTACACCTCACATAACATGGCAGGACTACTGCACTCTAGGTGGAGACTTTGTCTAACACATACCGACTCCTTAAATATCAGGCTCTCTGTGAGAGGGTTCCAACATCTAATTAAAGACTGTTCTCTCCTAAATCCAGCCACTTTCATCCCCAAGGAAACTGGGGAACATGAGTATAATTATGAACAAGTCAGAGTACAGACCTATGCAGCCTGGGAAGATCTCAGGGAAACTATGCCTAGAGAACCCAGACTGGACCCTCTTCACAGATGGGAGCTCTTTTGTAGAACAAGGTATCCATAAGGCAGGATATACAGTAGTCACTCTATATGACATCAATGAAAGTGTCTCTTCTCCCTCCAGGCACAAGCACTCAATTAGCTGAGCTAATAGCTCTTACAAGAGCAACTGATTTAAGGAAAGGAAAGGCAGCTAACATTTACACTGACTCCAAGTATGCTTTCTTGGTTCTCCATGCTCATGCTGCCATTTGGAAGGAAAAGCATTTTCTTACCACCAATGAATGGCCCACCTATAAAATATCTCCCCAAAATTAACAGGTTATTATCCTCAGTTTTCCTTCCATGAAAAAATAGTGATGATGCGTTTCTGTAGGGGATATCAAAAGAGAATAGATGAGGTAGCCAAAAGAAATAGATTAGCTGATCAGGTGGCTAAGTCAGCCGCAAGGAAGCTTCCGGACATCAACACAATTCAAACTCCTCTAATCTGGGAAGGCTCCATAATAGAAATTAAACCTCAGTACTCCCCTATAGAAATAGAATGAGCCACTTCTCGCGGGTATACATTTCAGCCCTCAGGATGGCTACAGTCAGAAGCGGGCAAACTTCATTTGCTAGCCTCCAGCCAATGGAAAGTCTTTAAAGTCCTTCACCAAGCCTTTCACTTGGGAAAGGATAAAACTTATTAATGTTCCAAGAGATTGTTCTCAGCAGAGAATTTACTAAAACCAGTCAAGCAAGTTGTTAACGATTTTGATGTCTGTCTTAAAAATAATCCCCTGAACAGGCAGCTCCTTCCTTCTCAAACTCAAAGAATAGAAAGTTATCCAGGTGAGGACTGGCAAATAGATTTCATCCACATGCCAAAGACAAAAGGCATTCAATGCCTGCCAGTATGGGTAGATACCTTCACTAACTGGGTAGAAGCATTTTCCTGTCATACAGAAAAAGCCTCTGAGGTAGTAAAAGTATTAGTTAATGAAATAACTCCCTGCTTTGTTCTATATAAGTATCTTCAAAGTGGCAATGGGCCTCAAAGACACAAGTGGTCTCAAAAGCACTAGGCATATAATATCATCTCCATTGTGCTTGGAGACCCCAATCCTCAGGAAAGGTAGACAAAACTAATGATATTATCAAGAGACACTTCAGAAAATTATCCCAAGAAACTCACCTGCCTTGGGTCACTCTTCTTCCCATGGCCTTACTACAAATAAGAAATACCCCTTCAAAATTAAGTCTTAGTCCTTTTGAGATGCTGTATGGATGGTCTTTCCTTACCAATGATTTTCTATTAGATCAGGAAACCTCTGAGCTAGTTAAGCATGTAAACTCTCTGGCTCACTTCCAACAGGAATTAGCACAGTTTGTGAAAGCCAACCCCCAGGAAATTGGACCCCCTCTATTTAAGCCAGGAGATTTGGTACTGGTACTCTTTCTTCTCTCTCTCCCTCCCTAAACCCAAGCTGGGAAGGGCCTTACATTGTTCTTCTTTCAACCTCCTCAGCAATAAAAGTTATGGGAATTGACTCCTGGATACATCACACTTCAGTCAAAGCCTGGAATGCTGAGGGAGCAACCCCTGACAGCCCAGAGAAATGTCCTGAATATCAACGTGAAAAATAGGAGATCTTAAGCTGAAAATCACAAAAAAAAAAAGTAACTGAGTAAGAACTACTCACCTTACTCATCTCACACCTACCTCACTAAATACTTTTTGTCACTTTTACCTCTCCTTTGAGATTCATCACCAAATATTACAACTTCTTTTTGGTGGAAATTATTTACTATGCCACCCTTGCAGGAATTGCTGTACTCACTCTACTATTTGCAGTAGGGCTATATACTGTAGCACCCTCAGGTTGGAATATTGGACAGAGAATCTCAATTACTATAGCATTTTGCTTAGCACGAATAACAGTTACCAACAGGAAGTAAACGTGAGTGTTTTACTATCACTAAGTCTGTTAGGACTTTTTATCTCACTTAGTAATGTGTCACATCCTTTAGCTCCTACAATATCCACCATGGCCTATTTGTACAAGACTAATTGTTGGGTCTGTCCTAAGCAGTTTGCTCAATTCAGTGGCACTAAGGAAACTTACAGTGACCTGGAATTCACTCTTAGGATTCCCTTTGTTGACTTTACCTTTAACCCTTAAAGACTTATCAGGCATAAATGGGACACGGTATGGGAGCACTTTCAACTGGGTAACTTACTCCTCTCAGGAGAACACTCTGCCCTCAGTGCTGAAGAACACTCTCCCCAAAGACAAACTTCACACCCTCAGGGTAGGAAAAGTTGACCAAGTGACAGCAAATGCCTCCCTCTGCTTTAAAAACAGCAGGGAAGGACCACACTTGGGAGATCTCAGATATTTTAACATCACATTTGTAATTGCTGATAGTTCAAAGATTGGGGGAGGAGACCACAGCAAGTGTGATCTAAAAGGATCAGAAGACTTAGTGGGGGGCATTCAGAATCTAGCATCTCCTGGTTGGAAGGACTCCGATGGGAGTGGCATGCTCTAAGTAACCACCTTAACTATAATCTAAATAACACATGGGCCTTTCCAAGCATGTGACCTCATGGAATTCCAGACCCTTGTATGATGTTTGCTAATAGTAGTAGCTTACAGATATGTGGGCAACCTGGAGACATCTGGACTGCTAGCCCTTGCCATAAGGATCATCTAAGACATTGTCCAGGGCATATAATATCTCTAATTTTTTGAAACTCTGTTTGTCAGGTGGACCCTTCTTACTTGGCATGTCAAATTCCAAATGGCATCATAAATAACTATCCTAAATATGTATACCCTTATCCCAAGGATTACCCTATCATATGTAAAGAAGGGAAAATTCTAATATATGAGAAAAATCTGCCGGTGTCTCTCACAAGCCACAACTTAGAGCCATCTCTTCAAGGAACGGGGCTATCTTTTCTTTGTGGCTCCTGGATACACTTAATCTTCCTAAGGCATTGGAAGGGAACTTGTACTTTAGTATCAGTAGTTCCTGACTTATTATTTTTAAATTCTACTCAGATGACAGCATCATCTGGGGACATCCCTAACTTAGGCTCTTTTCTAGAAAACTGCACTATGTAGAATATGCCGGACAAAGAGATCTATCATTTCTGTGCCCTCATATGGAGATAACTGAAAGGGCAGACTGGGGAGGGCATGCACATGACAATCCCATCTTAGAAAAAACATGGATGGGAAATTCTACAGCCAGAGGTCTATTCTCGTTTATGGGTGTCCCTGTCCTTGAAAGATCTGTACTTTATATCTCTATTAGGATGCACTGAAGATGGAAAGCAACTCTAGATGCCATAGAGCCACAATAGCAATCTATAGACTCTTTAGCCTCAGTAGTAGCATAAAATAGACAGGCCTTAGATGTCCTTAAAGTTGAAGTAGGAGGTATCTATGCACTTTTTAATGAAACATGCTGCTTCCAGAGTAACACCTCTAGCAAAGTAGAGGAAAATCCACAGGTACTCAAAGATCAAATCAAAATTATTAACAGGCTAAGAGAAAATGCAGGCTTCAGCCCCAGGTGGCTACAATCCCTCTTTAATGAATCCCAGTCTTCCTTATGGAATTGGTTAATTCCTTTATTAAGCCCCGTTTTGCTTATGTGTCTTGTATTAATATTTGGACCTTGTAACTCAATACTAACTTGAATTGTTTCCTCTCATCTAGAAGCAATCAAACTCCAAATGGTGCAGCAAACTGAACCACACATGGACATGCCATTCTTCCAAGGACCAACCCCAGGAGGAGCCCTAGCTGCTGTTCCTCACTTGATGCCCCTTTTCACCACGAAGTGTCCAGAAAGAGTTGTTGCCCAAAACCCTCTAACAGCAGTTAGGGTGACATCACCTCATGGAGGAATGTTATAGGAGTTATTAAGAAATTATTTTAGGCAGATAGAGAGGATAAGAGGCCCTTGGTAAGGTTTGTTTATTTTAAAGAAGCTCCAGAAATGTTTCTACTCTAGCAGAAAAGCAGACTGAGGGCAAGGCCGGCTGGGAAGCTTTGATATACAAATGCCAGCCATTAGAAACTGAGTCCATCCAATATGGCAATTCCCACTCTCTTATTGTCACCCTGTGTGCCAAGCATCATGGCTGCCCCCAGATCACCCCACATGTGCAGGACATTATGGTGCCCTACATTTGCATATTAAAAGGCTAAGGTTGGAGGGCCAGTTTTTTCATGGGGTATGCGAATTGCATACCTGGTCAAACCAATCCCCTGAGCACTATGCAAATCATACACCACTTCCTCCAGCCTCCTAGTATAACCGACTGTTTTCCACCACACTGGGGGTTTCCTCTCTTGGCTTGGAGTCCCCCTCCCTCTGTCTCTGTGTGGGGGAGTTTCTACCCTTTTTCTTGTCTATTAAACTCTCCACTCCTTAAAACCACTCCATATGTGTCCGTGTAATTTTATCTAATCAGCGTGAGGCAAAGGACCCTGGTTTTCCTCCGTTCATTGGAGCTGTATCACAAGATATGAGTACGGATGAAGTGGTGGCAAAGCTGGTGTCCTGAGTGCAAGTATGCACAGAGTGACCACAGTTCTAGGGACCAGGGTGGGTCTATCTTACAGTGGCTCTGGCTCTAGTTTCTGAAATGCAGTAATATGTGTGCTATGGCTGTGAAGATGAGTTCTGGATTGTGGGCACGGAGTGGCCATGGCTCCAGGTCCAGGGTGGCCATGGGGTTGGAGAGGTCATAGCCCTTGTCCCAGACCAGCACAATAAAACCTCCTTTTTAAAGGAGTGGATGCAGAAGTGTTTCCTTCTTCAGGAGTTTTGCCTCACCAATGGTTGAATACCTCAGTGACAAAAACTGCTGGTGCCCTCTACACAGCAGGCAATTGGAGACCATGGTGGCACCCACTGCATTAATGATACTGATGGGTTCCACCCTTGTTCTTTGTTACTAGCTTTCTTCAGACATCTCAAGTATGCCAACCTACTCAACAATATTTTCTGTGCAGTTATTCTCCATTTGTTGTTGCAGGATCTTAATTGGAATCTTGAGCTCTTTTGAGCCTTTTTTCATTCAAAGATAGCTGTCTAATTGTCAATTTTTGTGGTAGGATGAAGAATAATTTCCCACTCTGCCATTTTTCTGACATCAATCCTACATCAGATATTTTGGGACTCTGATGTTTGATGTTTACAATTGTGATATATTCTTAGTGAATTGATGCTTTCATTAACATGTAATTTCCCCTTTTGTCTCTTGCAACAGTATTTTACTTGCAGTTAATTTTGGCTATTTGTATAGCCAACGAAACTATATTTTGATTACTGTTTTCATGTAATATCTTTTACCATTCTTTACTTTTTAAATAAATCTTGTGATCTTTGTTAAAACTTGAGCATTTGAAAAACAGCTACCTACCTTCTCATTCTTTTCAAACTGGTTTGGTATCAAGGAAGTTCTGTACTTAGTTGCTGGGTATTATTTGAACTTTAAGATTAACTCAGCATGGTACTGGTACCAAAACAGAGATATAGATCAATGGAACAGAACAGAGCCGTCAGAAATAATGCCACATATCTACAAGTATCTGATCTTTGACAAACCTGACAAAAACAAGAAATGGGGAAAGGATTCCCTATTTAATAAATGGTGCTGGGAAAACTGGCTAGCCATATGTAGAAAGCTGAAACTGGATCCCTTCCTTACACCTTATACAAAAATCAATTCAAGATGGATTAAAGACTTAAATGTTAGACCTAAAACCATAAAAACCCTAGAAGAAAACCTAGGCATTACCATTCAGGACATAGGCATGGGCAAGGACTTCATGTCTAAAACACCAAAAGCAATGGCAACAAAAGCCAAAATTGACAAATGGGATCTAATTAAACTCAAGAGCTTCTGCACAGCAAAAGAAACTACCATCAGAGTGAACAGGCAACCTACAAAATGGGAGAAAATTTTCACAACCTACTCATCTGACAAAGGGCTAATATCCAGAATCTACAATGAACTCCAACAAATTTACAAGAAAAAAACAAACAACCCCATCAAAAAGTGGGCGAAGGACATGAACAGACACTTCTCAAAAGAAGACATTTATGCAGCCAAAAAACACATGAAAAAATGCTCACCGTCACTGGCCATCAGAAAAATGCAAATCAAAACCACAATGAGATACCATCTCACACCAGTTAGAATGGCAATCATTAAAAAGTCAGGAAACAACAGGTGCTGGAGAGGATGTGGAGAAATAGGAACACTTTTACACTGTTGGTGGGACTGTAAACTAGTTCAACCCTTGTGGAAGTCAGTGTGGCGATTCCTCAGGGATCTAGAACTAGAAATTCCATTCGCCCCAGCCATCCCATTACTGGGTATATACCCAAAGGACTATAAATCATGCTGCTATAAAGACACATGCACACGTATGTTTATTGCGGCATTATTCACAATAGCAAAGACTTGGAACCAACCCAAATGTCCAACAATGATAGACTGGATTAAGAAAATGTGGCACATATACACCATGGAATACTATGCAGCCATAAAAAATGATGAGTTCATGTCCTTTGTAGGGACATGGATGAAATTGGAAATCATCATTCTCAGTAAACTATCGCAAGAACAAAAAACCAAACACCGCATATTCTCACTCATAGGTGGGAATTGAACAATGAGAACACATGGACACAGGAAGGGGAACATCACACTCTGGGGACTGTTGTGGGGTGGGGGGAGGGGGGAGGGATAGCATTGGGAGATATACCTAATGCTAGATGACGAGTTGGTGGGTGCAGCGCACCAGCATGGCACATGTATACATATGTAACTTACCTGCACATTGCGCACATGTACCATAAAACCTAAAGTATAATAATAATAATAATAATAATAAAAGAAAAAAAAAAAGAATAAAAAAAAAAAAAGATTAACTCAGAATGAAAGATTAAGGCCTCTGTTCTTTTCTGAGCATGGAACACACACATATCTGGGCTCGTTTGTGGCTTTTTCAATTTTCTTGTATACATAGCTGCTTTTTAGTGTCTTAATTTCCCAAAGAATCTCACCCCAGAATCTCCTCAGAGCCTTAGGTGGTCTGTTATGTCTCTTCGCCTGTAATAACTTTCCCCAGGCATCTGTAGATTTTAGCCTCCCTGCAGCTTTCTCAGTGGCACTCATTTCTTCTCCCTGTCTGAGATCTGAGTTGCATCACTGTTCTGTGCCTGAGATCCAAGTTAGGCAAAACAGAGAGCGGTCATTCAGGCAGTCCCCAGACAGGTTAGAATGTTACAGTTAATATCTGCTGGGCTCCCTTTGGTTTCAAAGGAGGGAACTGAAGGCTAAGCTACCACTTTCTTCAGACCAAGACTGCTCCATGCCAGGGAAGGAGTAGGGCAAGGGTGAGTAAAAATGTCATACAATTTCCTACTGTTTTGAATGTCATTTAAAAAATGGTCATTCAGTTGAAGGTTATAGACCCTTGAAACTTTTCAGGAGCTTTTATACAGTAATGTTAAACAGTTTTTGGTGTTTTTGTTTGGTTGTTCTGCCTTTTATTCCCATGTTTCCATGGAGGAATGAGGACTTGGATCTTCTTAATGTACCAATTTACCGATGTCACTTATCTAATTTCTACCTTTAAATTGAACTATTAATATTTACACTTAAGGTAATTATTGATATGTTAGTATTTAAATCTTTTATTTAATTACTTGTTTTCTGTGTTTCCTATTCTTTTCTTCCTTTCTGCTTTTCTGTTAATTATTTAAACACTCTTGGAATCTATCTTGATTTTTTTTATTGTATAATTTTGTATAATTTCTTTGTGGTTGCTCTGTGTACTATAATATATGTAAATTTGAGGCTGCATGCTTCAGGTAGTCTAGCCTGCCTAGTTTCTAATGGATGGAGGAAATGGACATGGAAGCACACCAGGGATTTCCCATTTATGCTACTGAGCAGAGCAACAATTGCTTGTGAGCACAAGATGCTCATGGCTAGCTGACACTGTGGCTGGGACTCCAGGGACATCCCAGAAGCTGCCAAGAACACTTTGTCTCAGGGATTCTACCTTCTTTTCCCTTATGGCAACAGCTGCTGGTAACACTTCACTGATGCAAGCAAACATGCTGTTTGAGGTAGTTAATGGGCTTCAAGACTGGGTAAGTCACTCTGGTGTGTACAACTTGGAACACCCTTCCCATTCATTTGGGCTTTTCCTTGGAATAAGCCACTTTATGGTTGTATTCAGTTTGGGTACCCTGGTAGAAAAGGGAATAGTTGTCAGAATTTTACCCAATTTGAGAACTAGTTCATTTACATTTGTCTGTTTTTGTGGATCCCAGTCTTACATATTTCTAAACATGGAAAAGTTCAAACACATGGCAGATTTTCTGGGACTCCAGCTGATTACATAATACAGCCCATTTTTATTCACATTTTAAACTGATGGGAAAATTACAGCAATAAAAAGTCAGAACTCACATGGCTAACTGGCAACTATAAAGTCAAATAGTCTTCTAAAGCCCTCTATTTATCTTTTCTTTTCTGAATCTGCTGTTATTAAGATACTAGTGTTGAGATAAAACTATAATTCAAAGTTACTTGAAGCTTTTGTTTTGCTTATATAGTTCAGCCAGTTCTAACTAAACTATAGACATTAATAACTCATTTAGATCTGATGAAAAGGATGAAAGAAATTTTTCAAAAATTAAACTACCATGGAAACTGTTACTCAGGAGTTTGGTCAACAGCCTTCATTGGGTTAGCTGTCAGGGCAAACAAAATTTAGTCATGTAAATAGGTTCCAATTTTGTCTGAGAAATAATTTGAATTCAAGTATCTTTTATAGGACAGTGAGTTTGTGATGCTGTCTCATGGCTAGAATTACAAAGTGACTGGATCTTTGTGTTTGTATATATATATATGTTTACATGTATTTATATGTATGTGCATGTATTATATCATGTGTTGTGTTAACATGCTACAAAATTAATTTATAAGTAAATGAGTATTCATAGATTAAATCCAAAATGCTATCAAGTTCACATGAATTTAATCATCTTCAGAAAATAAAAAGGATTTTAAAATTATTAGTAAAATAGAAATAGAAATGTTTTAAGAATTCTTAACATATATTTTTGTCTATGTTTACTGATTAGATAAGTTTTATATTTGTCTCTGTTAGAAATGTTAAGGCATCAGAGTGTGGCACAAAATTTTTAGTACTATAAACAGAGGCAAAAACAGAATAATCTTTGTGTGATTTTTGATAAGTAAGACCAATTTAATATTGTTGGTTTAATAAAAAAGAGTTGAATCTTCAGAGTTATTGGCACAAGGCCCATGTGTTTAAATTTAAGATCATAGCTTAGGTAAACACCTGATGTTCACAGGCTTTAAAAATGGTTAATAGGAAAAAAATCCCAGTTATCATACAATTTCATAAGTTGTGTTCTTATTGAGAAAAAAGTAATTTTATGTAATTTGGAGGTTATTTAAATGTTAGAAATGAACTGGTAAGTAGAATAGAAAAGTATGAAAAAAGTTATGAATATAAATATGTATTTTGGTTAAAAGGTTATTTTTAAAAAAGAAAATGATTTTCTATGAGAAAATACCTTATACATTGAATTTTTATGAAATAAAATGACTGGTTATTTAAGAACGTGGTAGTATAGGACAAGTCAGAAATTCAAAGCATATCACAGATGGTCTGTGTAAGTCATGATAGGACTTATATAAACAGGACCTAAGACCATGCCAGGCAAGGGTTAATTCACAAACTCCTATAATTTAAAAGTAAACTGTATTCTAAGTGCCACAAGGTTTTGTTTTAGTTTTTGTTTTTTTCTCTATTAGACAAACCAGCACTGGCCTTGAGATCAGCTGACTGACTTCCAACTCTTGTTCCACTAGTAATAACTACAGCTTTAATTAAACAAGAGATTAATTTTAGTAACTTTCTCCCAATAAAAGACCACTGACCATGGACTAGTTCTGGCCAATTTACAGAAATTGCACATGAGAGTGCCTTTGTGTCCTGAAAAGACCGTTTGACACATACAACCTTATTAAATGTTAAGTTTCCACCCAAAAATGAACATGAGTCATATATTACATGCATATTTGTTTCACACACATTTGTCAGGACCACTTTCATGAATATTCATAACTCCCCCACAACCTATTAAATATGTCTATTTAGCTAACCTGTCATCAATCCCCACAGGAGCTCCAAGTACAATTGAGAGTGAAGAACATGTGCTATAATTAAGACTAAATGCTGTGTGTACATCCAAGGTAACTCCAGAAACACCCTCAGCCCTATATGACATGCACAAGAAAATTGAATTATGTCTTATCCACAATGCCCTGAAATCAATGGCTCTTTGTATGATTTGGATCAGGCCCCACCTGGTAAAAAAAAAAGTTGCTCATAATTTTAGTCATGATTATAGGGATCAGTTTATTCTATTGCTGTAGACTGTATTGCTGTTATACAATCAACA
Source organism: Pongo abelii (assembly GCF_028885655.2). Lineage (NCBI taxonomy): Eukaryota > Metazoa > Chordata > Mammalia > Primates > Hominidae > Pongo > Pongo abelii. Next base: position 85,692,055 of record NC_072008.2, read on the forward strand.
TGATGCTCTAGCAGATCTCTTTTGTAAGTCTAAGGACTTGCAAATACTTTCATCTCCATGTGGATAGGTTCCATTCCACCATCCCCTAACCATGCTCCTTTTCAGCAGGAAGTAGCCAAAATGAACACATTGCCCATTTCTCATAGAAATGGAATGAAACTTGAAGTGGGGTTAGGGGTTGTAACCAGGGACCTCAGTTTTAAAAATCACCCACTTTCTTTTTCTTCCTTCCCTTCCCTCTCACCTCTTCATTCTTTCCCCCTCTAGACACCTCTCCTCTGGCAGTGCATGCTTGTTTTAAAAATTCCATAGGTTAATCTTGAAACAAACTACACAAAGGGCCCCTGTGAAATTCTCTTGCCTAGGGGGAGTTGGAAACAAAGCCAACCACCATGGGCTGAAGTTAACACAAGCCAGACCTCTTGAGAAGTGATTACCCAAGATAGCCATCTGAACAAGACACACAGTGGCTGCAACCTGGACCACTCCCACATGTCTCTCATACCAAGTTTCCCTTTAAAAGCCCTATGATAAACTTTAAATTTTGAGATGGTACTTTAGAACTCTAATTCACCAAGTTCTTGTTTTGTTGGGTCTCTGATTAAATCTGCTTTTCCTCCCACCAACCCTCACCTGTTGTTTTCTGGTTTTGGAATAGCAAGCAGCCAAACCTCAGTCCAGTTGCATTATCACAGCCTACTGATATGAAGGCTTTATGATGGTGTCATATATGGAAAACTACATCCATTTAGATCCCTTTACTATCTACTTTTTTTAAAATTATACTTTAAGTTCTGGGGTACATATGCAGAATGTGCAGGTTTGTTACATAGGTATACATGTGCCATGGTGGTTTGCTGCACCCATCAACCCATCATCTACATTACGTATTTCTCCTAATGCTATCCCATCCCTAGCTCACATCTCCCGTGAGGCTCCAGTGTGTGATGTTCCCCTCCCTGTGTCCATGTGTTCTCATTGTTCAACTCCCACTTATGTGTGAGAATATGTGGCATTTGGTTCTCTGTTCTTGTGTTAGTTTGCTGAGAATGATGGTTTCCAGCTTCATCCATGTGCCTGCAAAGGACATGAACTCATCGTTTTTTATGGCTGCATAGTATTCCATGGTTTATATGTGCCACATTTTCTTTATCCAGTCTATCATTGATGGGCATTTGGGTTGGTTCCAAGTTTTTGCTATTGTAAACAGTGCTGCAATAAACATACATGTGCATGTGTCCTTGTAGTAGAAGGATTTATAATCCTTTGGGTATATACCCAGTAATGGGATTGCTGGGTCAAATGGTATTTCTAGTTCTAGATCCTTGAAGAATCACCACACTGTCTTCCACAATGTTTGAACTAATTTACACTCCCACCAACAGTGTAAAAGCATTCTTATTTCTCCACATCCCCTCCAGCATCTGTTGTTTCCTGACTTTTTAATGATTGCCATTTTAGCTGGCTTGAGAAGGTATCTCATTGTGGTTTTTATTTGCATTTCTGTAATGACCAGTGATGATGTGCATTTTTTCATGTTTGTTGGCTGTATAAATGTCTTCTTTTGAGAAGTGTCTGTTCATATCCTTTGCCCTCTTTTTGATGGGGTTGTTTGTTTTTTTCTTGTAAATTTGTTTAAGTTCCTTGTAGATTCTGGATATGAGTACTTTGACAGATGGATAGATTGCAAAAAGGTTCTCCCATTCTGTAGGTTGCCTGTTCACTTTGATGATAGTTTCTTTTGCTGTGCAGAAGCTCTTTAGTTTAATTAGATCCAATTTGTCAATTTTGGCTTTTGTTGCAATTGCTTTTTGTGTTGTATTCATGAAGTCTTTGCCCATGCTTATGTCCTGAATGGTATTGCCTAAGTTTTCTTCTAGGATTTTTTATGGTTTTAGATCTTACATTTAAGTTTTTAATCCATCTTGAGTTAATTTTTGTATAAGGTGTAAGGAAGGGATCCAGGTTCAGCTTTCTGCATATGGCTGGCCAGTTTTCCCCTACAAGATTTATTAAATAGGGAATCCTTTCCCCATTGCTTGTTTTTGTCAAGTTTGTCAAAGATCAGAGGTTGTACATGTGTGGTGTTATTTCTGAGGCCTCTGTTCTGTTCCATTGGTCTATATATGTGTTTTGGCACCAGTACCATGCTGTTTTAATTACTGTAGCCTTGTAGTATAGTTTGAAGTCAGGTAGTGTGATGCTTCCAGCTTTGTTCTTTTTGTTTAGGATTGTCTTGGCTATGTGGGCTCTTTTTTGGTTCCGTAGGAAATTTAAAGTAGTTTTTTTCCAATTCTGTGAAGAAAGTCAATGGTAGTTTCCTGGGGATACCCTTGAATCTATAAATTACTTTGGGCAGTATGGCCATTTTCACCAATTTGATTCTTCCTATCCATGAGCATGGAAAGTTTTTCCATTTGTTTGTGTCCTCTCTTATTTCCTTGAGCAGTGGTTTGTAGTTCTCCTTGAAAAGGTCCTTCACATCCCTTATAAGTTGTCTTCCTAGGTATTTTATTCTCTTTGTAGCAATTGTGAATGGAAGTTCACTCATGATTTGGCTCTCTGTTTGTCTGTTATTGGTGTATAGGAATGCTTGTGATTTTTGCACATTGATTTTGTATCCTGAGACTTTGCTGAATTTACTTATCAGCTTAAGGAGATTTTGGGCTGAGACATAGATGGATTTTCCATTTATTCAATGGTAGCTCTGATAGCAACAAATTCTTTTAATTTTCCTTCATCTGAAAATAGCTCTCTTTCTCCTTTATTCCTCGAGGTTAGTTTGCTAGATATAAAAATCTCAAGTTCTTTTCATTTAAAGCATGAAAAACACATGAGTTTTATTTGGCCTATGTTGTTTAATCTCATTTTATTGCTTGAATTGGTGTTTGCTTACAGGTATGTTGTTTCTCTCTGGCTGCTTTCAAGATTATTTGTATGTGCTTAGTTTTTAGCTTAATTAAGTATTTTATGTGTTAATATAAGTTTCAATGGCGTTATGGGAGATTAACTCAGCTTCTTGAATCTGTTAATCTCTATATTTTACCAAATAGGGGGGTGTTTCAGCCATTACTATTCCTGCTACTTTTTAATGTTTTGTCATTGTCTCCACACTTCTCTCAGTCTCTGTTCATATTTTAAAATCTATTTTCTTTATATTTCTTATATTTTGTAAATTTTATAAATTCTACTGATTTTTCTTCAAGTTTACTAATTCCATCTTCTATGACACTCTATTTTTAGCCCATCCAGAAAGTATTTGTATTCCTGCTAATGTATATTTCAGTTATTATAATTTCTATTTAATTTTCATTTTATAACCTATTCATTTGCTTAAATTCTTATTTTGCCTCAAAAATTCATGTTTTTGAGGCATTTTTATGACATCTGTTTTAAAATTCTTGTTAAAATTTCAACATTTGATTTGTCTCAGTGTTAGGCTCAGTCGACTAGTGTTTCTTATTCATGTCGTGGTTTTCTTTGTACCTGGTATGATGGTTGGTTTTCCATTGTATCCTAGACATTTTGTCTATTTTGTTAGGAGACTGTATTCTATTTAAATCTTTAACTCTAGCAAAGAGTCACTATGTTTAGGTGTAGCACTCAAGTGTTGGCCTATTTTTATTAGCTGTGATTCTGAGGACAGATTAATTTTCAAAGCCTTTGTGGTGCTATTATGGTTTGCTTTGTTTATCTTATACATCTGGGGTTCCCAGTGTCCCTGCTTGTTCTGCCTGAGAGTATGAAAAGAGTCTCCCAAATGACACATCCTTATTTCTCTAGGTGGTGTAAGAGATTCTCCAGGCAAGTCCTCTGGAACTGAGTGCTTTAATTTGGGCAGTTTGTTGTGGGAACCCTCTTTATAGAAGAGACAGAAAAAACTTCTAGACCAGACATTGTTATGGCAGAATGCACTTTTTTGGAGACAACTTTCTGCCTGGTGTCTCATTGGTAAAAAAGAATCTCAGGAGCAATAGGAGTGGAAACAGCTTTCCTGTCCCAGGTTGCTGTTTTGGTCAAATTATCTTTGCTGATAATCCTGGCTTGATAGAGTTGACCAAACCAAAAGATTGCTTAGGTGAGAATTTTCCTTAAAAAATAAATATTTTATGAGTAAATTATATTAAATTATAACAAAGTATTTAGAATGATTAAACATTTTTAAGAGTCTGCAATTACAAATAAATCACTGTAGATAAAGAGAGGCCAATTATTTGAAATACGAAATATTCCAGGTTAAAAATGCCCTGAGTGACTGAAGCCATGAAGCATTGTTTCTTCATGGAAATAGAACTAGGATCCAGTCATAAAGCTATGTAAAACAGCTCTTAAGCTTGTACTCAAGCTTAGAGGTAAGAGAAGTTTTATGTTATGGCCAAGCTGCCTTCAGCAGATCCTCCATTCACTGAACTTCTTGAAAGACCAGAGGCAAAGAAATCATACCTCCTTCATGTTTTTCTTTCTTCGATGGACAGTAACAATACAAAAGAATTGAGAGGTTTGTATGACAAAAAGCACACATTTATCAGATAAAGTTTTTGATATAATTTTGAACTGGGAGACTAAAAAATTAATGAACAATTATTTAGTTGAAACAGTAGTAACCTTGCATTTAAATTATAAAGTAGAACAGTTCATTTTATCATTCCCAGAAAGAGAATCAGCTAGATGATAGGGCAGACAGACTGCTGAAGTGTTAAGGACAAGTGTTTATAGAAGTAAAGTGTAAGGTTAATATTTTAATGGAAAAGTAATATAATTTGTATTTACAGAGTATTTTACAGATTGTGATATGTTTTATATCTATAATCAATTTGGTATAAATTACCATATCATGTAAATGTCATTATCATTCAAAGGATTGCTGGTTTCAAAGCAACTGAACTTAAAATTATAACATCTGTGTACTACAATGTAAGGAATTTCACTTGTTTATAAGTCCTTTATGCTGTTACTCAGAAAATGTTTACCGCTACTTATTCACTATTCTAAGTAACATGGTGATCTTATTTACAACTATACAGTTGATTATAAGTAGATAATTTAATAAAGAATGGCAGGAGAAAAGGAGAGGGGATCCTAATGTCAGGCAGATTAAACTCTTCACTATAAGACAGAATACAGAGCTGAACAAGGCCTAGGAGCAAGGAACCCCATTTCCTAGAGGAAATAAGGATACCTATTGGGGTTTAAATATGATTACTACAATAAAAGGAAGTAACACTCCATGAATATGTGGGTGAAAACATGGCGGAGCAAAGAAAGAAGATAGGCCTAGAACACTGTATTGTTAAAAAAAAAAGTAAGGAATTTCTAAATAATAATAATAATAAAGTGATGTGAAAGAGACAACAGGAACCAGCTGGAAGGTGCTCTCACTGACAAAATATGGAAAAAATATTAGCACTAAAAAAATTACTGATAGTAAAGGAATGAGGGAATGGATAACATATAAACCTGAGTCTACACACAAATAAATAGCTCTTCCTTAGAGTTGAACATTAACTAAAAAATCTACAATTGATGGAGTTAGAAAATGATCATTTGGCAGCCATTATAGTGACCATTGATTTATGCAAAAATCATCAATGTAAGCCGTTAAGTAGTGAGTGAAAGTTTGACATGAAGCAACATCACAAAATCTCCAAGAATTTTTCCAAAAAGTATTAATTACAAAGGGAAATTGGTAACTTCTTGGCTTAGAAATATGGTGGATACACACACACACAAACACGCACACGCAAATACAGATGGGACAACATATATCAATATATAAATCTGCTACTTTTTTTTTTCCAAGACATAGTCTCACTCCATCGCCCAGGCTGGAGGGCAGTGGCGCGATCTCGGCTCACTGAAACCTCTGCCTCCCTGGTTCAAGCGATTCTCCTGCCTCAGCCTCCCAACTAGCTGAGATTACAAGCCTGCGCAACCATGCCTGGCTAATTTTTGTTATTTTAGTAGAGACGGGGGTTTTTCCATGTTGGCCAGGGTGGTTGAACTCCTGACCTCAGGTAATTTGCTCTATTCGGCCTGCCAAAGTGCTAGGATTACAAGCGTGAGCCTCCACACCTGGCCAGTACTACTTTTTTGAACTTGTCTATAAGTTTTACACTATACCAGAATGAAAAGTTACAACAAAAAGCAAGAGGGTACAGAAAAACTAATAAAAAGTAGCTATAGGTATACAAAGAATGCAGAAGTCTGTATTATTTACTCAGTGTAAAACAGGCTTGAAGATGTCAAAACCCTTCAGGCATTTCCTGCAAGCTGTACACTAAAAGCCCAGACTTCATCAATATGCAATATATCCACATAACAGAACTGCACTTGTACTCTCTAAATCTACAAAAATAAAAACTAAAAGTTGGAATTTGGCACCGCACTGCCTGGGTTCAATTCTTGGAGCCATTATTTACTAGCTAATAACCTTTGGAAAATTTAGTAACCCCTTTGTGCACTGTTATCATTTGTAAAATTGTAATGGTAATTATATATTTTTATAAGGTTGTGGTGACAATTAAATAAGTTGGTTATGTAAATTGGTTAGAATGAAAGAATATTTGGCACATAATAAAATCCCAGTAAACATTGTTATTTATTATTATATTAATGTGAAGCATTATTATTGAAGCTAATAATTATGATCCTTCAAGAAAGTTTGGAACATATTGAAATAGCTTTATTTAAGAGTAGAAAAACTATATAAAATATATAAGAATTTTCCTCCTCAAAATTTATCATGTAAAAATTTGAAATTGCTTCAAACCAATGATAAAGACAAAACCAATGATAAAGACAAAAAGTTTTAAATACAGGAAAAAACATATGTGTACAAAGAAACAAATATAAGGATTTTTAAAAAGTTTCAAAATAATGCCACCAAGAAAATAGTGAAGCAATATGTTTAACGTACTGAAAAGAAAAATATCCGGCCAGGCGCGGGGGCTCACACCTGCAATCCCAGTACTTTGAGAGGCTGAGGCGGGTGGTTCACTTGAGGTCAGGAGTTCAAGACCAACCTGGCTCACATGGTGATACCTCGTCTGTACTAAAAATTAAAAAAGTAGCCAGGCATGGTGGCTGGCGCCTGTAATCCCAGCTACTCAGAAGGCTGAGGCAGGAGAATTGCTTGAACCAGGGTGGCAGAGTTGCAGTAAGCCAAGATCGTTCCACTGCACTCCAGCCTGGGTGACAGAGTGAGGCAAACAAAAAGAAAAGAAAAAGAAAAATATTCAAAAACTAAAATGTTATATACAGTAACTAAGTAGATAACTATAAGGAATTCTTAAAGTCATTACTTAAATCTTTGTAAAGATAATCACTTTTTTAAAGTAAAAAATAATAGCCTGGTACTGTGGGGTTAATATCCATAGAAATAAAATATATGACAGTCATAGTACAAAAGACACAAGGGCATAAATGGAATTATAGCATTATAAGGTTATTATATTATATGTGCATTGATAAAATGTAACTTTCATGTAGGTGATAAAAGTGAAAATGAATACTATATATAAAGCCTAAAACAATAATTAAAATAAGACAAGGAGGAGTTACAGTGAATTAAATAGCAAAAAGAGATTAAATGGGATCATAAAAAACCTTCAAACATACATACTATCACTTTAAATGTAAATAGTCTGATCACCTTGATTAAAAAGCAGAAATCGTCAAATTTAATAAAGGATCAAAATCCAAGTCTATGTGGCTGACAAGAAGTGCACTTCTTCTATTTATAGCACAAAACACCTATATTAGAAAAGTAAAACCAATCTAAAATCTATTTTCTTTGTTTCTTTTTGTTTGTTTTTGTTGTTTTTAAACTTTTTAACTTTTATGTTCAGAAGTACATGTGCAGGATGCGCAGGGTTGCTACATAGGTAAATATGTGTCATGAGGGTTTGTTGTACAGATTATTTCATCACACGTTTATTAAGCCTAATATCATTAGTTATTTTTTTCTGATCCTCTCCCTCCCCCACGCTCCACCCTCTGATAGACCCCTGTGTGTGTTGTTCGCTTCTATGTGTCCATGTGTTCTCACTCCTACTTATAAGTGAGAGGATGCCGTGTTCGAACTTCTTTCTGTTCCTGCATTAGTTTGCTAAGGATAATGGCCTCCAGCTCCATCCATGTCCTTGTAAAAGACATAATCTCATTCCTTTTTATGGCTGCATAGTATTGCTTTGTGGATATGTACCAAAGTTTGTGGTGTATATGTACCATATTTTCTTTATCCAGTCTGTCACTGATGGGCATTTAAGTTGATTCCATGTCTTTGCTATTGTGAAGAGTGCTGCAATGAACATACATGAAAATGTATCTTTATGATAGAATGATTTATATTCCTTTGAGTGTATACCAAGTAATGGTATTGCTGGGTCTAATGGTGTTTCTGTCCTTAGGTATCTGAGGAATCACCACACTGTCTTCCACAATGGTTGAACTAATTTACCCTCTCACCAACAATGTATAAAGCATTTCTTTTTATCCACAACCTCACCAGCATCTTTTATTTTTTGAATTCTTAATAATAGCCATTCTGACTGGTTTTAGATGGCATTTCATTGTGGGTTTGATTTGCATTTCTCTAATGATCAGTGATGTTGAACTATTTTTCATATGATTGTTGACCACATGTATGTCTTCTTTTGATAAATGTCTTTTCACGTCCTTTGCCTACTTATTAGTGGGGTTGTTTGTTTTTTTCTTGTAAACTTAAGTTCCTTATAGTGATGAATATTAGATCTTTGTTAGATGCATAGTTTGCAAGAATTTTAACCCATTCTGTAGGTTGTCTGTTTACCCTGTTGATGTTTCTTTTGCTGTGTGGAAGCTTTTTAGTTTAATTAGATCCCATTTGTCAATTATTGCTTTTGTTGCAATTGCTTTTAGCGTCTTTGTCATGAAATCTTTGCCCGTGCCTATGTCCTGAATGGTATTGCCTAGATTTTCTTTTACGGTTTTTATAGTTTTGTGTTTTACATTTAAGTCTTTAATCCATCTTAATTTTTGTATGTGCTGTAAAGAAGAGGTCTAGTTTCAATTTTCTGCACATGGCTAGCCAGTTTTCCCAGCATCATTTATTAAATAGGGAATCCTTTTCCCAATTCTTGCTTTTGTCAAGTTTGTCAAAGATCAGATAGTTGTAGATGTGCAGTCTTATTTTTGTGTTCTCTATTCTGTTCCATTGGTCTATGTGTCTGTTCTTGTAACACTACAATGCTGGCCCCCAGCTTTGTTCTTTTTGCTATGATTGCCTTGGCTATTTGGGCTCTTCTTTAGTTCTACATAAATGCTAAAATATATTCTCTAGTTCTGTGAAGAATGTTAGAGGTAGTTTAATGGGAACAGCATTGAATCTATAAGTTCCTTTGGGCAGTATGGCAATTTTAACAATATTAATTCTTCCCATTCATGAGCATGGAATGTTTTTCCATTTTTTTATGGCATCTCTGATTTCTTTGAGCAGTAGTTTATAGTTCTCCTTGTAAAGGTCCTTCACTTTCCTCGTTAGCTGTATTCCTAGGTTTTTTACTCTTTTTGTGTCAATTGTGAATACAATTTGTTCATGATTTGGCCCTTGGCTTAAAGGTTATTAGAGTATATGAATGCAAGCAATTTTTGCACATTGATTTTGTATCCTGAGACTTTGCTGAAGTTGCTTATCAGCTTCACTATGATTTTGGCTATGGGCTTGTCACATATGGCTCTAATTATTTTGATGTATGGTCCTTCAATACCTAGTTTATTAAGCATTTTTAACATGAACAGATGTTGAATTTTATCAAAAGCCTTTTCTGCATCTATTGAGATAATAATGTGGTTTTTTACTTTAGTTCTGTTTATGTGAGGAATAACATTTATTAATTTGCATATGCTGAACCAACTTTGCATCCTGGAAATAAAGCCTACTTGATCTTGCTGGATACCCTTTTTGACGTGCTATTGGATTCAATTTGCCAGTATTCTGTTGAGAATTTTTGCATCAATCTTCATCAGGGATATTGGTCTGAATTATTTTTTATTGTCACATATCTGCCAGGTCTCGGTATCAAGAGGTCACTGGCCTCATAGAATTAGTTAAAGAGGAGTCCCTTCTTTTTGATTTTTTTTGGAAAATTTCAGTAGGAATGTTACCAGCTCTTGTTTGTACATTCAGCTGTGGATCTGTCTGGTCCTGGGATTTCTTTTTTGTGGTTGGTAGGCAATTTATTACTGCCTCAATTTCAGAACTTGTTATTTGTCTGTTCAGGAATTCAATTTCTTCCTGGTTCAGTCTTGGGAGGGTGTATATGTCCAGTAATTTATCCATTTTTTCTACATTTTCCAGTACATGTGCATAGAGGGGTTTATAGTAGCCACTGATAATTGTATGTCTTTGGGGTCAGTGGTAATATCCCCCTTATCATTTCTGATTGTGTTTATTTGAATTTTCTCTCTCTTCTTTAATAGTTATGCTAGCAGTCTATCTATTTTATTAATTGTTTTAAAAAGACAGCTCCTGTTTTCATTGATCTTTTGAATTTTTTTTTTTGTGTGTGTGTGTGTGCCTTTATCTCCTTCAGTTCAACCATGGTTTTAGTTATTTACTGTCTTCTGCTAGCTTTGGAATTGTTTGCTCTTGGTTCTCCAGTTCTTTGTTAGTTGTGATGTTAGGTAAGAAACTAGGAAAAACAGTAAATACAACTGAATATTTGCAATCAATCAAATAATAAATATCAGAGAATGTAGGAATAAAATTCAAAAAAATGATAGAGGAAAATCAATGAAGATAAAATCCCTCTAGTTATTAAGGAAAATCAATAACATCAATAAACTACTAGCAAATTGGTCAGCAAAATAAAAGCAAAGACACAAATTACCAATATAAGATATAAGACAGATGACATTCTTATGAATTCTACATTAGCCGATTTCAAATTATACTACAAAGCTATAGTTATCAAAACAGCATGGTACCAGTATAAAAATAAACTGGAAAGCCACATTTAGAAAAATGAAATTGGAGCCTCATCTCTCAGCTTATACATAAATCAACTTAAACTGGATCAAACACTTAAATCTAAGACCTGAAACCATGAAAATTCTGGAAGATAACATTGAAAAACCCTTCTAGACATGGGGTTAGGCAAATAATTCATGACTAACACTCCAAAAGCAAATGCAGTAAAACCAAAAATAAATAAGTGAGGTTTAATAAAACTAAAAAGCTTCTTCACAGCAAAAGAAATTATCAGCTGACTAAACAGACAACCCACAGAGTGGGGAAAAAGTATTCACAAACTATGCCTCCAACAAAGGACTGATATCCACAATCTATGAAAAACTCAAACAAATCATCAAGGAAAAAACAAATAATCTCATTAAAAACTGTGCAAGTGACATGAGTAGAAAATTTTGAAAAGAAGATATACAAACAGCCAACAAACATGAAAAAAGCCCAACATCACTAATTATCAGGGAAATGCAAATTAAAACCACAATGAGACACCACCTTACTCCTGCAAGAATGGCCAAAATTATGAAGTCAAAAAATAACAGATGTTGGCATGGATTTGGCAAAAAAGGAACATTTTTATTCTGCAAGTGGGAATGTAAATTAGCACAACTATGGAAAACAGTATGGAAATTCCTTAGGAGCTAAAAGTAGAACTATCATTTGATTAATCAATTCCACTACTGGGTATCTACCCAAATGCAAAGAAGTCATTAATGAAAAAAAAAAAAAAAAAAAAAAAAACCACATGTACACACATGTTCATAGCAGCACAGTTCACAATTGTAAAAATATGGAACCAACATAAATGCTCATCAACCACTGAGTGGATAAAGAAAATGTGGTGTATATATACACCGTGGAATACCACTCAGCCATAAAATGTAACAAAATAATTGTATTTAAGGCAACTTGAATGGAGGTGGAGGCCATTATTCTAAGTGAAGTAACTCAGGAATGGAAAACCAAATATCATATATTCTCACATATAATTGGGAGTTAAGCTATGAGGATGCAAAAGCATGAGTATGATGTAATGGACTTTGGGGATTCAGGCGGAAGGTTGAGAGGGGAAGAGGGATAAAAGACTATGTACTGGGTGCAGGCCAGGCGCGGTGGCTCACGCCTGTAATCCCAGCACTTTGGGAGGCCTAGGCAAGCGGATCACAAGGTCAGGAGATGGAGACCATCCTGGCTAACATGGTGAAACCCCGTTTCTACTAAAAATACAAAAAAAATTAGCCGGGCATGGTAGCGGGCGCCTGTAGTCCCAGCTACTTGGGAGGCTGAGGTAGGAGAATGGCGTGAACCTAGGAGGCAGAGCTTGCAGTGAGCCGAGATCGCGCCACTGCACTCCAGCCTGGGTGACAGCAAGACTCCCTCTCAAAAAAAAAAAAAAAAAAAAAAGACTATGTACTGGGTGCAGTGTACACTGCTCAGGTGATAGTGCACCAAAATCTCAGAAATCACCACTGAAAAACCTATTTATGTAAACAAAAACAACCTGTGCACAAAAAAATATTGAAATAAAACTTTACAAAAATTAAAATAAAATACAGATTGGCAGACTGGATTTAAAAATCACAAACTAAATATCTTCTATCTTCAAAAGACTCACCTAACAGATAAAAATTCTTATAGACTCAAGGTAAAGGGGTGGAAAAAGATATTTCATGCAAATGGAATAAAAAACTAGCAGAAGTAGCCATTCTTGTAGTTGGTAAAACAGACTTTGAGGCAACAACAGTAAAAAAAAAGAACAATCGTCATTTTATAAATATAAAACTATCAATCCAACAAAAAGATATTACAATCTTAAGTATGTGTGCACCTAACTATGGAGCTCCCAGATTTATAAACCAACTACTACTAGACCTAGGAAAAGAACTACACAGCAACACAGTAATAGTGGTGGACTTCAATGCTCCACTATGGCGCTAGACAGATCATCAAGGAAGAAAGTCAACAAAAAAACACTGGACTTTAACTACTCTCTAGAACAAATGGATCCAACATATATTTACAGAACATTCTACTCCAAAACTGCAGAACATACATTCTCATTATCAGCACATGGAAGATTCTCCAAAATAGACCATATGATAGGCCACAAAACAAGTCTCAATCAAATTTTTTTTAAATTGAAATTATCTTAAATATCTTCTCAGACCACTGTGGAATAAAACTAGAAATTTACTGTGAAAGGAATCCTTAAAATAGTATAAATACATGGAAATTAAACAATCTGTTCTTGAATAATTTTTGGTTTAACAATAAAACCAAGATGGTAAGTAAAAAAAAAAAATTCTTCAAAATGAATAATAATTGTGACACAAGTTATCAAAATATCTGGGATACAGCAAAAACAGTGCTAACAGGAAAATTTATAGTGCTAAATGCCTACATCAAAAAGACTGAAAATCACAGGTTGACAACTAATGTCATACCTCAAGGAACTAGAGAAACAAGAACAAGCCAAACCCAAACCTAGCAGAAGAAAAGAATGACAAGGTTTAGAGCAGAACTAAATAAAATTGAAATAAAGGAAATACAAGAATCAATAAAACAAAAATTTGGTTCTTTGACAAGGTAAACAAAATCCATGTGCCATTAGGTGGATTAACCAAGAGAAGATTTACAGAAGCTCAATTAGAAATGAAATGGAAACAATAAAACAATACCACAGAAATACAAAAGATCATTTAAGACTACTATGAACAACTCTGTGCACAAATTTAGAACAGATAGATAAAATGGATGAGTTCCAGGAAATGTACAACCCTCCTAACTTGAATCCAGAAGAAATATAAATTCTGAAGAAGCCAATAATAAGCAATAAGATTTACTCTGTAATGAAAAAAAATACCAACAAAAAAAAAGAACCCAGAAATATATGGATTTACAGGCAACTTCCAAAAGACCTACCAAGAAAGATTAATACCAATTCTCCTGAAACTATTCGAAAAGATTGGAAAAGACAACCCCTTCCATAACTCAGTCTGTGAAGCCAGTATCACCCTGATACCAAAGCAAGGAAATGACATTAAAAAAGAAAACTACAGACTAACGTTCCTAATGAACATAAATGCAAAAATCCTCAAAAATACTAGCAAACCAAATGCAACATTACATTAAAAACGTTATTTATTATGCTCAAATGAGTTTCATCCCAGAAATGAAGGAATGGTTCAACATACGCAAGTCAATAAGTGTGATTCACCAAATAAACAGAATTGAAAATAAAAACCGTATGATCATCTCAATACACACAGAAGAATCAGTTGATAGGATTCAACATTCTTCATGATAAAATCCCTCAACAAACTAGGCATAGAGGAAGCATACCGCAATATAATAAAAGCTATATATGACAAACCCACATCCAACACCATAATGAATGGGAAAAAGTTGAAATTATTCCTCCTGAGAACTGCAACAAGACAAGGATGTTCACTTTCACCACTTCTATTCAACATAATACTGGAAGTCCTAGTGTTAGCAATCAGGCAAAATAAGAAATAAAGGCATCCAAATTAGAAAAGAGGAAATCAAACTATTTGTTTGCTGATGATATAACCATATACCTAGGAAACCATACAGACTTGTCCAAATGGCTACTAGATTTCATAAATGAATTCAGTAAAGTCCTAAGTTACAAAATCAATGCACACAATTAAGTGTCACTGCAATACACCAACAATGACCAAGCTGAGAATCAAATCAAGAACTCAGTTCCTTTTATAATAGCTGCAAAAATAAAATAAAATACCTAGAAATATATGTAATGAAGGAGGTGAAAGATCTCTACAAGGAGAACTACAAAACACTGCTGAAATAAATTATAGATGACACAAACAGTTGGAAACAAATTCCATGCTCATGGATTGGAAGAATCAGTATCATAAAAATCACATGGTGCCCAAATCGACCTGCAGATTTAATGAAATTCCTATCAAAACAGTAACATCATTTCTCACAGAATTAGAAAAAACAATTTTAAAATTCACATGGAATCAAAAATAGCCTAAATAGTCAAAGCAATACTAAGCAAAAAGGACAAATCTGAAAGCATCACATTACCCATCTTCAAGTCAAACTACAAGGCTATAGTAGACAAAACAGCATAATAATGGGATAAAAGTAGATACATAGACAAACGAGACAAAATAGAGAACTTAGAAATAAAGCCAAATACTTACAACCAGCTATTTTTTTAAACAAAGTATACAAAAACATAAATTGGGGAAAGGGCACCCTATTCAATAAATAGTGCTGGAAACATTGGCTAGTCATATGTAGAATAAAACCGGATCTCTATCACCATATACAAAAATTAACTCAAGATGGATGAAAGACTTAAATGTATGACCAGAAACTATAAAAATTCTGGAATAAAACCCAGTAGAAACTCTTATGGACATTGGCCTGGGCAAAGAAAATTATGACTAAGACCCCAAAAGCAAATGCAACAAGAATAAAAATAAATAAATAGGACCTAATTAAACCAAAAGGCTTGTGCACAACAACAACAAAATCATCAAAATAAACAGATAGCCCACAGAATAGAAGAAATATTTGCAAACTATGCATCTCACAAAGTAGTAATATCCGGACCCTACAAGAAACACAAACAAATCAGCAAGAAAAAAGGAAATATTTCCATGAAAAAGTGGGCAAATTACATGAATAGACACTTCTCAAAACAAGATATGCAAATGACCAATGAATATATTTTAAAATGTTCAACATTTCTAATTATCAGGAAATGCAAACTAAAACTACAACGAGATACCACCTTACCCTAGCCAGAATGCCCATTATTAAAAGTGAAAAAACAATAAATGTTGACACTGATGTTGTTAAAAGGGAACAATTATACACTGCCGGTGGGAGTGTAAATTAGCACAATATCTATGTAAAACAGTACAGATGTTTCTCAAGGAACTAAAAATAGATCTATCATATAGTCGAGTAATTCCACTACTGGGGATCTACCTAGAAAAGAAAGAAAGATGTCATTATATCAAAAGACATCTGCATGTACATGTTCATCACAGCACAATTCACAATTGCAAAGATATGCAACCAACCTAAGTGCCCATCAATAGACAAGTGGAAAAAGAAAATGTGGTATATATCCATACCATGGAAGACTATTCAGCCACAAAAAAAAAGAATAAAATAATGTCTTTTGCAGCAACTCAGATGGAGCCAAAGGCCATTATTTTAAGTGAAGTTACTGAGGAATGGAAAATCAATTACCATATGTTATCACTTATAAGTGGGAGCTAGGCTATGTTTATGAAAAGGCATACATAGTCGTATAACAGACATAGGAGACTAAGAAGTGGGGAGGGTTTTATGGGGATGAGGGATAAAAAACTACATACTGGGTACAATGTACACTACTCAGGTGACAGGGGCCCTAAAAACTCAGACTAAACAACCGTACAATTCCTTCATGTAATTCATCCATGTAACCAGAAAACCACTTGTATCCCAAAAGCTATAGAAATTATATATATATGTAATTGAACCGTTCATTATTATATAATGATAAAGAAGCATATTATGTCATGCTGATGGTTCAATTCACAAGAAGATTTAACTATTCTAAAAATATATGCACCTAACTGCAGAATATCCGGATTTATAAAACAAATACTACTAGACTTAAGAAAAAAAAGAATATAAAAAAATTTAAAAGAAACAAAAGAATAGAACATACTGAACTAAAGCAATTAGTCAAAATGAAAAAGAAGAGCCATCCAAATTGGAAAAGGGGAAGTCAAATTATCTCTGTTCTCTGATAACATGATCTTATACATAGAGGAATGTAAAATTCTTTCAAAAGATTCCTAGTTCTGATAAATGGCTTTACTAAAGGTTTATGATACAAAATTAATGCGCAAAAGTCAGTTTCATTTCTATACACTAACAACTCTCAAGCTGAGAACTAAATTAAGAATTCGTTTTCATTTATAATAACCACAGAATAATAACTAGAAATACATTTAACAGAAAAGCTGAAAGCCTTCTGCAAGAACTACAAACAACTGATGAAATAAATTGTAGATGACCCAAACAAATGTTAAAACAACCCATGGTATGGGTAGGAAAAATCAATACTGTTAAAATAACTATACTTCCTAAAGCAATGTATAGATTCAAGCAACTCCTGTCAAATTACCAAGGCAATTATTTCCAAAATTGGAAAAAAAACTTTCTAAAATACAAAAAAAAAATATGGAACTTATTAAAAGCCCAAGTGGTTAAAGCAATCCTAATCAAATAAGCCAGAAGGTGTCACATTATTTTATTTCAAACTATACTACAAGGCTATAGTAACCAAAACAGCATGGAACTGGTGCACAAATAGACACATAGATCAATGGAACAAAATAGACAATTCAGAAATAGAGCCACATAGTTACAGCCAACTGACATTTGACAAAGTTGACAAAAATAACCAATGGAGAAAGAACACCTTATTCAACAAAAGATTCTGGAAAACCTGTCTAGTCATGTGCAGAAGGATGAAACTGGAACCCTATTTTTCAACATGTAAAAAATTATCTCAAGATAAATTAAAGACTCAAATGTAACATCTGAAAATATAAAAATTCTAAAAGAAAAACTAGAAAAAATCTCTTGTGGACATTGGCCTAGGCAAACAGTTTATGACTGAGACCTCAAAAGCAAATGCAATGAAAATAAAAATCGACAAATGGAATTTAATTAAATTAAACAGATTCTGCCCAGCAAAAGAAACAATCAGTAGAGTAAACAGACAGCTTACAGAATGGTGGAAAATATTTTCAAACTATTCATCTGACAAAGGACTAATATCCAGAATCTATAAGGAAGATAATCTAATCAAATGAGAAGAAAACATCAAATAACACATTAAAAAGTCAGAAAGAACATGAACAGACACTTCTCAAAAGAAGCTATACAATAAACCAAAAAACATACGAAAAAATGCTCAACATCGCTAATCATCCGTGTATTAGGGTTCTCTAGAGGGACAGGACTAATAGAATAGATGTATATATGAAAGGGAGTTTATTAAGGAGTATTGGCTCACACAATCACAAGGTGAATTCTCACAACAGGCCATCTGCAAGCTGAGGAGCAAGGAAGCCAGCCCAGATCCCAAAACCTCAAAAGCAGGGAAACTGACAGTGCAGCCTTCAGTCAGTGGCTGAAGGCCTGAGAACCCCTGGCAAACCCCTGGTGTAGGTCCAAGAGTCCAAAAGCTGAAGAACGTGGAGTCCAATGTTTAGAGGCAGGAAGCATCCAGCATGAGAAAAAGATGGAGGCCAGAAGACACAGCTAGTCTAGTCTTTCCACGTTTCCCTGCCTGCTTTTTTCCTAGCCTCACTGGCAGCTAATTAGATGGGCCCACCCAGATTGAGGGTGGGTCTGCCTCTCCTAGTCTACTGACTCAAATGTTAATCTCCTTTGGCAACACCCTCACAGACACACCCAGGAACAATACTTTGCATCCTTCAATCCAATCAAGTTGACACCTAATATTAACCATCACAATCAGATACATGCAACTTAAATCTACAATGAGATAAAATAAAATAAAGTTGATGTCAATATTTTTAAAAATCTGGTATATGCATACATTGGAATATTATTCAGCTATAAAAAAATAATAAAATTGGGTCTTTTGCAGCAACATAGGTGGAACTGGAGGCCATTGTCTTAGGAGAAACAAGTTAGTCACAGAAAGAAATATTACATATTTTCATTCAAAAGTGGGAGCTTAATAATGTATGAACATCAACCTAGAGAGTGGAATAACAGACAATGGAAACTCAGAAGGGTGAGAGAGTAAGAGAGGGTGGATAATAATAAATTATATATGGGAACAATGCACATTATTCAAGTGATTGATACTCTAAAGCCCTGACTGACCACCACACAAAATATGCATATAACAAAGTTGCAGGTGTACACCATACATTTATAAAAATATAAAAGGAAAAAAATGCACAAATTACCAAAATCATAATTGAAGGATGTTATTACTATATATGCTTTTAATGAGATTAATATAGAACTAATATACAACTTTATGCCTATGAATTTGATGACTTAGAAGAAATAGACCAATTCTTATATACCACAAATTGCCAAAACTCTGCAGATGAAAGATACAATTTTAAATAGTCTTCTATAAAATAAAGAATAATTGAATTTACAGTTTATGCCTTTCTGTAAAAGATAGCTAAAAGAACAGATTATATCTCAAGTGAATTCTAAAACTTTAAAAATGAAACACTGCCAATTGTATACAATCTTTCTTCAAGAGAATAGAATAAGTGAGAACACTCTAAACTCATTATTTGAGGCCTGCATTACTCTGTTATGAAGATAATACTAAAAGATTAAAATTAAACTCACCAATATTTGTATCAATATAAACACAAAAATCCTTAACAACATATTAGCAAATTGAATTCAGCAATACATAAATATACACACATAATACACTATGTCAAAATGGGGTTTATCCCAGAAATAAAAGTCTAGTGTCACATTAAGATATAAATTAATGTAATCCACCATTTTTGCAGTATGAGAAATAAAAAAATGTTGCATGGTCACATGGATTGATGCAGAAAATAGCATTTGAGAAAACTGAACACCTATTTGAAATTTAAAAGAAAAAAACTCAGCAAACCTGGAATAGAACAGAAGTCCTCCACCTAATAAGAGCATCTCCAAAATATTACAGATAATTTTATACTTAATGGTGAAAGACTAAATCTTTTTCCCTAAGATAGTGAACAAGACACAGCTGCCCGTCTTCCAACTCCTACAATGTATAGGTATAGAATTTCTAGCCTTTGTAAAATGTAAGGAAAAAACATTGGAGTGAAGAAATACCTATTTGTCTCTACCTGCAGGTAACATGATTATTCATGTATAAAATTCAAAGTAATTTTTAGTACAGATAAATAAGTTTATTAAGGCTGCCTAATACAAGGCTAACATTCAAAAATCAATCATATTTCTATCTACTATAAATGAAGATTTGGAAACCAAAATTAAAAACGTAGTACCATTTATAATCACCCCAAAGGAAATTAAATAGTTATATACTTTTAAAAAACAGGCATTAAGACTTATATGCTAAAAACTACAAAATTCTGATAAAAAAATCAAAGACTTAAATAAATAGAAAATCACATCATGTTCATGGATTAGAAGTCTGAACATAGGCTGGGCACAGTGGCTCATGCCTGTAATCCCAGCACTTTGGGAGGCTGAGACATGTGGATCACTTGAGGTTAGGAGTCGGAGTTTGAGACCAGCCTGGCCAACATTTTGAAACCCTGTTTCTACTGAAAATATAAAAATTTGCTGAGCTTGGTGGCTCACACCTGTAGTCCCAGCTATTTGGGAGGCTGAGGCAGAAGAATTGCTTGAACGTGGGAGGTGAAGGTTGCAGTGAGCCAAGATTGTGCCACTGCACTCCAGCCTGGGCAACAGAGCATGACTCTGTCTAAAACAAAAAAGTCTGAACATGGTAAATGTCTTAATTATCTTCAGATGTACCTATGACTTTAACACCATTCCCATAAAAGCCTTAGCAAGATATTTTGTAAATGTAAACAAGCTGATTATACAATTTATATGGAAAGGCAAAGGCCATAAAATAGCTAAAAAATAATCTTGCAAAAAAGAGTAAAGTGTAAAAATCACTCTGTAAGATTTTAAGACTTATTATTTAGTTACAGAAAACAAGACAGCCTGACCATGGATGAGGGATAGACACACAGATCAATGAAACATAAGAGGGAGTTCAGAAACACACCTTCACAGGTATGAATGGACAATTTCTGACAAAAGTGCAAAAACAAATTGATGGAAATATAGTCTTTTCAACAAATTGTATGAACGAAATGAACCTCAACCTAAACCTCACACTTTTAAAAATTAACCTAAAATGGATCATGGAATTCAAAGTAAAATGTATATATCCAAATATTTTAGAAGGAAACATGAGAAAAACATTTAAATAAAGACTTCTTAGACATTAAACCAAACTCATGATCTATAAATAATAATCAATAAATTGAAATTAATAAAAGTTATGTTTTTTTCTGCAAAACACTTCTTTGAAAGCATAAAAAAATACTTGGAGAAAATACATTTAAATCACATGTATGACAACAGACTTTTATCAAGAATATGCAATGAACTCTCTAAATATTATATACGCAGACACTATTTAGCATTTTCAAAGTGACAAAATTATAGCGATAAAGAACAAGTCAATGGTTACCACTATTTAGTGTTGGGTAGAAACTGTAACTGTAAATGTTAACCAAAAAAAAGACTTATTCATAATGAAAGAGTTTTATATTCTTATTGTAAGGCCAAAAAAAGAAATAAAACTCATTCAGAGTTGAAAGAAAAAAGTAACTATTTTTTCACTGATTACATGGTGGAGTACATACAAATTCATTGGAGTTAACAAAAAAGCCAATGGAGGTAATAAGTGAGTTCTTCATGGTTAAATAATACAACCTCAATATACAAAAAATCATAATTCTATTAATATGTACTAGCAATGAACAGTGGTAAATTATTTTGTACTATTTGAAAATACAATTCCCAATAGTATTATGACATATGAAACACCTAGGGATAAATCAGACAAAAGATGTGCAGAACCTGTCTACTGAAAACTAAAAAATATTTCTGAGATTTTAAAAGACCTAAATAAATGCAGAGATATTTCATAACCATGGATTAGATTGTTAAGATGTTGATTCCCTCCATTGATTTATATATGCAATGCAATCCCAAAAATTCCAGCAGATTTTTCTGAAGAAATTGATGTTAATTATAACATCATATGAAAATGCAGTCAACCTAAAATAGCCAAAATGACTTTGAAAATAATCAATTTAAAGGACTTATACCATCTGTCATCAAGTTATAAAGCTATAACAATGAAGACCACATGGTATTGATAACAAGAAAGACAAATAGAGAAATGCAATACACACACACCACACACACATACACACAAACACACACATGCACATACACATATATGAGTGGCTGTATTTGTACACATATATGTGAAGCAGCCTTGTTTTCTGGGGTAAATACCAAGGTTCTTGGTCTCACAGCCAAGGAGATCGAGGTCGCAGACACACACACACACACACACACACACACAGAGTGAGTTTGGAGCAGGAGTTTAGTAGACAAAAGGAAAGAACAGCTCTCTGTCACAGAGAGGGGTCCAGAGCGGGTTTATAGGCAGTAGTAAATATGTCAGGGGTTTTATAAATAGACTAGTGAGGAGGGGCCTCATGAGGAAGGGATGTCTTATCTTTCCAGGGCCCAATGGTTTAGTTGGAATCAGGTGTGCTATCTGTATGGAGCAGAGTTTTTTGTTGTTGTTGTTGTTTGTTTGTTTTTTATCAGTTCTTATTCCATTTGCTGACCACATAGAAAGAATCTTAGTCTGTACTGCTTTGTCTTGCTTATCTGGGAGGGAGAGTTTCTGTGTCTGTTCCCAGACATCTTCTTGCAGCTGCAGGCATCCCCCCCACACCCACTTTTAGCTTCTCTATCTTAGTGTGCCTAAAGGGAAAGGAATGTGCTTACTAAAGCCCACTGTTTTTACCGGTATGAGTGTGAAGTTTGGTGATTACCCAAGAAACTCAAGAAACTTCCACCTCTCCTTCTGTACCCAAGCTGTCTTATCTGTGTTTTACAGACTGCTCTATTGGGCTGCTTGTTGTTAGGGGAGAGGTGATTTCTTTGAGCTGCATGAGGTTAGAAAGGGAACTATTTTTGAGCTGCTTTTTGTTAAAAGTAAAGTTTTGTTTTTGCCAGGGACTTGCTTTACCTTGTCTACCTAAATAATTTCTTTCTTCCTCTTATAACATATTTCTCCATTCTGGAATGGAGTCCCTAACTGCTGTTAGGGGGAATTGGGTGACGACTTACTCTGGCTACTTTCTGCTGGAGAAGGTTGTGTGGGGAATAGCAGCGAGTGCTCCTCCTTGGGTTAATTTAAAGGTCCCCGGTAAAAGGGCGGTTTCATTTTTGGCTCCATTTAGAGCACCATCTGAAGCTTGAAGGTTTCTAGGTGAGAAGAGATAAACTTTACAAGGAGGTTTAGAATATAGGATCCAAATATGAGTATTAAGTCTACCATTACTGTTGGTTGGGGAGCACTATAGGCCATAACCATGACAACAGAGTTTGGTAGATGCCTGTGAGACATTTAGATGGGTTGTTCTGTTGTAAGTGGGTGTATGGGACTTGGCTTTGTTTAGCTTTCTTGATTTTACTTTCCACAAAAAAAAAAAAAAGGAAACCTTGGGATTATAGGTTACCTGGCAGGATCTGTAAGATAATTGCCCAGAACTAGAACATTGTTTCAGACTTTTACATTACCCATTCTTTTTTGTTTTCTCTGAGCTGCAGCCAGAGATAGCTGGTTGGTTGACAGGAATAAGCAAGGTTAGTTTAAAATGTAGGCAAGACCTTAAAAACAATTAATGAGATGAGAAGTCAACAGGTGTATAAGTTTTAAAACATAATTTCTCTCTCTCTTGAGTCCTCATTTTGTTAAACTTATGACTGAGCTGTTTGCAAAATAAACTTTAGTCTTATACTTGGCCTAATTATTTGCATAAAGTGCAGCAAGAATAACTATTTTTACACAGGCCTTTTAGATTGGCTTTGATGGAACTTTGTTCCACAAGGAATCTCAGAGAGGACCTTTCAAATCCCAGCCCAGCTATGGGTTTGTACCTTTAAATACCTGTGAGTTGTGTAAACTTCTTTCTTTTTGAGGTTCCAGGAGCATGGGTTTTCTAGGCCTGTTAGAAAGTGACATTCTTTACTCACCACAGGTCAGGAGACTGTGTAGACAAAAGTTATGAGGCCAGTATACCAAGGGGCTTTTATTGGCTTTGCAAATCAAGCTTGATTCCTTAAAGGGGAACATACCCTTCCAGCTAAAGCCTTGGTAAAACAACCAGGTTTTCCAACTGTTTCTTGTTGCAAAAGAAAATAGATTTTTGTTGCACTGATGCAAACAACTCTATTGTAATTTAACAATACTTATGACTAGTTCCCAAATTCTAGAAGAACTAGGCAGAGAGAAACAAACATGCTTCAAATCTTATTTACAGGAGTATACTTTACTTAGTTGTTAAAGGCTGTAGCTAGCTTTAGACAAGTTCTCTTGACTCTGAAAAATAAAACAAAGATTAGCAGTGTTCCAAGCAAAAGTTAAAAATTGTTTTTGTTTTCTATTAGTTTAGTCCATTCTAGTGTTTAATTTACAGAAAAAAATATATATTATATTATTTTGAATTTAGTTAATATGTTTACACAGTTTCCTTTGCAAGATTAATTTTTACAATATTTTACAATTTGCTGAAACCTTTCACTTTATTTTATTTAATTTTAAGACAATTCTTTATTCCTAATTAAAATGTACATTTCCATGCCTTCTTATAATTTTTACCAATTGTGAAGCATGAAAGTTGACAGTTTTTAAAGGCTAAAGAAGCAGTTTACAACCTTAAAACATTTAGCAAACTTAGTATTTGACCTGCATAATTTAGACCACATCTTTACACCTTGAAGACATTTTTACTTTACCAATTATTCCTAAGACTCTTTTTATTTTAAAAATTAAAGTCGAGGGGAGGAGCCAAGATGGCTGAATAGGAACAGCTCCGGTCTACAGCTCCCAGCGTGAGCAACGCAGAAGACAGGTGATTTCTGCATTTCCATCTGAGGTACCGTGTTCATCTCACTAGGGAGTGCCAAACAGTGGGCACAGGTCAGTGGGTGAGTGCACCGTGTGCCAGCCAAAGCAGGGGCAAGGCATTGCCTCACTCAGGAAGTGCAAGGGGTCAGGGAGTTCCCTTTCCAGGGGCGACAGACAGCACCTGGAAAATTGGGCCACTCCCACCCGAATACTGTGCTTTTCCGACAGGCTTAGGAAATGGTGCACCAGGAGATTATAGCCCGCACCTGGCTCAGAGGGTCCTACGCCCACAGAGTCTCACTGATTGCTAGCACAGCAGTCTGAGATCAAACAGCAAGGCGGCAGCGAGGCTGGGGGAGGGGTGCCCGCCATTGCCCAGGCTCGCTTAGGTAAACAAAGCAGCCTGGAAGCTTGAACTGGGTGGAGCCCACCACAGCTCAAGGAGGCCTGCCTGCCTCTGTAGGCTCCACCTCTGGGGGCAGGGCACAGACAAACAAAAAGACAGCAGTAACCTCTGCAGACTTAAATATCCCTGTCTGACAGCTTTGAGGAGAGCAGTGGTTCTCACAGGATGCAGCTGCAGATCTGAGAATGGGCAGACTGCCTCCTCAAGTGGGTCCCTGACCCCTGACCCCTGAGCAGCCTAACTGGGAGGCACCCCCCAGCAGGGGCAGACTGACACCTCACACGGCCGGCCAGGTGCTCCAACAGACCTGCAGCTGAAGGTCCTGTCTGTTAGAAGGAAAACTAACAGAAAGGACATCCACACCAAAAACCTATCTGTACATCACCATCATCAAAGACCAAAAGTAGATAAAACCACAAAGATGGGGAAAAAACAGAGCAGAAAAACTGGAAACTCTAAAAACCAGAGTACCTCTCCTCCTCCAAAGGAACACAGTTACTCACCAGCAACGGAACAAAGCTGGACGGAGAATGACTTTGACGAGCTGAGAGAAGAAGGCTTCAGACGATCAAATTACTCCGAGCTACGGGAGGATATTCAAACCAAAGGCAAAGAAGTTGAAAACTTTGAAAAAACTTTAGAAGAATGTATAACTAGAATAACCAATACAGAGAAGTGCTTAAAAGAGCTAATGGAGCTGAAAACCAAGGCTTGAGAACTACGTGAAGAATGCAGAAGCCTCAGGAGCCGATGCGATCAAATGGAAGAAAGGGTATCAGCCCTGGAAGATGAAATGAATGAAATGAAGTGAGAAGGGAAGTTTAGAGAAAAAAGAATAAAAAGAAATGAGCAAAGCCTCCAAGAAATGTGGGATTATGTGAAAAGACCAAATCTACGTCTGATTGGTGTACCTGAAAGTGACAGGGAGAATGGAAACAAGTTGGAAAACACTCTGCAGGATATTATCCAGGAGAACTTCCCCAATCTAGCAAGGCAGGCCAACATTCAGATTCAGGAAATACAGAGAACGCCACAAAGATACTCCTCGAGAAGAGCAACTCCAAGACACATAATTGTCAGATTCACCGAAGTTGAAATGAAGGAAAAAATGTTAAGGGCAGCCAGAGAGAAAGGTCGGGTCACCATCAAAGGGAAGCCCATCAGACTAACAGTGGATCTCTCGGCAGAAACCTGCAAGCCAGAAGAGAGTGGAGGCCAATATTCAACATTCTTAAAGAAAAGAATTTTCAACCCAGAATTTCATATCCAGCCAAACTAAGCTTCATAAGTGAAGGAGAAATAAAATCCTTTACAGACAAGCAAATGCTGAGAGATTTTGTCACCACCAGGCCTGCCCTAAAAGAGCTCCTGAAGGAAGTGCTAAACATGGAAAGGCACAACCGGTACCAGCCACTGCAAAATCATGCCAAAATGTAAAGACCATCGAGACTAGGAAGAGACACCATCAACTAACGAGCAAAATACCCAGCTAACATCATAATGACAGGATCAAATTCACACATAACAATATTAACTTTAAATGTAAATGGACTAAATGCTCCAATTAAAAGACACAGACTGGCAAATTGGATAAAGACTCAAGACCCATTAGTGTGCTGTATTCAGGAAACCCATCTCACGTGCAGAGACACATATAGGCTCTAAATAAAAGAATGGAGGAAGATCTACCAAGCAAATGGAAAACAAAAAAAGGCAGGGGTTGCAAACCTAGTCTCTGATAAAACAGACTTTAAACCAACAAAGATCAAAAGAGACAAAGACGGCCATTACATAATGGTAAAGGGATTAATTCAACAAGAAGAGCTAACTATCCTAAATATATATGCACCCAATACAGGAGCACCCGGATTCATAAAGCAAGTCCTGAGTGACCTACAAAGAGACTTAGACTCCCACACATTAGTAATGGGAGACTTTAACACCCCACTGTCAACATTAGACAGATCAATGAGACAGAAAGTCAACAAAGATACCCAGGAATTGAACTCAGCTCTGCACCAAGCGGACCTAATAGACATCTACAGAACTCTCCACCCCAAATCAACACAATATACATTTTTTTCAGCACCACACCACACCTATTCCAAAATTGACCACATACTTGGAAGTAAAGCTCTCCTCAATAAATGTAAAAGAACAGAAATTATAACAAACTATCTCTCAGATCACAGTGCAATCAAGCTAGAACTCAGGATGAAGAATCTCACTCAAAACTGCTCAACTACATGGAAACTGAACAACCTGCTCCTGAATGACTACTGGGTACATAACGAAATGAAGGCAGAAATAAAGATGTTCTTTGAAACCAACGAGAACAAAGACACAACATACCAGAATCTCTGGGATGCATTCAAAGCAGTGTGTACAGGGAAATTTATAGCACTAAATGCCCACAAGAGAAAGCAGGAAAGATCCAAAATTGACACCCTAACATCACAATTAAAAGAACTAGAAAAGCAAGAGCAAACACATTCAAAAGTTAGCCGAAGGCAAGAAATAACTAAAATCAGAGCAGAACTGAAGGAAATAGAGACACAAAAAACCTTTCAAAAAATGAATGAATCCAGGAGCTGGCTTTTTGAAAGGATCAACAAAATTGATAGACCGCTAGAAAGATTAATAAAGAAAAAAAGAGAGAAGAATCAAATAGATGCATTAAAAAATGATAAAGGGGATATCACCACCAATCCCACAGAAATACAAACTACCATCAGAGAATATTACAAACACCTCTATGCAAATAAACTAGAAAATCTAGAAGAAATGGATAAATTCCTCAACACATACACCCTCCCAAGACTAAACCAGGAGGAAGTTGAATCTCTGAATAGACCAATAACAGGAGCTGAAATTGTGGCAATAATCAATAGCTTACCAACCAAAAAAAGTCCAGGACCAGATGGGTTCACAGCCGAATTGTACCAGAGGTACAAGGAGAAACTGGTACCATTCCTTCTGAAACTATTCCAATCAATAGAAAAAGAGGGAATCCTCCCTAACTCATTTTATGAGGCCAACATCATCCTGATACCAAAGCCGGGCAGAGACACAACCAAAAAAGAGAATTTTAGACCAATATCCTTGATGAACATTGATGCAAAAATCCTCAATAAAATACTGGCAAACAGAATCCAGCAGCACATCAAAAAGCTTATCCACCATGATCAAGTGGGCGTCATCCCTAGGATGCAAGGCTGGTTCAATATACGCAAATCAATGAATGTAATCCAGCATATAAACAGAACCAAAGACAAAAAACACATGATTATCCCAATAGATGCAGAAAAGGCCTTTGACAACATTCAACAACCTTCATGCTAAAAACTCTCAAAAAATTAGGTATTGATGGGAAGTATCTCAAAATAATAAGAGCTATCTATGACAAACCCACAGCCAATATCATACTGAATGGGCAAAAACTGGAAGCATTCCCTTTGAAAACTGGCACAAGACAAGGATGCCCTCTCTCACCACTTCTATTCAACATAGTGTTGGAAGTTCTGGCCAGGGCAATTAGGCAAGAGAAGGAAATAAAGGGTATTCAATTAGGAAAAGAGGAAGTCAAATTGTCCCTGTTTGCAGACAACATCATTGTATATCTAGAAAACCCCATTGTCTCAGCCCAAAATCTCCTTAAGCTGATAAGCAACTTCAGAAAAGTCTAAGGATACAAAATCAATGTACAAAAATCACAAGCATTCTTATACACCAATAACAGACAAACAGAGAGCCAAATCATGAGTGAACTCCCATTCACAATTGCTTCAAAGAGAATAAAATACCTAGGAATCCAACTTACAAGGGATGTGAAGGACCTCTTCAAGTAGAACTACAAACCACTGCTCAAGGAAATAAGAGAGGACACAAACAAATGGAAGAACATTCCGTGCTTATGGGTAGGAAGAATCAATATCGTGAAAATGGCCATACTTCCCAAGGTAATTTACAGATTCAATGCCATCCCCATCAAGCTACCAATGACTTTCTTCACAGAATTGGAAAAAACTACTTTAAAGTTCATATGGAACCAAAAAAGAGCCCACATCCCCAAGTCAATCCTAAGCCAAAAGAACAAAGCTGGAGGCATCACACTACCTGACTTCAAACTATACTACAAGGCTACAGTAACCAAAACAGCATGGTACTGGTACCAAAACAGAGATATAGATCAATGGAACAGAACAGAGCCCTCAGAAATAATGCCACATATCTACAACTATCTGATCTTTGACAAACCTGACAAAAACAAGAAATGGGGAAAGGATTCCCTATTTAATAAATGGTGCTGGGAAAACTGGCTAGCCATATGGAGAAAGCTGAAACTGGATCCCTTATTTACACCTTATACAAAAATCAATTCAAGATGGATTAAAGACTTAAACATTAGACCTAAAACCATAAAAACCCTAGAAGAAAACCTAGGCATTACCATTTAGGACATAGGCATGGGCAAGGACTTCATGTCTAAAACACCAAAATCAATGGCAACAGAAGCCAAAATTGACAAATGGGATCTAATTAAACTAAAGAGCTTCTGCACAGCAAAAGAAACTACCATCAGAGTGAACAGGCAACCTCCCAAATGGGAGAAAATTTTCGCAAACTACTCATACGACAAAGGGCTAATATCCAGAATCTACAATGAACTCCAACAAATTTACAAGAAAAAAACAAACAACCCCATCAAAAAGTAGGCGAAGGACATGAACAGACACTTCTCAAAAGAAGACATTTATGCAGCCAAAAAACACATGAAAAAATGCTCACCATCACTGGCCATCAGAGAAATGCAAATCAAAACCACAATGAGATACCATCTCAACCAGTTAGAATGGCAATCATTAAAAAGTCAGGAAACAACAGGTGCTGGAGAGGATGTGGAGAAATAGGAACACTTTTACACTGTTGGTGGGACTGTAAACTAGTTCAACCCTTGTGGAAGTCAGTGTGGTGATTCCTCAGGGATCTAGAACTAGAAATTCCATTCAACCCAGCTGTCCCATTACTGGGTATATACCCAAAGGACTATAAATCATGCTGCTATAAAGACACATGCACACGTATGTTTATTGCGGCATTATTCACAATAGCAAAGACTTGGAACCAACCCAAATGTCCAACAATGATAGACTGCATTAAGAAAATGTGGCACATATACACCATGGAATACTATGCAGCCATAAAAAATGATGAGTTCATGTCCTTTGTAGGGACATGGATGAAATTGGAAATCATCATTCTCAGTAAACTATCGCAAGGACAAAAAACCAAACACAGCATGTTCTCACTCATAGGTGGGAATTGAACAATGAGAACACATGGACACAGGAAGGGGAATATCACACTTCGGGGACTGTTGTGGGGTGGGGGGAGGGGGGAGGGATAGCATTGGAAGATATACCTAATGCTAGATGACGCGTTGGTGGGTGCAGCGCACCAGCATGGCACATGTATACATATGTAACTTACTTGCACATTGCGCACATGTACCATAAAACCTAAAGTATAATAATGATAATAATAATAATAATAAAAAAGCTATAGAAATCATAAAAAAACAAATAAATGGATAAAAAGTGTGATAAAAAAAGATTAAAGTCACATAAGCTGAAACGTACCACAGCTTTTACTTTTCCCTTAAAAATATTTTATTTAAGTGCTTATTATTTTAGGCCAATTAACTAGAACTCTTTTTAAATAAACATTACACACATCACACATATATAACCACACAAACAGAAAAAAATACAGGAGTTATGAGATTTATATTTACTAATTTCCCAATTGGATTATTGGCCTCTGGGTGAGGCCCTTTAAGAACAGGGTTAGGAATACAATTTCCAGGGCCTAATAAACAAGCATAGCCGGAAGAGAAAGACATATTTTGAGAGGTACTTATTTACCATTAATTTCAGGGGCTACATGAAGAAAACAGATATTTTTTCCCAAAATGGGATTTGTGGCACCTTTTCTGTTTTCCTAAGGAGTCCCAGGCCACCAGAAGTCATTCTAGGGTCTTTTATGCATGCACCAAGAGTAGAAAGATAGAATTAAAAGAAAAAAGTAATTTAGTTGTCAGAAAAAAAAAAAAACTCTTCCAGAAAAACAAGATTTATAAAGAGAAAAACATAAAGGCCTTTTAAATATACCCATAGCTTGGATACCCACTTTCAATTAATCTGAGCATTCTTTTTTTTTTTTTTTTTGAGATGGAGTCTTGCTCTGTTGCCCAGGCTGGAGTGCAGTGGTACGACCTCGGCTCACTGCAATCTCCACCTCCTGGGTTCAAGTGATTCTCCTGCCTCAGCCTCCAGAGTAGCTGGGACTACCGGTGCATGCCACCACTCCCGGCTAATTTTTGTATCTTTAGTAGAGACAGGGTTTCACCATGTTGTCCAGGATGGTGAACACTCTTTAAGAAAATTCTTTTTCATTTAAGAAATTTCTTTTACAATCTGCTCTTTCAGGCTGCTTGTTGTTAGAAGACAAGTGATTTCTTTGAACTGCGTGAGGTTAGGAAGAGTTATTTTTGAGCTGCTTTTGTTAAAAGGATTTTTTTTTTTTTTTTTTTTGCCAGGGACTTGCTTTACCCTGTCTACCTAAATAATTTCTTTCTGCCTGCTATAACATATGTACATGTATATAAGTATGTATGTGCATTTGTATAGATTTAGAAGGTACATGTGCAGTTTTGTTACATGAATATATTGAATAGTGTGGTGAGGTCTGGTTTTTTAATGTAGCTATCACTCATATAGTACACATTGTACCCATTAGGTAATTTCTCATTTCTTACCTCTTTCCCACCCTCCCACCATTCTATGTCTAATGTATATTACTCCACACTCTATTTCCATGTGTACACATTATTTAGCTCCCATTTATAAGTGAAAACATGTCATATTTGAATTTTATAGATAACCTAGAAATAAAGCTACATAACTACAACCAACTGATCTTTTCTTTTTTAAGAGACAAGGCCTTATTCTCTCACCTAAGCTGGAGTGCAGTGGAATGATCATAGCTCACTGCAGCCTTGAATTCCTGGACTTAAGTGATCCTCTTACCTCAGTCTCTCAAGTAGATAGGACTACAGGCACATGCCATTGTGCCTAGCTAATTTTTTGTTGTATTTTGTTTATGTATGTATGTATTTATTTATTTGTTTATTGTAGACATAATATCTTGCTATGTTGCCCAGGTTGGTTTTGAACACCCCTGGGCTTATGCAATCATCCCATCTTGGCCTCCCAAAGTGCTATAATTACATATATGAGCCATCATGACTTGCTGCCAACTAATCTTCAACAAAGTTAACAAAAACAACCACTCGTATATTAGCAATTGGTTTTCTCAAAAGTTCAAGAACAAATAAGTAGAAAAACATCTTTTTAACTAATGGTGCTAGAATAATTGGATATTCATATGCAAAAAAAAGAACTTCAATTTTTATCCCTCATCAAATACAAAAATGAATTCAATGTAAGTAACAAAACTAGATGAAAATGTAAAACTACCATGTGAAAGATGAAATAATCCACGAGTTGTTTCTATGCAAGAATAAGTAAGACTGATAAACTGCTAGCTAGACTAATTAAAAAAAAGATGAGCCACAGAAACACAATCAGAAATTACAAAGGAGACATTGTCAATAACCACAAAGAAATAAAAAAAAAATTGTCAGGACTATCATGAACACTTCTATGCAAAAAAAACTAGAAAACCTAGAATAAATGAATAAATTTCAGGAAACACACAACCCCTCAAAATTGAACCAGGAAGAAATTGAATCCCTGAAAATATCAATAATGAGTTCCAAAACTGAATCAGTAATAAACAGCTTACCAACCAGGAAAAGCCCAGGACCAGATGGATTAACAAATTGTACCACATATAAGAAGAAGAGCTGGTACCAATTCTACTGCAACTATCCCATAAAATTGAGAAAGAGAGACTCCTCCTTAACTTATTCTATGAGGCCAACATTATCTTGATACCAAAACCTGGCAGAGAAACAACAACAAAAAGAAAACTTCAGGACGTTATCCTTGAACACAGATGCAAAATCCTAAACAAAATGCTAGCAAACCAAATCCAACAGCACATCAAAACACTAATCCACCATGATCAAGTAGGATTTATCCTTGGGATGTAAGGTTGGTTCAACAAATGCAAATCAATAAATGTGATTTATCATTAACAGAACCAAAAACAAAAAACACATGATCATCTCAATAAATGCAGAAAATGATTTTGATAAAATTCAACATTCCTTTATCTTAAAATACCCTCAATAAACTAGACATTGAGGGAACATGCCAAAAATAATAAGCACCACCTATGAGAAACCCACAATCAACATCATACTGAATGGGCCAAAGCTGGATGTATTCCTCTTGAAAACTGGGACAAAGATGCCCACTTTCATCAGTTCTATTCAACATAGTACTTGGTGAGCAATCAAGCAAGAGAAAAAAAAAAAAGGCATCCAGATAGGAAAAGAAAAAGTCAGATCTGTGCAGTTGATACAATTCAATACCTAGTAAAACCCCATAGTCTCTGCCCAAAATTCCTAGATCTGATGAACAACTTCAGAAAAATTTCAGGATAAAAAATAAATGTAAAAAATCAGTCGTATTTCTTTACAACAACAACATTAAAGCTGAGAGTCCAATCAAGAACATGATCCCATTCACAATAGCCTCAAAAAGAATAAAATACCCCAAAATACAGCTAACCAAAATGGTGAAAGATGACCACAATGATAATTACAAAACAGTGCTGAAAGAAATCAGATGACACAAACAAACTAGAAAACTATAAATGTTTCTACCAACTTATTTTCATTTTCCTTTGGGCTACCACCATTCTTTCACTCTTAGTCCTTGAATTTTCGATAGGGCTGACCAAGGGAAAAAAAAAAAAAAAAGAAAGGCAGCATTGGCATAATTCAAGGGTGGAGTTTTTGTCCCTCTGACATAAGGGACATTTGATGATGAACATTGATGCGATGACTCACGTAGAGGTGTTTGTAGTATTCTCTGAGGGTATTTCTTATTTCTGTGGGATCAGTGATGATATCCCTTTTATCATTTTTTATTGCATCTATTTGATTCTTCTCTTCTTTATTAATCTGGCTCGCAGTCTATATATTTTGTTGATCTTTTCATTGATTTTTTAAAGGGTTTTTTTGTGTCTCTGTCTCTTTCGGTTCTGCTCTGATCTTAGTTATTTCTTGTCTTCTTCTAGCTTTTGAGTTTGTTTGCTCTTGCTTCTCTAGTTCTTTGATGTTAGGGTGTTGATTTTAGATCTTTCCTGCTTTCTCTTATGGGCATTTAGTGCTATAAATTTCCCTTTAAACACTGCTTTAAATGTGTCCCAGAGGTTCTGGTATGTTGTGTCTTTATTTCTGCCTTAATTTCACTATTTACCCAGCAGTCATTCAGGAGCAGGTTGTTCAGTTTCCATGTAGTTGTACGGTTTTGAGTGAGTTTCTTAATCCTGAGTTCTAATTTGATTGCACTGTGCTCTGAGAGACAGTTTGTTATGATTTCCATTCTTTTGCATTTGCTGAGGAGTGTCTTACTTTCAATTATGTGGTCAATTTTAGAATAACTGCATTGAGGTGCTGAGAAGAATGTATATTTTGTCGACTTGCAGTGGAGAGCTCTGTAGATGTCTACTAGGTGTACTTGGTCCAGAGCTGAGTTCAAGTCCTGAATATCCTTGTTAGTTTTCTGTCTTGTTGATCTGTCTAATAGTGACAGTGGGGTGTTAAAGTCTCCGACTATTATTGTGTGGGAGTCTAAGTCTCTTTGTAGGTCACTCAGGACTTGCTTTATGAATCTGGGTGGTCCTGTATTGGGTGCATATATATTTAGGATAGTTAGCTCTTCTTGTTGCATTGATCCCTTTACCATTATATAATGCTCTTCTTTGTCTCTTTGGATTTTTGTTGCTTTAAAATCTGTTTTATCAGAGACTAGGATTGCAACCCCTGCTTTTTTTTTCTCTCCATCAGCTTAGTAAATATTTTTCCATCCCTTCATTTTGAGCTTATGTGTGTCTTTGCACGTGAGATGGGTCTTCTAAATACAGCACACCAATGGGTGTTGACTTTTTATCCAGTTTGCCAGTCTGTCTTTTACTTGGGGACATTTAGCCCATTTACATCTAAAGTTAATATTGTTATGTGTGAATTTGATCCTGTCATCATGATGCTAGCTGGTTATTTTGCCCGTTAGTTGATGCAGTTTCTTCATAGTGTTGATGGTCTTTACAATATGGTATGTTTTTGCAGTGGCTGGTATTGTTTGTTCTTTTCCATGTTTAGTGCTTCCTTTAGGAGCTCCTGTAAGGCAGGCCTGGTGATGACAAAATCTCTCAGCATTTGATTGTCTGTAAAGATTTTGTTTCTCCTTCACTTATGAAGCTTAGTTTGGCTGGATATGAAATTCTGGGTTGAAAATTCTTTTCTTTAAGAATGTTGAATATTGGCCCCCACTCTTCTGGCTTGTAGGGTTTCTGCTGAGAGATCCTCTGTTAGTCTGAGGGGCTTCCCTTTTTGGGTAACCCTACCTTTTTCTCTGGCTGCTCTTAACATTTTTTCCTTCATTTCAACCTTCGTGAATCTGACAATTATGTGTCTTGGGGTTGCTCTTCTCGAGGATAATCTTTGTGGTGTTCTCTGTATTTCCTGAATTTGAATGTTGGCCTGTCTTGCTAGATTGAGGCAGTTCTCCTGCATAATATCCTGAAGAGTGTTTTCCAACTTGATTCCATTCTCCCAGTCACTTTCAGGTACACCAATCAAACATAGATTTGGTCTTTTCACATAGTCCCATATTTCTTTGAAACTTTGTTCATTCCTTTTCATTCTTTTTTTTCTAATCTTGTCTTCTCCCTTTATTTCATTAAGTGGATCTTCAGTCTCTGATATCCTTTTGTCTGCTTGATCGATTCAGCTCTTGATACTTGTGTATGCTTCACAAAGTTCTCTTGCTGTGTTTTTCAGCTCCATCAGGTCATTTATGTTCTTTAAACTGGTTATTCTAGGTAGCTATTCTTCTAAACTTTTTTTTCAAGGTTCTTAGCTTCCTTCCTTGCATTGGGTTAGAACATACTCCTTTAGCTCGGAGGAGTTTGTTATTACCCACCTTCTGAAGCCTACTTCTGTCAATTCATCAATCTCATTCTCCATCCAGTTTTGTTCCCTTGCTGGTGAGGAGTTGTCATCCTTTGGAGGAGACGAGGTGTTCTGGTTTTTGGATTTTTCAGCCTTTTTGCACTGGTTTTTCCCCATCATCCTGGATTTATCTACCTTTGGTCTTTGATGTTGGTGGTCTTCGGTTGTGGTCTTTGGACATCATTTTTGTTGATGTTGATGCTATCCCTTTCTGTTTGTTAGTTTTCCTTCTAACAGTCAGGCCCCTCTGCTGCAGGTCTGCTGGAGTTTGATGGAGGTCCACTCCAGACCCTGTTTGCCTGGGTATCACCAGCAGAGGCTGCAGAACAGCAAAGATTGCTGCCTTTTCCTGAAGCTTTGTCCCAGAGGGGCACCTGCCAGATGCCAGCTGGAGCTCTCCTGTATGAGGTGTCTGTCAGCCCCTACTGGGAGGTGTTTCCCAGTCAGGATACACGGGCATCAGGGCCCCACTTGAGGAGGCAGTCTGACCCTTAGCAGAGCTCAAATGAACGCTGCGCTGGGAGATCCACTGCTCTCTTCAGAGCCATCAAGCAGGATGTTTAAGTCTGCTGAAGCTGTGCCCACAGCCGCCCCTTCCCCCAGGTGCTCTGTCCCAGGGAGATGGCGGCTTTATATATAATCCCCCGAATGGGGCTGCTGCCTTTTTTTCAGAAAGGCCCTTCCCAGAGAGGAGGAATCTAGAGAGGCAGTCTGGCCACAGCGACCTTGCTGAGCTGTGATGGGTTCTGCTCACTTCAAAATTCCCAGCCGCTTTGTTTACATTGTGAGGGTAAAACAGCCTACTCAGGCCTCAGTAATGGTAGAGGCCCCTCCTCCCACCAAGCTCAAGTGTCCCAGGTCAACCTCAGACTGCTGTGCTGGCAGCAAGAGTTTCAAGCCAGTGGATCTTAGCTTGCTGGGCTCCATGGGCATGGGACCTGCCGAGCCAGACCACTTGGCTCCCTGGCTTCAGTCCCCTTTCCAGGGCAGTGCCACTGGGGTATGGAAAAAAAAAAAAAAACTCCTGCAGCTAGCTTGGTGTCTGCCCAAATGGCTGCCCAGTTTTGTGCTTGAAACCCAGGGCCCCGGTGGTGTAAGCACTGGAGGGAATCTCCTGGTCTGCAGGTTGTGAAGACCATGGGAAAAGCACAGTATCTGGGCCAGAGTGCATTGTTTTTCATCACACGGTCCCTCATGGCTTCCCTTGGGTAGGGTAGAGAGTTCCCCAACCCCTTGCACTTCCCGGGTGAGGCGACTCCCCACTCTGCTTCAGCTCACCCTCCGTGGGCTGCAACCACTGTCCCAAATGAGATGAACCGGGCATCTCAGTTGGAAATGCAGAAATCACCTGCCTTCTGCGTTGATCTCACTGAAAGCTGCAGACTGGAGCTGTTCCTATTCAGCCATCTTGCCACCAATTCCCCCAAAACACTTAAAAAAAATCAGTATGATAGAATCTTCAAATAAGGAAGC
The DNA here is from genome assembly GCF_028885655.2 of Pongo abelii. Taxonomy (NCBI): domain Eukaryota; kingdom Metazoa; phylum Chordata; class Mammalia; order Primates; family Hominidae; genus Pongo; species Pongo abelii. The sequence goes on from NC_072008.2 coordinate 85,729,916, forward strand.
TCTCTATCTTATTACTTATTACTGTTCTTTTATAAAATCTTTTGTATAAATTTTATGTTTTTTCAACTTTTATTTTATATACTGGGGGACATGTGCAAATTTTTTACATGGAAATACTGTGATGCTAAGGTTAGGAGTATGGATCCCATCACCAAAGTAGTGAGCATAGTACCCAATAGGTAGTTTTTTAACCCACCACCCCTCTACCATCTAGTAGTCCATAGTGTCTGTTGTTAGCATGTTTATGTCCATGTATGCTCAATGTTTAACTCCCATTTATAAGTGAGAATATGAGGTATTTGACTTTCCATTCCTGCATTAATTTGTTTAGGATTATTGCCTCCAGCTCCATCCATGTTGCTATAAAGAACATGATTTAAATTATTTTTACTTAAAAAAAAGGAGGTCTGCAGCTCTGACTGAGATGAGTGACTTTATAGGAACAAAGGGATAAATAACTTCATATCTAAGAATATTGTTGAAACAACTAAAATCTTGGTAGAGAACAATTAAGAGAAAGCTGGAGCTTCAGTATACAAATGCAATACCAGAGCTGAGGTGTAATAGGTCCAGGAAAAGAAACAGCCAAGAAGCACCCTTCTGGCCAATCTTGGAGGGTGATAAAACTGCCCAGGTGCTACACTGCACTCACTCAGGAAGAATCAGAGCAGGATGTGGGGAAAGCTTGAAAGCATTTCTTAAGCCACACAGAGATTTACAAACAGAATTTAAATTTCATGGATACAAAAGAATTAAACCAGCATGGCACATGTATACATATGTAACAAACCTGCACATTGTGCACATGTACCCTAAAACTTAAAGTATAATAATAATAATAATAAATCTAAATCTAAAAAAAAAAAAAGAATGAAACACACCTCTAACAAAAGCACTAATTTTGACAATAAGCTACTCTGACTCAAGGGCTAGAGTACAAGAAAGCCAGCCTAAAAATAAAATTGCATTAATTTCTGACAGTCTGGAAGGCCTTGTATATTCTGAAGGCCAAATCCCCTTAGCAGCAATTAGACAGAAAATCTTGAAGTTGTTCCTGGTTGAATGTAGAACAAAAAATATGAACCCTCTGAATTCTGACAGCTTCCAAGCTGCACAAACATCCAATGATAAAGTCTAAATGAACAGGTAAGTTGCAGTGGCTCACAACTGTAATCTCAACCCTTTGGGAGGTGGAGGCAGGGGGATTGCTTGAGTCCAGGAGTTTGAGACCAGCCTATTTGGATTTTGGAGGCAACACATTCCTCATCTGGATGTGTTACTCTGGCCCATTTATCAAGTGACCCAAAAAGCTGCCAGATTTGAATGGGGTCCAGAACAGGAGAACACTCTGCAACAGGTCCAGGCTGCTGTGCAAGCTGCTTTGCCACATGGGCCATATGACCCAGCATATCCAATGGTGCTTGAGGTGTCAGTGGCAGATAAATATGCTGTTTGGAGCCATTGGCAGGCTACCACAGGTGAATCACAGTGGAGTCCTCTACGATTTTGCAGCAAGGCCCTACCATCTTCTGCAGGTAACTACACTCCTTTTGAGACAACTCTTGGCCTGTTACTGGGCTTCAGTGGAAACTGAACGTTTGACTGTAGGCCATCAAGTAACCATGCGACCTGAACTGCCTATCATGAACCAGGTGCTTTCTGACCCATCTAGCCATAAAGTGGGTCATGCACAGCAGCATTCCATCATCAAATTGAAGTGGCATATATGTGATCAGACTCAAGCAGGTCCTGAATGCACAAGTAAGTTACATGAGGAAGTAGCTCAAATGCCCATAGTCTCCACTCCTGCCACCCTGCCTTCTCTCCCCCAGCCTGCAGTGACGGCCTCATGAGGAGTTCCCTATGATCAGTTGACAGAAGAAGAAAAGACTAAGGCCTGGTTCACAGATGGTTCTGCACAATATGCAGGCACCACCCAAAAGTGGACAACTGCAGCACTACAGCTCCTTTCTAGGACATCCCTGGAAGACAGAGGTAAAGAGAAATCTTCCCAGTGGGCAGAGCTTTGAGCAATACATCTGTTTATGCACTTTTCATGGAAGGAGAAATGGCCAAATGTGTGATTATATGCTGATTTATGGGCTGTATGCAATTGATTGGCTGGATGGTCAAGTAGTTGGAAGAAGCATGATTTGAAAATTGGTGACAAAGAAATTTGGGGAAGAGGTATGTGGACAGACCTCTCTGAGTGGTCAGAAACTGAAGATATTTGCATCCCATGTGAGTGCTCACCAATGGGTGACAACAGCAGAGAAGAATTCTAATAATCATGTGGATAGGGTGACCGATTCTGTAGACACCACTCAGCCTCTTTCCCCAGCCACCCCTGTCATCGCCTATGAACAAATGGGCCCATGAACAAAGTGGCCATGTTAGCAGGGATGGAGGTTTCACATGGGCCTGAGATATGTTGCTGACAACATGGACATCCACTCACCAAGGCAGACCTGGCTACTGCCACTGCTGAGTGGACAATTTGCCAGCAACACAGACCAACACTTGGCCGTTGATATGCCACAATTTCTTCGGTGATCAGCCAGCTACCTGGTGGCAGGCTGATTGTATTGGACCTTTTCCATCATGAAAAGGGCAGCGGTTTGTCCTTACTGGAATAGACACTTACTCTGGATATGGATTTGCCTATCCTGCATGCAATGCTTCTGCCAAGACTACCATCCGTGAACTCATGAAATGCCTTTTCCGCTGTCATGGTATTCCATCCAGCATTGCCTCTGACCAAGGCACTCACATTACAGCTAAAGAAGTGTGGGAGTGGACACATGCTCATGGAATTCACTGGTCTTACCATGTACCAAATTATCCTGAAGCAGCCGGATTGATAGAATGGTGAAATGGCTTTTGAAGTCACAATTACAATGCCAACTAGATGACAATACTTTGTAGGGCTGGGGAAAAGTTCTCCAGAAGGCTGTATATGTTCTGAATTACCATCTAATATACGGTACTATTTCTCCCATAGTCAGGATTCATGGGTCCAGGAATCAAGGTGTGGAAGTGGAAGTGGCACCACTCAACATCACCCCTAGTAATCCACTAGCAATATTTTTGCTTCCTGTTTCTGCAACACTACATTCTGCTGGCCTAGAGGTCTTAGTTCCGAGGGAGGAATGCTGCCACCAAGAGACACAACAATGATTCCATTAAACTGGAAATTAAGATTGCCACCTGGACACTTTGGGCTCCTCCTACCTCTAAGTCAACAAGCTAAGAAGGAAGTTACAGTGTTGGCTGTGCAGACTTACCCAGACTATCAAGATGAAATCAGTCTACTATATCACAATGGAGGTAGGGAAGAGTATGCATGGAATACAGAAGATCCCTCAGTATTATCTTAGTATTAGATCTCTTAGTATTATCATGCCCTGTGATTAAGGTTAATGGAAAACCACAACAGCCCAATCCAGGCGGGACTATAAATGGCCCAGACTCTTCAAAAATGAAGGTTTGGGTCACTCCATCAGGAAAACAACCATGACCTGTTGAGGTACTTGCTGAAAGCAAAGGGAATACAGTATGGGTAGTAGAAGAAGGTAGTAATCAATACCAGCTATGACCACGTGATCAGTTGCAGAAACGAAGACTGTAATTGTCATGAGTATTTCCTCTTTATTTTTTAATTGAAATACTATGTTATTTATGTTATTACAGTCTCTCTCTTTTTTCTTTTGTTTGTTATTTTTCTTCTTTTTCTTTATTTCTTATAAAAAATATGGGATACATGTGCAGAACGTGCAGGTTTGTTAGATAGGTATATATGTGCTATGGTGATTTGCTGTATCTATTGACTCATCCTCTAATTTCCCTCCCCTCACCCCTCAAACCCCTCAACAGCCCTGGTGTTTGTTGTTCCCCTCTCTGTGTCCATGTGTTCTCAGTGTTCAACTCCCACTTATGAGTGAGAGCATGCAGTGTTTGGTTTTCTGTTCCTCTGTTAGTTTGCTGAAAATATGGCTTCCAGCTTCATTCATGTCCCTGCAAAGGACATAATCTCATTCATTTTTATGGTTGCATAGTATTCCATGGTGTATATGTACCACAGTTTCTTTATCCAGCCTATCATTGATGGGCATTTGGATTGGTTCCATGTCTTTGCTATTGTGAAAAGTGCTGCAATAAACATATGTGTGCATGTGTCTTTACAGTAGAATGATTTCTATTCCTTTGGGTATATATTCAGAAATGGGAATGCTGGGTCAAATGGTATTTCTTGTTCTAAATCCTTGAGGAATCGCCATACTGTCATCCACAATGGTTGAACTAATTTACGTTCCCACCAACAGGGTAAAAGCGTTCCTATTTCTACACAGCCTTGCCAACATCTATTGTTTCCTGACCTTTCAGTAATTGCCATTCCGACTGGCATGGGATGATATCTGATTGAGCTTTTGATTTGCATTTCTGTGATGATCAGTGATGTTGAGCTTTTTTCATATGTTTGTTGGCAGCATAAAAGTCTTCTTTTGAAAAGTGTCTGTTCATATCCTTTGACTACTTTTTGATGGGGTTGTTTTTTTTTTGTAAATATGTTTAAGTTACTTGTAAATTCTGGATATTAGACCTTTGTCAGGTGAGTAGATTGCAAAAATTTTCTCCCATTCTGTAGGTTGCCTGTTCACTCTGATGGTAGTTTCTTTTGCTGTGCAGAAGCTCTTTAGTTTAATTAGATACCATTTGTCCATTTTGGCTTTTGTTGCAATTGCTTTTGGCGTTTTTGTCAAGAAGACTTTGCCCATGCCTATGTCCTGAATGGTATTGCCTAGGTTGATGAAATATATCTCAAAATAATAAGAACTATTTATGAGAAACCAACAGCCAATATCATATTGAATGGGAAAAAGCTGGAAGCATTCCCTTTGAAAACTGGTACATGACAAAGATGTCCTCTCTCACCACTCCTATTCAACACAGTATTGGAAGTTCTGGCCAGGGCAATCAGGCAATAGAAAGAAATAAAGCATATTCAGACAGGAAGAGAGGAAGTCAAGTCATCTCTCTTTGCTGACAACATGATTTTGTATTTAGAAAACCCCATCATCTTTGCCCCAAAATTTCTTGAATTTATAAGCAACTTCAACAAAGTCTCAGGATGCAAAATCAATGTGCAAAAGTCACAAGCATTCCTTTACACCAACAAAAGGCAAGCAGACAGCCAAATCACGAATGAACTCCCATTCACAATTGTTACAAAGAGAATAAAATACCTAGGAATACAGCTAACAAGGGATGTGAAGGACTTCTTCTAGGAGAACTGCAAACCACTGCTCAAGGAAATAAGAGAGAACACAAACAAATGGAAAAACATTCCATGCTTATGGATAGGAAGAATCAATATCATGAAAATGGCCATATTGACCAAAGTATTTATGGCCATATTGACCAAAGTAATTCATAGATTCAGTGCTATTCCCATCAAACTACCATTGACATTCTTCACCAAATTAGAACTATTTTAAATTTCATATGGAATCAAAGAATACCTCATATAGCCAAGACAATCCTAAGCAAAAAGAACAAAGCTGGAGGCATCAGGCTACCTGACTTCAAACTATACTACAGGGCTACAGTAACCAAAACAGCATGATACTTGTATCAAACCAGACATATAAACTAATGGAGCAGAGCAGAGACCTCAGGAACAACACCACACACCTACAACCATCTGATCTTTGACAAACCTGACAAAACCAAGCAATGGGGAAAGATCTCCTGTTCAGTAAATGGTGCTGGGAAAACTGGCAGCAATATGCAGAAAACAGAAAATGGACCCTTCCTTACACCTTATACAAAAATTAACTCAAGACGGACTAAAGACTTAAATGTAAAACCCAAAACCCTAAAAACCATAGAAGAAACTTCCTATTTATTTTATTAGGAACACGTTTGTGCATGTATACAGTTATACTAAGAATATATCTTCATTTCACTTTCTTTTTTCTTTATGTGACAAAAGATTTATTCACTTCATATCATCATTTAAATGTAGTTAACTTTATGTAATAGCATTTGGGTTGGAGATTGGTGCGTTTCCAGTTTTACAAAGGATGGTTGTATTATGTTAGGCATAATTATGACCTTATTATTGTCTTCATTTGAAGATTATGTGTGTTCTCAGGAGATGTGTATGGGTTCATGTTGACAAGGGGTGGACTTACGATGGTTAATATTGAGTGTCAACTTGATTAGATTGAAGAATGCAAAGTATTGTTCCTGGGTGTGTCTGTAAGGGTGTTGCCAAAGGAGGTTAACATTTGAGTCAGTGGTGTGGGAAAGGCAGAACCAAACTGAATCTGGGTGGGCACAACCGAATCAGCTGTTAGCACAGCCAGAATAAAAGCAGGCAGAAGAACATGAAAAGACTAGACTGGCTTAGTCTCCCAGCCTACATCTTTCTCCCATGCTGAATGTTTCCCATCCTCAAACATCGCGCTCCAACTTTTTCAGCCTTGGGTCTCGAACTAGCTTCCTTGGTTCTCAACTTGTAGATGGCCTCTTGTAGAACCTCACCTTATGATCGTGTGAGTCCATACTCCTTAATAAACTCCCCCTTACATATATCTCTCTATCCTATTAGTTCTGTCCTTCTAGAGAACTGTGACTAATACAAGGAATACAAAGAGGATCAGTGAGTTTGAGAATAGTGAGCAAAAGGTAGAATGGTGTAATATCAGACTGGAGAGTCAGGCCCAAAGCAACTCACTCTACAATCACACTGATATGATCCTCCTCAAAAGTAACTACCATTATGACTTATTTCACTATAAATTAGGTTTATCTGTTTCTGAACTTCATAATGATAGGATTATATAATTTGAGCACTTTTGTATCTGGACATTTTTGTGAGATTTTTCACGTACAGCACTAATTTATTTGCTTTATATGAAGATTCTGTAATATATTTATCAATTCTACTGTTTTGGCCATTTGAATTGATTTTAGTCATGAGCTATTAAAAATAGTGCTCCTATGAATATTCCTCCACATGCTTTTTGGTGCACATATGCATACATTTTTGTTGGTATGTGGCTAGGACTGGAATTGCTAGAAAAGAGAGTTTGCTTATGTCCAGCTTTAGTATTTCCATTCAAATATTTTTTAAGTCATTTTACCAATTATATTTCCAGAAAGAGTGTTTGAGATTCCAGGAATTCCACATCCTTGCCAACATTTAGCATCATTTGTCTTTTTTATGTTTTTATTTTAGCCATTCTAGTGGATATGTGGTTTCATTATTTTAATTTACATTTCCCTAACAAGTAATTAAGTGGAGCACTTCATCACATTTGGATACCCTCTTTTGTGCAAAGTCCTTTTTCATACAAGTCTTTGCCTATTTGTTTTTAACAGTGATTGGGACCATATGATAGATCAACAGGAGACAGAGAGGGTTATTATAGAGTTGGACGTGAAAGTATGTATAACAAAATGTGATGAGGAGGTAATGGATTTGATGATGTTTATGAAGGTTTTCATAACTATGGTGGCTACAATAATTATGGTTATGGAAATAATGGCTTCGATGACAGAAAGATAGAAGAGGTATGAGAGGACATGGATATGGCAGAGCTAATGATGCAAGTTCAGGTTTTCATGGTGGTCATTTCTTTTGTATATTAGAGGGTTGCCTTTTTATGCAACTGAAAATAACATTGCTAATTTCTTCTCACCACTAAATCCAATATGAATTCATATTGATATTGAAGCTAATGGCAGAACAACAGAAGTAGATATAGAGTTTGTGACATATAAAGATGCAGTAACATCATGCTAATTGAAATAAGCCAATCACAGAAGGACAAATACTGCTTGATTCCACTTATACAAGGTATCTCACCTAGTCAAACATAGAAACACAAAATAGAATGGTGGTTTCCAGGAGCTAGTGAGAGGTGAAAATGGTGACCTGCTCTTCAATAGACATAGAGTTCCAGTAATGAAAGATGAAAAAGTTCTAGAGACAACATTGTGCTTATAGATAACAACTCTGTACTGTATACTTAAATATTTGTGAAGAGAGTTGATCTCACAGTGTTTTTTCAATACAATAAAAAGTTAAATTGCCACTGGAAATATTTTTCTATATCAGTGCTCTTTCAACTGTGATCCACAAATTGTGCTAACAATAACTCTTTTTTATGGAAAAAAAAGGAAAAAAGATGCAGTAGTTGCCGTGTCTAAATGTGAAAAAAAAATGCAGACATTGATAAATTAAACTATTTTGAATTCTGCTCTGGAATGAGAGGTTCTGGAATAGGAGGCCACAGCAGAGATGGAATGAATAATCAAAGAGGTTACGAATCTGTTGTAAAAATGAAAATGGGGAACAGTTACATGGAAAATATGGTGCTTCTGATGGCTTGGGTGTTTATGGTCATGGTGGCGGAGGCAGTGGAGGTTACTATAGGCAAGGCGGCATGAGTGGAGGTAAATGGTGTGGAATGTACTGAAAGCATAACAACCAACATACAAATCTTTACAACAGCATCTAGTCTACTAGACTTTCTTACAGATTTAATTTCTTTTGTATTTTAAGAACTTTATAATGAGCTTGGTGTAGTGGCTCACGCCTGTAATCCTAGCTCTTTGGGAGGCTGAGGCTGGTAGATGACTTGAGTTTAGGAGTTTAAAACCAGCCTGGACAACATGGTAAAACCCTGTCTCTAGCAAAAATAGGAAAATTAGCCTGGTGTGGTGGCGCATGCCTGTAATTCCAGCTCCTCGGGGGGCTGAAGCAGAAGGATAGCATGAACCCATGAGGCCAAGGTGGCAGTGAGCCAAGATGGCTCCACTGCATTCCAGCCTGGGTGACAAAGTGATACTCTGACTCAGAAAAAAAAAAAAAGGACTTTATAATGGCTTAATGACTGAAGGAATGTGTTTTCAAAATATTATTTGGTAAAGCAATAGATTGCGATGTGAAAATCTGTTTTCTGTAGGTTTTATTTGTTGCATACTTTGAATTAAAAATAATTTTTATATTTAAACCATTGATGTTGAAATTTTTATATACTAGTTACTCCTAAAAATGTCTTGCTTTCCTAAGATTTGGATTGATGTATTTTACTACTAGTTCTACAAGAAGTAATGTGGTATAATTTCAGAGGATAATGATTCGCCTCTGCATAAACTGCCAAGTCTTAAGCAGACATCTGGAACTGAGCTTGACAAATAATTAGTGTAACCTTTTTCTTTAATTTCTCCTGGAAAACACAGTAAGTATAAAGCCTAAAGATGAAGAGGCTCCAGGAGTATAAATTCAGCTAATTATTTCTATATTAGTTATTCTTTTTCAAAGGTCATTTATCAAGCACAGCTCTGAAATGTTGATAATCTAAGAGGTAACTTAGATACTGAATATTCATAATTGTGTTTACTAGGGATGGGAGTGCTGGAAGTTTGAATTCGAGCCCTATATTTTGGAGTAAAATCCCTTCAGCTGTTGGCCAAAATATGAAAAAATATTTCCAAAAAAGTGATAGTTGCGAGTTATTTCAAGAAGTCTTAGAATAGAGTTAAGATTCTTAGTGACACAAGAATTCAGTATAAGTACATAGGTATTTACTATGGAGTATTAATTCTTACAAATGTCTTTGCAGTTTTCTGCTCAAAAGAACATACGGTTATTAAATAATTATATAAATAATGACTTTTTAAAAATGTAAACAATAAGTCTATGTTATAGTCAATTAAAACAAACCTGTGGTTGGATTTTGCACCTGTTATCTGCTTGGAGTTTTAGTTAAAACTATTATAAGTAACAAGAAAAATGTGCTTTTTAATTTTAATAACTCTGATCAATATTGATTTTTTCCAAATTGGCTAATGAATCAAAATGAAACTTGTCAATGTAAATTCAGTGATTAATCTTCTTACTTGTTTCTGCCAGAAATGTTAATGTGATAAATGTCAATGTGCGAGATAATATAAATCAATCAATAAATAAATAGATTAATGAGAGTTCTTTATCCTCTGGATACATGTCCTTTGTCCTATATATGTGTGTGTGTGTGTGTGTGTGTGTGTGTGTGTGTATAAATATATATAGTATATGTATATATGTGTTATATATATAAATATTATACCTTTCACATATGGAATTACTTTTTGTGTACAGTATGAATTAGGGATTTATCTACATTGTTTTATTATAACTACTCAATAGATCAAACATTACTTATTGAAAAGACCATTATTTCCTCACTATACTTCAGTGTTACTTTTGTCATAAGACAGATAAATATGTTTCTGAGTCCATTTCTCAACTTTCTATTTAATTCCATTGATCTATTTGTCTATTAATACACCAATGTCATACCGCTTTAACTATTACGGTGTTAAAACAGATTTTAATATCAGGTAATATAAGCTTTCCAGCATTGTTATTCATCTTCAAGAACACTTTGGCTACTTTCAGACACTGGTATCTCAAGACAAATTTAGGAATTTGCTTATCAATTCCCGCGAAACACCTACTGAGGTTTTTACAGAAATTTTATTGAATCTCTAAAATAATTTAGTGGTAATGGATACCTTTCAATATTGAGTCTTCTAATCTATGAGCATGATCTATTCAGTTATTTATTAAGGTCATATTTATTTTTTCTCAATAATACCTGATTGTTTTCACTGTAGAGATCTTATATATTTTTGTTACATTTATTTCTAATTATTTGAAGTAATTAAAGCTATTATAAAATACATATTTTTTAAGTTGATTTTTTGTTGGATATGGAAATGCATTGATATTTAATATTGATCTTTTATCAAGAGACATTTCTAAATTTATTTACTAAATCTAATATTATTGTTTATTTGTAAATACTTTGCAATTTTTACATAACAAGTCAGGCTGTCTACTAATAACAAAAGTTCTATTTATTTTTTTGTTATCCTTATGCTATAAATTTATATTTCTTGCTTTATTGCACTGACTAAAACTACAAATAAAAAGCTGACTAGAAGTGGTGGTAGCAGACATTCTGTTTCATTCCCAACCACACAAGGGATGCTTTCAATAATTTTCCATTGAGGAAGATGTTTTCCATAGATTTTCTAGATACATACTTTCAATCAGATTAAGAAAGTTCCCTTGTATTTCTAATTTGCTGAGAGTTTAAACCAATTGCTCTTTTCTGCATCTGTCAAAATTGCCATATGTGATTTCTCACTTTTTCCTTATTAGCGAAGTGGATTACACTGATTAATTTTAAAATGTTAAACTAGCTTTGCATTTCTATATTAAATCATAATTTATTATACTTTATTATACTTTTTGTATATCATCAGTGTTAATTTGTTAATGCTCTTTTCAAGATATCTGCATCTATGCTTGGGAGAAATATCGATCTGTAATTTTCCTTTCTAGTGATGTCCCTATACAATTTTAATATTAAACTTCTGCTAGCCTCAAAAAAAGTTGCAATGTGGGCCTTTCGTTTCTATTCCTTGGATGAGTAGGTGGAATATTGAAGTTATTTCTTCCACATATTTGCAAGTGTTCATCAACAAAGCCATATGCCTCAGATTTCCTTTGGGGACATCTTTATAATGGAATAAACTTATTTAACAAAGACAAGCAGCTCTTGCTTTGCATAATTCTTATAAGAATGAAATTCATTTTCCACAATTTACTTAAATAGCACACGTCTCCTAAAAACACGGTTTAGATTTCACTTACCATAGTGTATTAACTGAGTAACTGCATAAAGTCCAAATTTTACTGCTTTTTTTTCCATCTACAAATAACTACACAAATGGCATGCACAGCATAATAGGTGACCAACCTCATCAATTATTTCAAAGTCCGTTGTAGATTGGTCAGAGCAGATGTAATTTATCCGACATGGGTAAATTCATGAGGCATTTTACGAAAACGGATCATTGAAATAGGGAACTGACCAACATAGATGGAAGTTTATTAAATAAATGAAAAGTGATAAAGAATGCTGCAAGTGAAATTGGATGTGATTAAAATATTTGAAAATAGTAACAGTAAAGGAGATGAGACCTAGGCCTGCATGAAGCCATAGTATAAACCATATTGAAAAAGTCTGATGAAAAAAAAAAACAGGAGTAATAAGAAGAGAGAAGATTCAAATAAACAAAATAAAAAATGACAAAGGGAATATTACCACTGACCCCACAGAAATACAACCATCAGAGAATATTATAAACACTTCTATGCAAATAAACTAGAAATTCTAAAAGAAATTTGATAAATTCCTGGATACACACACCCTCCCAAAATTGATCCAGTAAGAAATGGAATCTCTCAACAGACCAATAATGAGTCTGAAATTGAGGCAATAATACATAACCTAACAAGCAAAAGATTCCTGGGTCAGATGGATTCACAGCTGAATTCTATTAGAGATACAAAGAAGATCTGGTACCACTTCTACTGAAACTATTCCAAAAAATTGAAAAAGCGGGACACCTTCCTAACTTATTATATGAGGCCAGCATTATCCTGCTACCAAAACCTGCCAGCGATGCAACACAGAAGTAAAACTTCAGGTCAATCTCTTTGAAGAATATCGATGAAAAAATTCTCAACAAAATACAGGCAATCCGTATCCAGCATTACATCAAAAAGCTTATCCACCAATATCAAGTAGGCTTTATCCCTGGGATGCAAAGTGGGTTCAACATATGCAAATCAATAAATGTAATTTATTACATAAACAGAACTAAAAACAAAAACTACATGATTATCTCAATAGGGGCAGCAAAGGCATTCAATAAAATTCAACATCCATTCATGTTAAAAACTCTCAATAAACTAGGTACTGAAAGACAATACCTCAAAATAATAAGAGCTATATATGATAAACCCACAGCTAACATCATACTAAATCGGCAAAAGCTGAAATCATTCCCCTAGAAAACTGTCATCAGACAAGTATGCCCTCTCTCACCACTCCTATTAGTCATAGTATTGGAAGTCCTGGCCAGGGCAATCAGGCAAGAGAAAGAAATAAAGTGCTTTCAAATAGGAGGAGAGGAAGTCAAACTATCCCTGTTTGCAGAAAACATGGTCCTATATCTATAAAATCCCGTTGTTTTAGCCCCAAATCTTCTTAAGCTGATAAAGAACTTCAGCAATGTTTCAGGATAAAAAATCAATGTGCAAAAATCACGAGCATACCTATACACCAACAACAGTAAAGCAAAGAGCCAAATCATGAACAAACTCTCATTTACAATTGCCACAAAAAGAATAAAATACATAGGAATACAGCTAACTAGGGAGGTGAAAGATCTCTACAAGGAGTACTACAAACCAATGTTCGAAGAAATCAGAGATAACACAAACAAATAAAAAAACATTCCATGCTTATGGATAGGAAGAATAAATATAGTTAAAATGGCCATACTCCTCAAAGCAATTTACAGATTCAATGCTGTTCCTATTAAACTATCATTAAGATTCTTCACAGAAATAGAAAAAAAATTTTAATTTATATGAAACCAGAAAAGAGCCTGAATAGCCAAGAAAATCCTGAGCAAAATGAACAAAGTTGCAGGCATCACATTACCAGACTTCAAATTATACTACAAGGCTACAGTAACCAAAACAGCATGGTACTGGTACAAAAACAGGCACATCGAACAGTGGAACAAAATAGAAAGCCCAGAAGTAAGGCCATACATCTATGACCATCTGATCTTCAATACAGCTGACAAAAACAAGCAATGGGGAAAGGATTCCTTATTTAATAAATGGTCCTAGGATAACTGGCTAGTCATATGCAGAAGATTGAGGCTGGACCCCTTCCTTACAACACATAGAAAAATGAACAACTCAAGATGGGTTAAAGACTTAAGTATAAAACCAAAAACTATAAAATAAAACCCTGGAAAGCAACCTAAAAAATACCATTCAGGACATAGGCACAGGCAAAAGATTTCATAACAAAGATGCCAAAGGCAATTGCATCTAAAGCAAAATTTGACAAATGGGATGTAATTAAACTAAAGAGTTACTGCACAGAAAAAAAAAAAAAAACTATCAACAGAGTAAACAAACAACCTACAGAATGTGAGAAAGTTTTGAAAACTGTACATCCAACAAAGGTCTAATAACCAACATCTACAAGGAACTTAAACAAATTTACAAGAAACAAAACAACAACCCCATTAAAAAGTGGACAAAAGACATTAATAGGCACTTTTCAAAATAAGATATACATGTGGCCAACAATCATATGAAGAAAGCTCAACATCACTGATCATTAGAGAAATGCAAATCAAAACCACAATGAGATACCACCTTACACGAGTCAGAATCACTATTATTAAAAGTTCAAAAAATAACAGATGATGGCGAGGTTGCAAAGAAAAAGGAATGCTGTTGGGGGAAATGCAAATTAATTCAAACATTGTGGAAGACAGTGTAGTGATTCCTCAAAGACCTAAAGACAGAAATACAATTTGACTCAACAATCTCATTGCTGGGTATATACCCAAAGAAATATCTATTATATTTCACTATAAAATCACTCTATTACAAAGACACATGCACATGTATAATTGCAGCACTATTCACAATAATAAAGACATGGAATCGACCTAAATGTCCATCAATTATAGACTGGATAAGGAAAATGTGATATATATACATCACGGAATACTAGGCAGCTATAAAAAAGAACAACGTCATATCCCTTGTAGGGACATGGATGCAGCTGGAGGCCATTATTCTTTGCTAACTAACTCAGGAACAGAAAACTATATATCACATGTTCTCACTTATAAGTTGGAGCTAAATGATGAGAATACACGTACACAGAGAGGGGTGAAACAAACAATGGGGCCTATCAGAGTGTGGAGGGTGGCAGGAGAGAGAGAATCAGGAGAAATAACTAATGGTACTGGGCTTAATACCTAGGTGATGAAATAATCTGTACAACAAACCCACGTGACACAAGTTTACCTATGTAACAAACCTGCACCAGTACTGCTGAACTTAAAAGTTTTCTAAAAAGGACAAAGTTGCATCAACCTTTTTTAGTTTAAATTGAACTAGGAACAGAAACCACTTATTGCTAAAATGGAACATTTACTTCCACTTTGGATTAAAAATTATAATAGTAAACAAATCCCAATCAGTTTGTTTACTGTTCAGGCCAAAGCATTGAAGTTAGTTGCCACATTGAAAAAAATGGCATCTACAAGGAGAATGAAGAAACGTTTACTGCCAGTGAAGGCCAATTTCAGCATTTCAGAATTCATCATGAATTGATTAATATTTAACTATCTGGTGAAGCTGCTAGAGCAGATAAGGATGCTGCTGTAAAACCTACACCCAGATTCAGGGATTACTTAATGCAAGTGGCTGTGACAAAAATTATGAAGATATTCCAGAGGAAAGATGCCAGAAAAACTTCATATTAACTAAACTTTTGGAGATATTTTATGACACTGAAAGTACAAAATATAAATTGTTGGAAGTTGAGCTCAACTCAGAAAGCAGAATGACAACAAGTAGAGGCGCGGAAAACATATTTACTCTGTATCACGTTACACTGTGAGAAGAAGATAAACACTGTTAAAAATATATTTTTAAAAAAATAGCAAATAAAAATTTATGTATTTATGATGTGAAAGTGATATTTTGATATATGTATACTTTGTGAAGTGGCTGACTCAAGCTAATAACGTTTGCAGTACCTCAAAACATTATCATGTTTGGCACCGCATGTTCTCACTGATAGATGGGAATTGAACAATGAGAACACGTGGACACAGGAAGGGGAACATCACACTCTGGGGACTGTTGTGGAGTGGGGGGAGGGGGGAGGGATAGCATTAGGAGATATACCTAATGCTAAATGGCGAGTTGATGGGTGCAGCACACCAGCATGGCACATGTATACATATATAACTAACCTGCACATTGTGCACATGTACCCTAAAACTTAAAGTATAATAATAATAAAAAAAATTATCATGTTTGGGGAGTAAGATAATTTAAAACCTACTGTCTTGGTTGGGTGCGGTGGCTCACACCTGTAATCCCAGCACTTTGGGAGGCCAAGGCGGGCTGATAACCAGAGGTCATGAGTTCGAGACCAGCCTGACAAACATGGTGAAACTCTGTCTCTACTAAAACTACAAAAATTATCCAGGCGTAGTGGCACACACCTGTAATTCCAGCTACTCGAGAAGCTGAGGTGGGAGAATCTCTTGAAACTGGGAGGCAGAGGTTGCAGTAAACCGAGATCTTATCTTTGTCCTCAAAGATAAGTGCAGGAACCACCGCACCCCATCCTGATTGACAGAGCAAGACTCTGTCTAAAAGAAAATCACAAAAAAAGTGTCTTGACAATTTGCAAGTATATAATGTGTTGTTACTAACTGTAGTCACAGTGATACACAATAGTTATCTTCAAGGTATTCCTCCTACCCAATTGAAACTTTGTATCCTTTGATCAAATCTCCCCAATCCGCTACCCACTAGTCCCTGGTAGCCACCATCCTAATCTCTGCATCTATGAGTTTGACATTTTTGGATTCCAAATATAAATGAGGTCATACAGTTTATGTCTTTCTATATCTGGCTTATTTCACTTAGCATAATATCTTCAAAGTTCATCTGTGTTGTTCCAAATGACAAGATTTTCTTCTTTTTGAAGATTAAATAGAATACCATTGAATATATATATAACTTTTTGATCCATTCATCTATTAATGAACACTTAGGTTCATACCATATCATGATTATTGTGAATAATGCTGCAATAAACATGAGAGAGTAGATATATCTTCATCCTTCTAATGTCATTTTCTTTGGACCCAGTGGTGATATTACTGGATAATATAGTAGTTATATTTTTAATTTACTGAGGAACCTCTATACTTTTTTTCTCTGTGGCTGTGCTAATTTACACTCCCACAAAGAGTTGAGATTTTTCTTTTTTCCATGTCCTCTCCAACACTTATTCTTCATACTAATCACAGCCATCCTAACTGACATGAGGTGATATTTCATTGTGGTTTTGATTTGCATTTCCCTGACAATTAGAGATGGTAAGCATTTTTTCATATACACTGTTGGCCATTTGTATATCTTATTTTGAGATACGTCTATTCAGGTCCTTTGCTCACTTTTAATCAGGTTGTTTTGTTGCTACTGAGTTGTTTGAGTTCCTCATATATTTTTAAAATTAGCCCATTATCAGATGTATAGTTTCTAAATATGTTCTTTCATTCCATAGGTTATCTTTTCACTCTGTTGACTTTTTTTTTTTTTTTTTTTTGGCTTTACGGAAGATTTTTAGTTTAACACAATCTCATTTGTTGATTTATGCTTTTGTTCCCTGTGCTTTTGGGCCATATTTTAAAAATCTTAAAAATCATTTCCCAGACCAACGTCATGGGATTTGCCCTTATGTTTAGTTTTACAGTTTCAGGTCTTACATTTAAGTCTTTATTCCATTTGAAGTTGAATTTTGTATTTGGTGTGAGAGGAGACTCTAATTTTATTCCTCTACATGTAGTTATCCAGCTTTCCAAGCACCAGTTTTCAAGAGACTCCCTTTTCCCTACCTGTATGTTCTTGGCATCTTTTCCAAGAATCAATTTACCTTAAGTATGTGAATTTGTTTCTGGGCCTTGTATTCTATCTACTCTATTGGGGTGTGTGTGTGTGTGTGTGTGTGTGTGTGTGTGTCTGTTTTTTGCCAGTTTCATTCTGTTTTGACTACTATAGCTTTGTAGTATATTTTGAAGTCATGCAGTGTGATATCTCTAACTTTACACTTTTTGGTTAATATTGCTTTGGGTATTCATTGTCTTTTACAGTTCTACATGAATTTTTGGATAGTTTGTTCCATTTCTTTGAAAATTTCCTTTGGAATTCTGACAGGAATTGCATTTAATCTTTAAATTTTGGGGGAGTAATATGGACATTTTAACAATATTAATTGGTCCAATTAATGAGCCTAGAATATTTTTTCATTGGCTTGTGTCTTCTTCAACATCTTTCTCCAATGTTTTATAGATTTTGTTAAGGAAATATTTTATTTCTTTGGTTAAAGTTATTCCTATGCACTTTTTTTGTAGATATTAGAAATGTGATTGTTGCCTAAGGTTCCAGAGATTACTGCAACTCCAGGTTTGAGAGGATACATGAAGACTTTCCTTCTGTGGCCATTCACAAGGACAACCTCACAAGGATACAGCCTGTCTGCCAAACATGGACCTGTCTGAGTCAGTTCTTGTGGACCAGATCCAACAAAAGAAATTCAAG
The DNA here is from genome assembly GCF_028885655.2 of Pongo abelii. Lineage (NCBI taxonomy): Eukaryota > Metazoa > Chordata > Mammalia > Primates > Hominidae > Pongo > Pongo abelii. The sequence goes on from NC_072008.2 coordinate 85,748,208, forward strand.
CATAAAGCCAGTGATTGAAGGAAGCTACCCCAAGGCCCAAGAATGAAATAGGTGAGGAGAATATTTCTCTACCTTCCACCAAAAAACACTACTGCCAACTGTACCAAAACACAAAAGAGCCTTATAGCAGAGTAAGAGTCTGTCTGCTGTCTTAAAACTCTTAGATACCAACTACTGGATCACAGCCCAAAATACGACACCAAAATATTTTGCCAGTATACAGGCCTGTGAAAATTAAGGCAAAAATTCCCTCCAGCATCCCACACCAGCTGACACACGTGCACCCAACCACATCACCATGGCTGCTGGTACACATGAGCAAGCACAGATAATGCTACCACTGCCCTAAAGAAGCACTTTGGCTGGTGGTCCCCATTGGAATTTTGTGGGCAGCTGAATGGACACACCTTGGCCTCTTCTCTGCGGCAGTTTCCTGAAATTGAGGGGCCAGGCTCCTGATCCAGGAGCCTGGTATCAGCCCCCCAGAATTAGAGCACACAGCCCAGGACTGACTGAGCTGAACCTTGCTCTCCAGAAATCTTCCAGAATCAAGGCTACTTGACTAAACCCACCATATACCAAAATCGAACCCCCAAGAGCATCAAGGAAGATAAGAGCAAAAAACCACATCCAAAGGACTGCAGCTTCAATGATTAAAGGAATAACAGCCCACACAGATGAGAAAGAACCAGCACAAGAACACATGCAATTCAAAAAGCCAGAGTATCTTCTTACCTCCAAATGACCACACCTGTTCCTCAACAATAGTTCTTAGCCAGGCTGAAATGAATGAAATAACAGACATAGAATTCGAAATATGGATAGAAATTAAGATCATCAAGATACAGGAGAAAGTCAAAATCCAATCCGAAATAGTTAAGAAATACAATAAAATAATACAAGAGCTAAAACAGAAACTGGCCATTTTAAGAAAGCACCAAACTAATCTGATAGAGCTGGAAAACATACTATAAGTATTTCATAACATAATCACAATGTCAACAGCAGAATAGACAAAACTGAGGAAAGAATCTGAGAGCAGCTTGAAGACTAGTTTTCTAAATTAACTCAGTAAGATGAAAATAAAGAAAAAAGAATGAAAGGAATGAACAAAATATCCATGAAAGATGAGATTATGTAAAGAGACCAAATATACAACTCATTGGCAACCCTGAAAGAGAGGGAGAGAAAACAAGCAACTTGGAAAACATATTTCAGGATATTGTCTATGAAAATTTTTCCAAACTCGCTAGAGAAGCCGACATTCAAATAAAGGAAATGAAGAGAACCCCTGCATGATAGACAAGATGACAGTCTCCAAGACACTTAGTAATAAGATTCTTCAAGGATGACATGAAAGTAAAAATATTAAAGGCAGCTAGAGAGAAGGGGCAGGTCATCAACAACAGAAACTCCATCAGACTAACAGCAGAAATTTCAGCAGAAACCCTAAGCCAGAAGAGATTGAGGGCCATATTCAGCATTCCTTAAGAAAAGAAACACCAACCAAGAATTTCATATCCAGCCAAATTTAGCATCATAAGTGAAGGAGAAATAAGATTCTTTTTCAGACAAAGAAAAGCTAAGTGAATTTGTTACCACCAGAACTGCCTTACAAGAAGTCTTTAAGGGAGTGCTGAACGTGGAAATGAAAGCCTGTTACCAGCAATCACAACAACACACTTAAGTACATAGCCCACTGATATTATAAAGCAGCTACACAATCAAGTCTGCATAATCACCAGCTAACAACCTGCTTACATGATTAAATCTGACATATATCAACATTAACCTTGAATGTAAATGGGCTAATGGCCCCAATTAAAAGGCACATAGTGGTAAGTTAGATAAAGAAGCAAAACTCAACTGTATGCTGTCTTCAAGTGACCCATCTCACATGTAATGATACCCATAGGCTGAAGGCAAAGGGATCTAGAAAAATCTACCAAGTAAATAGAAAACAAAAACAAACAGGCATTGCTATTCTAATTTCACACACGAAAAAAGGACATTTAAACAACAATTATTTTTAAAAAGGCAAAGAAAAGCATTTCCAAGTGATAAAGGGTTCAATTCATCAAGAAGACCTAACTATCCTGAATATGTATAACCCCAACACAGGAGCAAACAAATTCATAAAGCAAGTTTAATTAGAGACCAATGAAGAGACTTAGATTCCCACACAATAATAGTGGGATACTTCAACATCTCACGGACACTATGAGACGGATTATAGAGGCAGAAAACTAAAAAAAAGATATCGAGGAACTCAACTTGACACTTGACCACATGGATCTTACAAACGTCTATGAAACATTCCACCTAAATACGACAACATATACATTCTTGTCATCTGCACATGGCACAAACTCTAAAATTGACCACAGAATTGGCCATAAAGTATTTCTCAGCAAATTAAAAAAAAAAAAAGTCTTACCCACCACACTCTTGGAACACAGCAGAATAATATTAAAAACCAATATTAAAAATATTTCTCAGAACCATACAATTACACGGAAATTAAACAACCTGCCACTGAATGACTTCTGGGAAAACAATAAAATTAAGGCAGAAATTAAGAAATTCTTTGAAACCAATGAGAACAAAGATAAAACATACCAGAATCTCCTGCGCACAGCTAAAGCAGTTTAGGTGGAATGTTTATAGTGCTAAACGCTCACATAAAGAAATTATAAAGATTTCAAATTAACAATCTAACATCGCACTTGGAGGAATGAGAAAAACAAGAGCAAACCAACCCCAAACATAGCGGAAGACAAGAAATAATCAAAATCAGAGTTTAACTGAATGAAATTGATACACGAAAAAACATACAAAAGACCAATGAATCTAGGAGTGGTTCTTTGAAAGGACAAATAAGATTAATAGACATCTAGTTAGGTTAATAAAGAAAATAAAAGAGAAGAAACAAACAAATGATCAGAAATGACAAATAAGATATTGCCATTATCCTCACAGAAGTAGAAAAAAACCCTCAGAAACTATTACCATCATCTTTATTCACACAATCTAGAAAACCTAGAAGAAATGGATAAATACCTGAAAACAACTTCACACGATTGACCCAAAAAGAAATTAAATACCTGAACAGACCAACAAAGAGTCATAAAATTGAATCCATAATAAGAGGCCTACAAAACAGAAAAAATCCCTGGACCAGACAGAGTCACAGAAAAATACTACCAGTCATATAAAGAATAGCTGGTACCATTACTATGGAAACCATTCCAAAAAAAAAAATTGAGGAAGAATGGACTCCTCCCTAACTCATTCTGTGAGGCAAGCATCATTCTGATACTAACCCTGGCAGAGATACAGCAAACAAGAAAATTTCAGGTCAATATCTTTGAAGAAAATAGATGCCAAAATCCTTAACAAAATACTATCAGGCCAAATTCAGCAGCACATCCAAAAGCTAATCCACCATGATCAAGTAGGCCTTATCTCGGTGATGCAAGGTTGGTTGAACATACACATATCAATAAATGTGATTCATTCCATAAACAGAACTAAAATCAAAATATCACATGATTATCTGAATAGATGCAGGAAAAAAAATTTTAATGAAATTCAACAATGAGATACCATCTCACACCAGTTAGAATGGCGATCATTAAAAAGTCAGGAAACAACAGGTGCTGGAGAGGATGTGGAGAAATAGGAACACTTTTACACTGTTGGTGGGACTGTAAACTAGTTCAACCATTGTGGAAGTCAGTGTGGCGAGTCCTCAGGGATCTAGAACTAGAAATACCATTTGACCCAGCCATCCCATTACTGGGTATATACCCAAAGGACTATAAATCATGCTGCTATAAAGACACATGCACACATATGTTTATTGCTGCACTATTCACAATAGCAAAGACTTGGAACCAACCCAAATGTCCAACAATGATAGACTGGATTAAGAAAATATGGCACATATACACCATGGAATACTATGCAGCCATAAAAAATGATGAGTTCATGTCCTTTGTAGGGACATGGATGAAATTGGAAATCATCATTCTCAGTAAACTATCGCAAGAACAAAAAACCAAACACCGCATATTCTCACTCATAGGTGGGAATTGAACAATGAGAACACATGGACACAGGAAGGGGAACATCACACTCTGAAGACTGTTGTGGGGTGGGGGGAGAGGGGAGGGATAGCATTAGGAGATATACCTAATGCTAAATGGCGAGTTAATGGGTGCAGCACACCAGCATGGCACATGTATACATATGTAACTAACCTGCACATTGTGCACATGTACCCTAAAACTTAAAGTATAATAATAATTTTAAAAAACCTTAAAAAAAAAAAAGAAATTCAACATCACTTCATGTTAAAAACCCTCAACATATGAGGCATTGAAGGAACATTCATCAAAATAATGAGAGCCATTTATGACAAACATATAGCCAGTATTATACAGAAAGTGTCAAAGCTGGAAGCATTCCCCTTCAGAATCAGAACATGACAGAGATGACTACTTTCACCACTCCTATTCAACATAATAATGGATGTTCTAACGAGAGCAATTAAGCAAGAGAAAGAAATAAAAGGCATCCAAATAGTAAAAGAGGAAGTCAAATTATTTCTGTTTGCAGACAATGTGATTTTATGCCAAGAAAATCCCATAGGCTGTGCCCAAAAATGCCTAGATCTGACAAACAACTTCAGCAAATTTCAGGTACAAAATCAATGTACAAAAATCGGTAGCATTTCTATACATAGAAAACATTCAAGCTGAGTTCAAAATCAATAATAAAATTCCATTCACAATAGCCATACAGAAATAAAATACCTACGAGTACAACTAATGAGGGCGGTGAAAGATGTCTACAATGAAAATTATAAAACATTGATGAAACAAATCAAATATGACACGAACAAATGGGAAAACATTTCATGCTCAAGGATAGAAAGAATCAATGTTCTTACAATGACCATACTGCCCAAAACAATTCACAGATTCAACACTATTCTCACCAAACTAAAAATGACATTCTTGACAGAATTGAAAAAAAAATTAAAAATTCATATGGAACAAAAAAAGAGCCAGAATAGCTAAAGGAATCCTAAGCAAAAAGAACAAAGCTAAAGGCATTGCATTACCTGACTTCAAACTATACCAAAAGGTTATAGCAACCTAAACAACATGACACTTGTACAAAAACAGATATATAGACAAATGAAACATAATAGAAAGCCCAGAAATAAAGCCACACAGCTCCAACCATCTGATCTTCAATAAAATCAACAAAAACAATCAATGGGAAAAGGTCACTCTATTCTATAAATTGTGCCGGTATAACTGGCTAGCCATATGCAGAAGATGGTAATTTCAGCCCTTTCTTATATCATCTACAAAAGGTAACTCAAAATTGATTAAATACTTAAATGTAAAACCTAAAACTATAAAAACTCCTTCAGAAAACTTAGAAAATACCATTCTGAATGTAGGCTCTGGCAATAATTTCATGATGAAGATGCCAAAAGCAATTGCAACAAAAACAAAACTAAATTAGTGGAACCTAATTAAACTAAAGATCTTCTACCCAGCAAAAGAAACTATCCAAACAGTAAACAGAAAACTCACAAAATGGAAGAAAATATTTGCAAACTATGTATCCAACAAAGGCCTAATATCCAGAATCTATAAGGAACTTAAATTAACAAGCAGAAAACAACTCCATTAAACAGTAGGCAAAAGACATACATAGTCACCTCTCAAAAGAAGACATACATGCGACAAAGAAGAAGCATATGAAAAAAAAATACTCAGCAGTACTAATTGTTAGAGAAATGCACATCAAAACCACAATGAGATACCATCTCACACTAGTAAGAATGGCTATTACTAAAAAGTCAAAGAATAACATGCTGGTAAAGTTGCAGAGAAAAGATAATGCTTATAAACTGCTGTTGGTAATGTAAATTAATTCGGCCACTGTAAAAAGCACTTTGGCATTTCCTCAAAGAACTTAAAATAGAACTGCCATTCATCCCAGCAATCCCATTATTGGGTACATATCCAAAGGAGTATAAATTGTTCTACCATGAAGACACATGCACGGGTATGTTCATTGTATCAGTATTCACAATAACAAAGACATAGAATCCACCTAGATGCCCATCAACAGTAGGCTGAATAACGAGGAAAAGCTTTTGACTTTTAGCAGTTAGTACGATTTTTTGTAGGCTCATGACATATAATCTTTATTCTGTTAAGGTTGGTTCCTTTTATACCTAATTTATTGACTTTTATCAGAAGGACATTGAATTTTGTTACTTTTTTTGCATCTGTTGAAATAGTCATATTGTTTTGTCTTTCTTTTAATGTGGTGTATTGCATTTATAGATGTGTGCGAATGTGTGCGTGTGTGTGTGTGTGTGTGTGTGTGTGTGTGTGTTGAACCATCCTTGCATCCATGGGATAAATCCCATTTGATCATGGTAAATGATCTCTTTCTTTTTTTTTTTTTATTTTTCTTTTTTTTTTATTTTTCTTTTTTTTTTATTTTTATTTTTTGTGACGGAGTCTTGCTCTGTCACCCAGGCTGGAGTGCAATGGTGCAGTCTCAGCTCACTGCAACCTCCGCCTCCCGGGTTCAAGCTATTCATTCTCCATCCTCAGCCTCTGGAGTAGCTGGGATTACAGGCGCCCACCACCATGCCTGGCTAGTTTTTGTATTTTTAGCAGAGACGGGGTTCCACCATGTTGGCCAGGCTGGTCTCGAACTGCTGACCTCGTGATCCGCCCGCCTCAGCCTCCCAAAGTGCTGGGATTACAGGTATAAGCCACTGCATTTGGCCAGTAAATGATCTCTTAGAAATGCTGTTGAATTTGATTTCCTAGCATTTTGTGAACATTTTGGCATCTATGTTTATAAAAAACATTGGCCTGAAAATTTCTTTTCTTGTAGTCTTCTTGTTTAGATTTGATATCAGGGTAATGCTGGTCTCCTAAAATGAACTTGGAAGTATCTTCTATTTCATTTTTTGAAAGAGTTTGAGAAAAATTGGTATCATTTGGTTTTTAAATGTTTGGTAAAATTCAATAGTAGAGCTATCAAGACCTGAAATATTTGTTATTACCTATTCAATCTTCTTATTAATTATTAGTCTGCTCAGACTTTCTTTTTCTTCATGATTCATTCTTGATAGGTTGTATATGCTTAGGAATTTATCCATTTCTTCTGGGCTACCTAATGTTTTTCATATAATTGTTCATAATCATCTTTTATGATCCTTTGTATGTGTGGTATCAGTTGTAATGATTCCTCTTTCTGTTTTTATTTGACTCTTCTGTTTTTCTTAGACTAGCTATGATTATCTTAATTATATTTTGAAAAGAAACCTCAGTTTTATTTTTTTCTAATGTATTTTAGGGTCTATTTCATTTATTTCTGCTCTGATATTTATTATCTTTTTTCCTTCTACCAACTTTGGGTTTAGTTTGGTCTTCTTTTCCTAGTTTTTTGAAGTAAAAAGTTAAGTTGTTTGAGATCTTTCTGCCATTTTGATGTGGGCATTTATTGCTGCTTAGAGCTGCTTTTGCTGTATCCCTTAAGATTTTGTATCCTTTGCTTCCATTTTCCTTAGTTAAAAATATTTTTTTTTGAATTTCCCTTTTAGTTTCTCTTGTTACCGATTAGTTGATCAGGAGTGTGTTATTTAATTTGCACATGTCTGTGAATTTTCCAGTTTGACTTCTGTTATTGACTTATAGTTTCATACCATTGTAGTGGAAAATATATTTGATATAACTTCAATCTTATTGAATTTGTTGACTTGTTTTGTGGTCACCCTGGCAGCAACCTTGGTCTTAAGATACTTCTGCTGGTTTTCAGTGGGTCTATATTAATACTGCTTGAGAGTGATAAAAATGCATACTTGAAATTACCTAAATTGTGTAACAAAGCCAAGAAAGATTTATAAAGTGAAAAAGAAATATCAATTATTTTCTTTAAACTGCAATTTCTACACATTAACAGAATACCGGGAAAAAACAGAAAGATTCCTAAGTTCATGAGATGCGACAGTAAGTCAAAAAATAAAGACTGTACAGGAAAGTATAGTAGCAAAGCACTGTGTCGCTGACTTTAAGCAGTTCCTGAAGAAAACTGTGGCCATTAAAAGATCTTTTTGGAGAACTAGATAATCATTAATAGAAAAGAAAGCATACTCTTTCCTATGTAATTCCCCAAAGAAAAGTGTGATAGGCTTCACGGCAGGTAAATTTTATTTTAAATACCCTTAAAACTGCAAATTCTACATTTAATTAATTATATACAAATATATATATGTATACATATATATATATAAAATTTTGGAGCACTTATTGGAAATGACATATTTCTTCTGCCTTTGAGCCTCCACTACATTGTGGCTAGGCCCGTGAGAACACACACACAAACCCCTAATTCACAAAATAAAATTTACATGCTTTCTCATGTGGTTCAGAAATGGTTCTGATAGGATAACAGAAGATTTAAAAGTATATTAAAACCAACTGCTTTTGAAACTAAAAATGTTTCCTTGTCCCCTTTGCAGGGTGTGCAATGGGGGTGTGATGCGCTTCTTCAGTGCCCCTGTGCTCAAACCTCTAGGGGGAGCTCGCAGATGGCTAAGTTGTGGGGCTCCGACCACAAGGCAGTGTCCAGGAGTGAATGTGTTACAGTATGCTCTTTCAGTTTAGCCTTCCAGAGGTGGCTTGTGTTAGTCAGCTCAAGTAGACCAACTGCCTTATCGCAAGGACAGAGGACTTTCTGTATCCTGCGGTTTCTTGCCTTGGTGTACTGGAAGAATTGGATCACACATGGGCTTAGAGAATGAGTGTAAAGTTTTATTGAGCGGAAGTAGCTCTTCAGCCGATTGGGGAGCCAGAAGGGAGATGGAGAGGGAAGGCGGTTTTTCCCCTGGAGTTGGGCCACTCAGCGGCTGGGGCTCTCCTCCAACTGTCCTGGCCAAACTCCACATTGTTCCACCTGTTAATGGCCTGCTGGTATGCCGATATCTGTTGGTGAGCTCTTATGCCAGTGCGTTCCTCTCTGCTTGCGTGCCTGCCTGCTAAAGTATTGGGATGTTTTTAGGCACATGATGGAGGAATGGTGGGTCAGGATGGTCTTGGAAAATGCAATATTTGGGCAGGAAAACAGAAATGCCCATCTTCACCTAGGTTCGTGGGCACAAGCATGGGGGTGGAGCCCTAACCAGGAACCACACCCTTCCCTTCCCTGTACTTCCCTGCCTCGCTTCAATATCACTTGCAAAAAACATTATTAAAAATATGAACCTCAAACTTCCTGAGTAAATTGGGCTTAAAAAGTTATTGAAAGACTAAAACATAAGTGAAAAACTTTCATTTTTGTTGTTTTGCGTTGGTCTTAGATCATCAGCTCATACTCTATATTTTGGGGAAGAGCTTCCTAATGACTTTACAGGGGCTCACTGGTGTGTTAGGAACGAGTTAGAAGAATGCCAGTATATTATTCTCCTCAATGTTTGAGAAAGCCAAGTGGGGCCTAGGGCTCAACATTGGCCAGCCCTGAGCTTCTGTCTCTGTTTATTCCAGTACTCTTCTATTGAGGAGTAGGCAAGGAGATCAATTAGATTGCAGTATTGTCCAGTAAGTTATACAAATATTTTCAGTTTTGATGGGTGTCATGTGTGAAAAATATTAGAAAGCACTTTTTAAGAAATGCCTTGTAAAGTGTTTATCAAAATGTACTCTATAGAGTCCCATGACTTGCTCTTTGAGGATGGAGTTCTGTGGCCAAATAATTTTGGACATGATCACCTTTTCTTCCTGTTGAAAATTAATAATGAAAATTAGCATATTAAAAGTTAAGAAGTCTTACAGTGAGAGAACATGTTTAATTTTACTTAACTCAGTGTTTTCCAAATGCATTGGACCATGGGAAATTTTATTTCTTTCTTTCTCATTTTGTAGTGAAACTAATGTTTTGTAAAGAGATAATAATAATAATACCTACCTCATAGTGTTATTTTAAGAATTAAAATTATGCACAGAGAGTTCTTAGCATAGTCTCACATATAGTAAATACACAATATATGTTATCCATTATCTAAATACACAATATATGTTATCCATAGTTGTTATTATAATCAGCCAAGAGTTACAGCAATCAGTTTCAGTGACTATTGAACAAGACAAATATGAAATTAAGAGACGTTAACAAAGACATTAGGAGTGGTAATAAAGAGAAGAGATCTAGAAATATTGAGACCAGTGAATCATTGGGATTTGGTAGCAAATTGGTTGTAGAATGTGCAGTGGAAATAATAGATAAGAGTAATCTCAATTTTTTTTGCTTGAGTGATTAAGCAAATGATGGTGTAATTCCTATGAGAAAAGTAACATGATGTGTCAATTCAGATCCCAAGAAATAAGATTTAGAGAAGGAATATGAATTATAAGATTTATTTGAGAAAATTCCTGTGAAGGATAGAAGAAAAAGATATGAGGAGTAGGCAAGAAGATCAATTAGATTGCAGTATAGCCTGACACCAATGAAAACAGAAAAAAAGAAGAATTTGATTAAATTTCATCAGACTGCAGTGCATCTTTGAAGAAAGCTTCATCTAAAATAATAAAAAGTGCCAAAATAAACATTGCCTATTAAAAGTGTCCCACTTTAGGCAGAAATTACCCAGATTTAGTATTTCTCCTATATCCAGTCATTGGCCCAGAACAGCCCAGGGAGAGCATGACCTCAGTGTAAGTACTGAGATGGAACTAAAAGACGTAGTACTTGAAAACTGCAGGATTTTTTCTTGAAGAAAAATTATGGCTACCACACATAGGGTAGTAGAGAAAATTTGAAGGCAAAGGTGAGAAGTGATATGATGCATTCAGTTTTCACACATCAAAATTAACGTGTGAGCTGCCTTACAAACAGTAGAATATGCAGGTCTGGCACTGAGGACAAAAATCAGGCCTAGAGATGCAGATTTGAGACTCTTCAGGGAAAAGATGACAGAAAAAGCAATAGGATGGTTAAGATTTCATAAAACAAAAGTGTAGATTTATATGAGATAATGTCCTAGCTTTAAAAGTATGTTCAATAATTATTTAATACTAATCCATTTAAGAAGGGAGGCTAATTTCTGTCCCCTTGAGTGTAGGTAAGACTTAATGAGGTTCTTACTTACTAAGTACTTACTTAAGACTTAATGACTTAATTTTTTATTACTATCAGTATTGAAATAGAATTCACATACCATATAATTTACATTTTTAATGAGTACAATTTAGTGATTTTTGGTATATTCACAAGGCTGTGCAACCATCACCACTATATAATTGAAAATATTTTCATAACCCCAAAAAGGAACACATTCCTTACTAATTATTCCACAAACTTCCTTTGCTCAGCCACTGATAACTACTAATTTACTGTGTCTCTCCATATTTGGCTACAGTAGACATTTCATTAAATGGCATTATACAATACATGTGTTTTTGTGTTTGTCTTCTTTCACTTAGCATGTTTCCAAGTTTTGTCCGTGTTAGAGCATGTATTAATACTTTATTCCTTTTTATGGCTGAAAAATATCCCATTGTATGAGTATACACATTTTCTATAGCCAATCATCAGTTAATAAACTTTCAGGATTTTCCCACTGTTTTAATATTATAAATTACATCATTACAAATATTTTTGTGTATAGACATATACTTTTAATTATTTTTCATATATACCTAAGAATTTGATTGATTTGTCATAGGGTAATTTTATGTGTAATTTTTTGAGAAACTTTCAAACTGACTTCCAAAGGAGCTACACAACTTAATTCTGGTAAATGTGTAACAAAAGCCCAGTATAACTCAGCAAACACAGTGCAAAGCTGCACAGCTCAGAAGTCAAACTGGCCAGCCAGCAATGTTACAACTGAGAGAGCATGCTAGTCAACAAACAGTAGCTCAAAGACTAGTGTCACCAACAAGTAGCAGAGACAGTTCATAAGCCAAAGGAAGAGGGGTATGATTCTGGTGGACATGACCAGTGCCTGTACATCCTGCTGATAGCAGTAATTTGTTATGGACATATTACAAAAACAGAAGACTACAGTCCCACACCAAAAATTTAGCTTAGCTGTTAATATTGATGATGCCACAAACATACTAATCAGCTAAGAAAAGGCTTATGACACACATATTGGGTTTCTTGGATAGCAGTGCAAACTTTTTAAGTATGTCCAAAGTCACTTGAGAGAACACAGAAAGGAAAGTTGTTTGAGAGTTTTTATGGTATTAGAAAGTGAATCTGTGGTGAAGGTTCTCATGTGTGGATAAAGTTTGCATGCTTTCAACTTTATGCCAACACCAAAAAGGGAGCAACTAGGCATTCTTATTAGCTTTCCCAGACACAGAGTAGAAAAAGTAGATGTGAGGCTGAAAAGCTGTCCGAAGCCAAACATCAAAGTATGATGAGTTTATTACACTCAAATGTATGTATGGATTGGGTGTGTGGAATTTTAGGATTTTCTATATACAATATAATGTCAAGTGATGTCAGCAAGATGGCAGAACAGGAGGTCTCAGCCCTCATCTACCCACAGAAACAATAATAAAACAAAAATACTTGGGCCAAATTACCTTTATAAGGCCTCCAGAATCCAATTAAGAAGTTGCAACACCTCAGATAAGCACAAAATAGAGAAAAACAACTTGGAAACAGGTAATAAGAGCTGTTTGCCTCTAACCATGTGAACCTCTCCCCCAAGCTAGCACAGCTCAGTGCCAAGAAACATCCAGTAGGCCCATGATTTCTCCCTCAGGGGAAAGACTGACTGAAGCATGCATCTGACATCCTCAGCCATAAAGAGCAATGCCTGAGAGATCTATGTCTGTTGCATCTTCCTCAGAATGCTGAGGCAACCAGCTTAGTTAAAATGCCTGGGAACAGATAAGAACAAAAAAAAGATGGCGGCTCTCAGCAGCATAAAAAGCTCTGAAGGATTGAAAGTAGGTGCACAATTTTGAAGACTTCACTTTTAGGAGGGTGGGAGAAAAGTGGAGGTTGCTCTCAGTCTCCCAGAGTTCTAGTGCACCACACTAGGAAAAAGAAGCAAGCACTTCTCAGAAGTCTGCAAGGTTCTGTGGGATTGAGAAATAATACACAATCCAAACACTTCTCCTCAGAAAAAAGGGAGAAAAGTAGAACTTGCACCCGGCTTCTGGCATTCCAATGGACTCCTGTAGGGAAAAGTGGTTGGTGGCTATGAGCAACAGGCACTACTCTGCAGGATTAACAGAAGATGCATAATTCTGAGAAACTTCACATCCACAAGGGAGGGAAAGAAATGGATCTTGATCTCAATCTCCCAACACTTCAATGCAATTCCCTAGAGAAAAGGAGTGGGAAGCTATCAGGAGCCAGCATAACTCTACAGGACAGAGAGAAGGTGCACAATCCCGAGACCCCACTTAAAGATGAAGGAAGAGATGTATATCTTGCATCCCCCCATGGCATTTTAGTGTACTGCCCTAGGGAAAATGAGTGGATGTGTCTCATCACCTGGCATATCTCAGCAAGATAGAAAGAAGTGAGATAGAAGATAGAAAGAAGTGAGATAGGAGATAGAAAGAAATTATTTAGGTAGATAGTTAGGGTAAAAGAGTCCCTGGCAGGAATTTTTCTTCTAACAAGAAGCAGCTCAGAAATTACTTCCTTTCTAACCACACACAGTTTAAAGAAATCACTTCTCTTCTAACAAAGAGCAGCCTAGAAGATTGGGCTGTGAGATGTAGATAAGCAACTCCAGCACAGAGAGTTTCCTGGGTAATCACCAAACTTCATATACATATGATGGGTCCCAGTAAAAACAGTGGGCCTTAATGTGCACATTCCTTTCCCATTTTTTGGGCACACTAAGATAGGAAAGCTGGAAGCTTGCATGGGGGTCAGGGAAGTGCCTGCAGCTGCAAGGAGGTACCTGGGACAAGGAACAGAAACTCCCCCTACCCTTTTTTAGCACATGCACAGTGAAAGGAGATAAGCAGCATGGAGTAGCCCAAGCTGAGAGCCCACCTGCATGATAAGAGTGGGATGGGGGCTGCCAGAGACTCTGCTGTGTATATATGGCATGCCTGGTCCTAACCAGTTGTTTACACCCTATGTAGATAAGATATCCTCTCCCCGCTAGCTCATGTATAAAAACCCTTACTTTTTACTCCAGCACGGCAAACCATTCAGGACCCCTCTCTATGACAGAGAGCTATTTTTTTTTTCATTTCACCTATTAAACTTATGCTCTAACCTCGCCCTTTGTGTGTCCACATCCTTGATTTCCATGGCCAGGAGACAAAGAACCTCAGGTGATATCCCAGACAATGCAGCTGCTTTAGAAGGCACACAGCACAGAATGCTCTTCTTTAGAAAGGAGAGAACTTGAGTTTGCACTTAATTTCACAGGATTTTACTGCACTGTTCTAAATAAATAGGAGCAGAAGATAAATGTCAGCTGACATTGCTCCATAATTTTGAGAGAAGGTGCAAAACCCTGAAAGTGCCTGGATGGAGGGAGAGAAGTAGAGTGTGCCTCAAATGTCCAAGCTATAAAAGCACCATTCTAGGTAAAAGAGGAGGACAGCTTATCATGGCCAGCACAGCTGTGTGTAATTAGAAGAAGGTTTACAACACTGAAACTTCTCCCCAAGGAGGGAGGGAGAAGAGTAAAAGATGCATACACACACACACACACACACACACACATTTGAGAGGCTTCCTCAAATGTTTGGACACCAAGGTAAAGCTACATGGAACACAAAGAATTGAGAAAATAAAGCTCAGTGAGCTATAAGAGGGCACAGAAAGACAAATAAAATGAGGGAAATGATACTTGAACAATGAAAATATCAAGAAAAAGACAAACCATACCAAAGAACCAAGCTGAAATTCTAGAGCTCAACAATATAATAACAAAATTTAAACATTAAATAGAAAGCTTCAACAATAGACTTAATCATAAAGAAGAAAGGCTCAGCAAACTCAGACAACTCATTTGAAATTATCCAGTCAGAAAAGCCAAAATAAAAGAGGATGAAAAATAATGAAGAAAACCTATGCAATATGTTGGATACAATCAAGACAACCATTGTATCCATAATGGGATTGTCAGAAGAAGATAAAAAGAGACAGAAAGCTTATTTAAAAAAATAATGGTCAAAAATTCCAAAATCTAAAGAAGGAAATTATTCTTCAGATTCATGAGGCCTAAAGACCTCAAATAGAAACAAGCAAAATAATTCCATAGCAAGGCACATTATAATCAAATTGTTGTCAAAAGTCAAAGATAAAAAATTTGGAAGCAGCCAAAAAAAATGACTGAAGAACAAAGGGCCTCCCCAAAGACTATCAACAGATTTCTCAGCAAAAACCTCACTACCTATAAGGAAGTAGGATGATACATGCCAAAACTTGAAAGAAAAACTTGGCACCTCGAAATACTGTATCTGGCAAAATCGTCCTTTAAAAATGAAGGAAAGATAAAGCCTGACACCTAAAAATACCATATCTGGGAAAATTGTGCTTTAAAAATGAAGGAAAGATAAAGACTTTCCCAGACAACAAAAACCTGAGAAAGTTCATAACCACTAGACCTGCTTTCTAAGAAATGTTAAAGGGAAGTCTTTCAGTTGAAAGAAAAGAAATGCTAAATAACAACATGAAAGTATGTAACAGTATAGATCTCCCTGGTGAAGGTAAATTTATAAACAAAAGAGAATATTCTAATACTGTAATGATGATGCACAAATCACTTTTAAGTTTAGTATAAAGTTAAAATTCAAAAATATTAGGAATAATTGTAACTACAAGAATTGTTGACATATTCATAAAAAAAAGATGCAAATTGTGACAAAAATAACAAAGTATGGGGAGGAAAAGAAGTAAAAGTGTAAAATTTGTGTAGGAGAGTAAAGTTAATTTGTTAGCAGCTTGAAATACACTATTATTACTATAAGCTGTTTTAGGTAATTCTCATGGTAATTAGAAGAAAATAAGCTACTCAATAGAAAAGAAAATAATCAAAGAACATCACTACAAAAAAATTAATGACACAAAAAAGACATCAAGAAAGGAAAAAAGAAGCAAAAGAACTATAAAACAGACAACAAGTAATGAACACAATGGAAATAGGAAGTTTTTCCTATTAGTAATTACTTTAAACATAAATGGATTAAACTTTCTAATCCAAATACATAGAATAGCTAAATGGAAAAATAAAATAAAACCTGATTATATTCTGTCTACAGGAGACTCGCTTCACCTTTAAGGGCACACATAGATTGAAAATGAAGGTATAGAAAAGACATTCCATATATATGGCAAGCAAAAGAAAGCATATGTGCCTATACTTACATTAGACAAAAATAGGCTTTATGTAAAAAACTGTCATGAGAAAAAAACAAGGACATTATAAAATGATAAAAATATCAATTAGGAAGGCATAAATATATAGGCACCCAATATCAAAGCACAAAAATACATAAAGCAAATAACAGAAATTAAGGACAAAATAGAGAGCCATACAATAACAGCAAAATACTTCAATATCCTGCTTTTAATAATGGGTAAATCATCCTGACAGAAAATCAACAAGAAAAGAGTGCATTTGAAAAGCACTGTAGATCCAATGGGCCTATGTATATACATAGAGACAATTCCACCCAAGGGCAACAAAATTCACATTGATTTCAAATACATAGAACATGTTTCCAGGACAGACCACATCTTAGGCCACAAAACAAGTATTTGCAAATTTAAGAATATTTAAATAATACCGAGTTCCTTTCCAACCACAGTGGAAGGAGACCAGAAATCAATAACAGAAAGATAATTGGAAAATGTACAAATATGTAGAAATTAAGCAGCACACATCTAAAAAACACATAGGTCAAAGGAGAAATAAAAATGGAAATCATTAAATATTTTGAGAGGAATAAAAATTAAAACACAAAATGCCAAAAGTTATTAAATGTAGCTAAAGCACTACTGAGGGACGTTTATAGCAATAAAAATCAACATTTTAAAAGAAAAAACATCTCAAGTAAACAACCCAATATTACATATCAATGAACTACAAAAGGAAGAAAAAACTAAGTCCAAAGTGAGAAGGAATTAATAATGATTACAGCAGAAATAATGTAAAAAGAAAATAGAAATAAGTATAGAATATAGTATTTCAGATTTAAATAATAAATCTGGTGGCCTAACAATAAAAAAAGAAAAAAAATCAATGAAACCAATAATTATTTTTCCAAAAAAGTAAGCAAAACAGAAAAAGCTTTAGTGACACTGAAAAAAAGAGAAAACCCAAATAAAATCGTAAAGAGCAAACACTGCAACCCGTATCACAGAAATACAAAAGATTATAAAAGACCACTATGAATAATTATACATCAACAAATTAGATAACTTAGGAAAAATGGATAAATTTTCAGAAACATATAACTTACTGGATCATGAAGATATTGAAAATCTGAATGGACCAATAATGAGCAAACAGATTGAAACAGTAATCAAAAACCTCACAGTAAAGGAAAGCCCAGAATGAATTGTCTTCACTGTCTTCACTGTTGAATTCTACCAAATATTTCAAGAAATAGCGTCACTAGGAGGCACGCGAGGTTTCAAGATGGTGGTGGCTGAGGGGTTGACCGAGAGGCCGAGTTGAAGGCTCTTAAGAAGTGAAAGAGGCCAGAAATCCCACCCTCCCTGCTTCTCGCAGTCCTGGGAGCACAGCAGAAGTGTTTTTCTTAATATTTTTTTAAATGAACCAGTAAACCATACAAATTGTGACCATGGAACGGAGATCTACATCATCAACCAAGAGTGGAAACTTTATGAACCCCATAGACCAAGCCCAAAAGGAAGCCCGGAAGAGAGAATTGAAGAAGAGCAAAAAACAGCACATAATGGTTCCAGCTGCAGTTTTAAGGATGAAGGATCCCAAACAGATTATCTGAGACATGGAGAAATTGGATGAAATGGAGTTTAACCCAGTGTAACAGCCACAATTAAATGAGAAAGTATTAAAAGACAAGCGTAAAAAGCTGCGTGAAACCTTTGGTATTCTACGACTCTATGAAAAAGAGAATCCAGATATTTACAAAGAACTGAGAAAGCTAGAAGTAGAGTATAAACAGAAGAGGGCTCAACTTAGCCAACATTTTGATGCCATCAAGAATGCTCTGCATGTGGAAATGGAGAGTATTCCCCTGTCAGATATGCCACATGTTCCTTCCAACATTTTGATCGAAGACATTCCACTTCCTGGTGCCCAGCCACCCTCCATCCTTAAGAAAACCTCAGCCTGTGGACGTCCAACTCGGGCAGTTTCTATCCTTGCTCTTCTTGGACATGGTGTTCCATGTTTGCCCCATGGCAGAAAACCTCTTTACCCTCTCTCTGGCCCACCTCCTCCTCAAGTCGTGCAGATGTACAGCCGTAAAGTGTGTTTCACCCTAGATCTCCCCCCACGTAGGCGAGATGAAGAAGACATGTTTTATAGTCCTGCACTTGCCCAGAGAGGTCATGATGATGATGTTTCTAGCACCAGTGAAGATGATGGCTATCCTGAGGACATGGATCAAGATAAGCATGATGAAAGTACTGATGACAGTGACACCGACGGATCAGATGGAGAAAGTGAGGGGGATGAATTTGTGCACCATGATGATGGTGAGAGAGACAACAATGAAGAAAAGAAGTCAGGTCCTAGTGTACAGTTTGCAAATATGCCTGGAAAATCAAGGAAGAAAAAGAAGAACATGAAGGAACTAACTCCTCTTCAAGCTATGATGCTTCATATGGCAGGTCAAGAAATCCCTGAGGAGTGATGGGCAGTAGAAGAATTTTCAGCGGACGGTGATGAAGATGATTCTGATGACTCTGAAGCAGAAAAGCAATCAGAAAAACAGAATAAAGAGGAATCTCATGCTGATGGCACATCCACTGCTTCTTCATAGCAGCAGGCTCCCCCGCGGTCTGCTCCTCCTTCTCAGATACAAGCACCTCCCATGCCAGGACCACCACCTCTTGGACCACCACCTGCTCTACCATTACGGCCTCTGGGCCACCTACGGGCCTTCCTCCTGGTCCACCTCCAGGAGCTCCTCCATTCCTGAGACCATCCAAAATGCCAGGACTCCAAGGGCCTTTACCCCAACTTTTACCTCTAGGACCACCATGAGGCTTGACCCCCTCTCCCTTTCCCAGGTCCAACTCCAGGTATGCCTCCTGGTCTCCCTCCTTGGGGACCCCCACCAAGAGTACCTCCAGGTATTCCCTCACCTTGTCCCGGCATGATGTGCCCACCTTTGGTGCCTCTATTTTGTGCCACCATTCACAATAGCAAAGACTTGGAACCAACCCAAATGTCCAGCAATGATAGACTGGATTAAGAAAATGTGGCACATATACACCATGGAATACTATGCAGCCATAAAAAATGATGAGTTCGTCTCCTTTGTAGGGACATGGATGAAGCTGGAAACCATCATTCTCAGCAAACTATTGCAAGGGCAAGAAACCAAACACCACATGTTCTCACTCATAGGTGGGAATTGAACAATGAGAACACATGGACACAGGAAGAGGAACATCACACACCGGGGCCTGTTGTGGGGTGGGGGGACAGGGGAGGGATAGCATTTGGAGATATACCTATTGTTAAATGAAGAATTAATGGGTGCAGCACACCAACGTGGCACATGTATACATATGTGACAAACCTGCACGTTGTGCACATGTACCCTAAAATTTAAAGTATAATACAAAATTAAAAAAAAAAAGAAAAAATATTCCTTATAAATATAGATGCAAAAATTCTCAACAAAATACTGGAAAACTAAATTCTACAGGACATTAAAAAGATCATACGCCATGATGAAAGGGACTTATCCCTGAGATGCAAGGATGATTCAACATATGTAAATCAATTGATGTGATATATCACATTAACATAATGAAGAACAAAAATCATATGATCACCTCAATAGATATGAAAAAAGCATTTAACAAAGTTGAATGTTATTTCATAATAAAAATACCCAACAAAACAGGTGTACAAGGAATGTACCTCAATATAATAAAAGGTGTATGTGAAAAGATAACTGTTAACATCACATCACATTTGACCTCTGTTATTGAAAATCGAATGAGGATGCCCACTCTCGCTACTTCTCTCCAACATAGCACTGAAAGCACTAGCCAGAGTAATTAGATAAGAAAAAATAAATAAAAGAAATGCAAATAACAAAGGAAGAAGTAAAATTATGTCTGTTTGTAGATGACATGATCCTAATTTGTAGAAACCCCAAAAACTCCAAAAGTATTATTAGAACTAATAAAAGAATTCAATAAAATTTCAGGATACAAAGTCAACATAAAATAAGCTACATTTATATACACTAACAATGAACCATCCTAAAAGAAAATTAAGAAAACAATTCCATTTACAATAGCATAAAAATGTAAAAATAATACTTATGAGTAAAGTCAACCAAGTTGCTAAAAGACTTATACACTGAAAACTACTGAACTTCAATGAAAGGAATTAAGGGGCACAAATAAATAGAAGGACATTTAATGTTAATGAATTAGAAGAATTAATATTGCTAAACTGCACATACTACCAAAAGTGATGTACAGATTCAATGCTATCCCTATCAAAATTCCAGTGGGTTTTATACAGTCCTAGAAACACCCTAAAATTCATGTGAAACCACAGAAGATTCAGAATATACAAAGTGATATTTAAAAAAAAAATAAAGATGGAAGCATCAGACTTTCTGATTTTAAAATATATTATAAAGTTACAATAATTAAAATAGTATGTTATTAACATAAAGACCAACATAGCTACCAATGGAAAAGGATAGAGAGCACAGAAATAGATCCCCACAGATGCAGTCAGCTGATCTGCAACAAGAGTGCCAAAAACATACAATGGGGAATGATGGTTTCCTTAAAAAAAATGGTGCTGGGATAACTGGATATCCACATGCAGAAGAGTGAAATTAGATTATTTTCTTTTATAATTTTATTTTAGGGTCAGAGATCCATGTGCAGGTTTGCTTTATAAGTAAACTGCACATCATGGTGATTTTCTGTACAGGTTATGTTGTCACCCAGGTAGTAAGCATACTAAACAACAGGTATTATGTTGATGCTCTCCCTCCTCCCAACCTTCACCCTCAAGTAGGCCCCAGTGTCTGTTGTTCCCCTCTTTGTGTCCACATGTTCTCATTGTTTAGCATTCACTTATAAGTGAGAACATGCATTATTTGGTTTTCTGTTCCTGTGTTACTTTGCACAGGATAATCACCGTCAACATCATCTATGTTACTGAAAAAAAAAAAACCACAGACACACATGATTTTGGTTTTTTATATGGATGTGTAATATTCCATGGTATATATGTACCACATTTCCTTTATCTTGTCTACCATTGCTGGGCATTTAGGTGGATTCTATGTCTTTGCTATTGTGAATAGTGCTGCAATGAAAATACACATGCATGTGTCTTTATGATACAATGATTTATATTATTTTGATATATACACAATAATTAGATTGCTGAGTGGAATGGTCATTCTATTTCAAATTCTTTGAGAAATCACCACATTGCTTTTAAAAATGGCTGAGCTAATTTATATTCCTGCCAACAGTGTATACGCATACCCTTTTCTCCACAACGTCACCAGCATCTGTTATTCTTTGACATTTTAATAATAAGCATTCTGACTGGTGTGAGCTGGAATCTCATTGTAGTTTGGATTTGCATTTCTCTAATGATTAGCAATGTTGAGTTTTTTTCATATGCTTCTTGGTTGCATGTATGTCTTTTAAGAAGTGTCTGTGGATGTACTTTGCCCATTTTTTAATGAAGTTTTTTTTACTTGTAAATTTGTTTAAGTTTCTTATAGATGCTAGATATTAGACCTTCGTCAGATGCATAGTTTGCAAAGATTTTCTCCCATCATTCCAGTTGTTTACTCTGTTAATAGTTTCTTTTGCTGTGCAGAAACTCTTTAGTTTAATTAGATCCCATTTGTCTATTTTTTGTTTCTGTTGCAATTGCTTTTGGTGTCTTTGTAATGAAATCTTTGTCAGGTCCTATGTCCAGAATGGTATTGCACAAGTTGTCTTCTAGGTTGTTCATAGTTTTAGGTTTTAAATTTAAGTCTTTAATCCATCTCGAGTTGACATTTTTATTTGATGTAAGAAAGGGTCCAGTTTCAATCTTCTGCATATGGCTAGCCAGTTATCCCAGCATCATTTATTGAATAGGGAGTCTTTTCACCCATTGCTTGTTTTTTGGCAGCTTTGTAGAAGATCACATAGTTGTAGGCATGTAACCTTGTTTCCAGGATCTCTATTCTGTTCCATTGTTCTGTGTGTCTGTTTTTGTACCAGTACCATTCTGGAGGGTTTTTTTTTGTTATTGTTGTCGGTTTGGTGTTTTTTTTTTTCTTTGTTTGTTTTTACTACAGCCTTGTAATATGATTAAAATTCAGGTAATGTGAGGCGTTCGGCTTTGTTCTTTTTGCTTAGAATTGCCTTGGCTATTCAAGATCTTTTTTTGTTTGTTTAGTATGAATTTTAAAACAGTTTTTTTTTAAGTTCTGTGTCATTGGTAGTTTGATAGAAATAGCACTGAATCTATAAATTGCTTTGGGCACTATGGCCATTTTAATGACATTGATTCTTTCTATCAATGAGCATGGAATGTTTTTCTTTTTGTTTGTTTCATCTCTGGTTTCCGTGAGCAGTGTTTTGCAATTCTCGTTGTACAGATCTTTCACCTCCCTGGTTAGCTGTATTTGTAGGTATTTTACTTCTTTTGTGGCAATTGTAAATGGGAGTTTGTTTCTGATTTGGCTCTTGGCTTGACTGTTGTTTTTGTACAGGAATGTTACTAATTTTTGTACATTGACTTCTGTATTCTGAAACTTTGCTGACATTGGTTACTATATCAGGGAGCTTGAGGGCTAAGACTTCAAGGTTTTCTAGATATAGAATCATGACTTCTACAAACAGGGTAGTTTGACTTCCTCTTTTCATATTGGGATGCCTTTTATTTCTTCGTCATACCTGATTTTTTTGGTCAGGAATTTCAGTACTATATTAAATAGGAATCGTTATAGAGGGCATATTTATAATGATCCAGCATTCAAGAGGAATGATTCCCGGTTTTGCCCATTCAGTATGATATTGGCTGTGGGTTTGTCATAGATGGCTCTTATTATTTTAAGGAATGTGCCTTCAATGCCTAGTTTGTTGAGAGTTTATAACATAAAGGGATGTTGAATTTTGTCAAAAGATTTATCTGAATCTATTGAGATAATAATATAATTTTCATTTTTAAGTCTGTTTATGTGAGAAATCACATTTCTTGATTTGCATATGTTGAACCAAACTTGCATATGTTCAACCAAACTTGCAGCCCAAGGATAAAACCTACTTGATCATGGTGAGTTTCCTTTTTGATGTGCTGAGGTATACAGTTTGTTAGTATTTTGTTAAGGATTTTTTTCTTTTTCTTTTATTGTAATTATTATTATTATTATTATTATTATTATTATACTTTAGGTTTTATGGTACATGTGCCCAATGTGCAGTAAGTTACATATGTATACATGTGCCATGCTGGTGCACTGCACCCACCAACTCGTCATCTAGCATTAGGTATATCTCCCAAGGCTATCCCTCCCCCCTCCCCCCACCCCACAACAGTCCCCAGAGTGTGATGTTCCCCTTCCTGTGTCCATGTGTTCTCATTGTTCAATTCCCACCTATGAGTGAGAATATGTGGTGTTTGGTTTTTTCTTCTTGTGATAGTTTACTGAGAATAATGACTTCCAATTTCATCCATGTCCCTACAAAGGACATGAACTCATCCTTTTTTATGGCTGCATAGTAATCCATGGTGTATATGTGCCACATTTTCTTAATCCAGTCTATCATTGTTGGACATTTGGGTTGGTTCCAAGTCTTTGCTATTGTGAATAATGCCGCAATAAACATACGTGTGCATGAGTCTTTATAGCAGCATGATTTATAGTCCTTTGGGTATATACCCAGTAATGGGATGGCTGGGTCGAATGGAACTTCTAGTTCTAGATCCCTGAGGAATCGCCACACTGACTTCCACAAGGGTTGAACTAGTTTACAGTCCCACCAACAGTGTAAAAGTGTTCCTATTTCTCCACATCCTCTCCAGCACCTGTTGTTTCCTGACTTTTTAATGATCGCCATTCTAACTGGTGTGAGATGGTATCTCATTGTGGTTTTGATTTGCATTTCTCTGATGGCCAGTGATGGTGAGCATTTTTTCATGTGTCTTTTGGCTGCATAAATGTCTTCTTTTGAGAAGTGTCTGTTCATGTCCTTCGCCCACTTTTTGATGGGGTTGTTTGTTTTTTTCTTGTAAATTTGTTGGAGTTCATTGTAGATTCTGGATATTAGCCCTTTGTCAGATGAGTAGGTTGTGAAAATTTTCTCCCATTTTGTAGGTTGCCTGTTCACTCTGATGGTAGTTTCCTTTGCTGTGCAGAAGCTCTTTAGTTTAATTAGATCCCATTTGTCAATTTTGGCTTTTGTTGCCATTGCTTTTGGTGTTTTAGACATGAAGTCCTTGCCCATGCCTATGTCCTGAATGGTATTGCCTAGGTTTTCTTCTAGGGTTTTTATGGTTTTAGGTCTAACATTTAAGTCTTTAATCCATCTTGAATTGATTTTTGTATAAGGTGTAAGGAAGGGATCCAGTTTCAGCTTTCTACATATGGCTAGCCAGTTTTCCCAGCACCATTTATTAAATAGGGAATCCTTTCCCCATTTCTTGTTTTTCTCAGGTTTGTCAAAGATCAGATGGTTGTAGATATGTGGCATTATTTCTGACGGCTCTGTTCTGTTCCATTGATCTATATCTCTGTTTTGGTACCAGTACCATGCTGTTTTGGTTACTGTAGCCTTGTAGTATAGTTTGAAGTCAGGTAGCGTGATGCCTCCAGCTTTGTTCTTTTGGCTTAGGATTGACTTGGTGATGCGGGCTCTTTTTTGGTTCCATATGAACTTTAAAGTAGTTTTTTCCAATTCTGTGAAGAAAGTCATTGGTAGCTTGATGGGGATGGCATTGAATCTGTAAATGACCTTGGGAAGGATGGCCATTTTCATGATATTGATTCTTCCTACCCATGAGCATGGAATGTTCTTCCATTTGTTTGTATCCTCTTTTATTTCCTTGAGCAGTGGTTTGTAGTTCTCCTTGAAGAGGTCTTTCACATCCCTTGTAAGTTGGATTCCTAGGTATTTTATTCTCTTTGAAGCAATTGTGAATGGGAGTTCACTCATGATTTGGCTCTCTGTTTGTCTGTTATTGATGTATAAGAATGCTTGTGATTTTTGTACATTGATTTTGTATCCTGAGACTTTGCTGAAGTTGCTTATCAGCTTAAGGAGATTTTGGGCTGAGACAATGGGGTTTTCTAGATATACTATCATGTCATCTGCAAACAGGGACAATTTGACTTCCTCTTTTCCTAATTGAATACCCTTGATTTCCTTCTCCTGCCTAATTGCCCTGGCCAGAACTTCCAACACTATGTTGAATAGAAGTGGCGAGAGAGGGCATCCCTGTCTTGTGCCAGTTTTCAAAGGGAATGCTTTCAGTTTTTGCCCATTCAGTATGATATTGGCTGTGGGTATGTCATAAATAGCTCTTATTATTTTGAGATACGTCCCATCAATTCCTAATTTATTGAGAGTTTTTAGCATGAAGGGTTGTTGAATTTTGTCAAAGGCCTTTTCTGCATCTATTGAGATAATCATGTGGTTTTTCTCTTTGGTTCTGTTTATATGCTGGATTACATTTATTGATTTGCGTATATTGAACCAGCCTTGCATCCCAGGGATGAAGCCCACTTGATCATGGTGGATAAGCTTTTTGATGTGCTGCTGGATTCTGTTTGCCAGTATTTTATTGAGGATTTTTGCATCAATGTTCATCAAGGATATTGGTCTAAAATTCTCTTTTTTTGTTGTGTCTCTGCCAGGCTTTGGTATCAGGATGATGCTGGCCTCATAAAATGAGTTAGGGAGGATTCCCTCTTTTTCTATTGATTGGAATAGTTTCAGAAGGAATGGTACCAGCTCCTCCTTGTACCTCTGGTAGAATTCGGCTGTGAACCCATCTGGTCCTGGACTTTTTTTGGTTGGTAAGCTATTGATTATTGCCATAATTTCAGCTCCTGTTATTGGTCTATTCAGAGATTGAACTTCTTCTTGGTTTAGTCTTGGGAGGGTGTATGTGTTGAGGAATTTATCCATTTCTTCTAGATTTTCTAGTTTATTTGCATAGAGGTGTTTGTAATATTCTCTGATGGTAGTTTGTATTTCTGTGGGATCAGTGGTGATATCCCCTTTATCATTTTTTATTGCATCTATTTGATTCTTCTCTCTTTTTTTCTTTATTAATCTTGCTAGCGGTCTATCAATTTTGTTGATCCTTTCAAAAAACCAGCTCCTGGATTCATTTATTTTTTGAAGGGTTTTTTGTGTCTCTATTTCCTTCAGTTCTGCTCTGATTTTAGTTATTTCTTGCCTTCTGCTAGCTTTTGAATGTGTTTGCTCTTGCTTTTCTAGTTCTTTTAATTGTGATGTTAGGGTGTCAATTTTGGATCTTTCCTGCTTTCTCTTGTGGGCATTTAGTGCTATAAATTTCCCTCTACACACTGCTTTGAATGCATCCCAGAGATTCTGGTATGTTGTGTCTTGGTTCTCATTGGTTTCAAAGAACATCTTTATTTCTGCCTTCATTTCGTTATGTACCCAGTAGTCATTCAGGAGCAGGTTGTTCAGTTTCCACGTAGTTGAGCGGTTTTGAGTGAGATTCTTAATCCTGAGTTCTAGCTTGATTGCACTGTGATCTGAGAGACAGTTTGTTACAATTTCTGTTCTTTTACATTTATTGAGGAGAGCTTTACTTCCAAGGATATGGTCAATTTTGGAATAGGTGTGGTGTGGTGCTGAAAAAAATGTATATTCTGTTGATTTGGGGTGGAGAGTTCTGTAGATGTCTATTAGGTCTGCTTGGTGCAGAGCTGAGTTCAATTCCTG
The DNA here is from genome assembly GCF_028885655.2 of Pongo abelii. Lineage (NCBI taxonomy): Eukaryota > Metazoa > Chordata > Mammalia > Primates > Hominidae > Pongo > Pongo abelii. The sequence goes on from NC_072008.2 coordinate 85,775,373, forward strand.
GGTATCCTTGTTGACTTTCTGTCTCGATCTGTCTAATGTTGACAGTGGGTGTTAAAATCTCCCATTATTAATGTGTGGGAGTCTAAGTCTCTTTGTAGGTCACTCAGGACTTGCTTTATGAATCTGGGTGCTCCTCTATTGGGTGCATATATATTTAGGATAGTTAGCTCTTCTTGTTGAATTAATCCCTTTACCATTATGTAATGGCCTTCTTTGTCTCTTTTGATCTTTGTTGGTTTAAAGTCTGTTTTATCAGAGACTAGGATTGCAACCCCTGCCTTTTTTTGTTTTCCATTTGCTTGGTAGATCTTCCTCCATCCTTTTATTTTGAGCCTATGTGTGTCTCTGCACGTGAGATGGGTTTCCTGAATACAGCACACTGATGGGTCTTGAGTCTTTATCCAATTTGCCAGTCTGTGTCTTTTAATTGGACCATTTAGTCCATTTACATTTAAAGTTAATATTGTTATGTGTGAATTTGATCCTGTCATTATGATGTTAGCTCTATGTTTTGCTCGTTAGTTGATGCAGTCTCTTCCTAGTCTCAATGGTCTTTACATTTCGGTATGATTTTGCAGTGGCTGGTACCGGTTGTGCCTTTCCATGTTTAGCGCTTCCTTCAAGAGCTCTTTTAGGGCAGGCCTGGTGGTGACAAAATCTCTCAGCATTTGCTTGTCTGTAAAGGATTTTATTTCTCCTTCACTTATGAAGCTTAGTTTGGCAGGATATGAAATTCTGGGTTGAAAATTCTTTTCTTTAAGAATGTTCAATATTGGCCCCCACTCTCTTCTGGCTTGTAGGGTTTCTGCCGAGAGATCCGCTGTTAGTCTGATGGGCTTCCCTTTGATGGTAACCCGTCCTTTCTCTCTGGCTGCCCTTAACATTTTTTCCTTCATTTCAACTTTGGTGAATCTGACAATTATGTGTCTTGGAGTTGCTCTTCTCGAAGAGTATCTTTGTGGTGTTCTCTGTATTTCCTGAATCTGAATGTTGGCCTGCCTTGCTAGATTGGGGAAGTTCTCCTGGATAATATCCTGCAGAGTGTTTTCCAACTTGTTTCCATTCTCCCCATCACTTTCAGGTACACCAATCAGACGTAGATTTGGTCTTTTCACATAGTCCCACATTTCTTGGAGGCTTTGCTCGTTTCTTTTTATTCTTTTTTCTCTAAACTTCCCTTCTCGCTTCATTTCATTCATTTCATCTTCCAGGGCTGATACCCTTTCTTCCATTTGATCGCATCAGCTCCTGAGGCTTCTGCATTCTTCACGTAGTTCTCGAGCCTTGGTTTTCAGCTCCATCAGCTCCTTTAAGCACTTCTCTGTATTGGTTATTCTAGTTATACAGTCTTCTAAATTTTTTTCAAAGTTTTCAACTTCTTTGCCTTTGGATTGAATATCCTCCCGTAGCTCGGAGTAATTTGATCGTCTGAAGCCTTCTTCTCTCAGCTCGTCAAAGTCATTCTCCGTCCAGCTTTGTTCCGTTGCTGGTGAGGAACTGCATTCCTTTGGAGGAGGAGAGGTACTCTGGTTTTTAGAGTTTCCAGTTTTTCTGCTCTGTTTTTTCCCCATCTTTGTGGTTTTATCTACTTTTGGTCTTTGATGATGGTGATGTACAGATGGGTTTTTGGTGTGGATGTCCTTTCTGTTAGTTTTCCTTCTAACAGACAGAACCCTCAGCTGCAGGTCTGTTGGAGTACCTGGCCGGCCATGTGAGGTGTCAGTCTGCCCCTGCTGGGGGGTGCCTCCCAGTTAGGCTGCTCGGGGGTCAGGGGTCAGGGACCCACTTGAGGAGGCAGTCAGCCCGTTCTCAGATCTCCAGCTGCGTGCTGGGAGAACCACTGCTCTCCTCACAGCTGTCAGACAGGGACATTTAAGTCTGCAGAGGTTACTGCTGTCTTTTTGTTTGTCTGTGCCCTGCCCCCAGAGGTGGAGCCTACAGAGGCCGGCAGGCCTCCTTGAGCTGTGGTGGGCTCCACCCAGTTCAAGCTTCCAGGCTGCTTTGTTTACCTAAGCAAGCCTGGGCAATGGCGGGCGCCCCTCCCCCAGCCTCGCTGCCGACTTGCTGCTTGATCTCAGACTGCTGTGCTAGCAATCAGCGAGACTCCGTGGGCGTAGGACCCTCTGAGCCAGGTGCGGGCTATACTCTCCTGGGGCACCGTTTCCTAAGCCCGTCGGAAAAGCACAGTATTCGGGTGGGAGTGGCCCGATTTTCCAGGTGCCGTCTGTCACCTCTGGAAGGGGAACTCCCTGACCCCTTGCGCTTCCCGAGTGAGGCAATGCCTCACCCCTGCTTCGGCTGGCGCACGGTGCGCTCACCCACTGACCTGCGCCCACTGTCTGGCACTCCCTAGTGAGATGAACACGGTACCTTAGATGGAAATGCAGAAATCACCCGTCTTCTGCGTCGCTAGCGCTGGGAGCTGTAGACCGGAGCTGTTCCTATTCGGCCATCTTGGCTCCTCCCCCTTGTTAAGGATTTTTGCATCTACGTACTTTAAGGATATTGGCCGGAGTTTTGTTGTTGTTGTGTCTCTGCCAGGTTCTGGTATCAGGATGATGCTGGTCTCATAGAGTGTTTTGGGTAGGAGACCCTCCTCCTCAATTTTTTGGAATAGTTTCAATGGGAGTGGTATCAACTCTTTTTTATGTATCTGGTAGAATTAGGCTGTGAATTCATCTGGTCCTGGGCTTTTTTTTTTTTTTCAATTGGTAGATATTTCATTACTGATTTAATTTTGGAATTCATGATTGATCTGTTCAGTGATTCAATTTCTTTCTTGCTCAGTCTTAGGAGGATGTATGTGTCCAGGAATTTATACATTTCTTCTAGATTTTCTAGCTTTTGTGCATAAAGGTGTTTCTAGTAGTCTCTGAGTAGTTTTTTGTGTTTTTTTTTTTTGTTTTTTTTATGTGGGGTAGGTGGTAATGTCCCCTTTGTCATTTCTAATTGTGTTTATTTGGATTTTCTTTTTTTCTTATTAGTCTGGCTAGTGATCTATGTATTTTATTAATTTTTTAAAAGACCATCTCCTGGATTTGTTGATTTTATGAGTGGCTTTTCATGTCTCAATTTCCTTCAGCTCAGGTCTGATTTTGGTTATTTCTTTATTTCTTCTTGCTTTGAAGTTGGTTTGCTCTTGCTTCTCTAGTTCCTGTAGTTGTGATGTTATGTTGATAATTTGAAATGTTTCTAACTTTCTGGTGTGGGAATTTGGTGCTATAAACTTCCCTCTTTATGTGGCCTTTGCTATGTCCCAGAGATTCTGATATGTTGTATATTTGATCTCACTAGTTTCAAAGAACTTCTTGATTTCTGCCTTAATTTCATTATTTACCCAAAAGTCCTTCAGGAGCAGGTTGTTTAATTTCCATGTAAATACATGGTTTTCAGCAATTTTCTTACTGTTGAATTCTATTTTTGTTGCACTGTGGTCTGAGAGTGTGGTTATTATGGTGTAAGCTTTTTTTTCTTAATTTTCTGAGTGTTGTTTGAGGTCACATTGAGTGGTTGATTTTAGAGTATGTACCATGTGGTTATGACAAAAAATGTATTTTCTGTTGTTTGGGGGTGGAGTGTTCTGTAAATGTCTGTTAATTTCATTTGGTCAAGTGTTGAGTATAGGCCCTGAATATTTTTGTTAATTTTTTGCCTCCATGATCTTTCTCATACTGTCAGTGGGGGTGTTGAAGTCTCTCACTATTATTGTGTTGGAATCTAAGTCTCTTTACAGGTCTCCAAGAACTTGCCTTATGAAGCTCGTTGCTCCTGTGTTGGGTGCTTACATATTTAGAATAGTTAGGTCTTCTTGGTGAATTGAACCCTTTACCATTATGTAATGCTCTTCTTTGTCTTGTTTGGTCTTTGTTTGTTTAAAGTCTGTTTTGTCTGAAATTAAGAAAGCAACGTCTGCTTCCTTCTGTTTTCCATTTGCATGATAGATTATTCTCCTTTTTTAAATTTGAGCCTATGTATGTCATTGCATGTGAGATGGTTCTCTTTAAGACAGAATACATTTGGGTCTAACTTCTTTAGCTTGACATTATGTGCCTTTTAACTGGGGTGCTTAATCTGTTTACATTCAAGGTTAGTATTGACGTGTGGATTTTATCATGACATCATGTTTTTTTATTTATTTTGGAAAATGTTAAAATTTATTAATATAGTTAACATCACATAGTTAATTAAACTAGTTATGTATTGTACATAATGACAACATCTTCACTAGACTGAGTGCTCAAGGATTTGAGATGATTCGCTATTCATAATCCCCCGAAGATTGAGATCCACTGTATTTACACAAAGCAAAGCCATGTCAGCAAGGGACTGTCAACCTGATTCTGAGAACACAAACATTCAAAATTTATTTTCTAGTGTTCCTTTTTGGAAACCAACAACACATCTTTAATACCTACATACACACACAAATCTCTACGTTTTTTTAAAAACGTGTAACTTCATAGATAGTACCTAATCTTCAAGCTTAAAATTTAAGTTAAAATTAATCTCTATTTTGTGGGCACCTTTTAGTGAACTAAAATCTACTTGAAAGCTTTTAGCTTTTGTGTAGCAGGAGACACCCACATTTTGGGTCAATTAGTGCAGATGAGAGCAGCAGAAGAGCTACACCAGACAGCAAAGCGAGACTAGAGCAAACGAGAAGGACCAGCCCCTCGCCCCTGTGGGCTCCCAGGAGGAGCTGGGCCATTTTCACCTAATTACACCCAACTTTGCTTAAAAGTCGTATAATCAGACACTATTCTCAGCACAAGTTTGATAAATATATAAAAACCGAGTGCAATTTCATCGTGAGTTTCTTTCCATTCTGATCCTTGTATCCAATTCAATAGTTACATCTCTTTTTATTATATAGTATCCAGGTTTAATGTCTGTGCTTGTGTGTATTTTAGGGCAGAGGTGGGCTTTCAGATTCAGAATCAACTGCACTCTTGAGAAGTAGGGATGGAAGTTTTTAAGCCACTCTCATCCCTCCCAATAGTTTGAAATAAATATTGTGTATTAAAAAAAAAAAACACACAAAAACAGGTCAGCAGACCAATGCCAGCTCAGCCTAGGGAAGCACATGGACAACAATTCTTGTAAAACATTTAAAATACAAACCCAAGATGAAACTTGCTGGGAGGGCACAAATACACCAAAAATGTTGTCCCTGAGGTTTTATTTGGTTGTTTAATCTGTTTTGGTTTGTTGTTGAGGATTAGATACAATTTAAAAAAAGAAACTTTGGTGACTTCCTTTGTCTTGTCAGGAAGCTTTAAAATACTACTGACTACTACTGACCCTAAGAATAAAGATTTCTAAGCCATGAGTCCATTTGAAACAATTCCTTTGGTTTCCTTTGCTTAACATCCCATGGAATATTGCCCCAAGAAAATCTCTAGATGGAGGAGCCAATTGCTGTGGTCTCTTCAGTCTATTGGCTCCGCCTCCATCTCTGTCCCTGCCTTCCACACACTTCCAAGACCACAGGGGAATGAGGAGCCAGAAGCAACCACTTTGCCATTCACTCACCCTGAAGAGGCTTCTTTTCTCTTCCCACAGGCGAATGAGGTATTTCTATGACTAGTCAGTATCTTCCTCTTCTGCCCTTTAATTACACTGAGGCCAATTCTGACAAGACTTGCATATCTGTGTACGTAACAAATTAACATATAAATACATTCCGTACAACTGACCATTACATGTCAAGATGAAGAAGCAGATCTACTTCAAGAATTAAATACAATTTCAAATATAAATTAAAACGAAAATACAGTGTTTCCACTTTTGCAGGAAAAATTTGTAAAACAAACTAAAAACTCCCCCTTCCCCAAAGGTCTATTGCTCGTGGATAACATGTGCACCCCACTGAGGTACAACAGCTGGCCCGACTGCAGGATGCATCAACTCCTGGCTTTGGTTTCATTGCCCAGACTTGGGATTCCTTGATTCCAGGAATAGCAAATGCTGGAATCCACAGGGCAAATGCTTGTAGATGAGGTTAAAGAGGGGCTGCTGCATGGATATCCATGGATTTCCCCCCATTGTCGCCCTTCACCCCTCCCCACGTCTGCCTGTAGGACAAGCAGGCTCACATCCTCAGTGGAGACCTCGCAGATCTCTGACAGGAGAATCAGTAACAACGTCAGTGCTGGGGGATGCACCCCACCTAGAAATGTCACGTTCAGGCTCCAAGGTGAAGCAACCATATCTTCATTAGTGTCCCCATCCTGTAGAATTATACAGGGACATGGAATTTGGCAAGGGGGATTACTAAGGGTGACAATTTTCATGTTTTAAGAGAACCAATGGGAATGGTCGTGACACATGTGAACAAATCCTTATTTGGAACTGTATTTATCTTAATAGGGCCAAGCTCGGCCACCAAGCTCTACGATGAGATGCAGAGACAAAACCCAGTCCAGTGGGGTCCTCTCTGCCAAGGAAAAGCCAAGGGGTCTGTCTCTGACACAAAGGGATGACACCTTATAATTTAAAACAGGGAAGAGGGAGAGAAAGAGGAAGTCCCTTCCGATTTCAGGGATTCTGTCGCTGTCCAGCCTCACGGATGTGGCAGGACACAGCAGTGATGAGAAGCGCCCCCTTCCCACTGTCATCCTCTGACTGCAGGAAAGACACATCACATTTCGGAGCCAGGTCCTTCACTGTCTCATGCATGACTTTGGCAAAGTGAGGATGTAGCTTGTAGAGGGTCCCATCCACACCCGCTGTCACTTTGAGAGCGTCCAGCCCACGGTTTTCTCGTATCTTGTCCATCACAGCGGCCATGCCTGCGCCACAGAGCTGGGCTGCCCCCCGGGCCACCAAGGTGCACACCTCCTTAACAATGATGCTGTCGTCACAGGTGCTCTAAAGCCCTAAGTGTTGCAGAATGGCACGGACTTGCAGCAGGGCCAGGCAGTCACTCTCAATCTGAGACAAGAACTTGGTTTCAAAGATGCCCCTTGTCTTGAGTAGCTCTGAGATGTGGCCTCGGAAAAGCAGCCCACGCTTGGTGAAATCGATGAGAATGTTACCGACAGTCTCACCCAGGTACATTCCATTAATCATTTTCTCGAACTTCTGCTTGCCGGGGTTGAGTGAAAGCTCATCCACAGCCACATCAAATTCTGTGCGGAAGTCATCTAGGCATCCATTGTCCCCAAAGGCCCCCCATTCCATGTTCACACACATCCGCCCCTCTTCTCTTTCCACCAGTTCCACATTGTGCATCTCTTCCATGTAGCAGGCATTGCTGCCCATGCCAACGATGAGGCCAGCTTCACAGTGAGGGTCTTCAAAGCCACAGGTCATCATAGTTCTGACTGTGTCGTTCACCACAGCAATCACATCCAGGTCAAACTCCTCTCGCCGGTGGATCACTTCCTTCAGCAGGGTCACCACGTCCTCGCCCTCGCAGCCAGATTCCTTGAAGCCTTTTGTCCACTAGAGGAGAATGCTCTCGTCCAGGCTGTTCTGCTGGCAGGGGAAGGAGAAGGTAAAACCCAGAGGCAGGGACACGCCCTTCATGCCCATGTACTCGAGGAAGTCCATGATGCACTGGACAATGTGGTCAAAGAGCTCGTCCCCAGTGCCATGCATGACCTCCTACGGGATGGCGTAGATCTTGTTGTGCATCTCCACTCCACCCCACTTCCCATTCCGAACACAGACCAGCAGGACCCGGAAATTTGTTCCTCCAAGGTCCAAGGCCAAGAAGTCCCTTTTCTCTGTGCCGTCAGGGGTGGCACACACGTAGGTGGGCAGCATCTTGACAGGGGCACTGGCGTGAGTCTCCTTGCTCAGACCTCGCTCCATTTCTACCTTCATCCTCCTCTTGACCTCCAACAGCTGGTCATGGCTCAGCTGCAGAGGCTCTAGTGTCTTCTGGCGGGCACGGTGTTGATCGGCCAGCCGGTAAGCCACTGCTGTCACCATGGCTGCACCTTTGCCACTGCCATCCTCGGAGCGGAGGAAGCAGACATAGCAGTCGGGCACCAGCCGCCACACGGTCTTATGTAGACGCTTGGCAAAATGGGGGTGTTTCTTGTAGACGGAGCCGTCGACCCCAATAGTAGAGCGAAGCTGCTCCTCGCCTGTGTTCTCCTTGATGCGCTGCGGCACGGCAGCCAGGGTGGCTGTGCACAGGCTGGCAGAGTGTGTGGACACGATCTGGCAGATCCGGTGAGTGGCCACGCAGTCCTCCTGAGTTGGGTCCATGCCCAACCGCATCAGGACCTCACGGGCCTTCCGGATGCCATCCTTCTCCCCTTCAGTGTCTGAGATTTCTTTGGTCTCAAAGCGACCGGTGTTGAGAAGCTCTGGGCTGAGCTTCCCCCTAAAGAGCAGCTCCTCCTTGGCCATCTTCACCAGGAGAAACCTCACCAGCTCCCCCATGTACATCCCACTGATCATCTTCTCAAACAGTTGCTTCCCCAGGTTCAGTAAGCCCATGTCAATCTCCTGGTCAAACTCAGTGCAAATGTCATTGAGCTAGCCATCGTCCCCGAAGGCCCCCCACTCCATATTGATACACATCTGCCCCTCATCGCCTTCCACCATGTCGATGTGGCGCATCTCTTCCATGTAGCAGGCGTTGCTGCCCGTGCCCACAATGAGACCAATTTCACAGTTGTGGTCATCATAACCACAGGTCATCATGGTCCCAACTGTGTCATTCACCACAGCCACAATGTCGATATCAAAGTCCCCTCTCCTCTGGATGGCCTTCCGGATCAGAGCCACAACGTCTCTGCCTTCCACTCCACTGGACTTGAATCCCTTGGTCCATGAGACCAGGAAACTCTCGTCTAGTTTAGTCTGGCGGCAGGGGAACGAGAAGGTAAAACCCAATGGGAGCTTCTTGTCTTTGATTTGTAGCTTATCCATGAAGTTAGCCAGGCATTCGTCAACGTGGTCAAACAGCTGGGTGTCACTGCCTCGCATGATGTCCTCGGGGATGGCATAGATCTGGTTCTCCATCTCCACCTTCTGGAGCCCATTGTCCGTTACTTTCACCCAAAGCACACGGAAGTTGGTCCCTCCAAGGTCCAGAGCCAGGAACTCTCCGTGTTCTGTCCCATCTGAAGTGGACCTCACAAAGGTGGGCAGCATCTTCACTGCTGCAGTGGGGTGAGTGGTGGATCCAAGCCCTTTCTCTATCTCCTTGCGGAACCGCTTAGAGATCTCCAAGAGGGTCTCATCAGAGAGGCGCATGTGGTAGAGATACTGGTCAACCTTCTGCACTTGGTCATGGTTGAGCTCCGTGAAGAAGTAGGCAAGCCAACTCTACAACAGCCATTTAAGGAGGATTAAACATATTTGTTCTGTTATATATATACATTAACTGTGTTATATATGTGTATATATATACTATTTGTTATAAAATTAAAACACACAATTTATAATAATCCTTATTAACTTATAAATTGACATACCAGCAAATAAATAAATTGTAAAAAAAAAAAAAAAAAAAAAGAAGTAGGCAAGCAAATGCTAGGCAATCATCCTGCCGCGGCCCGACGGCGCAGAGTTGGGAAACCGAGGCGGGGGCGCGAGCCGGGAGGCGGGTGGCGCGATCCGACTGCTTTGTGCTGGGGCTCGGCTGCCGGGCCGGGAGCTGGGAGTCCGGACGGCGCACAAAGAAGGCTAACGGCGAGGGTGCGCCCGGCTGGCGGAGGGCGCGGGTCTCCAGAGACGTGATTTTGGCGTCACAACTGCTAGAAAGCGCCTCAGTTCTCTCCCGGCGACGTGTTCGGTTGTCCCACGTCAAGGCGCTAACTTCGGCCACAGGATCACTGAGGCTCAACTTGAGAAGAATCTCAGCCCGGCTCCACTCGGGCAGTGGGACCTCTCCGGTTCACAGGCGCGTGGCTCCGGCCCGCGAATTTTCTTAGCTGGATGACACGATGTTGCCAGCGGCAGCCCGGGACTCCTGCCGACATCGTGTTTTTAGCTGGTTATTATGCAAACTTGTTTGTGTGGTTGCTTTATACTGTCACCGGCCTGTATACTTGTGTGTTTTTGTGGTCCTGGTAACATTCTTTTCTTTCCATATTTAGCACTCCTTTCAGGACCTCTCGTAAGGCAGGTCTGGTGTTAACTTATTCCCTCAGCACTTGTTTATCTGAAAAAGATCTTATTTGTTCTTTACATATGAAGGTTAGTTTGGCCGGATATGAAATTCTTGATTGGAAATTCTTTTCCTTAAGAATGCTGATTATTGGCCCCCAATTTCTTCTGGCTTATAGAGTTTCTGCTGAAAGTTCTGCTGTTAGCCTTTGGGGTTCCCTTTGTGGGTGACCTGCCCCTTTTCTCTATCTGCCTTTAACATTTTTTTCTTTCATTTTGTCCCTGGAGAGTCTAATAATTTTGTGTCTTTGAGATGGTCTTCTTATGTAGTATCTTGCAAGGGTTTTCTGCCTTTCCTTAATTTGAATGTTGACCCTTTAGTGAGGTTGGAAAAGTTTTCTTGGACAATATTCTGAGATATGTTTTCCAGGATGCTTACTTTCTCTGCATCTCTTCCAGGGACACAAGTGGGTTATAGATTTGATTTCTTTACATAATCTCATATTTCTCAGAGGTTTTGTTCATCTTTTTTATTCTTTTGTTTTTAGTCTTACTGAATTATTTTAGATAGCTAGTCTTTGAGCCCTGATATTCTTTCCTCAGCTTGGTCTATCCTACTGTAAATACTTGTGATTACATTATGAAATTCTTGTAGTGTGTTTTTCAATTCTATCAGATTTATTTGGTTCTTTTTAATAATGACCTCTTTGTCTACCAGCTTACTTTTTATTTTATTGTAACTCTTAGATTCCTTGGATTGGGTGTTCACTCCTGAGTTTTGATGATCTTCATTTACTATCTATATTCTGAATTCTAGTTCTGTCATTTTAGCCATTTCAGCCAGGTAAGAAGTCTTTCTTGGGAAATGGTGCAGTCATTTGGAGGAAAGTAGTCACTCTGACTTTTTTAATTGTCAGAGTTATTGTGCTGGTTCTTTCTCATCTGTGTGGGCTGTTGTTCTTTTAACTGTGGTGTAATTTGAGTACAGGCAGTAGACTTCTTTTTAGGATGTATTCAGAGAGCTGAAGCTTTGTGCAGGGTCTTTATTTGTAGGTGAATTCTTGTCCTTGGTTTCATAGAGTATATTCGCAAAGTATTTTGGTGTAGAAGCTTTGGTCTTCAATCTAGTAGACTGTGCTTAAGCAAAATGGCCAGTATGCAGCCTCTTGCTCAATCACATGGCTTATCTGTGTTTTTTCACAATTGCAATCATGGTCCTTCTTAGTGCTCTGAAAATTTTATTCCTTTCCCACTTGAGTACTGGCTGCAGATCTTGGCTTGGCACTCCCAGGCTGCACACTGCAGCTCTGGGGTGAGCTCAGGCTTTATGTTCCCTCCCCACCTTGGGGGCAGCAAGGGAAGGGACCATAGCAGTGGGTGTTACAGAGGTTCACTTGTCTCATGGAGCTTTACCCCACAGAGATGCGGAGCTGCTATCAATTAATGTGATTGGAGTGGCTGTACTGTGGTCTCAAGCCAGGGGGAGGGGGTGCTGCTTGGTAACAACTGGGGGTGAGTGGATCACAAGGGAAGAAGATTGGCTTCTTCTCCCTCTGCAGCTTTCTGGAGGTGTGGTTAAAGCCCTCAGAGTATTTTCTCCTTTCCCAATCCAAGGGGAGCAAGGGCAGTATCATTGCAATGGCAGTGGGAGAGGAGCTTTCGGATGGCTCTGGGAGTTTCACCGAAGAGAAATGTGGAGATGCTGTTACTGGGTATGTTCATCCAGGGGACAGGGTGACTGCACTGCTGTGCTGAGCTTGGAGCTCTGCTTTTTGAGGAGCAGAGGTCAATAACTCACAGGCAGAAGAGACTGAGCTCCTCTCTCTATGTGATTGTGGCATGCTGGGAGCATGTGTGAAGTCCTTAGGCTCTTTGTTTCTTTCCTTACACTGAGGACAGCAGGGACAGAACCACTGCTGTGACAGTGGCAGAGGGGATGTTGGTTGCCTCTGGAAGATCTTCCCCAGGGAAACTCAGTGCCACTACCTGTAGGTGTGCTCAGCTGTGGGTGGGGCAGCTAAATTGAGGTCCTGAGCTAGGGCCCTGCCTGGTGAAAAGTGAAGTTGGGGGCGCACAAGGGAAAGGGACTGGATACCTCTCCATATCATGACTTCAGTGTGCTGGACATGCGAACACAGTGACTAGACCCTTTGTTCCTTTCCCTGCCTGAGGGCAGTTAGGGCAGTATCACTGCAGCTGCAATGGCAGAGGGATTGTGAGTTGTCTCTCAAATTTCCTCCTGAGAGAAATGCAGAGCTGCCTCCAACTGCAGTGTTCATGTGGGGGCAGGGTAGTTGTGCTGAAGTCTCAGGTCAGGAAACCATGCCCAGTACAGAGAAGTGAAATCAGGAACCCTGGAAAACAGCCTGGTCACTTTTTCCATGGGGCAGCTGTGTTGTGCTGTGGATTCACAACAGTTCCTAGTCAACATCATTAGTCATTATGTAAATACAAATTATAACCACAATACAATAGCACTTTACACCCACTAAGATATTTATAAGCCAAAAGAAAGAGGATCAAATGGGTTGACAAAAATGTGGAAAAAAATAGAACCTTCATATTCTGCTGTTGAGAATGTAAAATGATGCATCCACATTGGAATACAGTCTGGCAGTTCTTCAAAAGGTTAAACTTAGAGCTACCATATGTCCAGGGTATTCCACTTCTAGAAGGAATGAAGACATATGTCCACATAAAACCTTGTACACAAATGTTTATAACAGAGTCATTCATAATAGCCAAAAAATAGAAATTACCCAAATGCCCATCAATTGGTAAATGGATAAACAAATGAACTGCAGACATATAAGGCAGTATTATGCAGTAATGCAAAGGAGTAAAGTATTAATACATGCTACAACACATATGAACCTTAAAAACATGTGAAATGAAAGAAATTACAAAACACTACATATTGTATAATTTGACTTATGTGAAATTTCAAAGAGATATATCTAGATATAGAAAGTAAACTGGTCATTGCCTAGGGGTAGAGAGTTTGAGGGGAAATAGAGACTAAAGTCTAATGAGTACAAAGTTTCTTTTTAGGTGATAAAGTAGTTATAAAATTAAATTGTGGTAATAGTTACACAACTCTGTGGATGTATTTTTTTTTCTTTCTTTCTTTTTTTTTTTTTTTTTTTTTTTGAGACAGGTCTACCCTCAGAAACGAATTCCAAGTTATCTGGCTTAAGCAAGGGGCAGGGAAGGAGGGTCAGTATTCGTCTGCCCATTATACCTCTAGTAAAGAAATCAGAGTCCTATTCGCAAGTACATGTTAGAGAAGTAATGAGATGTAGGAGGGCCAAGTTTAATGTAACAAGGAAGGAAAAAATCTTCCCCTTCCGTCTCTGCAACTAGAGAAGCTACTGACAAATGACTGACATGATGATGTAGGCCTTAATGTTTTTCTTCACATCACAAAGCTTCCGACTTCCTAAATTTTTGTGACATAGTGTGCTCAGGATATCATATGTCCTGATGTGAAGCAGAGAATTCATGAAGATGGTACTGGAGCAATCGACCTGCCTGGTTCCTGTACTGACACCTTGTGGTAAAAATCATAATAACAGTCAAAGCAAACGACAACAGGTTTTCTAATTTTCTCTTTATGAGGCAATAATAATCAGGACTAACCCCTTAGCTTTTACTAATTAAGCCTTTCTGGTGATCTCATTGCTCTCATAGAAGGGAATAAAACATTTTTCTATAGTCATGATGAGGGCTCAGGGTATTTTATTATTTCAAATATTAAACGAATGTGACCTCCTTTTGTAGCCCTAGCTGATGAAACAATGTGTGAGAAATACATACTCATTTTAAAATAGCCTGTAAAGCTTGTCAAAATGGATCTCTGTTGGCAAAGAAACAAGGTATCAATTTTCATCATATGGCCAAAAAATTTTATGTCAGATTTCTTTCTTCTCTTTTTCAATTATGGTATTTATATGAGCAACTACATATAGTATGATCAAGGAAAGACGTAGTGTGATAGGATGAGGAATGATGCTGAATGTCAGAGACTTGGCTTTGAGTAACTGCCCTGAGTTGTACATTATGTGCATGCATGTCATAGAAAATATTTGGCTCTAGAAACATAAAAATGATTCCCTTTGGAGCAAATCCTTGCTATCATTAAATAAAGCACAACTTCTTTATTTTTTATTTTTTAATTTTTATGGGAACATATTAGGTACATATATATATTTATGAAGTATATGGCATATTTTGATACAGACACACAATGTGTAACAATTACATTAGGGTAAATGAGGTATCCATCACCTCAGGCATTTATTCTTTGTGTCACAAATAATCCAATTATAGTCTTTTAGTTATTTTTAAATGCACAATTAAATGATTATTGACTATGGTCACTCTGTTGTGCTATAAAATACTGGATTTTATTCATTCTTTTAAACTATATCTATGTACCCATTAACCATGCCTACCTTATCCATTCTTCTTGGTTTTCCAATTTAATGGCATATAGTTGCTCATAGTAGTCTCTAATGAGTTTATTAATTTCTGTGATATTGGTTGAAATGTCTCCTTTTTCTTCTCTGACATTATTTACCTGAATATTATCTTTTTTTTATTTAGTCATACTAAAGGATTGTCCATTTTATCTTTTCTAAAAACTTTTTGTTTCATTGATTTTTGTATTGTTTTCTCTGTTTCAATTTTATTTATTTCTGCTCTTTATTATTTATTTCTTTATTATTTATTTTTTTTTCTTCTACTAACTTTGGGTTTGGTTTGCTCTTGCTTTTCTAGTTCTTTAAGATGCATCATTAGTTTGTTTATTTGAAGTTTTTATTCTTTTTTAATGTGGGCACTTACAGCTATAAAATTCCCTCTAAGTATTGCTTTTGCTGTATCCCATAGGTTCTGGTATGCTGTGTTCCATTATCACTTGTTTCAAGAAATTTTTCAATTTCCTTCTCAATCTCTTCATTGAACCACTGTCATTCAGGACCATATTGTTTAATTTTCATATGTTCATATAGATTTCAAAATTAATCTTGTTATTGATTTCTAGTTTAATTCTATTTTGGTCAGAAAAGATACTTGATATTATTTCAATTTTTTGAATGTTTTCATAAATGTTTTGTGGCCTAATGTGCAGTCTACCCTTGAGAATGATCCATGTGCTAGGGAGAAGAATGTGTATTCTCTTGCCATTACATGAAATGTTCTGTAAACATCTATTAGGCTCAGTTGGTGTGTAGTGCTGATTAGCTCCAATATTTCTTTGTTGATTTTCTTCCTGGGTAATCTGTCCAGTGCTTAATGTCAGTGTTGATGTCTCCAGTTATTATTGTATTGCAGTCTATCCCTTTCTTTAGCTCTAATGACACTTCCTTTATATGTCTGGATGTTCCAGTGTTGGGTGCATATATATTTACAATTGTTATATCCTCTTGCTGAATTGACCCATTTTTCATTACAAAATGACTTTCTTTGTCTCCTTTTAGAGATTTAGTCTTGAAGTCTATTTTGTCTGATATAAGCATAGCTACACCTGCTGTTTTTTGATTTCCATTTGCATGGCATACACTTTTCCATCTCTTGTTTTCAGCATATGTGTGTCTTTATAGGTAGTGTGTTTCTTGTAGAAAACAGACAATTGGGACTTGTTTTTTATCCATTCATCCATGCTAAGTCTTATGATTGGAAAATTTTGTCTATTTACATTAAAGGTTACTTTTAAGTAATGACTTATTCACATCATTTTGTTATTTGTTTTCTAATGCCATGGTGCTTTGCTACACCTATTAACGCATCATCTAGGTTTCAAGCTCCACATGCATTAGGCATTTGTCCTAATGCTCTCCCTCCCCTTTCCCCCCACATGCTGACAGGCCCCAGTGTCTGATGTTTCCCTCCCTGTGTCCATGTGTTCTCATTGTTCAACTCCCACTTATGAGTGAGAACATGTGATGTTTGGTTTTCTGTTCCTGTGTTAACTTGCTGAGGATGATGGTTTCCAGGTTCATACATGTTCCTGCAAAGGACATGAAATTCTTTTTTATGGCTTCATAGTATTACATGGTGTATATGTGCCACATTTTCTTCATCCAGTCTATCATCGATGGGCATTTGGGTTGGTTCCAAGTCTTTGCTGTTGTAAATATCACTGCACTAAACATATATGTGCATGTGTCTTTATAGTAGGGGATATGATTGTATCCCCTACTATATAATACTTTGGATATATGCCCAGTAATGGGATTGCTGGGTCAAATGGTATTTTTGGTTCTAGATCCTTGAGGAATCACCACACTGTCTTCCACAATGCTTGAACTAATTTACACTCCCATCAACAGTGAAAAGCATTCCTATTTCTCCATATCCTCTCCAGCATCTATTGTTTCCTGACTTTTTAATGATTGCTACTCTAACTGACATGAGATGGCATCTCATTGTGGTTTTGATTTGCATTTGTCTAATGACCAGTGATGATGAGCTTTTTTTCATGTTTGTTGGCTGCATATAGGTACTCTTTTGAGAAGTGTCTGTTCATATCCTTCACCCACTTTTTGATGGGGTTGTTTGTTTTTTCTTGTACATTTGTTAAAGTTCCTTGTAGATTCTAGATGTTAGAATATTTTCAGATGGATAGATTGCAAACATTTTCTCCCATTCTGTAGGTTACCTATTCACTCTGATGACAGTTTCTTTTGCTGAGCAGAAACTCTTTAGTTTAATTAGATCCCATTTGTCAATTTAGGCCTTTGTTGAAATTGCTTTTTGGTGTGTTAGTCATGAAGTTTCTGCCCATACATATGTCCTGAATGATATTGCCTAGGTTTTCTTCTAGGGTTTTTATGGTTTTAGGTTTTACATTTATGTCTTTAATCCATCTTGAGATAATTTTTGTATAAGGTGTAAGGATAAGGAAGGGGTACAGTTTCTGTTTTCTACATATGGCTAGCCAGTTTTTCCAGCACTAGTTATTAAATAGGGAAACCATTTCTCATTGCTTGTTTTTGTCATGTTTTTCGAAGATCAGATCGTTGTAGATGTGAGGTGTTATTTCTGAGGCCTCTGTTCTGTTCCACTGTTCTACATACCCATTTTGGTACCAGTACCATGTTGTTTTGATTACTGTAGCCTTGTGGTATACCTTGAAGTTGGGTATTGTGATGCCTCCAGCTTTTTCCTTTTTGCTTAGAATTGTCTTGGCTATACAGGCTATTTTTTGGTTCCATATGAAACTTAAAGTAGTGTTTTCTAGTTTTGTGAGGAAAGTCAATGGTAGCTTTATGGGAATAGCATTGAATCTATACATTGCTTTCATCAGTATGACCATTTTCACGATATTGATTCTTCCTATCCATGAGCATAGAATGTTTTTCTATTTGTTTGTGTCCTCTCTGATTTCCTTGAGCAGTGGTTTGTAGTTCTTCTTGAAGAGGTCCTTCAAGTCTCTTGTAAGTTGTATTCCTAGGTATTTTATTTTCTTTGTAGCAATTGTGAATGGGAGTTCACTCATGATTTGGCTCTCTGTTTGTCTATTATTGGTGTATAGGAATGCTGTGATTTTTGCACGTTGATTTTGTATCCTGAGTTGTTGCTGAAGTTGCTTATCAGCTTAAGGAGTTTTTGGGCTGACATGATGGGGTTTTCTAAATATACAATCATGTCATCTGAAAAGAGAGACAATTTGGCTTTCTCTCTTCCTATTTGAATACCCTTTATTTCTTGCTCTTGCTTGATTGCTCTAGCCAGAACTTCCAATGCTACGTTGAATAGAAGTGGAGAGAGAAAGCATCCTTGTCTTGTGCCAGTTTTCAATGGGAATGCTTCTAGCTTTTGCCCATTCGGTATGATTTTGGCTATGGGTTTGTCATAAATAACTCTTATTATTTTGAAATATGCTCCATTAATACCTAGTTTATTGAGAGTTTTTAGCATGAAGGGGTATTGAATTTTATTGAAGGCCTTTTCGTCATCTATTGAGATAATCATGTGTTTTTTGTCATTGGTTCTGTTCATGTGATGGATTACATTTATTGATTTGTGTATGTTGAACCAGCCTTGCATCCAAGGAATGAAGCCCACTTGATCATGATGGATAAGCTTTTTGATGTGCTGCTGGATTCAGTTTGCCGGTATTTTATTGAGAATTTTTGAATTGATGTTCATCAGGGATATTGCCTTGAAATTTTCTTTTTTTGTTCTGTCTCTGCCAGGTTTTGGTATCCGGATGATGCTGGCCTCATAAAATGAGTTGGGGAGGAGTCCCACTTTTTTGTTTGGAATAGTTTCAGAAGGAATGGTGCCAGCTCCTCTTTGTACCACTGGTGGAATTCAGCTGTGAATCCGTCTGGTCCTGGGCTTTGTTTTTTTGGTTGGTAGGCTATTAATTACTGCCTCAATTACAGAACTAGTTATTGATCTATTCAGGGATTTGACTTCCTCCTGGTTTAGTCTTGGAAGGGTGTGTGTGTGTCCAGGAATTTATCCATTTCTTTTTGATTTTCTAGTTTATTTGCTTAGAGGTGTTAATAGTACTCTCCGATGGTAGTTTGTATTTCTGTGTGATCAGTGGTGATATCCCCTTTATCATTTTTTATTGTGTCTATTTGATTCTTCTCCCTTTTCTTCATTATTAGTCTGGCTAGCAGTCTATCTATTTTGTTGATCTTTTTTTAAAAACCAGCTCCTGGATTCATTGATTTCTTGATGGGTTTTTCGGGTCTATCTCCATCAGTTCTGCTCTGATTTTAGTTATTTCTTCTCTTCTGCTACCTTTTGAATTTGTTTGCTCTTGCTTCTCTAGTTCTTTTAATTGTGATGTTAGAGTGTTGATTTTAGATCTTTCTCGCTTTCTGATGTGGGCATTTAGTGCTATAAATTTCCCTCTAAACACTGCTTTAGCTGTGTCCCAGAGATTCTGGTATGTTGTGTCTTTGTTCTCATTGGTTTCAAAGAACTTATTTATTTCTGCCTTTATTTCGTTATTTACCCAGTAGTCATTCAGGAGCAGGTTGTTCAGTTTCCATGTAGTTTTGCGATTTTAAGTGAGTTTGTTAATCCTGAGTTCGAATTTGATTGCACTGCAGTCTGAGAGACTGTTTGTTAGGATTTCCATTTTTTGAATTTCCTAAGGAGTGTTTCACTTCCAATTATGTGGTCTATTTTAGAGTAAGTGATATGTGGTGCTGAGAAGAATGTATATTCTGTTGATTTAGGGTGGAGAGTTCTGTAGATGTCCATTAGGTCCTCTTGGTCCAGAGCTGAGTTCAAGTCCTGAATATCCTGGTTAATTTTCTGTCTTGTTGATCTGTCTAATATTGACAGTGTGGTGTTAAAGTCTCCCATTATTATTGTGTGGGTGTTTAAGTCCCTTTGTAGGCCTCTACAAACTTGTTTTATGAATCTGGGTGCTCCTGTATTAGATGCATATATATTTAGGATAGTTAGCTCTTCTAGTTGCATTGATCCCTTTACCATGTAATGTTCTTCTTTGTCTTTTTTGATCTTTGTTGGCTTAAAGTCTGTGTTATCAGAGACTAGGATTGGAACCCCTGCTTTGTTTTGTTTCCGTTTGCTTGGTAAATATTCCTTCATCCTTTTAATTTGAGCCTGTATGTGTCTTTGCACGTGAGATCAGTCTCCTGAATACAGCACATCAATGGGTCTTTTTATCCAATTTTCCAGTCTATGTCTTTTAATTGGGGCATTTAGCCCATTTACATTCAAAGTTAATATTGTTATGTGTGAATTTGATCCTGTCCTCATGATGCTAGCTAGTTATTTTGCACATTAGTTGATGCAGTTTCTTCATAGTGTCGTTGGTCTTTATATTTTGGTGTGTTTTTCCAGCGGCTGGTACCAGTTTTTCCTTTTCATATTTAGTGCTTTCTGAAGGAACTCTTGTAAGGCAGGCCTGGGGGTGACACGATCCCTCAGCATTTGCTTATTTGGAAAACATTTTATTTCTCCTTCACTTATGAAGCTTAGTTTGGCTGGATATGGAATTCTGGGTTAAACATTCTGTATGAATGTTGAATATTGGCCCCTACTCTCTTCTGACTTGTAGGGTTTCTGCAGAGAGATCTGCTGTTAGTCTGATGGGCTTCCCTTTGTAGGTAACCTGACTTTTATCTCTGACTGCCCTTAACATTTTCTTCTTCATTTCAACTTTGGAGAATCTGACAACTATGTGTCTTCGTGTTGCTCTTCTCGAGGAGTATCTTAGTGGTGTTCTCTTTATTTCCTGAATTTGAATGTTGGCCATATTGCTAGATTGGGGAAGTTCTCCTGGATAATATCCTGCAGTGTGTTTTCCAACTTGGTTCCATTCTCCTCATCACTTTCAGGCACACCAATGAAACGTAGGTTTGGTCTTTTCACATAGTCCCATATTTCCTGGAGGCTTTGTTTGTTCCTTTTCATTCTTTTTTCTCTAATATTCTCTTCATGATTTTTTTCATTAAGTTGATTTTCAACTTCTAATATCCTTTCTTCTGCTTGATTGATTCAGCTATTGATACTTGAGCATGCTTCAAAGTTCTCATGCTGTGTTTCTCAGCTCCATCCGTTCATTTATGTTCTTCTCTAAACTAGTTATTGTATTTAGCAGTTCCTATAACCTTTTATCAAGGTTCTTAGCTTCCTTGCATTGGGTTAGAACATGCTCCTTTAGCTCAGAGGAGTTTGTTATTGCCCACTTTCTGAAGCCTACTTCTGTCAATTCATCAAACTCATTCTCTGTTCAGTCTTGTGCCATTGCTGGAGAAGAGATGCGATCATTTGGAGGAGAAGCAGCATTCTGGTTTTTGGAATTTTCAGCCATTTTCTGCTGGTTTTTCCTTATCTTCATGGATTTATCTACCTTTGATCTTGATGTTGATTACTTTTGGATGCGTTTTTTGTGTGGGCATCCTTTTTGTTGATGTTAATGTTATTGCTTTCTGTTTGTTGGTTTTCCTTCTAACAGTCAGGCTGTCTTCTGCAAGTCTGCTGGAGTTTGCTGGAGGTCCACTCCATGTCATATTTGCCTGGGTATCACCAGTGGAGGCTGCAGAACAGCAAAGATTGCTGCCTGCATCTTCCTCTGGAAGCTTCATCCCAGAGGGGCACCTGCATGATGCCAGCCAGAGTTCTCCTGTATGAGATGTCTGTCGACCTTTGCTGGGAAGTGTTTCCCAGTCAGGAGGCATGGGTGTCAGGGACCCACTTGAGGAGGAAGTCTGTCCCTTAGCAGAGCTTGAGTACTATGCTGGAAGATCCGCTGCCCTCTTCAGAGCTGGCAGGCAGGAATGTTTAAGTGTGCTGAAGCTGCACCCGCAGCCGCCCCTTCCCCCAGGTGCTCTGTCCCAGGGAGACAAGAGTTTTATATATAAGCCCCTGACTGGAGCTGCTGCCTTTCTTTCAGAGATGCCCTGAACATTGAGGAGGGATCTAGAGAGGCAGTCTGGCCACAGCCAACTGGCTGTGCTGCAGTGAATTCCACACAGTGTGAACTTTCTGGTGACTCCCTTAATTCTGTGACAGGAAAACCACTTTCTCAAGCCTAAATAATGGTGAACGCCCCTCCCCCCACCAAACTCAATTGTCCTAAGTCAACTTCAGACTGCTGTGCTGGCAGCAATAATTTCAATTCAGTGGTTCTTAGCTTGCTGGGCTCCATGGGAATGGGACCCGCTGAATGAGACCATTTGGCTCCCTGATTTCAGCCCCCTTTCCAGGGGAATGAATGGTTCTGTCTCGCTGGGTTTCCAGGCCCAACTGAGGTGTGACAAAAAAAAACTCCTGCAGCTAGCTCAGTGTCTCTCCAACCAACCACCCAGTTTTGTGCTTGAAACCCACGACCTTGGTGGTCTAGACACACAAGAGAATCTCCTGGTCTGCGGGTTGCAAAAACCATGGGAAAAGCAGAGTGTCTGAGTCGGATAGCACTGTCCCTCATGGCACAGTCTCTCACTACTTCCCTTGGTTAAGAAAGGGAGTTCCCCAGCCCCTTGCACTTCTTGGATGAGGTGACACCCCACACTGCTTCTGCTTGCCCTCCATGGGCTGCACCCACTGTCTAACCAGTCCCAGTGAGATCAACGGTGTACCTCAGTTTGAAATGCAGAAATCACCCACCTTCTGTATTGATCTCGCTGGGAGCTGCAGATCAGAGCATTTCCTATTTGGCCGTCTTGCCCAGGAATCCATCAAAGCCAATTTAAAAGCCTATGTAAAAAATATTCTTGCTGCACTGTATACAAATATTTAGGCCAAGTATAATAAGCAAACCAGTCCTACCATTATTTGTCTTTAGTAAAATGGGAAACTGAAGAGAGAATAAATTATGTTTAAAAGCAATTGTACACCTGTTGTTAGATTCTAGTCTTGCCTAATAGGGTTTTTTTTTTTTTCATTTTTTATTATTTTCTACAGTTTGGACCAAATTCTGATTTTTCTTGGCTACAACTCTTCAAAATAATGTTTCCATTTTTTTCTTATCTTTTTCATTTTTCCTAATTTGGGGTCACTGAAAACTAAGCCGTGGTTTTTTAAAACCCTGTGAACTGAAGCCAGGCAACTTAAACTTCAGAAGAAAATAACAATAATCTATTTATATACATAAGCCACTTTTATACCTGCCTACTAATATATGGCTTTCAGAGTAATGTGGCCTATATAGATTTGTCCAAGACTGTTCTTTTCTTGTTGTTTTATCTCTTTGACTTCCTCCTATTTTCTCTTCATAGGACATGAGACTTCACCACCTGCTAAAAATGAGCTTTCTAGACCTATTCATCTAAAAATAAACCATCTTATGCATGACAGATCAGATGAAATCTGAGACAGAGACTCATTTTCTTGTAAAATGCTTTCTCCAAAAGATTGTTAAAAAGAAAAAGGGGGAATTGTGAAAGAAAAATATCTTGGATCCCTTCAAGCTGGGAACCACTCAGGGCAAGTCTGCCTCCTATTCAACCTAACCCTTTGCTCACAGAGATAGATGCAGATTCTGATTGCCTCCTTTGGAGAGACTTATCATAAACTCAAAGAATGCAGCCATCTGTCTTTCACCTATATATGACCAGGAGACACCCAGTTGGTGGGAGGCTTGTTTCTAGATGAAACTAATGTGTTTCTTACATATTGATGGATGTCTCATGTCTCCCTAAAATGTATAAAACCAACCTGTGCCCTGACCACCTTGGCATATGTCATCAGGACCTCCTGAGGCTGTGTTATGGGCATGTTCTCAACCTTTGCAAAATAAACTTTCTAAATTATTTGAGACCTGTCTCAAAGTTGGGAGGTTCACAAATTCAACAAAGCAAACAAAAACAAAAAGTGGGGAAAGGATATCCTCTCAAACAAATGCTGCTTAGATAATTGGCAGGCCCCATGTAAAAAAATAAAACTGAATCCTCATCCCTCACCTTGTATAAAAATCAACTCAAGATGATCCAAAGACTTACATCTAAGACCTGAAACTATAAAAATTTTAGAAGATAGCATTAGAAAAACTCTTCTAGACATTGGCTTAGGCCAAGAGTCTATGACTAGGAACCCAAGAGCAAATGCAGTAGGAGCAAATATAAATAGATGGAACCTAATTAAACTAAAGAGCTTCTGTACACCAAAAGAAATAATCAGCAGAGTAAACAGACAAACCATAAAATGGGAGAAAATATTTACAAACTGTGCATTTGACAAAAGACTAATAGCCAGAATCCACAAGGAATGCAAGCAAACCAGCAAGAAAAAAACAATTAACTCTATAAAAAAGTGGGCAAAGGACATGAACAGGCAATTCTTGAAAAATATATACAAATGATTAACGTCACTAATTGTCAGGTAAATGCAAATTAAGACCACAATGAAATATCATCTTACTTCTTTAAGAATGGCCATAAATAAAAAAAATAATAATAATACATGTTGGTGTGAATGTGCTGAAAAGGGAACACCTGTACGCTGCTGGTGGGAATGTAAACTAGTACAATCATTATGAAAAAGAGTATGAAAATTCCTTAAAATACTAAATGTAGAACTACCATTTGATCTAGCAATCCCACTTCTGGGTATCTACCCAGAGGAAAAGAAGTCATTATATGAAAAATACACTTGCACACACATTTATAGCAGCACAATTTGCAACTGTAAAAAATATAAAACCATCCTAAATGTCAATCAACCAATGAGTGGATAGGGAAAATCTGGTATATATACACCATAGGATACTACTTAGCCATAAAAAGAAACAAAATAATGATGTTTATAGCAACTTGGATAAAGTTGGAGACCATTATTCTAAGTGAAGTAACTCAGGAATGGAAAACCAAATATTGTATGTTCTCACAAATAAGTAGCAGCTAAGCTATGAGGATGTAAAGGCACAAAAATGATATAATGGACTTTCAGTACTTGGGGAAAAAAGTGAAAAGGAGGTGAGGATAAAAGATTATACATTGGGTACAGGGTACACTGCTTGGGTGATGGGTGCACCAAAATCTCAGAAATTACCACTGAAGAACTTATCCATGTTACCAAAAATGACCTGTTCCTCAAAAACTGTTGAAATTAAAATAAAATAAAATAAATGATGCCCACTTTAAAAAATTAAGAAAAGTTCTCAAATCTGTGTAATTGTATGGAAATTAAACAACGTACTCCTGAATGATCTTTGGGTAAATAATGAAATTAAGGCAGAAATTAAGATGTTCTTTGAAACTAATAAGAACAAAGATAAAACATCCCAGAATCTTTAAGACACAACTAAGGGAGTGTTAAAAGAAAACTTCATAGCACTAAATGCCCACATAAAAAAGTTAGAAAGATCTCAAATTAACTACCTAATGTCACAACTGAAAGAATTAGAGAAACAGGAAGAAATCAACCCCAAAGGTAGCAGAAGACAAGAAATAACCTAATTCAGAGCTGAACTAAAGAAAATCAAGACATGAAAAAACACTCAAAACTTGCACAAATTCAGAAGGTTTTCTTTTTTGGGGGGGTGGGGGGAGACAAATATTCCACTAGCTAGGCTAATAAAGAATAAAAGAGAGAAGATCCAAATAAACAGAATTAGAAATGACAAAGGGAGTGTTGCCACTGACACCACAGAAACACAAATAACCATCAGAAACTACTATGAAACCTCTATGCACAAAAACTGGAAACCCTAGAAGAGAAGGATAAATTCCTGGAAGCATACACTTTGTCAAGACTGAACCAGGAATAAATTAATTCCATGAACAGACCAATAACAAACTCCAATATTGAATCAGTAATAAATAACCTATCAGCCAAAAAAAAAAAAAAAAAGCCCAGGAACCAATAGATTCAGGATGAATTCTACCAGATGTACAAAGAGCTAATACCATTCTTACTGAAACTATTCCAAAAGAATTGAAGAGGTGAGACTCCTCCCCAACTCATTTTATGAGGCCAGTATCATCCTGATAACAAAACCTAGCAGAGACATAAGAAAATAAAACTTCAGGCCAATATCCTTGATTAACACAGATGCAAAAATCTTCAACAAAATACTTGCAAATCAAATACAACAACACACCAAAATGCTAATGCATCACCACAAGTAGGCTTCATCTCTGGGATGCAATGTTGGTTCAACAGACACAAATCAATAAATGTGATTCATGACATAAACATAACTAAACAAAAAAAACACATGATTATCTCAATAGAGGCAGAATAGGCTTTCAATAAAATTCAACACCTCTTCATGTTAAAAACTCTCAATAAACTAAGTATTGAAGAAACATACCTCAATATAACGAGCCATGGCAAACCCACAGTCAATTATTTCAAGCCCACAGTAAACATAATACTGAGTGGCCAAAAGCTGAAAGCATTCCCCTTGAAATCCAGCACAAGACAATGATGCTTTCTCTAACCTCTCCTATTTAACATAGTAGTGGAAGTCCTAGCCAGAGCAATCAGGCAAGAGAATGAAATAAATGGCATCCATATAGAAAGAGGCAAAGTCAAACTATTTCAATTTGTAGATGATATGATTCTATATCTTAAAAAAAAAAGTTTTGACCCAGAAGTTTCTTCAGCTCATAAACAATTTCAGTAAAGTTTCAGGATACAAAATCAATGTATGAAAATCACTAGCAATTTTGTACATCAACAACAACCAAGATGAGAACCAAATCAGAAAGGTAATCCTAGGAACACCTAGGAATAAATACCTAGGAATACAGCTAACCAGGGTGATAAAAGATCTCTACAATGAGAATTACAAAACGCTGCTCAAAGAAATCAGACAAGACAAAAACAGAGGGAAAAACATCCCATGAACATGGAAAGGAAGAATCAATATTATTAAAATGGCTATACTGCCCAACGCAATTTACAGATTTAATGCTATTCCTATCAAACTGCCAATGAAATTCTTCACAGAACTAGAAAAAAAAAACTATTTTAAAATCCAGATGAAGGCAACAAATAACTAAGATCAGAGCAGAACTGAAGGAGATAGAGACACAAAAATCCCTTCAAAAAATCAATGAATCCAGGAGCTGGTTTTTTGAAAAGATCAACAAAATTGATAGACCACTAGCAAGACTAATAAAGAAGAAAAGAGAGAAGAATCAAATAGACGCAATAAAAAGTGACAAAGGGGATGTCACCACCGATCCCACAGGAATACAAACTACCATCAGAGAATACTATAAACACCTCTATGCAAATAAACTAGAAAATCTAGAAGAAATGGATAAATTCCTCAACACATACACCCTCCCAAGACTAAACCAGGAAGAAGTTGAATCTCTGAATAGACCAATAACAGGAGCTGAAATTGAGGCAATAATTAATAGCTTACCAACCAAAAAAAGTCCAGGACCAGATGGATTCACAGCCGAATTCTACCAGAGGGACAAGGAGGAGCTGGTACCATTCCTTCTGAAACTATTCCAATCAATAGAAAAAGAGGGAATCCTCCCTAACTCATTTTATGAGGCCAGCATCATCCTGATACCAAAGCCTGGCAGAGACACAACAAAAAAAGAGAATTTTAGACCAATATCCTTGATGAATATTGATGCAAAAATCCTCAATAAAATACTGGAAAACCAAATCCAGCAACACATCAAAAAGCTTATCCACCACGATCTAAGTGGGCTTCACCCCTGGGATGCAAGCCTGGTTCAACATACGAAAATCAATAAACGTAATCCAGCATATAAACAGAACCAAAGACAAAAAACACATGATTATCTCAATAGATGCAGAAAAGTCCTGTGACAAAATTCAACAGCCCTTCATGCTAAAAACTCTCAATAAATTAGGTATTGATTGGAAGTATCTCAAAATAATAAGAGCTATCTATGACAAACCCACAGCCAATAACATACTGAATGGGCAAAAACTGGAAGCATTCCCTTTGAAAACTGGCACAAGACAGGGATGCCCTCTCTCACCACTCCTATTCAACATAGTGGTGGAAGTTCTGGCCAGGGCAATCAGGCAGGAGAAGGAAATAAAGGGTATTCAATTAGGAAAAGAGGAAGTTAAATTGTCCCTGTTTGCAGATGACATGATTGTATATCTAGAAAACCCCATCGTCTCAGCCCAAAATCTCTTTAAGCTGATAAGCAACTTCAGCAAAGTCTCAGGATACAAAATCAATGTGCAAAAATCACAAGCATTCTTATACACCAATAACAGACAAACAGAGAGCGAAACCATGAGTGAACTCCCATTCACAATTGCTTCGAAGAGAATAAAATACCTAGGAATCCAACTTACAAGGGATGTGAAGGACCTCTTCAAGAAGAACTACAAACCACTGCTCAATAAAATAAAAGAGGATACAAACAAATGGCAGAACATTCCATGCTCATGGGTCGGAAGAATCAATATCGGGAAAATGGCCATACTGCCCAAGGTAATTTATAGATTCAGTGCCATCCCCATCAAGCCACCAATGACTTTCTTCACAGAATTGGACAAAACTACTTTAAAATTCATATGGAACCAAAAAAGAGCCCGCATCGCCAAGTCAATCCTAAGACAAAAGAACAAAGCTGGAGGCATCATGCTACCTGACTTCAAACTATACTACAAGACTACAGTAACCATAACAGCATGGTACTGGTACCAAAACAGAGATATAGACCAATGGAACAGAACAGAGCCCTCAGAAATAATGCTGCATATCTACAACTATCTGATCTTTGACAAACCTGACAAAAACAAGCAATGGGGAAAGGATTCCCTATTTAATAAACAGTGCTGGGAAAACTGGCTAGCCATATGTAGAAAGCAGAAACTGGATTCCTTCTTTATACCTTATACAAAAATTAATTCAAGATGGATTAAAGACTTACACGTTAGACCTAAAACCATAAAAACCCTAGAAGAAAACCTAGGCAATACCATTCAGGGCCTGTCGTGGGGTGGGGGTCAGAGGGAGGGATAGCATTAGATGATATACCTAATGCTAAATGACGAGCTAATGGGTGCAGCACACCAACATGGCACATGTATACATATGTAACAAACCTGCACATTATGCACATGTACCCTAAAACTTAAAGTATAATAATAATAAAAAAAATTCAGATGGAACCTTAAAAGAGCTCAATTAACCAAGGCAATGTTAAGCAAAAAGAATAAAGCTGGAGGAATCACATTACCTTACTTCAAAGTATACTATAGGGCTACAGTAACCAAAAGATCAAGGTACTGGCACAAGAAAGAGGCCCATAGACCAATGGAACAGAATAGAGAGCCCAGAAATAGGCCATGGACCTACAACCATTTAATCTTTCACAAAGCTGACAAAAACAATCAACGGGAAAAAGACTACCGGTTCAATAAATGGTGCTGAGATGACTGGCTAGCCATATGCAGAAGAGTGAAGCTGGACCCATTTTCTTTTTCTTTTTCTTTTCTTTCTTTTTTTTTTTTTTTTCCTTTGAGATGGAGTTTTGCTCTAGTTGCCCAGGCTGGAGTGTTATGTCACAGTTTCCACTCACTGCAACCTCCGCCTCCCGGGTACAGGCGATTCTCCTGCCTCAGCCTCCCGAGTAGCTGGGATTACAGGCGCCTGCCACCATGCCTGGCTAATTTTTTTGTATTTTTAGTAGAAACGGGGTTTCACCATGTTGGCCAGGCTGGTCTCGAACTCCTGGTCTCAGATGATCCGCCCACCTCGGCCTCCCAAAGTGCTGGGATTACAGGCATGAGCCACTGCGCCCAGCCCCATTTCTTAAACCATATACAAAAATCAATTCAAGATGGATTAAAAATTTTAATGTAAAACCAAAACTATAAAAATCCTGGAAGACAACCTAAGCAATACCATCCTGGACATAGGAGTGGGCAAAGATTTAAGGACAAAGACACCAAAAGAAATTACAAAAAAAAAAAAATGACAAATGTGGTTTAATCAAATTTAAGAGCTTCTGTGGTCAGACGTGATGGCTCATGCCTGTAATCCCAGCACTTTGGGAGGCTGAGGTGGGTGGATCACTTGAGGCCAGGAGTTTGAGACCAGCTTGGCCAACATGGTAAAACACCATTTCTACTGAAAACACAAAAATTAGCCAGGTTTGGTGGTGGGCGCATGTAATCCCAGCTACTCAGGAGACTGAGGCAGGAAAATTGCTTGAACCCAGAAGGTGGAGTTTGCAGTGAGCCGAGATCGTGCCACTGCACTCCAGCCTGGGGAAAGAGGGAGATCCCAGTTCAAAAAATAAAAAATAAAAAAGAGCTCCTGCACAGCAAAAGAAACTATCAACAGTGTAAACCAACAACCTACAAAATGGGAGAAAATTTTTGCAAATTATGCATCTAACAAAGGTCTAACATCTAGGCTGTATAAGGAACTTAAATTTACAAGAGAAAAACAAACAACTGTATAAAAAATGGGCAAATTACATGAGCAAACACTTTTCAAAAGAAGACATATATGTGGCAAAATGCACAAAAAAAAAAAAGCTCAACATCACGGATCATTAGAGAAATGCAAATCAAAACAACGAGATAACATTTCACACCAGTCAGAAGGCTATTACAGAAAAAAAAAGTTTTGACCCAGAAGCTATTACAAAAAGTCAAAAAATAACAGATGTTGGTGAGGTTGTGGAGAAAAAATGAATGCTTATACACTGTTGATGGGAGTGTAAATTAGTTCAATCATTGTGGAAAGCAGTGTGGTGATTCCTCAAAGAGCTGAAAGCAGAACTACCATTCAACCCAGCAATCTTATTACTGGGTATATACCCAAAGGAATATAATTTTTTTATTTTTTTATTTTCATAGGTTTTTGGAAAACGTGGTATTTGGTTACGTGAGTAAGTTCTTTAGCGGTGATTTGTGAGACTTGGTGCACCCAACACCTGAGCAGTATACACTGAACCCAATTTGTACTTTTTCATCCCTCACCCACTTCCCGCCCTTTCCCCTTGAGTCCCCAAAGTCCGCTGTGTCATTCTTATGCCTTTGAATCCTCATAGCTTAGCTCCACTTAGGAGTGAGAACATACGATGTTTGGTTTTTCATTCCTGAGTTACTTTACTTAGGATAATAGCCTACAATCCCATCCAGGTTGCTGTGAATGCCATTATTTCATACCTTTTTTATGGCTGAGTAGTATTTCATCATATATATATCACAGTTTCTTTATCTACTCACTGATTGGTGGGCATTTGTATTGGTTCCACATTTTTGCAATTGTGAATTGTGCTGTCATAAACATATGTGTATGAGTATCTTTTTCATATAGTGACTTCCTTTCCTCTGGGTAGATACTCAGTGGTGGAATTGCTGGATCAAATGATAATACTACTTTTATTTATTTAAGGAATCTCCACACGGTTTTCCATAATGGCTGTACTAGCTTACATTCCCACCAGCAGTGTAAAAGTGTTCCCTTTTCACCTCATCCATGCCAACATCTACTATTTTTTGATTTCTTGATTATGGCCATTTTTGCAGAAGTAAGGTGGTATCTCATTGTGCTTTTGATTTGCATTTACCTGATCATTAGTGATGTTGAGCATTTCTTCATATGTTTGTTGGCCATTTGTATATCTTCTTTTGAGAATTTTCTATTCATGTCCTTAGCCCAATTTTGATGGAATTGTTTGCTTTTTTCTTGCTAATTTGAGTTCATTGTAGATTCTGGATGTTAGTCCTTTGTCAGATTTGTAGATTGTGAACATTTTCTCCCACTCTGTGGATTGTCTGTTTACTCTGCTGACTGTTCTTTTTGCCATACGAAAGTTCTTTAGTTTAATTAAATCCTACATATTTATCTTTCTTTTTTTTTTTTTTTTTTTTGACAGAAAAACCTTTACTTACAAAGATGTTTGTCACAATCTTGGTAATAGGCAATAAATTAGAAATAGCACAGATGTCCAACAATAGGGAATTGGTTCAATCAGTCATTGTGTATCCCTTGATGTTATCCAGTTAATAATGATGTTTGTAATGACTTTTTGATGACATGATAGTGGCCAAAAAAATCCAGATTCCTACTACAAAAAAAATTTTAAGATAATTATATGAGGTGGTGGATATATTAATTAGCTTGGTGTGGTGATCATTTCACAATGTATACATATACCAAAACATCGAGTTGTTCACTTTATATGATTTTTGATGATCATAGCGTAATAAAGCTGAAAAAATCAATTCAAGCATTACATACAGCATGATTTTAATAATGTAAACAGAAATATGCTCAGAAAATGACTAGAAAGAAATGTATCAAAATGTGGCTTCCTTCAATGGTAGAATCATGGATTTCTTTTTTTTTTTTTTTTTTCTGAAGTATTTATTGATCATTCTTGGGTGTTTCTCGGAGAGGGGGATATGGCAGGGTCATAGGATAATAGTGGAGAGAAGGTCAGGAGATAAACACATGAACAAAGGTCTCTGGTTTTCCTAGGCAGAGGACCCTGCGGCCTTCTGCAGTGTTTGTGCCCCTGAGTACTTGAGATTAGGGAGTGGTGATGACTCTTAAAGAGCATGCTGCCTTCAAGCATCTGTTTAACAAAGCACATCTTGCACCACCCTTAATCCATTTAACCCTGAGTTGACTCAGCACATGTTTCAGAGAGCAGGGGGCTGGGGGAAAGGCCATAGATCAACAGCATCCCAAGGCAGAAGAATTTCTCCTAGTCAGAACAAAATGGAGTCTCCTATGCCCACCCCTTTCTACACAGACACAGCAACAATCTGATCTCTCCTTCCTTTCCCCACACTTCCTCCCCTTCTCTTCAACAAAACCGCCATCGTCCTCATGGCCCGCTCCCGATGGTCGCTGTCTCTTCGGAGCTGTTGGGTACACCTCCCAGACAGGGCAGCCGGGCAGAGGCGCTCCTCACCTCCCAGACAGGGCGGCTGGGCAGAGGCGCCCCTCGCTTCCCAGATGGGGCCGCCCGGGCAGAGGCGCTCCTCTCCTCCCAGACGGGGCGGCCGGGCAGAGGCGCTCCTCAGTTCCTCCCAGACCGGGTGGCAGCCGGGCAGAGGCGCTCCTCACCTCCCAGACCGGGCGGCCGGGCAGAGGCGCTCCTCACTTCCCCGACGGGGCGGCCGAGCAGAGGCGCTCCTCACTTCCCAGAGGGGGCGGCCGAGCAGAGGCGCTCCTCACTTCCCAGAGGGGGCGGCCGGGCAGAGGCGCTCCTCACTTCCCAGACGGGGCGGCCGGGCAGAGACGCTCCTCACTTCCTCCCAGATGGGGTGGCGGCCAGGCAGAGGCGCTCCTCACCTCCCAGACAGGGCGGCCGGGCAGAGGCGCTCCTCACTTCCCAGACTGGGTGGCCGGGCAGAGGCGCTCCTCACCTCCTAGACGGGGCGACCAGGCAGAGGCGCTCCTCACTTCCCAGACGGTGTGGTGGCTGGGCAGAGGTGCTCCTCCCTTCCCAGATGGGGCAGCCAGGCAGAGGCGCTCCTCACTTCCCAGATGGTGTGGCGGCCGGGCAGAGGTGCTCCTCCCTTCCCAGATGGGGCAGCCAGGCAGAGGCGCTCCTCACTTCCTCCCAGACGGGGTGGCGGCCAGGCAGAGGCGCTCCTCACTTCCCAGAGGGGGCGGCCGGGCAGAGGTGCTCCTCACTTCCTCCCAGACGGGGTGGCAGCCGGGCAGAGGCGCTCCTCACCTCCCAGACGGGGTGGCCAGGCAGAGGCGCTCCTCCCTTCCCAGACAGAGTGACCAGGCAGAGGCGCTCCTCACCTCCCAGAGTGGGCGGCCGGGCAGAGGTGCTCCTCACTTCCTCCCAGATGGGGTGGCGGCCAGGCAGAGGCGCTCCTCACCTCCCAGACGGGGCGGCCGGGCAGAGGCACTCCTCACCTCCCAGAGTGGGCGGCCGGGCAGAGGCGCTCCTCACTTCCCAGAGTGGGCGGCCGGGCAGAGGCGCTCCTCACTTCCCATAGGGGGTGGCAGCCGGGCAGAGGCGCTCCTCACTTCCCAGATGGGGCAGCTGGGCAGAGGTGCTCCTCACTTCCTCCCAGATGGGGTGGCGGCCAGGCAGAGGCGCTCCTCACCTCCCAGACGGGGCGGCCGGGCAGAGGCACTCCTCACCTCCCAGACGGGGTGGCTGGGCAGAGGCGCTCCTCACCTCCCAGAAGGGGCGGCTGGGCAGAGGCGCTCCTCACTTCCCATATGGGGTGGCAGCCGGGCAGAGGCGCTCCTCACTTCCCAGACGGGGTGGCGGCCAGGCAGAGGCGCTCCTCACTTCCCAGATAGGGCAACAGGGCAGAGGCGCTCCTCACTTCCTCCCAGACGGGGCGGCCGGGCAGAGGTGCTCCTCATCTCCCAGACGGGGCAGCCGGGCAGAGGCGCTCCTCACTTCCTCCCAGACGGGGTGGCAGCCGGGCAGAGGCGCTCCTCACATCCCAGATGATGGGCGGCTGGGCAGAGGCGCTCCTCACTTCCCAGATAGGGCGGCCAGGCAGAGGGGCTCCTCACATCCCAGACGATGGGCGGCCAGGCAGAGATGCTCCTCACTTCCTAGATGGGGTGGCGGTGGGGCAGAGGCTGTAATCTTAGCACTTTAAGAGGCCAAGGCAGGAGGCTGGTAGGTGGAGGTTGCAGAGAGCCGAGATCACACCACTGCACTCCAGCCTGAGCACCATTGAGCATTGAGTTAGCGAGACTCCGTCTGCAATCCCAGCACCTCGGGAGGCCGAGGCAGGCAGATCACTCGAGGCCAGGAGCTGGAGACCAGCCCGGTCAACACGGCGAAACCCTGTCTCCACCAAAAATACAAAAACCATTCAGGCATGGCGGCGCGCGCCTGCAATCCCAGGCACTCGGCAGGCCAAGGCAGGAGAGTCACAGGAGCCCGAGGCAGGGAGGTTGCAGCGAGCCGAGATCCCGGCAGTACAGTCCAGCTTCGGCAACAGAGGGAGACCGAAAAAAGAAGGAGAGGGAGACCGAAAAAAGGGAGAGGGAGAGGGAGAGGGAGAGGGAGAGGGAGAGGGACTTATCTTTCTTTTTATTGCATTTGCTTTTAGGTTCTTGGTCATAAAATCCTTGCCTAAGCCAATGTGTAGAAGGGTTTTTTGATGTTATCTTTTAGAATTTGTATAGCTTCAGGTCTTAGATGTAAGTCCTTAGTCAGTCTTAAGTTGATTTTTGTATATGTTGAGAGATGATGATCCAGTTTCATTCTCCTACATATGGCTGGCCAGTTATCTCAAACCAATTTATTAAATAGGGTGTCCTTTTCCCACTTAATGTTTTTGTTTGCTTTGCCAAAGATCAGTTGGCTGTACGTATTTGGGTTTATTTCTGGGTTCTCTATTCTGTTCCATTGGTCTATGTCTCTATTTTTATAACAGTACTGTGCTGTTTCAGTGACTATAGCCTTGTAGTACACTTTGAAGTTGGGTAATGTGCTGTCTCCAGATTTGTTATTTTTGCTCAGTCTTGCTTTGGCTATGCACACTTTTTTGTTGTTGTGTTCCACATGAATGTTAGGATTGTTTTTTTCTAGTTCTGTGAAGAATGATGGTGGTATTTTGAAGCGTATTGCATTAATTTTGTAGATTACTTTTGGCGGTATGGTCATTTTTACAATATTGATTCTACTCATCCATGAGCACTGTATATGTTTCCATTTCTTTGTGTCATCCATGATTCCTTTCATCGGTGTTTTCTACTTTTCCTTGTAGAGGTGTTACATCAGCTTGGTTAGGTATATTCCTATGTATTTTACTTTTCTGCAGCTACTCTAAAAGGGGTTGAGCTCTTGATATGATTCTCAGTTTGGTTTCTGTTGGTTTATAGCAGAGCTACTAATTTGTATACATTAATTTTGTATCCTGAAATTTGCTGAATTTATTACCAGTTCTAGGAGCTTTTTGGATAAGTCTTTAGGATTTTCTAGGTATACAATCTTATCATCAGCAAACAGCAACAGTTTGACTTCCTCTTTACTGACTTGGATGCCCTTTATTTCTTTCTCTTATGATTGCTTTGGCTAGGACTTCCAGCACCATGTTGAATAGAAGTTGTGAGAGTGGGTATCCTTGTCTTGTTCCAGTTACCAGAGGAAATGATTTCAACATTTCCCCATTCAGTATTATGCTGGCTTTTGTTTTGTCATAGATGGCTTCTGTTACCTTGAGGCATGTCCCTTGTATGCCGATTTTGCTGAGGGTTTTGATCATAAAGGGATGCTGGATTTTGTCAAGTGCTTATTCTGTGTCTATTGAGATCATGTGATTTTTGTTTTTAATTCTGTTTATGTGGTGTATTACATTTATTGACTTGCATATATTAAACCATCCGTGTATCTTTGATATAAAACCCACTTGATCATGCTGGATTATCTTTTTGATATGTTGATGGATTTGGTTAGCTAGTATTTTGTTAAGAATTTTTGCATACATGCTTATCAGGGATGTTGGTCTGCAGTTTTCTTTTTTGTTATGCCCTTTCCTGGTTTTGGTATTAGGGTGATACCGGCTTCATAGAATAATACAGGGAGAATTCCCCCTTTCTCTATCTTGTGGAATAGTGTCAATAGGATTGGTACAAATTCATTTTTGAATGTCTGGTAGAATTCAGCTGTGAATCTGTCTGATCCTGAACTTTATTTGTTGGTAATTTTTTATTGCCATTTCAATCTCACTGGTTGTTATTGGTCTATTCATGGTATCTAATTCTTTCTGATTTAAGCTAGGAGGGTTGTATCTTTCTAGGAATCTATCCATCTCTTCTAGGTTTTCTAGATTATGAATGTAAAGATGTTCATAGTAGCATTGAATGATCTTTGTATTTCTGTGGTGTCAATCGTAATATTTCCTGTTTCATTTCTAATTGAGCTTATTCGTATTTTCTCTTTTATTCCTGGTTAATCTTGCTAATGGTCTATCCATTTTATTTATCTTTTCAAAGAACCAGCTTTTACTTTCAATTATCATTTGCATTTTTTTTGTTTCAATTTCATTTAGTTCTGCTCTGATCTTGGCTAATTCCTTTCTTCTGCTGAGTTTGGTTAGTTCTTGTTTCTCCAGTTCTTTGAGGTGTGACCTTAGATTGTGTATTTGTGCTCTTTTAGACTTTTTGATGTAGGCATTTAGGGCTGTGAACTTTCCTCCTGGTACCACCTTCGCTTTATCTCAGAGGTTTTGATAGGCTGTGTCACTATTATTGTTCAGTTTAAATAATATTTTAATTTCCATCTTGATTTCATTGTTGACCCAATGATTATTCAGCAGCAGGTTATTTACTTTCTGTGTGTTTGCTTAGTTTTGAAGGTTCCTTTTGGAGTTGATTTTTAGTTTTATTCCACTGTGGTCTGAGAGAGTACTTGATATAATTTTAATTCCTTTAAATAGATTGAAACTTGTTTTGTGGCCTATCATATGGTCTATTTTGGAGAAAGTTCCATGTGCTGATGAACAGAATGTATTTTGAGCAGTTGTAGGGTAGAACATTATGTAAGTATCTTTTAAGTCCATTTGTCCCAGGGTATAGTTTAAATCCATTGTTTCTTTGATGACTTTTCTTTCTGTCTTGACAACCTGTCTAGTCCTGTTAGTGGAATATTGAAGTCCTTCATGATTATTGTGTTGTTGTCTTTCTCATTTTTTTAGGTCTAGTAGTAACTGTTTTATAAATTTGGGAGCTCCAATGTTAGGTGCATATATATTTATCATTGTGATATTTTCCTGTTGGACTAGTCCTATTATAATTATATAATGTCCCTCTCTGTCTTTTTTAACTGCTGTTGCTTTAAAGTGTGTTTTGTCTGAAATAAGAATCCTGCTTGCTTTTGGTGTCCATTTGTATGGAATATCTTTTTCCACCCCTTTACCATAAGTTTATGTGAGTCCTTATGTGTTAGGCTAGTCTCTTAAAGGCAGCAGATAGTTGGTTGGTGAATTCTTATCCATTCTGTAATTCTGTATTTTTCAAGTAGAACATTTAGGCTATTTTCATTTAATGCTAGTATTGAGATGTGAGGTACTATTTCATTCGTCATGCTGTTTTTTGCCTGTGTACCTTGGCTTTTTTTTTATTGTACTTTTATTTTATAGGTCCTGTGAGATTTATGCTTTAAAGACATTCTGTTTTGATGTGCTTCCAAGATTTGTTTCAAGATTCAGAGCTCCTTTTAGTAGCTCTTGTAGTGCTGGTTTGGTAGTTGTAAATTCTCTCTGCAATTGTTTGTCTGAAAAATACTGTATCTTTCCTTCATTTATGAACCTTAGTTTTGCTGAACACAAAATTCTTGGCTGATAATTGTTTTGTTTAAGGAGGCTGAAGATAGGGTTTCAATTCCCTCTAGCTTGTGGGGTTTCTGCTGAGAAATCTGCTGTTAATCTCATAGGATTTCCTTTATAGGTTACCTGGTACTTTTGCCTCACAGCTCTTAATATTCCTTTCTTCATCTTGACTTTAGATAACCTGATGATAATGGGCCTAGGTAATAATCTTTTTGGGGATGAATTTCCCAGGTGTTCTTTGAGCTTCTTGTATTTGAATGTCTAACTCTCCAGCAAGGCTGGAAAAGTTTTTCTCAATTATTTCCCCAAATATGTTTTCCAGACTTTTAGATTTTTCTTCTTTGTCAGAAATGCCAACTATTCTTAGGTTTCATGACTTAAAATAATTTGAAACTTATTGGAGGATTTATTCATTTTTCTTATTTTTTTCTTTGTCTTTGTTGAATTGGGTTAATTCGGTAACCTTGTCTTTGAGTTCCGAAGTTATTTTTTCTGCTTGTTTGATTCTATTGCTGAGACATTTCAGAACATTTTGTATTACTCTAAGTGTGTCCTTTACTTCCTGAAATTGTGACTGTTTTATTATTTATGCTATCTATTTCACTGAAGATTTCTCCCCTCATTTCTTGTATGATTTATTTGATTTCTTTAAATTGAACTTCACCTTTCTCTGTTCCCTCCTTGATTAGCTTAATAACTGACCTTCTGAATTCTCTTTTGGGTAAATCAGGGATTTCTTCTTGATTTTGACCTATTGCTGGTGAGCTAGTGTGATTTTTGGGGGGGATGTTAAAGAACCTTCTTATATCATATTTCCAGAATCACTTT
This sequence comes from Pongo abelii, assembly GCF_028885655.2. Taxonomy (NCBI): domain Eukaryota; kingdom Metazoa; phylum Chordata; class Mammalia; order Primates; family Hominidae; genus Pongo; species Pongo abelii. The sequence goes on from NC_072008.2 coordinate 85,813,953, forward strand.
TCAGGTTCCTTCTCATTTGGGTAGCCTAAGTCAGAGGGAAGAACTAGGGCTCATGGCTGCTTTTTATATTATTTTGTACCACGGTGTGCTCCTTTGACTTAGTTCTCTCCCCCTTTTCCTAGGCATATGGATTCCTGAGAGTCAAGGTGTAGTAATTGTTATCTCTCTTCTGGATCCAGCCATGCAGCAGGTCTAAGAGGCTCCAGGATGGTATTGGGAGTTGTCTGCACAGAGCCCTGAGATGTGAATTTTCTTCAGGTCTGTCAGCCATGAATACCAGGAAAATATTTGGGCTATCTTGCAGGTCCTGCAAGAGCAATCTGCTTCCTTCAGAGAGTCTGTGTGGGTTTTCTTGGCTTTCCTGGTTTATTCCTGCAGTAGTTCTGAAACAAAAGCTCACAATGCAAGTCTCCACACACTGCTTTGTCTGTCTGAGTGGGGGATGCAATCGACTCATGCCTCCTGTTTGCCATTTTTTTCTTTTCTTTCTTTCCTTTTTTTTAATTATCCTTTAAGTTTTAGGGAACATGTGCACAACATGCAGGTTTGTTACATATGTATACATGTGTCATATTGCTGTGCTGCACCCATTAACTTGTCATTTAACATTAGGTATATCTCCTAATGCTATCCCTCCCACCTCCCCCCACCCCACAACAGGCCCTGGTGTGTGATGTTCCCTTTCTGTGTCCATGTCTTCTCATTGTTCAATTCCCACCTATGAGTGAAAATATGTGGTGTTTGGTTTATTGTCCTTGTGATGGTTTGCTGAGAATGATGGTTTCTAGCTTCATCCATGTCCCTAAACAGGACATGAACTCATCATTTTTTATGGCTGCATAGTATTCCATGATGTATGTATGCCACATTTTCTTAATCCAGTCTATCATTGTTGGACATTTGGGTTGGTTCCAAGTCTTTGCTATTGTGAGTAGTGCCACAATAAACATACGTGTGCATGTGTCTTTCAAGCAGCATGATTTATCATCCTTTGGGTATATACCCAGTAACGGGATGGCTGGGTCAAATGGTATTTCCAGTTCTAGATTCCTGAGGAATCACCACAATGACTTCCACAATTAAGGCAGAAATAAAGATGTTCTTTGAAACCAACGAGAACAAACACAACATACCAGAATCACTGGGACACATTTAAAGCAGTGTGTAGAGGGAAATTTATAGCACTAAATGCCCACAAGAGAAAGCAGGAAAGATTTCAAATTGACACACTAACATCACAATTAAAAGAAATAGAGAAGCAACAGCAAACACATTCAAAAGTTAGAAGAAGGCAAGAAATAACTAAGATTAGAGCAGACCTGAAGGAGATAGAGACACAAAAAACACTTCAAAAAATCGATGAATCCAGGAGCTTGTTTTTTGAAAGGATCAACAAAATTGATAGACCACTAGTAAGACTAATAAAGAAGAGAAGAAAGAAGAATGAAATAGATGCAATAAAAAAGGACAAAGGGGATATCACCACCGATCCCACAGAAATACAAACTACCATCAGAGAATACTATAAACACCTTTATGCAAATAAACTAGAAAATCTAGAAGAAATGAATCAATTCCTCGACACATACACCCTCCCAAGACTAAGCCAGGAAGAAGTTGAATCTCTTAATAGAAAAATAACAGGCTCTGAAATTGAGGCAATAATGAATATCTTACCAACCAAAAAAAGTCCAGGACCAGATGGATTCACAGCCAAATTCTACCAGAGGTACAAGGAGGACCTGGTACCATTCCTTCTGAAACTATTCCAATCAATAGAAAAAGAAGGAATCCTCCCTAACTCATTTTATGAGGCCAGCATCATCCTGATACCAAAGCCTCACAGAGACACAACAGAAAAAGAGAATTTTAGACCAATATCCTTGATGAACATTGATGCAAAAATCCTCAATAAAATACTGGAAAACCAAATCCAGCAGCACATCAAAAAGCTTATCTACCATGATCAAGTGGGCTTCATCCCTGGGATGAAAGGCTGGTTCCACATACGAAAATCAATAAACATAATCCAGCATATAAACAGAACCAAAGACAAAAAACACATGATTATCTCAATAGATGCAGAAAAGGCCTTTGACAAAATTCAACAGCCCTCCATGGTAAAAACTCTCAATAAATTAGGTATTGATGGGACGTAGCTCAAAATAATAAGAGCTATCTATGACAAACCCACAGCCAATATCATGCTGAATGGACAAAACCTGGAAGCATTCCCTTGAAAACTGGCACAAGACAGGGATGCCCTCTCTCACCACTCCTATTCAACATAGTGGTGGAAGTTCTGGCCAGGGCAATCAGGCAGGAGAAGGAAATAAAGGGCATTCAATTAGGAAAAGAGGAGGTCAAATTGTCCCTGTTTGCAGATGACACGATTGTATATCTAGAAAACCCCATCATCTCAGCACAAAATCTCCTTAAGCTGATAAGGAACTTCAGCAAAGTCTCAGGATACAAAGTCAATGTGCAAAAATCACAAGCATTCTTATACACCAATAACAGACAAACAGAGAGCCAAATCATGAGTGAACTCCCATTCACAATGGCTTCAAAGAGAATAAAATACCTGGGAATCCAACTTACAAGGGATGTGAAGGACCTCTTCAAGGAGAACTACAAACCACTGCTCAATGAAATAAATCAGGATACAAACAAATGGAGGAACATTCCATGCTCATGGGTAGGAAGAATCAATATAATGAAAATGGCCATACTGCCCAAGGTAATTTATAGATTCAATGCCATCCGCATCAAGCTACCAATGACTTTCTTCACAGAATTGGAAAAAACTACTTGAAAGTTCATATGGAACCAAAAAAGAGCCTGCATCGCCAAGTCAATCCTAAGCCAAAAGAACAAAGCTGGAGGCATCACACTACCTGACTTCAAACTATACTACAAGGCTACAGTAACCAAAACAGCATGGTACTGGTACCAAAACAGAGATATAGACCAATGGAACAGAACACAGCCATCAGAAATAATGCCACATATCTACAACCATCTGGTCTTTGACAAACCTGTCAAAAACAAGAAATGGGGAAAGGATTCCCTATTTAATAAATGGTGCAAAAATTTTCTCCCATTTTGTAGGTTGCCTATTCACTCTCATGGTAGTTTCCTTTGCTGCACAGAAGCTCTTTAGTTTAATTAGATCCCATTTGTCAATTTTGGCTTTTGTTGCCATTATTTTTGGTGTTTTAGACATGAAGTCCTTGCCCATGCCTATGTCCTGAATGGTAATGCCTAGGTTTTCTTCAAGGGTTTTTATGGTTTTTGGTCTAACGTTTAAGTCTTTAATCCATCTTGAATTAATTTTTGTATAAGGTGTAAGGAAGGGATCCAGTTTCAGCTTTCTATATATGGCTAGCCAGCTTTCCAGGCACCATTTATTAAATAGGGAATCCTTTCCCCATTGCTTGCTTTTCTCAGGTTTGTCAAAGATCTGATAGTTGTAGATATGTGGCATTATTTCTGAGGGCTCTGTTCTGTTCCATTGAACTATATCTCTGTTTTAGTACCAGTATGATGTTGTTTTGGTTACTGTAGCCTTGTAGTATAGTTTGAAGTCAGGTAGAACGATGCCTCCAGCCTTGTTCTTTTGGCTTAGGATTGACTTGGTGATGCGGGCTCTTTTTCGGTTCCATATGAACTTTAAAGTAGTTTTTTCCAATTCTGTGAAGAAAGTCATTGGTAGCTTGATGGGGATGACATCAGAATCTACAATGAATTCCAACAAATTTACAAGCAAAAAACAAACAACCCCATCAACAAGTGGGCAAAGGATATGAAGAGACACTTCTCAAAAGAAGACATTTATGCAGCCAAAATACACATGAAAAAATGCTCACCATCACTGGCCATCAGAGAAATGCAAATCAAAACCACAATGAGATACCATCTCACACCAGTTAGAATGGCAATCATTAAAAAATCAGGAAACAAGAGGTGCTGGAGAGGATGTGGAGAAATAGGAACACTTTTACACTGTTGGTGGGACTGTAAACTAGTTCAACCCTTGTGGAAGTCAGTGTGGCGATTCCTCAGGGATCTAGAACTAGAAATTCCATTTGACCCAGCCATCCCATTACTGGGTATATACCCAAAGGATTATAAACCATGCTGCTATAAAGACACATGCACACATATGTTTATTGTGGCATTATTCACAATAGCAAAGACTTGGAACCAACCCAAATGTCCAACAATGATAGACTGGATTAAGAAAATGTGACACATATACACCATGGAATACTATGCAGCCATAAAAAATGATGAGTTCATGGCATTTGTAGGGACATGGAGGAAATTGGAAATCATCATTCTCAGTAAACTATCGCAAGGACAAAAAACCAAACACCACATGTTCTCCGTCATAGGTGGGAATTGAACAATGAGAACACATGGACATAGGAAGGGGAACATCACACTTCGGGGACTCTTGTGGGGTGGGGGGGAGGGGGGAGGGATAACTTTAGGAGATATACCTAATGCTAAATGGCGAGTTAATGGGTGCAGCACACCAGCATGGCACATGTATACTTATGTAACTAACCTGCACATTGTGCACATGTACCCTAAAACTTAAAGTATAATAATAATAATAATAATAAATAAATAAAAAATAAATGGTGCTGGGAAAACTGGCTAGCTATATGTAGAAAGCTGAAACTGGATCCCTTCCCTACACATTATACAAAAATTAATCCAAGATGGATTAAAGACTTACATGTTAGACCTAAAACCATAAAAACCCTAGAAGAAATCCTAGGCATTACCATTCAGGACATAGGCATGAGCAAGGACTTCATGTTTAAAACACGAAAAGCAATGGCAACAAAAGCCAAAATTGACAAATGGGATCTAATTAAACTAAAGAGCTTCTGAACAGCAAAAGAAACTACCATCAGAGCCAACAGGCAACCTACAGAATGGGAGAACATTTTTGCAACATACTCATCTGACAAAGGGCTAATATCCAGAATCTACAATGAACTCAAACAAATTTACAAGAAAAAAACAAACAACCCCACCAACAAATGGGTGAATGACATGAGCAGACACTTCTCAAAAGAAGACATTTATGCAGCCAAAAACCACATGAAAAAATGTTCATCATCACTGGCCATCAGAGAAATGCAAATCAAAACCACAATGAGATACCATCTCACACCAGTTAAAGTGGTGATCATTAAAAAGTCTGGAAACAACAGGTGCTGGAGAGAATGTGGAGAAATAGGAATACTTATACACTGTTGGTGGGAGTGTAAACTCGTTCAACCATTGTGTAAGTCAGTGTGGTGATTCCTCAGGGATCTAGAACTAGAAATACCATTTGACCCAGCCACCCCATTACTGGGTATATACCCAAAGGATTATAAATCATGCTGCTATAAAGACACATGCACACGTATATTTATTGCAGCACTGTTCACAATAGCAAAGACTTGGAACCAACCCAAATGTCCAACAATGATAGACTGGATTAAGAAAATGTGGCACATATACACCATGGAATACAATGCAGCCATAAAAAATGATGAGTTCATGTCACTTGTAGGGACATGGATGAAGCTGGAAACCATCATTCTCAGGAAACTATTGCAAGGACAATAAACCAAACACCGCATGTTCTCACTCATTGGGGGGAATTGAAAAATGAGAACACATGGACACAGGAAGTGGAACATAACACACTGGGGATGGTTGTGGGGTGGAGGGAGGCGGGAGGGATAGCATTAGGAGATATGCCTAATGCTAAATGACGAGTTCATGGGTGTAGCACACCAACATGGCACATGTATACATATGTAACAATCCTGCACGTTGTGCACATGAACCCTAAAACTTAAAGTATAATAATAATAAAATAAATTTTTTTTAAAAAGAACTAGTTTACAGTCCCACCAACAGTGTAAAAGTGTTCCTATTTCTCCACATACTCTCCAGCACCTCTTGTTTCCTCACTTTTTAATGATTGCCATTCTAACTGGTGTGAGATGGTATCTCATTGTGGTTTTGGTTTGCATTTCTCTGATGGCCAGTGATGATGAGCATTTGTTCATGTGTCTGTTGTCTGCATAAATGTCTTCTTTTGAGAAGTGTCTGCTCATATCCTTTGCCCACTTGTTGATGGGGTTTTTTTTTTTTTTCTTGTAAATTTGTTTGAGTGCTTTGTAGATTCTGGATATTAGCCCTTTGTCAGATGAGTAGGTTGCAAAAATTTTCTCCCATTCTGTAGGTTTCCTGATCACTCTGATAGTAGTTTCTTTTGTTGTGCAGAAACTCTTTAGTTTAATTAGATCCCATTTGTCAATTTTGGCTTTTGTTGCCATTGCTTTTGGTGTTTTAGACATAAAGTCCTTGCCCATGCCTATGTCCTGAATGGTATTGCCTAGGTTTTCTTCTAGTGTTTTTATGGTTTTAGGTCTAACATGTAAGTCCTTAATGCATCTTGAATTAATTTTTGTATAAGGTCTAAGGAAGAGACCCTGTTTCAGCTTTGTACATATGGCTAGCCAGTTTTCCCAGCACTGTTTAATTTAAATATTAAATAAGGAATCCTTTCCCCATTTCTTGATTTTGTCAGGTTTGTCAAAGATCAGATATTTGTAGATATCTGGCATTATTTCTGACGGCTCTGTTCTGTTCCATTGGTCTGTGTCTCTGTTTTGGTACCAGTACCATGCTGTTTTGGTTACTGTAGCCTTGTAGTATAGTTTGAAGTCAGGTAGCATGATGCCTCCAGCTTTGTTCTTTTGGCTTAGGATTGACTTGGCAATGCGGGCTCTTTTTTGGTTCCGTATGAATTTTAAAGTAGTTTTTTCCTATTCTGTGAAGAAAGTCATTGGTAGCTTGATGGGGATGGCATTGAATCTATAAATTACCTTGGGCAGTGTGGCCATTTTCACAATATTGATTCTTCCGACCCATGAGCATGGAATGTTCTTCCATTTGTTTGTATCCTCTTTTATTTCATTGAGCAGTCATTTGTAGTTCTCCTTGAAGAGGTCCTTCACATCCCTTGTAAGTTGGATTCCTAGGTATTTTATTCTCTTTGAAGCAATTGTGAATGGGAGTTCACTCATGATTTGGCTTTCTGTTTCTCTGTTATTGCAGTATAAGAATGCTTGTGATTTTGGTACATTGATTTTGTATCCTGAGACTTTGCTGAAGTTGCTTATCAGCTTAAGGAGATTTTGTGCTGAGACGATGGGGTTTTCTAAATATACAATCATGTCATCTGCAAGCAGGGACAATTTGACTTCCTCTTTTCCTAATTGAATGCCCTTTATTTCCTTCTCCTGCCTGATTGCCCTGGCCAGAACTTCCACCACTATGTTGAATAGGAATAGTGAGAGAGGGCATCCCTGTCTTGTGCCAGTTTTCAAAGGGAATGTTTCCAGGTTTTGTCCATTCAGCATGATATTGGCTGTGGGTTTATCATAGATAGCTCTTATTGTTTTGAAATATGTCCCACCAATACCTAATTTATTGAGAGTTTTTAGCATGAATGTTTGTTGAATTTTTTCAAAGCCTTTTCTGCATCTATTGAGATAATCATGTCGTTTTTTCTTTGGTTCTGTTTATATGCTCGATTTCGTTTATTGATTTTCGTTTGTTGAACCAGCCTTGCATCCCAGGGATGAAGCCCACTTGATCATGATGGGTAAGCTTTTTGATGTGCTGCTGGATTCGTTTTGCCAGTATTTTATTGAGAATTTTTGCACTGATGTTCATCAGGGATATTGGTCTAAAATTCTCTTTTTTTGTTGTGTCTCTGTGAGGCTTTGGGATCAGGATGATGTTGGCCTCATAAAATGAGTTAGGGAGGATTCCCTCTTTTTCTATTGATTGGAATAGTTTCAGAAGGAATGGTACCAGCTCCGCCTTGTACCCCTGGTAGAATTCAGCTGTGAATCCGTCTGGTCCTGGACTTTTTTTTGGTTGGTAAGCTATTAATTATTGCCTCAATTTCAGAGCCTGTTATTGGTATATTCAGAGATTCAACTTCTTCCTTGTTTAGTCTTGGGAAGGTGTATGTCTCCAGGAATTGATCCATTTCTTCTAGATTTTCTAGTTTATTTGCATAAAGGTGTTTATAGTATTCTCTGATGGTAGTTTGTATTTCTGTGGGATCGATGGTGATTCCCCTTTCATTTTTTATTGCGTCTATTTGATTCTTCTCTCTTTTCTTCTTTATTAGTCTTACTAGCAGTCTATCAATTTTGTTGATCTTTTCAAAAAACCAGCTCCTGGATTCGTTAATTTTTTGAAGGGTTTTTTGTGTCTCTATCTCCTTCAGGTCTGCTCTGATCTTAGTTATTTCTTGCTTTCTGCTAGCTTTTGAAGGTGTTTGCTCTTGCTTCTCTAGTCCTTTTAATTGTGATGTTAGGGTGTCAATTTGAGATCTTTCCTGCTTTCTCTTGTGGGCATTTATTGCTATAAAGTTCCCTCTACACACTGCTTTAAATGTGTCCCAGAGATTCTGGTATGTTGTGTTTGTTCTCGTTGGTTTCAAAGAACATCTTTATTTGTACCTTCATTTTGTTATGTACCCAGTAGTCATTCAGTAGCAGGTTGTTCAGTTTCCATGTATTCGAGCATTTTTGAGTGAGTTTCTTAATCTTGAGTTGTAGTTTGATTGCACTGTGGTCTGAGGGACATTTGTTATAATTTCTGCTCTTTTACATTTGCTGAGGAGTGCTTTACTTCCAACTATGTGGTCAATTTTGAAATAGGTATGGTGTGGTGCTGAAAAGAATGTATATTCTGTTGATTTGGGGTGGAGGGTTCTGTAGATGTCTATTAGGTCCGCTTGGTGCAGAGCTGAATTCAATTCCTGGATATCCTTGTTAACTTTCTGTCTCATGGATCTGTCTAATGTTGACAGTGGGGTGTTAAAATCTCCCATTATTATTATGTGGGAGTCTAAGTCTCTTTCTAGGTGTGTAAGGACTTGCTTTATGAATGTGGGTTCTCCTGTATTGGGTGCATATATATTTAGGGTAGTTAGCTCTTCTTGTTGAATTGATCCCTTTACCATTATGTAATGGCCTTCTTTGTCTCTTTTGATCTTTGTTGGCTTAAAGTCTGCTTTATCAGATACTAGGATTGCAACCCCTGCCATGTTTTGCTTTCCATTTGCTTATTATATCTTCCTCCATCCCTTTATTTTGAGCCTATGTGTGTCTGTGCATGTGAGATGGGTTTCCTGAATACAGCACACTGATGGGTCTGGACTCTTAATCCTATTTGCCAGTCTGTGTCTTTTAATTGGAGCAGTTAGCTCATTTACATTTAAGGTTAATACTGTTGTCATTTGAATTTGATCCTGTCATTATGATGTTAGCTGATTATTTTGCTCATTAGTTGATGCAGTTTCTTCCTAGCCTCGATGGTCTTTACAATTACACATGCTTTTGCAGTGGCTGGTACTGGTTGTAGCTGTCCATGTTTAGTGCTTCCTTCAGGAGCTCTTGTAGAGCAGGCCTGGTGGTGACAAAATCTCTCAGCATTTTCTTGTCTGTAAAGGATTTTATTTCTCCTTCACTTATGAAGCTTAGTTTGGCTGGATATGAAATTCTGGGTTGAAAATTCTTTTCTTTAAGAATGTTGAATATTGGCCCCCACCCTGTTCTGGCTTGTAGAGTTTCTGCCGAGACATCAGCTGTTAGTCTGATGGGCTTCCCCCAACCTTTCTCTCTGGCTGCCCTTAACATTTTTTCCTCTATTTCAACTTTCGTGAATCTAACAATTATGTGTCTTGGAGTTGCTCTTCTTGAGGAATATCTTTGTGGCATTCTCTGTATTTCCTGAATTTGAATGTTGGCCTGCCTTGCTAGATTGGGGAAGTTCTCCTGGATAATATCCTGCAGAGTGCTTTCCAAGTTGGTTCCATTCTCTCCGTCACTTTCAGGTACACCAATCAGACGTAGATTTGGTCTTTTCACGTAGTCCCATATTTCTTGGAGGGTTTGTTCATTTCTTTTCATTCTCTTTTCTCTAAACTTCTCTTCTCATTTCATTTGATTCATTTGATCTTCCATCACTGTTACCCTTTCTTCCAGTTCATAGAATCGGCTACTGAGGCTTGCGCATTCGTCATGTAGTTCTTATGCTGTGGTTTTCAGCTCCAACAGGTCCTTTAAGGACTTCTCTGCATTGGTTATTCCAGTTAGCCATTCGTCTAATCTTTTTTCAAGGTTTTTAACTTCTTTGCCATGGGTTCAAACTTCCTCCTTTAGCTCGGAGTAGTATGACCATCTGAAGCCTTCTTCTCTCAACTCGTCAAAGTCATTGTCCATCCATCTTTGTTCCATTGCTGGTGAGGAGCTGCATTCCTTTGGAGGAGGAAAGGCACTCTGATTTTTAGAATTTTCAGTTTTTCTGCTCTGTTTTTTCCCTATCTGTGTGGTTTTATCTACCTTTGGTCTTTGATGATGGTGATGAACAGATGGGGTTTTGGTGTGGATGTCCTTTCCGTTTGTTAGTTTTCCTTCTAACAGTCAGGACCCTCAGCTGCAGGTCTGTTGGAGTTTGCTGGAGGTCCACTCCTGATCCTGTTTGCCTAGGTATCAGCAGTGGAGGCTGCAGAACAACAAATATTGGTGAACAGCAAATGTAGCTGCCTGATCGTTCCTCTGGAAGTTTTGTCTCAGAGGAGTACCTGGCCGTGTGAAGTGTCAGTCTTTCCCTACTGGGGGTGCCTACCAGTTAGGCTACTCGGGGATCAGGGACCCACTTGAGGAGGCAGTCTGTCCATTCTCAGATCTCAAGCTATGTGCTGGGAGAACTACTACTCTCTTCAAAGCTGTCAGACAGGGACATTTGAGTCTTCAGAGGCTTCTGCTGCCTTTTGCTTGGCTATGCCCTGCCCCCAGAGGTGGAGTCTACAAGAGGCAGGCAGGCCTCCTTGAGCTGCAGTGGGCTCCACCCAGTTCGAGCTTCCTAGCCTCTTTGTTTACCTACTCAAGCCTCAGCAATGGTGGGTATACCTCCCCCAGCCTCGCTGCCACCTTGCAGTTTGATCTCAGGCTGCTGTGCTAGCAATGAGTGAGGCACCATGGGTGTAGAATCCTCTGAGCCAGGCACGGGATATAATCTCCTGGTGTGCCGTTTGCTAAGACCATCAGAAAAGAGCAGTATTAGGGTGGGAGTGACCCAATTTTCCTGGTACTGTCTGTAACCCCTTTCCTTGGCTATGAAAGGGAATTCCCTGACCCTTTGCACTTCCCAGGTGAGGCAACGCCTCACCCTGCTTCAGCTCACTCTCGGTGCACTGCACCCACTCTCTTACAATCCCTGGTGAGATGAACCCAGTACCTCAGTTGGAAATGCAGAAATCATTTGTCTTCTTCGTCGCTCACGCTGGGAGCTGTAGACTGGAGCTGTTCCTATTTGGCCATCTTGGCTAGAATCCTCCCGCCATTTTTTTTCAAGTCCTATCTCAAAAGAATATAAATTATTCTATCATAAAGACACATGCACATATATGTACATTGCAGCAGTATTCACAATTGTAAAGACATGGAATCAACCTAAATACCCATCAGTGGTAGACTGGATACATTAAATACGGTGTATATACACCATAGAATACTACAAAGCCACAAAAAGAAAGATATCATGTCCTTTGCTGGAAGATGGATGAAGCTGGAGACCATTATTCTTAGCAAACTTATGCAGAAACAGTGAAACAAATACAGCATTTTCTCACTTGTAAGTGAGAGTGGAATCTAAATGAGAACACATAGATACATAGAGAGGAACAACACACACTTGGTCCTATCAGAGGGAGGAGTGTGGGAGGAAGGAGAGGATCAGGAAAAATAACCGATGGGTACTAGGATTAATACATGGGCAATGAAATAATCTGTACAATGAACTCCTATAGCAAGAGTTTACCTATATAACCAACCTGTATATGTACACCTGAAATTAAAATATAAGTGTTAAAAGTTTTATAACACAGTTATATTTTAATTTATTGCATATCAATAACTATTATAAATAACAGACCTTCAAGCATATAAATGTATTAAATTAGCCTAAAGTTATGTGCGGAAAATAGAACAAATATACAATTCGAAGAGAAAAATGAACAATAAAAACTTTCTGACTGTTAAGGAGGAGCTCATTTATTTATTTTCTAAGTTGATGATGGTGCGTATCAAATTACTATGGTAGTTAGATATCACTTGTTACATTTATGATGTAAAACTTTTATTAAAAATCTCAATATTTGCAATACACTAGAAATTGCATCCCCTACAACTATTTAAACTTATAATGAATGTTTGATATCAAACTAAAAATATGTAATGGAGAGAAAAGTTTATCAAAATTATTTTATAAGATTGTCAGAAAACCAAACACTGCATGTTCTCACTCATAAGTGGGAGTTAAACACTAAGAACACATGGACACAGGGAGGGGAACATGACACACTAGGATCCTTCAGGGGGTGTGAGGCAAGGGGAGGGAGAGCATTGGGACAAATACCTAATGCATGCAGGGCTTAAAACCTAGATGACTGGTTGATATTTGCAGCAAACCACCATGGCACATGTATACCTATGTGACAAACCTGCACGTTCTCCACATGTCTCCCAGAACTTAAAGTAAAATAAAATAAAATAAAAAGATTGTCACACAGAAATGCTTAAAAACGGCCATCCTAAGGCTTTGAATAATTTTACTGTTTTATCATGGAGAGCACCTAATGAAGATACATGTCCTGGGGCTGGAGAGGCAATTGTCCTGGAGTCATCCCGATGAATAGGAATCATACATTTCCACTCAAACTCCCTTTCTTTCTCTAGCCATTATTTCTACATATGGATATATTTTCAAGGATAAGTGGAATAAAAAGCCTCCACTGTGGAGGACTTTGAGACTTTAAGGAACAGAATACCCAGCTCCCAAACCTTTCTCTTCACCATTACTATGGCCAAAGGCCTTCTATTTCATTCTTTGGATCTCAGATTTATCTTTTGCCAAATCTATCAAAATGAAAGTGTGACTCAGAGCAGAACAAATTCCTTGTCAGTCTATTTGTAGCAAAAATTACCAAAAATTGAAGTTAAAAAGTGGATGCTAAGGATTAGAAAAAGAAGAGCAAATTTAGGAGAGGAAGAAAAATTCATACATTCATCAGTACACATACTAGTACATTTTCAGTAAGCATTATTGAGTCCACTTTAATTGAGTTCTGAAAGGGAAGGTGTGAGACCCAAAAACAAACTTCACAACCTGCACATTTTCCCAGGGGTTATTCTTATTCTCTTGTATAAAAGTCAAAAATGCAGCAGACAATTGAAGGAGATTATTTTATTCAGGCTATTGTCATACATACGAAGTTTATCAACAAAGAATCAACTTATTAATTAAGAAAATGAAAGGGGCCTGAAGTTTTATAAAGATGGTTAGACAGAGAAGTCTTGAGGAAGGGTAGATAAGTCTTATTTAAAGGGTGGAGGTGGTTGTTACTGGATGCCCCCATGCATTTCTAGGCACTTGATGTCCCGAACAAAGAATTGAATGAGACACACACAGATAGCAAAGCAAGCAGCAAAAGTTTATTAAGCATGGCATTACACTCTCAGAGAAGGAGAATGAACTGACCTCTTCAAGATGTGATCAGCATTACTTTGGTGTACTTTGTGTCTTTTATGTGTTTTTTTTCCTTCTCTTCCCAAGGCTGCTTAATCTCTAGCCAGTGTCTGCCTTTTGACTGATAGGTGTGTTGCTTAGTTACTTTGGCCGGTGTGTGCTTTCACGTGCCTCTATCCCATAATTTTAACTACATGAAAGATATGCAGTCCATATGCATGAGCTTAAATGAGCTGATTATCATACAGATTCATTTTAAGGATACTTCTTCTCTTTAATGCGCATGCCTATCCCTGAAGCATTGCCCCTTACTAGTTTGGTCCGGATTCTGCTGGCTTTGGGGTCCTTGCTTGCTTCTTTATCTTATTTTTTGTTTTGGCTACTTAATTTCTACTTCCTATCTTGGTTCTTGATTACCCACCCCTTCACCTGGCTTCTGCTCAATACTTTTACTCATTCCACCCTTTATCCAACTTTTAATTCCCTTGCTATTCTCCTGCCTCATTCTCCACATTCTTCTGCCTCAGTCAGTTCTCAAAATACACAAGCAAAGGAAAAAAACAGTTTGAGAAAAGTTTTGAGTTGATTTCCCAGAGCACAGGTCTCAGATAAAGTTTAACATTGTCATTTCCCCTTTTGTTGGAGACAAATTAAGTTTGTCACTGAACAACTCAGAAGTAATTTAAAGCCTGCTTTACCAGGTTCCATGAAATAGTCTCTCAATGACTTTTGTTGGCATTCTTCCTGGAAAACTGGTTGAATCATCTATTGAAAGGATGTGGCAAAGGTCAGTTTTTTAGGGTCCTAACGCATAGGCATCTTTAAAAAAGGGATACCTAAAATCTAGTCCAATTTACTGTTAGGTACCAAAACTATATTTGGGCGGGGGGTGGCTAAAAGGGAGCCTTTAAGCAATTCAATTAAATCTTTACCAGGCAAGTCAGAGTTTGCATAACCATTAGTAACCCTCAATTATAAAAATGTGCAAATAACTCAAAGATAAAATAACAATGCTAGAATTGATAACTCCAAATGGTGTGCTATAGATTATGCTCAGTTTTCTATTGAAACACAAAATTTATCTCTGTAGTGGCCCCGTTTTTGATCAATGTGAATCTCAAAGAAAAATTATTTTTGACCATGAAATAAGGCTGGTATCAATAATTTGACTATTTAGATAGATGCAAAAAGAATGGTAATTTACCATATAGGCTTTTTAAAAGTTTGCTTTGCTGGAAATGTTTATAAAGAATCTCGTATTAAACTTTTAATTTTTTATTGTGATAAAATATACATAACATGAAATCTACCATTTTAATAATATTAAGCCTACAATTAAGTGACATTCACAACATTGTGCAATCATTGCCACTATCCATTTTCATCATCCCAAATAGAATCTCCATACCTGTTAAACAAGAACTCCCCATTCTATCCCCTTCAGCTGCTGGTAACCTCTATTCTTCTTTTCATCTCTAAGAAGTAGCTTATCCTTGGTACTTTATACAAGTGGAATCATATAATATTCGTCCTTTTGTGTAAGACTTCACTTAGCATAATGTTTTCAAGGCTTATCCCTGTTGTAGCATGTATCAGAATTTTATTCCTTCTTAATTCTGAATAATAGTCCATTGCATATATGCCACATTTTGTTTATCCATTTATCTGCCATGAGAAAATGTGCACAGTGAGTCTTATCTGAAGGACAGGAGCAGTTAGTTCTCAGAATACGCCATGGCAAGGTGGTCCTTTGTGGTTAGCTGTTCAGAACACAAAAGGGTATTTGGGGGTGAGGGATTTTCAACTGTCCCTGCTTTCCAGGAGCACAAGGCTCAAATAAAGTTCAAAATTGTCACATGACACACCATCTTTCTCCTTTTCAGGTTGGTAGTGGCAGGTGAAGGAAAGCTCAGTCTAACAGTGCATTAAAAAAGAGAGTTGTAAAGACAAACTTCTTAGACACCCAGCAATGTCAGAGAAAGAAATAGAGCTAGTGCAATTGTTCAAAATTTGTTATTAATATTTCTTTATCCACAAACTTCCAGAATTACCTAATAACTTGGAGTAGAAGTAAACATAATCAAAAATGAAACTTGACAGTTATTTACTCACTAGCACTTCCTCATTTTCTAGGGAATCTACTAGTAACTCTATGTCCTCCAAGCAAGCACATGAAATCTATCATTATATTTCTCTCAATTAAAACTATTAAACTATGTTCTGTGAAACGGCCAATACCTCATAACTGTCAGGCCTCTGAGCCCAAGCTAAGCCATCATATCCCCCGTGACCTGCATTTATACATCCAGATGGCCTGAAGCAACTGAAGATCCACAAAGGAAGTGAAAATAGCCTTAACTGATGACATTCCACCACTGTGATTTGTTCCTGCCCCACCCTAATTGATATGATATATTCTCCCCTGCCCGTAAGAAGATACTGTGTAATATTCTCCCCCGCCCTAACGAATGTATTTTGTACTCCTATCCCAAACGTATAAGAACTAATGATAATCCCGCCACCCTTTGCTGGCTCCTTTTTTGGACTCAGCCCACCTGCACCCAGGTGAAATAAACAGCCTTGTTGCTCACGCAAAGCCTGTTTGGTGGACTGTCGTCACACGGATGCGTGTGATAATAACACCTTAAAAATGTGATTCACCCCCAAGAAAAGTGAAGACATTTTCACTTGGTAAATTGTCAGTCATACCTCCAAGCTCTATGCACATTTTCATAAGTAAAAGAGAGCTCATAAATTAAGTAAATAAGTTGAGACAATTTTCAAGTTCATGTGACTTAAGTATAACTTTACTAAACAAGCTGGCTTTAAAATTATTGGTAAAATAAAAATAGAAATGCCTTCAGAATTGTCAGCATATATTTGTCTGGATTTTATGTTTGTCTTTGCTAGATATTTTGAGATGTCAGTGCTTGGCATAGAAATGATGAACCCAGACAAAACAAAATGATCTCGGTTTGTCTGCCTTTTTTTCTTGACAAATGAGAATAATTTAATGTTAGCTTAATTTTCTGAGTTATTGGCAAAAATACCTATGTAATTAAATTTGTGGCTCTTACTTAGGTTTAGGTGAACACCTGATGTTCAGTGGCTATTAGAAACATGATTAACAGATGGAGGAGCCAAGATGGCTGAATAGGAACAGCTCCGGTCTACAGATCCCAGCGTGAGCGACGCAGAAGACGGGTGATTTCTGCATTTCCATCTGAGGTACTGTGTTCATCTCACAAGGGAGTGCCAGACAGTGGGCGCAGGTCAGTGGGTGAGTGCACCGTGCGCCAGCCAAAGCAGGGGCGAGGCATTGCCTCACTCGGGAAGCGCAAGGGGTCAGGGAGTTCCCTTTCCGGGGTGACAGACGGCACCTGGAAAATCGGGCCACTCCCACCCGAATACTGTGCTATTCCGATGGGCTTAGAAAACGGTGCCCCAGGAGATTATAGCCCATACCTGCCTCAGAGGGTCCTACGCCCACGGAGTCTCGCTGATTGCTAGCACAGCAGTCTGAGATCAAACAGCAAGGCAGCAGCGAGGCTGGGGGAGGGGGGCCCGCCATTGCCCAGGCTTGCTTAGGTAAACAAAGCAGCCTGGAAGCTTGAACTGGGTGGAGCCCACCACAGCTCAAGGAGGCCTGCCTGCCTCTGTAGGCTCCACCTCTGGGGGCAGGGCACAGACAAACAAAAAGACAGCAGTAACCTCTGCAGACTTAAATGTCCCTGTCTGACAGCTTTGAGGAGAGCAGTGGTTCTCCCAGCACGCAGCTGGAGATCTGAGAATGGGCAGACTGCCTCCTCAAGTGGGTCCCTGACCCCTGACCCCCGAGCAGCCTAACTGGGAGGCACCCCCCAGCAGGGGCAGACTGACACCTCATACGGCCGGCCAGGTACTCCAGCAGACCTGCAGCTGAGGGTCCTGTCTGTTAGAAGGAAAACTAACAGAAAGGACATCCACACCAAAAACCCATCTGTACATCACCATCATCAAAGACCAAAAGTAGATAAAACCACAAAGATGGGGAAAAAACAGAGCAGAAAAACTGGAAACTCTAAAAAGCAGAGTACCTCTCCTCCTCCAAAGGAACGCAGTTCCTCACCAGCAACGGAACAAAGCTGGATGGAGAATGACTTTGACAAGCTGAGAGAAGAAGGCTTTAGACAATCAAATTACTCTGAGCTATGGGAGGATATTCAAACCAAAGGCAAAGAAGTTGAAAACTTTGAAAAAAATTTAGAAGGATGTGTAACTAGAATAACCAATACAGAGAAATGCTTAAAGGAGCTGATGGAGCTGAAAACCAAGGCTCAAGAACTACGTGAAGAATGCAGAAGCCTCAGGAGCTGATGCGATCAAATGGAAGAAAGGGTGTCAGCCCTGGAAGATGAAATGAATAAAATGAAGCGAGAAGGGAAGTTTAGAGAAAAAAGAATAAAAAGAAACGAGCAAAGCCTCCAAGAAATGTGGGACTATGTGAAAAGACCAAATCTATGTCTGATTGGTGTACCTGAAATTGACGGGGAGAATGGAAACAAGTTGGAAAACACTCTGCAGGATATTATCCAGGAGAACTTCCCCAATCTAGCAAGGCAGGCCAACATTCAGATTCAGGAAATACAGAGAATGCCACAAAGATACTCCTCGAGAAGAGCAACTCCAAGACACATAATTGTCAGATTCACCAAAGTTGAAATGAAGGAAAAAATGTTAAGGGCAGCCAGAGAGAAAGGTGGGGTTACCATCAAAGGGAAGCCCATCAGACTAACAGCGGATCTCTCAGCAGAATCTCTACAAGCCAGAAGAGAGTGGGGGCCAATATTCAACATTCTTAAAGAAAAGAATTTTCAACCCAGAATTTCATATCCAGCCAAACTAAGCTTCCTAAGTGAAGGAGAAATAAAATACTTTACAGACAAGCAAATGCTGAGAGATTTTGTCACCACCAGGCCTAAAAGAGCTAAAACATGGAAAGGCACAACCTGAAGGAAGGAAGCGCTAAACATGGAAAGGCACAACCAGTACCAGCCACTGAAAAATCATGCCAAAATGTAAAGACCATCGAGACTAGGAAGAGACTGCATCAACTAACGAGCAAAATAACCAGCTAACATCATAATGACAGGATCAAATTCACACATAACAATATTAACTTTAAATGTAAATGGACTAAATGCTCCAATTAAAAGACACACACTGGCAAATTGGATGAAGACTCAAGACCCATCAGTGTGCTGTATTCAGGAAACCCATCTCATGTGCACAGACACACATAGGCTCAAAATAAAAGGATGGAGGAAGATCTACCAAGCAAATGGAAAACAAAAAAAGGCAGGGGTTGCCATCCTAGTCTCTGATAAAACAGACTTTAAACCAACAAAGATCAAAAGAGACAAAGAAGGCCATTACATAATGGTAAAGGGATTAATTCAACAAGAAGAGCTAACTATCCTAAATATATATGCACCCAATACAGGAGCACCCAGATTCATAAAGCAAGCCCTGAGTGACCTACAAAGAGACTTAGACTCCCACACATTAATAATGGGAGACTTTAACACCCCACTGTCAACATTAGACAGATCAACGAGACAGAAAGTCAACAAGAATACCCAGGAATTGAACTCAGCTCTGCACCAAGCGGACCTAATAGACATCTACAGAACTCTCCACCCCAAATCAACAGAATATACATTTTTTTCAGCACCACACCACACGTATTCCAAAATTGAAAACATACTTGGAAGTAAAGCTCTCCTCAATAAATGTAAAAGAACAGAAATTATAACAAACTATCTCTCAGATCACAGTGCAATCAAGCTAGAACTCAGGATTAAGAATCTCACTCAAAACCGCTCAACTACATGGAAACTGAACAACCTGTTCCTGAATGACTACTGGGTACATAACGAAATGAAGGCAGAAATAAAGATGTTCTTTGAAACCAATGAGAACAAAGACACAACATACCAGAATCTCTGGGATGCATTCAATGCAGTGTGTAGAGGGAAATTTATAGCACTAAATGCCCACAAGAGAAAGCAGGAAAGATCCAAAATTGACACCCTAACATCACAATTAAAAGAACTAGAAAAGCAAGAGCAAACACATTCAAAAGCTAGCAGAAGGCAAGAAATAACTAAAATCAGAGCAGAACTGAAGGAAATAGAGACACAAAAAACCCTTCAAAAAATTAATGAATCCAGGAGCTGGTTTTTCGAAAGGATCAACAAAATTGATAGACTGCTAGCAAGATTAATAAAGAAAAAAAGAGAGAAGAATCAAATAGATGCAATAAAAAAAGATAAAGGGGATATCACCACCAATCCCAAAGAAATACAAACTACCATCAGAGAATATTACAAACACCTCTACGCAAATAAACTAGAAAATCTAGAAGAAATGGATAAATTCCTCAACACATACACCCTCCCAAGACTAAACCAGGAAGAAATTGAATCTCTGAATAGACCAATAACGGGAGCTGAAATTGTGGCAATAATCAATAGCTTACCAACCAAAAAAAGTCCAGGACCAGATGGGTTCACAGCTGAATTCTACCAGAGGTACAAGGAGGAACTGGTGCCATTCCTTCTGAAACTATTCCAATCAATAGAAAAAGAGGGAATCCTCCCTAACTCATTTTATGAGGCCAGCATCATCCTGATACCAAAGCCTGGCAGAGACACAACAAAAAAAGAGAATTTTAGGCCAATATCCTTGATGAACATTGATGCAAAAATCCTCAATAAAATACTGGTAAACAGAATCCAGCAGCACATCAAAAAGCGTATCCACCATGATCAAGTGGGCTTCATCCCTGGGATGCAAGGCTGGTTCAACCTATGAAAATCAATAAACATAATCCAGCATATAAACAGAACCAAAGACAAAAATCACATGATTATCTCAATAGATGCAGAAAAGGCCTTTGACAAAATTCAACAACCCTTCATGCTAAAAACTCTCAATAAATTAGGTATTGTCGGGATGTATCTCAAAATAATAAGAGCTATCTATGACAAACCCACAGCCAATATCATACTGAATGGGCAAAAACTGGAAGCATTCCCTCTGAAAACTGGCAGAAGACAAGGATGCCCTCTCTCACCACTTCTATTCAACATAGTGTTGGAAGTTCTGACCAGGGCAATTAGGCAGGAGAAGGAAATAAAGGGTATTCAATTAGGAAAAGAGGAAGTCAAATTGTCCCTGTTTGCAGATGACATGATTGTATATCTAGAAAACCCCATTGTCTCAGCCCAAAATCTCCTTAAGCTGATAAGCAACTTCAGCAAAGTCTCAGGATACAAAATCAATGTACAAAAATCACAAGCATTCTTATACATCAATAACAGACAAACAAAGAGCCAAATCATGAGTGAACTCCCATTCACAATTGCTACAAAGAGAATAAAATACCTGGGAATCCAACTTACAAGGGATGTGAAGGACCTCTTCAAGGAGAACTACAAACCACTGCTCAAGGAAATAAAAGAGGATACAAACAAATGGAAGAACATTCCATGCTCATGGGTAGGAAGAATCAATATAGTGAAAATGGCCATCCTTCCCAAGGTAATTTACAGATTCAATGCCATCCCCATCAAGCTACCAATGACTTTCTTCACAGAATTGGAAAAAAGTACTTAAAGTTCATATGGAACCAAAAAAGAGCCCACATCGCCAAGTCAATCCTAAGCCAAAAGAACAAAGCTGGAGGCATCACACTACCTGACTTCAAACTATACTACAAGGTTACAGTAACCAAAACAGCATGGTACTGGTACCAAAACAGAGATATAGATCAATGGAACAGAACAGAGCCATCATAAGTAATGCCACATATCTACAACTATCTGATCTTTGACAAACCTGACAAAAACAAGCAATGGGGAAAGGATTCCCTATTTAATAAATGGTGCTGGGAAAACTGGCTAGCCATATGTAGAAAGCTGAAACTGGATCCCTTCCTTACACCTTATACAAAAATCAATTCAAGATGGATTAAAGACTTAAATGTTAGACCTAAAACCATAAAAACTCTAGAAGAAAACCTAGGCATTTACCATTCAGGACATAGGCATGGGCAAGGACTTCATGTCTAAAACACCAAAAGCAATGGCAACAAAAGCCAAAATTGACAAATGGGATCTAATTAAACTGAAGAGCTTCTGTACAGCAAAGGAAACTACCATCAGAGTGAACAGGTAACCTACAAAATGGGAGAAAATTTTTGCAACCTACTCATCTGACAAAGGGCTAATATCCAGAATCTACAATGAACTCCAACAAATTTACAAGAAAAAAACAAACAACCCCATCAAAAAGTGGGCGAAGGACATGAACAGACACTTCTCAAAAGAAGACATATATGCAACCAAAAAACACATGAAAAAATGCTCACCATCACTGGCCATCAGAGAAATGCAAATCAAAACCACAATGAGATACCATCTCACACCAGTTAGAATGGCAATCATTAAAAAGTCAGGAAACAACAGGTGCTGGAGAGGATGTGGAGAAATGGGAACACTTTTACACTGTTGGTGGGACTGTAAACTAGTTCAACCATTGTGGAAGTCAGTGTGGCGATTCCTCAAGGATCTAGAACTAGAAATTCCATTCGACCCAGCCATCCCATTACTGGGTATATACCCAAAGGACTATAAATCATGCTGCTATAAAGACACATGCACACATATGTTTATTGCGGATTATTCACAATAGCAAAGACTTGGAACCAACCCAAATGTCCAACAATCATAGACTGGATTAAGAAAATATGGCACATATACACCATGGAATACTATGCAGCCATAAAAAAGGATGAGTCCATGTCCTTTGTAGGGACATGGATGAAATTGGAAATCATTATTCTCAGTAAACTATCGCAAGAACAAAAAACCAAACACCGCATATTCTCACTCATAGGTGGGAATTGAACAATGAGAACACATGGACACGGGAAGGGGAACATCACACTTCGGGGACTGTTGTGGGGTGGGGGGAGGGGGGAGGGATAGCATTGGGAGATATACCTAATGCTAGATGACGAGTTGGTGGGTGCAGCGCACCAGCATGGCACATGTATACATATGTAACTTACCTGCACTTTGCGCACATGTACCATAAAACCTAAAGTGTAATAATAATAATAATAATAATAATAATAAAAAGAAACATGATTAACAATGAAATAACTAACTTTAAATGAAATAACTAACTTTAAAAACATGGTTAACAAGGAAATAACTAACTTTAAACAGAAGTAGTCTAGATACGCTGTTAAAAGTGAAATAATTGGTCTATCATGGTGGCTGACGCCTGTAATCCCAGCGCTATGGGAGGCTGAGGTGGGAAGATTACTTGAGGTCAGGAGTTGTTGACCTGCCTGGACAACATGGTGAATCCTCGTCTCTACTAAAAAGACAAAAATTAGCCAGGCATGGTGGTGTGTGCCTGTAATCCCAGCTACTCAGGTGGCTGAGGAAAGAGAATTGCTCAAACCCAGGAGGTGGAGGTTGCAGTGAGCCAAGATCACACCACTGCATTCCAGCCTGAGTGACAAAGTGAGACTTCATCTCAAGAAAAGAAACAAAAAAAAAAAAGTGAAAGAATTGAGTACAGTGAATGGGATAAATGTTTTAGGTAAACTTTTTGTGTAAATTAAAATATTAAAATTATTTTTGATGCTCATTGAATATCTGAGTCATTTCCAATTTAAAAAGTTTGTGATATGGGGAAATGTGTTTCTAAAAATTGTAGAATTATACTTATCTATAAATGCCTATATCTGATGGTTCAGGATTTCTTGCTTTTTAAGATTTCGCTTAAGTTTTAGGTTACTAAGGATAAGAGTTCTAGTTAACACATAATTCTGTATAAAAAATGTACCAGAAATGGTTCTGCTATTAGTGAGAAAAACGATAATCTCATCTAATTTGTAAGTTATCTAAAAGTTAGTTCAAATTACAGATTTGAAAAGGTTATTTATGAAACAATGTAGTAAGGACCAGTAAGTAGGGGAGAAAGAAGTGATAAAAGTTTACATAATAAAATGCTCTTTATAACCTGATAGAGAATCGGAGACATTTGACTAATTAACATTTTCATAGTTAAAGCTCTTAGTCTTGATTAAAGTTGAATAAAAAATATTGTAAAAAAATGCATTGGCAGTTTGGCAATTATTATTTTTTAATATAGTTAGGCATGAAGCCAGATTTAGTGTGGAGCTAAATTTCACGTACATGCTTGCATGCTTGACACTATGTTTACTGTTTTGCTTGGGCAGTGCTGGCCCTAGAGTACTTATTGGTCATGTGCCTAGAGTGAATTTCTTGATCGCATAGAATGTATAGTGATATTGGTGGACCTAAGGATATTGAACTATGTATCAGGAATAAAATATTAATTATGTGGGTTTTGGGAGGCTCTGGGTAGCACTGTAGCCTCAAAATTTATGGTTGGTTTTCTGTTTGTTTGTTTGTTTTGGCTTCTAATTTTTATTCATTTGCTGTGTATCCTCCTCTAGGCCTTGCTTGTGTATGCATATAAATAAAACCGTGATTTTTTTTAGTTTTTAGGGGAAGGATTTTATTTGGTTATGTGAATAGTTATTTTGTTCCCTATGCATTTTTAGTAAGTAATCATTTGTTCCATTTATCTGGAATTCCTGGGCTACCTTTATCAGACCTGCAGGAATTAATGGAGCACAGCAGCTTTTTAAACTTTAACTTTTCGGATTTTAGGCTTCCTGATACTTTAAGTGTGTTGAGTATAGTTTCATAAACAGAATTTGAGTCATATTTCTCTCTCTGCCTAATTTTTCAAAAATCTGTGAACTATTTGTAAATATTGTAAATTCACATACAGTTGAGCAGGATTGCTGGGGTCACTCAGGGAAATACAAACAAGAAACCTGGAACACCAGGAAAAGGGTAACAATTTCTTACCAGTCACACTTTGACCTCTCTTTCTCTTTGCAAACTGGTTAAATGAATGGTAAAAGTCACTGTTTATCTCCTCTGTGAAGTTTTGATTAATACAAAAAAAGAATTCTGAGGCTGGTCTTAAGCTGTAGTGAATCTAGTGTGCCTTGTGTGTCTATCTGTATTGTTTGGTCACAAAGAGGGGTACCTTAGGATAAAATGCATGCCTAGGACCCCCATATGTCCTCTATTTAAGATGGCCCAGCAAACTGGTCAGTCATGTCCTTGAGAGCTTGACTTTGTAACCATGTGCCTGTGCTTTCTCTTTTCACAATGGCAGCCCAGGTTTAGGGTTCAATTCCTGGCTTAAGGAATGAGTCCTTTATCTTCTGTCTGTCTGTGTATTTATATGTATTGCACATATAATATTTTTAAAAGCTTTATTTAGTTGGTTTAATAAGAGCTTATTTTAATAATAATAGCTTATCAAATATTTTGTCAGAAAATTAAAAAGTATAATGTCTTTTATTTAGTTCATGTGACTTAAAAATATCTTCAAAATGTAAACATTTGGTTTAAATTAGGCAGGTGAGATATTAGGTCTGCTAAATGCTTTAGGTCATAAACTGCTTCTTTGGCTTTTAAAAATTGGTCAATTTATTTTGGAGCATTAGATTCTAAATAAGGCCTGGGGACATGTGAAATTAGCCATGCCCTCTAGCTATGCAAAGAAAGTTATAAAGAAAATATATTTTATATAAGAAAGGATCTTGTACGGTAAATTTTTGTCCTGAAGTAAAACAACTGGTTGTTTAAAAGAGGGATGTTTCGGAAAAGTCAGAATATCCAAACATGTTATATATAGTCTGTGCAAGTCATGAAATAATTTGTGAAAGAGAATTTATGCAAGAAACGTTGTACAATTTAAAGGTAATTAAGCCTCCTAAATGCTTCATAAGATGCCACTATGACTCTTAACTGTACAACTTGCCTGCTTTACAGATAGGTAAGGCCTGGGCCACATGGAGTTAGATCCTGGAAAGAGTCAAAACATATCTGCACTTTTGTCTGGGTCCTAGGCTCCACACCTAGTACGTAATTAAAATTCTGAACTTAGCAAGGTTTTCACCAAAATTAAAAGTTGCTAAGAATTAACATTGTAACATGTAATTGAGACTGCTAAGGAAACAGTTTCACATGCAAGGTATGTAAAAAAAAGGAAATGTGTTTTTAGTAAAAGATCATAAGAAGGCATGGGATTGTGAATTTTTTTTTTTTCCTAAAGGATTAAAGGATTGTTTTAAGTTAGGATGAAGCTAAAGGTTTGAGTAAGTTGTAGAAGGTTTGTAAAATATTAATTTTTTTTTGAGATGGAGTTTCACTCTTGTTGCCCAGGCTGGAGAGCGATGGCCAATCTCCACTCACTGCAACCTTCACCTCCTGGGTTCAAGCGATTCTCCTGCCTCAGCCTCCTGAATAGCTGAGATTACAGGTGCCCACCACCACGCCCAGCTAACTTTTTTTATTTTTAGTAGAGACAGGGTTTCACCATGTTGGCCAGGCTGACCTTGAACTCCTGACCTCAGGTAATCCACCAGCCTTGGCCTCTCAAAGTGCTGGGATAACAGACATGAGCCACCACACCCAGCCAAAAATTAATCTTGTAATAAATTCTGTGTGTGAAATATTAAGATATGTTTCAAAATTGTATGGGATTTCTAAAATCCTAATATGTCTGAGTATATGCTATCAATCATAATTATGGTTACTATGTTAAGTTATTGTAAACCAAAGAAATAACCAAATATCCTTGTATAAAGGAACCCAAGTAGAACAAAAATTAATTGAATACCAAGAAAATACTTTGTCAAATTTTCGTGTTAAACCAGCTGATACTGAAATTGTTTAGAGGTACAATTTCAATGAACCCCATGGTCTAAGTCAAATTACTTATAACTCATCAGTTATCAGTGCTATGCCTCTAATTTGGAGAAACAACTGGGTATTCAAGAGGATATAAACCTAATGTTAATTAAGTATGAACTCATGGAGAACCAGGATGTTCGCCTTGTGTTTCCTGTGTCCTTAAAGCTTTCATTGTTAAAACTCCTGCATTCCATGTCTCATCATGGAAAAGATAAAATGATCCAAATTTAATATATTGGTGTGGTGACTTATAAACTGCAAAAAATAGTTTATAACCAATGTTTGGTCTCATATTCCTTAGGAAACAATCAAAACTTCAACTACATCTGCACTTGATGGGCCATTTAAACATCTTATAAAGGGATTTCATCAAATTGTTATTTTCAATGCATGTTTTCTGGTTGTATAAAAGCTTTTCCATGCAAGAAGACTGAAGTTATAACAGTATATTATTATGGTAAAGTGTATTTTCACCAGGTAAAAAAACTTTTTACAATTTGGATCTTCTGAGAACATCAGAGAAAGACTGTTCTTACCATCCACACTGCAGCAAAACTTCGGGACCTTGAACTTTGGGTTCATAATCTCTCAACTGAGAAAGATCCCTTCACACTCTTGGGACTGTTCACCTGTTAGAACCCTTAAGGTAAAGCTAACCAGGGAAATTTCTTCCCAGAAGAAGATGGCATCCTTGATGTGAATAGCTTTTCCCAAGATCACAGATTAAGACTTCTGCTATCATGAGACTCTTATCTTTGAATATTTTTTCTTGGTTAGTCCTCTATGAACAATAGAAGTGAAAAGGGGGTCTGTTATGTGCACTTATGGGGTATACTTTTATTTGTAAAAGAGTTTGCAGCCAGTCTTATACATAGATAATCTTATACTTTGATAGAGAAAAGATTAAGGTACAATGTAGGTGAAAAACTTTATTGATACATATGTTGCCCCATTATCAGTCAGAGACAGAACATTGGTTCACTTCTCTTAACCCACATCATGTGTTAAAGAGAACATTGCCAGGAGGCCTTTATTCTTCTAGAAGGGCATCATTTGTTAGGTCCTTGTTCCATGGTTTGGAGTAAAAGAAGCAATAATTAGAAATGTATGCCTCCTGATAGGTTCTATAGCAAATTCTGCTGTGAAGGCTACAGTTACACAACAGACTTTAAATTCTCTTGTGAAGGTCATAATATAATTGGCTGAACAGGCCAGGTGTGGTGGCTCATGCCCGTAATCCCAGCACTTTGGGAGGCTAAGGCAGGTGGATCACTTGAGGTCGGGAGTTCGAGACCAGCCTGGTCAACATGGTGAAATTCTGTCTCTACTGAAAATATAAAATTAGCCGGGCATAGTGGCACTTGCCTGTAATTCTAGTTATTCGGGAGGCAAAGGCAGGAGAATTGCTTGAACCCAGGAGGTGGAGGTTGCAGTGAGCCTAGATCATGCTACTGCACTCCAGCCTAGATGACAGAGCAAGACTCTGTCAAAAAAAAAAAAAAAAGTATTGGCTGAACAGAGAAGTATCTGTGCAGCTGATGGCCCTCGTGGCCTATGGAAAAAAACATCAAGTATTATATTCAGTTGTGGTGGATTAACAAAGAGACTGCTTAGTTAAATTAGTAGACTCTTTAGCTCATTATTTGATCTATTTGATTTTAGAAAGTTTAGTTTATGAGGATCCTGGGTAAAGAACATTGTCTCAAAGGTTTTAAATGTTTGCATGCAGCCATCTTTAGAATGACAGATGGTCTCTCTTCAACTGGAATGACAAGAGTCAAAAGAAATGTGCAACCATGAGGGCACTGTAACCTATGAATGATCTGCTGAGACCAGAAACCCAAAATGATGGTAACTGAGAGTGGCACTAAGGTGCTAAGTTTTGGTAAACTCTCATCTAAATGAGAACCTGACCAAAAATGGGAATGTTTTTAAACAAAATTATGGGAGGCCATTGTTTTGGACTGAGCTCATGTGCTAGGCCCCAACAGACCAAATCAAACCAAAATGGAGTCGCTCATGCTAAGAAGAAACACATAGGTCCTAGAACACTTTAAAGAAACACATAGGTCCTAGAACAGACCACAGACCAGGTTTCACTTTTCTCCTAAAAATCCCATAACAAACATTCCTGACAGCTTAGGTATCCACCCCATAAAGTTCCCATTAAATCTTTTAACCAAATTTATTTCCTCTCACCTAGAGACCATCAAGCTTCAGATGATTATGCAACAAATGTTCCAGCAATTTACAGGTAAAGACACCACCCCTGGCCACCAAGGAGCTACCCTGCCTCCACTAGACAGAGCGGGGTGAGAGTTCTGTGATCCCCAATAGGTAGGAACTACACCCCAAGCCAGTGATGAAGTAGTTACAGAAGAAAGATCATCAGTCCCTCCACCTCCCATAAAGATTTATGGGGATCACATCTCTCAGGGGGAAAATGAGGCAGAAGAATAAGACCTGGAGGCAGGGAACCTAAGGACTTCCTAGAACTAAACCAAATGGAGACACTTTAGCTATGACAGAAAATATCCTCCCCATTTACATAGAGCATACCCCAAGTAAATGACTTTGTAACTTTATTTCATCCTCCTCATTTACATAGGGCATATACCAAGTAACCAGTGGAAACATTTAGAGGGTATTTAAACCCAAAACAAATTCTGTAATGGGGATCTTGAGCCCCTGTGCTTGATCCCCCTCCCACACTGTGGAGTCTACTTTTGTTTTCAATAAATCTCTGCTTTTGTTGCTTTATTTTTTCCTTGCTTTGTTTGTACATTTTGTCTAATTCTTTGTTCAAGATGCCAAGAACCTGAATGCCCTCCGCAGATAACAAAGGGACCCCTACAAAATCTTTACAATACTATTTCAGGCCTCATTTATGATCTAATTAAATCTGCATTTCCTCAGGCATCAAAGCTCAAAATAAAGAACTTGCATTTTTCTGGGTGTGGGGGTGTCCTTTATTTCTTGTGTACATTTTTGGAATTTTGATTTATACTACTTTTCATTGTAAATACACATTATTTCAGGTACTTAATGTGATAAACCAGTTTCATGGGCTAACAGAAGAAAAAAGAACTCATCATCACTTAGAAAACTATTGCTATTAAAAAATGCATTCCAAACATTTTTAGAATGCTACTTGAAACTAAACTTTTTGGAAAATACAATCGGTTTATAAATTCAATATTGCAGTATTCTAAAATTTAAAATCAAGCACACAGAAAATTACACTATTTTAGTCACATTTGCAATTCTGAAATTATTCATCATTTTCTCTCAATCTGTTTTCCTCAATCAGAGGCATGCCCCCAGGACAAGATAGAAGAGAAATGGGCTATTCAGAGATTCGACTTCTTCCTGGTTTAGTCTTGGGAGGGTGTATGTGTTGAGGAATTTATCCATTTCTTCCAGATTTTCTAGTTTATTTGCATAGAGGTGTTTGTAATATTCTCTGATGGTAGTTTGTATTTCTGTGGGATCGGTGGTGATATCCCCTTTATCATTTTTTATTGCATCTATTTGATTCTTCTCTCTTTTTTTCTTTATTAATCTTGCTAGCGGTCAATTTTGTTGATCCTTTCAAAAAACCAGCTCCTGGATTCATTTATTTTTTGAAGGGTTTTTTGTGTCTCTATTTCCTTCAGTTCTTCTCTGATTTTAGTTATTTCTTGCCTTCTGCTAGCTTTTGAATGTGTTTGCTCTTGCTTTTCTAGTCTTTTAATTATGATGTTAGGGTGTCAATTTTGGATCTTTCCTGCTTTCTCTTGTGGGCATTTAGTGCTATAAATTTCCCTCTACACACTGCTTTGAATGCATCCCAGAGATTCTGGTATGTTGTGTCTTGGTTCTTGTTGGCTTCAAAGAACATCTTTATTTCTGCCTTCATTTCGTTATGTACCCAGTAGTCATTCAGGAGCAGGTTGTTCAGTTTCCACGTAGCTGAAATTGTGGCAATAATCAATAGCTTACCAACCAAAAAAGTCCAGGACCAGATGGGTTCACAGCCGAATTCTACCAGAGGTACAAGGAGGAGCTGGTACCATTCCTTCTGAAACTATTCCAATCAATAGAAAAAGAGGGAATCCTCCCTAACTCATTTTATGAGGCCAGCATCATCCTGATACCAAAGCCTGGCAGAGACACAACAAAAAAAGAGAATTTTAGACCAATATCCTTGATGAACATTGATGCAAAAATCCTCAATAAAATACTGGCAAACAGAATCCAGCAGCACATCAAAAAGCTTATCCACCATGATCAAGTAGGCTTCATCCCTGGGATGCAAGGCTGGTTCAATATACGCAAATCAATAAATGTAATCCAGCATATAAACAGAACCAAAGACAAAAACCACATGATTATCTCAATAGATGCAGAAAAGGCCTTTGACAAAATTCAACAACCCTTCATGCTAAAAACTCTCAATAAATTAGGAATTGATGGGACATATCTCAAAATAATAAGAGCTATTTATGACAAACCCACAGCCAATATCATACTGAATGGGCAAAAACTGGAAGCATTCCCTTTGAAAACTGGCACAAGACAGGGATGCCCTCTCTCACCACTTCTATTCAACATAGTGTTGGAAGTTCTGGCCAGGGCAATTAGGCAGGAGAAGGAAATAAAGGGTATTCAATTAGGAAAAGAGGAAGTCAAATTGTCCCTGTTTGCAGATGACATGATAGTATATCTAGAAAACCCCATTGTCTCAGCCCAAAATCTCCTTAAGCTGATAAGCAACTTCAGCAAAGTCTCAGGATACAAAATCAATGTGCAAAAATCACAAGCATTCTTATACATCAATAACAGACAAACAGAGAGCCAAATCATGAGTGAACTCCCATTCACAATTGCTTCAAAGAGAATAAAATACCTAGGAATCCAACTTACAAGGGATGTCAAAGACCTCTTCAAGGAGAACTACAAACCACTGCTCAAGGAAATAAAAGAGGATACAAACAAATGGAAGAACATTCCATGCTCATGGGTAGGAAGAATCAATATCATGAAAATGGCCATCCTTCCCAAGGTAATTTACAGATTCAATGCCATCCCCATCAAGCTACCAATGACTTTCTTCACAGAATTGGAAAAAACTACTCTAAAGTTCATATGGAACCAAAAAAGAGCCCGCATCGCCAAGTCAATCCTAAGCCAAAAGAACAAAGCTGGAGGCATCACACTACCTGACTTCAAACTATACTACAAGGCTACAGTAACCAAAACAGCATGGTACTGGTACCAAAACAGAGATATAGATCAATGGAACAGAACAGAGCCGTCAGAAATAATGCCACATATCTACAAGTATCTGATCTTTGACAAACTTGACAAAAACAAGCAATGGGGAAAGGATTCCCTATTTAATAAATGGTGCTGGGAAAACTGGCTAGCCATATGTAGAAAGCTGAAACTGGATCCCTTCCTTACACCTTATACAAAAATCAATTCAAGATGGATTAAAGACTTAAATGTTAGACCTAAAACCATAAAAACCCTAGAAGAAAACCTAGGCATTACCATTCAGGACATAGGCATGGGCAAGGACTTCATGTCTAAAACACCAAAAGCAATGGCAACAAAAGCCAAAATTGACAAATGGGATCTAATTAAACTCAAGAGCTTCTGCACAGCAAAAGAAACTACCATCAGAGTGAACAGGCAGCCTACAAAATGGGAGAAAATTTTTGCAACCTCCTCATCTGACAAAGGGCTAATATCCAGAATCTACAATGAACTCCAACAAATTTACAAGAAAAAAACAAAAAACCCCATCAAAAAGTGGGCGAAGGACATGAACAGACACTTCTCAAAAGAAGACATTTATGCAGCCAAAAAACACATGAAAAAATGCTCACCATCACTGGCCATCAGAGAAATGCAAATCAAAACCACAATGAGATACCATCTCACACCAGTTAGAATGGCAATCATTAAAAAGTCAGGAAACAACAGGTGCTGGAGAGGATGTGGAGAAATGGGAACACTTTTACACTGTTGGTGGGACTGTAAACTAGTTCAACCCTTGTGGAAGTCAGTGTGGCAATTCCTCAGGGATGTAGAACTAGAAATTCCATTCGACCCAGCAATCCCATTACTGGGTATATACCCAAAGGACTATAAATCATGCTGCTATAAAGACACATGCACACGTATGTTTATTGTGGCATTATTCACAATAGCAAAGACTTGGAACCAACCCAAATGTCCAACAATGATAGACTGGATTAAGAAAATGTGGCACATATACACCATGGAATACTATGCAGCCATAAAAAATGATGAGTTCATGTCCTTTGTAGGGACATGGATGAAATTGGAAATCATCATTCTCAGTAAACTATCGCAAGAACAAAAAACCAAACACCGCATATTCTCACTCATAGGTGGGAATTGAACAATGAGAACACATGGACACAGGAAGGGGAACATCACACTCTGGGGACTGTTGTGGGGTGGGGGGAGGGGGGAGGGATAGCATTGGGAGATATACCTAATGCGAGATGACGAGTTGGTGGGTGCAGCGCACCAGCATGGCACATGTATACATATGTAACTTACCTGCACATTGCGCACATGTACCATAAAACCTAAAGTATAATAATAATAATAATAATAATAATAAAAGAAAAAAAATAAAAAAAAAAAAAAAGAAGAGAAATGGGCAGTGACAGGTAGGTAAAAAAAAGTTCTCCAGGTGATTCTGATGCACAAGTACTCTCCTAATTACTGTTGTAAATATTTTTTTCTGCTATAAATTTGCACGGTCTCTCAGAATGTACACACCCATGGCCCCCAAAAGCAGTTTCCAAGTGAACAACCTTATCTATTGCAAACCTCAGGGCAGATAGGTAAGCACAACCTCTCCCTTCCACTTACTTACTACGGCTATTACTAGTTACTACTTGGGGCCCCACTTAACTCATAAACAAGTCTGACTCACTCTTGCTATTCCTCAGCATATTGATCTCCTCTTAAAAGTCATGCATGTGTATATTTGTTTGATGACCCTATACTCTAGATACCAATCCAGACAAAATTACAGGAGTTTATTATTCTGGGTAGAGGGGAAAGGGATAGAGACTATGGTAAAAATTGGAAAATTCAGTCGACTAAAAGAACCTTAGAAAATCAAGCACTCTTTGAACATTAAGAACCCAACTTGTGGAATGAAACTCTCCAAATGGTTTTTGAGAAAGTAAAAATTAGTTTGGACTATAAAAGCCTTCGGTTGCTATTCATTTGACTAAAATAATAGACAAAGATAAAGCCATTTAAATGTTAACAGGAAACAATGTATTTCCCAAAGATACATTGCAGCTGTAAAATGTCATAACAATCCCTTTTTTTGAGTGACTACTGCTTTCTCTGAAATCATACACTATCAAAGACATTGTTGTCTGAAACTCTATCAGAAAGAATAAAATATCCCTTGTCTGCTCGGAGAATTAAATCACTTTGACCCAGAGAAGCAGTCTTGAGTTCCAACCAAGGTACAAGAGATTCAGATAAGGCATTTCTGGATATAATATTCCACACATACGTTACAATTATTTTTTCCAAAAAAAAAAAAACAGGATTATGAGTCCACTTTGAAGTTCAGACCAGATGTTGATCCCTTTACAAACAGCCCTGTTTTGTCTATGAAAACATTGCTTCATTTAAATTTCACATAAACTCCACCCTTCTCTCAAATCCTAGAGTAATTTTATTTTTTCCCTTGGTTTTGTGAAATACCCCATGATTCTTCCGGTGTAAGGCTCTCCTTCATTACAACAGGTCAATAAACCTGATTTTGTCAGACTACAAGGTTGTCCCCAATAGTCTTTGGCTGATTGAACAAGAGCACCCACCATTCAACTACTTTCTGCCCTGCAAGCAAGAGCATGTCCTTTCCCAACTTCTAAGGGTGCCAAATGAGTAAATTCCTAGCTACAAAGTGGCACCGGTTTTTCCAGTATATTCTAAATTACTGAAAATTAAATTCAGCTCAGTTCCACTGTGTACCTGTTGTTCACAGAGACCAAACTTGAAATGCCGATAAAATGTCAAATATCAGCTACAATGTAAACAATTTAACCAGAGTTTAATGGGTGTGTGTTGACAGAAAAAGCCAACACTTTAGAAACAACGGTTTGGAAATATAAAGACAGAAGAAGAGGAGTGAGAAACAATTGCTTGTCATATTTAGAATTTTAACCTAAAACCAAATTTTTATGAAGGTTGTCTGATCCTAGAAACTTCCATTCTTCAACTTTCACTGACAATCGCCAACCTCACTAATACTGAAACTTCTCTCAAATTCCCTCTGACTTCCATTCCCTCGTCTTCCATGCTCCCTAGGTCAAAATAATGTATTTAGAATACTCTAAAGAGTTTAAGTCACAAATGTTATCCATTTATTTTATTTATTTTAAAACCATCTTTAGAGCATAAACTTGATTCCATATCTGAAAGTATTGGGTAGGAAGTAGATATGAATAACATAATAGTTTACATGTTTAAGCATTTACTATATGCCAGACACAT
The DNA here is from genome assembly GCF_028885655.2 of Pongo abelii. Lineage (NCBI taxonomy): Eukaryota > Metazoa > Chordata > Mammalia > Primates > Hominidae > Pongo > Pongo abelii. The sequence goes on from NC_072008.2 coordinate 85,848,992, forward strand.
AATTCTAAAATTAACTTACAGATATTATTTTATTTAATTTTAATATACACCTTTGAAGTAGGTTTATTATATTATCTATTCTATTGATGAAGAAATCAAAACACAAAGAGTCACTTGCCAAACAGCGCACAGCTAAAAAGTAAAAAATCTAGGATTTAAATCTTGGCACTCTGAGTCTAAAGCATGTACAAGCTCAACAGCCCTAATCAAAAAATCCAAAATTTAAAATGTTCCAAAATGTGAAACTTTTTGAGTATAAGGCCACAAGTGGAAAATTCCACACCTGACCTCATGTGAGAGGCCACAGTCATATTTTTTATTGTTAAGTACTTACGTGTGAATAAGTGTAAGAAAATGACTATATATTGGCAGCATATATATTCAGAGTCAGGAATAATGGTAATGCCAACAACCACAGATTGTGCATATGGCTGGCTGTGCATCTTAGTTTCCTGATGGTTCAGTGTACACAAACATTTTTCATGCACAAAATTGTTTAAAATATTGTATAAAATTACCTCAGCATGGTGTATAAGGTACATATGAAACATAAATGAATTCATGTTTAGACTTGGGTCCCATTCCTAAAATATTATATTATGTATATGCAAATATTCTGAAATCCAAAACACTACTGGTCCCAAACGTTTCAGATAAGGAATACTCAAGCTGTATCTTTAACCACTGCACAATACTGTCTCAGTATGTCTTCATATACCATGTAGCCTGGGTAGAAGTTTTACTTTTTAATACTGATTGGCCATATCTTAGTTATTTTACTATCTGTTCAAAATATTAATTAACAACTCTGTGCCCAGATCTGTGCATGAGGCACCAGGAGGCATTTAAAAATCCAAGTGTTTGATATTTCTGTTAGATTATTGGAGGTTACAATCTAGCTGCAGAAATCAGGAGAACACACCTAGATCAAAAAACACACAGGATGATACTGTATATGATTATGCAAAAAACTACATGAAGTAACTGTAGTCTTTGGATTCTTTGTGTAATAAGTGTTCAGATAATGGAGAGATTGGTATGGCCTGAGGGAGGTGGCTATGCTAAGAAAGAATATTGAGAGTTTATGAGAGGAAACTGAATCTAAGACTTTTCTACTTTACATTTTTAAAGCTGAAGATTTCTTAAGAAGCATTTATTCACATGGAAACTAAGGTTGTAATTAAATTTACCTACAGCTTCAATTGGCCATGTTATTCTTATTATTAACAATTCTGTTAATTTGTAGAGCCATTTGTATTGTGAGTATATTTTCACAAACTTCATGTCGTGTAATTTAATACAACATTATGAGACATGTGAAGAGACTGTTATTATTATCATTATCATTCCCATTTCACAAATTGGGTCACTCAGCTCAAATAGGGCAAATTATTTTTGGGGCCATATGGTTAGAAAGTAGGAGAACTAGAATTTGAAGCTGAATGTTGCCTGTAAAGCTAATGTTCTTTGCTCAGTGGTCTAGTGGTTTTCCTTTTTCCCCCTTTTTTAGTCCACCAATCCAAGTTCCACTGTGATATTTAAAAATCAACTTTTGTACTAAGAAGGGAATTTTATTTATCCATTTATTCTACTATGAAATAGTATCCAAAACTTGAAAATAAGGTAAATGTATGCAGCATGTCTTTTAATGTCATACAGGGGCAAGGACCATTCAAGGATTATTTAGAATAATTAACCTAGTTTAACTCCTTGTTATTGATTAAAAGCCACAGACTTACCGAAGGTACATGCTAATTTATAGATTATTCGTGTAGAGGAGATACAAATAATTTCTGCCGGTTAGAACAGTTAATCCCAAAGTTTACAGTTTATGTCTTGTAATAATTAACCAGCTTTCTATCTAATCTGACAATTCTAACAGTTTTTTATAAAGTGGTCTATACATAATTAGCTTCTCAAACATGTTTTTACCATATTTCTGGTTCCCTCATTAATTGGTGAGTTGAATAAAACCTTTCACATGTGTTCATATTATATTTTTTATAAAAGTAATGATTTTATGTTTTTGAAAATTATACTTTCATAGCTTATTCAGTGAATAAACATTTAGCCATTCAAACATCTTTTTAAAAGATTTTCAGATGATTCATAATGTTTTATTTATTTAATTTTATTTTTTAAATGACAAACCCTCTATGTTTTTGGTGTTCAACATGATGTTTTAATAAATGTATACATTGTTGAATGATTAAATCAAGTTAATTAACATATTCATCACCTGACAAATATATTATTCATTAACATATTTACCATTTTTGGCTTTTCTTATTTCTTTGTATAGATCCAAATTGCCACCTGAAATCCTTTTTCTTCTCCCTGAGTAACTTGTTTTATATTTTTCATAATGCATGTCTGATGATAATTAATTCTTTTAGCCTTTGTTTGTCAAAAATATCTTTATTTCACTTTCATTTTTAAAATAAATTTTGCTGTTTCATTCTCTGATTGAAAACAAACAAAAAAAGATTTTTTTACTGGATCTAATACTCCAGATTGATTTTTATTTTCAGTGTTTTAAAGATGTAACTCCACTGTCTTCTGGCTTGCATAGTTTCTGATGAAAGACAGCTGCCATTTTTGTTTTGTTCCCTTCATATTTCTTTTGTTCTGGCTGCTTTTAAGATTTTTATATTGGTGGGGAGGTGCCAAGATGGCTGACTAGAAGCAACTAGTGTGCACTGCTCTCACAGAGAGGAGACAGAATGGTAAATAAACATTAGCTTCTCAACTGGATCATCCCAGAGGCCATGTTGAAATTCAACAAGGAAGAAATTTTGACCCACAGAGAGCAGAGTAGAGGGAGGAAGTACAGCCACCCACTTGGGATTGGCATGGAGCTAAGAGAGGCTCCCCACCATGGGGAAAGGGTGAGTGAGCAAAAGCTTCCAGGGACCCACTTCTGCCATGGACCTTTGCAATCCGGGGGACAGGAGATACTCTTTGATGCCTCCACTCTGAGATCACCAGACTGAAACAGAAAACTGCATGAAGTGTGGACAGAGCTGCTGCTTGGGTCCATGTGAAGCCCCAAGTGCCTTGGATCCCTGAGCCCCATGGTGTCAGCTGCTGTAGCTCTGCCAAGAAAAGAAACCAGGTTCTCTTATACACTACCAGAATAGGGGATACATCCATGATGCTAAGGAATGGATGGACTGCAGGTCTCACCTCCATTGCACCTCACCAGGCAAAGAGCCCTGGCCAAGGACTCCAGTGCAGCCACCCTACCTCTGTTTGAGCACTTGGGCCAGTCACAGCTCTGCATTTCTCTGGGATAGGGCCCCCAGAGGTACTTGATAGGCCCACAGCCTTTGCCACTGCTGCACTCTCCACTCCTACTCCCCTTGTTGGGGAGAGAGCAAAGAGCCCAAGAACTGTCATGGGCCTCCAGCACACTGAAGCTTCCATAAAGAAAAGCAACTAGGCTGTTTTCCATGTGGGTCCCTGCCCCTTCTACTTCTCACTGGGCAAGGCCTCCTGGCCTGAACTCCCAGCAGAGCCACACTACCCATGCCTGAACACTTCAGTCAGTGGCATCTTTGTATTTATATGGGGTGAAATTCTCAGAGACAACCAACAGGCTCTCTGTTAAGTGGTACTTGAAGTGGTACTTGCCCTTGCTGCCTTTGAGCTGGGGAATGAACAAAGACCCTGATTACTTTGCTCACAACTCCAGCACACCACAGCCACCGTGCAAAGATACAAGTCTCTCTTCCCTGTGAGCTCCTGACCCCCTGCTTTTCACCAGGCAAGGCTGCCAGCTTGGGCCTGTGGTACAGACACCCTGCCTCCAGCTAAACATTCCCATTGGCAGCAGTTTTGTGTTTCTCTGACATGAAGTTCTTAGAGACAACTGACAGCCTCTCTGCCACTGCCACTTCACGGGTACCTGGCCTTGCTGACATCAAGCTAGGGAATTAAAAAACAGCCTGAGTGTGTTACTTGCATATCTACCACACCACAGGTGCCCTACAGAGAAGAAGAGAAAGGATGGAGCTCCCAGAGAAAGGTGATGGTCTCTCTGCCATTGCTACTGCCAAGGTTTCCACCCATGCTCCTCCAAAGCTGGGGAGAAAACAAAAAATCTGAACTCACCAGGGAATGCCAAGCCAAAATCTGTAGACAGCATTTGAGTGGGAAAGGAGTCTGCACTTTCAGAGCAGTGAGAGGGAGCATGACGGCAAACTCAAGAAAATAGAGAGATGCTGAGCAGCTGAGTAAGGGCTTATCTATCAGCCATTACATTTAAGCGCCATCTACTGGATTACAGCCCAAACTGAAACACCAAGTATACTTTGCTAATATACCCTACTGTGAAACCAAGGGCAAGAATTTATCCACAAAGAACCTGAACATAGACCAAGCCCTCTGAAAACATCCAAAAATGAAGCCAACTGACTATATTGAAATTACACCAGAGTTAAAAAAAATCAACCCACACAGATGAGAAAGAAGCAGTGCAAGCACTCTAGCAACTCTCAAAGCTAGGGTGTCTTATTATCTCTAAAGAATCACACTAGTTCCCCATCAATGGTTTTTAACCAGAATACGATGGCTGAAATTACAGATATAGAACTCAGAATCTGGATGGCAACAAAGATTATTGCAATTCAGGGAAAAGTTGAAACCCAATTCAAGGAATATAAGGAATCCAGTAAAATAATTGAAGAGATGAAAGATAAAATAGCCATTTTAAGAAAGAAACACACTGACCTGATAGAGCTGAAAAACTCACTACAAGAATTTCATAATAGAATTGCAATTATTTACAACAGAATAGACCAGGTTGAGGAAAGAATCTCAGTGCTTGAAGACCAGTTCTTCAAATAAACTCAATCAGACAAAAATAAAAAATAAAAATTTTAAATAAACAAAACCTTCAAGAAATATGAGATTGTGTAAAGAGACCAATCCCATGACTCATCTGTGTTCCTAAACGAGAAGGAGAGAAAGCAAGCAACTTGCAAAACATGTTTGAGGATATTGTCAATGAAAATTTCTGCAACCTCAATAGAAAGGTTCACATGCAAATTCAGGAAATTCAGAGAACCCTTGCAAGATACTATATAAGATGACACATATTCATCAGATTCTCCAAAGTCAAAATGAAAAAAAATTCAAGACAGCTATAGAGAAGGGGAAGGTCACAGACAAAGGACCCCCATCATGCTAACAGCAGAAACCTTACAAGTCGGAAAATATTTAGGGACTATATTCAGCATTCTTAAATAAAAGAAATTCCAACCAAGAATTTTATATCCAGGCAAACTAAGCTTCATAAGCAAAGATGAAATAAAATTCTTTCCAGACAACCAAATGTTAAGGGAATGTGTTACCACCCACCTTCCTTATCCTTATAAGAGGTTTTTCAGGGAGTGCTAAACATGAAAACCAAAAATTATTACTGGCCACCAAAAAAAAAAAAAACACACACTTAAGTACATAGACACTACTTAAAAAAAAAAAACTACACAATCAAACCTACATAACAACCAATTAACAACACAATAACAGGATCAAATCTGCACACATCATTATAATATTGAACATAAATAGGTTAAATGCCCCACATAAAAGGCACACAATGGGTAGTTGGATAAATAATTAAGATTCACCTATATGCTGTCTTCAAGAGACCAAGGACACCCATGGACTCAAAGTATAGGAATTTGATATCAAGCAAATGGAAAACAACAACAAAAAAAGCAGGGACTGCTATTCTTATTTTAGACAAAACAGACTTTATATCAACAGTGATTGAATAGGAAAAAGGGCATTACATTATAATAAGAGGTTCAATGCAACAAGAAGACTTAACTATCCTAAATATATATGCACCCAACACTGGAGCATCCAGATTCACAGAACAAGTTCCTAGAGATCATTGAGAGGCTTAAATAACCACACAATAAGAGTGACTAATAATAAGTGTTAGTGAAGTATTGACTTCACTAACAGCATTAGACAGATCACTGAGGCAGAAAACTAACAAAAATATGTGAGAACTAAACTCTATACTTGACTAAATGGACCTAAGAGACACCCACAGAATACTCCACGCAGCAAAAACAAAATATACGTTCTTCTTATCTGCACATAATACATAGTCTAAAATCAACAACACACTCTACCACAACTCAATTTTCAACATATTTTTTTAAAAAAACAAAATTATACAAACTACACTCTCAATCACAGTGCAATAAAAATAGAAATTAATACCAAGAAGATCTCTCAAAACCATACAATTACATGGAAATTAAACAACCTGCTCCTGAATGACTTTTGGGTAAAAAAAAAATGAAATTAAGGCAGAAATCAAGAAATTATTTGAAACTAATAAAAGCAAAGATACAATGTACCAGAATCTCTGGGGCACAGCTACAGCAGTGTTAAGATGAAAGTTAATAGCACTAAATTCCCACATCAAGAAAAGTAATAATGATCTCAAATTAACAAACTAACATCATACTTAGAGGAACTGGAAAAACAAGAACAAACCAACCCAAAATCTAGAAGATGAAAATAACAAAAATCTGAGCTAAAATAATTAATGTGGAGATGAGAAAAACCATACAGAAGATTAACAAAACCAAAAGCTTGTTCTTTGAAAGAATAAATAAGGCTGATATACCACTAGCTAAAGTAATAAAGAAAAAAAGAGAGAAGATCAAAATAAATACAATCATAAATGACAAAGGGGACATTACTGCCAACCCAACAGAAACACAAAATAATGCCAGAGACAATTATAAACACCTCTATTCATACAAATGGTAAAATATACAAGAAGTGGATAAATTTCTAGAAACATACAACCTCTCAAGACTGAACCAGAAAGAAATTGAAATCCTCAACAGAACAAGTTCTGAAATTGAATCAATAATAAAAACCTTCAAAAAAAAACCCCCAAAACAAACCCTGGACAACATAGATTGACAGCCAAGATGTATAAAGAAAAGTTGGACTTTGGGAGACCAAGGCAGGTAGATCACTTGAGTTCAGTTGTTTGAGACCAGCCCAAACAACATGGCGAAACCCCATCTCTACAAAAAATACAAAAATTACCCAGGTGTGATGGCAAGTGCCTGTAGTCCAAGCTACTCGTGGGGCTGAGGCAGAAGGATTGCTCCAGCCCAGGAGGTCGAGGCTGCAATGAGCTGTGTTTGTGCCACCACACTTTGGCCTGGGAAACAAAGCAAGACCCTGCCTCAAAAAGTAAAAAATAAAAAACAGTAGGTGCCAATCTTACTGAAACTACTCCAAAAATTTGAAAAGGAGGGACTCGTCTTTAACTCATTCTGACATCAAAACCTGCCAGAGACATAACAAAAAAGAAAACTCTAGGCCAATGTACTTAATAAAAATAGATGCAAAAGTTATTAACAAACTACTAGCAAACCAATCTAGCAGCACATTAAAAAGCTAATACAACAAAATCAAATAGGCTTTATTCTTGGGATGCAAAGTTGGTTCAATGCACACAAATCAATACATGTCATTCATTACATAAAAAGAACTCAAAACAAAACCACGTGATCATCTCAATAGATGCCCAAAAGGCTTTCAATAAAATTTAACATTGCTTTATGTTAAAAACCCTCAGGAAACTAGGCATCGAAGGAACATACCACAAAATAATAAGAGGATTCTATGACAAACCCACAGCCAACATTATACCAAATGGGCAAATGCTGGAAGCATTCCTCTTGAGAACCAAAACAAGACAACAGGGCTCAAACTCACTACCCTCAGTCAATAGTACTGGAAGTCCTAGACAGAGCAATCAGGCAATAGAAAGAAAGAAAACGCATCTAAACAGGATGAGATAAAGTCAAACACTCTCTCTTTACAGATTATATAATTTTATACCTAGAAAACTCTATAGTCTCTGTCCAAAGACTCCTAGATCTTGATAAACAACTTTAGTAAAGTTTCAGGATACAAAATTAATGTACAAAAATCAGTAGCATTTCTGCATACCAATGATGTCCAAGCTTTTAAAGCCAAGTCAAGAACACAATCCAATTCACAATAGCCACAGAAAGAGTAAAATACCTAGGAATACAGCTAACCAGGGAGGTGAAAGACCCCTACAATGAGAATTGCAAAACATTGAAGAAAGAAATCAGAGACAACACACACAAATGGAAAAACATTCCACGCTCATGGATAGAAAAAAAAATCAATATTGTTAAAATGGCCATACTGCTCAAAGCATAGATTAGTGCTATTCTTATCAAACTATCAATGACATTGTTCACAGAATTAGAAGGAATTATTCTAAAATTTATGTAGAACAAAAAAGTCTGAATAGCCAAAACGATCCTAAGCAAAAACAATGAGGCTGGAGGCATTACACTACCTACTTCAAGCTATACTACAAGGCTACAGTAACCAAAACAGCATAATTTCAGTATAAAAACAGAAATATATACCAACGGAACATGTTACCAGCCCAGAAATAAATTCACACACCTACAACCATCTGATCTTCAACAAAGTTAATAATGACAAGCAATGGGGAAATGACTCCCCATTCAATAAATGGTGCTAGGGTAACTGGCTAGCTATATGCAGAAGATTGAAACTGGACTCTTCCTTTTACTATGTACAACAATTAACTAAACGTAGTATAAATATAAAACTGAAAACTATAATAATTACCTTAGGCAAAGACCTAAGAAATACCATTCTGAACATCAGCCCTGGCAAACATTTTATGACAAAGACCCCAAAAGCAATTGCAACAAAAACAAAAATAAAAAGGTGGGACCTAATTAAACTAAGGAGCTTCTGAACAGCAAAAGAAACTATCAACAGAGTAAACAGACAACCTCCAGAATGAGAGGAAATATTTGCAAACTGTGCATCCAATAAAGGTCTAATATTCTGAATCTTTAAAAAACTTAAATCAACAAGCAAAAACAAACAACCCCATTAAAAAATGAACAAAGGACATGAACAAACACTGTGGAATGCAGTTTGGAGGTTTCTCAAAGAACTTACGCCACTCAACCCAGCAATCCCATTACTGGATATATACCCAAAGGAATAGAAATTATTCTGCCATAAAGACACATGCATAGGCATATTCATTGCTGTGCTATTCACAATAGCAAAGACATGAGATCAACCCAGGTACCCATCAATGGTGAGCTGGATAAATACAATGTGGTACATATACAACATGAAATAATATGCAGTCATAAAAAAATAAAATTATGTCCTTTGCAGCAATATTTTGGAGCTGGAGGCCATTATCCTAAGTGAATTAATGCATGAACAGCAAACCAAATATTGCATGTTCTCACTTATAAGTGGGAGCTAAATATTGACTACACAAGGACACAAAGAGATAACTAGAGACACCAGGGTCTACTTGAGGGTGAGGTTGGGAGGAAGATGTAGAATAAAAATTTACCTATTAGGCATCATGCTCCTTACCTGGGGGACAATAAAAATTGGAAAGCAAATTATATATATATATATGTGTCATTGGCCAAGAAACTGCTCCAGATGATAGGAGAATACAGAAACATGACAAGTTCCTGCAACACATGATCCTTGATTACCTTGTACAGGAAGGGAAAATGTTATATGAGATATTATGAGAAAATATATATATCTATATTATAATGTAGTCCATATATTTTATAAAACTATTCTTTTAATGTTAAAGTTCTGAACTTGATAACTGTATTATGGTTGTGTTAGGTGAATATTTTTGTTCTTAGAAAATATATATGGAAGTATTCAAAGATATGTTGGTATGATGCGTGCAACCTATTTTCAAAGGCTTCGGAAAAAAACAAATCATAATATATATCTGAGAGAGGGAGAGAACAATAAAGCAATATGGTAAACTGTTAAAAAATGACAAATCTTTGTGAAAGGTACATAAGAACTCTCTGAATTTTTCTTGCTACTTTTCTGTAAATTTGAAACTATTTTAAAATAAAAACATTGGAATACATTTAAGAAGTCCTTTATTGCTTTTGTTTCATTTATCGTGCTTTTTTATGGTTTTCTTAATGTTTCTTTTGTCTAAAGCTAAAGCTTTGTTTAGTTTTTTTCATTTTTGGGTTTATAGTTTTCTCCAAATTTGGGGAAAAAGATTGGTCATTATTTATTCATGTTAATTTTTCATCAAATACTCCTTCTGGGACTCCAATTACATATATATTGAATAGTTTGATATTGTCCCACAGTTCACTAATGTTCTGTTTGCTTTCTCAATCTTTTTTCAGGACATTTTTTCTCTCCTGTTCTCTTTCTCTCCCCTTTCAGATAACAATTACGCACATGCTAGATCTTTTTACTATAACACATGTCTCATGCTCATATATATATATTATATATCCATCCTATTTTCCCTCCATTTTCTTATTCAACTGACCTATCTTCTGCTTTACTAATCTTCTCTTCTGTTATATCTAATGTGCTTTTAAAACTATCTGATTGAGATAATGATTTCAAATATTTTTATGTTTATTTTATTTTAGGTTCCAGGATACAAATGCAGAATGTGCAGGTTTTTTAAATAGGTAAACGTGTGCCATGGTGGTTTGCTGTACCTATCAACCCATTACGTACGTATTAAGCCCTGCATGCATTAGCTATTTGTTCTGTTGTTCTCCCTCCCTCGTCCCCCTGACAGGCCCCGGTATGTGTTGTTCTCCTCCCTGTGTGTTTCGGTCTTTCTTACTTCTATGCCTCATTTTGCATTACTTCTGCTACTTCTTCAAGTTCACAATTTTTTCTAAAATGTCTAATCTGCTGTGAATCTCATTCAGTGTATTTCACATTTCATCAGAGCATATTTACAATAGCTGTTTTAGTATTCTTATTGTTATTTCATCTTCTCTGTCATGTCTGAGTCTGTTTCTATTGATGGGTTTATCCCTGGTTATGGGCCATATTTTTCTTGTTTCCTTATATAGCTAGAAAATCTTGATTGGATGCTAGTCATTGTAAATTTTATGTTGTTGAATTCTGGATTTTGTTGTCTTCTTTCTAAGCCTGTTGTACTTTTTTGGCAGGCAGTTAAGTAATTTGGAAATTAACTTGATAATTTTAGTGTTTATTTGTAAATTATTTACATCAGCCATAGAGTTGTCTTTATTCTGGGGCCAATATTTTTTTTCATTTTTTAGGTTTAGCCCTTTAGGTCTTTGCCCTTTGTCAGGAGGTAAGTTGAATAATTCTCGGCCTTCTGAGAGCTGTAAGTTTTTTTTGTCTGACAGTTCCTTGAAAATTGATTTTCTTTAGAAATTGATTTTTCCAGGCATGTTGGTTTTTTTCATATGCATACAGAGATTGGTATTCAGCCAAAGACTCAAGGAAATGCCTATCCTGATTTATGGAACTTTTTCTCTGTGTAGTTCCCTTCTCTCAAGCACTCTACCCTGAAATTTATTGCCTCCCTGAACTGTCTTTTTTTTTTTTTTTTTTTTTTTTTTTTTTTTTTGTCTCCTCAACTCAAAGAGATCCCAAAGTTTTGTTTTCGTTGTCCCTCCTTATGTAGTAATCTTGGGGTTACTTCCCAGTAGCAAGCTTAGGTGACTTTAGGGTTCACATCATATGTTTCTGTTTTCTAAGTGATTACTTGTTTGTGCTCTATTTGGGTTGAAAATAGTTATTTTCTATATTTTCTCCAGTTTTCTAGTTTTTTACAGCGAAAAAATGTTATTCTGGACTTACTCCCTCATTGATAGAAGAAATTACACTCATGAATAGAAGCAGAAGTAAGAGTAACCTTCATTTTTGGGGGAATAAATTCTAGTTTGGTACTTGTTTTAACACTTAAAATATGTCATTAAATTGTGAGGCATGTTGTTGCTATTTTGTAGGTTAATTGCTAATGTGTCTTCTTTCTTGCTGCTTTAAAAATGTATCTCTTTGTCTTTCATTTTTATTTGTTTTACTAGAATATCCCTAGGTGGCATTCTTAGAATTTGCCCTGCTTGGCATTCATAGAGTTTCATGATTCTGTAACTTCCTGACTTTCATCAGTTCTGGAAAAAGGTAGCCAGATCTCTTAAAACATTTTTTTTCTGTCCTGTTCTCTTTCTCCTCCTTGTCAGATTCCAATTACACACATGCTAGATCTTTTTACTATATCACAAGTTCCATGCTCTTTTATATATATATTCATCCTATTTTCCCTCCATTTTCTCATTTAACGGGCCTGTCTTCTGCTTTACTAATCTTCTCTTCTGTTGTGTCTAATGTGCTTTTGAAACCATCTGATTGAGATACTGATTTCAAATATTTTTTGTTAATTTTATTTTATTTTAGGTTACAGGATACATATGCAGAACATGCAGATTTGTTACATAAGTAAATGTGTGCCATGGTGGTTTGCTGTGCCTGTCAACCCATCACCTAGGTATTAAGCCCTGCATGCATTAGCTATTTGTCCTGATGTTCTCCCTCCCTCTGTCCCCCTGACAGGCCATAGTATGTGTTGTTTACCTCCCTGTGTCCATGTGTTTTCATTGTTCAGCTCTCACTTATGAGTGAGAACATACTGTGTTTGGTATTCTGTTCTTGTGTTAGTTCGCTGAGGATAATGGCTTCTAGCTTTATCCCTGTTCCTGCAAAGGACATAATCTCATTCCCTTTTATTGATGCATAGTATTCTATGGTGTATATGTACCACATTTTCTTTATCCAGTCTATCATTGATGGGCATTTGGGTTAGTTCCAAGTCTTTGCTATTGTGAATAATAGCAATAAACATATATGTGCATGTATCTTTATAATAAAATGATTTGTATTCCTTTGGGTATATACCCAGTAATAGGATTGCTGGGTCAAATGGTATTTCTGGTTCTAGATCCTTGAGGAATCACCACACTGTCTTCCACAGTGGTTGAACTAATTTACATTACCACCAACAGTGTAAAAGCATTTCTATTTATCTGCGGCCTCGCCAGCATCTGTTGTTTCTTGACTTTTTAATAATCGCCATTCTGACTGACTTGAAATGGTATCTTATTGTGGTTTTGATTTGCATTTCACTAATAATCAGTGACGTTTAGCATTTTTTCATGTTTGTTGGCTACATAAATGTCTTCTTTTGAAAAGTGTCTGTTCGTGTCCTTTGCCCACTTTTTAATGGGGTTATTTGTTTTTTTCTTGTACATTTGTTTAAGTTCTTTGTAAAGTCTGGGTATTAGACTTTTGTCAGATGGGTAGATTGCAAAAATTTTCTCTCATTCTGTAGGTTGTCTGTTCACTCTGAAGATAGTTTCTTTTGCTGCGCAGAAGCTCTTTAGTTTAATTAAATGCCATTTGTCAATTTTAGCTTTTTTTGCAATTGCTTTTGGGGATTTTATCATAAAATCTTTGCCCATGCATATTTCCTGAATCATATTGCCTACATTTTTTTCTAGGGTTTTTGTATTTTGAGATTTTACATTTAAGTCTTTAATCCATCTTGAGTTAATTTTTGTATAAGGTGTAAGGAAATGGTCCAGTTTCAGTTTTCTTCATATGGCTAGGCAGTTTTTCCAGCACCATTTATTAAAAAGAGAATCCTTTCTCCATTGCTTGTTTTGTCAGGTTTGTCGAAGATCAGATGGTTGTAGATGTGAGGTGTTATTTCTGAGATCTTTATTCTGTTCCATTGGTCTATGTTTCTGTTCTTGTACCACTACCATGCTGTTTTGGTTACTGTAGCCTTGTAGTATAGTTTGAAGTCAGGTAACATAATGCCTCCAGCTTTGTTCTTTTTGCTTAAGATTGTCTTGGCTATACGGGCTCTTTTTTGGTTCCATATATATTTTAAAGTAGTATTTTTCTAATTCTGCAATGAATGTCAATGGCAGTTTGATGAGAAGAGCATCAAATCTATAAATTACTTTGGGCAGTATGGCCATTTTCTTTCTATCCACGAGGATGGAATGTTTTTCTATTTGTTTTTGTCCTCTCTGATTTCCTTGAGCAGTGATTTTTAGTTTTCCTTGAAAAGATCATTCACATCCCTTGTTAGATGTATTCCTAGGTATTTTATTCTCCTTGTAGCAATTGTGAATGGAAGTTTATTCATGATTTGGCTCTCTGCTTGTCTATTGTTGGTGTATAGGAATGCTTGTGATTTTTGCACATTGATTTTGTATCCCAAGACTTTGCTAAAGTTGCTTATTAGCTTAAGAAGCTTTTGGGCTTAGACAATGGGATTTAATAGATATAGAATCAAGTCACCTGCAAACAAAGACAATTTGACTTCCTCTCTTTCTATTTGAATACGCTTTATTTCTTTCTCTTGCCTGATTGTCCTGGCCAAAACTTCCAATACTATGTTGAATAGGAATGGTGACAGGGGCATCCTTGTCTTGTACTGGTTTTCAAAGGGAATGCTTCCAGCTTTTGCCAATTCAATATGATATTGGCTGTGGGTTTGTCATAAATGGCTCTTATTATTTTGACATATGTTCCATCAATACCTAGTTTACTGAGAGTTTTTAACATAAAGGGATGTGAATTTTTATTGAAGACCTTTTCTGCACCTATCAAGATACTCAAGTTGTTTTTGTCATTGGTTCTGTTTATGTGATTATGTTTATTGATTTGGTGTGTTGAACCAGCCTTGCATCCCAGGGATGAAGCTGACTTGGTTGTGGTGTATAAGCTTTTTGATGTAATGCTGGATTTGGTTTGCCAATATTTAATTGAGGATTTTTGCATCGATGTTCATCAGGGATATTGGCCTGAAGTTTTCTTTTTTGGTTGTGTCTCTGCCAGGTTTTGGTATCAGGATGATGCTGGCCTCATAAAATGAGTTAGGGAGAAGTTCCTCCTTTTCATTTGTTTGGAATAGTTTCAAAAGGAATGGTACCAGCTCCTCTTTGCACCTCTGGTATAATTTAGCCGTGAATTAGTCTTGTCCTGAGATTCTTTGGTTGGTAGGTTATTAATTGGTGCCTCAATTTCAGAACTTTTTATTGGTCTATTCAAGGATTTGACTTTTTCCTGATTTCGTCCTGGGAGGGTATATGTGTCCAGGAATTTATCCATTTCTTCTAGATTTTCTAGTTTATTCACATAGAGATGTTTATAGTATTCTCTGATGGTAGTTTGTATTTCTTTTGGGTCAGTGGTGATAACAGCCTTTATCATTTTTTATTGTGTCTATTTGATTCTTCTCTCTTTTCTTCTTTATTCATCTAGCTAGCAGTTTTTTTTGTTTGTTTGTTGTTTTTTTTGTTTTTGTTTTTGTTTTTTTTGAGATGGGCTCTCCCTCTGTTGCCCAGGCTGGAATGCAGTGGCACAATCTCAGCTCACTGTGACCTCCACCTCCCAGATTCAAGCAACTCTCCTGCCTCAGCTTCACGAGTAGCTGGGATTACAGCCACACATTGCCAGACCTGGCTAACTTTTATATTTTTAGTAGAGATGGGGTTTCACCATGTTGGCCAGGCTGGTCACGAACTCCTAACCTCAAGTGATCCACCCTCCTTGGCCAGTTTATTTTATTTATTTATTTTTTTTTTCAAAAAGCCAGCTCCAGAAGCCATTGATTATTTGAATTATTTTTTGTGTCTCTATCTCTTTCAGTTCCACTCTGATCTTAGATAGTTCTTGTCTTCTGCTAGCTTTTGGGTTGTTTGTTCTTGCTTCTCTAGTTCTTTTAGTTGTGATGTTAAGGTATTGATCTGAGATCTTTTTAGCTTTCTGATGTGGTCATTTAGGGCTAAAATTTCCCTCTTAACACTGCTTTAGCTGCATCCCAGAGATTCTCGTATGTTGTCTCTTTGTTCTCATTGGTTTCAAATAACTTTTTAATTTCTTCCTTAATTTCATTGTTTACCCAGAAGTCATTCAGGAGCAGGTTGTTCAATTTCCATGTAGTTGTGTGGTTTTGAGGGAGTTTCTTAATCCTCAGTTCTAATTTAATTGCACTGTGGTCTGAGAGACTGTTTGTTATTATTTCAATGTTTTGCATTTGCTGAGGAGTGTTTTACTTCAAATTATTTGATCGATTCTAAAGTAAGTGCCCTGTGGCACTGAGAAGAATATATATCCTGTTGCTTTGGGGTGCAGAGTTCTGTAGATACATATCAGGTCCACTTGATCCAGAGCTCAGTTAAAGTCCTGAATATCCTTATTAAATTTCTGCCTTGATGATCTGTCTAATATTGACAGTGGGGTGTTAAAGTCTCCCACTATTATTGTTTGGGAGTCTAAGTCTCTTTTTGTAGGTCTCTAAGAACTTGTTTTATGAATCTGGGTGCTCCTGTATTGGGTGCATATACATATAGGATAGTCAGCTGTTTTTGTTGAATTTTGGGCATTATGTAATGCCCTTCTTTGTCTTTTTTATTCTTGTTGGTTTAAAGTCTATTTTGTCAGAAACTAGAATTGCAATCCCTGCTTTTTTTCTGCTTTCCATTTGCTTGGTAAATTTTCTTCCATCCTTTTATTTTATGGATATGTGTGTCTTTGCACATGAGATGGGTATCTTGAATACAGCACACTGATGGGTCTTGACTCTAACCAATTTTGTCTTTTAATTGGGGCATTTAGCCCAGTTACATTTAAGGTTAATATTGTTGTGTGTGAATTTGATCCTGTCATCATGATGCCAGCTGGTTATTTTTCACGCCAGTTGATGCAGTTTCTTCATTGTGTCATTGGTCTTTGCATTTCAGTGCACTTCCGCAAAGGCTGGTACTGGTTTTTTGTTTCCATATTTAGTGCTTCCTTCAGGAGCTTTTGCAAGGCAGGCCTGGTGATGACAAATTCTCTCAGCATTTGCTTGCCTAAAAAAGATTTTATTTCTGCTTTGCTTATGAAGCTTATTTTGGCCAGGTATGAAATTCTGGGTTGAAAATTCTTGTTTTTAAAAAATGTTGAATATTGAACCCTACTCTCTTGTGGCTTGTAGGGTTTCTGCCAAGATGTCTGTTATCAGTCTGATGGGCTTCCCTTTGTAGGTGACCTGGCCTTTCTCGCTGGCTGCCCTCAACATTTTTTTCCTTCATTTCAACCTTGGAGAATCTGATAATTATGTGTGTTGTAGTTGATCTTCTCGTTGTGTATCTTACTGGGGTTCTCTGTATTTCCTGAATTTCAATGTTGGCCTGTCTTGCTAGGCTGGGGAAGTTCTCCTGGATGATATCCTGAAGTGTGTTTTCCAACTTGGTTCCATTCTCTTTGTCTCTTTCAGGTACTCCAAACAGTCATAGTTTTGGTCTTTTTACATAGTCCCATAGTTGTCGGATGTTTTGTTCATTCCTTTTTATTTTTATGTTCTCTAATCTTGTCTGCCTGCCTTATTTCAGTGAGATAGTCTTCAACCTCTGATATTCTTTCTTCTGTTTGATCGATTCAGCTATTGATACTTGTATATGTATCATAAGTTCTCGTGCTGTTTTTCAGCTCTATCGGGTCATTTATATTCCTCTTTAAACAGTTATTCTAGTTAGCAGCTCCTGTAACTTTTTATCATGGTTCTTAGATTCTTTGCATTGGGTAAGAACATGCTTCTTTACTTTAGTGAAGTTTGTTATTAGCCACCTTCTAAAGCCTACTTCTTTCAGTTTGTCCATCTCATCCTCCTTCCAGTTCTGTGCCTTTGCTGGAGATATGTTGTGATCATTTGGAGGAGAAAAGACATTCTGGCCTTTTGAGTTTTCAGATTTTTTTTATTGATTCTTCATCATCTTCATGAGTTCATCTAGTTTTGATCTTTGAGGCTGCTGACCCTCGGAGGAGGCTTTTGTGGGGACTTTTTTGTTGATTCTGTTGTTGTTGCTGTTTGTTTTTCTTTCAATAGTCAGGTCCCTGTTCTACAGGGCTGCTGCAGTTTGCTGGGAGTTCACTTCAGGCCCTATTCATCTGGGGTGCTCCTGTACCTAGGGATGTCACCTGAGGAGGCTGGAGAACAGCAAAGATTTGTACCTGCTACTTCCCCTGGGATCGCTGACCTTGAGGGGCACTGACCTAATGCCAATAAGAATGCTCCTGTATAAGGTTTCTGGTGACCCCTCTTGTGGGGAAGCCTCACCTAGTTGGGGAGCAGGGGAACCAGAACCCATTTAACAAAGCACTTTGACTGTTTTTTTGTGGAGGGTTTGTGCTGTGCTGAGGGGAAACCCACTTGTCTCAGCTGCCTGGATTCCTCAGAACTAGCGGGGGAAAGACTAAATCTGCTGGTCTGTGGAGACTATGGCCAACCCTCTCCTTAGGGTCTCAGGCCAAGGGAGGTCAGAGTTCTGTCCCTGGGACCCTGGCTGGAGTTGCTGGAGTTCCTGCATGGAGGCCCAACCAAGTGAGAAGGGATGGGTCAGAGTCTGGCCTAAAGAGGCAATCTTGCCACTCTCTGCCACAGCCAGTTTGCTGCATTGTGGGGAATACCTCTTGAAACCAAGCCATCCAGTCTCCCCAGCTCCAGCAGGGGAAAAATTCAGTGCTGGCTGCCACTCTTCCCCCACAAGGAGTTCAGCATTTTAAGGAGCAGCCACAGTGATGACTGTCACCCACCTGCCCAGGGAGCTCAGACATCTTAAGCAGCAGGTAGCAGCTGCTTCTACCCCTGGATCTCAGTGATCTTAGGCAGATTTCAGCTGAGTGGCTGTTGAGAATTTTCATGGCCCTGTGGTTGGGGCCCAAGGCTCTGGTGGCAGGGGCTCACAAGTAGGATCTTCAGATCTTTGGGTTGCACAGTTCCATAGAAAAAGCATGGTTCCCCAAGCTGAGTAGCATGCTCACTCACTCCCTGTTTTGGCTGGGGAGTGGGGGCTCCCCTGCCTCCTGTGGCTCTCAGGTGGGCCAACACACCACACTGTTTTCCTTGCTCTTTGAGAGTCACACCAACTATCTAGTCAGTCCTGATGATAGAACCTGCGTACTTCAGTTGCCGGTGCAGGATTCACATGCGTTTTGGTTCTTCTCAGTGGGAGCCTCCAACTGCTGCTGCTTCTAGTTGGCCATCTTGGCCCCACCCCCTTTCAAATATTTTATTGTTTGGTTCTTTAATCTTAATTTGTAATATAGATTCCAGTTTTCTACTGCTTTTTTTGTTTTCATATTTTGAATACATTAATCATAATTATTTTATTAGCCCTGCTTTTTTATTAAAATGTAACATTCATACATTAAATATACAAAGTAAACTAATCCCAACTGCTTATGGATATATGGTTTGTTTCTACTTTTAGTTATGAATAAAGCTGCAATGAACTTTGTTATTTATGTATTTTGCTATATATACACTGATTTATTTTGAGTAAATACATAGGCTCATGGGGCAGGCATAATCAAAGTTAATTTAAAGTGTCTGGAAATTCCAATATATAAATCACTTGGTGTGCTTCTATTGTGTATTTTTATCTCTTGGTTTTATCTCATTTGGTCCTACATTGTTCAAAGATGACTAATTTTAGATTGCATGCTGGATAGTGTATATAAAAACTTGGTGATAATCTGGATGCTATCTTATTCTAGGTAGAATTTGCCCCTCCTGTAGTTATAAGGACAAAACACCTTGATTCAATCAGGAACTGAGACGGTTTTAGGCTTGTCATCAGGCATTTTGACAGCTGGTCTATTTCTGGTTTGCCCTTTAATTATCTCAACTAAAATCCTGAGGATTTTCCTGGGCTCCTCTTCCTTGGCAAGCCCTAAATTTTAATTGTTATTTATTTTGTTTTTTGACAGTACTATTAGTTCTGCTTCCTTCTCTGTAGTTCACTTTTATTCTTAATATATTAATTCTGGTTTTTGTCTCTCTTAATATGTTAAGATATTAAGTCTGGTTTTTGTTAAGACTGCTGAACACTTTGTATTATGAATTTATTTTTAACTTACATGTCCCACATAAGTATGAGCAAATACCCCCAAATAACAAAAGCATCAGGTATGGTTTGGCTCACCTCAGTGTTTCCCCTCTCTCTGTGATTTCAGTCTCCCACGTCCTAGATGCCTGATCGCTCTCTGATGCCTTCAAGCAAGTAAGAATTTTGGTTTGGTTTGGACTGGTTGGTTTTCATCCAGTGTTTACAAGTGTTTTCAGTGAGAAAGTTAATATGATACAAATTGCATCATTATAGCCAGAGGTGGAGGTCCTTGGCTTCTACTGATTTTTTCTTCTGCTAGTTTAATTCAAATTTTCCTCTATATATGTTACATTTAACTATCCAGATGATAACAAAGTCCAAGAAGTGACTGTGATAGTGGCTAAATGAAAATGTCTACATCTGGACATATAACATTAGTAAATAACCATTGCACCTTACTATCTTGCGTTTCATATTTATGTCTCTATGCAAGGGTACAAGTACGATCACTTGCCTATTATTTGAGCCAAATAGTTACTTGGTCAGAGTTTTTAAAAATTGGTTTACCAAAAATATTCATCTTTTTTTTTCCTCAAGTGTCACTAGCATAACTTTAAAAGTAGGTACTAAAAGAGGCTCTTAGTAGTATGAGTAGGAAGTTGGTTTCTCACATTATATTGCAGTCATTAAGAACTTGAGCTCTGGAGTCAGATTGCTTACGTTAGATTCTAAACTTTTCAATGTCCTGGTTGCGTGATCTTGGCAAATTTACCTAACATTGCTGTGTCTCATTTTGCTTACTCCTCACCTATATAGTGGGGATAATAAGCATACTTACCTCTTTGAAGATTATGTGAGCTAGCATATTTAAATTACTTAGAACTGTAGCCATAACATTTTTAAAAAGTCAATAAATGATAGCTATCATTATTTTATATTCTGCAGTCCCACTGGAATGAAATAAATTACATTCTGCTCATTTCTTCCTTTTTTATTCTTCACATTGTCTTTCCTTCTTTTTTATAATGTTTTTTAATGTTTATGTTTATTATTTGACTGAAATATATATTTTTTGAAACAATTTTTGACTTTTATTATTATGTATCCTTTCACAGTCTTAATAATACATACATATGTTCACGTTGTTGCTAATTTGTGTTCACAACTCCTGCAAAAAAAGAAAAAATTCTGCCACATGATTAAAGTAAAACAAAACATAACCAAGTTATAGACCCAGATATTCCAAAAAGCTGCTCAGATTAATAGTTCTTGTTATCTTTAAAATTTGTGTTTCAACCAAGTTATGCACATTTTTTCTTATCTATGAATCCAGAAAATTCCTTCAAACTCCACCTTCCCCCTACCCTTGCAATGTAATTGAATCAAAACAATATATAAATAAGATTCACTCTAACCTAGGAATTCCAAAGAACTACTCTTCTTATTTTATCAAACTAAGCCATTAATCTTTCACCTAAGGTATGAGTTGAATCAGTCAGATCTTTCAGAAATAAGACAAATAAACTAGCGTAGTGGAAGCCCTAGGTTGCATTTGTTCATGAACCCATAACAGAGGTGTCCAAAAGTGTTAATGACACAAAAACAATTTTGGAGTTCTCTTCATGTCAGCGGGAAAAAAATAAAGAGTATGTCATATTCACAATCAGCCCTTGCTTAACTTCCAAGCTGACACTAGCCATGACTCAACTCAAAAGCTCTTTCAGTAAATTAGAGGTGTGATATTCCACACTTCTTAAACAGTGCATGACAACAATCACTTTGATTGTTTAGGAATAGATTTGCCCTTTATTCTTTCTTTTGGTTTCAAACTTTAGCAAAGATGTTTTAGTTAAGGTTTTCATTATGAAGTCCATCTCAGAAGGACTTGAGCCTTCCAGTCATTCTTCAGCCTGTTGTTACCTAACTTTGGGCAGCTGCCTGATAAGCCTCTATCAAAACCTGGCAGGTCAGTAAGAGTAAGCAAAACACCAGGAAAAGATACCTTTTAATCTTAACCACTCTGAAACAAAGGTTCAATTGGAGAAAAATTGTGAATCAACTGTGGTTTGCAAGTACAGTAGTCCCCCTTCATCCGTGGTTACACTTTTCATGGTTTCAGTTACCCAAGACCAACCACTGTCTGAAAATATTAAATGGAATATTTCAGAAATAAGCAATCCATAAGTTTTTAAGTTATAATTTTATTTTTATTTAATGTTTTTAATTGACACATAATAATTTTACATATTTATGAGGTACAATGTGATGTTTCAATATATGTATACATTGTGTAATTATTAAATTGAGTAATTACTATATCCATCACCTCAAACATTTATCATTTCTTTGTGGTGGGAACATAAAAATTCCTCTCATCTATCTATTTGGAGGTATGCAATACCATATTATTGACCATAGTCACCCCACTATGCAATAAGACACCAGAAATTCTTTTTCCTTTCTAATTGCAACTTTGTACCAAAAGGACTTACTCTCCTCATCTCCCTTCTCCTCCCCAGTTTCTAGTAGCTACTATTCTATTTACTACTTCTATGAAATCAACTTTTAAACATTATTCCTATGATTGAAAATATGTGATATTTGTCTTTCTGTGTCTGGTTTCTTTTATTTAATGTAATGTCCTCCAAGCTCATCCATGTTGCCACAAATGACAGAATTTTATTCTTCTTTATGGCTAAATAGTATTCCATTGTTTATATATACCACATTTTCTTGTCCATTCATTCATTGTTGAGCACTTAGCTTGATTCCATATCGTGGCTATTGTGAATAGTACTGCAGTAAATATGGCAGGGCAGATATCTCTTCAACATACTGATTGCATTTCCTTTGGATATATACCCAGTAGTGAGATTATTGGACCATACGATAGTTCTATTTTTAGTTTTTTGAGGAACTTCCATAGTGTTCCTCAAATGGCTGTACTAATTTACATTTCCAAAGAAGTGTGTAATAGTTCCCATTTCTTCATATTCTTGCCAACACTTGTTATCTGTTGTCTTTTTTATATTAGCAGTTCTAATTGGAATGAGGTGATATGACATTGTGGTTTTAATTTGTAATTCTCTGATGATTAGTGATGTTGAGAATTTTTTATATACTTTACTATGGTTTGAGTTTGTCGCCACCAAAACTCACATTAAAATTTGATCCCCAGTGTGGCAGTGTTTGGAGGCAGTGCCTAATAGGAATTGTTTGGGTCATGAGGGTAGATTTCTCATGAATGTCTTGCTGCTGTTTTCATACTAATGAGTTCTTGCTCTCTTGAGACTGGATTGGTTTTTACAGGAATGTTCCCACAAGAGTGGGTTGCTTTAAAGCCAGGACACTCCTTGAATTTTGCTTCTTTGCATGTGTCCACTTTTCCTTAGACCTTCTTTGCCATGTTATGACACAGCATGAAGGCTCTCACCAAAAGCCGGGACCATGACCTTGAACTTCCCAGCATGCAGAACTGTGAGCTGAATAAACCTCTTTTCCTATATATATTTACCCAGTCTCAGGCATTGTGTTACAGCAACACAAAATAGACTAAGGCATACCTCTTGGCCATTTTTATGTCTTAATTTGAAAAATGTTTATTAAGGCCTTTTGCCTGTTTTTAAATCCAATTATTTGGGGATTTTTTGTTTGTTTGCTATTGAGTTGTTTGAGTTCCTCATATATTCTGGATATTAACCTTTTTTTCAGATGTATAGTTTGCAAATATTTTCCCCCATGTGGTAGGTTGTTTTCACCTTGCTGATTGTTTCCTCTGTGGTGTAGAAGCTTTTAAGTTTTATATAATCACATTTGTCTATTTTTGCCTCTGTTGCCTGTGCTTTTGAGGTCTTACCCAAAATATCATTGTCCAGTCCAATGTCATGAAGTACTTTCCCTATGTTTTCTGCTAGTAGCTTCACAGTTTTGAATCTTACATTTAAGCCTATAATCCACTTTGAGTTTATTTTTGTCTGTAGTCATAGGTCGGTATCCAGTTAGCATGATAAAAATCCACACTTTATATCCTACCCACCTATTAGTTACTTAGTAGCCCTGTCAGTTATTGGATTAACTGTCTAAATATCACAGTGCTTATGTTCAAGTAACCCAAGTTTTACTAAATAATGGCCACAAGTTGCAAGAGTAGTGATGCTGGCTATTTGAATATGACAAAGAGAAGCTTCAAAGTATTTCCTTTAAGTGAAAAAATGAAAGTTCTCTACTTAATAAGAAAAAAAAATCATATGTTGAGGGGTTTTGGTATTAATTTTGTACTCAGTTATCTCTTATACATCTCTTGACAAAATGCCTGAAATTACTCCCTTAAAGATTCACTCCTTTGAGTTTAAATTTTCTGTTATTGACCAAAGCCCCTCACTTACCTGGAGGAAATTACCTTTTCTGCTTGTGTATAATTTAAGCTGTGACTATGACCTTCTTCACTTGAAAATATAGAAAAGCCGTTATTTAATGGAATGGAATGAGTGAGAGAGGAAAGATGAAAAAAAGTGAAAGATAATGAATGGTTGCTAATGGGCCCCATACTAGTGAAGATGTTCTAGCTAGTGTGCCTAACTCAGTTATCTCTCATGCATCTCTTGACAAAATGCCTAAAATTTCTCTCTTACAGATTCACTCCGTTGAGTTTAAATTTTCTGTTATTGAATATCCCCTGTTAAACTACAACTTCCTCTTCTCTCTTCAAAGTAACTGCTAAACCATTTCCAGCCACTAATACCTTGTTGTGACACAGTACTTCAGATTAGTCAGTTATGGGCCCAGCGCGGTGGCTCATGCCTGTAATCCCAGCACTTTGGGAGGCCGAGGCGGACAGATCACTTGAGGCCAGGAGTTAGAGACCAGCCTGGCCATCAAGACAAAACCCTTTCTCTACTAAAAATACAAAAATTAGGCTGGCATGGTGGCGCCTACCTGTAATCCCAGCTACTCGGGTGGCTGAGGCACGAGAATCGAGAATCGCTTGTTACAGTGAGCCAAGATCGAGATGGCACCACTGTACTCCGGCCTGGGCCACAGAGTGAGACTCTGTCAAAAAAAAAAAAAATTCGTTATTTGTTAGAATTGAGGGAATAGGATGACAGATAGGTAGGCTTTGATGGGACAGTGACAGGTTCAGATAGTAGCAGCTATGGAAGAAAGGCAGTCCCAGGTGGATAATGGAGCCTTGACTCCTCAAGAAGGAGATGGAAAGGGGAGATAGACAATTTCACTATCTTTTCAAAGGTTAAGTCTGAGGATAACAACTCCTTCCTGTTCCACCATCAGATTCTGATTTAATTGATCTGGAGAAGGGCCCAGTCACCTGTAGTTTTCAACATTTTTCAGGTGATTAAAGTACGGTCAGATTTGAGAATCATTGCTTCAAATGGGACCACAAAGGAAGCTAGGTGAATCTCAGAGAATGCTTAGAATGTAAGCATATCCCTCTCCAGTTAGGGGACTTAGTGCATTGACGCGAAGGTGGTCGGCAGAACTCTGCAATCTTATTCCACCTGCAGCTTAACTGTGTAGGAGGACGCAGTGGTCCAAACATTCTATTTACTCAGCTGTTTGTAGGGAAGCGAAATCAAGCCATAAATGGCTACCCAGATGTTCCAAAGTAGTCATTACGTTCTAAAAATTGCAGTTATTGGTGAATTAGATAAAGAAAATATAGTAAAAAAAAATTTTAACCGCCTACTTGAATAAGAAATAAACTTTAAAATATGTTTACTCTAATTGCATGCTTTCTAAATTATTGATTTTCTGTCATTTTAAAATGCCACAAATTAGACATTATTTTTAATTTTTCAAACTGCTTATTTATACTTATCTAATTATTTACCAAATTTCTTGATCATCATTCCTTCTTGCATCACTGACTTTCCTTCTTGGATTACTTTCATTCTAAAGGATATACCGGACTATATTCTTTAGAAGTTCCTTTAATAAAGGTCTATCAGGGGTAAATTATTCAGAGGTGTTTATTTCACACTTGTTTTTCCCATTTTTTAATTTTTATTTTTGTAGGTATATAGTATGTGTATATGTTTATGGGGTACATGAGATATTTTCATAGTCATATAATGTGTAATAATCATATCAGGGTAAATGGGGTGTCAATCACCTCAAGAACTTATCTTTTCTTTGTGTTACAAATAATGCAATTATACTCTTTTTGTTATTTTTAATGTACAATAAATTATTGTTGACTGTAGTAACTGTTGTACTATCAACTACTATATCTCATTTAGTCTATCTAACTATATAATATTTTGTACCAATTAACCATCCTCACTCCCTCCCACCCCACTACACTTCCCAGCCTCTGGTAGCCATCATTCTACTCTCTATCTCTACGAGTTCAATGGTTTGAATTTTTAGTTTCTACAAATAAGTGAGAACATGTGAAGTTCGTCTTTCTCTGTCTGGCATATTTCACTTAACATAACGACTGCCAATTCAATCTATGTTGTTACAAATGACAAGATCTCATTCTTTTTATGGCCGAATAGTACTCCATTGTGTATATTACCAAATTTTCTTTCTTAATACTTCTGTTGATGAACATTTAGGTTGCTTCCAAATCTTGGCTATTGTGAATAGTGCTGCAATAAACAAGTGAGTGCAGATATGTCTTCAATATACTAATTTCCTTCCTTTTGGGCATATACCTAGCAGTGGGATTTCTGGATCATGTGGTAGTCCTATTTTTAGTTTTTTGCAGAGCCTCCAAACTGTTCTCCATAGTGGTTGTAATAATTTACATTCCCACCTTTTTCCTATATCCTTGCCAGCATTTGTTATTGCCTGTCTTATCGAAAAAAGCCATTTTTACCAGGGGGAGATAATATTTTATTGTAGTTTTTATTTGCATTTCTGATGATCAATGATACTGAGCACCTTTTCATATGCCTGTTTAAAATTTGTATATCTTCTGTTGAGAAATGCCTATTCAAATATTTTGTCCATTTTTTGATCTGATTAAATATTTTTTCCTATAGGGTTGTCAGATTGATAGTTTGCAAATATTTTCTCCCATTCTGTGGGTTGTCTGATCACTTTGTTGATTGTTTCTTCTATTTTGCAGAAGCTTTTTAACTTGATGTGATCCAATTTGTCCATTTTTGCTTTGGTTGGCTGTGCTTGTAGAGTATTACTCAAAAAACCAAGTCCAATGTCCTGGAAAGTTTCCCCAGTGTTTTCTTTAAGTGGTTTCATACTTAGAGGTCTTAGATTTAAGTATTTAATTCACTTTTATTTGATTCCAGTATATGGAAAAATATAGAGGTCTAGTTTCACTTTTCTACATATAAATAACCAGTTTTCCCAGCACTCTTTATTGAAAAGACTGTCCTTTCCCCAATGTATTCTTGGCACTTTTGTCAAAAATGAGTTCACTGTAAATATATAAATTTGTTTCTGGGTTCTCTATTCTATTTCATTCACTATGTGCCTGTTTTTATGCGAGTACCATGCTGTTTTGGTTACTATAGCTCTGTAGTATAATTTGAAGTCAGGTAATGTGATTTCTCTAGTTTTGTTCTTTTTGCTCAGGATAGCTTTGGCTATTGTGGGTCTTTTGTGGTTCCATATACTTTTCGGAGTATTTTTTGTATTTCTGTAAAGAATTTAATTGGCATTTTGATAGGGCTTACATTGAATATGTACATTGCTTTGGGTATTAAGACATTTTAACAGTGTTGATTCTTCCAATACATGAATATGAAATATATTTTCATTTTGTTGGACCCTCTTCAATTTCTTGCAACAGTATTTTATAGTTTTTATTGTAGAAATCTTTCACATCTGTGGTTAATTCTTAGATATTTTATTTGTAGCTATTGTATATGGGATTAATATCTTGATTTTCTTTTTTAGGTTGTTCGCTGTCAGCATACAGAAATGCTACTGATTTTATATGTTCATATTGTACCCCGCAAATTTACTAAACTTGTTTACCTGTTCTAAATAGTTTTTTGTTTGAGTCTTTAGGTTTTTCCAAATAAAACATTATATCTGCAAACAAGGATGATTTGGCTGCTTCTTTTTGAACTTGGATGCCCTTTATTTCTTTCTCTCATTTGATTGCTCTATCTATAACTTTCAGTACTATATTGAATAACTGGTGAAAGTGGATATACTTTTCTTGTTGCATACCTTAGAAGAAAGGCTTTCAGTTTTCCCCATTCATTATAATACTAGCTGTGGTTTGTCGTACTTTTATTATGTTGAGGCTGTTCCTTCTATACCAAGTTTTTTGAGGTATTTTATTATGAAAGGATGCTGAATTTTATCACATGCTTTTTCAGCATTAATTGAAATGGTAATATGGTTTTTGTCCTTCATTCTGTTGATATGATGTATCACACTGCTTGACTTGCACATCTTGAACCATCCATTTATCTCTGGGATAAATCCCACTTGGTCATATTTAATCATATTTTTAATATATTGTGGAATTCAGTTGGCTAGTATTTTGTTGAGGATTTTTGCATCGATGTTCATCGAAGATGTTGGTCTGTAGTTTTTCTCTTTTTTTGATGTGTTTTTGTCTTGTTTTGGTATCAGGGTAATGCTGGCCTCATAGAATGAGTTTGGAAGTATTACCTCTTCCTCTGCTTTTTAGAATAATTTGAGTAGGATTGGCATCTTTTTTTTTCTTAAAATGTTTGAAAAACTTCAGCAGTGAAGCCATCAGATCCCCACATTTTGTTTTCTTCAAGACTTTGTATTATGTCTTTGAAATCATTTGTTGTTATTTGTCTACTCAGCTTTTGGATTTCTTTATGGTTAAATATTGGTAGCTTGTATGTGTCTAGGGATCTATCAGTTTTTCTAGGATTTCCAGTTTATTGGCATATAGTTGCTCACCGAAGCCTTTAATTATCCTTTGACTTTCTGTAATATCAGTTGTAATGTCTCCTTTTTCGTCTCTGATTTTCTTTATGTGGGTCTTCTCTTTTTATCTTAGTCTGGATAAATGTTCATCAATTTTGTTTATCTTTTGAAAAAGCCAACTTTTCATTTTGTTGATATTTAATATTGTATTCTTCATTTCAATTTCATTCATTTCTGCTCTGATCTGTATTCTTTCTTTCCTTCTAATACTAGGCTTGTTTTGCTCTTGCTTTTCTAGTTCTTTAAGATGCATCATTATTTTTATTTTATGTTTTCCTATATTTTATGTAGGCACTTACAGCTATACACTTTCCTCTTAGTACTGCTTTTGGTGTATTCCATAGCCTTTGGTATGTTGTATTTCTATTATCATTTGTTTTAAGAAATGTTTTAATTTCATTCTTAATTACTTCATTGACTCACTAGCCATTCAAAGCATTGTTTAATTTGCATGTATTTGTATAGTTTCCAATATTCCTCTTATTACTGATTTTTAGTTGTATTTCATTGTGGTCAGAAAAGATGATTGATATAATTTCAATTCTCTTGAATATTTTAAGACTTGTTTTCTGGCCTAAAAGGTGGTTTATCCTTGGGAATAATCCATGTGCTGAGGAGAATAATGTGTATTTTGCAGCCATTGGATGAAATATTACTTAAATATCTATTAGGTCTCTTTGGTCTATAGTGCAGGTTAAGTCTGATAATTCTTTATTGACTTTCTGTCTGGTTGATCTGTCTAATGCTGGAAGTGGGGTGTTGAAGTCTCCAGCTATTATTGTATTAGGATCTGTCTCTATAGGTCAAATAATATTTGCTTTATGTATTTGGGTGCTCCAATATTGGGTGCATATATATTTACAATTATGATATCTTCTTGCTGGATTGATCACCTTATTATTATATAATGACCTCCTTTGTCTCTTTTTATAGTTTTAGTTTTAAAATCTCTTTTGTCTGATATAAGTATACTGACACCTGCTCTTTTTTGGTTTCCATTTGCATAGAATGTCTTTTTCCATCCCTTGTTTTTCAGCATGTGTCTTTATAGGTGACATATGTTTCTTGTAGGCAAAAGATCATTAGGTCTTTTTTAAAAAATGTATTGGGCCATGCTGTATCTTTTGATTGGATAATTTAGCCCATTTACATTCAATGTTATTATTAATAGTAAGTACTTATTCCTGCCATTTTGTTATTTGTTTAGTGGTTGTTTTGTGGTCTTCTCTTTCTTCTTTTCCTTCTTGACTTACTTTTAGTGGAGGTAATTTTCTTTGATGGTATCCTTTAATTTCTTACTTTTTATTTTTTGTGTATCTGTTGTATGTTTTTTGATTTGAGGTTACCGTGAATCTTGCAAATATAACTGATTATTTTCAACTGATAAAAACACAGTTTTGTTATGCTTGTTTGCATAAACAAACAAGCAAAGAGAAAACTAATAAAAACTCTACACTTTATCTTAGTACTCACACTTTTAACTTTTTGTTGTTTCTATCTTATTGTACTCTGACTTTAAATGATATTGTAGTTTTTATATTTAGTAAGTTCATTTTTTAGTCTTTCTACTCAACATATGAATAGTTTATACAACACAATTACAGTGTTATAATATTCTGTGTTTTTCTGTGTATTTACTATTAACAGTGAGTTTTGTAATTTCAGCTGATTTCTTTTTGCTCATTAACATTATTTTCTTTCAGATTAAAGAACTTTCTTTAGCATTGCTTGTGGCACAGGTCTGGTGTTGATGAAATTCCTCAGCTTTTGTCTGGGAAAATATTTCTCCTTTATGTTTGAAGAATAATTTTGTTGGATTTACTATTCTAGACTAAAAGTTTTTTTCTTTCAGCACTTAAATAATGTCATGCCCCTCTTTCTGTCCTATAAAGTTTGCATTGAGAAGTCTGATGCCAGGCTTAACTGGAGTTTATTTGCATGTTGTTTCTTTTCTCTTGCTGCTTTTAGGATTCTTTCTTTATCTTTGACCTTTGGAAGTTTGAATATTAAATGCCTTGAGGTAGTGTTTTTTGTGTTAAGTCCGCTTGGTGTTTCATAGACTTCTTGTACTTGGATCTTGATAGCTTTCTCTAGATTTGAAAAGTTCTCTATTACTATCCCTTTGAATAAACTTGCCACACCTACCTCTTTCTCTACCTCCACTTAAAGGCCAATAATTCTTAGATTTGCCTTTTTGAGGCTATTTTTTAGATCCAGTAGGCATGCTTCATTGCTTTTTATTCTTTTTCTCTTGTCTCCTCTGTGTATTTTCAAATAGTCTGTCTTTAAGCTCACTAATTCTTTCTTCTGCTTGATCAAGTCTGCTATTAAAAGACTCTGATGCATTCTTCAGTATGCCAATTGCATTTTCAGCTCCATAATTTATTCTTGATTCTTTTTAATTATTATAATATTTTTGTTAAATGTATCAGATAGAATTCTGAATTCCTCCTTTGTGTTATCTTGAATTTATTTGAATTACCTCAATACAGCTATTTTGAATTATCTGTCTGAAATGTCACACATCTTTGTCTCCCCAAGATTTGTCCCTGGTGCCATATTTAGTTCATTTAGTGAGGGCATGTTTTCCTGAATGGTCTTGATGCTTGTTAATGTTCACTGGTGTCTAGACATTAAATAATTAGGTATTTATTCTAGTTTTCACAGTTTAGGCTTGTTTGTACCTATCTTTTTGGGAAGGCTTTCCAGATATTCTAAGGGCCTTGAGGCCATGAGTGGTGGCTCACACCTGTAATCCCAGCACTTTAGGAGGCAGAAGTGGGTGGATTGCTTGAATCCAGTAGATTGAGACTAGCATAGACAACATGGTAAAACCCTGTCTCTACAAAATACAAAAAAAGTAGCCAGGCATAGTGGTGCATGCCTGTAGCCCCAGCTACTTGGGAGACTGAGTTGGGAGGATCACTTGAGCTCAGGAGGTGGAGGTTACAGTGAGCTGGGATCACACCACTGCACTCCAGCCTGGGTGACAGAGGAGACCCTGTCTCAAAATAGGGGTTGAAGGTTGAATGTGGTTATCTAAATTTTTGGTCACTGCAGCCATATCTCCATTAAGAGGAATCCCAGGCTCAGTAACACTGTGGCTCTTATAGACTCATAGAGGTACAACCTTGGTGGTCTTGAATAACATCCAAAAGAATTTTCTGCATTACCAGGAAGAGTCTCTTGTTCTTTTACTTTACTTTCTCTCAAATAATCAGAGTCCCTCTTTCTGTGCTACGCTGTCTGGAGCTGGGGTAGAAGTGACACAAGCACTCTTGTGTGCACCACTGAGACTGTGCTGAGTCAGACATGAATCTAGCAGAGCACTGTGTCTTGCACAAATTCTATCATAACCCCTGCTTGGCTACAGCAAATGTTTGCTCAAGGCCCTATGGCTCTACAGTCAGCAAGTGGCAAAGCCAACCAGGCTTGTGTCCTTCCCTACAGGGTGGTGAGTCCCCCTGGTCTAGGGTGAGTCCAGAGAGGCTGTCCAGGACCCAGGGCCTAGAGTTTAAAACCTTTGGAATCTACCTGGTGTTGCATTCTACTGTGGCTGAGCTGGCACCCAAGCCACAAGACAAGGACCTTTGCTCTCTTTCTGGTCCTTTCCACAAGCAGAAGTGTCTCTCCCCATGGCCACCACCAACCCAGGCCCATGGCAAATACTGCCTGGGTACCACTGATGTTCATTCAAGGACTAAGGTCTCTTCAGTCAGCTTATGGTGAATGCTGCCAGGCCTGGGCTCCCTTCTGGCCCAGGGAAGCTCCAGAAATGCTGTCCAAGAGCCAACACCTGGAACTGGGGACTCCAAATGGCTGCTTGATATTCTACCCCACTGTGGCTGAACTGGTACCTAAGCTACGAGACAAAGTCCCTTTTTACTCATCCTTGTCCTTTTCTCAAGCAGAAATCATCCCTGCTGCTGTAGCCACTAGAGCTGGGAATGTGCTAGGTCACATCTGGAGCCAGCATGTCTCTGAGTCTCACTCAAAGCCCACAGTAAGTACTGCCTGGGTACCACTGCTAATTATTTAGGGCCCAAGGCCTCTTTAGTCAGCAGGTGATGAATTGTGCCAGGACTGAGTAATTCTTTCAAGGCAGCAGGTTCTCTTCTGGCCCAGGGTGTGTCTGTAAATGTCATCTGGGAGCTAGAGCCTAGAATGTGAGTCTCAGGGCTCTGCCTGGTACCTTATCCTACTGTGGCTGAGCTGGTATCCAAGTTGCAAGACAAAGTCCTCTTTACAGTGGAAGATGACGAATAGGAGTCTGGACTAGCTTGCAGCTCCCACTCGAATGCACAGAGCAGCATGTGGAGATTCACATCATGAACTTTTGCTTCAAGAACTACTGCAGGAAAATACCAGGAAAGCCAAGAGAATCCACAGACCCTTTGAGGGAACTGGATCACTGCTACAGGCTCCCTGAGATGCTGAAAAACTGACCACAGCTGATACACTCTTGAAAGTGCCACCTCCTGGCTGGAGGCCAACCAACACAAAACCAGTGCACTAAATAAAAACGCAACGAAAGACCCTCAAAAAATCCACTTCACTCTCCTGCTACCTCCACTAGAGCAGGTGCTGGTATCCATGGCTGCAAGACCTGAAGATGGATCACATCACAAGACTCTTTCAGACACTCCCCAGTACCAGCCCAGAGCCCAATAGCTCTGCTGGGTGGCTAGACCCAGAAGAGAAATAACAATCACTACAGTTTGGCTCTCAGGGAGCCCCATTCCTAGGGGAAGGGGGAGAACAACACATTGAGGGAGCATGCTGTGGGACAAAAGAATCTGAACAGCAGCACTTGAGTCCCAGATCTTCACTCTGACATAGTCTACCCAAATGAGAAGGAACCAGAGAAACAATTCTGGTAACATGACAAAACTAGGTTCTTTAACACCCCCAAAAGATCATACTAGCTCATGAGCAGTAGATCCAAACCAAGACAAAATCTCTGAAATGCCAGAAAAAGAATTCAGAAAGTCAACTAAGCTAATCAAGGAGCTACCAGAGAAAGGTGAAGTCCAACTTAAAGGAATAAAAACATGATACAGGATATGAAAGGAAAATTCTTCAGTGAAACAGATAATAGAAATACAAAACAATCACTTCTGGAAATCAAGGACACATTTAGAGAAATGCAAAATCCACTGGAAACTTTCAGTAATAGAAGAGAACAAGCAGAAGAAAGAAATTCAGAGCTGAAAGGCAAGGCTTTCAAATTAACCCTATTTGTCAAAGACAAAGAATTTTTTAAAAATGAATAAAGCCTCCAAGAAGTTTGGGACTATGTTAAATGCCCAAACTTAAGAATAGTTGCTGTTCCCAGAGAAAAAGAGCAATCCAAAAGTTGTGAAAACATTTTTGAGGGGATAATCAAGGAAAACTTCCCTGGCCTTGCTAGAGATTTAGACATCCAAATACAAGAAGTTCAAAGAACACCTTTGAAAGGAAGTTCATCACAAAAACGTCATTGCCTAGCTACATAGTCATCAGGTTATCTACAGTCAAGATGAAGGAAAGAAAATATCTTTGCTTTTTTTTTTTTTTTTTTTTTTTGACAGAGTCTTACTCCATCAACCAACCAGACTGGAGTGCAATGACACAATTTCAGCTCACTGCAATCTTCACCTCCCAAGTTCAAGTGATTCTTATGCTTCAGCCTCTCAAGTAGCTGAAATTACAGGTGCACACCACCATGTCTGGCTAATTTTTGTGTTTTTAGTAGAGACAGGGTTTCGCCATGTTGGCTGGGCTGATCTTGAATTTGTTATCTAAAGTGATCCACCTGCCTTGGCCTCCCAAAGTGCTGGCATCCATCATGCCCAGGCATAATCCATCATGCACAGGCATAATCCATCATGTCCAGATGAAAAGAATCTTAAGAGCTGTGAGGCAAAAGGATCATGTGACCTATAAAGGAAAACCTATAAGATTAACAGCAGATTTCTCAGCAGAAACCCTACAAGCTAGAAAGGATTGGGGTCCTATTTTTAGCCTCCTTAAACAAAGCAATTATCATCCAAGAATTGTGTGTCCAGCCAAACTAAGCTTCATGAATGAAGGAAAGATGATACATTCTTTTCCAGACAAACAAATGCAGAGAGAATTTATCACTACCAAGCTAGCACTACAATAACTGTTAAAAGGAGCTCTAAGTCTTGAAACAAATCCTCAAAATACACCAAAATAGAACCTCTTTAAAGCATAAATCTCACAGAACCTATATAACAATAACACAATGAAAAAAAAACAAGGTGTTCAGGCAACAAATAGCATGATGAGTATAATAGTACCTCACATCTCAATATTAACATTGAATGTAAATGGCCCAAATGTTCCACTTAAAAGATACAGAATGGCAGAATGGATAAGTATTCTCCAACCAAGTTTCTGCTGTCTTCAAGAGTCTCACCTAATGTGTAAGGACTCACACAAACTTAAGGTAAAGTGGTGGAAGAAGACATTCCATGCAAATGGACACCAAAAGCAAGCAGGAGTAGCTATTCTTAGACAGAACAAACTAAAGCAACAGCAGTTAAAAAAGACAAAGAGGGACGTTATATAATGATAAGAGGACTAGTCAAACAGATAATTATCAGAGTTATAAATATATATGCACCTAATACTGGCACTCACAAATTTATAAAACAATTACTACTAGACCTAAGAAATGAGATAGATGGCAACACAATAATAGTGGGGGACTTCAATACTCCACTTAAAGCACTAGACAGTTCATCAAGACAAGAAGTCAAAGAAAAAACAATGGAATTTAACTATACCCTACAACAAATGGACTTAACATATATTTACAGAACATTCTACCCAACAATTGCAGAATATACATTCTATTCATCAGCATATGAAACATTCTCCAAGGTAGACCATATAGTAGGCCACTAAAAAAGTCTTAGTAAATTTAACAAAACCAAAATTGTATCAAGT
Source organism: Pongo abelii (assembly GCF_028885655.2). NCBI lineage: Eukaryota > Metazoa > Chordata > Mammalia > Primates > Hominidae > Pongo > Pongo abelii. The sequence continues at coordinate 85,884,655 of NC_072008.2, forward strand.
ACTCTCTCAGACTACAGTGGAATAAAATTGGAAAACAAACTCCAAAAGGAACCCTCAAAACCATGCAAATACATGAAAATTAAATAACCTGTTCCTGAATGATCATTGGGTCAACAATGAAATCAAGGTGGAAATTTAAAAATTATTTGAACTCAACAATAATAGTGACACAAGCTATCAAAACCTCTGGGATACAGCAAAGTGGTGCTAAGAAGAAAGTTCATAGCATTAAATGTCCATATCAAAAAGTCTGAAAGAGCACAAATAGACAATTTAAGGTCACACCTCACAGAACTGAATAAAGCAAGAACAATCCAAACCCAAATCTAGCAGAAAAAAATAAGTAACAAAGATCAGAGAAGAACTAAATGAAATTGAAACATACAAACAAAAACAATACAAAAGACAAATGAATCAAAAAGCTGGTTCTTTGAAAAAATAAATAAAATTGATAGACCATTAGCAAGATTAACCAAGAAAAGAAGATTCAAATAAGCTCAATTAGAAATGAAACGAGAGATATTACAACTGATACCACAGAAATACAAAACATTTTTCAAGGCTACTATAAACACTAGAAAACCTAGAGGAGACAGATAAATTCCCGGAAATATATAACCCTTCTAGACTAAACCAGGAAGATATAGAATCTCTGAACAGACCAATAACAAGCAGTGAGACTGAAATAGTAAAAATTGCCAACAAAAAAAAATCGTTCAGGACCAGACCAAGTCACAGATCAATTCTATCAGATATTCAAAGAAAAATTGGTACCAATTCTGTTGACACTATTCCAAAGATAGAGAAAAAGGGAGTCCTTCTTAAATCATTCTGTGAAGCCAGTATCATGCTAATATCAAAACTGTGGAATGACATAACAACAACAAAAAACTACAGACCAATATCCCTGATTAACATAGATGCAAAAATCTTCAACAAAATTTAAAACAAAAATCATGTGATCATCTCAATAGACTCAGAAAAAGCATTTGGCAAAATCCAACATCTCTTTATGGTTAAAACCTTCAGCAAAATTGGCATGGAAGGGACATACTTTAAGGTAGTAAAAGCCATCCATTACAAACTCACAGCCAACATTCTAATAAAAGGGGAAAAGTTGGAATCATTCCCACTGAGAACTGGAACAAGACAAGGATGTCCACTTTTACCACTTCTATTCAACATTGTGCTGGAAGTCCCAGACAGAGCAATCAAACAAGAGAAAGAAATAAAGGGCATCCTAATAGATAAAGAGGAAGTCAAACTGTCACATTCACTGATGATATGATTGTATACCTAGAAAACCCCAAGACTCATTCAAAAAGCTCCTAGAACTGATAGATAAATTCAGCAAACTTAGGATACAAAATTAATGTACACAAATCAGTAGCTCTGCTATCCACAAACAGCAACCAAGCTGAGAATCAAATCAAGAACTCAACTTCTTTCACAATAGCTGCAAAAAACATAAAATACTTAGGAATATACCTAACCAAGGATATGAAAGGCCTCTACAAGGAAAATGACAAAACACTGCTGAAAGAAGGAATAGATAACACAAACAAAGGGAAACAAATCCAATGCTCATGGATGGGTAGAATCAATATTGTGAAAATGACCATACTGCCAAAAGCAATCTATAAATTCAATGCAATTCCCATCAAAATGCCACCATCATTCTTCACAGAACTAGAAAAAATTATCCTAAAATTTATATGGAACCAAAAAAGAGCCTGCATAGCCAAAGCAAGTCTAAGCAATAAAAATAAATCTGGTGATATTTCATTACCTGACTTCAAATTATACTATAAGGCCATAGTCACGAAAACAGCATGGTACTGGTATAAAAACAGGCATGTAGACCAATGGAACAGAATAGACAACCCAGAAATAAAGCCAAATAGTTACAGCCAATGATCTTCGACAATGCAAATAAAAACATAAAGTGGGGAAAGGACACCCTATTCAACAAATGGTGCTGCAATAATTGGCAAGCCACATGTAGGAGAATGAAACTGGATCGTCATCTCTCACCTTATATAAAAGTCATCTCAAGATGAATCAGACTTAAATCTAAGACATGAAACCATAAAGATTCTAGAAGATAACATTGGAAAAATACTTCTGGTCATTGGCTTAGGCTAAGATGTCATTACCAGGGACCCAAAAGCAAATGCAAAAACAAACAAACAAACAAAAAAAAACAAAGATAAATAAATGAGACTTAATTAAACTAAAAAGCTTCTACACAGCAAAAGAGATAATTGGCAGAATTAATAGAAAACCCACAGAGTGGGAGAAAATCTTCATAATCTATACATCCAACAAAGGCCTAATATCCAGAATCTACAAAGAACCCAAACAAATCAGCAAGAAAGGAACAAACAATCCCATCAAAAACTGGGCTAAGGATATGAATAGACAATTCTCAAAATAAGATATACAAATGGCCAACAAGCATATGTAAAAATGCCAAACATCACTAAATATCAGGGAAATGAAAATCAAAACTAAAATGCAATACCACCTCACTCCTGCAAGTATAGCCATAATCAGAAAATCAAAAAATAATCGATGTTGGCATGGATGCAGTGAAAAGGGAACACTTACACTGTTGGTGGGAATGTAAACTAATACAACCACTGTGGAAAACAGTGTGGAAATTCCTTAAAGAACTAAAAGTAGATACACCATTTAATCCAGCAATCCCATTACTAGGTATCTACCCAAAGGAAAAGAAGTCATTATATGAAAAAGATACTTGCACACACATGTTTATAGCAACACGATTTGCAATTGCAAACATATGGAACCAGCTCAAATGCCCATTAGTCAACAAGTGGATAAAGAAAATGTGCCATATATATATATATATGTGTGTGTGTGTGTGTGTGTGTACATGTATATATACATATATATGTGTGTATATATATATGTGTGTATATATATGTGTGTATATATATATATATATATGAATACTACTCAGCCATAAAAAGGAATGAAATAATGGCATTTGCAGTAACCTGGATGGAATTAGAGACAATCATTCTAAGTGAAGTAACTCACGAATGGAAAAAACAAAGATCATAATTTCTCATGCATATGTGGGAGCTAAGCTAAGAGGACGGAAAGGCATAAGAATGATACATTGGACTATGGGGACTCAGGGGAAATGGAGGGTGGTGGTGAGGGATAAAAGACCACTCATTAGGTACAGTGTACACTGCTTGGATGATGGGTGCACCAAAATCTCAGAAATCACCTCTAAAGAACTTATTCATGTAACCAAACACCACCTGTTCCCCAAAAATCTATTGAAATAAAAAAATTAAAAATTAAAACAAAAACAAAAAAACAAAGTCCTCTTTAATCTTTCCTCTCCTCTTCTCAAGTAGAAAGAAAGAATCTCTCTTGGGGCGGTGCTACCTAGGGTTGGGGAAGGGGTGGCACAAGCACTCTTTTCGATGACCCAGCTGATGTCTCACTGAGTCATGTTATCCCAAGTCCACTGGCTCTGAGCCCAGCATGGCAGCAGGACTTTCCCAAGAATTGCAGTACTTGTGGCTTTGAGAGCCTTTCAAGTTTATTTAGTACCCCAGAGCCCTTTAGTCCATAGTGGCAAGGCTTGTTGGAACTCAGGTTCTGACCACTGGGATGGGTGATTCCCCTCTGGCTAGGACTGATCTAGATGCTCCCTCCATGGACACCATCTGAGTTCTGTCCAGTGTTGCCTTCTGACAGGGCAGCACTGCGTTCCAATGCAAAGTCTCACAATCACTGAGCTCTCCCTCCCCCAAGTGCATAGATTCTCTTTCTACGCCATGCAGCCCCTGCTAGGGGTATGCGGGTGGGGTGGGGTCAAAAATTAAAGACTTTATTTCCTACTCTCTTCAGGCCCTCTTTCAGTAATATGAAGTTAAAAGCAGGTACTATGAACACTCATCTGATTTTTGGCTCTTATGAAGGTGCATTTTTGTGTGGATAGTTGCTCAAGTTGGTGTTCCTGTGGGATGGGACATTATCGGGAGGCTTCCATTCTGCCATCTCGCTCTACCTCCTCCCTTTCACACTTGTTCTTAAAAGATAATTTGTTGACTACATAATTCTACATTGAAATTTACATTCTTTCAGCACCTTGAATACATAATTTTTCTTCTGTCTTTCATTTTTGCTTTAAGATGTTGGCTGTTAGTTTAATTGCTTTCCATTATGCATCATCTATTTTTCCCTCTAGCTTCTTTTAAAAGTTTCTCTTTGTTTGGGGTATGTCACCAAATGTCTGGACAAGAATTTCTTTTTATTTATCCTGCTTTGTATATTTTTTGCTTCCAATATCTGTGGATACATGTCTTTTATGAGGTTTGGAAAATTCTTAGTCATTATCTTTTCAAATATTACATTTTTTTCCATTCTCCTTATTGTTTTATGTGACATATATTAAAATTTCTCATCCTCTGCCTCATAAACTCCTCCTTCATAGTTTCCATTTTTCCTTCTCTGTTGCATTATGTATAGTTTCCTCAGATGTATCTTCCAGTTTGCTAATATTTTCTTAACACTGTCTAATATGCTGTTTAGCACATATGTTGATTTTTTAATGACTGTTTTCAGTGTTTTAAGTTTCATTTGGATATATATGTAATATATATATATGTTTTGTTGCCTACTTATTTTTAGATGTTGGCATGCATTTCACAAAATAGTTTGTCCTAGTCTGTTTTGTGTTGCTATAAATGAATAACTGAAACTTGGTTATTTACAAAGAAAATAGGATTATTTTAATTCATATTCCTATAGGCTGGAAAATGAAGGACATGGCTCTGGCTTCTGGCAATGACATTCATGCCATGTCACAACATGGTGGAGAAGATCAAAGGAAAACCAGAACCATCCAATAAGGGAAAAACCTGAGGGGCATCCTGAGTTTATAACAACCGACGCTTGCAAGAACTAATTCATTCCCATGAGAGCCAATATAGTCTTCCAAGAGTTAAAACACACTCACTACTCAAGAACAGCATGAAGCCATTCATGAGGGATCTGCTCCCATGACTCAAACACTTCTCTCTAGGTTCTACCTCTCAGCTCTGTACCTTTGGGAATCAAATTTCAACATGAGTTTTCATGGGGACAAACAAACCATATCCAAACTATAGCGCAGTTCATGCACAGTTGTTTTATAATCTGTAGGTGATTATTCAAATAACTAAAGGAAGTCTGTTGGAATCTAAGCCTATTGTTTGTTTTTTATTTGTTTGCATTCACTCATAATGACTGAAGCATCTAATGTCCTTGTGTGTTTGGTAATATTTTATACTGAGATCACAGTTAATTAATATTTATCTGTGAGACTGCAAGGGATTTAGATTCAAGATGTTTTCCTCCAGAGAAGATCTGCTTTTGCCTCTGCGTGTGCCAGGGTACATTACAAACCTGAGATCACTGTAGCTCTTTTGCAGGGGTGGATCTTGGCCTAATGCCCACAGGCTCAAATTCAGCTCCCTTGATTTCTGCCAGTTCAATATTTGTGTCCTTATCCATGTCAGCGCTAATAATAATATTTACCCTCATATCTAAGCCATCTTTCTGCTTACTTGTTGCTAGCTGCACTGTTTCAGCTTACCCACTTTTTGGCTAGCAGAGAATGTGCCTAGAAACTTTCTCTTACTTTTTGAGCCCAGCAATACATTAAACATCTGTTTTATTGAGAATGTATTTGATGCATTGTGAGAAAGTTCCTCAACATATCTAGTCCACTATACAACCAGACATTCTCTTCCCACTCTTGCTTCAATTAACTGGCATCTGGATTTTTTTCTCTCACCTTTTATCAGAAACTGCCATTACAAAGATCACCTAAGAGCTTCACAGTACTAAATCTAAGAGAAGTTTCTGTCCTTGTCAGCACTTGACCTTCTATCTACCCTTGACTATCTCAGTTTCCTTTGTAAATTGTAATATCATCCATCCCTTAAATGTTTATGTTCTTTGGGATTTTAATCTTAACCCTTTCCTTTTAAACCCACACACTTTCTATAATCAATCTGATTTATTCTTCTGGTTCTGGCTACCATCTATATATTGATAAATCCCAACACTGTCTTCATCCCAAACAAACCAATCTATTCAACTGCCTTCAGTACTTGAATGTTCCATAGTTCCTTTATATTCAACATGTTCAATACAAAATTTATCATCTTGCTATCATACTACCAACTCCTTCCTTCTCCTGTGTTCTCTATTCATACTGCACAAGCCAGAAAACAGTCCATCATTCATAATGTTTTCTTCTCTTAAAGTTTTCACATTCAGTAAACCACCAAGTCTGACTATTCTATATCTCTGGAGCCATCTACTTTTCTCCAGCTTCAATGCCATTGCCCTAGTAAAGTCACTTTCATCTCTTGTTGGAGTATAGTGACAGCCTCTTAACTGTTTTCTCTGCCTGTCCTCTTGAACCCTCTCCTTCCCACCACCCAATACTGCCTCCATACTATAGTGAATAAGTTTTCTAAAATATAATCATGTTACTATTTTGCTTAAAATAACAACTAGTGATTGATTACAGGATAAAATTCAGATGCTTTTCCCAAGATCCTTTGAGATCTGGCCTCTGTCTATCATCCAGCTTCACATCTCTGTCATACTACATTCCCCTTCCATGGCTGTCACAATACTTGAAGGAATACTGAGTTACTTCCAGTTTTCCAAATATGCTTTATCAAACAGAAGTGCCTCTGTACTTACTCTTCCCTCTCTCTCTAATCCCCTTACTTGTTGTCTTTAGTAGTTGTGTGAGGTGTTCTCTTAATATCCTGAATTTACCTTTAGTTTGTGTTTGGCTTATTGCACTGTAAATACCTTCTGTCTTCTTCATTAGACTGTGTCTTAAGGATGGTCTATGCCTCATTTATCACAGCACCTAAACATATGAGGCATTCAACAAACGTTTGCAAAAGAAAATGGAAGAAAACTAGCCTGCTACCTTAGCTTTATTTGTAACATACTGTTGCAAACTGTATTGAGAAAGAGCAAAATGAATGTACAAGTGCTTTAAGCCCTTTGGCCAACTATCAATTCCACATCTAACCTTAATGCATGTATGAGTGTAGTATATGCTAATCTCAGCCCATTGCTGCTCTTCAATTAGTTACAGAGTGTTCAATTAACTTCATACTCTATCAGATATGGACCATACCTTATTAAGCCTTTATCAGCAATGGAAGTAGGAGAATCTTGGCAACTATTTACTTAAGGAGTTCTGGACCTATCTTTAAGTTTCTACTTTTATTTGTTTCTTCTGATTACAAAATGAAGATGGATTGTTAGATTAGTGTTACTTAAATATTAACATTTTTAGATCTAAAAGTTAACATAATGAATTTTTGACAATGAGTTTTTTTGTTTGTTTGTTTTTGTTTTTAATGAAAACAAGATGAGAATTTGTATCTTAAGGAAGGAGAGGAAGGGTGGACCGAAGCATCTAATGTTCTTGTTTCTACTTTTTAACCTATTTCTGCTGCTGCCATCTAGTGGCTGTGCTGTCTGCATTTGCTTTTTAGCATTAACTGGTATCTCTCTGTATTCCTAAATGCCACTTCAGGAAGGGATCTGGATATTCTGATTTTTCTGTTCAATGTTCTTTCTATTTCATGACACTTAGGATCAAATATGCCATAGTAATAACAACTGTAGCTCCCAGCTGTGAAGGTCTTTGCAGTTTACAAAGTGCTTTTACACTCTTATAATCTCAGAAGATTGTTTCTAACAGTGGCTTTTCAATGATCCAACAACTACAAATTTTCTAAAGAAAATAATCATAGCATGTCAGATGTGGAAAAGCTATTAGAGCACAGCTAGCCAAGTGGTTTTTATTTTTTTATTTAGTGTGTGTGTGTATATATATAGCTAATACCTATTAAAGTTTTCGGGTAAATTAATCCCATGAAATTTAAACCTTAAGTCATGAATTAAAAACATGAATTAAAGCATGAATTAAAACCTTAAGTCAGTAAAAACATTTCCCTTCAATAAATACTCTGCTTTGTCAATAAGTTTTTGTTCAATCTTCGTCTCAAGTATACATGTTAACAATCTTTGAAAATATTTAAGTAAATGTATCAGTATTTCAGAAATGTTAATTGCCCTTCCTAGCAAATAGACTTAGATGGGAATTCATCTTTAAACCATGCTACTTTCTGTCCTGGAGGATTCCAGGGAGGTGACTTGTAGGGAGGGATAATGCTAATGATACTTCATCAGCATCCCCTGTCCCCACCTCACAATAGACACACACCTCCTATATCTAAGAGCATTGTTTTACTACTTTTATATGTTCTATCTTTTAGGGTTCTATATAATTTTTTTCCTGCATATAGTTTTGTCCAGAGCCAAGATTTCACTCCTTAAAAGTTGAAAATCCATTTTATAGCTGAGAAAATCGAAGTTCAGAAAGGTTATGTCATGAGTAAAAGGTCACACAGTTATCAAGTAGCAGAGTAAGGACTGGAACCCAGGTCTGCCTGATTCCGAGGCTCAAGCTGGCTTCTCAGACAATGGAGTTGGTTATAATGAAAGAAATTAAATCCAGATAGTTAAAACAAATAAATAGGCAAGAAAACAAGGTATTTTTAAAAATTGTGGTAAAATATACATAATATTAATTTTACCATTTTAACCATTCAAAGTATACAACTTAGTGTCATTAAGTACATTTACAATGTTGTGTAACCATCACCACTATCTATTTCCAGAACTTTTTCATTATCTTAAACAGAAACTACATACCCATTAAACAATAATTTTTTTAGCCATAATACAAGTCAAAAAACAATAGATGTTGGTGAGAATGTGGTTAAAAGGAACCACTTCTACATTGCTAGAGGGAATGTAAATTAGTATAACCACTATGGAAAACAATATGGAGATTCCTTAAAGAACTAAAAGTAAATTTACTCTTCGATCCAGCAACTACACTCAGAGGAAAAGAAGTCATTATATGAAAAAGACACATGCACACACATGTTTATAGCAGCACAATTTGCAATTGCAAAGATATGAAACAAACCTAAGTGTCCATCGGCCAATGAGTGGATAAACAAAATGTGGTATATATATACCAGGGAATACTACCCAGCCATAAAAAGAAACCAAATAAAGTCTTTTGCAGCAACTTGGATGGAGTTGGAGGCCATTATTCTAATTGAAGTAACTCAGGAATGGAAAACCAAATACTGTATGTTCTCACTTATAAGTGGGAGCTAAACTATGAGGACACAAAGAAGTATACAGTGATATAATGGACTTTGGGAACTCATGTAGGGGAAAGGATGGGAAGTAAGTGACGGATAAAAGACTATGTATTGGGTACAATGCACACTGCTCAGCTGATGGGCACACTAAACATTCAGAATTTACCACTTAACTAATCCATGTAACCAAAAACAACCTGTACCCCCAAAAACTGTTGAAAAATAATAATTAAAAATAATTGCCAATTCTCCCCTCTACTAAACCCGGACAAACACCAAATACTCTCTATGAATTTGAATTCTCTAGTTACCTCATATAAGGGGAATCATAAAATATTTGGCCTTTTGTGACTGGTTTATTTCACTAAAATAATGTCTTTTTGAGGTTCATCCATGTTGTAACATGCATCAGAATTTCCTTCCCTTTTAAGGCTGAATAATATTCCATTGTATGGAACATATATCATGTATTGTTTATCCATTCATGGACATATAGGTTGTTACACCTTTTGCTTATCACGAATAATTCTGCTGCAAAAGTTGGCAAACAAATATTCATTTGAGTCCCTGCTTTCAATTCTTTTATACCTCAGAATCGAATTGATGGATCATATGATATTTTTATACTTAACTTTTTGAGAAACTATCAAACTGCTTTCTATAATGAAGAAGGCTTTTTAAGACAAAGGAGTCCAGTTCCAAAGTGGCCGAATAGGAACAGCTCCAGTCTACAGCTCCCAGCATGAGCAACACAGAAGACGGGTGATTTCCAACTGAGGTACCGGGTTCATCTCACTGGGGCTTGTGGGACAGTGGGTGCAGGACAGTGGGTGCAGCACACTGAGTGTGAGCTGAAGCAGGGCGAGGCATCACCTCACCCAGGAAGCGCAAGGGGTCAGGAAATTCCCTTTGCTAGCCAAGCAAAGCTGTGACAGATGGCACCTGGAAAATTGAGTCACTCCCACCCTAATATTGCACTTTTCTGATGGTCTTAGCAAATGGCACACCAGGAGATTATATCTTGTGCCTGGCTCAGAGGGACCCATGCCCATGGAGCCTCGCTCACTGCTAACACAGCAGTCTGAGATCAAACTGCAAAGTGGCAGCGAGGCTGGGGGAGGGGTGCCCGTCATTGCTGAGGCTTGAGTAGGTAAGCAAAGCGGCCAGGAAGCTCGAACTGGGTGGAACCCACCGCACCCCAAGGAGGCTTGCCTGCCTCTGTAGACTTCAACTCTGGGGGCAGGGCATAGCCAAGCAAAAGGCAGCAGAAGCCTCTGAGGACTTAAATGTCCCTATCTGACAGCTTTGAAGGGAGCAGTGGTTCTCCCAGCACGGAGTTTGAGATCTGAGAACAGACAGAGTGCCTCCTCAAGTGAGTCCCTGATCCCCACATAGCCTAACTGAGAGGCACCCCCCAGTAGAGGCAGACTGACACCTCACATGGCCAGGTACCCATCTGAGACGAAACCTCCAGAGGAATGAACAGACAGCAACTTTTGCTGTTAAGCAATATTCACTGTTCTGAAGCCTCCACTGCTGATACCCAGGCAAACAAGGTCTGGAGTGGACGTCCAGCAAACTCCAACAGACCTGCAGCTGAGGGTCCTGACTGTTAGAAGGAAAACTAACAAACAGAAAGGACATCCACACCAAAACCCCATCTGTACATCACCATCATCAAAGACCAAAGGTAGATAAAACCACAAAGATGGGGAAAAAACAGAACAGAAAAACTGAAAACTCTAAAAATCAGAGCACCTCTCCTCCTCCAAAAGAACGCAGCTCCTCACCAGCAATGGAACAAAGCTGGATGGAGAATGACTTCCACAAGTTGAGAGAAGAAGGCTTCAGATGATCAAATTACTCCGAGCTAAAGGAGGAACTTTGAACCCATGGAAAAGAAGTTAAAAACCTTGAAAAAAGATTAGACTAATGGCTAACTAGAATAACCAATGCAGAGAAGTCCTTAAAGGACCTGATGGAGCTGAAAACCATGGCACAAGAAATACGTGATGAATGCACAAGCTTCAGTAGCTGATTTGATCAACTGGAAGAAAGGGTATCAGTGATTGAAGATCAAATAAATCAAATGAAGCAAGAAGAGAAGTTTACAGAAAAAAGAATAAAAAGAAATGAACAAAGCCTCCAAGAAATATGGGACTATGTGAAAAGACCAAATCTACCTCTGATTGGTGTACCTGAAAGTGAGAGGCAGAATGGAACAAAGTTGGAAAACACTCTGCAGGATATTATCCAGGAGAACTTCCCCAACCTAGCAAGGCAGGCCAACATTCAAATTCAGGAAATACAGAGAACACCACAAAGATATTCCTCGAAAAGAGCAACTCCAAGACACATAATTATCAGATTCACCAAAGATGAAATGAAGGAAAAAATGTTAAGGGCAGCCAGAGAGAAAGGTCGGGTTACCATCAAAGGGAAGCCCATCAGACTAACAGCTGATGTCTTGGCAGAAACTCTACAAGCCAGAAGAGAGTGGGGGCCAATATTCAACATTCTTAAAGAAATGAATTTTCAACCCAGAATTTCATATCCGGCCAAACTAAGCTTCATAAGTGAAGGAGAAATAAAATACTTTACAGACAAGCAAATGCTGAGAGATTTTGTCACCACCAGGCCTGCCCTAAAAGAGCTCCTGAAGGAAGCGCTAAACATGGAAAGGCACAACCGGTACCAGCCACTGCAAAATCATGCCAAAATGTAAAGACCACCGAGACTAGGAAGAAACTGCATCAACTAACGAGCAAACTAACTAGCTAACATCATAATGACAGGATCAAATTCACACATAACAATATTAACTTTAAATGTAAATGGGCTAAATGCTCCAATTAAAAGACACAGACTAGCAAATTGGATAAAGACTCAAGACCCATCAGTGTGCTGTATTCAGGAAACCCATCTCACGGGCACAGATACACATAGGCTCAAAATAAAAGGATGGAGGAAGATCTACCAAGCAAATGGAAAACAAAAAAAGGCAGGGGTTGCAATCCTAGTCTCTGATAAAACAGACTTTAAACCAACAAAGATCAAAAGAGACAAAGAAGGCCATTACATAATGGTAAAGGGATCAATTCAACAAGAAGAGCTAACTATCCAAAATATATATGCACCCAATACAGGAGCACCCAGATTCATAAAGCAAGTCCTGAGTGACCTACAAAGAGACTTAGACTTCCACACAATAATAATGGGAGACTTTAACACCCCACTGTCAACATTAGACAGATCAACGAGACAGAAAGTTAACAAGGATATCCAGGAATTGAACTCAGCTCTGCACCAAGCGGATCTAATAGACATCTACAGAACTCTCCACCACAAATCAACAAAATATACATTTTTTTCAGCACCACACCACAACTATTCCAAAATTGATCACATAGTTGGAAGTAAAGCACTCCTCAGCAAATCCAAATGAACAGAAATTATAACAAACTGTCTCTCAGACCACAGTGCAATCAAATTAGAACTCAGGAGTAAGAAACTCACTCAAAACTGCTCAACTACATGGAAACTGAACAACCTGCTCCTGAATGACTACTGGGTACATAACGAAATGAAGGCAGAAATAAAGATGTTCTTTGAAACCAACAAGAACAGATACAACATACCAGAATCTCTGGGACACATTTAAAGCAGTGTGTGGAGGGAAATTTATAGCACTAAATCCCCACAAGAGAAAGCAGGAAAGATCTCAAATTGACTCCCTAACATCACAATTAAAAGAACTAGAGAAGCAAGAGCAAACACATTCAAAAGCTAGCAGAAGGCAAGAAATAACTAAGATCAGAGCAGAACTGAAGGAGATAGAGACACAAAAAACACTCCAAAAAATCAATGAATCCAGGAGCTGGTTTTTTGAAAAGATCAACAAAATTGATAGACCACTAGCAACACTAATAAAGAAGAAAAGAGAGAAAAATCAAATAGACGCAATAAAAAATGACAAAGGGGATATCGCCACCGATCCCACAGAAATACAAGCTACCATCAGAGAATACTATGAACATCTCTACACAAATAAACTAGAAAATCTAGAAGAAATGGATAAATTCCTCGACACATACACCCGCCGAAGACTAAACCAGGAAGAACTTGAATCTCTGAATAGACCAATAACAGGCTCTGAAATTGAGGCAATAATTAATAGCTTATCAACCAAAAAAAGTCCAGGAACAGATGGATTTACAGACAAATTCTACCAGAGGTATAAGTAGGAGCTGGTACCATTCCTACTGAAACTACTCCAATCAATAGAAAAAGAAGGAATCCTCCCTAATTCATTTTATGAGGCCAGCATCATCCTGATACCAAAGCCTGACAGAGACACAACAAAAAGAATTTTAGACCAATATCCCTGATGAACATCGATGCAAAAATCCTCAATAAAATACTGGCAAACTGAATCCAGCAGCACATCAAAAAGCTTATCCACCATGATCAAGTGGGCTTCATCCCTGGGATGCCAGGCTGGTTCAACATACGCAAATCAATAAACGTAATCCAGCATATAAACAGAACCAAAGACAAAAACCACATGATTATCTCAATATATGCAGAAAAGGCCTTCCACAAAATTCAACAGCCCTTCATGCTAAAAACTCTCAATAAATTAGGTATTGCTGGGACGTACCTCAAAATAATAAGAGCTATTTATGACAAATCCACAGGCAATATCATACTGAATGGGCAAAAAATGGAAGCATTCCCTTTGAAAACTGGCAAAAGACAGGGATGTCCTCTGTCACCACTCCTACTCAACATAGTGTTGGAAGTTCTGGCCAGGGCAATCAGGCAGCAGAAAGAAATAAAGGGTATTCAATTAAGAAAAGAGGAAGTCAAATTGTCCCTGTTTGCAGATGACATGATTGTATATTTAGAAAACTCCATCATCTCAGCCCAAAATATCCTTAAGCTGATAAGCAACTTTGGCAAAGTCTCAGGATACAAAATCAATGTGCAAAAATCACAAGCATTCTTATACACCAATAACAGACAAACAGAGAGCCAAATCATGAGTGAACTCCCATTCACCATTGCTACAAAGAGAATAAAATACCTAGGAATCCAACTTACAAGGGATGTGAAGGATATCTTCAAGGAGAACTACAAAACACTGCTCAAAGAAATAAAAGAGGACACAAATGGAAGAACATTCCATGTTCATGGGTAGGAAGAATCAATATCGTGAAAATGGCCATACTGCCCAAGGTAATTTATAGATTCAATGCCATCCCCATCAAGCTACCAATGACTTTCTTCACAGAATTGGAAAAAACTACTTTAAAGTTCATATGGAACCAAAAAAGAGCCCGCATTGCCAAGTCAATCCTAAGCCAAAGGAACAAAGCTGGAGTCATCACGCTACCTGACTTCAAACTATACTACAAGGCTACAGTAACCAAAACAGCATGGTACTGGTACCAAAACAGAGATATAGACCAATGGAACAGAACAGAGCCCTCAGAAATAATACCACACATCTACAACTATCTGATCTTTGACAAACCTGACAAAAAGTAGAAATGGGGAAAGGATTCCCTATTTAATAAATGGTGCCAGGCAAACTGGCTAGCTATATGTTGAAAGCTGAAACTGGATCCCTTCCTTACACCTTATACAAAAATTCATTCAAGATGGATTAAAGACTTAAACGTTAGACCTAAAACCATAAAAACCCTAGAAGAAAACCTAGGCAATACCATTCAGGACATAGGCATGGGCAAGGACTTCATGTCTAAAACACCAAAAGCAATGGCAGCAAAAGCCAAAATTGACAAATGGGATCTAATTAAACTCAAGAGCTTCTGCACAGCAAAAGAAACCACCATCAGAGTGAACAGGCAACCTAGAGAATGGGAGAAAATGTCTGCAATCTACTCATCTGACAAAGGGCTAATATCCAGAATCTACAAAGAACTCAAACAAATTAACAAGAAAAAAAAAAAAAACAACCCCACCAACAAGTGGGCGAAGGATATGAGCAGACACTTCTCAAAAGAAGACATTTATGCAGCCAAAAAACACATGAAAAAATGCTCATCATCACTGGCCATCAGAGAAATGCAAATCAAAACCACAATGAGATATCATCTCACACCAGTTAGAATGGCGAACATTAAAAAGTCAGGAAACAACAGGTGCTGGAGAGGATGTGGAGAAATAGGAACACTTTTACACTGTTGGTGGGACTGTAAACTAGTTCAACCATTGTGGAAGACAGTGTGGTGATTCCTCTGGGATCTAGAACTAGAAATACCATTTGACCCAGCCATCTCATTACTGGGTATGTACACAAAGGACTATAAATCATGCTGCTATAAAGACACATGCACACATATGTTTATTGTGGCACTACTCAAAGACTTGGAACTAACCCAAGTGTCCAACAATGATAGACTGGATTAAGAAAATGTGGCACATATACACCATGGAATACTATGCAGTCATAAAAAATGATGAGTTCATGTCCTTTGTAGGGACATGGATGAAGCTGGAAACCATCATTCTCAGCAAACTATCGCAAGGACAAAAAACCAAACACTGCATGTTCTCACTCATAGGTGGGAATTGAACAATGAGAACACTTGGACACAGGAAGGGGAACATCACACCCTGGGGCCCGTTGTGGGGTGGGGGGATGGGTGAGGCATAGCATTTGGAGATATACCTAATGTTAAATGACGAGTTACTGGGTGCAGCACACCAACATGGCACATGTATACATATGTAACAAACCTGCACGTTGTGCACATGTACCCTAGAACTTATAGTAAAAAAAAATATGTCTTTTTAAAAGGATTGCATTATAAATTTGTACAATATATTTGCATATAATGCATTTGCCACTACCAAAAATATTTCCCATCTACTTTAAAAAGTTTTTTTCACAGAACTTTGTTGTCTTTAATCAAGAACACCTTATGATGTTTTACCCTGCTTATACTGAAGATTATTTTGCTCTACATATAAAGTTACAAGGCATTGAAGTTTTTGGCGACAGTTGATGCTAAGATCTAGAAGTCCCATTTTGACTATGAAGGCACAGTTCTTGGGAATCTTTTCCTTTTTGTCTACATTCTACAATTTATTTTGACAAGACTTTAATCTAATAGCACTCCTGGCATTTATTTAAGCAAATTTGCCTCCAAAAGGTGAAAGAATAAAATTTGTTTATCACACTATTTTCTTGGAGTTACTTTTGAAAAATTAACTGCCCCACCTCAGTGTTAAGTTCTCAAGTTCCCTCTACACACTGCTTTGAATGCATCCCAGAGATTCTGGTATGTTGTGTCTTGGTTCTCGTTGGTTTCAAAGAACATCTTTATTTCTGCCTTCATTTCGTTATGTACCCAGTAGTCATTCAGGAGCAGGTTGTTCAGTTTCCATGTAGTTGAGCGGTTTTGAGTGAGATTCTTAATCCTGAGTTCTAGCTTGATTGCACTGTGATCTGAGAGATAGTTTGTTATAATTTCTGTTCTTTTACATTTATTGAGGAGAGCTTTACTTCCAAGTATATGGTCAATTTTGGAATAGGTGTGGTGTGGTGCTGAAAAAAATGTATATTCTGTTGATTTGGGGTGGAGAGTTCTGTAGATGTCTATTAGGTCTGCTTGGTGCAGAGCTGAGTTCAAATCCTGGGTATCCTTGTCGACTTTCTGTCTCGTTGATCTGTCTAATGTTGACAGTGGGGTGTTAAAGTCTCCCAATATTAATGTGTGGGAGTCTAAGTCTCTTTGTAGGTCACTCAGGACTTGCTTTATGAATCTGGGTGCTCCTGTATTGGGTGCATATATATTTAGGATAGTTAGCTCTTCTTGTTGAATTAATCCCTTTACCATTATGTAATGGCCTTCTTTGTCTCTTTTGATCTTTGTTGGTTTAAAGTCTGTTTTATCAGAGACTAGGATTGCAACCCCTGCCTTTTTTTGTTTTCCATTTGCTTGGTAGATCTTCCTCCATCCTTTTATTTTGAGCCTATGTGTGTCTCTGCACGTGAGATGGGTTTCCTGAATACAGCACACTGATGGGTCTTGAGTCTTTATCCAATTTGCCAGTCTGTGTCTTTTAATTGGAGCATTTAGCCCATTTACATTTAAAGTTAATATTGTTATGTGTGAATTTGATCCTGTCATTAAGATATTAGCTGGTTATTTTGCTCGTTCGTTGATGCAGTCTCTTCCTAGTCTCGATGGTCTTTACATTTCAGCATGATTTTGCAGTGGCTGGTACTGGTTGTGCCTTTCCATGTTTAGCGCTTCCTTCAGGAGCTCTTTTAGGGCAGGCCTGGTGGTGACAAAATCTCTCAGCATTTGCTTGTCTGTAAAGTATTTTATTTCTCCTTCACTTATGAAGCTTAGTTTGGCAGGATATGAAATTCTGGGTTGAAAATTCTTTTCTTTAAGAATGTTGAATATTGGCCCCCACTCTCTTCTGGCTTGTAGGGTTTCTGCCGAGAGATCCGCTGTTAGTCTGATGGGCTTCCCTTTGATGGTAACCCGACCTTTCTCTCTGGCTGCCCTTAACATTTTTTCCCTCATTTCAACTTTGGTGAATCTGACAATTATGTGTCTTGCAGTTGCTCTTCTCGAGGAGTATATTTGTGGCGTTCTCTGTATTTCCTGAATCTGAATGTTGGCCTGCCTTGCTAGATTGGGGAAGTTCTCCTGGATAATATCCTGCAGAGTGTTTTCCAACTTGTTTCCATTCTCCCCGTCACTTTCAGGTACACCAATCAGACGTAGATTTGGTCTTTTCACATAGTCCCACATTTCTTGGAGTCTTTGCTCATTTCTTTTTATTCTTTTTTCTCTAAACTTCCCTCACTAAATGCCCACAAGAGAAAGCAGGAAAGATCCAAAATTGACATCCTAACATCACAATTAAAAGAACTAGAAAAGCAAGAGCAAACACATTCAAAAGCTAGCAGAAGGCAAGAAATAACTAAAATCAGAGAAGAACTGAAGGAAATAGAGACACAGAAAACCCTTCAAAAAATCAATGAATCCAGGAGCTGGTTTTTTGAAAGGATCAACAAAATTGATAGACCGCTAGCAAGATTAATAAAGAAAAAAAGAGAGAAGAATCCAATAGATGCAATAAAAAATGATAAAGGGGATATCACCACCGATCCCACAGAAATACAAACTACCATCAGAGAATATTACAAACACCTCTACGCAAATAAACTAGAAAATCTAGAAGAAATGGATAAATTCCTCAACACATACACCCTCCCAAGACTAAACCAGGAAGAAGTTGAATCTCTGAATAGACCAATAACAGGAGCTGAAATTATGGCAATAATCAATAGCTTACCAACCAAAAAAAGTCCAGGACCAGATGGGTTCACAGCCGAATTCTACCAGAGTTACAAGGAGGAGCTGGTACCATTCCTTCTGAAACTATTCCAATCAATAGAAAAAGAGGGAATCCTCCCTAACTCATTTTATGAGGCCAGCATCATCCTGATACCAAAGCCTGGCAGAGACACAACCAAAAAAGAGAATTTTAGACCAATATCCTTGACGAACATTGATGCAAAAGTCCTCAATAAAATACTGGCAAACAGAGTCCAGCAGCACATCAAAAAGCTTATCCACCATGATCAAGTGGGCTTCATCCCTGGGATGCAAGGCTGGTTCAATATACGCAAATCAATAAATGTAATCCAGCATATAAACAGAACCAAAGACAAAAACCACATGGTTATCTCAATAGATGCAGAAAAGGCCTTTGACAAAATTCAACAACACTTCATGCTAAAAACTCTCAATAAATTAGGTATTGATGTGACGTATCTCAAAATAATAAGAGCTATTTATGACAAACCCACAGCCAATATCATACTGAATGGGCAAAAACTGGAAGCATTCCCTTTGAAAACTGGCACAAGACAGGGATGCCCTCTCTCACCACTTCTATTCAACACAGTGTTGGAAGTTCTGGTCAAGGCAATTAGGCAGGAGAAGGAAATCAAGGGTATTCAATTAGGAAAAGAGGAAGTCAAATTGTCCCTGTTTGCAGATGACATGATAGTATATCTAGAAAACCCCATTGTCTCAGCCCAAAATCTCCTTAAGCTGATAAGCAACTTCAGCAAAGTCTCAGGATACAAAATCAATGTACAAAAATCACAAGCATTCTTATACATCAATAACAGACAAACAGAGAGCCAAATCATGAGTGAACTCCCATTCACAATTGCTTCAAAGAGAATAAAACACCTAGGAATCCAACTTACAAGGGATGTGAAGGACCTCTTCAAGGAGAACTACAAACCACTGCTCAAGGAAATAAAAGAGGATACAAACAAATGGAAGAACATTCCATGCTCATGGGTAGGAAGAATCAATATCATGAAAATGGCCATCCTTCCCAAGGTAATTTACAGATTCAATGCCATCCCCATCAAGTTACCAATGACTTTCTTCACAGAATTGGAAAAAACTACTTTAAAGTTCATATGGAACCAAAAAATAGCCCACATCGCCAAGTCAATCCTAAGCCAAAGGAACAAAGCTGGAGGCATCACACTACCTGACTTCAAACTATACTACAAGGCTACAGTAACCAAAACAGCATGGTACTGGTACCAAAACAGAGATATAGATCAATGGAACAGAACAGAGCCATGAGAAATAATGCCACACATCTACAACTATCTGATCTTTGACAAACCTGACAAAAACAAGAAATGGAAAAACGATTCCCTATTTAATAAATGGTGCTGGCAAAACTGGCTTGCCATATGTAGAAAGCTGAAACTGGATCCCTTCCTTACACCTTATACAAAAATCAATTCAAGATGGATTAAAGACTTAAATGTTAGACCTAAAACCATAAAAACCCTAGAAGAAAACCTAGGCATTACCATTCAGGACATAGGCATGGGCAAGGACTTCATGTCTAAAACACCAAAAGCAATGGCAACAAAAGCCAAAATTGACAAATGGGATCTAATTAAACTAAAGAGCTTCTGCACAGCAAAGGAAACTACCATCAGAGTGAACAGGCAACCTACAAAATGGGAGAAAATTTTCGCAACCTACTCATCTGACAAAGGGCTAATATCCAGAATCTACAATGAACTCCAACAAATTTACAAGAAAAAAACAAACAACCCCATCAAAAAGTGGGCGAAGGACATGAACAGACACTTCTCAAAAGAAGACATTTATGCAGCCAAAAAACACATGAAAAAATGCTCATCATCACTGGCCATCAGAGAAATGCAAATCAAAACCACAATGAGATACCATCTCACACCAGTTAGAATGGCAATCATTAAAAAGTCAGGAAACAACAGGTGCTGGAGAGGATGTGGAGAAATAGGAACACTTTTACACTGTTGGTGGGACTGTAAACTAGTTCAACCCTTGTGGAAGTCAGTGTGGCAATTCCTCAGGGATTTAGAACTAGAAATTCCATTCGACCCAGCCATCCCATCACTGGGTATATACCCAAAGGACTATAAATCATGCTGCTATAAAGACACATGTACACGTATGTTTATTGCAGCATTATTCACAATAGCAAAGACTTGGAACCAACCCAAATGTCCAACAATCATAGACTGGATTAAGAAAATGTGGCACATATACACCATGGAATACTATGCAGCCATAAAAAAGGATGAGTTCACGTCCTTTGTAGGGACATGGATGAAGCTGGAAACCATCATTCTCAGCAAACTATCGCAAGGACAGAAAACCAAACACCGCATGTTCTCACTCATAGGTGGAAATTGAACAATGACAACACTTGGACACAGGGTGGGGAACATCACACACCGGGGCCTGTTGTGGGGTGGGGGGAGGGGGGGATAGCATTAAGAGATACACCTAATGTAAATGACGAGTTAATGGGTGCCGCACACCAACATGGCATATGTATACATATGTAACAAACCTGCACATTGTGCACATGTACCCTAGAACTTAAAGTATAATTTTAAAAAAAGGGTTAGTTTCTAATATCTAATAGAGGAATAATGGAGGTGGGCAGAACTTGAAAAACTGCCATTTCATCTCTTTGATAAGGCTCATTAACAATCTCACATCACCATATTACATAATGAATAAGGAACACCCTTTTCCCCAATATTTTTGAAGTCTGGGCTGTGGGAGTAACTCATCTAAAAGAGCCTTGGTATTACTGCTGGTGACTACCCTGCTGTACTCCCCAGGAAGCTAGAGATGAAAATCACTCAGCTCTTGCCACAGCTCTGGGTAACCTTCCAGTCATGGGACTAGATCTCTGTTATCTACGGTTTTATTGTCGGCTCCAAAACTCAAGTTGAAAGTGAATCCTCGATATGGCAGTATTGAGAGGTAGGGCCTTTAAGAGGTGATTGGGTCATGAGGGTTCCATTCATGGATTAATCGGTTAATGGATTAATGGGTTATCATGGGAGGCGAACTGGTGGCTTTTTAAGAAGAGGAAGAGAAACTTTAGGTAGCACATTAGCAGCCCCCTCACCAAGTGATGTTCTATGCCATCTTGGGACTCTTCAGAGCCCCTATCAATCAGCAAGAAGGCTTTCATCAGATGTAACTCCTCGACATTAGATTTCTTAGCCTGTGACTGTGAAAAATAAATTCCTTTTCTTTATAAATTACTTAGCTTCAGGTATTCTGTTATGAGCAACAGAAAACAGACTAGGATAGCCTCCATCTTGCAACCAAATAATTGGAATACGCGGCGGCAAGTATCTTTCACTAAATTATTTGCAGTAGCCAAATACCTATTACTCTTTTCCACACACCTATTTCAGAATATCATTCCTATTTCTTTCACACTATGTTGGTGGTTGACTCACATCAGGTGGAAGGTGTAGAAGAGGGGTGATGGTGACAAATTATCAGCAGAAAAGGGCATCCCTCTAAGCTGTCACTTTTATTTTGAGTATTTCAATTACATGTGGGAGAGGAAAAATATTTTAAAAGATGCCAGAACCATGATTCAAACTTAAT
Source organism: Pongo abelii (assembly GCF_028885655.2). Lineage (NCBI taxonomy): Eukaryota > Metazoa > Chordata > Mammalia > Primates > Hominidae > Pongo > Pongo abelii. The sequence continues at coordinate 85,906,907 of NC_072008.2, forward strand.
CAAAAATCTTTTTATTTAATTTTAAAGGAAATCTGATTAGTCTGTCATTATTCGAGGCTCTTTACATTTTTAACATCTTTATTGAGATATAACTTATATAACATAAAGTTAATTGCTCTAATATGTACAATTCAATGATTTTCATTATATTTACAGTTGTACAACCATTACCATAATCTAATTATAGAACATTTTAATGACCCCCAAAAGAAACACAAAGCCTATTAGCACATCCCCATCCCCTCCACCCCAGCTCTTGGCAACCACTAATCTACTTTCTCTATATATACCTTTGTCTATTCTGTACATTTACTATACAGTTGACCCTTGAATAACACGGGTTTGAACTGCTCCGGTCCACTTATATGCGGATTTTTTTTTCAACCAAACATGGATCAAAAATGCAGTATTCACAGAATGCAAAACCCACATATATAGAGGGTCAACTTTTCATATATGCAGCTTCCTGAGGGCCAACTCTAGGACTTGATTATGTGCGGATTTGGCTCTACTCAGGCAGTCCTGGAACCAATCCCCCATGTACACCAAGGGACAACTGTAAGTGAAATCATACAATATGTGGCCTTTTGTGACTGGCTTATTTCACTTAGCATAATATTTTCAAGGTTCATCCATGTTGTAGCATGTATCAGTACTTCAATCTTTTTTAGGATAAATAATATTCCCTTGTATGAGTATACCACATTTTGTTTACTCACCAGTTCATGGACATTGAGTTGTTTGTATTTTTTGGTTATTATGAATAATATTGCTGTGAACTTTTGTGTACAGCTGTGTGTGTGTGTGTGTATGTGTGTGTGACAGGGTCCTGCTCTGTTGCTCAGGCTGGAGTGCAGTGGCGCGATTATGGCTCACTGCAGCCTCAATCTCCCGGGCTTAAGCAATCCTTCCACCTCAGCCTCCCAAGTAACTGGGACTACAGGCATGTGCCACAATGCCCATCTTGTGTACAACTTTTTGTGCGGACTTATGTTTATAGTTCTCTTGGGTATATGGTAACTCAGTTTAACTTTTTCAGGAGCTGCCAAACTGTTTTCCAAAGTGGCTGCACGATTTTACCTTCTCATCAGCAAGGTATGAGGGTCCCAACTACTCCATATCCTCATCAATATTTGTCATTGTCTTTTTTATTGTAGCCATCCTACTGGATGAAAAGTGGTATCTCATTGTGGTTTTGATTTGCATTTCCCTAATGATTAATAATACTAAGCAACTTTTCATGTAACTATTGGCCATTTGTTTATGTTCTTTGGAAAAATGTTTATTCAAATTATTTGCCCATTTGTAAATTGGGTTATCTTTTTGTGGTTGAGATTTAAGTTCTTCACATATATTCTGGAAACTAGACCCTTATCAGATATATGATTTGCATCTTCTCCCATTTTTGGGTTTTCACTTTCCTGATAGCGTTCTTTGATGCACAAAAGTCATTAATTTTGATGGAGTCCAATTTATATTTTTTTCCTTTGGTTGTGTCTTAGGTGTCACACCTAAGAAACCATTGCCTAATCTAAGATAACAAGTATTTATACCAGGGTTTTCTTCAAAGCGTTTTACAGTTTTAGCTCTTACCTTTAGGTCTTTGATCTATTTTCAGTTAATTTTTATATGTGGTGTGATGTAGTGGTCCAACTTATTTTATTTTCTTTTATTTTGCATCTGGTTATCCAGTTGTCACAACAAAATTTGTTGAAAGGACTATTCATTTCCCCCATTGAATTGTCAGTGCCACTATCAAAAATCAATTAATCATAGATGTGTGGGCTATTTTCTGATTCTCAGTTTTGTCCCATTGATCTATATGTCCATCTTTATATCAGTACCACATAGTGTTCCTTATAGTAGATTTTAGTAAGGATTGAACTTGGGGAGTGTGAGTCTTCCAACTCTGTTTTTCTTTTCAGGATTGTTTTGGCTATTCTGAGTTCCTTGCATTTCCATATCAATTTCTGCAGGTTTTGCAAAAACAGCCAGCTAGAATTTGGCTAGAGATTGTGTTGAATCTATAGGTCAATGTGGGGCATCACCATCTTAACAATATCATGTCTTCCAAACCATAAACATGGAATGACTTTCCATTTATTTAGGTATTCTTTAATTTCATTCAACAATGTTTTGTAATTCTCAGTCTACAGGTCTTGCACTTATTTTGCTAAGCTTATTTCTAAGTATTGTACCCTTTTTCATGCTATTGTAAAGGGAATGGCTTTCTTGATTTCATTTTTGGATTCTTCACTGCTGAAGCAAATAAATAACTGATTTTTGCATCTTGCTCATGTATCATGCAAGCTTGGCATACTTGTTCATTTGTTCTAAAACATTTTTCATGCATTCTTTAAGATTTTCCACTATATAAGATCACGTCACCTGCAAATAGTTTTACTTCCTTTCCATTCTGCCTACTATTTCTTTTTTTAATTGCTGATGTTAGAACCTCAGACACTATTGAATATAAGTAGTGAGACCAGAAATCCTGTCTTAAGGAGATCCCTTGATCTTAAAAGGAAAGTATTCAGTATTTCACTATTAAGTATGTTACTTGCTATGAATTTTTCATAGGTGCTCTTTATCTTTTGAGGAAGTTTCCTTCTATTCCTAGTTTGCTGCAAGTGTTTATCATGAACACTGTTGAACTTTATCAAGTGCTTTTTTTGATTCTAATGATATGATTATGTGATTTTGATTTTATTTTAGTATGGTATATTACATTGATTGATTTTCATATTTTAAACCAATCTGTCTTTCTAGTATAATCCCACTTGGTCATAGTATACATACTTTTTATATGTTACTGGATTTTGTTTGCTAGTATTTTTGATGACTTTTGTGTCTATAGTCAAAAGACTATTGGCCTGTAATTTTCTTGTAATGTCTTTGTTAGATTTGGTATCAGCACAATACTGGTGTCATGTAATTAGTTGGAAAACATTCCTTTCTCTTATATTTTCTGCGATAGTTGTGAAGAATTGGTGTTTAAAAAAGAAAAAAAAAAAAACACTTGGTAGAATTCGCCAGCAAAGCCATCTAGGACTGGGGTTTTTTTTTTTTTGGAGTTTTAAAATGATTAATTCAGTGTCTTTACTTGGTATAGGTCTATTCAGACTTTCTATTTTATTTTTAGTCAGTTTTAACAGTTTGTTTCTTTCTAGGAATTTATCTATTTTTTTTCCGTTATCGAATTTGTTGGCATGCTGTTATAGACTGAATTGTGTTCTACATAAATTCACATGTTGAAGTCCTAACCCCCAATATGACTGTGTTTGAAGATAAAAACTTTTATGAGGTAATTAAGGTTAAATGAGGTCATAAGGCTGTGGCCCTACCCCAATGACTAGTGTCTTTATAAGAGGAGGAAGAGACACCAGACTTGTGTGTGTGTGTGCACATGCACACAGAGAAAATGTCATGTAAGAATACAGTAAGAAAGTGGCTATCTGCATGTCATAGGGAGAGGCCTCAGGAGAAACCAACCCTGTCAGCACTTTGGACTTCAAGCCTCCAGAATGTGACAAAATAAATGCCTGCTGTTTAAGCCACCCAGTCTACAGTATCTTGTTATGTCAGCCCTACCAGACTAATATACCATTGTTCTCAGTATTCTCTAATAAGCCTTTTACTTTCTGTGAGGTAAGTAGTGATGTTCTGTCCTACATTTCCGATTTTAATAATTTGAGTCTCTTTGTGTAACATTCCTTACTGCTTTCTGTTCTCTATTTCATTCTTTTATTTCTGCTCTTATTTCCTTCTTTCTGCTTGCTTTAGGTTTAGTTTTCTCCATTTTTTTCTAATTTTCTAAGCTGGAAAGGTAGGTTATTGATTTCACAACTTTCTTCCTTTTATATATAGGTACTTGCTACTATAAATTTCCCTCTCAGCCCTGTTTTTGCTGATCCCCTAAGTCTTGGTATATGTATTTTTGTTTCTCTCAATGTACAGTAATCCTCTCTTATTCACAGGGGATACATTCCAGAACCCCAAGTGGATGCCTGAAACCAGAGAGTACCAAACCATATAGATAGATAGATAGATAGATAGATAGATAGATAGATAGATAGATAGATAGATACATAGTATCTGATAACAGCTACGAAGTGACTATGGGTGGGTATCATATACAACATGGATATGCTGAACAAATAAATGATTCGCATCCTGGGCAGGACAGAGTGGGATGTGTAAGATTTTGTCACACTACTCAGAAGGGCATGCAATGTAAAACTTATGAGTTATTTATTTCTGGAATCTTCCATTTAATATTTTCAGATCACAGTTGACTATGGGTAACTGAGGAAAGCAAAATCACAGATATTGGTGGACTATGGTATTTTCTGATTTCCCTTACGGTTTTTCTTTGATCTGTTGGAGTGTGTTGTTTAACTTCCACATTATTTTTAAATTTCCCAAGTTCCTCCTGTTATTAGTTTCTAATTTTATTGCACTGTGGTAGAATATACTTCGTATAATTCTGATCCTTTTAAATCTATCAAAGCTTGTTTTATGGTCTTGCGTACAGTATATTCCAAAGAATATACCACATGCACTTCAGAATGTGTATTCTGCTGTTCTTGGGTGGAGTGTTCCATGCCTGTTAGGTATAGTTGGATTATAGTGTCGTTAAAGCCTTTTATATCCTTGTTAATTTTCTTCCTATTCTATACATTATTAAAAGTGGGGTATTGAGTTCCCAAATATTATTGCTGAACTATCTATTTCTCCTTCAATTCTGTCCACTTTTTGGGAGCTCTGCTGTTAGGTACATATATTCATAGTTGTTTTTTTCTCCCTGAGTGACTGAACCTTTTATTATAAATGGAATTCTTTCTAAGTTTTTGTTTTAAAGTCTACTGCTTGTATTTACCATATTCTACCTTTCTTGTGATTGCTGCTTGCATTGTATGTTTCTTTGCCATTCTTTTACTTTTCACTTATTTGTATATTTAAATCTAAAATGTCTCCTGTAAATGAGTTTTTTTTTTAAAAAAATGTTTCATTAAAATCTGCCTTTTGATTAGATCATTTAATCCATTCACATTTCATTATTTATATAGCTGGATTTACTTCTGCCATTTTCACTTTTCATTTTCTACATCTTATGACTATTTTGTGGGAAATTGGATTTTTAGATAATGTATTTTAGTGACTCTTGGTACTGACACCCCTAACCCTCCATGCTTGGTATTTTTATTTGCTTATGTGTTTAGTAAAAGGCTGGATTATTTTATTGAAGTCTCTTTATCTTCCCAGGTGTTAAGAGTGTAACGTTGCTCCTCAGGGAGGCTCATCTTCCGGTATGCCCAACTGGGATGACAGTGGCTTGGGTAGGGGTCTCTTCCTCTCTTTCCATGCCCACACCCAGATGTTAGAATCCACTAGTTACAAACTGATTACTTAATTGTTTTCAATAATGCCCTGTGGCATAAAATGCTCTAAACAAATCCAATTAAATGCTTGTTCTTTTGAAGGAATAGTTTTTGGTCAGTGTTTGATATTGTTCTGACCCTAGGAGGACTCCTCCCAACTGTCTTATTCCTTGGTTCTTTCCGGCAAACTAGCTTGTCTACATACATAGTCTGTGGGTTGAATCTCTTCACTTGCCTTTCTCCACAATCTCCATTGCTCTTAAAGAGCGCTCTTAAGTCCTGTTGTGACTAAAGTCAATTCCTTTGGAAAGAGATTAGAAGCTGTATGTTTTATGGTCTGCTTCTCCCCCCAGACAAAATGTCTGAGCCAGGGTTCTGGAGCTGGTTATGGGGGCAATGGCAAGCTTCCGGGGACAGAGTATACCTTGTGTTCTTGGCTGAAGCAGTTTAGAGTGAAGTCTGAGATGCGATGAAAATAAAGAGAGTAGTCTTGGTTCAAATGCCACAGATTCTCACCTTTCTTACTAAATTTTCACAGATTCTCTTGTTGCTTGCCCTGTGGACCATCTCCAGAGGCTTGTGTTTCTTAAAACATAGTTTCCACAAGTTTCACTGAGGAGTGAGTCATTGGAGTTCTTCACGGTCATGACAGAAGTCAATCTTTCCAATGACTTTTACACTTCCTAAATTGAATTTAATAAGCCTTTCTTATGAAAACAGAAATCTAAAGCAGTTCATATGGGATATTTGCCTTCAAATAAATAACTTTAACAAGTAGGATACAGAGCTTATAAAGATTATAAGAAAATCGAACCTCCAATGGAAGTATGTTAGACTAGGAAGGTGCATAAAGAAAGGATAAGCTAGAAATTTTAAAGAATAGAAATAAAGACTTTGGAAATCATTTAGTGATCAACTTCAGCCTTATACAACTAAAGATAACTGAAACCAAGGAGAACAAGGAACTTGGCTAAAGCCACTCAGCAAGTCTCCAACAGCTAGTACTAAAACTAGCCCGATGAGAAGTGGCATATATAACAGTTAAGCAAACAGGTTTTGGAAACATATCTGAGTATAAATCCTGCCATTATAACAGCAATGTGATCTCTGGTCAATTCCATTGCCTTTCTAAACCCCAGTTTCCTCGTCTGTAAAAAAGCGTTAACAATAATACCTAATAGGTTTGAGACCTCAAGAAACATAACTATTATTATTAATGCAATAATTATAACATTAACATGTCCCTATCCCCACCAAGAATCCTTCTGCAAATTCTCCCTTCACGCACCTGCACCTCTACCAAAAAACAAAACAAAACAAACAAACAAAAAACAACACAACAATAAAAAACCCCAAAACTTATGTGAGGCCTTCCTCAAACCTGTTTCCAGTGATCTGAGGCTGCCGTGCTCATTGAAGGCACTGACATCCAAACCCTGAACACTACGGAATTTCATTCCTCATTAATCCTTCAAACCCTATTCTCTTCTCTCCTCTAGTTAACATGGTTCCTAGAAAGATCTCAAAGGCTTCCCTTATCCCCTTCACTCTCATAATAACCACAGTACCTGACTCCAGGTCAGGCTACTTCCATTGAAATACACATTGTGAGGAATATAAGCAAGGCTGCATGACAGTACCTAACCACAGAACAAAGCTCTGACCTAGATTTCTAGCTTATGTTCTCCTAATACAAGCAAAGATTAGTGTAGGTATAATCAGCTAGTCAAACCTGCTGTGCTTTATCTAGCTAGAAAAACAAATCCAATTAATATACTTGATTTTCTATTCCCTGTTTGATTTTTACAGAGATCTTTGTTGACGTAATTCAATAGTCTATCTGCTGAAAGCCAACACTTTTCCTTGGATGACGATCAGACCAAGCGGAAGTTGTTTAGGAGAGGAGAAAAGATGGCATTGTGAAATATGAATGACACTAACATAAATGCTATGAACCAAAGGCAACTTGAGCAGGCCTAATGTCTTCTCAAGGACCACTGCAAAACCCCATTTCTTGAGAATAAAGAGAGCAAATGCACGAGTCTGTAAGCTACTTGAAACGTTTCCCCCTAAAAACCCCTAATAACCACATATACTGTGACAGAATAGTTATAAAAAAATTTAAATCAGCAGTGGTTCAAGTTCACTTTACTGTATTTATAGGGCCACTCAACCTCTGCCGACCAACACTCCTGTCCCAAAATATTAATTAGAAAAAAAAAAACCCACAAATAATTAAAATGTTTCCAAAGGACTGGTATATGTATTGGTGTAAAGAAAGAGTGACACTGGACTGTCGCGGTGGCTCATGCCTGTAATTTCACACTTTGGGAGGCCGAGGAGGGCAGATCACCTGAGGTCAGGAGTTTGAGACCAGCCTGGCCAATGTGGTGAAACCCCATCTCTACTAAAAATACAAAAATTAGCTGGGTGTGGTGGCACACACTTGTAATCCCAGCTACTTGGGAGGCTGAAGGCAGAAGAATCGCTTGAACACAGGAGGCGGAGGTTGCAGTGAGCCGAGATCACGTCATTGCACTCCAGCCTGGGTGACAAGAGCGAAACTCCGTCTCAAAAAGAGAAGAGAAGAGGAGTGACACATTAAATAACGAGTAAAACTGAGAGACAGTTCAAAGGATGTAAAGTAAGAACACCCCAAAACAAAAGCCCTAAATTAAACTTAGGGATTAAGTCAGGAACCCTGTTGCATTCTCTCAGAACTGTACCTGAAACCCGTTTGAACTCAAAGTTCAAGGTTTTGCACTGGCAAGGAAGCATAGAGTAGGGAAGACTGAAAAACAGATCATTCTTCAAAGTCACACATTGCAAAGCACATTTGTGTACATTAGCACAATTAATCTTCAAAATAAGATAGGAGTAAATTCTCTACACTTTTCTTGGGCATTTACCTTTTTGTAAGAGTGTGTAAGATATACAATTCAATCATTTGAGCTTCAATCATTTTTCTACTTCCAAACCTGGTAGTTTTAAAAATTCCAAAGCACTAAGATGTTTGAAGATCCATATCTCAAGGTCCTCTTTATTAAAGATCTGAGCCAGAAGCAAAAAGAAATGTTATTTTCAAGATACACAGGCATGACTTAGAAGTCTCCATTTCATAGAGATTGGGAAGAAAGAACAAAACATCTTATTAGTAAGATATAAAAGTTAAGACTAGAAACCTGGAAGCAGATATGCTGGACGAATCAAGGCTTTTCTAGTTACTAGCCATGTAGGCTTAGGCAAATTACTTGATTTCACCAAAACTCATCTTTCTTATCTGAAAAATGAAATTAACTGATGTCATTCTGATTATTGAGATTATGGACTTTGTGAACTGTAAAGCTCTTTATAAAATTATAGTGCTTGGCACATAGAAGACACTCAGTAAATGCTGAATGAATGAATAAAAAAGTGAACAAATCTAGATAGCAACAGTCTAGTCTTTTTTTTTTTTTAAGCCATTTCTTATCACTAATATGAAGAGAACAGGCTACAACTGCCCACTGGTGAACATCTTTTTTGAAGGAGATACCAACACATGTTTAGAGAAAGAATGTGGCTCATTATCTCAGATAATTCTCTGAGAATTTCTGCTTGAATACTTATAAGCAAAGTTATAAAAGGTATTTTTAGTGTTAAAAAATTGTCGTTGTATTCAGCAGTCTTAAATTTTTGAGAAAACTGGAAAGCAAAAATGTATGTACCACAACCTTCAACTACTGTTTTGTTTTAGTAACTTCTTTTTCTTATGAAAAAGACTAACCACATTTAGAATAAAAGTGAACACAAATCTACAAAAGTAAAAGGATTACTTGGTAATTTCATGACTATGAGATATCATGGGCATATTTTTTGCTCTATAGGGTCAGACTAGACAAAAACACTTGTTTTATAAACAATATTGAATCTAATTTATAAATTAAAATTTAATATACGGAAATAATTCAGAACTACCAGCACTTCATTATTAATATTTTAGATGAATAATACTCAAGGGTAACAAAACAGTACTTTTCAAATGATCTATTACACAATTTGTTATGCAAATTTCATTTAAACATATTGTAAGCTTTTTTTAAAAGCCAAGGGAGGAGGGAACATGTTAGCAGTTTCCTTGACTTAAATTACTTAACCGACTATACAAAATTGCCAATACAAATTAACATGTTGTTATACAAATTCTAACTAGACTTGCAACATGACAAAAATCAACCACAAAAATCCTTAAAAATGAATAAGCTCCATCAATTAATATTAGTCACCTAAATTAAAGAATTTAAAATGTTTTTATTTCTTCATATATTTACTTACAAAACTTATAAAATTGAAGAGAACTGCAAAGATGCTGACCAGGCAAGGCGGCAATTCAAAATTTAATTCAAAATTAATACTAGAATCAGAAAGACTTTTAAGTCTCCAACATCAAATTAAATATTAATTTGTTAATTAATAACTGTTAAAATTAGATATCTAGAATAATTAAAATTATGAGATTTTATAATTATAATTAGATGTTTATAATCTGTAAATAAGAACTTCATTAAGGCAATTGTCACAGATGGCAAAGAAAAATCTATTAAAGTTACATAGAAAGGAAAGGAAAATGTTTCCCTAGAACTTTGGGGAAAAAATCGATACCACAAAAAGTTTACTTCATTTAATATTATTGTTTGGTCTACCTGTGTCTTGTAGCATTAAAAAGCCCTTAAGTATCTATATAAATGACCTGAGAAAGCAACTGTAAGCGTATAGGCTTAACTATCCCACCAAAAATCCCATTCAAAAGATCAACTCACAGGCTCAATATATTGGTTTTATTTTGCACATTTTTGTAAAGTAGCTTTAAATTGTCAAGAACATATAATTGAGAGAGGATAGAGAGCACCTTTTTCTTGACCTTCTCAACTTGGAAAAAAATGGATCCCCAGGCTGGAGTGCAGTGGCATGATCACAGCTCACTGCAGCCTTGACCTCCTCCCAGGCTCAAGTGATCCTCCCACCTGTCTTCCAAGTACCTGGGACTTACAGGCATACACAACCATGCCCAGCTAATTAAAAAAAAAAATTGTTTTGTGGATACGGTGTCTCACTATGCTGCCCAGGCTGGTCTTGAACTCCTGGGCTCAAATAATCCTCCCACCATGGCCTCCCAAAATGCTGAGATTATAAACGTGAGTCACTGTGCCTAGCCTTAACCAAACATTTTTAATGTAAGATTTTTATATCCTTAAAGAGGGCTATCTCTAACCAATTAAGCAACTAAATAAAAATACCAAACAACTTATCTCCACTTCAATCTCTGAATATTGTAAAAAATCAGGCTACTTTTTTCCTAAATGCATTTTTTTTATTCTAAATACACAAAATACACAGTATATATATCAAAGATACAGTCCAGTCTTTGGCCAGCTTATTTATCTTCAACCTAGTGGAATGTTTGCCACTGGGAGACAAATTCTGGGTAACTATATAGGTTATGAATGTTCCTGTTAGAACATTCAGATCATCTCACCTCACTTCTCTCTCTCCTACACTTACACTGAATTAAAGCACCATTTACAGTGTAGGTAAATCTGACTATATATTTTAAAATGTCAGGGATATATAACTCAGCTGTTAAAAGTTATGTCATAAATATATTAGAGATCTATTCATTTTGAAAAGCTCTGCAAAACAAAATGTTGACAAATGCTTTGCAGGCTGTTATTGAATGCACCAAGCAGCCCACATTTAAAGTGTAAACATCATATTTATTATCCTAAAAGTGACCCAAAGAATATTTGCAATGTCTAAGATGAAAACAAAAAACAAAACCTTTTCTTTGATAGGAAGAAGCATCCTAGTTTCTCAGATTAAAAAATAATAGTGATAAAATAGTCTATGACAAAGAAACAAGAAAGACCTAAGAGTTACATGTTACAATCTCTAAAGCTGAATAAGTAACTCCATATTTCTTTCTTCTGGTTAATTATTTTTCTCTGGTACATAAATTAAGGCATAAAGCAGCAAGAGTGCAATTGATTCCAAACAACTTGGAATTTTATTGTAAACATCCCATAAAGAATGGCAACAAATTAGTCCAGTTTTTTTGTCTTTGAAGATAATTGCTTATAATGACTGATAACTGCCAAACAAAACATCTTTTATAAATCAAGCCAGTTTAGATTACCTTTTTTACTGAATTTTAGTTTAACGGACATTTTGCCCATATACAATATCATATCAACTATGAACTGATTTTCCATCTTAAAATGTATGGATACCAAGAACAAAAAAAAAGGTACAGTTATGTTAATACTGTGTAAGAGATTACAAAAGACAAGAATGATAAGTTACAGGACAAAGAAATAAATTACTGATTGCCATCACCACAGTATTGTTTAAGAATTAACATTTGTAGTACTGCCTAATGTGTATCTATCTGGTGACATACGCAAAAACACATTTCCCAACTGGATTTCTAAATATTTTTGCATATCATTTTAAAATTCAATTACCAATGGTGGTTTCATTATGCATCAATAGTTTTATTTTTTAAGAAAATACTTATCATGCTTTTATATGTCAAAGTCTCACATTCTAGATTTAACTTAGAAGAAATGGACACACATGTAAACAAACAAACACAACTTAATTCTAAACTGCAGGGCCTTTCTACTATACTTCTCCCATCAATGAATCAAAAACTGCCAATCTTAAGTGTGGTAAATTAGGTGCGGTTTTCATGGCAGAAAGAAAAGTGAGGATAAAAGTAAGCAGGATTGAAAAGATGAAAAAAAGAAATAATCAAGAATAAGGGTATACAGGCCGGGCACGGTGGCTCACGCCTGTAATCCCAGCACTTTGGGAGGCTGAGGTGAGGAAGGAAGGAAGGAGGGAAGGAAGAGAGGGAGGGAGGAATGAAGGAAGGAAGGAAGAAGGAAGGAAGGAAGGAGAAAAGAAAAGAGAAAAGAAAGAAACCTGAGTGCTACCCATATTCCACAAAATGTAGCACCGTGAAAAAAACTTAATTTTATATTGCAATTTAATTGAAACTTGGAAAAGAAGCTTTGCTAAAAGATGAGAAACAAAAAAGCATGAAAATACTTTCACACTAATTTTTGAAATAAGCCATAAAAGTGACTTTAGAATATTCTATTTCTGATAAACCTTTCATAAAGCCTCACGTTCCACAAAAATATTGGGGATGGGGTTAGCATTTAAAACAATGGACTTTACATGTCAAAAGTTCCATCCCTTCCCCTAGAACTATTCATCTCAGAACTCAAAATGTTACTGTAATTGTTTAAAAGGCTGGACAGCAAAGTATACTGAAAATTATATATGATGCAAGTCTCCCTTTTATGGATGTGAAAATTCCAACTTGAAGATAAGTACCAGTTGGTAAATGTACATAAAATGATTTCCAACATACATCAGCTAGTAAAAGGTGTTTAATTCCCCATTACCACAAACATACAAATTTTTGAAAAATGCTCAAAAAAGTTTTATCAAGAAGTCAGAAGTGGCATTTATATCTTTCTCTTTCAATCACTCTATTATTGTCTGATGACAATCTATGGGATTAAAACAAAAACAACAAAAAGATAAATAACAGAAAGGTACTTAAAAGTATTAGAAGGCTGAGTTAAATATCTGAGCACACAGTTGTGCAGAATGAGATTTATAATTTTACTCAGTTACTTTGTTACTTTGCATCTGGGTGAAACAAAGTATTATAGAGAAGAATTCCAACACAAGCCTGATTTCTGGGGAGGGAAAAAAAAGAAGAAAAAAAATTAAAAAGGGAAATAAAAAGAATAGAGGGACACAGGTATATGACAAAACCTGGATTGGTTATCTAGAAGGTATAATGAAATGGATGATCAAGCAGTAAATATACAGGCTAAGAGCTGTAGAGAGGCAAAAAGTTGGCAGACTGTCCTCCATACAAAATGTTCTCTTTTTTTGAATGTCTGAGATAAGGTGTGTCAAGTTGGGGAAAAAACTTTACACACATACAAGTGCACAAACACACATATACAAAAATTTAGTAATTAGGCTAGTAGGCTAGTGAATGTTTTAGAGAGCATCCTATTGCTGAAAGAGAAACACACAGTAAGCCATAGAAGAAACACACAATTCAGATTTTATAAATATATACACACACTAAGATCTTAAAGCTGGGAATTTAAACATTATTAGCATTTATGAGAAATATTACAGCTCACTGACTATTCATATCTAGCATAGGATTAGGTTTATACATGTATATGCTCTCATGGGCCTAAATATAACAGTGGTTTTTCTTAGCAATTTAAGATTTAGGCTTTTCTTCAAAATTCTTTGTTCATTTTGTACTTGCTTTGCTATGGCTGGACCCAGATTTTACATAGGATTAAAGGGCCTCAAAGAAATTAAAATGATAAAGTAATCAATGTGATACTAATTACAACACATTCACAGGAGGTGGTATTACAAGAAAGCAAAGTGTAAATTGGGGGGAAAAAAAAGTCCAGATATAAAAGTAAAAATACTATCTTCCAAACTTTTATTTTCACACTTATTAAAATAATTTGCATGCAAACAGAAAATTATCTGTTTGTTTAATAAATGATAACTATGTTTATCTAACATACCCTGATGACTAACTTTAAATCTTAATAACTGAAATAAACATTACAGCAAAATGCTGTTCACTAATATTTTCACAGTATTTCACTACATATAAAATATGCTTTAAAATGTCTTCAGCCTTATTATTCTAATTATCTAATTCTAGAAAATCTTGACATTTGGGAAATAAATGTGGCATTTTTATTTTTCAAAATAAATTATAAATAAAGCTCCAGATAGCCAAAATCACACAAATGTCAATTCTTCTACATTTCAAGAGGTCAGCTCTTCATAGAAGAATGTCAACAAAAAATTTCACACTAAAACGATACATGTGATCTATATTTGGGTATATCCAGGAATTTAAGTAACTATGTTACTTAGATCAGGATAAGCCAAAGTATTATTGATTTCAGGAATACAGGCACAATTTAGTCTAAATGCCCAAGAGATAAATAACCGAAACAGCACATTTTAACAAAAATCAAATGTAGTTTCAAATAGGAACGTTTTGAATCTCTACTATGGTTTAAAGTGGCAGCTGAGTTACAACCAGAAGTAGTTTTGGTTTAGTGAAAAACAGACTACAACAAAAAAATAGCTTGGTCTGCTGTCTAGTAACAGAAGTTAGTGCCATTAACAATTCACAACAATACTTTCTCTTAAAGCCTGAACATCATTTCTACTGCAAGTGAAAACTGCTTAAAGATGTTAGTCCAAGAATAACCCTACTGCCGACCCTACCAAAAAAGCAAAGTTTTATGTGTGTACGCCTTCCTCTGCGCTTAAGGGTTTTCAGATGCATGAAATGATTGAAAGCATGAGACAAACACATTAGCTTAAGAAATATCCTGGGATAGCTAGGTATACACTAAGAAGTCTGTTTTATCCCATGAGTCTGATCTAAGTGCAACAAATTTGCTGTTACAGAAACAGAAATTGCTATTATCCCTCTTACCTCAGAAATGTAAGTATCTAATAAATGAACAAATCTGTAATATTAAATCTGGGGAGTAAAACTGACCTTAGAATTCAAGCTCACTTACGGAACCATGTGCACTCTACTGCTGTAAACAAGATAATAAGGGTTTTTAAAGATGTTTTTTATCTATAAAATAATGATTCACAACATGAGTGTGCAGTGCAATAAGGTTCTTTCCTGAAAGACTAGAACGGAAGAACCCTTTGGAATGATATGAGCAGAATCTATAAGTTGATTCATAATACTAGCTAGCCAAAACATTCCAAATCAAACCAGGTGCTTTGTTAAATTTTAAGATTCAAATGAAAATCAGAAACTCACAGCTGTTAAATGGTAAGTGGAGCAGAAATATATAAGCAGTAGCCCAAGTCTACTTACACAAATGTGTTCTAAGAAAGCCTAAGGTGGTAGAGCATACTATACTTATGAAACTTTGTTAATTACAATTATTAATTTGAGAACCAATACAATTATTAACAACCTCTCAGCTTATAACTTATGGGTACTCATTCCTACTACGCTTGTTCTATTTCTCCTTAGTCAGTAAGGAATAACAGCATCTATTTTCCTTAATGTTTCCAGTAGTTGTAGTTAAGAGGTAGCTGAGCTACTGTTCAAAGAAGTTGTTCTTTGTGGATGAGGATTTTTCAAATGTTTAAGTTATTTAAGCTACACAAATTCTATTAATGCAATAAAATGTGATAGGAAAAAAAATGATGCGGGAAACTTTTGCATTTGGCACCTTGTCTAGATTGATACCTCAAGTATTCTTTTTTAATAAAGTTAATGCACACATCAGAACACACCACGAAGATCTGCTACATATTTACAAGGCACCAACCCTTTCTCACCTTTAACGTGAATTATGCAAATCAATGAAAAGCATATCAAGATCCCCCCACCCCCAAAAAAACTGTAGTATAAATATATACTTCAGTTCAGTACAAGTCATGAAAGTTTGGCCTGGGAAGAGTAAAATAATCCAGATCGCTCTTACAATATAGAAACTGTAAACATTTAATAGCTGCCTTTAGGATTGGTGTATTGTGCAAAAGTTATTATTACTGGGTATAGGAATCAAAATGGCAAAAACAAACTATATAAAACTCTGTAAGAAGGTGCTATACTTCTGTGATACAAAAGCAAAAGAGGGCTATTCTATTGAGATAAAAATGTCATGCTACTCTTAAGAAGCTGAATGCTCCTTTAATGTAGTAAATCTGTAGTGTCTGTGTTGTGTTTCGTGTGTGTGTGTGTGTGTGTGTGTGTGTGTGTGTGTGTGTGTGTGTGTGTGTGTGTGTGTGTGTGGGCAGAATTTCTTTTAATTTAAGGCCTAATGAGTAAGGCTTATTTGAACAAATGAAGTGTGGAGATCAAAAGTCTTGAAACAAATGTATACTGGCATAAATGGAAAAGCACCAATGTGAAAGGAAGCAGAAGTCCCCACACAACTTGCTTTGTAGATTTCCTGGTAAATTCCCTGCAGTAGAAGGCCATTGAATTTTTTAAGTTATTCTAAATTTATTAACTGTTAATAATTCCATCCCATGAGATGGCTAACCCTGGCTTTTTCTGTCATTTTACGCACTCTGCCTGATCTGGATGTACCAAGATTCAGAGGATCCTCAGTGGACACAAAATTGTCATTATCAGAATCATCATTATATAAAACAGTCCTCCTGCCTTGGTTTCTTGTTTTAATTCGAGGCAGTCTACTGAAACGTCCTGAAAACATGGTATCAAATTCATCATCTGCCATACGTGCTCGTTTGGCTCTGGTAGCTCCTCTAGAAGCACCTCTTCCTCCTCTCCCTCTTCCCCTCCCCCTAGTGCCACCTCCACCTCTTCCTCGACTCCCTCGTCCCCTGCCTCCTCTTCCTCTGCCTCCTCTACTCCATCTACCCCATCTTCCCCATCTGCCTCTTCCTCCTGTGCCTCTGGTCTTCCAATTTCTTTTTCCATTGCCATGTTGCTTTCTGAGTTTTCTTTTAGGTCTGGTTTGTATGAATTTGCTATAATCATGGTCTCCATCTACGTAATCTTGATCTGTTCTGGAAGTTGATTCAGAGTCAGAGTCAGAACCACAGGTACTTTCAGAACTTAAACTGGATCCTAACTCTCCACTCTCTGAGGTGGATAAATGAGATTTCTCTTTTGTTTCTTTTTTCTCTTTATCTTCTCCTCCCATGTTTTCATCTTCTTCTGATGCACTAAGTAGTTTTCTCTTGATTCCTGTCCGGGGCTCTCTGCCATCACCATTTGTAATGGGTCCATCAAGGGAGTGATCTAAATTAAAATGAATGATTTTTAATAGTTAAGCTTTGACATTGACAAAATGGTTATTTAGGTTCAAAAACAGTCTACAGTTCCCAAAAATATGTGGAATACAATCATGGAGGGTGTCAGAGTAAGAACTTAAATTTCTTCAAAATAGAAGATATTAAAGTATTTATTTTTGTCTGCTTTTTTGGGAGGGGGAGGAGAATATGGGGGTGGAATGATGGCAATGAGGTTTAGGCAGAAGTTTTAAGGGCCTACTTCAGGAAGAATTACCTGAGAACACTAATTAGTATAGTTTCATTCATTCGGTCAATAAATTTTTATTCATTATCTACTATTAGCAAGGCATTGCTAGAAGCTTTGAATATGGCAATGAAAGGGACAGTCCTCGCTCTTGGAATTTATATTTTAGTGGGAATACCTTGAAAGATAATAAAGTGAATAAACTAATAATAAAATTTCACACAGACATGTTATAAAGAGGATTAAAAAAAGAGTGTATATGTGTAGAAGGGAGTGTATTTTAGATAGGGAAGACTTCTCTACACAGGTAGTATTAGAAGAAATAACTGAATGAAGTCAGATGTAGGGAAAGAACATTCCAGAGGAGGGAACAGAAAGCAAGCCAGTATAACCAGAGTGGAATAGAAAAACAGTGAGTAGTAGGAGATGAGTGCCAGTGGAGAGTTAAGCTGGAGAAAGAATCTGATTTACACTTTTAAAATAGTACGGTTGCTGTATATAAAAAAGATCACAGGGGAGGCAACACTGAAAGTGGAAGGAGAGACCAGTTGGGCATTCACTGCAGTATTCTAGGTAAGACATGATAAAGGATATGTCAATAGATGTGATTATAAGTGATTATATTTGGAATATTTCCTTCTAGAGAAACCTTTCATTTCAAAGGTTGAACTGATAGGACTTGCTGACAGACTATATGTCAAGTGTCAAGCACAGAATGAAGACTGACTCCTAGGTTTTATGGCCAAAGCAACTGGGTGAATGGTAGAGATATTTTGCCAAAGTAGAGAACACTGAAGGAGCAACAGGTTTGAGCAGGGCTCAAGATTCCATTTTAGATGTTGACAGAGATCCAAGAAAAGACTTTTTTTTTAATAAAAAGAAATAAAGAGCAGGTAGATATACCAGTCTGGAGCTCATGGGAGAGGGTGGAGCTGGAGAATAATTGCGGAAATTTTTAGTAAAGAGATAATATTTAGGGTAATGAGAACTAGGAGAGCTCACTGAGTGAGTAAGTAAAGAGAGACAAGGTGGCTGAAGACAGAGACCTGAGATGTTCAAACATTTAAAGATAAAGAAGAACCAACAAAGAAAATGGAGGACCAGCCAGTGGGGTAGGAAGGAAATGAGAACTGACTGGAAGAATTGAAAAGAAGTAAGACTAGGGCTGTAGATAATTACGAGATTAATCTAATAAGTCTGGGTGTTATGGACTGAATTGTGTCCCTTCAAAATTAATATGTGGAAGCCTTAACCCCCGAAGTGACTGCAGTTGGAGATTAGGGCATTTAGGGAGGTAATTAAGGTTAAATGAGGTTATATGGGTGGGACTATAACTCAACAGGACTGATGCTCTTACAGGAAGAGGAAGAGATACTAGAGGTATTTCCCTCTGTCTCTCTGTAGAGGCAAGGCCACGTGAGGACAAAGCAAGAAGGTGGACATATAGAAGCCAGGGAAAAAGCCCTTATCAGGTACCCACCCATATGGCACTTTGACATTGGACTGAGCCTCCAGCTCTGTGAGAAGATGAATGTCTGCTGTTTAAGCCACCCAGTCTGTGGTATCTTGTTATGGAAACCCAAGCTGACTAATACTTTAGGCTGGAGACTAAGGTGATAGCAGTAGAAACTATATAGAAGATTTAAGTGGTATTAAAGAGTTGTGGAATTCACAAAACTTGGCAACTGACTAGGTATGAGCGATAAATGAAGAGTCGAAAAACACTGTGAGATTTTAAGCTGGGTGGCAAGAAAGATGGTTATGCCATTAACTAAAATAGTGAGCACCGAAAAAGAACCAAGTTTGAGATGCAAACATAAGCAACCGAAGATTTTTATTTTTTTATTTTTTAAGGAAGCACTTGGAAATTATTCTAATAGAATAAAGAGATATTTAAGCTCTGAATATGCATTTGGAGAGTCATCACATCAAGATGACAGATGCAGTCATTAGATTCCTTTATTTGTGGAAGACAAAAACAAACAAAAAACAGTGGTAAACTGTAAATACAGAGCAGTAGAGTCAAAGAAGAAACAGAAATAAGAGATATAAGCTAATCAATAGAGTATAGAAGCTTACAAGTAGAGTTCATAGAGAAGGTAGTCAACGACATGCAATGATACAGAGATTGAGAAGTTAAAAACTAAAAAAAGACACTAGTTGGCTACTGAAGAGTACTAATGAGTGTGAGAACAGCTATTGAAGGGTGGTCGGGACAGACACCGTACTATAAAGGACAAACGACTCTGTGGATGGGAAAAACAAAATAGATGAAGGAAGCATGAGTTAATCTTGGCAGTGGAAGGAAGGGTAAAATGAAAAAAGGCAATGGCATAAGTATACAAGATCAGAGGAGACACTAAAGATATAAATTGGGAAAAACAAAGGCACTAATTATTTTCAAGTAATCAAATATGTTTCAATATTTCTTACATAGCCACTATAAAATATCTTCAGAAAAGCCTATTTTTAAGTTATTTGATGGTTAAATAACAAAGGATAAGCTACTTAATCCTGCATTAAAATGTATATAAAATAAAATCTATATTCCAATAAAATTATTTGTAAAAGCGTATTAACCATTCTTCACAAACTTCAAATAGCTGAACATGTTAGAACTTTCTCTGAATACATTCAAGGTCCCTAATATAGGACTAAGTCTAAGAAGAAAGTTTGAGTAACAATAAACTTCAAATATTTATGATAATTGATGTCCCTTGTATGGTCCAAGATAGATGCACATAATGAATTAGGTCAGTGTTTCTTTTTAAGCAGTGAACATTTTTCTCCTAATAAAAAGTAAAATAGCATCTCCTTATATGAAATAACAAACAGGACTGTCTGGTTAAATGCAGAAGGTTCTTCTGAGAATGCCTGAAGTACTTTTGTGGATGCCCCAGAAATGGGCAGGGCACAGTCTGAAAACCACTTACTTTGTGATATAGCAGGCCCCTAAGGAAGAGGACATCTGACTTATATAACTGGAAAACCTTAAGGAAGGTGGTAGAAGCGATTATTGACTGAAAGAAGGCCCATTTCTCAGCCCAGACTCATATTTTTACTGTAGTGGGCCACAAAAATATGAGACCTATTTAAAGATGACTTTGGAAACTCTCCTTTCTTATTAATATGAAAAATATGAAAAATCCTAAATGTGTCTTCATGTGCTTGGGGAAAGAACTCTTCATTTAGCTTTTTTTTCTCCCAATTCCTTTTATTTTATTTATTTATTTTTGAGACAGAGTCTCACTCTGTCACACAGGCTGGAGTGCAATGGCACAATCACAGCTCACTGTAGTCTCCTACTCCTGGCTCAAGCGCTCCTCCCACCTCAGCTTCCTGAGTAGGTGCGAGTTGTGTGCCACCACATGTGGCTCCTTTTTTTTTTTTTTTTTTTTTTGTAGAGATTAGGTCTTGCTTTGTTGTCCAGGCTGATCTCCATCTCCTGGCCTCAAGTGATCCTCCCACCTCAGCTTCCTAAAGTGCTGGAATTACAGGTGTGAGCCACCATGCCTGGCCCCATTTTACATTTTAAGACTAAAATACATTTGAAAATAGCTATTGGAAATCTGCTAATGGCCTGTTCTCAGTTATGAATATGAAATGCTGACTCATACGTGACAAAATTCTCATTAACTATAAGGATATACTAGTTTTTAGTATGTCAACATGTCAGCTTTTAAATGATTTATCTGCTATCATAAAGAAATAAATAATAAATGTCTTGTCCTATATTTATTTCCTACCTTGTTTAACTGGCAAAACTCTATTCCGAAATGATTTGGCTTTCCCTGGGTCATGGCTATTTCCACTTCGGCTATATCCACCGAAGGTCGATGAAGAAAATGGCCCATCTGGCTCATCATCAAGTAGATATAGTGAAAGCCCTTCAGCAGCATCTGAAACTTGCATTTTAAAAGATTTTAATACTAACATAATTATCATGTTTTCAGGAAAGTTAAACAGGCTACTTTTTGAAACCATATCTCTGTTATTTTATTCTAACACCAAAATTATAAGTTTCTCTAAGAAAACAATATGAATATTTTGAGAACAAAGGGTTGAATGTCAGAAAAACTTGTCCAATTGCACATCATAAATTTTCAAATATTATGTTGGTAAATATATTGTAGGTAAGTGCTCTGAGACATTATAGACATTAATCATTTAATCATAAAATTTTAAAACTAAGAGACTTTTCATGTAGTCTAATAAAGAAAATGAATCATATGGCCTAATGTCATACTCGGGGACACAAAACTAGCAAGTAGAACTGGGAATAAAACACAACCTTTAAAAATCTAAATCCATTGTTCTTTGCACTATAAACCATGCTGCCTCTTCTATATCCTTAATATCAGAATTAAACCGAGATACAGAACACCAAAAACAAAAGACATATTTACCAGGAGATGAGAAAGGAGAGCTAGTCCTGGCATAAGATACTGAGGTATTCTGGTCATTTTTAGGCTGCAACTTCATTTGTTTCTGCTTCCCTTTTGGGCTAGAAGTAAAAATATGTAACAACGAGCATTTTTTTTTCTGTTAGCAACATATTATGATAGACAGTATGATACAAAGAGGTATCAAGAGGTATCAAGGTCAGGTATTAGCTGACCAAAAAGGAAATGCCCTAAAATTCATGAAATAGATAATTTGACAGTGAAACTTCAATCATTAAAATTTAAAAAAAGTTTCTGGGATAGTAAAACCCACATAAATAGTGCTTTTGATTACTAACTCTACATAGGCATAAGAGTTTAGGAAACAAACAAACAAAAAAGACCTCTTGGGATCTCCTCAAACTATTCATAAACTTTCACAAATTAGGTAATACATACAAAATGCTTTGAGAACAAAAATTGCTGCATCAATGTAATGATACCTAGGTGCTCCACTACTAGATAATGAACTGCTGCTGCTTCTTAGACGTTTTCTGTACCGTGGCCTTCTCCTCTTCTGACTCTGGATTGCTGACTTATATTCAGAGATGATATTTTTGATATGACTTTCAAATAAGGCAGATAATCGCAGCATCATGCTATAGATCTGAGAAAGCAGAAATTATATAGTCTTAACTAGTTTTATATTTTAAAAAAAGGTATAAACATGCCTAGACCAATATTAAGCATCATCATTACAGATAAAATATTTGTTCACTTGAAAAACTCTTCTCAAATAACTAAAGTAAGATACCATTTTCACCTAAAAATAAATGTTTTTCAAATATAGTATTCAATGTTCTAAAGGGTAGGGAAAAAAAGACTCTGATACAATGCAAAAGAGAATGTAAATTGAAACAGCATTCTAAAGGACAATATGCAGTCTGTACAAAAAAACCTTAAAGATACACACACCCTTTGGCTAGTAATTTTACTTCTGGGAATTTGTCCTAAGGAAATATCACAGAATTATATACATAAAAATATATTCAATAATGTTAAAGATATTACCCATAGCATTATTCATGTAAAATGAATAACTGGAAACAACCTATATCCCTAGCCAAAGAACACTGGTTAGTATAACATAAAACAACCACACAACAGAATACCATTAAAAACCTTGTTTTCAGAGTCATGATGATACAGGAAAACATTCATAATACTTAAATAACAAAAAATGCTTCAAAATATGAAATCTACTATTTTAAAGAATTTATAAGCATACGTAGATATATGTGTTAATATAGAAAATCCTGGACGTAAACAGTAACTGTAAGTAAAAATAGGTGATAGGTTTCACAGGTGATTTTTGTTTTCTTCTTTATACTTCTCTATGTTTCCCAAACTTTCTATAGAAAATGTTACTCTAGGAATCAGGATGGGGGGGCGGGGGGAAGCAAGTGCAAACAAATTATGTTTGCATAAATTAGTGGAAATGCATTTTCCATAAAGTGGAAGTAGGCAAGTATATGTTTACTGTGCAATTGATTAAAAGCTAATCAGATACCAGTGATTTCAAAAGAAAAACTTAATTACTATTTTTCTATTCTCAATATATTTCAAGTTCTGACAAAATATAGGGAAAATATTAAATGTGAGTATAAATAAGCAGTTACAACTTGCAAGATGGTTCATTATTTGTTAGAATAAATGGAACATACATGTTCAGAGCTAATAAAAATATTTCACATAAATCAACACTGTCAATCACCTTTCTATTTATTAAGTCACTTATTAGACATATTAAAATGTACTTAAATTACTACTTCTCCTCTCCTTGTTTTTTCTCTGGTACCTATAAATATTTATTACTAAAGAGTAAAGAGACAAGTAAGAGAAAGGAAAAGGTGGTTAATTTCAGAAAGACTGCTAAATGTATCTTTATGCATGCCTAACAAGCAATCCATGTTTCAAAAAAGATACTGAGGATCAATTTTCAGTAACTGGTTAAAGAAAACTGCCTGATAATTAACCCAACTAATAATCATACCCTTGACTTTTTATTAGAGGTATAAGCTTTGGAGTTGTTGAATATTTGGCGAACATCCTTATAAAATTCCAGAGGACTACCATAGTTTCCTGCTTCCAAAGTTTCTTTCACAGTGCTGAAGTCCACAGGAGTATCTATAACATCTTGATAATCCTACAAAGAAGAATGTGTTATTAAATACTCAAACTGCATAGCAATATTAAGGAATACAATGGGACTAAAATTGGTATCACCTACTACGATCCACCATGAAATAAACACATTGCTTTTCAATGTGCCAACTACCTCCCCACAACCCCAAAACATCTTTTGGTGGCTCATAAAAACAGCAGAAGTCTGTGGGAAAGCCTTAGCCCTCACACCACAGTAATAACCGTAAATAACTCTGAAGGTAAAGAATAGAAAATCCATAGCCGTTGGCTTCATCTCTACAGCGTCCATGTCTTGCTTAAAGGCTGATACAACCTCCAAAACCCCAGCACACTGTTTAATGATAAAAGATGGGATTATTCACATATCATTAAATTGTTCCACTCTACAAATTAGGCACATTATTTCCACGATTCCTTGCTATGAGAACATTCTACTTAAGTGTCATTAGTTAAGGGGTCAAGGTCAAATTGGTCATGTTTGTGCCTTTCTCCTTCTTGATTTTAAATCAAGGTGATACCTTTGGCTTCATCGAAGGTCTTCCATCTTATAGGTCCATAATTCATTTGATTTTGATTAGGGAAGAGGAAAGATTTCATTTTAACCTAAATCCAGTAAAGATTTTCCAAGGGTTATCAGATGGAGTTACATCTGAAATTTAATTCCTATATATGCTACAAGCCTCAAAAACAAGTTTCAGAGTGAAAACCATACTCAGTATTAGATCCCTTATTGTATTTAGAATCATCAAGAAGTAAAATCTCCACATTTCCCTCCTAGGAAAAAGCCAAAAAGCCAGAAGGGGCAGATAAATGGTATTATAAAAAGAGAGAAAATATTTTTCAAAGTATGAGAAGAAATGACAAACATTCTAAACATATCTTGTTTTCTTAAATCATAAAAAAACAGAAGTGTATTCTAACACAGTATGGCTTATGTTAGAACTTGTGTAGTATGATGACCAAAATTTAAAAGACTCAGCCTGCTCGCTGAATGAAGTCCCAGTGGGAATAATCAGCTGCAATACAGACACAATTATATTGTGTAATTGATGTTTTCTATTCTGCTGCAGTAGCTTCAGATCTACATAAAAAAGTAAACATTTACAAGGAGGATACAAAGAACAATCTTGAGAACACATGTTGATTCAGAAAGAGGAACAAAAAAATAAATGAACAAAAAATCAAACAAAGGTAAAAAGGGAGCAGAGTTAGAAGGCAGTCTTTACAAACTATAAAAGATTCATGTACAGTATGGAGAGTTTAGAAAGTAAAAACAATCAGTATGTCTTTTAAGAGACTACCAGGCCTACCTCAGAAAGAGATGAATCTTGTTGTCTTTCTGGAACAACAGACTCTGAGGATTCTCCCTCTTGCTCCTGATGACCCTATTAGGGTAAAGAACATATACTGGTTTCCAGACAACTATAACAAAATATCAAGACGGGTAATACAATTATGACTTAAGTCTCAAAGATCCATACACTGTAATCATATTTTTATCGGCTGTACTTTAAGGTGAAGGAATTGTACATTCATCATTCTCCTTTGCTATGAAAAACACAAGACTAATTTATTTTACCCAAACTCCCTACAAGCAAACAAGTTCTGTTGAACACAATCTCGTTCCTTACTTGAATGACATTTTTTCCCAACTGAGATCTACAGTATACAGAGAAGACCAATGTGTAGTAAGCTCATAGGATGGTCCGATGTATTTCTAAAATAGTGCTGTACCTCTTATCTGAGAAAGTTAAAATAGATTTGCTATCTATACTACTTCAATGAATAGATACACCCCCAGAAAAGAAATCCTACAATCAAAGTTCTCATCCTTTTACCTTTATTGAAAAGAAAAGTCCCTACAAAGGACATGAACTCATCATTTTTTATGGCTGCATAGTATTCCATGGTGTATATGTGCCACATTTTCTTAATCCAGTCTATCATTGTTGGACATTTGGGTTGGGACATGGATGAAGCTGGAAACCATCATTCTCAGCAAACTATCGCAAGGACAAAAAACCAAACACCGCATGTTCCCACAAAAAACCAAACACCGCATGTTCTCACTCATAGGTGGGAATTAAACAATGAGAACACTTGAACACAGGAAGGGGAACATCACACACCGGTGCCTGTTGCGGGTTGGGGGAGAGGGGAGGGATAGCATTAGGAGATATACCTAATGTAAATGATGAGTTAATGGGTGCAGCACACCAACACACCAACATGGCATATGTATACATATGTAACAAACCTGCACATTGTGCACATGTACCCTATAACTTAAAGTATAATAAAAAATATATATATGAAATAAAAAAAAGAAAAGTAAAGAAAAGTCATACTGGTATACTGGTTACTCTAAGTGGCCATATTGATAACACATTCAGCATAAATTACATAGGATTGACATGTCACCAAACATCTACAGTGTACAGAGGTGTATTCAAGGTTAGTAAAATGTATTAAATAAACATCTGAAATAAAAGTCGGAAAGAACAGCAAATGAATTCTGATTCAAATTCTTGTTTTACAACTGTATAATTTACACACTGAAGACACAATGGCATTTTTTAAAAAATCACACTAATCACACTACTACTTTCACAATCAAAAGACTGGAAAAAAAGAAAGGAGAGGTGAGAAAATTGCTCTTATCTAGATTTTAGCATGGACATTTATGGGAAATTATCATACTGACAATTATTTAAACAACTGTATGCTTACTGGGTAAGAAAGAAGATCGGCTGGCTGTCGAAATGGCTCTGAGTCTTCACGTTCATAAATGAGGCTCAATAGTTCCTTGCATTGTTTTTTCCAAGCATCAGGATTACACTTTAAAGACTGTCTTCTGCCTCGGCATTTGACCTACAGATTTTAATAGAGTTATATCTAAAAGATCTTTCCTTAACTCAATTGATTTTCTCATGAGTCCCTAATGTTAATATACCTATCTGTATATATATAGGGCAGCTGCTATTTTAGTTTCTTAGTTTAAATTAGACAGTATTTTCCCTGGCAAAAATAATTAATGAGCAAAAAAACCTAGACATTATATTCATGGAAATGGCAAGAATTCTAGTACTCAAATCTGAACTTCAAATAATGTAGAGAGGAACAAATGCTTCTTTCCTCTACAAGATCAAGTTATAGAGCCTTAATATTTGCTAGTAGTTAAGTATACTTGACAATGGCATCATATTTTTCTCAAAAGAACACTTGAATGATTTTTTTTTCCCAGAAATCCTTTGTGATCATGATAAACTCTGTTCTGTACCATTTGATTTTGTTACAATCTCTTTCAGTATTTCAAAATATATTGTCCCTTATATAAAATAACTACATGTCTAATTATTATAGAGCAGAAGTCTGCACAAAAGAGTTAACATAGCAGGCCAGGGCTTGCTTGCAAGGTTGGCCCTTGGCTGGCATTTGGGAACTTGGCATTTGAATGGCTTCCTAAATTATTAAGACAGTTTACTGCACCTAGACAGTATAAACAATGTGATTTGTGCTGAATACCTGATTTCCTTCTGGGAATCTGGAATCTTAGTACGTGCTAGTCAGAGGGTACCTACATAACCAGCCCCTAGTAAAATCTTTGGGGACTGAGTCTGTAATCACACACATGCTGGAAAAAGAGTGTAATATGTGACCCCTCACAGGGGAAAGATAATAATAGCATAAGGAAGGAAGCCTGTACATAAATTTCTCCAGACTCTGCCTGTGTCTTTTCCCCCATGACTCAACTGGGTACCCTTACTGCATCACTCTAATAAATCTTATCAATGAGCATACCTAATATACTTAGTTGCAAGAATCCTTCTAGCAATTCTCCAAATATGGGGTTGGTCCTAGGGATCACTGACACAGGAAACCTGAAAACATATCTCCTCAGCAGTTCACTTATTTACTCACCCTTCTTCCAGATGAAGTACCAGGACCGTCTGAATCTAAATCAACCATTTCTGTATCCTAAATTAAAAAGGAAGAGTGGGAAAAGACGTTAAGTTACATTCAAAGTCATATAATTAGATGGACATTTACAAATAAATGGGAAATAAAATCACAGTTAACTTTCCCCACTGGAGCAGCAAGTAGAACAAAAGATAGAGGGAGACTCATGCCAAACTTTCCCAATATGCAGTGTACAAGCTGGAAAATATACTGGAAGAAGAATTAAACAAGGTTTCTCTTTAAATAAGAATCAGAAAGCAGGGGAACAGTGTAGTGGTTGGTATTTGCTAAAATTGTATCTAAGTGTTAGTATTTTTTAAAAACCTTATTCTATATGGCATACTTATTTAATATACAATTATTAATTATTCATGATTACTCCATTGATATTTCAAGAAATACGTCTCATATAATATGCATTTATATTTTCCTATAGGAAAGAGATCTATTTCAGTTAAGTATCTCTCTAAGGGATAATTTTTTAATATGAAGAGTCAAGACCCAAGCACCACTAGTGCTGATGAAACACTGGGTAATATGTAGTAGAAAATAAAAAGTAGCTCATGAGATATTGGTACTCCTTTCTAATAAAATAAAGCTGTTGAGTTACATTTTTACTTAAGTTTTCTATTTTAACCCAAATAGTGCTACTCTGAGATGAAATTCCTGCTACATCAAATTTCGAGCTAAAATATATTTATGTGAAAGGTCAGAGAAAATATAAGGAATATATAAGAAAATATAAAAAATATTAGTGATACATTTTTCTTAGGTTTTAAGAAACTATAATAATATCTAATTGGTATATCATGTTTTCCTTATTATGTAAGTAACATTAAACTGCAATAATATATTTCATAGTCAGACACATTTTCATGAAAAAAAATTAAAAAAACAGCATTGGAGATTTACCATTCTGGATATTAACAGTATAAATAATATAAACATGCAAAATATCTCATGCCACTGCAACACAGTCTAGCATATGTGAATCACTCATCCCTGGGATGAATTGTTTTCCAGTAAAGATTTGTGAATTATCACTTTCCAATATTGTTCCAACCTCTATTTTGGTTTTTGTTTCTATCATAACCTCCAGTCAAATACGGCTTTGTGTAAATTAGAAACATAGATGAGTGGGGAAATCAGGAATACGAGGGTCTGCTGAGTACTACTTCCATTTCATTCAGCAGAGACTGGTTTATCTCTATAAATTTTCAGAAAGGAAATCGAGTAGCAATTTCATGAAACTACCAAAAATTTAGACTTTCAAACCTGAAACTTTAAAATACTTTAATATTTTCTATACAGCATATAGAAAATAAAATCCTTACTGAAATTTCCATCAACTAAGCATTCTTTTAAAATATTGAGCACTTGTCTTGTTTCTAAATGTTGGAAAATAAAGTGTTGATTTCTCGTCACTTACACCCACTGTGTCAAATATGATGACTGGCCACCTGTCTCTGAATAAACCCTGTAGCTCTATTTTATTTTTGGTATATGCCATCTAAGTACACTTTAAGACGCCGGTATTCAGCCAGATTTCAAAAATCTGTTTTGCTGTTCATGGCCAATTACAACATTTACACATAATACTGTACTTCAAATAAGAGAAAAGTTACTCATTCCTACTAATCATGCTGTGATTCTTACCTCCTCTGCATCAGTGCTGTTTCGTTCTTCTGCTTTAATTTTATTATAAGTATCCAGTATATCAGTACAGCTCTGATCCCTAAGAAACAAGTCATTTCAATAGCTTCAGTAATTTTTACAATTTTTCAATTAATTTTTTTAAAATTAATTTTTTAAAAACCTTAAGTTAGACTCTCTGGAAGCTAAAACTGCTTCTTACCCAATAAATCGAAGTAAGACATCAGTTACAATTTTAGCTGCTTTAACTATAGGACTGTCTGGCTCATTGAAAGTCCTGGCATTATGCTCAATATAGCGTACCTCCCACATTAATGCTGATATTCTCCTGTGAAAGAAAAAATACTCTGTTAGCCTTGGCTGATATATTTAAAGTATATTTTAGGAATATACAATATGGAACAAATATGTACTTAAACATAGTGTGTCAAAGGTGTTCCAATATGCATATAACTCAATATATTTGACTGATGAGCACTAAAAAGAGATGATATAGTTACAGTATTTAAAGCACAAGCAGGGATTCTGAACCACTGGAATGTATATACAAAACTTCAAATAGAACTGACCTAGGACATTATGGGTAAAGAGTCATTTGACAAGGTCAAAAGAATGTTTAGTTTAGTTTTCAGGGAAAGAGCCAAGAAGAGCAAGAAAAAAAAACAGATTACAAAAATGACAGATTTTTATCTAATTACTTTTATGATATAAATATTAAATCAAAATAATATATTATAAAAATACAACCAGTTCTCAATTGCAAAGGCAGATTAACCAGTCATGGAATACTGTTGTCAGTAGGAGACTTGGATGACAGAGGGACCAAGATATGCCCTCTACAGCCTTCCCATAATCATCTCCCATCCCAACCAAAACAAAGAAAAAAATTACTTGGCTCCTTTCCTGTATATATTTCAGGGCTGGTAACTAAATCTAATTAACTCTGACCAAATTCTCCAACAGAGGATTTAAACATGCTCCAAATGTGTAGCACCTTAATAATGATGAATCCACAAACCGCTTAAATTGCCTTTAATAAACTAAAGTTAAATGTAGTTTTTGTTTTACACACCATTTGTACTACCCATATTTTCCTCTCAGCCTTTCTTCTCTATCCCCAAGAGTGAGAATCTACTAAATAAAGGGAAATTAATGTTCTAAATTTTTAAAGGAAATTTTGGTGTGGGTCTTTTGGATGATCATGTTATACTATGGAAATGCAGATCTCAAAAAGGAAAGCAAAAGCCATAAAGCTATAAATTTTATAATAAGTGATTAAAAAAAACAAACCTGTAAAAGCGATTTTCAAGTCTCCGCCTGATGGTATTGAGGTCAGTTGGATAAGCAACTACAGTACAATACAAGGGGTAGGCACTGAGATCCACTGGAACAGCAAAAGGGCTGGCAAAATCTACAAAATTATGAAAATCAAATAAGGTAGCTATAAAGGACATTAACATCTCATGGTAACAAACATTTATTCATATATAAACAAGAAGGGAGGGTGATATACTACATTTCTAAAACCACGAGGATTCCATTATACAAACAGAACATTATTCTTTATATTTGGACATCACATCTATGAATCATGCATGATACACTGGTTCAAATCAGGTAAAACAAAATTAGAGGAGCACTGGGTTTAACTTCGGATTTCTGTCTTTCCTAGATAAATGCCAAACTTCTCAAGTGACATGTTTTAGAAAATTTAACTATTCATGTGGGTAAAATACATTACTCATCCACTGTCCTTACCAAGAAACCCATCCAAAGTAAGGCTCAGGAATAGCTAGAGAATCAAAGTGATTCAAAAAGGAAAAAGACACTTATGTAGTTACCTTCACTATTATCCCCCAGATTGCTAAACAAAAAATTAACAGTTATTACTTTGGCCAAGCATATAAAACTGCTAATATTAAAACTAGAATCACTGTGCTTCTTGAGTTAAAACTGAAGTGTACAGTGAGAAACTGCATATCCTTCTGTAGAACTTAAAACTTCTGCTGATTTTCCTAGCTCTCCTGCATGCTCCTAAATTTTTTTCACATTCATCATACCCAGGGAAAGAAGGTGGTTGATGCCCTGAATAACCCGTTCACATTCTTCATCTCTGGAATGAGCCCCCCACTCTCCTTCCTGGGGTTTGTATAGCAAAGCAGTCAATTCTTCCTGGGAGACAGGAACACCAGCACCAACTTCATCTGGAAAGGCAGCTAGGTATAAGATAAAAAAAAAAAAATTAGAAAAAATTATTTTCCAATATCATGTGATTACCATTTTACTTTTAAAAGAATTATAATTCATTTTTAAAAGCATATTTACTTCCTTCTGGAATTGGCTCCATATCCCATGGGCTCATCTTTTCTCTCTCATTATTGTCCCAGCTATTAAAAAATAATAAGATGCAAATCAAATTAATCATATAGTACTTCCTTTCATATACTACCACAATTTTACATGACTTCTTGGGGTGAAATTTGAAAAAGGGCAATACAGTTGTCTTGAAAGTACAACTCTGGTCACATACAGATAACAATAAACTTCTAATAGAGAAAACATGGTCCATTGCTATGAAACTTAGAGGGCAGAAAGCCTACTTTTTGTCAATATGGAGACTAAAAGTCAGTCCTCAGAGAGTAAACATTTCTTCTATCATTCTTGAGAGGATTCATTCATTAGCAATCTTACAACTCTGGATTTTCAAGAAGAATTAAAGTAAATGTCGCAAACAAATAGTACTTCCAAACATGATGCAACCACCTTTGCCTAGAATTCATATGACTAAACAAAAGACTAAGTACTAATATTCATTGCTATATTCTAGCAATAACAATTACTTTAAGTAGTAAATTAGTTTCCATATTTCCCATTAAAAAATAGTTGCAATTCTTATCTAAAGTAGAAATAGTTAATAGAAAATGCAGACAACAAAAGAGGTAGCAATGAAGTGTTTAGTTATTCCTTTGTTTTAGTCAAAGAAAACAAAGAACTTTGCTTTGACTAAAACAAGAGAAGAACTGAGCATTTTACCATCAAATTTCTTCTTTACAGGTACAGGTACTGTGAGACTAGATAAGTCAGATAAAAGGGCATTACTCCTGGTGGAGGTTATTAAAAGTCCACATACTACTACAATGTCATATTAGGCATAAAATATCATAAACATACTTACTGAACACTGTAACACTGGAAAGAACTATCAGGATACTCTGGTTGAAAAGGCTGCTGACTCTCCACAGTCCCAAACCACCAGGCGTCATCTATTATACTGCGGAATCTATCACCTATAATGTTTTAAAATTCTTAAAAGGATGCTCTCGAGAATATTAGCTCTGTTCCCACTCTAAATTACTACTTTTTGTTGACAACAGAAGTAACATTGTATCTAGCATTATCAGAAGCTTCCATCTAGGTTTTCGAGATAAGTGATTATTTTACATTTTAACCTCTTCATGTATTTTGATTTCCAAGTGGTAGAAATCTTTCTGAAATAAATTACATATGACCACATCTTTAAAAAATACTACCAAGCATAATTTAACTTTTTTCAATTACTTAGCATCAGCACTAGGCACACTTCTTATTGTATTACATATGTACATAAATGCAGTTGATTCTTCTATCTTGCTTTTAGCTTTCTTTAAAAATCTCTTCATACTAGTTTTTATATTACAGATCTTCAAGGCAGGCTGTAAATCAAGGAAGATGTAGGAAAGTTTGGAACTTCCTAGAGACTTGTTTAATGGTTTTGACCAAAATGCTAATAGTCATATGAACAATGAAGTCTAGGCTGAGGTGGTCTCAGATAGAGATCAGGAACTTATTGGGAACTAGAGTAAAGGTCACTCATGCTATGCTATGCTATAGTAAAGACACTGGCAGCATTTTGCCCATGCCCTAAGATCTGTGGAACCTTGAACTTGAGAGAGATGATTTAGGGTATCTGGCAGAAGACATTTTTAAGCAACAAAGGATTCAAGGTGTGACTTGGCTGCTGTTAAAAGCATTCAGTTTTATGTATTCAGAAAGATGTGGTCTGGAATTGGAACTTATCTTTAAAAGTGAAGCAGAGCATTAAAGTTCAGAAATTTTGCAGCCTGATAACTGATACAATAAAAAAGAAAAACCCATTTTCTGAGGAGAAATTCAAGCCAGCTGCAGAAATTTGCATAAGTAACTAGGAGCCAAATGTTAATCACCAAGAAAATGGGGAAAATGTCTTCCAGGGCATGTCAGAGCTCTTCAAAGCAGCCCCTCCCATCACAAGCCCCAGGGCCTAGAAGTTAAAAACGGTTTTTTGGGGCTGCCCCCCTGCTCTGTGCACACTTGGAACTTGGTGTTGTTTGCCAGCTGCTTCAGCTCCAGCCATGACTAAAAGGGGCCAAGGTACTGCTCAGGCTATTCTTTCAAAGCGTGTAAGCCCCAAACCTTGATGGCTTCCACGTGGTGTTGGGCCTACAGATGCATAGAAATCAAGAATTGAGGTTTGGGAACCTCCACCTAGATTTCAGAGGATGTATGGAAACGCCTGGATATCCAGGCAAAAGTCTGCTGCCAGGGCAGAGCCCTCATGGAGAATCTCTGCTAGGGCAGTGCAGAAGGGAAATTTGGGGTTGAAGCCCCCATACAGAGCCCCCACTGGGGCACTGCCTAGTAGAGTTGTGAGAAGAGAGTCACCGTCCTCCAGACCCCAGAATGGCAGATCCACCGACAACATGCACCGTGTGCCTGGAAAAGCTGCAGACACTCAACGCCAGCCTGTGAAAGCAGCTGGGAAAGGGGATATACCCGGCAAAGCCACAGGGATGGAGCTGCCCAAGAGCATGGGAACCCACCTCTTGCATCAGCGTGACCTGGATATGAGACATGGAGTCAAAGGAGATCATTTGGGAGCTTTAAAATTTGACTGCCCCACTGGATTTTAGACTTGCATGGAGCCTTCAGTCCCTTTGTTTTGGCCAATTTCTCCCATTTGGAATGTGAGTATTTATCCAATACCTGTACCCCCACTGTATCTATCAAGTAACGAATTTGCTTTTGATTTTACAGGTTCATAGGCAGAAGTGACTTGCCTTGTCTCAGATGATACTTTGGACATGGACTTTTGAGTTAATGCTGGAATGAGTTAAGACTTTGGGGGACTGTTGATTGGTTTTGAAATGAGAACATGAGATTTGGGAGGGGCCAGGGGCTGAATGATATGGCTAGGCTCTGTGTCCCCACCAT
Source organism: Pongo abelii (assembly GCF_028885655.2). Classification (NCBI taxonomy): domain Eukaryota; kingdom Metazoa; phylum Chordata; class Mammalia; order Primates; family Hominidae; genus Pongo; species Pongo abelii. The sequence goes on from NC_072008.2 coordinate 85,941,820, forward strand.
AATCTCATCTTGAATTCTAATCCCTTCGCATCCAGGCAGGAACCTGGTGGGAGCTGATTGGATTATGGGGGCAGTTTCCCTCATGCTGTTCTCGTGATGGTGAGTTTTCACAAGATCTGATGGTTTAAAAGTGTGGCACTTCCCCTTCTAACTCTCTGTCTCCTGCAGCCATACGAAAAAGGTCTTGCTTCCCTTTTCCCTTCTGCCATGATTGTAAATGTCCTAAGGCCTCCCGAGCCATGTGGAACTGTGAAATAAATTAAATGATTTTTTATTTATAAATTACCCAGTCTCAGGTATTATCTTTATAGCAGTGTGAAAATGAACTAATACATATGGCTACAATCAGATTTTTAAAATTCAGGCCTAAGTAATTAAGTGTGCAAAAAAGTCGATAGTTTAAAAATCCTCATGTTCTGTATTGTATTGTTATACAATAGAGCTATAAGCAAATTTATTTAAATTTTAAAATATTTTCCTTTACATTATTGCTATACTGATTTTTATAATCAAAAAAGAAAAGACAGAAGGGTAAAAGAGCAAAAGAGGGTGGGAAGGTGACAGAGAGGGAAACAAGGATGGAGGAAGGAAAAAAGGAAACAAATCACAATCAGTAATCATCTGTTTTAGAACCTAAGTGTAAAGTGCTCTATTTTAGGGCAACAGACATTTGAGAATTTTCTTTATATTCCTGTTTGTATACTAATAGAGTAGGTATTTGCAGAAGGTTTAGAGATTATATGCCACATACAATGTGCATAAGAAATAACTAAAAGGAAATTTTAACTTTTCTAGTTTCTCTGATAGCTTTTTTCAGCTAAGTGATAAGCTAGTTTCTTTCTGTTAAATCACAATTAAAAAGTTACTTACTGTACATAAGCTTAATAGTTATTAAACAACAATTCTATACTTACCAATCTGCCAGTTCCTTTCTTTGGCTTCATTATAAAACTGATGTAGCACAAGGAAGTCAATGACATCCGGCATGTCATGATACCTATACAGAAAATAAAGCACATATGAATCAATATAGAGATATAACAATATATGTTACTAAATGTCCAAGGATATATGTTTATTGTAGACCCATTAAGAAAATTTTGCAAACCTCACAGTCCCTAGAAATGCCCTTACTTAAACATCACCTTCTCTGACCTGTTTGGGAGTGCCCCGCCTACTGTCATATTAATTTAAAAATATAAAGATGCCAATACAAGTTTATAAACCTTAATATGAGGTATTTTATATTAAGGAGTATGAATTAATGTTCTTTAATCTCCTTACATTTTAAACTCAACTTCACATAAAGAGCCTCTGACTTATTATTCCTATTATTATTAACAGAAATAAAAGCAACCACCATGTTTCAAACATTCCATTAGGGAATTATAAAGGTTTGTCTTTGATTCCTCACAACAATCTTTAGGAAGAGATTAGCATTTCCATTTTACAAATGAAGACATAAATTCAGAGAGGTTAAGTAACTTGCTTATGAACCTATCTATGTAACTATCCATAACATAAAATACATACACACACACACACACACACACACACACACACACACACACAAATATAAATAAAACGGAGAAATAAACTAGGAATTAAACTCTGGTCTTTGTAATTCTAAACCCTGTAGTAAAGAATGCTGTAGTGTTTTCTCTCCCATTGAGCACTGTACTCTGTAAAATATACAATAGGTATTAAAATACACACACTCAAACAGAGACCCAGAGATAACTACTCACTTAATGGAAAAAGATTCTCCAGTCATTTTGCCTGAAATTGGGTCCAGAAATGCAAGCTTCAAGCAGCACAGTGTGGGTGGGCCAACCTCATATTTGATTCCTACAATCTTAACAAACTCTTGCTCCTATTCATGAGAATACCAACAAATTATTACTTTCAATATAATTACTTAACATTTGCATAATATTTCATTATTACTTGAACAATTTATTATCTGAAAATTTTCTAAATGCCAGGCACTACACTAAGTGTTAAAGGTAATAAGACATGACTCATAACTCCTAATAGCACATTGTAGTTTAGTGCAAGGCTCTAAATCAAGGATGAGCAGCCACATCACCTGGGGAAATGCTTCAAATTTAATGTTCCGAAATCCTACACCTATAGAATCAAATTCTACATTTGGGGTATAGCTCAGTAATATATCTATTTTGGAAAAACTCCCTAGAGTGCAGTATGATGCTCTGGTTAAAAATCACTCCCCTAGCAAAAATACAGTATGTAAGCATACAGGTATATATGTACATGTACATGTTTGGGGTGAAGACTTACATTTTTTAATGTCTACAACATTATCTTTTTTTGTTTTTGTTTTACTTCAGATTCATGGGGTACACGTGCAGGTTTGTTACATAGATATATTGCATAATGGTGGGGTTTGAGTTTCTAGTGTACCCATCCTCCAAATAGTAACCACTGTACCAAATAGCTACGTTTTTAACCTCTGTCCCCTTCCTAGTCTCCCTTCCTTTGGAGTCCCCAATGTCTATCATTTCCATCTACATGTCCAATTGTACCAACTGTTTAGTACCCATTTGTAAGTGAGGGCATGTGGTATTTGACTTTCTGTTTTTCAGCTGTTTTACTTATGATAATGGCCTCCAGCTCCATCTATGCTGTTGTAAAGGCCATGATCTCCATTTTTATAGCTACACAGTATTCCATGATGTACATGTACATTTTCTTTATCCAGTCCACCACTGACGGGCATCTAGATTGATTCCATGTCTTTGCTATTGTGAACAGTGATGTGACGAACATGCGTGTGCATGTGTCTTCATGGTAGAACAATTTATATTCCTTTGGGTATATACCCAGTAATGGAATTTGGGTAGTTCTACTTTAAGTCTCCTGAAAAATCTCCAGATTGCTTTCTGCAGTGGCTGAACTAATTCACATTCCCACCAGTAGTCTATAAACATTCTCCTTTCTCCACAACCTCACAAGCATCTGTTTGTTTTGACTTTTTAATAATACCCATTCTGACTGGTGTGAGATGGTATCTTGTGGCTTTGATTTGCATTTCTCTAATGATTAGTGATGTTTTAGCATTTTTTCATATGTTTGTTGGCCGCTTATACATTTTCTTTTAAGAAGTGTCTGTTCATGTCCTTTGCCATTTTTTAATGAGATTGTTTTTTTTGCTTGTTGATTGAAGTTCCTTATAGATTCTGGATATGATCTTACAACAATTATACACATTTACTGATTATTAATGACATTTAACAGATGGCAAAATTGATCTTCATAGGTATAGGGTCCTGCTTAAAGTTATATATTAGCATATAGCAAAGCTAGAATTGAAATCCAGGTCTTATTCCAAAGCCCAAGCTCTTTTACCACATATAAGCTGCTCCTACAATTTCTTAGGACAACAAGGTTAGGATAAAAAGTAAGAACTTGGCCGGGTGAGGTAATCCCAGCACTTTTGGAGGCCAAGTCGGGTGGATCACCTGAGGTCAGGAGTTCGAGACCAGTCTGGCCAACATGGTGAAACCCCATCTCTACTAAAAAGGCAAAAATTAGCCAGGCGTGGTGGTGGGTGCCTGTAATCCCAGCTACTCGAGAGGCTGAGGCAGGAGAATTTCTTGAACCTGGGAGGCGGAGGTTGCAGTGAGCCGAGATCGCTCTACTGCACTCCAGCCCGGGTGACAGAGTGAGACTCTGTCTTAAAAAAAAAAAAAAAAAAAAAAAAAGAGTAAGAAATCACATGTTTTATTCAATCCTCTGATTCTAAAAAAGATTCAACTTTTACTTGATGAAGAATAGATGGCAGCTGTCCCTATCTTCCAGAAGATAATTATGTAAAGCTCACTTGATAAGCTACTTTAACACCTGATGACATTAATAAAAAGTTTTACAAATATCTAAATCAAATCTTTATCTTAATAAATATACACATTCTCAGCTGGGCATGGGCATGGTGGCTCATGCCTGTATCCCAGTACTTTGGGAGGCCAAGGCAGGTGGATCACCCTGAGGTCAGGACTTCAAGACTAGCCTGGTCAATGTGGCAAAACCCTGTCTCCAATAAAAATACGAAAAATTAGCCAGGCATGGTGGCGTGTACCTGTGATCCCAGCTACTCAGGAGGCTGGGGCAGAAAAATCGCTTGAACCCAGGAGGCAGAGGTTGCAGTGAGCTGAGACAGGGCCACTGCACTCCAGCCTGGGCAACAGAGCGAGACCCTGTCTCAAAATAAATGAAAAATAAATAAATAAATATACATATTCTCTCTTATATCCCTTCCTGTCAAGAATCATCACACAACTCTTCATTTACCTGGAAAACTATCATAAAATGGCCCTTTAGTCTCTTATTCAGAAAACCAAAATGAAACACACATAAACCTAGGTAGAAATGGTGGTGTATGTATACCTATGTCTGTCTGTATGTGCATGTGTGCATATATATATACACACATATAGGTACAAATGAATGAAATATTTGTTGACAAAATCATTCTCCATAAAATATGGAGCCACATGGGTATTATATATGTAGCTATAAGGGTAATATATCAAAACAGCTATTTTACAAAACACCAAAAGTTTCTGGGCTTCTTGTGATTTATCATATTTAAAATATACCAAAGCTGTCAGAACGTTGAGAGTGTTTATAGTCTACACACTCAGCTTATGGAGGCTCCAGAAGGTAAAAAGTTGCTGATTAGGGAAAATATCCACAAAGGGGAACTCCTGCTTTGCTCTAATAAAGGACTAGTATAGACTAGACAATAGAAAATAGCATACAAATTTTGAGAAACATATAAAATGTGATCCATAATATTCAGTTCTACAAGAGTATAGAACATCATCTTATCTTGGATACACAATCAACAGTGAAATATGCATAAAACTGAGGAAAAAAACCATGGGTAAGCAATTTAATTCCAAAGCTACTTCCATTGCATAGCTTATGAATTTGGCAAACTTACCCTGAGATCCATTTTGTTCCATGGCTGTTTTTGTAAATTAACACTGTATATTTTTGATTTCCTTACAGCCCGAACATAAGCTTCATGTCCTTGCCTAAAATAGATAAGCTAAAACAGAAAACATAAGGTATTAAACAGCAGCATCCTATGTAACTCTGTATGTCCAATATACATTCCTACAAACATCCTCTTCTGTTTGCAGAAAGAAATAATTATAATATTGAAAGACTTTATACAATAAAGGTTTCAAATGATGTTAATTCAGTATTCATGCCTATGTAGCCCTGTGCTCAGTACCACAATAAACACAGTAAACACAGTCCTTTCCCTTCAATCAGCTTCATAAGTGTGCTGAAGAAGCAGATTCATGGAAAATGTACACAAAACTGGTCATATTTTAAAGTATATGTGCCCCTCCATATCCACAGCTTCTGCATCAGCAAATCCAATCAACTGCAGATTGAAAATATTTGAGATATATATATTTAACAATACAATTAGGCCGGGCATGGTGGCTCACGCCTTTAATCCCAGCACTTTGGAAGGTTGAGGCAAGTGGATCACCTGAGGTCAGGAGTTCGAGACCAGCCTGACCAATGTGGCAAAATCCCATCTCTAATAAAAATACAAAAATTAGCTGGGCATGGTGACACATGCCTGTAATCCCAGCTACTAGGGAGGCTGACGCAGGAGAATCACTTGAACCCGGGAAGCGTAGATTGCAGTGAGCCGAGATCTCAACATTGCACTCCAGCCTGGGGAATAAGAGCAAAACTCCCTCTCAAAAAATAAATAAATAAATAAATAAATGATAATACAGATAAAAAACCAATATCATATAACAATTAATCTAGCATTTACATTGTATTAGGCATCATAAGTAATACAGAGATAATTTAAAGTATATAGGAGGATGTACATAGGTTATATGCAAATACTATGCCTTTTATATAATGTCCTTGTAGATTCTGTTATTTGCAAGGGGTCCTAGTGCCAATTCTGTGTGGATACTGAAGGACAACTGTACTATACTTCAAATTATAACTGACACTCTAACGATCAAAATTTTAATATTCAGTCTACATATTTCATATAAACAGTATAAATCACAGGTTACTAAATGGAGTAATTTCAAGACAAATTAAAAGTTGCCTGTTACAAGAGTTCATGTCAGAACTGGCATATTATGGAAGGAAAATGAATTCAATTACTTAATTCTTCAGCTCTTTAAGTCACCATTTACTATCATTTTCTATATTTATTACAAAAAGTTTCTTTTCCTCAAGTTTAAAAGCAGTGATAGAGGCTAGGCACAGTGGCTCACACCTGTAATCCTAGCACTTTGGGAGGCCGAGATGGGTGGATCACCTGAGGTCAGGAGTTCGAGACCAGCCTGGCCAACATGGTGAAACCCCGTCTCTACTAAAAATACAAACATTCGCCGGGCATGATGGTGCATTCCTGTAATCCCAGCTACTCCAGAGGCTGAGGCAGGAGGATCGCTTTGAACCCAGGAGGTAGAGGTTGCAGTGAGCCGAGATAGCTCCACTGCACTCCAGCCTGGGCAACAGAGCGAGACTCATCAAAAAATCAAAAAAAAAAAAAAAAAAAAAAAAAAAAAAGTAGTGATAGAGATAAGTAAATAGAAGAAAGTAACAAAAAATACCATATTATGAGATTTCTAAAATACATTAACATACTCTACCAATCAATACTAAGTCAGAATTTCTAATAGCTAAAAATTTGAGCAGAAAATAAAAAAGGTTTTAAATTAGTAAATAAAATAATTGTAAGGGTTAAAAACCAATAATACACATGTCATTAAGATATCCTTTATTATATATTCATTCGTGAACTTCACAAATACTGATCATTGAACATCTATGTATAGGCACTAGATGCTGTGATAAGGCATAAAAACATTTCCTCTAGGATATGGAAACTCATGTAGATATATAACTATAATGCAAGGTAGAATATATTATATATCAGAAGAGAAAAATAATTTAGGTAGAAAAGCTTATGAGGACAGAGGGACTGGCCAATGAAAAACAAGGATAACATCCTGGAAAAGTTAGTATTTGAATTAGACCTTGAAAATGATAATTTTAAGAAGCAATGATCTGTATGTAGTGATATCTAGGCAAGACAATGAAGGCTTAATATTAAGATGAAGTAAAAAGTAATGTTGCCATTAAGAAATCAATTATATAAAAAGTGTATGTTTGCCTTTATAATTTCTTTAAAAACATTTGCTACATATGCACTGTCTGGTTTACATACATCTTCCTCATTACCTGAAGAACTATCTTCACCTCATACACATTAGTCTTGAAGCATATAAGGATGTAGTAAGTTTAACAACATAGAGGAAAAGGAATTCCACCAAAGAATGGAGAAAAATGGTCCTTAGACAGGAGTCTCATCAGGTCTTAGAGTGTATAGATCCTCATATTGTTCTATAAAGTTTTCTAAGATAATTAAACATTACTCCTCTTCTGCCTCCAGAAAATAAAAACAGGCAACAACTATAACAAATAGTGATTTGAGATATGCCAATAAAATTTTACAAGTTCTCTGTTTTTAAGTATAGCATTCATCAGAAAATATTTATTAACATAACTATGCAAAACAAGCATTACTCAGAAGTCGAACACCTATAAGAAAATATCAAAAGAAACATTTTAAAATATCTAAAGATAATCAGCAGGTAATAATTTATTTGTAAGGCTATTTGATAGCTACTCTGATATAAGATCTCTGTAACAGGCAATTACAGAAAAGTCTGGTAAAATTTTTATTGTTCCCAAAATGTTTAGAGCCTACTTGCAAGGTTTTGCTCCTTCTTCTGCTGCAATGACAATATTACATTTCTACTATCACTCTTAAATTAAAAACTGTGTAAAAACATTTAATCGATAAAAAAAAATTAGTATATCAGGTAATATCAAGCCAAAAAGCGTTCTAATGTTCCAATGTTATGATAATTTTCATAATAAAATGAAAATTTTTTACCAGGTAGAATTTTGATTAATTTTTGACTGGCCAATAATAAATATAGTTATACTCGTCAATCATAGACTCAGAAAGACCTGTTTGCAAAATTACATTCTCCTACTCATTTAAAGGAGTAAATACCTTCTTGTATACTTTCTATCAGGTTGAATGTGTGTTTTTTTTTTTCTTTTTTTTAATATTGGAACATGAATGAGGACTCAAAATACCAATCAATTCTACTAAGTGGCAATTCGGATGAAAATAAAGCCAATTATTTTCATGACTTCACAAGCTGATTAATTTATCTCAATATTCAATGAGCATCTAACAGACTGAAGCTACTGTGCCAGGCCCTACAAAGGATACAAAGATTAATACTGTTCAGTCACCTTCCACAAGAAATATGTAATTGAGCAGAGCAGATAAGACACTGTATATATTATTATAATGGAATTAGGAATATAAATATATTAAGACTGATTAAAGTTAGTGCTCTTGAGGCTCCACAGAAAAAGGTTATAACAGGTAATAATTACCTCATCTCCCATTTGTGGGACAAATGGGGAACGTCGGGGTATAGTATCCAAGATCCACTGAGGGGCAAACCATTCTTCATTAGGCTCACCTGCCATAGAAACCAGTCCTCCTTTCTAAAACATAAATACATGAAAAGTATATGTATAAACCACAGTTCTCCAATACATAAAACACATGAACAATAGTATGAAAAATAGTAGGTAGAGAAGATTAAAAATTTCAGGTTACAATGAAACCTAAAGTATATAAATTTGAACGATTTTGCTTTATTATATACAACTTTCCTGCCAATAAAAAATCACTTTACTAAATTTTAACTGACAGGTAATAACTTGACACTATAGACTACCTGAAAACCATAACTTTTACATATGTCCCTTGACTACCACATGAATTCAAATGTAAGCATAAGTTTTTGCCAATAAAATAGTGATAATCAAGAAAATAATTATGTCTACTAAAGCAAAAGACTACAGAATGTGTCTATAATCAATTTTGAAGTTAAAATTAAAATAACTACATAAACCAAGTCTTTAAATCATTTAAATGAATTCATAGTGGGGAAAAGAAACTGTCATTGGGATGAAATAAAAACATAAAGGTAAGTCAGGCACAATGGTACACACCAGTAGTCCCGGCCAACCAGGAGGCTGAGGCGGGAATATTGCTTGAGCCTAGCAGTTCGAGTCTGCATTGTGTTATGATCACGCCTGTGAATAGCCACTGCACTCCACTGGGCAACATAACAAGACCCCATCTCTTTAAAAAAAGACCAAAAAACATAGTGGAATGGAGGGAGAGTCCTATACAATTTATCATACTCTTCCATGTTACAAGTTAAAAATGTTAAAAATGAGGACTCAAAATACCACATGACAAGAATAATAATGTTGTCAGATAAAAGTGACAAGAATGGTAATTTCGTTAAGACAGTAGTTTATTTTAGGACATTGCTACATTTTAACAAATGATTGTGAACATGTTTGAATAACAAATTATAATGAAACATTCTAGCCTCTACCTTTGATAACAGAAAAATTTCAAAAATTCTTTACATTTTGAAGTCAAACTACTTTTACTTACTTTCTCAGATGAAATGTTATTTTCAGAGAAAAGTCAATGTTACAATTAAATATTTAAGTATCAAAGGCAAAAAACAAAAAATAACAAAAACAAAATAACTTCTAAAGTTACAAACCTTCTTTCTAGTCTGCTTAGGTTTCTTCTGCCTTTCTTCTAGGGACTTCAAATTTTCCTCATCAGAGCTGCTGCATATTTTACGTGTTGTCTGTCTGGTTTGTCTTTTTGGGGGCTGTAAATTTATTCCAGCATCTGCTGTCCAATCAGAATATTCACTTGATGAATCACTGTAAATAAATCAAAATTATGGATACCTAAGTATAGAAAAGGAGTAGTTTTACTTAATAATTGAAAGATCATCCTGTAAGCAAACAGCATTATAAATGACATGGCTGGATTTTTTTCTAACTTAAGAGAAAAAATATCGGCCAGGCGCAGTGGCTCACACCTGTAATCCCAGCACCTTGGGAGGCCAAGATGGGCGGATCACGAGATCAGGAGTTCGAGACCAGCCTGGCCAACATGGCAAAACCCCGTCTCTACTAAAAATACAAAAATTAGCTGGGTGTGATGGCACACGCCTGTAGTCCCAGCTACTCGGGAAGCTGAGAGGGAAAAATCACTTGAATCCAAGAGGCAGAGGTTGCAGTGAGCGGAGACTGTACCATTGTTCTCCAGCCTGGGTGACACAGTGAGACTCCATCTCAAAAAAAAAAAAAAAAAAAGAAAAATCAATATAGAATTTCGACCATTATCTAAGTAATTTTAATGAAATGCTTCTTGGATGAAGTATACTTTATCCAAGGATTATAATTATAATGCTTAGTTTCCTATAACAGGAATTAAAATCCCTGTCCAAAATCAAAAAAGCTTCTTTAAAATAAAAAAGCATCTTATTCTTGGAAATGCTGAAATGGGATTGTTTTAAAACTGAAATAAATACATATACAGTCATATACAGTCATGAGTCACTTAACAAAGGGGATACTTTCAGAGAAATGCATCATTAGGTGATTTTGTCATTGTGTGAATATCATAACAGAGTATACTTACACAAACCTAGACAGTATAGCCTACTACACAGCTATTCTATATAGTAGAACCTAATGCTCCAAGGCTACAAATTTGTACAGCATGTGACTGTACTGAATACTGTTAGCAATTTTAACACAATGCTAAGTATATATCTACACAATGCTAAGTGTATATCTACACATAGAAAAGGTACAGTAAAAATATGGTGTAAAAGATTTTTAAAAATGTATACCTACATAGGGCACTTAACATGAATGGAGTTTATAGAACTGAAAGTTGCCGTGGGTGAGTCAGTGAGTGATGGTCAGTGAATGTGAAGACCTAGAACATTACTGTACACTACTGAAGACTTTACAAACACTACACTTAGGTTACACTAAATTTATAAAAAATATTTTTCTTTCTTCAACAAGAAATTAATCAGCTTACTGTAACATTTTTACTTTATACTTTTTAGCTTTTTTTAACTTTTTGACTTTTTTGTAATAACACTTAGCTTAAAACACAAACACATTGTACAGCCGTATTTTTATTTTTTTTTTCCTTGAGACAGAGTTTCACTCTTGTCGCACAGGCTGGAGTGCAATGGCGCAATCTTGGCTCACTGCAATCTCTGCCTTCCGGGTTCAAGAAATTCTTCTGTCTCAGCCTCCCAAGTAGCTGGGGTTACGGGCCTCCGCCACCACATCTGGGTAATTTTTGTATTTTTAGTAGAGACAGGGTTTTACCATGTTGGCCAGGCTGGTCTCGAACTCCTGACCTCAGGGGATCCTTCCACCTCGGCCTCCAAAAGTGCTGAGATTACAGAAGTGAGCCACCATGCTCAGCAAATTTTTTCTTTATATCCTTACTCTATAAGGTTTTTTCTATTTTTAAGGTTTAAATTTTTTTTTTATTTTTAAACTTTGTTTAAAAACTAAGACACAAACATTAGCCTAAGCCTACAGAGGGTCAGGATCATCAATATCACCGTCTTCTATCTCCACATCTTTTCCTGTTCCACTGGAAGGTATTCAGAGACAAAAACACATGGAGCTTTTATCTCCAATGATAATAATGCCTTCTTCTGGAATATCTCTTTGAGGACCTGACAGAGGCTATTTTACAGTTAATAATTTATTACAAGTAGGAGAAGTACACTCTAAAATAACAATAAAAAGTATAGCATAAACTGAGCAAACTGGTGTGCACCTGTACACCCTGCTACTCAGGAGGCTGAGGTGGGAGGACTGCTTGAGCCCAGGAGTTCAAGGCATGCCTGGGCAACATAGCAAGACACCATCTCTAAAAGAATAGAAAATGAAATGAAGAAAACATAATAGTACAAAAGTATAGCACAGTAAATAAACCAGTAACATAGTTGTTTATTAAGTACTATATACTGTAGATAATTGTATATGCTAAGCTTTTGTATGACAGTTCAGCAAGTTAATTTACACCAGCATCCTCACAAACACATGAATAACACTTTGTGCTACAGTGTTACAATGGCTATGATGTCACTAGGTGACAGGAATTTTTCAGCTTCATTATGGGACCATAGTCACATGCACTCCATCATTGACTGAAACATCATTATGTAGAGGGTGAACATAATTGCCAAGATGTAGAATCTTGGATTTAAAAAGAATCTTATTTTATAGATGAAGAAACTAAAAGGCCCAAAGTGACATCAGAAAGATATTGGGAGAGCCAGGATCACATCAGGTCTCTCGGCTTCCAGCCAGTACCTTTTCTACTATAAAACACTATTTTAATTCTGGTTTTACCAATTTCCTACAAGAACATAATTTCATAATAAAACTGTTCAATAATTTTGACCAAATTAAAACCATTAAAACTACCTGGAAGAACTTTCACTTTGCCATTCAACAACAGGATCCTCTACTGAAGCATCACTTGTGCCAACAGTTTCATCTTCCTACAACAAAGAGCCAGCAATTAAGATATATGGATATTACCAGCTAATGTATTTCTAATTAAAAAACCACTACCTGTTTTATAGCATTTTTTTGAATTCTGCCCTCAAAAAATATTCTCCTTAAAATGCACATAATTATTGTTCTAAGTATATCTGTAACTCACAACTAAGTCTACTAGGTATTTCTAAATTTCTAGCATCATTATCTTATTGATATAAAACATCTTTTTGTGATTTCAAAGACTCAATAGATTTCTTAAGTCCAAATATAACCCTCTTAAATACAATATTAGAAACATTGTTTTCAAAATGCCTATATGTCTCTATCAAGTTAATATAATTACTCTCCATTAAAATTTTAATTATCTTTTTTATGTAAAATTTTAAATACAGTAGAGAATAGATAACCCGTGTACATAATCTCCAGTTTAGGTAATAATTCACTTCCTATTTTATCTATACCCTCACCCACTGCCTTATACTCTAGCATTAGTTTGATGCACACATCATGACCAAAAAAACCATTTTAACCATAAATATTTACTAAGATTAGGATTTGTTTTAAAAGTACAACTGCAATGCTGTTATCACATTACATTTAAAAGGGAGCATCAGGTCAGGCGCAGTGGCTCATCCCTGTAATCCCAGCACTTTGGAAGGCCAAGGCAGGCAGATCACCTGAGGTCAGGAGTTCGAGACCAGCCTGACCAATATGGTGAAACCCTGTCTCCACTAAAAACACAAAAATTAGCAAGGCATGGTGGCATGCACCTGTAGTCCTAGCTACTTGGGAGGATGAGACAGGAGAATTGCTTGAACTTGGGAGGTGGAGGCTATAATCAGCTGAGATTGAGCCACTGTACTCCAGCCTGGGCAACAGAACAAGATTCTTGTCTTTTTTTTTTTTTTTTTTTTTTTTTTTTAAAGGGTGGGGGAAGCATCAGTTCCTGAATAGTGATCATTCTTTTAAGATCAAGATTTCATATGGGTGGGGGTGGGGCATGAATGTAGGACATCTTTGATAATAGCTTAAGAACTGTGAATGGGGCCAGGTGCAGTGGCTCACTCCTGTAATCCTAGCACTTTGGGAGGCCAAGGCAGGCAGATCACCTGAGGTCAAGAGTTCAAGATCGGCCTGGCCAACAGGGTGAAACCCTGGCTCTACTAAAAATACAAAAATTAGCCATGCATGGTGGCGCATGCCTGTAATCCCAGCTCCTGGGGAGGCCGAGGCAGGAGAATCTCTTGAACCCGGGAGGCAGAGGTTGCAGTGAGCCAAGTACGTGTCACTGCACTCCAGCCTGGGGACAGAGTGAGACTCCATCTCAAAACAAAAAAAAGAAAGAATTGGGAATGGCACAAGAATGAGTACCATATATTGTCAATGCATGATTAAACCTTCATTATGCATTTAACAATGAATGCTGTTAAGAGAACAAAAAGACTGGAGAACAGAAGAACAAGATGAAAAGAAGCTATGCTCTTTATTCATTACCATGAAAAAGGTAGGTCTAAGAAAAATCAACACTCAATGATCTCTATTAGGGGTGAAGTCAATAATAACAAAAAATGTGTGCATTATGTTGATTAGATAGCCAACCAGTTCTGAAACTGTGTAACTTATTAATGCTCTTTATATTTCCCTCCTTTCCATTTCTAGGCTGATTTCCTCTTACTCTTTGTCACTGTCTCAATGTCAAACTCTTGCTGGCATATTTGATACCCTCACCAAGACAGCATCTGAGCTACAAATCCAAGACATATAAATGAATTAAATATGCCCAAATATATCTACTAAATGTATTATTAATGAACAAATCTCTTATAAGAATATAATTAAAATAATTTTCTATTAAAGAAGTGACCCTTAAACCCAAATGGATGATACAAACTGGGAAACAAAAAACTACATCAAATAAATAATAGTATATATATAACCTCTGAGGAGCTGTCTGAGTCTTCCTGTACACCTGAGTTTTGACATGATGCTTGTGAATTATGCTCTATGTTGGACCGTGTTTGGTAAGTATGCTGACGTTTGCGCTGTGTCCTGCGTAAAGAACGCCCACAGCTAGGCTCATAATCATTCTGTAAAACAGAAGAAGAATAAATTTTAAAAAAGGAAAAGCTCAGTAAACACAATGGAAGCTGTTAAACAAGGTTCAGCCACAGTTGGTCTGAAATCAAAAACCCATGCAGTATTGGTTGCATTGAAAAGGGCACCATCGGAGCTTGCGGCTCATCAGAAAAAAATTCTCCATGTTGACAACCATATTGGTATCTCAATCGCAGGGCTTACTGATGATGGTAGACTGGTATGTAATTTTATGTACCAGGAGTGTTTCGATTCCAGATTTGTTTCTGATAGACCACTTCCTGTGTCTTCTCTTGTATCTCTAATTGGAAGCAAGACCCAAATATCAACACAACAATATGGCTGGAAACCATATGGTGTTAGGCTACTTATTGCTGGTTATAATGATATGGGCCTCACATTTTCCAAACCTGGTCATCTGCTGACTATTTTGACTACAGAGCTATGTCCACTGGGGCCCGTTCTCAGTCAGCTCGTACTTACTTGGAGAGACATATGTCCAAATTTATGGAATACAATTTAAATGAACTGGTTAAACATGGTCTGCATGCCTTAAGAGAGACAATTCCTGCAGAACAGGACATAACTACAAAAATGTTTCCATTGGAATTGCTGGTAAAAATTTGGAGTTTACAATCTATAACGATGATGATGATGTATCTCCAATCCTGGAAGGTCTTGAAGAAAGGCCACAGAGAGAAAGGCACAGCCTGCTCAACCTGCTGATTAACCAGCAGAAAAGGCTGATGAACCAATGGAACATTAAGTGATAAGCCAGCCTATGTATGTATTATCAAATATGTAATAATGCTGGAAGACATACTGATGATACTAATCACCAGTAGAATGGTGGTGGAATGGTATGTTTTAGGCATCAGTCCAGATGTGAGTTTTTTCTAAGCAACCTCGCTAAAACCATATAATGGGGTACATTTGTCTTTGAGATGTCTATATAATCACTTTCTAGAAAGTACAGGTATCTGTACTAATGTTTTTATATGAAAAAAGTAAGCGTCTTTGTGATTTTAAAGCCAACTGTAAAATAAAATTGTTTCGCATCCTGAAAAAAAAAAAAATGTCTGGGTTGCAAGAATTTGTCCATTCATAATTTACATATGCCACATTATTCAGAATTATTATAGGATGAAGCAAGACATTTCAGTCATATTTGTGTATATATAATGTGTATTTATTTAGTTCTGCTCAAAAATCTAGAAAACTTTTTTAAAGTGCTAAGATATATAAGTGGATTTAATAATCTTAAACTTTTGTTCATTCTAGATTAACACTGAGGGCTAAACACTGATCTTTTATTTCTCTTGCCCAAATTTCTATCTAAGAGGCCTTCTGCAGGGGTGGGCATGGGAGAGGAGGTTCCATGCCTCACAAACCACAAAGTCTCATCAGAGGGGTTTTACTTAACCCTATATAACGTGTTTTAACTTTCCAATATGACTCTGGCATAACATCATACAACAGAGAAAGAAGGAAATCAAAATATTTTAACCGCAAATATGTTTCTTTGTCATATCTTGAAATAGCCCTGTAAAGCTGTCTTAAAATCAACATTCTGTAGAGAATCCCTTTCTCTTTCCAGGCCTTTTTCCTGATCCAGGAGAGAATCAACCAAGAGTCTGGCACTTTTATTTAAGTCTGAAAAGAAACATTTGCAACCTACTCTTTGTGAAAAAAGCTACCTAGAGGCTTCTTCTGCGTAATGAGAATCTCGGTCTCTAAAACGCCTTATCTAAACCCAGACATTTCCTTCCACTGATTCTAGGTCTTTAGACAATAACTTAACTCTTTCAACTAATTGCTAATTAGAAAATTTTTGAATCCACCTATGACCTGGAATCTCCTCCGTCACACCCCCGTGAGTTGTCCTGCCTTTCTGTACCAAACCAATGTACTGTCTTACATGTACTGACTGATGTCTTGTCTCCCTAAATTGTATAAATCCAACCAGTAGCCTGGCCATCTTAGGCATATGTTCTCAGGACTACTTCTTGAGACTGTGCATCCAGTCACTGGTCACTCATGTATGGCTCAGAATAAATCTCTTCAAATATTTTATAGAGTTTGACTCTTTCATCAACAGCATTCTTAAGATTCTTAAGAGCTAAAAAGTATCTTTAGAATAAATTTAGTCCAATCTCCAACCCCCCACCTCTGAAATACAAAACTAGGTCCAGGAGAGAGTTGTTTAAAATAAAAATGAAATAATAAGTCTTAGATTACTTCTAACAACAGAAGGGAAAGGACTCAAAACAATCTACATACAAAAAGTAACAATTTAAGTTTTGGAACTGAAATCTAAACTCTGCTCTTTTGTTATTCTCTTGCTCAAATTCCTATCTCAAGGGTCTGGGGAGTCATGCCTTACAAACCATAGAGTCCCATCAGAGCGGTTTTATTTAACTCTATGTAACATGGCTTTACTTTTCCAACCTGACTTTGGCATAACATCACATGACAGATAAAGAGGGGAATCAGAATATTTTCACCCCAAATGTTTCTTTGCCATATCTTGAAATAGCCCTGCAAAGTTGTCTCTTGTGGGGGAAAACCTACATTGTGCAGAGGACCCCCTTTCAGGGTAGAATCAACTAAGAGTCTGGCATCTTTTTAAGTCCAATAACAAACATTTACAGCCTATTTTCTCTGAAGTTTGCTACCTGGAGGCTTCATCTGCATAATAAGAATCTTGGTCTTCACAAACCCTCATCTTTTTTTTTTTTTTTTTTTTTTGAGACGGAGTTTCACTCTAGTTGCGCAGGCTAGAGTGCAATGGCGTGATATGGGCTCACTGCAACCTCGGCCTCCCAGGTTCAAGCGATTCTCCTGCCTCAGCCTCCCGAGTAGCTGGGATTACAGACATGCACCACCACACCTGGCTACCCAAACCCTTATCTTAATCCAGACATTCCTTTCTCTTCATTCCAGGTCTTTAGATAAAAACTCTTTCGACCAATTTCCAGTCAGAAAATCTTGGATTGGAAATTGACCTGAAAGCCCACCACCCACCTTCCAGTTGTCCTGCTTTTCTGCACCAAACCAGTGTACGTTTTACATCTATCGATTGATGTCTTATGTCTCCCTAAAATGTATAAAACCAAGTTGTAGCCTGACCATCTCAGGCACAGAGTCTCAGGATCTCCTGAGGGCTGTGCCACAGACCATTGGTCACTCATTTTTGGCTCAGAATAAATCTCTTCAAATATTTTAGAATTTGATTCTTCGTCAAAGGCACACAGACACACACAAATTGATGCCATGTTTAATCCCTTATATCCCATTGAGGATTATTTCTACTGTTTGTGGACAATATAGAAGAAAAGAATTTGAGTAACTATGGATAACTTACTTGTAGTTATAACAAGAATTGGCAGTATGTTCATTTAGTAAACAGGTCAAAATATTAATTTTTAACGATTAAAATTTGAAGTGACAACTATTTTATTCTAACCTTTACAAATATAAAACATTACTATTGATATTCCATTTAGCTAAGCTGCAATCCTAGAATGTAATTAGGAGCCAACAAGTTTGAAAGTGTATGTAAATGTTTCACATTTTCAACCTAAGTAAAAATATCTACAGACCTAAGTACCCTGTCCATTAGTCTCAGCCAAGTCTGATGTTTGATAAAATCAGCTTAGTAAGAAACATGAATAAAAATCATTGTTCTGAGTCATTCAAAATCTCTTAAAAAAAAAAAAACTTACCAGAGAACAGCAAATAAACTAACAAAACAATAAAGTTAATTTCTTAACAATAAAAGTTAAGAAAGCAAACATCAAAATGATCTAATATTTGCAGATATCCATTTGATATTTACCTAAATTTCTGTTTATCAATTATGGAAAAAAATGCAAATTCAGGGTCCATTACCTAGATTTGTTTAACAACATCAAAATCATCCTAGACTCTTCAAATTACCACACTCTACAGAAATTATGGTTAAATTTGGGAACAAAACTATACATTTGGTGTACCTGAGAGTATTCTGCTTAGCAGTTTCTTTCTATAGTACATCACAATATACAGATCATATTTTGCTCCTAAATGATTTGGTAAGCCAGGAATGGGTCTAGGGTAGGGATCAGCAAACTTTTTCTGCAAAGGACCAAAGTGTAAACATTTTTTGGCTTTGCAAGGCATACAATCTCTGTTACAACTATTCAATTCCGTCTTACAGCCTGAAAGCAACCATATACAAGACATAAATAAGTGAACGTGGCTGTGTTCCAATAAAAATTAACAGAAATAGACAGCAGAACTGATTTGGCCCATGGACTATAGTTTGCCAATCTCTGGCCTAGGATATCTGGATCATTTGTTTTACATTCTAATTAGTGATGTGGTAATGTATTTAAGGTTCTACTTTGATCATATAAAAATGGTTATTTTAATACAAATATCTTATACCTACAATGACCACATGTCCTAGATTTGGGGGGACACTCGACTTGTAACTTTGTTCTTATTAATAATAATCATATATCTCAATTTGTGGCTCAAAAAGTAGGTTCCCTATATGCAGATACCTATTAAAATAGTCTCTTAATACACAACTGCTGCCTCTCAAAAGCCTATTATCTACAAATATCTGCAAATAGTGTATCCCAAAGTATTGTAAAACTATACTTACCCTTTGAGTAGTGTAAGATGGCTTTTTCTTCTTTTCAACTGTATAAAGACTGATTTCTATGTCACCTTTTGCAGTTCGACATTCTTCCTGTACCCTAATAACAAGTCAAAGGTCAAAGTAACAAAAAATCATCAAAAAGAAAACCAGTCATCTAAGAATCAGATAACAAAAATACTTTTAAATATATAATTTGCCACTTGAACTATTTTTAAGTGTATAATTCAGTGGCATCAATTACATTCGGAAAGTTGTGCAACCATTACCAGCAATTCCAAAACTTTTTCATCACTTCAAAGATAAACTCTGTGACCATTAAGCAATAACTCCCCATTTTCTCCTTCTTCCTAGCCCCTGAAAACCTCTAATCTATTGTATGTCTCTATGAATTTGCCTAGTCCAGATATTTCATGTAAGTGGAATCATATGATATTTGTCCTTTTGTCTCTGGCTTCTTTTGCTTAGCATGTTTATCCACGTTGTAGCAGGTATCAGAACATCATTCTTTTCTGTAGCTGAATGATATGCCATTTTGTACATATACCACAATTTGTTTACATATTCATCTGTTGGTGGACAATTGAGTTGTTTCCACCATTTGGTTATTGTGAATAATGCCACATTTAACACTGGTATACAAATATCTTTGAGTCCCTGCTTTCAATTCTGCTTTCTATGTTTTGAGTAAATAATCATTTACTCCAAAGACATTAATTATGTCTTTTTTTTTTTTTTCTTATTACTGCTGCCTTCTTATAGCAGAAAGCAGAAGAAAAGGAGAAACCAAATTAATTTTGCTATTTGTTGGTTGATCTGGTAAAAGGCTTGATTAGGAAGATACTTGATTAAAAGGAATTGTACATATTCTCTGTAAATGTCCTTTCTCTTTTCTAAATCTATTTCCAGTTGCTGTGGAGTATCTGAAAGTTGTTATTACAGCAAATGTCAGGGTTTACAAATATGAATAGGGATTATAAGTTTGAAATTAATCCTAATGAAATTCTTTCACCCAATGAAGTCTACCTAAATGACATTTCTAAAGATACTCTAAGCACTAGCATCTAACAAATAATTGTACTCCCAGGCTGCTCCAATGTTAGGGTCCATATATCACTCACATAATTAATTACGTAAGACCTCATGAGTTCTTAACACTATTTGTATTCTTTTCTTCTAATCTAGGCTATAAACTCAGAACAGAGATAATGTTTTGCATTTTCAATATTCCCCAAAGCATTCAGCACAAAGCTGAAGATAATCATTATTTGTTATGGAGTGAACTCATTGGAATAATATGGAAAAACTAATGCATGACTAAACTATATTTTAAAATATCTCATTTACTAGGCTAACATAGTACATTTCAATTCACTTCCTAAGAATAAAGCTTTAAATTTTTTTCTAAATGTTACCTTATTGACTCACCTACTAACCCCATTATTTAGTTCATTGACCACCACTCTTCTGCTCCATGCCATGAGATCTCTTTCAGTGGCCATCTGGCTCCGAGGAGCATTGTTATGCATTTGTCTAACACCTTCGATTTGACTACTATGTCTTCGAAGCCTCATGTTTGGGGAAGAAGATATGTCCATGTTTGGACTTCTCAGAGCTAAAACAAAAACAAGGAAAATTATCACTTTCTGAGCAAAGGCACCATCGTTTTCCAGAACACAGCTCTAAACAAAACAGTAGATTCAAATACAGTACTGCTGTAAGAATTGCTATCCCTTTGTTCTATATTTTCTGTACCCTCCTTTGTGTTTTTCATATTGTTATAAATGAAGCGGGCACTCTTATTGAGAAATGTTTAAAATTTCTATAATTAATTTTTTTCAAAGTAGTTTCACATCTGACATCTACTAAATGCTCACTGAATATAAAAAAATGTATTCAACATGATTTGGAGATTTACAAATGTTTATTAGTACTAGTTCAGGAAGCAGCGTTTTGATCTAAATTCTATCTTTGTTCTCTCCATTACAGTGTTTCTAGATAAAGCATCAATAAAACTTTCAAAAATGTTAAGATTCAAAGTGTAAATAAATATTTTTTTAAATCAAAATTTCATTTTCTTTTTTTTCTTTATTATTATTATTATTATTATTATTATTATTATACTTTAGGCTCTATGGTACATGTGTGCAGGTAAGTTACATATGTATACATGTGCCATGCTGGTGCGCTGCACCCACCAACTCGCCATCTAGCATTAGGTATATCTCCCAATGCTATCCCTCCCCCCTCCCCCCACCCCACAACAGTCCCCGAAGTGTGATGTTCCCCTTCCTGTGTCCATGTGTTCTCATTGTTCAATTCCCACCTATGAGTGAGAATATGCGGTGTTTGGTTTTTTGTTCTTGCGATAGTTTACTGAGAATGATGATTTCCAATTTCATCCATGTCCCTACAAAGGACGTGAACTCATCATTTTTTATGGCTGCATAGTATTCCATGGTGTATATGTGCCACATTTTCTTAATCCAGTCTATCATTGTTGGACATTTGGGTTGGTTCCAAGTCTTTGCTATTGTGAATAATGCTGCAATAAACATACGTGTACATGTGTCTTTATAGCAGCATGATTTATAGTCCTTTGGGTATATACCCAGTAATGGGATGGCTGGGTCAAATGGAATTTCTAGTTCTAGATCCCTGAGGAATCGCCACACTGACTTCCACAAGGGTTGAACTAGTTTACAGTCCCACCAACAGTGTAAAAGTGTTCCTATTTCTCCACATCCTCTCCAGCACCTGTTGTTTCCTGACTTTTTAATGATTGCCATTCTAACTGGTGTGAGATGGTATCTCATTGTGGTTTTGATTTGCATTTCTCTGATGGCCAGTGATTTTCAAGATTGATGAGCAACGAAAGAAAGAAAACAAAGTAACAGAAGTTTTACTTTTTAATACTCCAGAAAGGTTCATGTTATTTTTCTTATATTTACAAATAAAACACAAATGGAAACTGAAACATCCAACTGTTAAATGTCAGAAAAATTTCAAAACAAATGAATATTACAAATAGAAGTCAGTGGGGTCTCCTGACTAACGCCATTTCTAATCTGTCCACAGAAACCTAGTATTGACGGTACAACAGAATACTGATTTCATTAATGGATATTTAAATCAGGGCTCTGAGAATGTTTTATGTCTCAGGAATAAAGGGCCTGGATATATAGGATTATCAGCCCACTTGTCATCTTGTTCTAGGTTCGGAAAAGCTTATCTGAGTTAGGTGTTCAAGTAACCTAAATGAACTATTTTAATTTTATGAGATATTGAAGAAATCAGGAAACGAGTAAACTACCCTGTGAATCACCACAAATTTAAATCACCTTATTCATTTCCATGGAATCTAAAATGCAATGTTACACAGATAAATGACTCTAGTTACAAATATATGAAAAGAAATAAAACTGAAAAAAAAATCATAAGATGACTACATTTGAAAATAAAACTGATAGCTCTTGATACAAGCTAAAACTTATATAAAACTCAGATGCCCTGGCACGTTTAATGTAAAAGATAGGATAAAATATCATTTTAATATCATTTAAGGATAGAATATTCATTTTAAGATAATTAATTATACAATAACTTCTACTGGTATTAAGATCAAACTATTATATAAGTTAATTCAGAAGCTGCATCTGTATTCCCTAAGAGGGCTTCTTGTCTTCAGTGTATTTTTTTTTTTTTTAATTCAAGAGAGGAGCATGGTATTCTGCTTTCCTTTCCACAAAAGAGGAATTGGTAGTAATTTCTAAACTTAAGGTAGTTTTAATTTTGAAAACTATATAGGTTGGTTCCCCTACAAAAGGGCTAGACTTACTGTAGCACTTCACTTCTTAAAACAAATGTAAAGATTACAGATAAATTACTGAGTAAAAAGAAGACAGTGTATTAAAATGCATCATCTGTATTTCTCAGGAGACTTTAAGTCATTTTATCCACAAATGATGAGATTATGAGACTTCGATGTATCTGATATCAAAATTGTAAATTAATAAAAAAATTTTTATTTATAAACGTAAAATATTTTCCATGTAATTATTTGGTAAAAGTAAAATAATTACAGTAAATACACTACACCCTTTACAAGTATAAAAATACTTACCACCATTAACAGAGTATGCTCTATTAACTGGAAAATGTGGAACATCTCCTTCATTAATTAGTCTCAGGTCTTGTTCTCTCTGCAGCTCCCTGATTATTCCATCAAGAATGCTCTCATCTTGGTCATTGGTTTGCTGCCCAATTACCTGTTCTACTACCTCACCATCACCTTAATAAGACCAGATACAAAGCCACAAAATTACTTACATTTTAGTATACCTTAAACATAGTAAAAACAACCTATAAATTTCTACACAAATGATTAAAAACAGGATTAAACGTAAAATAAAGTATATATCAAAGGAAACATTTGTAAATATTTTTGATGTACTAGCTTATGTGTCTGACTTAACCAATGCTCCCAAATTAGACATTATTATGAGGGCCTTCTCATCTTTAAAAATACGATCAAGTGCTGCATAACGACATTTCAGTCAAAGATAAACCACATATACAATGGTAGTCTCATAAGATCATAATGAAGCTGAAAAACTCTTATTGTTTAGTGACATCATAGCCTTCATAGTGCAATGCAGTACTCACATGTTTGTGGTGATGTTGGCATAAACAAACCTACTGCACTGCCAGTTATATAAAAGCATAGCACATATAATTATGCACAGTACATAATATTTGGTAATAAATGACTATATTACTGTTTTATGTATGCACTATACCATACTTCGTATCATTTTGAAATGTACTCCTTTTAATTATTAAAAAAACATTGCACTGTAAAATGGCCTCAAGAAGGTCCTCCAGGAGGTATTCCAGAAAAAGGCATTGTTATCCTAAGAGATGACAGCTCCATATTGCCCCGGAAGACCTTCCAGTGGGACAAGCAAGATGTGGAGGTAGAAGACAGAGATATTGATAATCTTGACTCTGTGTAGACCTAGGCTAATGTATGTTTGTGTCTTAACTTAAAGTTTAAAAAGTAAAACAATAAAAATTTTAAAAATAGAAAAACCTTATAGCATAAGGATATAAAAATATTTTATACAGCTGTACAATGTATTTGTGTTTTAAGCTAAGTATTATTACAAAAGAGCCGAAAAGTTAAAAAACAAACAAACAAACAAAACAAAACAAAAAAACCTAAAAAGTGTTTCCAGTTAGCTAAGGTTAATTTGTTACTGAAGAAAGAAAAATATTATTTATATACATTTAGTGTAGCCTAAGTGTACAGTGTTGATAAAGTGTACAGTATTGTATAGCAATGTTCTAGGCCTTCACATTCAACCACTCACTCACTCACTGAATCACCCACGGCAATTTCCAGTCCTTTAAGCTCCATTCCATGGTAAGTGCTTTATACAGGTATACCATTCTTAATCTTTTATACCATTATTTTTCTGTACCTTTTCTGTCTAGATATGCTTAGATATACAAATATGTACCATTGTATTTATAACTGTCTATGGTATTCAGTGCAGTTACATGCTGTACAGGTTTGCTGCCTAAGAACAACTAGCTATGCCATATAAGAGTTTTGAGTAAGGTTTAAACAAGTTTAACCACAGATACCTAAAATGCTTTGCTTCCTTCTTTTGTGAAAATTTCCTTTTTGAAAGAAGTCAAAATGATGATCTTTCAACTATTATTGTCTTTTGATAACATTTTAGTGTTTTAATGAGTACAAAATTATTTTTTAAGTACACTGAAACTTAATGATTATTTCTGAATGAAAATGTTAAATATTTTTCTTTCTTAAGTATATCATAGCCCTGGTTTTCATCTTGTCCCCTAGTCAGATTTGACAGAGTAACCAAGTGATCAGATCTTACAAGAAATATACAAGAAATAAAGTCTGATAAATTAGACTTTCTTATTTGTTTTCAAGTTTATCTCCCATTTAATTAATATTCACACCTTTTCTCCTTGGCTAATAAATATGACATCATCACAGTAACTACAAGCACATGTGTAATACCATTTCCCTGCTCTACAACCTTTATGAGCAAGAACATAAAAGGACATGCAGCATTTCATTCCATTTAAGCCTTAATTCCCTAGCAGTGATATGAAATTCTACTTGCAAATCAGTAACTTACTAGCTCATACCTGAAGACAACCTACAAGTACCAAAGTAAGATATGAAGGCATTTTAAGTGGGGGTACAGGGCAGTATAAATAATGGAAATATGCTAACCAGAAGAGAATAAATTGCTTTGATAGAAAATAGCTTATTCCAATGTTTTATTCTACTATCTTCCTATCATATATCACATTCATCTCTGCTTTTCCAGTATCTCCCAAGACTGTTATTTAAATAGTCACATCCTCTTACCCTACATCCAATAACTCTTTGCATTTCAAACATGAGGATAGGTAAATAGCTACCTCCAGCTGCGGGGTAGGGGTTGTTTTCTTTTTATTGAGACAAGAGTCTCACTCGGTCGCCCAGTCTGGAGTGCAGTGGCGCAATCTTGGCTCACCGCAACCTCCGCCTCCTGGGTTCAAGTGGTTCTTGTGTATCAGCCACCCGAGTAGTTGGGATTACAGCCGTGCACCAACACTCCCAGCTAATTTTTGCATTTTTTAGTAGAGACGGGGTTTCACCATGTTGGCCAGGCTGGTCTTGAATGCCTAACCTCAAGTAATCCACCCGCCTCGGCCTCCAAAAGTGCTGGGATTACAGGCGTGAGCCACCGCGCCTGGCCAGTCTGTGGTTTTTCAAAGTTTCCTCTTCTTAGTTTAATTAACTATGAACTCTCAAACTAAAATACCAATTCGATAAGCAGTGGAATTCCACCAGTTATAAAAGCTTTTACTACAACTCAATACTACAGAAAACAACAGCTTCATACATATATAAGGTTTTCTAAAGAAATAGGTCAATACATTATCTGCTTGATGCTTATGTTTGTCCTAACCCACTTATCTGTGTCCAGGTGAGATAAACGATGAAAAAGTACTATGCTAAGGTAAAAACAACTGAAAATTAACAGTAACAGAAGATGAAACATATTATAACCTACTCCAGAGTTTAGCAGGAGGCATACATCATAGAGAGAACAGCAGTAATGTATAACATTGTGCAAAATGTTTTAAATTTACTTTTAGAGAAAACATACCATTAGCCACATATCCCAGCTGTGGTATAAGCTGTTCATCTTTACAATTTTCCCGTCCTGGTACCAACCGTTGGAATTTTGTGGGATGAGGATTTCCATCAACATCCACCAAAAATGGAGGAGGCATGAGGTGAGGAGCTTGTTGGGTTTGTTCATCCAATACATAGTTATTGGCATCACGAATAAGAGGACGATAATCCGTGTGGAAGAACATCTGATCTGGAATCTTTATGACAGATTTTTAGTGGGTTAACATACACAGGGAATTTATAAGTAAATACTTGTTTTCATTCCTAGAGCACACTCATTTTTTAAATCAGAGAATCTTTTGCATACTCTTATAGTCCTTTGTTGCCCTATATTCCCTTTAGGTAGAAGAGAATTGAATTACCTAAATGGTAATTCTCTTTTCTCCACAAAATCCTATAATCTGTATTAATTTTTAGACATATCATATTTCTTCTATTATGATAAGAAGAACTAAAGCAACAACCCAGTAGATATAGATGGGCATTTGTATTTAAGTTGTAAAAATTACACAAACCTATATAATTACGTTTTTCTTGCTTATTTTTATTCAAATGAAGATAGATGAAGTGTAATACATATGGTAAAATGGGTAAATATCAATCACATCAAAGGCACTCAAACCTGATATTAATGCAATTACTGAGCTGACCTCAATGCTTGAGTTCTCTTTCAACTCTAAGATTCTATAATCTTTCTCAAATTCACAGCTAATAAAACATAAAGAACCAATTAAGTTAGCTCCCAAAGTATTTTAACAGGATCAATAATAAGTAAAATAGTAAAACAGCCACCTAAGAAAATAAACATATTCAGTCACCAGCGGTTTATTCCCAATTCATGAGAAGTAGAAGATGTGATGTGTTAGAATTACTCTCCTATTATACCTGAAAGGCAGGTATAATATAAGCAAAAGGAATTCCTAAGGAATTTTTATATCTTCATCACCCTATAACTTATCTCAATTGTGATCTGCACAGCCAAACCTAAGTTTCTGGCAGTGCAGATCACAATTAAGAACCTTTACTAAGAAAGACAACTTTCTTTTATTTTGTATCTATTGACACATAACAGCCCTTATTAACTGGAGGGCTTTAAACAAAATTTGTGAATGACACAATCCTAAATTATACTCTACAGCAAAATTTAAATATGCTAACCTTTTCATAGTATTTACTGCATCCAAAACCAAAAAGCAGCAAATGCCCATGAGAATCTGTGCAGGCAAAATGGTTTCCATCTGGTGAAAATTTACAATCGAACACCGCACCATGGCCTTGGCCTTCAATCTGAAATTCAGAGGAGTCTCAAGTCATCTTAAGAGTAATTTTCAAATAATACATAGGCGGTAACTTCTCCTTGCTAATACCATGGACTCTGTGATGCACAAACATTCCAAAGTACTCTCTCTGGCTTCTGCAGCCAGAACCCTACTGATACAGTAAATCCCTGAAAGAAATTAGGGAGAGGCAAATTGCAATGGATGAAATCAATCATTGCTAGCAAGGACATACCTCATGAAATACTAAATAAGTGACTGTGAAGATTAAAAAAGAACTAAATGCAACCAAAATGACAAAGGTACTACCTCAGCAAAGTCAAGATACTATCTTCACATCTTAAGTTGTAATGCAATGAAGCCTTAAAATAACCATCCTAAAATTAAAGCACACAATCAATTTTACCAATAAAAGACAGAGGATCTGTCTTTGCTTTGGGTCTATATAAAGCATATAAAAGTAAACTCAAAGAGCAACCAACAATTTAGAAATGTTTAATCAGAATTATTCTTAAGAGGATATTAGTATTCCCGTCACCATAGAATGCTGGATATGAGTAGTCCCATCACCACAGAAGGTTGTTCTGAGAGAAGAGATAGCTCACCAGATTTTTCCATGGCTTGTATGAGACATATCTTAAAGAACATCCATATCTCCAAGTCCATGTTTGCCAAACAACTTTCTGATTACTAAATCATATGAAGTTTACCAGAGGCAGATACAAGTATTACAGTCACTGTTATAATTCATAAATCAGAATTACATTTTAAACATCAATCTTTTTGTGATTTTGGTTAGGTGTTAACTCCAAAGCTTAATACATTTGAGATCTGTAATTTAGGACTGGGGAACAGAATTTGGAAAATGCTAACACCTAAGAATAGTCATCTTGAAAGGCTCAACTGGCCTTATTCTCAATTCTTGAGTTATTCTCTGAAATATTTAACCAATTTAAACACAAATGACAAGAGGTTCCTCTGCACTAGGTATACTTTAATTAACCAAGTTATTATGTAAGAGAAGTTGGTTTTAATGTGAACTAGATACAGGTAGGTGTCTCTTACCATGTTAAAGTAATTCCGAATTTTGGTCCCCCGGTCAAGGTCCCAAATAAAAATGTTCCCATCATGACCTGCTGAAAGTATGATCCTTTGATCAAATGGATGGGCTTCCAGAACGAATACTTCATCATCATGTCCCTATAATAAAAATCAGTATTAACAATGAAAAGCAACACAAAATGTTTGGTTCATTTTAAAAAGGTCTTCAGTGTGCTATCTGTCTGGTTCAAATGAATTTATGCAGAATAATTTAACAGCATTTATGACATGGATACTACATGAACAATATAGCTCAGTGAGAGTTCCTTATAAACTGCTGATTTTATCAAGTATTCAATAAACAGAAGACCCAGAAATGTTTTTAAAATAAAGATAGTCTAAACAATTACAGCTCATTAACCAGGCCTCTGAAGTGGAATTTAGGACTGGGCTATTTAAAAGGCCACAGAATGTATGACAAACAGAATCTTTCAATAACACCCAATTCTGACACAGTGATAAATACAATCCAGCACTCTATTCTCTATTACTGGTATTCAAATTGTATTTTAGTAGGTCCCATGATACATTCACAGGATAAAGCACAGTGGCTCTGCTCTATATCTACTTTACATTTGGGAGTTCCATTTAAGATGTTATCTGGAAAATACATTTCCTGCTAAAAAGAAATTAAGCTTGAAAACCAATGCTTTATGTTATATGTTTATATAACATGTTTACATGTTATATGTTTATATGCCTCATAAAGGAAAATTTTACAAACATCTGCTTTAAGATCACTGTTGATTTTCTTTGGACTTAACTCCTGACTAGAGAGTATATGATTAAGAACAGGCTCCAAGCCTTAGAAAAGCATAGAGAACATCCTGAAGCTGCACTTATCTTAGGAACACACCATCACATTATACATCAGGAGCATCTAAAAAAATGATCATATCCTGCAAATCTCAAAAGTGCATTTTATCCCAAATCATGCTATTAAAAAAAATAGAGTATCCTACCATATTATGATTATGGACAAAAATACACCTTACTGAAAGAAAATATAACTTTAGACTGGCTCAAAATGTAGTGTTAAGATTAGTAGGAAAAATCCCTTTATGATAAGTACCATCACAACTCAAAAGTTTACCAAAATTCTTCCTAGTGACTACAGAAAAAGTTATTTCTTTGTTATAACAAAATCCCTTGCTAAAAGAATCAATTTGATATAGCCAATATTTTCTCAGGTTCCTAACCAGCAAAACTAAAGTTAGTTTGTTAAACTCTAATGATAATGACATGACTACGTCAATGTACATTAGGGAAAAAAAAAAAAAAAAAACTTTGAAGCTGGGGATTTTCATTGTTTTTGGGTCACATGCCTTAGGAGAGTACACAGTTACTAGATCATGGGGAACAAGATCTAGTCAGAATCAGTAATGTCTTAAAATTTATCATATGCCATATTTGTATTTAGTAAGCACACTTTTATTTCCACCACCACCACACAAATCTAAATTATCATCCTGGCTCATCCTGGCTACTATCAGACTCCTATAATCTATCTGCAGTCACTCTTAGCCCATTCCAATCTATTCCCTCTTCTGTGACCAGAATTAAAAGGTATTTTTCAAAAGCAAAACTCTCATGTCATTCCTTTGCTTTAAACCCTTTAATGATTTCCTATTGGTGTTACAATAGATCCTACAAAATCCTAGTCTGGCCCCTGTCCACTTTTCCAATTGTATCTGGGGAGACTCTGTTTCTGCTCTCTGTGATATAGCTAAATTGGCTTTCTTTCAGCTCTCATCTACCTCAGGACCTTTGCACATGCCATCCCCTCTTTCTAGAAACATGCCCCAGCCTCCTCACATATTTGATTTACCAAATATTTATTGATTCTCTACCATGTAGAGGCAGGGAATAAACAAGAAAACATAACAATAAAATATCAGATAGTGATAAACCTAATAAAAGTAAAGCAAGGTGACATAATAAGACAAAGACTAGGAGGCTACCTTGGATTGTTTGATCAGGGAAGGCCTAATCAAGGAGTTGACACTTAAGTTGAGATTTGGGTAATTCCTACTTATCTTTCAAAACTTAACCCAAACTACACTTCCTAAGGAAGTTTTCTCTGAGCCTCCCATATCAAATTTGGTTACCCTGTTAGAAGTTTGCATTCTATCTTGCATTTTTCTTTCTTAGTGCTTATCTGATTAAAAGTGTTTCTAAACTCTGGCATGACAGGACTCTGTCTAATTTACCATTTATATCTAACACCTAAGCCACTTTTGGCACACAGCTGATACTCAAACAGCATTTGCAAAATAGAAGAACTTTCCCTCTGATACATAAACACCATGATATAGCATAAAGACAACTGAGTTGAGCCAGAAGAATTGGTTTCTATTCTTATCACTTACTACCGTGTAATCACATGGCAACCATTTGGCATTCTCTCTTTAAAATGCTTATGAATTGATAGTTGAAACAGACAAAAAATAAGGTTTTTAAATTAAGCTTAATCTGAAGTCAATCAGTATTATGATAAACTGAAAAACATCAACATTACCCATGTGATTTCTGCTATTAATCCTTTCAACTTTTTACATAACAAATACTACAGCCTCTTGCAATGACAAATACACTTTCTGAAAGAGGAAAAAAGACCTTTCTTTTCCTACTTCTTCCTCTTACCCCTATTCCTTGCATAAACTAATCACTAAAGGTAGACTATGTAGGATACCCTTGTCGAAATAAGGTACACTCTACCCCTATAATGGTAACAATGAAAAAATGCCAACCCCTGCTAAAAACAAAGTAACTTATATGTCCTCATTGTATACAATAACATAGTAGATGAGTAACTACCAGACTTAGAAAAGATCTTGAAAAGATTTCATACTTGCTTTTAGCAGGTATAGCGCGTGTCATCCCTATTTTACAGATATGTCAACAGAGCCCTCTCAGAAAATCATTTTTCCAAGGACTAGTATAGTATATCATAGAAAGGAACCTGGAACTTAAATTTCCTGTGTCTTAAAATAATGTGCTTTTTGACCATTTTAATTACTCTAAAAATAAAATACTTACAGATAATGTATGAAGAAGCTGTCCTGTGATAGAATTCCACACTTTCAAAAGAAAATTGTTCACTGCAGTAATAACTGTGGTATCATAGCGATCCCAGGCAACCATAGTCACCTTAAGTTTAGTGATCTTGTCTTCTCCAGATGGCAAATTATTGCTAAACAAAACAATTTGCAGTATTCATATCTTATAAATTTTTGACAAAAGTGCATGTTAAATAGCAAATTATGACAAAATTTCTCCAGGAGTATACAACTGTTTAGATTTAAAAATCCTAAACTATACCGTTAAGTATTCATGAAAGAAAAAAATAAATGTATCTGCATAGGGCAATACCCATTAGCTTATTTCAGGGAGAAAAAAAGACCCTAAAATGACAAAAATTTGGTAAATAGTTCCTTGAGAACCAAAAACTACTAAGAAATCTATAAATACTTTGAAAAATAAAATTCATACTTATATTGGTTGCCAGAAAATATGAAAACATAATGGCCAATTTATTATCTTAAATATGAATGTTTTTAAGAACCCATAAGTCTTATAAAAAAGCAGATTTAGTACCATTTTTATGTAATTAAATATGACATTATCAACAGGTGGCTATGATGAAAAAGTCATTTCTATATTGCAACTAATGGAAAGATAGTTGATTTCAGGGCCATACCCTAAAGAAGCTGTAGTGTCCCAAAGAGGTAATTATGTATCTTCCAATCAACAGTGAAGATGACAAAACTGAATGCTGATTAAGTGGATATTTATTACTGAGTAGGAATGCTAACAATATAAAATATTATAAAAGTATCCTTAGAAAATTAGAGAAAAAGTTAAACATATGATGACATTTAATAGGGACAACTCTCAAGGTAAAAAGTAAAATAGATATATTTTTTAATGACCTATAAAAAACTAAGGCAAAGAATGGCTCTGTAGGCATCAGTAGAACACAGAGATCTTTGAGTCACAAAAGACCAGAATATGAAATGAATCAGCAATGTTCCTGTCATCTACTCTGTCAATCAACAGTAATGATGATTTGCTTAGAGGCTGTACAGATGCAAACTTCATGTCTACAATTAACTTCAAACTATTTATTAATGTAAAGAGATATTTTATATTCATTATTAAACTCAATGTAAAATATATCATGAGAACCACATAAACATCTAACATATATTCTTACCCAGTCATTTTAGTAGCCATGTCTAGCACTATACTCTTCCATTCTTGTTGCTGATACTGCCAAATTCTTGCCGTTCCATCTCGACTTCCACTAACAAATCTTAAACTAGAAAGAGTTAAAATAACTTTATTAATTTCCTCAAAAATGTAAATCAGTTTTTTTTTGATAATATAAGCAACACATTAGCCCTCACACACTACTGAGGGGAATGTAAAATGGTACAGTCACTTTGGAAAACAGCTTGGCAGTTCTTCAAAATGTTAAACATAGAGTTATCATATGACCCAGAAATTCTACTCCCGGGTATATATCCAAGAGTAATGAAAACATAAGTCCACATAAAAATGTGTACATGAATATTCATGGCAGCATTATTCATAATAAGCCAAAAAGTGGAAACAACCCAAATGTCCATCAATGGGATAAATGGATAAACAAAATGTAGCATATTCATACAATGAAATATTATTTAGCAAAAAAAAGAAAGAAAGAATGACAGACACAGTTAACATAGATGAATCTTGAATAGGCAAACCTATAAAGACAAAAAGTAGATTAATGGTTACCAAGAGCTGGGAGTGAAGAGATAGGAGAATTGGAGGTTGACAGTTAAAGGATATGAGCTTTCTTTCAGGGCCAATGAAAATGTTCTAAAATTGACTGTGGTGATGGTTGCACAACCCTATGAATATACTAAAAACCAATGAATATTATGTTATGTAAATTATATCTCAATAAAGATGTCATTTAAAAAGAACACATATTCACCCATACTTCTGTCACTGTTAACACTTCAGTTTCTATTTTCAGAATTTATAAAATACAGACATACACACTTCAATATTTTCTACTACAAAAAATTGAATTGAACTACATATGTTTTTCCCTAGCTTAACTGTATTTTGTAGATCTATTTCTATGTTTACAAGTACAAAACTACTATCACTTTTAATAGGTGTTCAACTATATGAATGTACCAAAATTCTTTTAATTAATCCCTTAATGATCAACTGTTGTTTCCAATCTTCACCATTATAAATAATGCTGTGATGAACATCTCTATATAATCTTTGTACAATCTCATACATATCTTTGCTGAGTCAGAGTAGGTGTATTTTTAAAGCTTTTGATACATACTGCCAAATTGTTTCCCTGAAAAGTTTTTTTAATAATTTACAATCTCATCACAAGTTGTAGAAGTGTCCATTTTCCCAAAACCCTTGGCAATATTGGGATTATCATTTTTCATTATCTTGTCATTCTGAAAGAAAAAAAAGTGACTGTTATTTTAATTTATATTTCTTTGATTATTAGTAAAGTTGGACATCTCCTCATGTGTTTATTGGCCACACGAATAATTAAGACCACAATAATGTATTTTTTTCCTTAATGGAAAAAGACAGGGAGTTAAAAATTTAGGTTCTTCTAGCATGAAAGAACAGTAGCTATACTAATGTTCAAGCATCTAAGTCAGTATAATGCAGTCAAGTCAACCTTAAAATTTATTTGGTGGTTTTTTCATTCCTAATATAGACATCACTCTTTGTAGACCATCATTATTTACTCTCGAATTGGACAAAAATGAACAACTCCATCACAGTAATTATTTGCTGTCAAAAAATTATTTCAAAATAAAACATGATCATCCTATAAAGTCCTTATAGGCCAGGCACAGTGGCTCATGCCTGTAATCACAGCACTTTGGGAGGCTGAGGCGGGCAGATCACAAGGTCAGGAGATTGAGACCATCCTGGCTAACACGGTGAAACCTCGTCTCTACTAAAAATACAAAAAATTAGCCAGGCGTGGTGGCAGGGGCCTGTAGTCCCAGCTACTCGGGAGGCTGAGGCAGGAGAATGGCGTGAACCTGGGAGGCGGAGCTTGCAGCGAGCCGAGATCAGATCACACCACTGCACTCCAGCCTGGGTGACAGAGCGAGACTCCGTCTCAAAAAAAAAAAAAAAGTCCTTATAGACATACAAGTTGAGCTAGCTGAATCCAAAATCCTAAAATCTGAAAGAGTTTGAGTGTCAACATGATGCCACAAGTCAAAAATTCCACACCTGGCCTCTTGTGATGGGTCACCAATAGTCAAAACTTTGTTTCATGCACAAAATTATTTAAAATATTGTATAAAATTACTTTCAGGCTGCATGTATAAGGTATATATGAAACATAAATGAATTGTGTTTAGACTTGGGTTCCATCTCCCAGCATATCTCAGTATACATATGCAAATATTCCAAAATCTGTAAAAATATCCACTTCCGGTACCAAGCATTTTGGATAGGAAATAACCTGTATTTGAAACAAATTTATGCTAGGTGCTTAAAATTTTAAATCTTTTATGCTAGGTAAACTTTTAGGCTACAGCCTTTTTGGCCATCATCTTTTAGGGATTAGACATTTTAGAGAGTGCAAGGATATCTGCATATAATTTCTGACTTTAGGGATATAGGAATAATGAGTGATGTAGATATTCAGAGAAAGTCAAGACAATTAAAAGCTGGAACATTCAGGAAAGGTTTCAGGTAGAGCATGAACCATAAAAGGAAGATAAGACCTAGTTAAGAAGAGGGGGAAAAAAAGAAAGGAGAGGCAGAAGAGAGGAAAGGAGAAAGAAAGCAGGAGAGAGACAGAAAGAGGTTAGGGGAAGGTAGGAAGTGACATTTCTTAGTAGAAATGATGTGAGGAAAAGCATAAGCAAAGGAATGGATGAGATGTGAACAGAAGCAGGGTACATCAATTAGGCTGGATCTAAGGATTCATATAGAGAATAGTAGCAAAGAATGTAGCTCTAAGTCATGTGGTAAAAAGCTCTGAATGCCAGGCTAAGACATTTGAATTCTATTCCATAGACAGAGAAGAGGAAACACTAAAGATTTCTATAAAGAACAATGTTGGCCAGGCAGGGTGGCTCATGCCTGTAATCCCAGCACTTTGGGAGGCCAAGGCGGGCAGATGACAAGGTCAGGAGATCAAGACCATCCTGGTGAAACCCCGTCTCTACTAAAAATATAAAAACTTAGCCAGGTGTGGTGACATGCACATGTAATCTCAGCTATTCGGGAGGCTGAGGCAGGAGAATTGCTTGAACCCAGGAGATGGAGGTTGCAGTGAGCCGAGATCGCACCACTGCACTCCAGCCTCGGCGACAGAGCAAGACTCCGTCTCCAAAAAAAAAAAAAAAAAAGAAAAAAACAACAACAACAATGTTACACTGGCAGAGATGGACAGGTCAAATAATGGAACACTCGACTAACGTGGGTGCTAACAGAAATAGAGCAAAATAAACAAAGAAGAAAGCACTCAGAAAGGAAGACCTGATAGGCTATGGTTACTACTTGGATGAGATTGTGGAAGTGATGGCTAAGGATGTCATCAAAGACAAACAAGGGCTTTGAACCTGAATAACTGGACAGAAATAAGGTATCTATCATAGAAGTAGCTGCATCTGAGGGAATGGCAGTAAAATATATGAAACATCTGTTTACACAAATATGTATTACATAATTACCTGTCTCCATTGTTACAGAACTGAACAGCAACAACTTTATCCTAAGACATGAAACAGATTTTTGGTTAAAATGGACTTATTTGTAAAATGAATTAAGTGCTCTTTCTCTTAAATTCATAGGCAAAAACATCATGAAGTAGTTTTTTTTTTTTTTTTTTAATTTCAATGAGGCCCAAAACAATGTACTAACTATTGAGGAATACCTATTGGCAGTAACAGGAAACAAACCAGACATAGGGAAACCTCATAAACCATATCTCAAGAGACAAATAATTCTGAATAGATATTAGTTTATTATGTCCTCCATAATAAGACAGCACACTAATGTAAGAGAACACCTTAAAATAGTTAATTTAATAGTAGTTGCATTAAATTTTACATGTAATTTTATTAATGTTTGAAAATAAATCAATCACTTCCTGTTTCCCACATCATTTATTTAATTATTTTCCAATGGAATCATCTGACAATCTATAGGTAATCTTCTTTTAGAATAATTAACCCATATTTTTACAAGTATAGTATGTATAGTAGTGATGACAAGAGTAAAGTGTAAGCCAAAATTTGTGATTTGTATATGTTACTATGGTACAGATCAGAAAAGAAATGAAATAAGCTTTCCAAGGATGTTCAAAAATAAAGCAACCATTTCTGATTTTCTCTTACCGTATGTGACTCTAATTCAGCAATTTTCTCAGGAACCTCAGAACCCAAATAATATATTCTAATCACATGGTCAGTACTACCAGTTGTAATGAACATACCACCTAGAAGATTAAAAAACAGAACAAAACATAGTACCAAGGAACCTTAAAAACCCTCTCATTACTTCCTTAGTTGTATGCTACCTTGCATTAGTAAAAAGGCTTAAAGAAACACAAGGTTGTCTTCTAATTATTGGAGACATACTAGCGATTTAGAGAAAACGTAAAACTATATCATTCATCCAACAAAATCTACAAACTATATACACTGAATACAGGCCTATGATCATAAACATTAAAGAACACATCCTAAGGAATGCACTTCTTTATTTAGAAACGTAATGTTCCAACATTATTTATAAGACAACTTATCTACAACTCTCTTTACCGTGGCTACAGTGGTTGAGTGTAAAAAGTCAACTGCTTTTGGGATGATGAAAAAGTTCTAGAGATGGATGGTGTGACAGATGCAGAACAATGTGAATATACTTAAAGTTACAAACTGTACACTTAAAAATGGCTAAAATGATAAAATTTTAAGTTCTGTATATTTCACCACACTCAAAAAAAGGGAAAAAAAAAAGGTTAAATAATGTAGGATTCTTAGCAGTAGAGAAAGCACCGTAAAAGTGTTTTCAATATGGAGCAACAGTACATGTTTTTTTGTAAACTCTGGGCAGAATTTTTGTGTTGATTGGGGGGCAGTAAACTTTTTTGTTAGTGGGTATTTAGAGTAGGGGGTCTGTTTTTTACCAAGCAAAATCACTATTATATAAAAATGTATTAAATTATGAATAAGGAAAAAAAATCAACCTTACACATTACTTAGAGTCCAAAAGAGTTTATCTATCATAACACATGGTTCAGATTTTTGATCTCCTTCAATTAACACTCAAATGTGTATCTTTTTTCTTCATAAATCACTTTTACAACTGGATCATTTAATATTCTAGATGCTTAAAACATTCCAGTTTTACACATACCAGAACTGAAAGATGAACAAGATATCTGGACTCCAGGTCTGGATCTCTCAGTAAATTTCACCGGGCGATCTCTAAAGATAAAAATAAGGTGTTTTTGTGTTTCATCATGTTTAGCTAATGGGCCAGAATGTTAGCACACGACTGGGATACTGATCAATTTAGCATCAATATTACAGAAAAAACAAAAGGAACGTGGTCAATAAGTACTATTCTCATCAATTAGGTTAAAAATGCATTTAACCTTGCAAATATACTTTATGATATCAGTATTATTACTATAGTTTTATTAACCATATTACTTACTACTACCATTATGAGAAATCTTACCAAAGTAAGAAATGAAACAAATAAAATTCTACCAAAATTTTCTATATAAATTGTCTCTTCAACATTAATATCAAAAAAATTTTGGCTGGGCGCAGTGGCTCATGCCTGTAATCCCAGCACTTTGGGAGGACGAGGTCAGGAGATCGAGACCATCCTGGCTAACACGGTGAAACCCTGTCTCTACTAAAAATACAAAAAATTAGCCAGGAATAGTGGGGGGTGCCTGTAGTCCCAGCTGCAGAAGAGGCTGAGGCAGGAGAATGGCGTGAACCTGGAAGGCGGAGCTTGCAGTGAGCCAAGATCACGCCACTGCACACCAGCCTGGGCAACAGAGCGATACTCTGTCTCAAAAAAAAATTTATCCTAAAATCTCTTAACAACCTATTGAAGTAGGTATGGATATGTATACACAAATACACATACACATATGTAAATATATATATTTAAATACATGGACTATTAAGAATCAAGGCAATAGATAAAAAATTAACATGCTTAATTTTTCACAAAATTTCTAAACTTACCTAAACTTCATTGTTTTTACATGCCATTGCCAGAAACAGATTGTTCCATCAGCACCAGTAGAAGTGAGGTATCTGTTTGTGCCTTTAGTTGATGGACAAAACTTAAAAAAAAAAAATTCTGATTCAAATAAAAAGTTTTCATGTTCAGCCTAACATCAAACACAGAGTATTTTAAAATTGTAATCATTTAACAAATATAATTTCAATAAATTCAGCTAAAAATTTTTGTTTCAAGGGACTATTTAACTTTCCTAGATTAATAAATACTTTATAAAAAATTTAAAATATCAAAAAAACTATAGGAAAAGTAACTGAACTTAGGGTAAAATGTTTTAGTTATAAAAAATTACTTTTAAATTATTTAACATTACACTTTAAGATTTTTAATCACTTTCAGTGGAGAATAAACTCACAAGCGCATTACTACTTAAAACTTTACAAGTGTGCTATATATACACTTATAGAAACAACTGTGGAATTTTTATAGTTCAGATGGGCAGAGGATTAGAAGTAAATCTAAAAACACTTGGGAAGTTAATATCCAAGTATTTGGTTTTATTATTTATTTCACTTTAAAATCCAGTTCCATTCAATTAAGTATATAATTTTGTCTTTTTTAGATGTAAGCCATTTGTTTCCATAAATAATGTAAAATAGTTCAAATCGTTATTCGTATCATATCATTGTGGGAAAATGGAGAGCAAGTTAAAAAAAAAAAACTTAAGTTGTCAATATAGAGGACTACTACTATGTCAGAAGGATCAAGGCCTTTATCATGTGGGCTTCTCAGGTTCTTACTCTCAGTATTTTACATATCCTCAGAAAAGAATCACAGAAAAGGGAAAAGAACAACTGAGCTCCTGATGTCTGGGACACAGGAAAAAGCTGAAAATTGGACAAGAGTTTCTGGTATGTCAATGAGTTTTTAAAATCCCAAATGAAGACAATTAAACATTTCCATTGAGATGATGACTAAGGATTAAGATATATAGAGTTTGAATACATTTTGAATGCAAATCAAAAGAAAATTATCATTATAGAAATATGAAGTAATTTACTTAGCTTCTTTGGAAGCACAGAACTTCTAAAGACAACAGAGATGAATTCAAACAAAAATTACTCATTAATATTATTCATTAATAACTGATGTGCAGTAAAGAAACCAGGACTCATGCCTATATAGTCCTCCATTGGTATCACTGAGACATTGCTTCCAGGACCTCCTATGGATACTAAAATCAGCAGATGCTCAAGTCCCTGATATAAAATGGTATGGTATTTGCAGATAACATATGTACATCCTCCTGTATACTTTAAATCATCTCTAGATTACTGATAATACCTAATACAATGTAAATGCTGTAGTAATTTGTTGTTATACTATATTACTTAAGGGATAATGACAAGAAAAAAATCTATACATGTTCAGAACGAATGTTAATTTTTTTCAAATGACTTTTGTTCCTCAGCTGGTTGAAGCCACAGATGCAGAATCTACGGATACAATGGGTAAACTATATTTTCATTTCTGAGATTGAGAAATTTGCATTAAAAAGCTTAATCTGGCTGGGCGTGGTGGCTCACACCTGTAATCTCAGCACTTTGGGAGGCCGAGGCAGGCAGACCACCTGAGGTCGGGAGTTCGAGACCAGACTGGCCAATATGGCAAAACACCGTCTCTATTAAAAATAAAAAAATTAGCTGGGCATGGTGGCACATGCCTGTAATCCCAGCTACTCAGGAGGCTGAGGCATGGGAATTGCTTGAAGCCAGAAGGCAGAGGTTGCAGTGAGCTGAGACCGTACCACCGCGCTCCAGCCTGGGCTACACAGCAAGACTCTGTCTCAACAACAACAACAACAAAAGCTTACTCTAAAATCTACAGCAGTAATCCACAAATTATGGCCAACACACCAAATTCAGCTTGTTGTCTGTTTCTGTAAATATAGTGTTATTGGAACACAGTCGCCTTACACTGTCTATGGCTGCTTTTGCACTACGGGAACAGAGGTGAGCAGTTGTGACAGAGATTGTATGACATGCTAAGCCTAAATATTTACTATCTGGCCTGTATATTTGCTGATCTCAGATCTACAGGAATTAGACAATTAAATATGAAATAGTATAATTTTATAAAGTGAAGAAATATTGAAACCTTTATCTCCACTGCATTTAAATTGCTTCATCTATCACAAAGGGGGACCTGGCCCATTAATGTGCCTTAATAGAATTGTTTTAAATGAGAAATCATGTTACGGATTGTTTAATAAAAAAATCATGTTATGGATTGTTTAATAAAATCATGTTACGGATTGTTTAATAGAATTGTTTTAAATGAGAAATCATGTTACGGATTGTTTGATACATACCTATTGTACAAAACTTAGGAAATGTGGAAAAACAGAAAAAAAGTAACATGTAATTCTGCCATTCAGTGGTAACCACTATTAGCATCATACCATTTTAACTAAATTTTGTTAAAAAAATACAAAACGTGGGAGAATATATCACTGATGTTAATAAATACAGCCAATACACAAATAATAAAAAACATGTAAAGAATACCAAAAGATGACTATTACTACAGACAAAAAAATGAAACAGAAGGGAAGATACAGAGTTGCTGTGCATACAGTGGAGGGGGTGGGGGCGGGCAGTGGTTTACAATTTTAATCAGAGCAATAAGGTGGTCAGAGAAGGTCTCCCTGAGAAGGTGACATGTGCACAAAGCACATAGAAACTGAGAAAACAAACTATGTGAATATCCAGGGAAGACCACTCCAGAGAGAGGAAACAGTAAGAGCAAAGGCAGCCATGTACCTAGAATGTTCAAGAAAAGCAAAGTGGCCAGCAGTTAAGCAGAGTGAAAAAGGCAAACAAACACGCAGTAGATGAGATTGGAGAGCGCCAAGGAGGCTGAGAATACAGAGCACTGAGGGTCACTGTGAAGACTTCAGCTTTAACTCTGAGATTGGAAGCTATTGACGGTCCTGAGCACCAGTGACATGATTTAACTGCCATTTTAAAATAACTTTGTCTGTTAAACTGAGAGACTAAACTGGGGCAGGGGAAAGGGACTGGAAGATGCAGGCAAATCGGTTAGAAGTCTATTTCAATAATCTAGACCACAGGTGATAATCCCTCAAACAGGATATCAATAATAGAGGTCATGAGAATTTGCCAGATTCTAGATACAGTTTGACGGTAGAACCAACATGATTTGCTGACAAGTTAGATACAAAGTATAAGAGAAAGATAAAAGGGATGATCTATTCTGAGCAGTTGAAAGCATGGTATTGCCATTTGTTTGGATGAAAAGGCTTGGGGAGAAGATCTAAGGAAGAAAAAATAGTTCAATAATGAATATAATGAGTTTGAAATGCCTAGTAGACATCCATGTGATGATGCCAAGGAGATAGTTGCATAAACAAGTATGGAGCTAAAAGATAGATCCTAAATGGAGATGGAAGTTTGAGAATCATCAGTTTACAGATGAAATTCAAAACCACGAGATGACTAAGAGAAAGAGTATGATAGAGAGGTCTACAGATCTCTAAGGCACTACAATATGTAAAAGAAATGAGAAAATAAACTAGCAAATGAAACTATGAAAAAAACAACAGTATCATAAATATTTTTGATTATTTAGTAGTCCCTCCTTATCTGCAGAGGACACATATCAAGACCTCCAGTGGACGCAGGAAACCTTGAATAGTACCAAGCCCTAAGTTTTTTCCTGTGCCTGCACACCTATAAGCTTAATTTATAAATTAGGCACAGTAGGAAATTAACAAATAATACCTAATAATAATGTTATAAAATTATAACAATATACTATAATAAAAGTTATATGAATGTGGTGTCTTTCCCAAAGTATGTCATTGCACTGCATTCACCTATTTTCAAACCATGGCTGATGGTGGGTAATTGAAACCTTGGAAAGCCAAACCGCAGATAAGGGGGACTACTATAATCGAATGATTTTTTTCAATGGCATATGACAGTATGTCCAAATTCCAGAAATAATCAGTCAGATATGATAGTGAGATCACAAGTAACTGATAATCTCCCAAATCAAAATGCATGAAATAATTTCAAATAATCAAAATGTTGACATGAATTTTTTCAAATTCAACACACACTGAACCTAATTGTTGCTAGCTCCCCATGAAAAGATCATATATTATTTAAATAACACAAAAAAATGGCATACTTTTTATTTCCTAAAGAATAAACAAAAGTAAATGGGTGTAATTATCTCCTCCAAAAGTGGTCTCTTTCTCCAAAGTGTAAAAATTTTAAGATTCCTCTGTTTTGCTCTTAACAGAAAGAAGAGGATAAAAGTTCAGCTTCATTAGTTTTGTTAAATAAAAAATATTTTAAGTTATCCATGACTTTCACTACAACCACTATGTGGACAAGTATTAAAAGAAGCCAACGTATTCTACATTAAAAATCAAATTGAGGCTGAGTGCAGTGGCTCGCATGCCTGTAATCCCAGCAATTTGGGAAGACAAAGACAGAGGATTGCGTTTGAGTCCAGGAGTTTGAGACCAGCCTGGGCAACATGTCGAATCCCTGTCTCTACAAAAAAATACAAAATTTAGCCGGATGTGGTGGCGCATGCCGGTAGTACCAGCTA
Source organism: Pongo abelii (assembly GCF_028885655.2). NCBI lineage: Eukaryota > Metazoa > Chordata > Mammalia > Primates > Hominidae > Pongo > Pongo abelii. The sequence continues at coordinate 85,985,615 of NC_072008.2, forward strand.
CTCAGGAGGTGGAGGTGGGAAATCACTTGAACCTGGGAGGTGGAGGCTGCAGTGAGCCGAGATCCCACCACTGCACTCCAGCATGGGTGAGAACAAAACAAAACACATCAAACTGAAATAAAAAATCACTGAAACTAAGAATAAAAATGTCCTTCACATTAACCTAAACACAGACATACACATACTAAATCTGACTGGCAAACATCTTGCATTAAATATTAACACAAGGTATGTCAATATTCAAGTTAGAAAATGTTTATATTCTTTTTTCTTTAATTATACTTTAAGTTTTAGGGTACATGTGCACAACGTGCAGGTTAGTTACATATGCATACATGTGCCATGTTGGTGTGCTGCACCCATTCACTCGTCATTTAACATTAGGTATATCTCCTACTGCTATCCCTCCCCCCTCCCCCACCCCACAACAGGCTCTGGTGTGTGATGTTCCCCTTCCTGTGTCCACGTGTTCTCATTGTTCAATTCCCACCTATGAGTGAGAACATGCGGTGTTCGATTTTTTTGTCCTTGCGATAGTTTGCTGAGAATGATGGTTTCCAGCTTCACCCATGTCCCTACAAAGGACGTGAACTCATCATTTTTTATGGCTGCATACTATTCCATGGTGTATATGTGACACATTTTCTTAATCCAGTCTATCATTGCTAGACATTTGGGTTGGTTCCAAGTCTTTGCTATTGTGAATAGTACCGCAATAAACATACGTGTGCATGTGTCTTTAGAGCAGCATGATTTATAATCCTTTGGGTATATACCCAGTAATGGGATTGCTGGGTCAAATGGTATTTCTACTTCCAGATGCCTGAGGAATCGCCACACTGACTTCCCCAATGGTTGAAATAGTTTACAGTCCCACCAACAGTGTAAAAGTTTTCCTATTTCTCCACATCCTCTCCAGCACCTGTTGTTTCCTGACTTTTTAATGTTCGCCATTATAAATGGTGTGAGATGGTATCTCATTGTGGTTTTGATTTGCATTTCTCTGATGGCCAGTGATGATGAGCATTTTTTCATGTGTGTTTTAGCAGCATAAATGTCTTCTTTTGAGAAGTGTCTGTTCATATCCTTCACCCACTTGTTGATGGGGTTGTTTGTTTTTTTCTTGTAAATTTGTTTGAGTTCATTGTACATTCTGGATATTAGCCCTTTGTCAGATGAGGAGGTTGCAAAAATTTTCTCCCATTATGTAGGTTGCCTATTCACTCTGATGGTAGTTTCTTTTGCTGTGCAGAAGCTCTTTAGTTTAATTAGATCCCATTTGTCAATTCTGGCTTTTGTTGCCATTGGTTTTGGTGTTTTAGACATGAAGTCCTTGCCCATGCCTATGTCCTGAATGGTATTGCCTAGGTTTTCTTCTAGGGTTTTTATGGTTTCAGGTCTAACATTTAAGTCTTTAATCCATCTTGAATTAATTTTTCTATAAGGTTTAAGATAGGGATCCAGTTTCAGTTTTCTACATATGGCTAGCCAGTTTTCTCAGCACCATTTATTAAATAGAGAATCCTTTCCCCATTTCTTGTTTTTGTCAGGTTTGTCAAAGATCAGATGGTGGCATTATTTCTGAGGGCTCTGTTCTGTTCCATTGGTCTATATCTCTGTTTTGGTACCAGTACCATGCTGTTTTGGTTACTGTAGCCTTGTAGTATAGTTTGAAGTCAGGTAGTGTGATGCCTCCAGCTTTGTTCTTTTGGCTTAGGATTGACTTGGCAATGCGGGCTCTTTTTTGGTTCCATATGAACTTTAAAGTAGTTTTTTCCAATGCTGTGAAGAAAGTTATTGGTAGGTTGATGGGGATGGCATTAAATCTATACATTACCTTGGACAGTATGGCCATTTTCACGATACTGATTCTTCCTACCCATGAACATGGAATGTTCTTCCATTTGTTTGTATCCTCTTTTATTTCATTGAGCAGTGGTTTGTAGTTCTCCTTGAAGAGGTCCTTCATCTCCCTTGTAAGTTGGATTCCTAGGTATTTTATTCTCTTTGAAGCAATTGTGAATGGGAGTTCACTCATGATTTGGCTCTCTGTCTGTTATTGGTGTATAGGAATGCTTGTGATTTTTGCACATTGATTTTGTATCCGACTTTGCTGAAGTTGCTTATCAGCTTCAGGAGATTTTGGGCTGAGACGATGGAGTTTTCTAAATATACAATCATGTCATCTGCCAACAGGGATAATTTGACTTCCTCTTTTCCTAATTGAATACCCTTTATTTCCTTCTCCTGCCTGATTGCCCTGGCCAGAACTTCCAACACTATGTTGAACAGGAGTGGTGAGAGAGGGCATCCCTGTCTTGTGCCACTTTTCAAAGGGAATGCTTCCAGTTTTTGCCCATTCAGTATGATATTGGCTGTGGGTTTGTCATAGATAGCTCTTATTATTTTGAGATACATCCCATCAATACCTAATTTATTGAGAGTTTTTAGCATGAAGGATTGTTGAATTTTGTCAAAGGCCTTTTCTGCATCTATTGAGATAATCATATGGTTTTTGTCTTCGGTTCTGTTTATATGCTGGATTATGTTTATTGATTTGCATATGTTGAACCAGCTTTGCATCCCAGGGATGAAGCCCACTTGATCTTGGTGGATAAGCTTCTTGATGTGTTGCTGGATTCGGTTTGCCAGTATTTTATTGAGGATTTTTGCATTGATGTTCATCAGGGATATTGGTCTAAAATTCTCTTTTTTTGTTATGTCTCTGCCAGGCTTTGGTATCAGGATGATGCTGGCCTCATAAAATGAGTTAGGGAGGATTCCCTCTTTTTCTATTGATTGGAATCGTTTCAGAAGGAATGGTACCAGCTCCTCCTTGCACCTCTGGTAGAATTCGGCTGTGAATCCATCTGGTCCTGGACTTTTTTTAGTTGGTAAGCTATTAGTTATTGCCTCAATTTCAGAGCCTGTTATTGGTCTATTCAGAGATTCAAGTTCTTCCTGGTTTAGTCTTGGGAGGGTGTATGTGTCGAGGAATATATCCATTTCTTCTAGATTTTCTAGTTTATTTGCATAGAGGTGTTTATAGCATTCTCTGATGGTAGAACCCGTTTATATCCTAACAGGAAAGAGTGTGCTCTTAAGGCATTTACAGGTTTTCTCCCTTCTTAACAAATACAAATAAGATATCTCACTCTATTTATAGAACTTTTTAAATCATCTTTTTACTTATTTATTAAAAAAGATAATTATAAGAAAAAGGAACTTAAAAAAATACCTTGCTGCAGGGTAGGAGCAAAGTCCAGAAGGGAGCATTTTTCTCTTGTTATTCTTTGGACTATTATCTATACAATGTAACATGAAATCAGAGAATTCTCACCTTTATTACATATGTTCAAGCTAAATTTTATCACTTTTCTTACCTGTATGGAAGTAATAGAAGCTGAATGGCCCTGAAGGACTGCAACGGGTGCACAAGTTCGAAGACACCATACTCTTACTACCTTATCACAGCTGCCTGCAGCAATAAGAGTGTTTTCATAGTTAACAGCCATGTCAGAAATTTCAGCAGAGTGTCCACGAAGTGTAGCAAGAAGGCGTCCATCATCTGTAGCCCAAATTTTTACTAAACAGTCATCTGAACCCTATAGTAACAGAAGGACAATAGGTTTATAATGAAGCAGAAATTCACTACAATACCCCCACCCAAAAAATAGCCAAAAAGAAGATTTTTTTAAATTACTTCTAAGCCTTTACTTTCTAGTCTCCTCTCTACATATAATAGGGATCCAGTAGCAAGTATAAATGATGTCCAAATGATAGCAATAACAAAGCATTGTCCAAAGTGACAATGGCATTTGTGAAGAACTTTTCAAAATTACCACCAATCCTGACAACGCAAAATATTTTAAACTCACTTTTTAGTGATTTGGCATTAAGTATTTTTACCATCATTTCTTTCTTTAGGACTGACAGCCTTTTTGTAAGTTATTTAAATATTTTTTCCACAAATTATTCAGAATTTAACCTAAAGTCTACAAGCATTTCTCAGTAAACATGAGGCTACCCGTTAATGATAATTTCTGGTAAAAATATATTAAACTTCCTTTTGAGAATTTCAGAAGAGTGAACAGTAAAAAGCAATTCTACTCTACTACGGTAGAAAAGTTACTTAACAATTATCTATTTATTAAAATATAGCATTCGTCATCCTCATCATGATCACTAACATCCAAATACTTATGTGACGCATTTAGAGCCATTAAGTCATTAATGGAAGAGTCCAAAATAAACTCTAAGGTGTAATAACTTCCCGAATGATTTCCACTTCATTCGTTGTACCATACAAATATAAAAATAAAATTATGCTATTACCCACACTTCTATGTTAATACTAAAGCAATGAGATTAAGCTTTCTTTTGGAAATACTGGTGCACTACAATTTTGTACTCAAAAGCATACAGTATTATCTGCTTAATAAAAATTCAGCTTAAAAAATAACCAGTACTAAAACCAAAAAAAGATATAAAAAATTTAATAAATGTTTGTTAAAATTGAATGAAATGAAATTGAGTTCAATTGTTTCACATAAATTAACCACTTCTAGAATATAAGGTCTTCTGAAGATTTAACTTTTTAAAATTAAACTTCCAAGAAGATAGTAAACATTTTTGTTCACTCGTTTGCTTATATAAAATGAGAAAAGTTTTTCAATTTCCACTCATCTTTTTCTGCACCCATATATACAAAAAAAGTGAACTGCTTACAAAGCACAACGCAATGCCATGCAGTCTGGCTTCAATTGTAATTCTATATATGTTACCATATTATAAATTTTACACTCACTGTAAAAATTCTTCGCCCGCTTCGGTCAAATGCTACACAGTAGACAGATGACAAGTGGCCCAGAATTCTCTTATGCATCTTGATGTGCTGGTAAGCAGATGAAGGGAAAATATGACCAAAGCGACTACATCCGGTTAATTGCCTGGCAGAGGTGATATTCACTGAAAAAAATAAGAAATGAACTTAAAACTTAAAAGTGAAACTGATTTCATGAAATTAAGTCATAAATATTAAGATGAGACAAAACAGAGTACATATATTATAGCAATTCTGCCCTGTGAGAAGTCTAAATTCCCTTACATAGTTCATGATTTTATGAACTCCAGTTTACTACAAGAAAGCACCAAGAATACTCTTCCATTAAATCCCAAGGGTCTGATATTCTGCTTGGCTTACTGTGGTTTCTCAAGCACATTCTCCTTTTGCCTTTCTTGGTATGCTATAGTCAAAGAGACTGTCATTTTAAATATATAGGTAAATCTTTCTATAACATGAAGAAATTTTAGAATAAAACTGTACTTGGTTAAGTATATTCCTCTAAAAAATTATACAGGAATTTCATAAATTCTTGTCCTACCTCCTCACACCTATCCACCATATATATGACTGCCCCTAAAAATTCAAGAGTAATACAAGTTAAAAAAAACCTATACAGTGAAAAGATAAGGAATCTATGATGTTACAAATATTTTATGTTGCAAACAACCTAGGTTTGTCTATGGGTTCTTTCCTTTTGGTTTCTGAATTTAGAGGCTCTCCCTCTAGTTAACAATGAACTTTAAAGGCTTCATCTCCTATGAAGTCATTTTAGGTCCTATCTCATTTTTTTTTTCTTGTTCGCTTTGCCTTGTTCTCCATTTTCTTAAAAAAAAAAATGCCATAATATAGCATAAGTCTACACAATTCTTCTCCAAATACCACATGGATTTTGCTCATAGCTAAAAAACAAATCTTGATCTCTATGTAAAAATTTACAGCCACCCACTTGCCCTGTGAAATCCTTCATCTTCCCTTATACACTAAAAGTGCTTAACACCCCACACAATATATTTTAATCAAAACATAGGCTCCCTATAACTTCAAAGGTCACCTTAAGGCAAAGTGACATTTTACCACACTGCATAAATAATATAGTACAAAATGAAAATAGCTTCATGTTCAAGCAGGGCAAGATTAAAGCAAGAACTGAGTTCTAGCTAGATTAGTATGATTAGAACCATGCCACAATCAAAAATATGAAATCTTTCAACATCTCACAATTTTAAGAGCAATGAAGTCTTTCTTTCAGGCAAAGGCAGATCCACTGGCCATTTTAACTGACAAAATGACAAAAAATGAATAATGAATAGCAAAATCAGTGACATGTTGAATATAAACAATTAGAACACATAAGAGACCTGAGTAGTTATGTAATACTGCAAGATGCTGAGTAAATAATGGGAGGAACTGCATAAGCATCAGTATCAGGCAAGAGGATTTCTTTTTGGCAGGTGTTCCCATCTCAACTACAAGAAAATCCCATGACTCCAAGATAGGAAGGACTGGTACCCTAATTTGGGACTTCAGAAATCTTCCTTCTCCAGTGAAACATTTCTTACTGCTCTGAGTTCCTTAAAACAATCAACCATTACTTCTGCTTGGCTTTTGTCTCTTCATACTTTGCAGGTAGATGCAGGGGAGACAGGTTACTTTAAGGCAGGGCTTCTCAACCTTGAAACTATTGATACTCTCCGTTGAATGATTCTTTGCTGTGGGGACGTTCCATTGTAGGGTGTTTTGCAGCATCCCTCACCTGTCCCCACTAGACGCTAGTAGGATCCCCCCCTACACTAAGTTGTGACAAACAAAAATATCTCTAGATGTTGTCTAGGGTAAGAAACTGCCCCAGATTAAAATCACTGCTTGCAGTATAAAAGCAAAAAACATCATTACCAATAGAAGGGAAAAAAAAACAAAACAGAAAAGAAATTTTGAGAAGGCGAGCTGCAGGAGATAGAAAGCAAATCCATGAACATGGGATATCTTTCCATTTATTTGAATCTTCAATTTCTTTCATCAATGTTTTATAGTTTTCACTATACAGCTCTTTCACCTATACTTAAATTTACTCCAAAGTACTTTCTTAGATCCTATCGTAAATGGAATTGTTTCAGAGTTCTTTGGATAGTTCATTGTCAGAGTATAGAAACAATGTAGATTGTCAAGTTCATTTTGTAATCTGCAACATTACTCAATTTGTATATCAGTTATAAGAGGGTTCTTTTGGTGAATTTTTAGGGTTTTCTACATATAAGATCATGTCATCAGAAAACAGAAAATTTCACTCCTTCTTTTACTATATGGATGCATTTTGTTTCTTTCATTTTCATTTGTTTCTTTCATTTTCTGGCCTAAATGCACTGGCTCAGACTTCCTGTACTACACTGAATACAAGTGGCGAGAATGGGCATCTTTTTATTAGAGATGGGGTTTCAATATGTTAGTCACGCTGGTCTCGAACTCCTGACCTCAGATGATTCGCCCACCTCAGCCTCCCAAAGTGCTGGTATTACAGGCATGAGCCACCATGCCCAGCTGAGATACATTCCTTCTACACCTCTTATGTTGAGATTTTATCATGAATACATGTTGAATTTTGTCAAATACTATTTCTGCATCTATTGAAATGATCATGCAGGTTTGGTGATCTGCCCACCTCGGCCTCCCACAGTGCTGGGATTACAGGCATGAGCCACTGCATCCAGCCTTTTGCATCTGTTCTCAAAAGGGATATTGGCCTTTAGTTTCCCTGCAGTAACACTGCCTAAATTTGGTATCAGGGTAATGCTGACCTCATAAAATGAATTAGAAAGTATTCTCTCCTCTTCAATTTTTTGGAAGAGTTTGAAAAACATTAGTGAAAGTTCTGCTTTAAATGTTTGGTAGAATTCAACAGAAAAGCCATTTGGTCCTAAGCTTTTCTTTGATGGAAGACTTTTTATTACCAACTCAATCTCATTACTTGTTATTTGTCTGTTCAGTTTCCACTTTCATCTCTGATTCTGAGTCTTTTGTTTCTTTTTCCTAAGTCTACCTAAAAATTTGTCAATATTGTTTACCTTTTCAACAAACCAACTTTAAGATTTGTTAATCTTTTCTGTTGTTTTTCAAGTCTCTATCTTGTCTATTTCTGCTCCGATCTTCCTTATTCCTTCCTTCTGCTAAGGTTGGGCATACTTTGTTCATCTTTTTCTAGTTCCTTGAGGTTCAATGTTAATATTTTCTATCTTTTTTAATGTTTATTGCTATAAACTTACCTCTCAGGACTGTTTTTGCTGCATCCCATAAGTTTTGGTATGTTGTGTTTCCATTTTCATTTGCCTCAATTTCCCTTTTAATTTATTCTTTGACTCATGGTTTTTCAAAAGTATGTTGCTTAATTTGCATACATCTGTGAGCCTTCCAAGATTACTCCTGTTATTTTTAGTCTCATGCCATTGTAATTAGAAAAGATGCTTAATATGATTTCAATCTTCTTAAATTTGTTAAGACTTGCTTTGTGTCCTAAAATATGATCTATCCTGGAGAATATTCCACATGTACTTGAGCTGAAATGTTCTATAAATGTCTATTAGGACCAATTAGTCTGAAATGTGGTTTAAGTACAATGTTTCCTTATTGATTTTCTGTCTACATAATCTGTCCAATGTTGAAAGTGAGGTATTGAAGTCTCTTGTTATTGTATTGCAGTTGCAGTGTCTCTCTCTCTCTTCCTCCCTCCCTCCTTCCCTTCAGTTCTTATTATAAATGCCTTGTATATTTAGGTGCTCCAATGTTGGGTGCATATATATTTATAACTGCCAAACTTCTTGATGAACTAACATCTCTATCATTACATATGACGTTTTTTGTCACTATTCACTTTTTAAAGTCTCTTATATCTGATATAAAGAAAACTACTCCTGTTCTCTTTTGGATTCCATTTGTATGGAATATATTTTCCATCTCTCCACTTTCAGTCTATGGGTGTCCTTAGAGATGATGAGAGTCTCCTGTAGGCAGCATATTATTGGGTCATGGTTTTTCATCCATTCAGCAGCTCAATGTCAAAAATGTCCATTCTACCCAACGACATTTACAGATCTAATGCAATCTCTATGAAAATTTCAATGACATTTTTCACATAAATAGAAAAAAAATCCTAAAATTCAAGTGAAACCAGGAAAGACCCCAAACAGCTAAAACACTCTTGTGCAAAAACAGTGAAGCTAGAGGCATCATACTCCCTGATTTTAAAATGTATGATAAAGCTTATTTAATAGAAACAGCATGATACTGACATAGAAACAGACACATCAACCAAGGGAAGAGGATATAAAGTCCAGAAATTAACCCAAGCATTTAAAATAAAACAATATTCAACACAGATTCCAAGAACACACAATGGGGAAAGGACAGTTTCTTCAATAAGTGGTGCTGGGAAACTGGATATCTACATGCAAAAGAATGAAATTGAACCCTATTCTCATAACATGTACAAAAACCAACTCAAAATGAATCAAAGATTTAAACAGAAGATCTCAAACAGTAAGGTTACTAGAAGAAAACATAAGGGAAAAGCTTCAGAACATTGTTCTGGCCAATGATTTCTTGGGTAGGACTCCAAACACAGGCAACAAAATCACAAATAGACAAATGGGATAGTATCAAACTAAAAAGCTTCTGTACAGCAAAGGCAACGATTAGCAGACAGATGATACAACTCACAGATTGGGAGAAAATACCTGCATACCATCTATCTGATAAGGGGTTAATATCTAAAATATATAAGAAACTCAATAGCAAAAAAAAAAAAATAATTAAAAATGGGCAAAAGATCTGAACAAACATTTCTCAAAAGAAGACATACAAATGGCCAATGGATATACGAGAAAATGCTCAACATCTCCAGTCATCAGGGACATGCAAATTAAAGGAACAATGATATATCACTTCATACCTGTTAGAATGGGTATTATAAAAAAGACAAATACTAATCTGTGTTGGTAAGGACATAGAGAAAAGGAAAAGTCTTGCATACTGTTGGCAGCAATGTAAATTGAAACATTTTGGAAAACAGTATGGAGGTTCCTCAAGAAATTGAAAATGTAAATACCATATGATCCAGTAATCCTACTTCTGGATATATATCCAAAGGGATTGAAATCAATGTCAAAGAGATGTCTGCACTCTCATGTTCGTTTCAGCATTAGTCACAATAGCCAAGATACGGTTGCAATCTAAGTGTCCATCAGATGAATGAATCAATGTGTTTTATACACACACACACACACGCACGCACGTGAAAATCATTAAGTCTTATAAAGGAAAGAAATTGGAAATTATGCCATTCACAACAACTTGGATGAAATTAGAAGACATTATGCTAAGTGAAATAAGCCAAGCACAGAAAAACAAATACTGTTTGATATCATTTATGCAGAAGCTAAAAAAGTTGATTTCATAAAAACAGAGTAGAAAGGTAGTTACCAGAGGATACAAGGAAAGGAGAGGGGTGAGGAAAGGGGAGATGCTGATCAAAGGGCACAAAGTTTCAGTTAGACTGGAGCAATAAGTTTTGAGATCTACTGTACTACATGGTGACCATAGTTAATAATAATAAAATGTGTATTTCAAAATTGCTAAAAGAATAGATTTGTAATGTTCTTACCACAATAAAATGTTGGTGAGGTGATGGATATGCTAATTAGTTTGGTTTAATCTTTCTGTAATGTATACGTAGATCAAAACATGACATTGTACAAGTTGAATGTACAAAATTATTTGCCAATAAAAATGAATAAATGAATGAAACAAAAAGAGAAGGACAGCAAGAGCCAGAGAAAGAGAGGGGAAAAGTAAATAACTACCAGAAAGAAAATCCACTCATTCATCTAACAAATATTTGAGGTCCTTAATGGCCAAAGAAACACAGCTAAGTACATAAGCAAAATACGTTTTTTTAAAACTATTTTGTTATTCATACAAATTCATGGGCTATGTGTGCAATTTTGTTACATGCAAAGATTGCATAGTGGTCAAGGCAGGGTTTTTAGGGCATACAATACCCAAATATGATACACTGTACTCATTAAGTAATTTCTCAACATCCATTCCCCTCCCACAGCCTCACCCTTCTGAGTCTCCACTGTCTACCATTCCACTCTCTACATCCAGATGTACACATTTTGTAGCACCCACTTATGAGTTCATGAGAACATGTGATATTTGACTTTCTGTACCTGGCTTGTTTCACTTAAGATAATGACCTCCAGTTCCATCCGTATTACTGCAAATAACACGACTTCATTTTTTTTTATGGCTGAATAGTACTTGACTATGTATATATAGCACATTTTCCTTTTTTTGTTTTTTTAATTTATTCATTTTTATTTTATTATTATTATTATTATTTTAAACACGATCTTGCTTTGTCGCCCAGGCTGGAATGCAGTGGCACTATCACAGCTCACTGCAGCCAAGATCTCCTGGGCTCAACTGATCCTCCCACCTCAGCCTCCTGAGTTGCTGGGACCACAGGTGTGTGCCACCATGCCCAGCTAATTTTTTGCTGTTGTTTTAGAGATTGGGTCTCTCTATGTTGCCCAGGCTGGTCTTGAATTCCTGGGCTCAAGTGATCCTTTCACGTTGGCCTTCCAAGCATTTTCTTTATCCATTCATCCACTGATGGACACTTAAGTTGATTTCATATATTTGCTATTGTGAATAGTGTCATTATAAACATACTAGTGCAAGTATCTTTTTGATATAATGATTTATTTTCCTCTGGGGTATATACCCAGTAATGGGTCTGCTGGATTGAATGGACATTCTATTTTTAGTTCTTTGACAAGTCTCCATACTATTTACCACAGAGGCTGTACTTATTTATAATCCTACTAACAGTGTGTTAAGAGTTCTTTTCTGCACAGCCTCACCAACATGTTTTTTTAAAATATGTATTTTTATTAATAGCCAATTTGACGGAGGTAAGATGATATTTCATTGTGGTTTTAATTTAAATTTCTGTGATAATTAGTGACGCTGAGCATTTTTTCTTTCTTTCTTTCTTGAGATGAAGTCTTGCTCTGTCACCCAAGCTGGAATGCAGTGGCACCATATCAGCTCACTGCAACCTCCACCTCCCAGGTTCAGGCTCCTGCCTTAGCCTCCTGAGTAGCTGGGATTACAGGTGCCCGCCACCATGCCCAGCTAATTTTTGTAGTTTTAGTAGAGACGGGGTTTTGTCATATTGGCCAGGCTGGTCTCGAACTCCTGACCTCAGGTGGTCCACCAGCCTCAGCCTCCCAAAGTGCTGGGACTATAGGCGTGAACCACCACGCCCGGTCGAGCATTTTTTCATATACCTGTTGGCCATTTGCATGTCTTCTTTTGAAAAATATCTATTTATGTCTTTAACCACTTGTTAATGGGATTGTTTCTGAGTTGTGTTGTTGAGTTGAGTTCCTTGTATATTTTGGTTATTAGTCCCCGATCAGATGGATAATTTGCAATTATTTTCTCCAATTCTACACATTCTACAGATTGTCTCTTCACTCTGCTGGTTGCTCCTTTTGTTGTGCATAAGCTTTTTAGTACTTTAGGACTTCAGTAAGTCCCATTTGTCTATTTTTGTTATTGTTGCCTGTGTTTTTCGGGTTTTTTTTTTTTTTTTTTTTTTTAAGATGGAGTTTCGCTCTTGTCACCCAGGCTGGAGTGCAGTGGTGTGATCTCAGCTCACTGCAACCTCTACCTCCCGGGTTCAACCAATCCTCCTGCCTCAGCTTCCCGAGTAGCTGGGATTACAGGCGGCTGCCACCACATCTGGCTAATTTTTTGTATTTTAAGTAGAGACAGGCTTTCGCCATGTTGGGCAGGCTGGTCTTGAACTCCTGACCTCAGGTGATCTGCCCACCTCAACCTCCGGTGATCTGCCCACCTCAACCTCCCAAAGTGCTGGGATAACAGGCATGAGCCACCACACCCGGCCTTGAGGTCTTACTCATAAATTTTTTGCCTAGACCAATGTCCAAAAGAGTTTTTGTTGTTTTCCCCTATTATTTTTATAGTTGTGGGTATTACATTTAAGTTTTTAATTCATCTTGAGTTGATTTTTTATATGGTTAGAGATAGGGATCCAGTTTTATTCTGCTGCATATGAACATTCATTTATCCCAGCACTGTTTATAGAAGAGGGTGTCCTTTTCCCAATGCATGTTCTTGTCAGCTTTGTCAAAGATCAGTTGGCTATAAATATGTAGATTTATTTCTGGGTTCTCTATTCTGTTCCTTTGGTCTGTTTGTCTATTTTTATACCTGTACAATGCTGGTTTGGTTACTAGAACCTTGCAATGTAATTTACATCAGGTAACATGATGTCTCCAGCTTTGTTCTTTTTGCTCAGGACTACTGTGGCTATCTGCACTCTTTTTGGTTCCATATGAATTTTAGGATTTTTTTTATTTCTGTGAAAATGATATTGGTATTTTCATGGAGATTACACTGAATCTGTAGGTTGCTTTCAGCAGTATGATCATTTTAACAATACTGTTTTTTACAATCCATGAACACAGGCTATTTTTCTACTTGTTTGTGTCATCTACAATTTCCTAATTGTTCTGTAGTTTTCTATGTAGAGATCTTTCACCTCCTTGGTTAAATATATTCCTAGATTTTTGGGTTTTTTTGTAGCTATTATTGGCTTCTTGATTTTGTCTTAGCTTGGTCACTTTTGGTGTACAGAAATACTACAAATTTTTGTACTTTGATTTTGTAACCTGAAACTTCACTGAATTCATTTATCAAATCTAGGAGTCCTTTGGAGGAGTCTTTAGAATTTCCTAGGTATAAGACCATATCATCAGCAAACAGAGACAATTTGACTTCCTCTTTTCCAATTTGGATGCCTTTTATTTCTTCTCTCATCTGACCACGCTCCCTAGGATTTCCATTACTATGTTGAATACGAGGAGTGAAAGCAGGCACTCTTGTCTTGCTCCAGTTCTTAGAAGAAATGTTTTCAGCTTTCCCTCATTCAATATGACACTAGCTGTAGGTTTATCATACATGCCCTTTATTATTTTGAGATATGTTCCTTCAATGCCCTATTTGTTGAGGATTATTACCAAAAAGGAATGCTGAAGCTGGGCATGGTGGCTCACGCCTATTATCCCAGCACTTTGAGAGGCTGAGGCAGGCAGATCACTTGAGGTCAGGAGTTTGAGACCAGCCTGGCCAACATGGTGAAACCCCATCTCTACTAAAAATACAAAAAATTAGCCAGATGTGGTGGTATGCACCTGTAATCCCAGCTACTCAGGAGGCTGAGGCCGGAGAATCGCTTGAACCCAGAAGGCGGAGGTTGCAGTAAGCCGAGATGGCGCCACTGCACTCCAGCCTGGGCAACAGAGTGAAACTCCGTCTCAAATTAAAAAAAAAAAAAAAAAAAAAAAGGAATACTGAATTTTAAGAAATGCTTTTTCTGCCATCTACTGAGATGATTATATGGTTTCTTCCTTGATTCTGTTTATGTGATGTATTTCATTTACAGATTTGTAAATGTTGAACCATCTTTGCATCTCTGGTATATTATCTTTTAGCTGTGCTGTTAGTTTACTTTTAAAAACCCCTTTACAAAAAAAAAAGTAAAGATTGAAAAGAAAAAAGTGAAAATATTTACAAGATGGAAAAATCTTAATATTTTAAAATACATATAAAACTAATGAGCTATAAGAACACCATCAACACCCAAAAGATGATTTGGTAAAAAAAAAAAGTTAACAGATAAGGTACAATATAGGAAATATAAATAATATGCTGACTCACAGAAGAGATACAACTATTTTGCCAGTTATCAAAGAAATTTAAATGAAAATGAGGCATAAATTTACACCTAATAAATTAGCATTTCTAAAAATTCAAAAACCTAATGTTAGCAATTACTACTTGAAACTGATATACACCTCTGTTTCTAAAAGCACCATACAATGAGATGATCCCTTAGGAAAATAACTTGGCAATATACTTGAAGAGCCATGAAAACATGCACATCCATTACTCCACCTCTGGGCATCTATCCTGGGGACATAACTGATTAGCAAAAAACAGTTACATATATAAAATATTTAAAGTAGTACTATTTATAAAGCCAGTGAATTAAAAACAACCTACAAGTCCAGTATCAAGGGAATGGTTAAGTATTAAATTATGGAATATTTGATAGACTATTACATGGTAATCAATAATATAAAAAACAATGTGAAAAATTAGGGGTTACACAGCAAAAATGTAAAATACAAAATTATGTGTACACTATCAACTATGTAAATTTATGCACTAATGTATGGATAAGGACCATAAAGAAACAAGAGAAATGAAGCCAACTGCTTTGTGTTAAAAGAATGAGGAAATTTTTAAAATTTCACTTAATACTCTTAAAAAAATACATTTTTATCTTAAACATACATTTTCTATTAGGTTCTTCCCAATAGTAACTAATAGCTATTCAAGAAAAATCTAACATAAGGTATGACATATATCATTAAATGTTCCTTCTCCCAGTTCAGCAGTTTATTTATTTATTCATCTGTCACTGGAAATGATATCTATATATTTTTTCTCAGTGATTGTTAATATAAACAAGTCTTAGTGTCTATACGTTAAGAAATAACGTCGGCTCACGCCTGTAATCCCAGCACTTTGGGAGGGTGAGGTGGGCAGATCACCTGAGGTCAGGAGTTCAAGACCAGCCTGACAACATGGAGAAACCCCGTCTCTACTAAAAATACAAAAATTAGCTGGGCCTGGTGGTGTATGCCTGTAATCCCAGCTACTCTGGAGGCTGAGGCAGGAGAATTGCTTGAACCCGGGAGGTGCAGGTAGCGGTGAGCCGAGATCGCACCACTGTACTCCAGCCTGGGCAACAAGAGCGAAACTCCATCTCAAAAAAAAAAACAAGAAACAATGTCAACACTCTCTTTTGCATGTATTCTCCATTTAGCCATTATTTTTTAGTACTGATTCTTGCTTTACTTACTACAGTAGCCTTTATTAGGAACATGTTCCCCAAATGTTAATGGTTGATAATTGATTATTCAGATTCAATTAAAAAGTGTTCACTTCTGACCAATTCATGAGTATTTTACTGGTAAGAACTGGATCTCATTCTTCTAGCATGAATATCACACACTTCCTTGGGGGGAGGAGAATGCTCCAAACCATTTTTCCTTTTCTCTAAAGTAACAGTTTAAAAAATGAACACACACATACACACTTGCACACATACACAAACACACACAAGGCTATCACCGTGATCTATCTAAATGTCTCTATCAAATGTCACTGAGTGAACTGTTTCTTTTTAGTTTTATTATAAGCATGATGCAAGTTTAGAGATGAGCAATTTAACTTCCACTGTAAGTAGAATGAAGTATTAAATGTAAGAAACAACTACAAATAAATGATCAAAAAACCCCATACTCCTAGCCTGATATATTCACTATAATGGCATCATTACATTCCCACTGTTAAACTTCAAAATCTATAATACTTCAAGGTTATGTAATAAGTTTTAGTATATATAATTAGTTACTTTGATTAGTAACTTAATTATTTCAAAAGCACCCTAAAAGTTAAGTAACGTTATCCCAGGCTCTATTTACTAAAAAATTTAACTCCACTATGTCACAAAAGTAAAATGGCAATACACTTCTAAAAACTCATTAAAACAGGGCAATCAATCAACATAATTTTAGTCAGGAAAACATAATGTGTGCTTCTTCACCCACTGTTGTTAAGAATTTGAAACTTATGAAAAACAATACTTATGACTCCTTTATATTTTGAAAGCTGAGATTACAGTCAGTTTCCAACCATCAACTAACTATAGTTTTTTCTTGAATGGTAATATAAACATGTAAATTGTCTTAAAATATTTGAAGAACTTTCCTTTTGAGAAAAACATTTCTTTAGTAATGTTGAATAATTCACTAGTAGATAAATTAGTCAAATATAGATTTGAATACAATGTATTTGAATACAAAATATTCTATTCAGAATCCATTACGTCTCTTAGATATTTGTATTTAAAATTTCATACTATAAGCTTCTAAATTGTTCTCTAACAAAAGACAAAATGAACTAATTCAATGATAGACCATACTTCTTAAATATTCAAATAATGACAGGATAATAGATTTACTGTATATATTTTACAAATTTATAAAGTCATAAGATCAATAAACAGCCATCAATGGACTTAGCTGCTTTCTTTAAAACATAACATTGGTTTACCTCTTACTAGGAGCTAAAGCACTGTGATAGATCCTGGAGTTACTGATTATAAACAAGTCAAACAGGCCGGGCGCGGTGGCTCACGCCTGTAATCCCAGCACTTTGGGAGGCCAAGGGAGTGGATCACCTGAGGTAGGGAGTTCGAGACCAGCCTGACCAACATGGTGAAACCCCGTCTCTACTAAAAATACAAAGTTAGCCAGGCGTGATGGTGCATGCCTGTAATCTCAGCTACTCTGGAGGCTGAGGCAGGAAAATCGCTTGAACCTGGGAGGCGGAGGTTGTGGTGAGCCGAGATCGCGCCATTGCACTCCAGTCAGTGCAACAAGAGCGAAACTCCATCTCAATAAAAATAAAAAATAAAAAATAAAAAAGTCAAACGAGGTCTCTGTCCTCATTTACATTCTACTCTGCAAAGCTTGTATCACTTATCCAATTTCAGGAATGAGTAAAATACTTCACTGGGGAAAAAGTGATCTAGAAAAATATATACAACTCTTAAAATGTTTTTCTAACAAGTTCTGCAGTGATGGTGATCTCTGCCAAGTTTGGAAGCCATCAATTCTAGTCCAAACTACCTCCTCACAAAATTATCCTTTCTATAACCTAAATGGCAGATGGCTATTCCGACCTCTGCCTAAACACTAGTAAAGATAAGGTTTTTTGTTTCCAGGAATGGCCAATTCATATGTACAGCTGCTCTAATTAGGGGAGACTCTACCTTTAATTGAACTTTATCTCTCTCTGTGTAATTTCCAGAGAGTTGTCCAGGTTCTACCCTTGGGAGCAACATTAATAAAAGAATATAATATGGTGGTGCCTGTAGTCTCAGCTACTCAGAGGCTGAGGCAGAAGGATGTGCTATGATCTGTGTGGGAATAGCCACTGCACTCCATCCTGGGCAATATAGCAAGATCCCATCTTTAAAAAATAAACTAAAAAGAAAAAAAGTCAATTCCCTTTGTTACATGGCAATCCATGAAATAAAGATAGCTATCACTTGTACCTTAAGGTTTCGTTTGACATGTTAAGTCCTTCTACACTACTCACAGCTGTAATTTATAGATACTTCTCTTTCCTAACATCCCCTCAAGAAAAACACTCCTTCACCATAAATATTATTGTGGTTACTTTCTTCTGGGAGGTCTCTAGTTTATCAATGTCTGAGCCTTTTAAAATAGTAAGAGCACAATGTTCCAGTGGTCTTGTATCAGCACAGGGTACAATGTATTATTTTCCTTCATCAGGAAACTACACTTCTACAAATGAAGGTTAAGATTGCAAAGACTACATTAGTTTTCTTAAAATGCTGCCTTATAGTATCTAGTGCTCAGATGAAAGAGAAAATAAAGTTAATTTGACTATCTTCTGAAAGTGCATAAACACCTGTTGAATAAACCTGTCTAAAATTTTGTCTGGGGTTAAAGCTGAGTTCACCATCTATAGTTTCTAGGATATATTCTTTTTTCCTTTTTGTATATACTTGCCCACTGGGCCATTTCCATTTCTCCTGTCTATTCTGATTTCACAAAGAATATCTTCCAGTAAAAATTATTTCAGTATAGCAGGCTTTAATTAATTTGGGCCTCTTAAAGCAGGTAGGTACTAATCTACCTTGCATTTTCTTTTCTCTAACTATGCTTGCTCTACCCTTTGCAGTTTATATATCAGTGTCCTTGATAGAGAAAATTAAAGCAAAATATTATTCTCTCCAGCTCTTACGTTTTAGCTATGAATGTTATATCATTATTCCCATAAAATAAAATCTATGGGTTCCCTCCCCATATGCTAATTAGAACTTTAATGGTCCTTTCGGGCATTTCCATATGGGTCAAACAATATGAAATGGCTAATAATTATTTTCTACATACAAAAGCAGTGATTTCATATGGCTCAACATGATAGCTATAATTGGAGTGTGGAGGGGAAGGGCGGTGTCGAGCATTAGTTTGATCTGGGTATCCCGCTTTTTTACCTATTAAGAAATCATCATCCGTACTGTCTAGTCTGTAGTATAATCCCATATAGACTTCTCACTCCTTTTAACCCCATCCAGTGCTTTTCACATTTCACAACCACATTTTGGTCTACAGATTCCTAAATACACTTAACATGCACTGCTACTCCTCACCTTCCAATTAAATCTATTTGTTTAAGACCAAGAATAGCCACTCTTACTATATATTAAACACTAATCCTGCATCAAGTTTCTATACTTCTTCATGTTAAAGCTTCTAGTTTACTTTGTTACTTTATACCTAATATTTGTAAGCACTCTGCTGAACCCTTAATGTTTTCTCTTGTGAATTACTGACCACCTCCTTCTTTGTGGATTTCTTTTCTATTACACCTGCTATCCATCATATTTTTTTAAACTGGGTATTTTTACCATTGACCCTAATAAACAGCAAAATAAACTTATCTGGGCTTAATTTTCTGTGTTTTCTCAACATCAATTATAAGTGCTAATGAACAGTAACAGGGATAAAGTTATCCCATAAAAGCCTCCAATTATATCAAGAACATAGTAAAGAATTAATTAAAACAATACAATTCAAATAAAGGTTCTCCTGAAATTGGTCAATTTTTTCTACTAATATCTTTAAATGCTAATGAATTACCTTTAGAAATTAAGAACACTGAATGGACTTTGAAAAAAGGCACAGGAAAATGCCATTTGAAGTGTATGATAGTCTAATGTGCACTGGAATATTAATACATTTCACCTATTTCAATTGCTTTGTTTCAAAATTATTATATGAAATATTGTAAACCAAATTAACAAAGTTCAAACCAGACTGTGGTTTTCTTCATATAGTCTTCAATAATAGATTTGCTTTCCTTACTCTGTGACATCTTGAATCTATTATAAGGATGTGATTCTTTTCTTACTTTCTTTCTTCATCATCCTACCCATTAGCAATGCAACCCATTATTTTAGAAAAAAATTACCAGTAATCTGCTAAAATGTTATTATTAGAAAAAAAGTGTTTTAGCCAGTGTGGTACAAGATGTACTAATTTACTATCCTGACTTAAAAGCTTAGTACCAGAGTGTGGTAATTCCCACCTATAATCTCAGCTACTAGGGAGGCTGAGGTGGGAGGATCCCTTGAGCCCAGGAGTTGAAGGTTGCAGTGAACTATGATCTTGTCACTGAACTCCAGCTTGGGTGACAGAGTGAGACTCCATATCTTAAAACCTATTGGGTAGCTTAGTATTAGACCCTCAATATTAACTGGTGATAAACCAGAGAAAAAAAAGACTCAATAACAAAGATGCTTAATAACAATGAATCCAAATCAAGAAATTATTACAGAGTGGTTATACTAATGATACTTTATTAGTGCATCAACCTATTCCTTCCTGTAACAGTTCAAGACCAGTTTGTTCTCCTAAATCCAGTCAATCATATTGTCATCTAGGTCAGTAATAAGAAGAAATAAAAGGATCACTGCAAATGCATAGCTTCTGCATAAAATACCTCAAAGCACATTTCCTTCTATTATCTTCATGCATGAAAAATAGATTATTAGACCAAAAAAAAAAAGACCCACAAGAAGCCTATGCTGAAACACACTGAAGCAATTATACAACAGGCAAAGAAGTCAAAAATTGTTAAATACTGAGGAAAGTCAAAAAGTGGTAATCAGGTGTAAAGCAAGTGCCATTTGATACTAAACTTAAGGTTTAATATTTTACATATTTAATTAGAATAAATTTGAATTAGATTTCTTAGGTAATTAAGAGTCTTCCTTTATTTGTTAATCTGTCAAAAAACGGTTCCATACTAGAGATAAAATTAGTATTTTTATGAAATCTATACTCCACATCATTTCTTATTGGGACACAGATATCAATAACAGAATCCAAATTTAAAGCGCATTAGAAAGGCCCATTTTTGTAGAAATCATCAGCATATGACTCAACCACATGAAGACACATTTGCCCATAGGTACAATCAGAAACAATATTTCTACTCATTTTCTGTGTCCTAATGAAATTTTCATCAGGATTTACATTTAAAATGTAACTGAGCTTTGTGTCCTTTAATTCTCAAGATAAAAAAATGCAAGAGACAAAAAAATACAGCTGACTTTGGCAATAAAAAGATGCAAACCTCAAAGATACAAACCAACTCTATAGTTAAGATTGAGGGGTTAATCACCATTTCTGAGGCTCTAGGAAGTAGTTTACAAGCAAACATGTTTTGCCTTTCTCTCTTTGAACTAGAATCTCTTACAGAATTGTGCTAAACCTTGAATGGACGTTAAAGATAAATTCTTAATGCAACTTCTCATTTTACATATAACAAAACTAAGGACCATGTTGATGAAGCAAGGTTTCCTAAGTCCTAAAAGCGATAAGTGACAGAGAAGGGGCACGAACTTGGGTCAAATGTTCTTTTTCATATACCACAGCTGCTGCTGAGTACTTCATGTTTAAATATATCAGCAATGTTTATCTCCCACCAAATAAAAGATATTAATGGATCTAAAGCAGTGAACTCCTCCTCATATTTCTGGGTGCCAAGTGCCTACTTAATAGCAGGAGATAAACCAAAAGGGTATGTGTTGGGGCGGGGTGGGGAAAGGAGAGGGATAAAGGCCATAATACAAAGCAATCCTGTGGGAAAATCAAAAGGCCAGATGAATAGCTCAATTAAGCACTGGCAGAGTCGCCTCTGGCTTTACCAATTCTCCTTACCTTGGTAGAATGATATATTAAAAAGGCAATACAGTATTAAAAAAAGAACAAGTGGCCAAAGCTTCTTCCTTATCTATAAAATCTACAAAACAGGTTATATTCCCTATCTAAGAATTAAATGAGTTGAATTTTGTAGAATGTCTAGCACAGTAGGCATTTATTCACTAAAGCTTAGTTCCTTTCCCCTTTCCTTTCCTCTCTGGGGTCTCAGTAGTCTCACATTTCAGAATGGGGTAGGTTAGGAATACCGCGCAAAAGTTTGGTATTAGCCTGGTGACTCTAATGAATAGTGATCGCTACTATAAAGAAAATAAAATATATGCAAAAATTTTACCTATACTTTGCTGCCCAGAGTCTGTATTTTTTAAATCCCCTTTTAAATTACAGAAGTTAATATTTAATGATTTTTATATGCCAGGCACTATTCTAAGCACATTACATGTTTACCTTATTTAACCCTATGAAGTGAGTACTACTATTATCTCCTTTTTAAATATGTAGAAATTGAGGCATAGAAGGGTTAACTCACTTTCCTAAGATCCTTAGCTATTAAGTGGTAGTCAAGATTCAAACCCAGGCAATCTTGTTTCAAAGACTGATCTCTTTGCTATGGCTGCTTTTATAGTTGTTTTTCTTAAAATGAAAGAAAAATGAAAAAAATCATCATATACCCCAACAGCTAACTATGTTCCAATGACTACAACAGATTTTATCCCATATCTTAAATTCTAGCTCAAACCTACCTAGAACATAAATCTGCCAAAGGAACAAAAGTGGGATAGAATAGGCCCTAAGAAGATGTTTAAAAACTACTAGAAATAAGAGATTAGTTCCAGCAAGGTCACAAGAAACAAGAGCAACACACAAAACTCAATTGCATTTCTATATACTAAAAATGAACATTTAGAAACCAAAATTAAAAACAAAATATCATTTACGATCACGCCAAAGAAAATGATACTTAAATATACATTTAACAGAATATGCACAGTATCTCTATCCTGGAAATTACAAAATGGTGAAGAAAAAAATCAAAGACCACAATAAATGGAGAGACATACTATACTATGTTCATGGATTGGAAGGTTTGACAGAGTAACATGTCAATTCTCCCCAAATGATTTATAGGTTTAACACAATTCCTATCAAAAAGCTTTTGTAGACATCAAGGAGCTTATTCTAAAATTCACAAGGAAAGGCCCTAGAATATAGAAAACAATCTTTACAAAAATAAAGTGAGAGGGAGTCTTCTTCCCAATGTTAAGGCTTACTACATAGCTACAGAAATCAAAACAGCGTGCTATTGGTGAGTAGATAAACACACAAATCAATGGAACAGAATAAAGGGCCAAAAAAAATTTGCATAAATTTTCTTAACTGATTTTTAACAAAGGTGCAGCTCAATTTCGGTGGAGGAAGAACAGCCTTTTCAACAAATGGTGCTGAAGCAATTTGACATACAGAAGTGAAAGAATAATGAACCTTGACCTAAACCTTACACCTTACAGAATTAAACTCAAAATTAATCATAGAATTAAATTAAGGCATTAAACTATCAAATGTTTAGAAAAAAAGACACGGGAGAAAATCTTCAGAATATGGGACTAGGCAAAGAATTTTTTTTTTAGAGACGGAGTCTCGCTCTGTTGCCCAGGCTAGAGTGCAGTGGCGCAACCTTGGCTCACTGCAAGCTCCGCCTCCTGGGTTCAAGTGATTCTCCTGCCTCTGCCTCCCCAGTAGCTGGGACTACAGGCACCTGCCACCACGCCCGGATAATTTTTTTTTTTTTGTATTTTTAGTAGAGATGGGGTTTCACCATGTTTGCCCAGGATGGTCTCGATCTCCTGACCTCGTGATCTGCCCGCCTTGGCCTCCCAAAGTGCTGGGATTATAGGCGTGAGCCACCGCGCCTGGCCTTAGGAGAAGAATTCTTAAACTTGACAACAAAAGCAAGATCCATAAAAGGGAAAATTGGTAAACAGGGTGTCATCAAATTTTTTAAATCTTAGACTTTGAAAGCCCATGTGAAAAGAATGAAAAGACAGACTAGGAGAAAATATTTGCAGAGAATATATCTGACAAAAAACTGGTGTCTAGAATACATGAAAAACTCTTAAAGCTCAACAATGAAATTAAAAATAATCTAATTAAAAATGGGCAAAAGACATAGACACTTCACCAAAAAGGATATACATATGGTAAATAAGCATACAAAAAGATGTTCAACATTAGTAGCTGTGATAGCTAATTTTATATATCAATTTGGGCCATCAGCATACAATATATGGTGCTATTTTTCCCATCGCCAGGATTCAAGGGTCTAGGAATTAAGTGGAAAAACAGAGTGCCACCACCCACTATTACTTAGTGGACCCACTAGCAAAATTTTCGCTTCCTTTTCCAATTACCTTCTGCTCTGCTGGCCTAGAGGTCTTAAGTTCCAAAAGGAGGAATGCTTCTACCAGGAGACACAACAATAATTCTATTAAACTGGAAGTTAAGACTGCTGCCCAGCCAATCACTTAAAGCAAGTATCCAATGCCTCTGAGTCAACAGGCAAACAAGGCAGTTACCATATTGATTGACACTGACTACTGAGAGGAAACAGGACTGCTACTCCACAACAGAGGTAAGAAAGAGAATGTCTGAAATACAAGAGCTCCTTTAGAGCATCTCATAGTATTACCATGCCCTGTGATTAAGGTCAACACAAGGCTGGTGATTAACAACAATACAATCCAGGCAGAACTACTAATGGCCCAGACATTTCAGGAATGAAGGTTTGGGTCACTTTACTTTACTTTACTATTCTGGGTAGTAAAAGAGGGTAGTTATACATACCAACCACAACCATGTGACCAGTTATAGAACTGAGTACTGTAAGTGTTATGAAATACTATTCCTCCTTATTTTGTAATGATGTGTCTGTGTGTGTAAACAGTTTCTTTGCTTTCCTTTATCATGTAATATAAGATGTACTAACTTATATTTAATGTTAATTAAATATTATGTAATAATATGAATTGATGTTAATTTTACCTCATTGTATTTATGTTACAAGCTACAGAGAAAAGTAAACACCACTCAAGGACTTTCTTTTCTCTCCTGGGGAAGAGGTCTAATGTATTTCAGTTGTATGCAAACAGATATATCATGGCAAGTGAAATTATGACCTTGCAATTATCTTTATGTGGAGGATTAAGTATTTATTTATTTAAGTATTAAATACTTATTCCTCCACATACAGATAATTTAAGGAAATGTGTATAGATGCCAAGTTGACAAAGGGTGAATTTGTGATAGTTTTAATGTGTCAACTAGACTGGGTCACAGAATGCCCAAACATTTGGCTAACCATTATTCTGGGTGTTTGGATGTGATTAACATTTGAATTGGTAGACAGAGTAAAGCAGATTGCCCTCCCCAATGAATCAGGTGGGCTTCATTCAATACCTTGGAGGTCTGAATAGAACAAAAGGCAGGTTAAGGGAGGATTACCTCTCTCTGTCTATTTTCAAGCTGAGACATCTCTCTCTTCTGCACCTGGACTGGAACTTACACCATCAGCTTTCCTGATTCTCAGGCTTTTGGACTTGGACAGGATCTTATACCACCAGCTTTCCTGGGTCTTCAGCTTGCAGATGGAAGATCATGGGACTTCTCAGCCTCCATAATCACACAAACAACTTCCTTATAATAAATATATCTATCAATCCTACTGATTCTGTTTCTCTGACGTACCCTGACTATACAGGAGCCAGAAAGGAAATACAAATCAAAACCACAATGAGATATTTCACTACATACGCACAAGAAAAGCTAAAATAAAAAATTTTGACAACACCAAATGCTGGCAAGGATGCAGAGAAACTAGATCACTAATGCATCGCTAGTGGGAACATCAAATGCCACAGCCACTCTTAAAACACAAAACATGTGGATTCTGTTCCAAGATGGCCAAATAGGAATAGCTCCGGTCTGCAGCTCCCAGCATGATCGATGCAGAAGAAATGGATAAATCTAGAAGAAATGGATAAATTCCTCGACACATACACCCTCCCAAGACTAAACCAGGAAGAAGATGAATCCCTGAATAGACCAATAACAGGCTCTAAAATTGAGGCAATAATTAATAGCCTACCAACCAAAAAAAGTCCAGGACCAGACAGATTCACAGCCAAATTCTACCAGAGGTACAAAGAGGAACTGGTACCATTCCTTCTGAAACTAGTCCAATCAATAGAAAAACAGGGAATCCTCCCCAACTCATTTTATAAGGCCAACATCTGCTTGATACCAAAGCCTGGCAGAGACACAACAAAAAAAGAGAATTTTAGACCAATATCTAATGGTCTAATGGTCTTTATCAATATCTGATGAACATCGAAGTGAAAATCCTCAATAAAATACTGGCAAACCGAATCCAGCAGCAGTTCAAAAAGCTTATACACCACGATAAGGTTGGCTTTATCCCTAGGATGCAAGGCTGGTTCAGCATACGCAAATCAATAAACATAATCCAGCATATAAACAGAACCAAAGACAAAAATCACATGATTATCTCAATAGATGCAGAAAAGGCCTTCCACAAAATTCAACAGCCCTTCATGCTAAAAACTCTCAATAAACTAGGTACTGATTGAAAGTATTTCAAAACAATACAAGCTACTTATGACAAACCCACAGCAAATATCATACTGAATGGGCAAAAACTGGAGGCATTCCCTTTGAAAACTGGCACAAGACAGGGATGCCCTCTCTCACCACTCCTATTCACCATAGTGTTGGAAGTTCTGGCCAGGGCAATCAGGCAAGAGAAAGAAATAAAGGGTATTCGATTAGGAAAAGAGGAAGTCAAATTGTCCCTGTTTGCAGATGACATGACTGTATATTTAGAAAATCCCACTGTCTTAGCCCAAAATCTCCTGAAGCTGATAAGCAACTTCAGCAAAGTCTCAGGATACAAAATCAATGTGCAAAAATCACAAGCATCCCTATACACCAATAACAGACAAACAGAGCCAAATCATGAGTGAACTCCCATTCACAATTGCTACAAAGAGAATAAAATACCTAGGAATCCAATTTATAAGGGATGTGAAGCACCTCTTCCAGGAGAACTACAAACCACTGCTCAACAAAATAAAGTAGGACACAAACAAATGAGAACATTCCAAGCTCATGAATACGAAGAATCAGTATTGTGAAAATGGCCATACTGCCCAAGGTAATTTATAGATTCAATGCCATCCCCATCAACCTACCAATGACTTTCTTCGCAGAACTGGAAAAAACTACTTTAAAGTTCATATGGAACCAAAAGAGAGCCCGCAATGCCAAGACAATCCTAAGCAAAAAGAACAAAGCTGGAGGCATCACGCTACCTGACTTCAAACTATACTACAAGGCTACAGTAACCAGAACAGCATAGTACTGGTACCAAAACAGATATATAGACCAACGGAACAGAACAGAGCCCTCAGAAATAATGCCACATATCTACAACCATCTGATCTTTGACAAACGTGACAAAAACAAGAAATGGGGAAACGAGTCCCTATTTAATAAATGGTGCTGGGAAAACTGGCTAGCCATGTGTAGAAAACTGAAACTGGATCCCTTCCCCAAAGACTTGGAACCAACCCAAATGTCCATCAATGATGGACCGGATTAAGAAAATGTGGCACATATATACCATAGAATACTATGCAGCCATAAAAAAGGATGAGTTCATGTCTTTCGCAGGGACATGGATACAGCTGGAAATCATCATTCTGAGCAAACTATCATAAGGACAGAAAACCGAACACCACATGTTCTCACTCATAGGTGGGAATTGAACAATGAGAACACTTGGACACAGGGCAGGGAACATCACACCCTGGAGCCTGTCGTGGGGTGGGGGCCAGGGGGAGGGATAACATTAGGAGAAATACCTAATGTAAATGATGAGTTTATGGGTGCAGCAAACCAACATGGCCCATGTATACCTGTGTAACAAACCTGCACGTTGTGCACATGTACCCTAGAACTTAAAGTATAATTTAAAAAAAATAAATAAATGATCCTGAAGTAATTAAGAACAGAAATTAATAATAAAACTCTAAGAAACAAAAAAAGCCGCAAAACATTCAATTACCGTATGATCCCCAATTACAAACTTGGGCATTTATCCCAGAAAAATGAAAGTTTGTGTTCACAAATAACCCTTACATAAATGTTCATAGCAGCTTTATTTATAATAGCCAAAAACTGGAATCATCCCAGATGTCCTTCAATTGGTGAATGGCCAAACAAACTGGGACATCCATACCATGGAATATCACTCAGCAATGAAAAGGAATGAATACTGACACTTGCAACAAATAAGATGAATGGTCAGGAAATTATGCTGAGCAAGAGAAAGTTACATAGTGTATAATTCCATTGATAGAACTTTTCTTGAAATGACGAAACTATAGAAATGTAATACAGATTAGTGATTGACAAGATAGGGTAGGGGAGTCATGCAGGAGGGAAGCCGATGTGATTATAAAAGAGTAACATGATGAATTCTTGTGGACTCAAAGCTTCTTTATCTTGACTGTGTTAGTGGATACGCAAGTACTAAAAGCGTACAGAACTTAGCATGCAACATAGATATATACATAAATGAGTACAAGTAAAACTGAGGACATCTGACATGACCATAAGCAATTTCCTGAGTCTTAAGCCAAACATCTCCCAGTGGGCCACCCCAGCACCTTCGTTTCTGCTATTCCTTTAGCCTTATGCCCACCTCTGTCATTTCAACCTATCAATATCCTTTTTATTCTTGGAGGCATAGGCTAAAATTGCATGCTTTTTCATGAAATCTTTCTCAATCACGTCAGCTAAACATGAACTCTCCTGCTTCAGTTCTAGCCCTTACTATGGTATATCTTATACTAGTTACATATTTCTGATTTAAGATTTTAAGCATTTGAGAATAAGGATTAATGTGTAACTATCAGCACTAAGCTAACTAAGCTAGCTCAGTCCCTTGGAAAGGCACTCAGGTATTAATATCCAACCATAATTCCTACTCTTCCAGGGCATAAATTCTCCACTTGAAATAGACGGGTCTCCTCCTCTGTCCTATGCAGGTATCTTCTCACCTGGAATGCTCCATTTCTCAAGTTACAATGAACCCTTCCAAGTTATCTCAAAAGTCATTTATTCCTTGAAGTCTTCCCATGTTTTTCTTAATCCGTTACATCTCTCCTTCTTGTAATGCCCATTACACTTTGTACTTCCCTTAAATCACTTAGTTTAAGTCCTGTACTACAATCACATTCTGGCATCTGCCTAACCTTCTCCAAAGAGTAAATTCCTTCACAGCAACAACTGCCCTGAACACTTTGGAAAATGCTTTACATATATTTGGTGTTCACGTATTTGCTGAATTGAATAAAACTTACTTTTAGAAAGTAATATTATCATTCAACCTTCTAACACCATTGATAAATATAAATGCCATAGAGTAAGTTCTATAGAAAATGTTAATCAACTCTGTAATTCTCTTATGACTTACAAGATATCATTTCTGATTCCCCCTGCCTCTCTATACCTTGCCTTCTTGGTTTCTCGTATATATTTTTGTTCTATCCTGACCCACCTTTATTGAAATGCTGATGGTTCCTTCAGATTTTTTTTATTTTTTTTATTTTTTTATTTTTTATTTTTTTTGAGACAGGGTCTTGCTCTGTCACCCAGGCTGCAGTGTACAGGCACGTCGGCTCACCGCAGCCTCATCCTCTTGAGCTCAAGAGATCTTACCTCAGCCTCCCGAGTTGCTGGGACTACAGGTGCGTGCCACCATGCCCAGCTAATTCTCTTCCAGGTTCCTTCAGATTCTATCCAAGTCTCTCTTCTCCATCCTCACACAGTTCCTGAGTGATCTTACCTACTCACATACTAATTACTGCCAATCTTTATCTGTAACCTCTATTTTCAACCTTAGCTCCAGGCCTACATTTTCAACTACCTAATGGACAACCATTTCATCTTACCTGGATATATCATAAAGGAAGATTTCCCAAATCAAGTTTATTAGTCTTCAATCACAAGTTTTCTATAATCTCCCTTTCCTCAACTTTGGGACTAACAGATTATTTTTTATTCTTCCTCTTTTATGTCCTGTATCCAACTAAACTATATTATTAATCCCACCTCCAAAATCTTGCTTGAATCAATCCAATTACCTCCATTTCTATCACTACCATCTCCACATTCATTTTCTGTCTATATCTATAGTAACAGTCTCCCCTCTGGTTTCCCTACCTGCCTCTCCAGTTTCTCTCCTCTCCAGTTTATCCTATACTCTACTTTATGTGTTACCTTTTCAAAATAAAATTCTGATCATATGATTTTCCTATTCAAAAACATCCAATGATTCCTCAATTATCAATAGGATAAAATGTAAACTCATTATTCATGTAGACCAGGGGCTGGCAAACTAAGGATTATGGACCAAATGTAACCCACCATCTTTTTGTACATGCAATTTTACTGGAAAACAGCCATGCTCATTTATTTACATATTATCTATGGCTGTTTTTACAGCAACAGAGTTGAGTAATTGCAACAGAGACCAAATGTTCCAGAAAGCCAAAAACATTTACTATCTGGCCCTTTACACAAAAAGTTTGCAGACTCCTGGCATAGAGGATGTAGAATAATTGGGCCCCTACCTCCCTTTCCAGTCTCAACTCCCATCACAAACTCTAAGCCTTTGTTATGTCAAACAGGGTATTCTCCTCTTAATAAAACCACTACTTATTTTTCAAGAGGCTTTACTTGACACAATTGGGGCCCAGAGTATATTGAATAAAATGATGGCTTTTTACCAATTCCTACCATATTATCTCATGTCTTATTTAAAACACATACAAACCTATGATTCTAAACACAAATCAGAGGATGGAAACTACTTGGGAAAAGTGACAGCAAATATGTGTATTATAAAGATTGCAGAACACTTAAAATAGCTGACAAGAGGTTCTATCATGACAACTAAAAACACCTTTTACTTTGGCAGGATACTTTTATGCAAAGAGCACTAGATTTGAAGTCAAAGCACTTAGGTCTAATACTTAAGTTTGGATATTAGAGTCCCAGTATCGTTGCATATGAGCTACATAGTCTTTTCATAAAGATAACACAAACATTGAATTTTTAATCTGAGTCACTATTATCATTACCAATATTATCAGCATCTGTGATCCAATATCATAATTACAAATTATATTTTCATAACGTTTTAAAGCTTATAAAGTATTCACAGACATCTCATTTGAGTTCACAGTAGTCTTGTGAGATTTGAAGGCAAGTTTCATCCCTTTGTAAATAAGGAAATTAAGGCCCAAAGAAACTAAGTGTGTTGCCTAACATCACAGTCAAAAAATAGCAGAGGCTCAATCTAGGTCTCCTGATTCTAGTTTAATAGTCTTCCCACTTTTCAATGTTGTCTATTTAATGACATTTTACAAAATGTAATCTGCTGTGAGCCTGCAATAAGACATAATTTAACAGCAAAAATTATACATAATATCCCTCGATCTTACTAGCAAAGGCTCTGGCTTCAACTAAATTTGGTTCTACTGAAAAGCTCATCAAGATCCAAAGAGTATTCCACGATGGTCACATCAGAGTTGTTAGACCACTAACTAGTCCAGTCATTATTTACATTAGAAAAAAAATGTTTGTATTACAACTATTTCACACAGGCATGAAACTTCAAACTGATGTCAGAAAAATGTTTCTAGGCTAAAATAAAGGATTTTCAACTCAACAGACTAAGAACATTCAGGAAAGTCCTTAAGTAAAATTAATAACAAAATGTTATATATTGACCACTGCTTTTGAAATATTTATAAGACTACATGTTAAAGAGTCAAAATCTATCCAGGACTGAAAGAGTGAATATCAGCTAGGACTGAAAAAAGAAAAAAGCAACCATGCAATTAATCAGGCTTGGGAGGACAGACATAGATAAAACCAGCTGCAAAATTAACAGGAAACATTGTTTTTCCCAAGGTCATGTGGCAGTTGTAAAATATCATGAAGACTCCCTCTCGAGTGATTACTGCTTTCTTATCAACAATGTCCCCGGACCCGCTTTGCTATTTTCACTTATTACCAGAGGGAGATACCCAGTTCCTAAACTGTCCTTGCTTCATGACGGTACCCGATCCGTAGTTAACTCCCACTTGTTCCAATTTGCCTCAGTAACAGCCACCAACCTAGAACTGATCCTGGCTTCCATCAGACCCTCCTCAGAATACTTTAATGTAAACCAAACTTTACAAAAAGTACTTCCCTCATCCCTCTTATCCAGAGGCCTTTCATTGTTACTTGGGAGTTTACTCGCTCACTATACATAAATACATCTGATTTTCTCATAGTATTTATGTATTTTATATACATAAATACATCTGATTTAGTGGTCCTTAGTTGATTATGCTTAAACAAAAAAATGCATTTTGAATTATCCTACAGATTCAGCAGTTTCCTATCAACAAAAGCACTCTTAAGACCTCCCCTAAAAAACCTCCTGAGCCTAAACCAGAAAATCACTAACCACAACAGAATTTTACTCCCAAGAAAGATGAGTAACTCACTGAATTATGTTTATTATCACAGGAAATATTCTGATCAATAATGCTAAGAGATATAGGACTTAACCAAAGCCAGGTAACTATCGTATCTGCTGGGAAAGAGAGTTTATCATCAAATTGGCACCAAGTTCCAGATAAAACTAGAAGTATACAAATTGGTGGTATTATTATTATTATTATTTTTGAGACAGGGTCTCACTCTGTCACCCTGACTGGAGTGCAATGGCATGAACACAGCTCACTGCAGCCTCAACCTCCTGGGCTCAAGTGATCCTACTGCCTCAGACTCCTAAGTAGCTGGGACTATAGGCACACACCACCACACCTGGCTAATTTTTTATTGTTTAATTTTTGTAGAGACAGGCTCTCACCACGCTGCCCAGGCTAGTCTCGAACTCCTGGGCTCAAGTGATCCTCCAGCACTGGCTCCCAAACTGTTGGGATTACAGGCACGAGCCACCATGGCCGGCCTCTGATTTTTTTAATACAAATGAATAACATAACTCTTGGGCAATTTTATCTGTTACCTGCAATCATTAAAGTTATACTTAGTATATATGAAATCCTTATGTAATTTTCTAATTTTTTTAGTTTTTATTTTTTGGTTAGAGGTGGGATCCCACTTTGTTGACCAGGCTTGTCTTAAATTCCTGGGCTAAAGGGTCCTCCATCCTGGGCCTCCCAAAGTGCTAGATGACAGGCTTCAGCCATCACACACAGCCTAAGTTTTAAATTTTAATATAAATTATATAAAAATAGATTGTTTCCAATTTTTCAATAAATGGCATTGAAAGAGAAACCAAATTATTTTGGCCATAGGTCAAGCTAACTTCATAAACATAGAAGCCACATTTCATCTATTACAAGGTAAGAAATAAGATCCTATTGTGTTTTAAGCTCTAAAAAACTCAAGAGTTGAAAAGTGCCTTGTTACCAAGTCTCTGGAAAATACAAAATCTAGCTATTTTAAAGAATAATAATCTCAATCCAACTGTAGTAGGCCAGACTTTTGGGGGATAGGACGAAAACATTATTACCAAAATAATGTTCAAATATGATGCTTCTAAGATTAAGAAAATCCTGTAACCAACTTCAAGACAAAGTTTTAAACTTCTAAGAAACAGTAGCTGCACATCTACCTCAATTTTAAGTCAAGAATATGGAGGCGCAGTGGGGGGATGAAGCAAGGAGAGGAGTGCCTTCAGCAAAAGATTAAGACTGAATCAAAAATAGTACAAGGCTCAGCCAATAACTACTGACCAAATATAGTCTTAAAGCTGTACAGACATAGGGCAGAAAGGACTACTGTTCATAGATCAGGCTTCTTGTACCATACCTATCATCATCAATATCCTCATCTTCAAATACAAAGAGTTTTTCAGAAAACAAGCTGTACCTAATTAAGCAGAGCTAAAATAACCTTGGATTCGTATTTTCTCTTTTACAAAAAAATAACCTGGTCAAAATTAGTTTTATTTTTAAAAAATTTGGCCAGGCATGGTGGCTCACACCTGTCATTCCAGCACTTTGGGAGGACAAGGCAGGCGGATCACTTGAGGTCAGGAGTTTGAGACCAGCCCAGCCAACATGGTGACACCCTGTCTCTACTAAAAACACAAAAATTAGCTGAGTGTGGTGGCGCACACCTGTAATCCCAGCTACTTGGGAGGCTGAGGCATGAGAATTGCTTGAACCTGGGAGGTGGAGTTTGCAGTCAGCCAAGATGGTGCCATTGCACTCCAGCCAGGGTTTTCCCAACAGAGCAAGACTCCATCTCAAAAACAAACAATTTAATTAGAAAATAGAACGTAGTCAGGCACGGTGGCTCATGCCTGTAATCCCAGCACTTTGGGAGGCTGAGGCAGATGAATCAACTGAGGTCAGGAGTTCAAGACCAGCTTGGTCAACATGGTGAAACCCCATCTCTACTAAAAATACAAAAAAATAGCTGGGCGTGGTGGCACATGCCTGTAATCCCAGCCACTCAGGAGGCTAAGGCAGGAGAATCGCTTGAACCCGGAAGCTGGAGGTTGCAGTGAGTCGAGATCGTGCCACTGCACTCCAGCCTGGGCAACAAGGGCGAAATTCTGTCTCAAAAAAAAAAGAAAGAAAATAGAATGTATGCAACCCTCTTATTGGTTAAAGTGTAGTAAGCATATTAGTTTCTATTAAGTAGAGAGGACAATAATAGACTAAGAAAATACTGCCAAAAACACTGGAAAGTGGCCAGGTACAGCAGTTCATGCCTGTAATCCCAGCACTTTGGGAAGCAAAGCAGATCTCTTGAGGCCAGAAGTTCGAGACCAGCCTGGGCAACCTCGTCTCTACAAAAAAAATAAAAAAAAATTAGCCAGGCATGGCGGTGCATGCCTGTAGTCCCAGCTAGTTTTTGGTGAAGCTTCGTTGGGGGTTTCCTAAAAAAGCTCCAACAACTAGACAGATTAATATAGACTAAAATCTTGAAAGAAGCCACAAAAGCGACAAAAATGAATATGAATAAAATGTGATAATTCTAGTAAAATTACAAAGGTATAGAATTACTTCTTTCATGGATTTGATTCTATGGATCAAATTATGTCTCTAAAACCTTAACCAAGTAAAAGTATACAGTCTCTAAAGTCGATGCCAATCACATCTCATAACACCAATCCACAGTAAAACTTAAATAACACTAATAAGTTCTACAGGTTATTGATATTCACGGCCATTGAACATCTTTTTTCTAGGGTAATATTAAGTGAAATATGGCAAAGAAACATTATTTCCAATTCCTTTCAGGCTTTCTGCAAAGTTCACTTATATAATTTGGAATGATAAACATCCCAAATCTTTATTTTTTTTTTAATCCTCTTCTAAACTTTTTAACTTAATTTGGTTAATATACACAGAAGTTTCAGACTGCCTTTTCCTCCAACTAAACAAACCTGGCACTGTTTTACCTCTTCCCTTTGTGAAGCATAAAGTTCTATCTCTATAAAGTACTGAGTCAAACATATAGAACAAATATCAAAAGATTAATACTTTGGTGTATACTGAAAGAAAAATCTAAAGAAATAATAATAATGAGGAAAGAAAAAACATGTTCATACTAGGATTAAATGGAGAAAATACTTTTTTCATTATACTTTATATAATAAAATAAGCCCTCATATAATAAAATCTGTTTGATTTTTTAAAAAGATACTAAATTATTAATCCTAATATTACTACAATACTGATTTCAGAAATGGATATAAGGGGCTACAAACACATATAGGCTATATAAAACCATAAACACATCTTAAAAGGATACTTCAGTTTCCATGTGGCAACAATCATAGCACTTCCATCTATTTAATATTTAGTGAACACTTACAATGTGGAAAATACAAAAGATTGAGTTTATATTCCAGTTTAATTACTTGCAGGTGTGACAAGAATCTCTTGATCTTCTCCAGGTATATAAAAGTAATGGCTTCAGAAGCAACTCACTTTAGGCACAATTATGAGAGTACAAAGAGGAGGAAGGTGGTAAGTAGAGGGAGGCAGGCCACAAAAAGCAAAACCTAGCAAAAGTATGATACATAGGCAAGATATAGGAACTACATAAAATTAGAGAGGGTGACAAATATTCCTAGCAGAAACCCAGTCACTTCAGCCAGATAAATAGTTTAGAGTAGACTACTTTCTTTCCATTTACATTTACATATAAACAAGAGAGAGATTCCTCACCTCCAAGTGAATTCTGGCATGAAGAGTGACATATAACGACACAATGGCCAATAAGTCAAGAGTCAATCAATGCTAAATAAAAGCTTAGAGCAACATGTAAATATTAATTTGGCTTTAGAATTAATGCAAGGGTCCTGAGCTATATACAGTGTAAATTACAAGCTTACTATATAAATTACAGGATATTGCTATATGCCAATTGTACTAAAGATAAAAAAAATTTTTTTTTTTTTTTTGCAGTTGCAAGATTTAATAGAATGAAAACAGAGCTCCCATAAAATGGGAGGGGACCCAAAGGGGGTTGCCGTTGCTGGCTCGAATGCCTGAGTATATCCCGATCATTGTCCCTCCCCCTGTGCTCTCAGGCGATAGATGATTGGCTATTTCTTTACCTTCTGTTTTTGCCTAATTAGGATTTGAGTGAGTTCTTTTTACTACCTGATTGGTCGCGTGTGAGCTAAGTTGCAAGCCCCTTGTTTAAAGGTGGATGTGGTCACCTTCCCAGTTAGGCTTAGGGATTCTTAGTCGGCCTAGGAAATCCAGCTAGTACTGTCTCTCAGTACCCCCCTCTCAACAAGAAAACCCAAGTGCTGTTGGGGAGGTTGGCCGATGACTGCTCTAACTGCTTCCTGCTGAACTGGGGCATAGTAGGGGTCGTGCAGTTGAGATTTCCTCAGGAAAAAAAATGTTTAAAAATACAGTCTTATTGCATCATACCCTTGCCTCAGTTTAGAAATATAAGCATGTATACAAAAATCAGTAGCATTTCTATATGCCAACAGAGCACAATATGAAAAGGAAATCAAGAAAGTAATCCCATTTAGTATAGCTATAAATAAAATAAAATACCTAGGAATAAACTTAACCAAAGAAGTGAAAGATCTCTACAATTAAAACTATAAAACACTGATGAAAGAAATTGAAGAAGATACAAAAAAAGGAAAGATATTCCATATTCGTGAATTATAAGAATCAATATTGTTAAAATGTCCATTCTACTCAAAGAAATCTACAGATTCAATGCAATCCTGATCAAAATACCAATGACATTCTTCACAGAAATAGAAGAAATAATCCTAAAATGTATATGGAACCACAAAAGACCCAGAATAGATGACACCATCCTGAGCAAAAATAATAAAACTGGAGAAATCACTTACCTGACTTCAAATTATACTACAGGGCTATTGTAACCAAAAACAGTATGGTACTGGCATAAAAACAGAAACATAGACCAATGGACAGATTAGAGAACTGAGAAATAAATCCATACGTCTTAAGTGAACTGATTTTCAACAAAGGTCCCAAGAACACATATTGGAAAAAGGACAATCTCTTCAATAAATGGTGCTAGGAAAATTGGATACCCATATGCAGAAGAATGAAACGAGATCCCCTATCTCTCGCCATATACAAGAATCAAATCAAAATGGGTTAAAGACTTAAATTTAAGACCTCAACCTATGAAACCACTAAAAGAAAACATCGGTGAAACTCTCCAAGGACATTGGACTGGGTAAGGATTTCTGATTTCTTGAGTAATACCCCAAAAGCACAGGCAACCACAGCAAAAAAAGTTTGTGCACAACAAAGGAAACAATCAACAAAATGAAAAGACAACCCAAAGAATGAGAAAAAATATTTACAAACTATCCATCTGACAAAGGATCAACAACCAGAATATAGCCGGGCACAGTGACTCACGCCTGTAATTCCAATACTTTTGGGAGGCAG
Organism: Pongo abelii; assembly: GCF_028885655.2. Lineage (NCBI taxonomy): Eukaryota > Metazoa > Chordata > Mammalia > Primates > Hominidae > Pongo > Pongo abelii. The sequence continues at coordinate 86,023,519 of NC_072008.2, forward strand.
AGGTGGGAGGATCACTTGAGGCCAGGAGTTTGAAACCAGACTGGGTAACACAGTGAGACCCTATCTCTACAAAAATATATATATTTTAATTATCCAGAAGTGGTGGTACATGCCTATAGTTCCAGCTAATCAGGAAGCTGAGGCAGGAAGCTCACTAGGAGTTCGTGGCTGCAGTGAGCTATGGTTGAACCAGTGCACTCCAGCCTCGGTGACAGAATAAGGCAAGACCCTATTTAAAAATAAATAAATAAAAATAACCAGAATGTAAAAGGAGCTCAAACAACTCAATAGAAAAAAAAAATCTAATAATCCAATTTAAAAATGGGCAAAAGATCTGAATAGACATTTCTCAAAAGAAAATATACAAATGGCAAACAGGCATATGAAAAGGTGCTCAACATCATGGATCATCAGAGAAATGCAAATCAAAACTATGAGGGCCAGGTGCAGTGGCTCATGCCTGTAATTCCAGCACTTTGGGAGGCAGAGGCAGGCAAATCACCTGAGGTCAGGAATCTAAGACCAGCCTGGCCAACATGGTGAAACCCCATCTCTACCAAAAAATACAAAAATTAGCTAGGCATGGTAGTGCACACCTGTAGTCCCAGCTACTAGGAGGCTGAGGTGAAAGAATCACTTGAACCCAGGAGGCAGAGGTTGCAGTGAGATGAGATTGCACCACTGCACTCCAGCCTGGGCGACAGAGTGAGACCCTGTCTAAAAAAAAAAAAAAAAAAAAAAAATCCAAAAGATATGCAACAATAAATGCTGGTGTGGTTTTGGAGAAAAGGGAACCCTTGTACACTCTTGGTGGCAATGTAAATCAGTATAGCCACTACGGTTAACAGTATGGAAGCTCCTCAAAGAACTAAAAATAGGACTACCATATAATTCAGTGATCCTACTGCTAGGTATATACCCAAAAGAAAGCAAAACAGTATATTGAAGAGATATCTGCACTCCCATGTCTATTGCAGTACTATTCACAGTAGCCAAGATTTTGAAGTAACCCAAGTATCCATCACCAGACAACTAGACAAAGAAAATGTGGTATTTATACACAATGGAGTACTATTCAGACATAAAAAAGAATGAGATCCTGTCATTTATAACAACATGGATAGAACTGGAGAACGTTATATTAAGTGAAATGAGCCAAGCACAGAAAGACAAACTTTACATGTTCTCACTCATTTGTAGGAGCTAAAAATTAAAACAATTAAACTCACGGAAATAGCAGAATGATGGTTACCAGAGGCTGGGAAGGATAGTGGGAAAGAGAGGGGAAGTGCAGATGGTTAATGGGTAAAAAAAAAATATAGTTAGATAGAATGAGTAAGATCTAGTATTTGATAGTACAACAGGGTGATTAGAGTCAAGAATAATTTATTGTACATTTTTAAATAACTAAAAATATAATTGGAATGTCTGTATAACACAAAGAAAGGTTAACTCCTTGAGGTGATGGGCACCTCATTTACCTTCAGGTGATTATTACACATTGTATCCCTGTACAAAATATCTCACATACCCAACAAATATACACATCTACTATGTACCCATAAAAACTAGAAATTGATTATCAGTCTCAAATGAATGAGCCATCCTGCTACCATTTCTAGGTAATTTTATAAAAATTGTTTAGATTATGATAATTAGGAAAATTCCTAAAATTGTTACCATGATGGATAATATCAACAATACTAGTTCTTCAAATAAACATTAAACACACTTTTTTTTTTTAATTTTATTTTAAGTTCTGGGATACATGTGCAGAACGTGCAGGTTTGTTACATAGGTAAATACGTACCATGGTGGTTTGCTGCACTTAACCCATCACCTAGGTATTGAGTCCCACATGCATTAGCTATTTCTCCTGATGCTTTCCCTTCCCTCACCCCCACAAGAGGCCCTGGTGTGTGTTGTTCCCCCGCCCCGTGTCCATATGTTCTCATTGTTCAGCTCCCACTTATCAGTGAGAACATGCAGTGTTTGGTTTTCTGTTCCTGTGTTAGTTTGCTGAGGATGATAGCTTCCAGCTTCATCCATGTCCCTGCAAAGGACGTGATCCCATTCCTTTTATATGGCTGCATAGTATTCCATGGTGTATATGTACCTTTTCTTTACCCTGCCTATCATTGATGGGCATTTGGGTTGGTTCCATGTCTTTGCTATTGTGAATAGTGCTGCAATAAACATATGTGTGCCTGTATTTTTAAAATAGAATGATTTATATTCCTTTGGGTATATACCCAGAAATGGGATTGCTGGGTCAAATGGTATTTCTGGTTCTAGAACCTTGAGGAATCATCACACAGTCTTCCACCATGGTTGAACTAAAACATACTTTTAAAACTACTTCTGTACTCACAAGCCACCTCAGCAGCAGAACTGTTTGTGTGAAATTTTAACTTCAAATTCTAGTGTAACTATGGCAAAGTTCCTAAAATGAATATTAATCTTTAAAATGATGAAGAAATAATAATAATAGGTGATAGTGTAAGACCTCAAACAATACCACAAATATTAATTACATATGCCTCAGAATTTCCTTGAGTGGTATTAAGTATTAATACTATTTTGAATTTAGCTCAATTTTCTTCTTCTGATTTAATTTTGGTACAATACAAAACCAATTTGATTAGTCAAGCATACAGCTAATGAAATGGCATGACTGGCACTTAGAACTAAAATAATGTAAATATCACAGATATTTTTGCTCTTGCCATAAGAAATCTAGAAATTCACCCTTGGTAAATGTAAGTACACATGTATTTTAAAGTGTTACAGTAGTTAGTGTGGAGAATAGAATCTGGCAATTAACTCTCAAATTCCTTCCTTATGCTCCCTTACCTTCATTTCATTAAATTACTAAATAACTTTGTTGATTAACTATAAGAACGACGGAAACATTTGAATAAATACTCCAACATAGTGCAAAGTCCAGATAAGGTCAGAATTTTATTGTTTTTGGCCAAAGTCTGTTGTAAAACTTTCATAGGAAAGAACTGGCACAATTTGATCTTTAAAGTGAGTCGCTAAAATCAAGATATGAACAGCTAAAAGTAGTTTCTAAGGATAAAAATAGGAAACTTAAAAATCAGGCCAGGCGCAGTAGTTCACACCTCTAATCCTAGCACTTTGGGAGGCCAAGGCAGGCAGATGACCTGGGATCTGGAGTTTGAGACCAGCCTAGCCAACATGGCAAAACTGTCTCTACTAAAAACACAAAAAAGTTAGCCAGGCATGGTGGCGGGCGCCTGTAATCCCAGTTACTTGAGAGGTTGAGGCAGGAGAATCACTTGAACCCAGAAGCGGGGGTTGCAGTGAGCCAAGATAGAGCCACTGCACTCCAGCCTGGGCGACAGTGCAAGACTCTGTCTCAAAAGAAGAAAAAAGAAAATCAAATTTGTAAAATAAGTAAATTAATTATCAAATTATGCACCTATCCAGAGTAGCTTACCTGTTCCCATATTATTTTAGATCTACACTATCCAATATAGTGGCCACTAGCCACATGTGGTTGCTGAATGTCAATTACTTAAAATTAAATAAAATACATATTTAATTTTGCAGTTGCAATCATCTCCATCGTCACAGAAGGTTCTACTGGGTAGCACTGTTTTATATAAAATACCAGTTAAAGTATGCCCTGAAAAATTACTGATGTAATTCCAAATATAATGGGCAGAATGAAAAGAGGGACATGTCCATTTATTATACAAATTCTATGCATAGTGGCAAGAGAAGGGAACATCCTCAAACTGAAAAAAGGGCATTTATCATTATACTTAATGGTGAAAGATGATCTGTTTTCACCCTATGATCAGGAACAAGGCAAACCTGTATACTCTCACCCTTTTAATTTGCATATATATATGCATATATATATGAAGTCTTGCTCTGTTGCCCAGGCTGGAATGCAGTCAGTCGTGCAATTTTGGCTCACAGCGACCTCCACCTCCGAGGTTCAAGTGATTCTCCTGCCTCAGCCTCCCAAGTAGCTAGGATTACAGGCATGCACCACCAAGCCCAGCTAATTTTTATATTTTTAGTAGAGAGGGGGTTTCACCATGTTAGCCAACCTGGTCTCAAACTCCTGACCTGATGTGCCCGTCTCAGCCTCCCAAAGTGCTGGAATTACAGGCATAAGCCACAGCGCCCGGCCTAATCCACCATGCCCAGCCTAATCCACCATTGTAGTAGAGGCACTAGCAGCTCAATAATTTAGGAAAAAGAAATAGAAGGCACACAAAATCAGAAAGGAAAAAGTAAACCTGTCTTTATTTGCAGACAACAGGGTTATCTATGTAAAGAATCCCAAAGAATCTCAAGGAAAAAAAGTCATTAAATCTAGTAAGTAAATGTACTGAGGTCAATATACAGAAAAACGAAACAAAACAAAAAGAAAAAAACATTTCTATCTACTAGCAACAAACTGAAAATCAAAAATCTTAAAAATACAATTTAAAACTGTATAAAAACCATAAAATCCTTAGGGAAAATTTTCACAATAGATGTGTTAAGACCTGAACACTGAAAACTACAAAACGCTGCTATGAGAAATTAAAGATTTACAAAAATAGAGAGCTATACTACGTTCCTGGATTAGAAGGCTCAATGCTGTCAAGATGTCAGTTATTCTAAAATGTCTCTATACATTCAGTGCAATCCCAAGCAAAAACCCAGTACCTTCTTTTTGGGGAAATTGAGAAGCTGATTCTAAAATTTAGGTGGAAATGCTAAGGAACAGAAAAGCCAAAACAGTTTTTTGAAAATGAGAGCAAAGTTGGAAGACTCAGACAGCATAGAGTCCAGAAAGACTCATATATACATGGTTAAATGATTTTTGACAAATGTGCCATGATAATCCAATGGAGAAAAAGATGGCCTTTTCAACAAATGATACTGGAATTAAGACACCCATACAAACACACACACACAAAAAAATGAATTCAATCTAAACCACACACCTGATAAAAAAATTAAAATGATCAAAAATCTAAATATGCAACAAAACTAAAGAACTTCTAGAATATAAGAGAAATCTCTGTGAGCATGAGTTAGGCAAAGGTTTATTTGAACACAAAAAGTACAATCTTAGAGACAAAACTGATAAATTAGACTTCAGCAAAAATTTCTGCTCTTTGAAAGACACTGGTAGGCCAGGCACAGTGGCTCACGCCTGTAATCCCAGCACTTTGGGAGGCCGAGGAGGGCAGATCACGAGGTCAGGAGATTGAGATCATCCTGGCTAACACGGTGAAACCCCGTCTCTACTAAAAACACAAAAAATTAGCCGGGGGTGGTGGCGGGCGCTTGTAGTCCCAGCTACTCAGGAGACTGAGGCAGGAGAATGGAGTGAACCCGGAAGGCAGAGCTTGCAGTGAGCCGAGACTGCGCCACTGCACTCCAGCCTGGGCGACAGAGCGAGACTCTGTCTCAAGAAAGACAGAAAGGAAGAAAGAAAGAAAGACAGAAAGAAAAGACAGACAGAAAGAAAGAAAGAAAGACAGAAAGAAAGAAAGAAAGAAAGAAAAAGAAAGAAAGAAAGAAAGAAAGAAAGAAAGAGAAAGAAAGAAAGAAAGACACTGGTAATAAAATAGGGCCAGGGACAGTGGCTCATGCTTGTAATCCCAGGGGGAGGCCGAGGCAGGTGATTGCTTCAGGCCAGGAGTTTGAGACCAGCCTGGGCAACAAAGCTAGACCCCATCTCAAATAAAAAAGATGGGGGCGGGGAGGGGAGGAGATAACTGCATGTTGAGAGAAAATATTTGCAAAATACAAAGGATTTGTACCCAAAATATATAAAGAACTCTCAAAACTCAATAATAAAAAAACGCAAACAACTCAATTTAAAAAATGGGTGAATACTTCACTAAAGATCTACAGACTGGCAAATATGCACATGAAAAGATACCAACTGACAGTTATCAGAAGCTGGTGAGAATGTGGGACAACTAGAAATCTCATATATTGCTGATGGGAATACAACATATAATAGCTACTTTCACAACAGTTCGGCAGTTTCTTATAAAGTTAAAGTTGTATTTAACATATGATCCAACAACTGCACTACCTATTTATTTACCCAAAGAAATGAAGAAAGATATTCATGCAAACACCTGTACATGAATATTTATAATAGCTTTATCCATAATAGGCAAAATTATTGAACAGATTATGGTAAATTCATAGAATGGAATGCTACTTGGTAATAAAAAGAAATGAACTACTGACACATGAAAAGACATGCATGAATTTCAAAAGCACTGGTCTAAGTGAAATCAGACAGATATAAAAGGCTACTTACTACCTGATTTAATTTAGAGGACATTTTAAATTACATGAAGTATAGTCAGTCACAGAAAGATTAGTGGTTTCCAGGGGTTGAGCAAACGATACTGAGGCTGATAAAAATGTTCCATATTTTTATTGTGGTGGTGGTTACACAAAAATGTATACAATTTGTCAAAACTTATTGAATGGTACACTTAAAAAGACAGCCTTTTATGTCAATAATATCCTAATATAGTTGACTTAAAAAAAGTACCATGGCTAATACTCTATCTTTGGAGCTCTCTAGGTATAAATCTGTCACACCAAGAAAATACGGTGACATCTGACCATGAATATGATAGATAGTCTATTTAGAAAACAAGCAATGTAACTTAGGCCAATCAAATAACTTCTCTGAGCTTTGGGTTTCTCTGCTGCAAACAGAAGGGTTTACAACCAAGTTCCCCAAATCTGTTCCCAGGAACTTACAGGATCTTTAGATCTGTTTCCAGGATCTTAACAGATATTCTGGAAAGAGTTTCCATGCTTAAATTACTTGGGAAATGCTCCCTATAAGGTGAGCAATGCATTTTAACATATGAAAAGTCCGCCATTCATTCAACTTTTCTCCATTTTTAAAAAGCTGTTTGCCACATTTACTTGACCATGGAACTCCTTTTTTTTTTTTTTTTTTTTTTTTTTTCCGAAAAACAGTGTCAATTCTTTTTAGTTCTAAGATTCAACAGAACTTTCAAGAGGATATACCAGACAGGCATGGTGGCTCACACCCATAATCCCAGCACTCTGGGAGACCAAGGCGGGTGGATCACTTGAAGCCAGGAGTTCAAGACCAGCCTGGCCATCATGATGAAGCCCCATCTCTACTAAAAATACAAAATACAAAAATTAGTCAGGTGTGGTGGTGCATGCCTGTAATCCCAGCTACTCAGGGGGCTGAGGCAGAAGAATCGCTTGAACGAGGGAGGGGGGAGATTGCAGTGGGCAGAGATCGTGCCGCTGCACTCTAGCCTGAGTGACAAGAGACAAGAGTGAGACTCTGTCTCAAAAAGAAAAAAAAAAGATATACCTTCATGATTAAGTTATGTTTAGATTGGCAACCTATAAAACTGATTGGTTTGAAAGTAGCTATAGAGAACTATGACCCACAAAGAGAAAACTGCCTCAAATCACAAACTGGAAAGAAGATTTCATATCCATCTTAGTGAGTTTTTGTCAGGCTCTGAATTCTAAATAACTTAAACTTAAGCATCTTGAGTACCAGGTACTACATGAAAATACATCATGATCGAATTGCCTCTGTTCTAAAAGCTCCTCCCTAAATAACATGCCAGATTTAAAATGAATTTAAAAGCATCACTGCCAGGGCCATGACAATTCCTAAGCAATTACTAAAAGAATGACAAACGGATTCAAATCCGTGTAAAGAGTTTATTTTACAAAACCAGCAGAAGTTTGAAAGTATATGCTTAGTTAAAAGAAAAAAAGAGCGAGAGAAGGGAAGAAGGGATAAAGAAAGCCTGTAAACCTAATATTGTAATGGTTGCTCTTCAGCATTTCACATGTGACCCATGAAGCATAACACACTACAAAATAATGTTGACAGTATAGCTAAAAATACTGTATTTTGAAAATAAGTAAATGCATGAATAACAAAAGTTATCTCAATTCAATATATTAATTATGACTAAAGCTTTAAGGGAAAGTGAACACTGGAAAATTCTGGTGGATAAACAAACAACTCTTGAAAGGAAAAAAAAAAAGTTAGCAATACCATGTTCAATGAGACTCAACTTTTCCAAGTAACATCCAAGCTATGGAAGAGTATTTTTAGCAATATACTTCAGAGTATCCAATTTCCCTGAATAAGTCCTATGTATGTTTAATCAATGATTTTGTCCAAATATATCTTAAGAAATATTTCTAGCTTCAATTTACTTAACCTCTGAGGATAAACTACATAAGCTTAATGTATAAGAAGTATTCCTTTTAAAAAAGTATTCATATTTTTCTATCTGAAATTCATCCCTTTCAAACTTTAGACATATTCTGTAGGCACTATATATAAAATAATGTAATTTTTTAGAAGAGCGAGAAAGTAATGGAGCAGAGGAGCAATTTACTCACCCAGCACCTTGGTTTTGCACATACTTTGTGAGGGCGAACTTTAATTTAAATAGTTTTGTATCTAGATCTCTTTGGGAACCACTACTAGTATTTCTTCATAATGGTCTGGCCAGAGATGTCCCAAGAATAATTTGAATGAGACGTGAATTTCATTAAACTGGAACCAAGAAAGGTGACTTTTTGTCTTAATACAGACATATAAAAATGTATAACATCATTATAATTTTGGAAAACAACACATATAAATAATGTACTTTTGTTTGGGAAACTCAGCACATAGACATGTAAATAGACAACCATATGGTTAAAAACGTCTATACTATATTAAAAAAAGTTTCTGCTAAGAAAGAAGTGAAATGAAATGAAATAAAACAAAGATCACCTTTTATAAAACATTGTATTTGCTTTAAGTAAAAATGTTTAAAAAATCTGGACTAGCCATGAAACTCCTCAGGAATGTAAACAGTTTGTTTATGCTTCAAATTTAATCTTGGTACCTATTTTTGTCTTCCTAATGAGTTCAGGAAGGAAAGAATCAACAATCTGTTTATAACACACAGGTGTATTACTCACCCACATTTGGAGGTTTCACATAATTTACAGGTAGTTCTGGAGGTCTGCCTCTATGCAGAGCCGCAAAAGCAGACCCATTCCATAGTGTACTCTTACAGTCTATATAAAAAGAACAAAGGTTGCTAAGGAATAGAGCAGTTTGTTTTTTTTTTTTAACCATGTCTCAGAAGCAAATGTCTGATTTTAATTTCATTTGTTGGAATACATTTTTAATTATTAAACCAAAATGAAAATAGTAGGCATATATTTGAACATGTTATAAACTAAATTTATAACTGGTAAACACCCAACACCTTAACATATCATCTGGATATTTTATTTCTAAGCTAGTCTTGAACTAAAGCTTTTTTTATGCACATATTTGAATCTTATATAAATATGTCACAGATTAATAAGCTTTAAAGTTTACATCAGTTCTTCTTGATCTTTAGGCTTACACGTCTATTCATATAAAACCGTATAAGCAAGGATATAACTATAGCACAAGTATGCCAGGGAAAATTCAGGCATATTTATACTTTGGTACATGTTCATATTATGAAATACTTGCCAGTTGTGTCATAACAGATAACAGCACTGCATATCAGATGGTAACTGATTATAAATAGCTGTGTTTTTTTCTCTTTCATGTTTAAGTCAAAAAATGTAAGGAAATATTAAATATTACTAATAACTTGGCTTTAAAACAAAAAGCCAAAAGCTCTCTTGAAAGCTTCCAAATAAACTCAATTAAGAATTTCCTTAAATTATAAAATGAGATGCTTAAAATCTGGTATCATTACACAACTATTTATCTTGGAGAATTAGGATTTTTGAAAATAGTATGCTAATTAAACAAAACATAGAAATAAATGGGCTGCTAGACCTTAAGTATTTATTACTCCAATAGGCATCTTTAATGCCTAATTTTACATTTTTATGTTTATCAAATACCACTTTAGATGTCTGACATATTGAGGTTCCAGGTAAAACTTGGGAAAAATCTGTAAAACACTGAAAATCAGCTGAGTAGAAAAGCTTATTTAACAATTACTGAGGTCAGGCGCAGTGGTTTACACCTGTAATCCCAGCACTTTGGGAGGCTGAGGCGGATCACGAGATCAAGGGATTGAGACCATCCTGGCCAACTTGGTGAAACCCTGTCTCTACTAAAAATACAAAAATTAGCTGGGCGAGGTGGCGTGCGCCTGTAGTCCCAGCTACTCAGGAGGCTGAGGCAGGAGAATTGCTTGAACCTGGGAGGCGGAGGTTGCAGTGAGCCGAGATCGCACCACTGCACTCCAGCCTGGTGACAGAGCAAGACTCTGTCTCAAAAAAAAAAAATTACTGCTGGGTTGATATTTTTGCTTAAATATGTTCAAATATTAAAATTGTACATATAATTTTGATTTACCTGTTATGAAAAGCACAACATCATTAGGATGACATTATCAAAACTAATAAAGAGTAAGAACATTATAAAGAAAGAATATTGTAAGTATTTATACTGTATTAATCAAAGCAGCAATCTTTGAGATCTCTATTCCATGATTACAAAGGTATTTTATATTCTTTACCTATATATATTCACTTTTACACAAAAGGACTCCTTTTTAGGTCTCTAAAAATTTACTTGTACACTAAGAAAACAAAAACAACACTGGCAAGATAAGAAAAACTATTATTTAGAAAAGCATGGGAACATTTACTCAACCTAAAAATAAGCTAACTCTCCACTCCTTCCTCCGATATCACAGTCCTAAATTCTGAAAATCTCACCTTTGGCATCCCGTAGCAGAGACTGCCGACCAACACCTAATAATGTCTGTACCCCAGGAACACTCTGAGGGATCTCTTTATCTAGTAAAGGACCAATTCTCTCACAAATTTTAAGGAGGTAGTCTGGAGGAATGTGTGCATTTGCTGCCACCTAAAAAAGTATAAATAAAACACAGGAAAAACACATTTATTTGGTTTAAAAATATAAATCTATTCCACTACTAAATTGTTCCATTATAGAGCAAAGTACAGTTTTAAAATATGGAATCAGGCCTGGGCGCGATGGCTCACGCCTGTAATCCCAAAATTTTGGGAGGCTGAGGCAGGTGGATCACTTGAGGTCAGAAATTCGAGACCAGCCTGGCCAACATGGTGAAACCCTATCTCTACTAAAAATACAAAATTAGCCAGGCGTGATGCTGCACACCTGTAATCCCAGTTACTCAGGAGGCTGAGGCAGGAGAATCACTTGAACCCAGGAGGTGGAGGTTGCAGTGAGCCAAGATTGTGCCACTGCACTCCCGTCTGGGCAACACAGTGAGACTCTGACTCAAAAAAAGAAATAAAAAAAATAAAAATAAATAAAATATGGAATCAGAGCTGGGTGCAGTAGCTCAGGCAGATAATCCCAGCACTTTTAGAGGCCGAGGCAGGCGGATGGCTTGAGCCCAGGAGTTTGATATCAACCTGGGCCAAACAAAACCCCATCTCTACAAAAAATACAAAAATTAGCTGGGTATGGTGGCTGCACCTCTAGTCTCAGCTGTTCGGGAGGCTGAGGTGAAAGGATCACTTGAGCCCCAGAAGCAGAGGTTGCAGTGAGCCGAGACTGCACCACCACACTCCAGCCTGGGAGAGAGAGAGAGAGACTTCGACTCAAAAAAATTTAAAAAATTAAAAATAAAATATATATATATATCTGTGTGTATAGATATATATTTTCCATATATATATTCCATATACATATGGAATCAGGAAGAGAAATTTTTAAATATTTAATAATTGACCAAATTTAATAAACAGTCACAAAATAAGCACATTTAAATGATATGACAACATTTACATGGCATGGCACTCTAATATACATTTAAATGTCTTGATCAAGTCATTTGCTTAGCTGTTAATCTTATGAAATAAGTGTTACAAAGCAACTAACATGCCAAAATCAAAAAAGCACACAGGTGATGAGTAAACTCTCTATTACTTGATTCATTCAGTAGTGACGAACTGATCCAAAATCAGAAGACCTAGATTCTATACAAATGATAAGAATACAAGTGAAAGGTATTACTTGCACCAAACCCACAACCAATAAAGCAAAACTGTTTTTCTATTAAAGTTAACTTGTTTCCAAAAGGGTATAAAACTAACAATGTTATAAATACTATGCTTTAAATAACTCAGCTATGTAGCCAAAATTCCTTGAAACAAAAACTTGTTTTTAAAAAAACAAGTAAAATTCTGGACATTAGATACCATATATAGATAAGAATGAAACTATAAAACAACAAAAATCGTGTTGCATTTTTAATCTAAGCTAATGTGCAAATCCCTGAGGTGTTTCATAAATACTTGTTAAAACAATAAAAAGAAAAACCAGAATATTAAAAATCTTTAGATAAAGTGAACATCTACATCCTCATCTTGAGATAGGTCCTAAAATCTACTTCTGGCTACGATGTCAATTTTTATAAGTGCTATAATTGTGTATATATATATATACACATACACACATATGTGTATATATACACACATACACATATATGTATATATATTCAGTGATATATACACATATGTATATATACATGTATATGTATATGTATAGATACCTATGTGTATCTATACATGTATGTGTATATATGTATATGTATGTATACATATACATATATATGTGTGTGTGTATACATGCCATTGAATAGGACACACATCAATACTATTACCGCCAGGTCAATCAAGAACAACAATAGGCTGGGAACGGTGGCTCATGCCTGTAACCCCAGCACTTTGGTAGGCAAAGGTAGGAGAATCACTTGAGCCCTGCAGTTCGAGATCAGCCTGGGCAACATAGCGAGATCTCATCCCTACAAAAAATGTAAAAATTATGGCTCTGAATGAAAATAAGTGAAAAAAAAAAAAGAACAACAAAATTAGCCGGGCATGGTGGCACGCCTGTAGTCCCAGCTACTCGGGAGACTGCAGTGGGAGGATTGCTTGAGCCCACGAGGTCAAGTCTGCAGTGAACTGTGTTCCTGTCACTGCACTCCAGCCCCTGGGTGACCCTGTCTCCAAAAACAAAGAACAACAATAAAACACAAAAGAATAATTTTCTAAATCATCTCTGGTGATCACAATGAGAGAAGGTATTTTGTGTGTTTTCTTAAGTGCTGTATTCCTAGCACCCAAAAAAGTGCTGGGCATAAAGCAGGACTAAATAAATATAAGTTGAATAAATGAATAAAAATCAAAGTAAAGTCTAACTATAATCAATGTTTTTGTTTTTGTTTTTTTGAGTCGGAGTCTCGCTCTGTCACCCAGGCTGTAATGCAGTGGTGTGATCTCGGCTCACTGCAACCTCCGCCACCTGGGTTCAAGTGATTCTCCTGCCTCAGCCTCCCGAGTAGCTGGGATTACAGGTGCAAGCCACCATGTCCAGCTAATTTCTGTATTTTTAGTAGAGACGGGGTTTCACCATGTTGGCCAGGCTGGTCTCGAACTCCTGACCTTGTGATCCACCCGCCTCGCCTCCCAAAATGCTGGGATTACAGGAGTGAGCCACCGCGCCTGACCTAATCAATGTTGTTGTAAGAATTCCTGGAGGAAAAATCTCAGATTCTCCTATCAGGTTGCCTTTTTTGTTTTCCTAGGAAACACAGGTCAAAGAACCACAGTCCAACATGTATTCAGCATTCTGGTAACATGAGTGAATCACCTGTGATTATTTTTGTTTTAAATTATATCCTGCTATATATCTTTGGTAAGTTCCCTCAAAAAAACAATTTGAATCTACCAAAATAATTGAAGCCTGTGCAACTGTCATGATACTCCAGAAGAATGGTAATCAGATTATTTCAGATTTGTATCTCCAGGGTTTAGTTTATGCATCAGGACGGAGTTAAGATTAAGTAAATTCTTTCCATTAATTCTCACATCTTTAGTTTTTCTTCCAAGCAAACAACTATACAGAGGTATGTTTCAGAAAAATATAGAGGTAATATTAAAGTCAATGCAGCTGATGATTCAATCTAAAAAATACTTCATGGCTGGGAATGGTGGCTCACGCCTGTAATCCCAGTACTTTGGGAGGCCGAGGAGGGAGGATTGATTGAAGCTAGGAGTTCGAGACTAGCCTGGTAAACATAGCACCACCCTCATCTCTACAAAAAATAAAAATAAAAATAAGAATAAATCATTTCCTATCATCTACAGAGTGATACCCTAAAATCCTAGTTTATAATTCATATCCTGCACATTAAGGCACTTCCTAAATATGACTACATGCAAATATAATTAGTACCCTTAAAATAAGTATCTGGAAAAAAAAGTCTTAAGGTGCTGCATATTAACAACTATAACAGCTTATTCCTTCTTTCCCAAAACTGTCTTAGATAAACTGGGCTTCTGTTATCAGCCATTATTTTTTCATCAAGTAAATGCTGTAAGAGGGCTTTTACATAGAGTAGTAGTTGACATCTTTACTGGTAATTATTTTTTTTAATCCTCTGGACCAACTCAAGATATTCAGTTGTTACATAAAAACTTCACTTAACTACCCTAGAAATACAACATAATTAGCATATACAATCCAGAAAATGGGAGTTCTATAATTAGAATCTTTAGAGTTAACCTCCAATAGAAAGAAAATTTATTGGAGTTACATCTTAAACTGATATCTTAAGCTCCCTGGCTATTTCATTTTATTGAAACAATGATGTTTGATTTTCAGCTAATTATATAAAAAGTTTTATCAATCACTCAGTAATAATTCAAAAATACAGAATCATGAGGTCTATATATTCAGCAAATACAACTTACTCCTAACTATCCCTTTAAAGACTTATACAATAAACAAGTTTGACTTTCACTCTATACAATAGAAAATTGCTCGATTTCTAAGCAGTTACATTGAAAAAGTCCTTTGCTCTAAAATCAATAAAAATTTGATTATATGGCCAGGTGCAGTGGCTCACGCCTGTCATCTCAGCACTTTGGGAGGCCGAGACAGGTGGATCACAGGGTCAGAAGATCGAGACCATCCTGGCTAACACGATGAAACCCCGTCTCTATTAAAAATACAAAAAATTAGCTGGGCATGGTTGTGGGCGCCTGTAGTCCCAGCTCCTCGGGAGGCTGAGGCAGGAGAATCACTTGAACCCAGGAGGCAGAGGTTGCAGTGAGCCGAGATCATGCTACTGCACTCCAGACTGGGCGACAGAGCGAGACTCCACCTCAAAAAAATAAATTAAATAAATAAATAAACAAAATATGATTGTAACACTAGAGAAACAGATTCGATCAAAATAATGGCAATAACAATCTTTTGAGTTTAAACATGCTAGTTTCTCCTTCAAACCACATTAGCAGGCTTCCAAACTATATCAATGTAGTTCTTAAAATGTTTCTTCTAAATCAAACTTTAGGTCTTATAAGGGTAGTTAACTGCTTACTTGAATCTATTTGCTTTTCATTAAAGCTGGAACTTTTTAAAGGTGATCTTTTCAGAATAAGAACTCTTACCTACCCTGAATAGTTTTTTTTTTTTTTACATTTTTAAATAAATCTATATTGTTATATCATAGCCTATAAAATTCATGTCTTAAGTATTATAAACCACTCTTTTTGTTTAAAGCTCAAACATTCTAATTTCAGTCATTTAACTACATTTATCTCTCTGGAATATAATGGCTGACTCGGAACAGTTAAGTGCTCTGAGGACTGCAGAAGAAAAACATTCTCTATAAACAAAGTTTAAGTGTATAATACGGAAAAAAAAAAAAGAGTATAATACAAGGCCGGGTATGGTAGCTCACGTCTGTAATCTCAGCACTTGAGAGACAGAGGCGGGAGGATCACTTAAGGCCAGGAGTTCAAGACCATCCTGGGCAACATAGTGAGACCTCCATCTCTACCAAAAAAGGTTTTTGTTAAGAGTATAATTCAAACTTCTATATTATTCTATAAAACAACTCTAAAAGTTAAATTATAGAATCTCTGAAATGTAAGGATCCCTATGTATAATCAACCTAACCCCACACCTTACAGAAGAGAAAACAGATCCAGAAGTAAAGTGCCTTGTCCAATTGTTACAATGAAACAAGACAGGAATCTGGGTTTCTCTGCCCACTGCTCTTTCTACTACTGTCCTCTTAAGGCAGCTGAAAAATTATAATGATAGAAATCATTAACACAAAGCTGCAAAGCAATGAAAACTGTAAATCTGAATAAACTGAAAGACATTAAATTAACCCTAGATTATAAACCTTCTTGATAGTTAGACTGGCTGATCTAAAGAGCAAATCTAATAACTGAATTACCATACTTCAGAATCATTATGACAACTGAGAAAACCAGAAAACTCACGGAGATGATACTATTCATCATAATTAGTTAAAAGAAATCCAGCTGGGCACTGAATAAAATGTAAAAGGTAGCGAATCTCAGGAGGCCAGGACTGCACCAGGAGCTACATTCGAAATACTAATTTTCAAACACCAAAAATATTTGTTTACCCTGGCTTTTAAAAATAATAGTATCAGACAAGTAACTCTAAAAAACAAATATAGCAGACAATACGCTATTTGTTTTCCAAGACCATGGCTACAGAAGTTAAATGAAGAAGCAAACTGGGATTGCATGCTCAAAAAGTAAAATGTAACATTTTGCCTGGGACTGACTGATTAATTTAGAGGACAGAACAGGCATATACAAAAGTTAGTCATGTAATCTTTTGCTCTTTAGGGACAGAAAACAAAATGGATTTTGAAAAATACAGCAAAGCTTTATATCAATGTAAGTGTACTACAGAGATAACAGAGTACTTTGAAGTCTGAGAGCCTGGAACTAAAATTTACTAGCTGTTACTCTTTTTTGGCAGTATGATCCAGTAGAGAGACTGATTTGAATCTTTGCAGCATCCCCAGTTACTACTTATATGACCTTAGGCAAAGTTTCTTAGCCTCTCTGAGCCTGAACTTCCTCATCTGTAAAACAGTAATGATAACTATCTCCTAAAGTTCGTTAGGACAAAGACAGTAATCCACTCATGCATTCATTCAGCCATTTAAAGCATAGGAAAGCAATGGAAAGAAGATTAAATTGCTGCCCTAAGGGAACCCATAGTCTTAGAGGAGCAAACAAAACAGTAAATAGAAACAAATTAAGCTGCAAGTACCCAGAGGTCAGTACAGAGAACTAAGGAAGCAAAGAAGTAAGGTACACCTAATTTTGCCTAGAGGTTTAAGGGTTTATGTCCAGTTTCACCCTTGAAAAATATATGAAAAGTTCACAAGACAGAAAGGGAAAGGAGGGCATTCCAAGCAAAGAGAAAGGCACCCCAACCCAATAAAATTTTGCATGGTAACTAGCGCATAATATCTCATTAAGAAGGGCTTTTTTTTTTTTTTTAATGAAAAACCCCAGGGTACAGTGGCTCAGGTCTGTAATCCCATGAGGATCGCTTGAGCCCAAGAAATCAAGACCAGCCTGGGCAAAAAAAAGTGAGATCCCATCTTTATAAAAAATAAAATTATTAGCCAGACATGATGGTGCATGCCTGTAGTACCAGCTACTCAAGAGGCTGAGGTGGGAGGATTGATTGAGCCCAGGAGGTAGAGGCTGCAGTGAGCCATGATCGAGCCACTGCACTCCAGCCTGGGTAACAGAGTGAGATGCTGTCTCAAAAAAAAATACAAATACAAATACTTGTACAAAAAAAAAAAAAAAAGACTGGAAGAAAACATAAATTAACTGGTTTTTCTCTTTGAACATAAAAGAAAACATAAAAAATTAACTGGGTTTTCTCTTTTTGATGTCTACATTAACCTAAATCAAATGCTGTGTTTTAATGGTTGCTGAATTTGAAAGAGAAGTGAAAAACCAGGCAGGGGGAAAAAAAAAAAAACAGCAGGCAGGCCTTTGCCTAGTTGCACTTACAAAATGTTAAAACTTCCATCACTCACCTTTGAAAATGCTGATCATTATGCATAGCATTTCTTTTTCTTTTTATTAGTTTTAAGATTTCCTCAAGAAAGAGACACCAGAAGCGACCCTCCTAGGGTCAAGTATTCTCTAGCTTACACTGCCTCAAGAAAGCACTAAAAAGCACTATAACCTAAGGGCAGATGAAATTAAGACAAGGACAGGGGACCCACCCACATTCTAGTAGGTGCTCAGTAGAGAAAGGTCCAACAAAAGAGCTCAGTACCAACTAGCAGATAAAATAAACCAAACATATATATATATATAGCTCATGCTTCTAACAAAAGTTAAGAAAACCACAAATAATTGAGACCCAGCTAACTATAAAACACAATGGCGGATACTAAAGGGCATGAGAAAACATCTTTTTTTTTTTTTTTTTTTGAGACGGAGTCTCACTGTCACCCAGGCTGGAGGGCAGTGGGCGAGATCTTGGCTCACTGCAACCTCCGCCCTCCAAATTCAATGGATTCTCCTGCCTCAGCCTCTGGAGTAGCTGGGATTACAGGCACTTGCCACCAGGCCTGGCTAATTTTTTGTATTTTTAGTAGAGACAGGGTTTCACCATCTTGGCCAGGCTGGTCTTGAACTTCTGACCTCATGATCCACCCACCTAGGCCTCCCAAACTGCTGGGATTACAGGCGTGAGCAACCACGCCCGGACGAGAAAACATTTTAAACAGGGTAACTTAAAATACGAGAAATTAGGCCAGGTGTGATGGCTCACGCCTGTAATCCCAACACTTTGGGAGGCGTAGGTGGGCTGATCACTTGAGGTCAGGAATTCAAGACCAGCCTGACCAACATGGTGAAACCCCACGTCTACTAAAAATACAAAAAATTACGTGGGCATGGTGGTGCAGGCCCGTAATCCCAGCTACTCTGGAAGCTAGGGCAGGAGAATGGCTTGAGCCCAGGAAGTGGAGGTTGCAGTGAGTACCACTTCACTCCAGCCTGGGCCACAGAGCAAAACTGTGTCTCAAATAAATAAGTAAATAAATCTCAATAATATATAGAAAATAAATTCAAGATACAACCAGAAGGGTTGAGAATCCCTGCAATAAGACATATGAAAGACTCACAATAAAAACTTCCCATTTGTTTAAAAAAAAAGTGAATACTACACCAGTGTTATACTGGCATTCATAAAAAATGCATATTACACTAAATATCTTTTGACATACATTCATGTTTGTGTTAACACAGACACAGCTCACTCATTCTGAGTTCAATTCTGACACTAATATTTTAAATATTCTTTTTTATAGTACTGTTTTATATGCCCCTTACTTTATAAAAATATTAAGGGCCAGGAATGGTGGCTCACGCCTGTAATCCCAACACTTTAGGAGGTCGAGGTGGGCGGATCAGTGGAGGTCAGGAGTTCAAGACTAGCCTTGGCCAACACAGTGAAACTCCACCTCTACTGAAAATACAAAAATTACCCAGGACTGGTGGCACACGCCTATAATCCCAGCTACTTGGGAGGCTGAGGAAAGAGAATCACTTGTACCTGGGAGGCGGAGGTTGCAGTGAGCCAAGATCTCGCCACTGCACTCCAGCCTGGGCGACAGAGCAAGACTCCATCTTAAAATAAATAAATAAATAAATTTTAAAAAATTAAAAATATGGGGGTGATATCTCATCGACTAAGAAAATATAACATCTGGGGTCATAGTTCTCCAGATTTCCCTGCTGGCTGTTCGGTCTCTCTATCCTAATTTTAAAATGTAGCTAACAATTCATTTGCACAGCATTTTACAATTAACAAAATGCATTCTTTCTCATTTAACTCACTTGTTACCCACAACAAATGGGAAATTTTCATTTTATAATTGAGGAAATTCAATCTCTGAGAGCTTAAGTAATTTCCCTAGGGTCACTCAACAAGTAAAGGCTATATTCCATACTAAATATTAGGGTATTTTCTACTACTCACAAAATCCCATGTAAGAAATGTCAAGCAGGCCGGGCGCGGTGGCTCACGCCTGTAATCCCAGCACTTTGAGAGGCCGAGGCAGGCGGATCACGAGGTCAGGAGATCGAGATCATCCTGGCTAACACGGAGAAACCCCATCTCGACTAAAAATACAAAAAATTAGCTGGGCGTGGCGGGCGCCTGTAGTCCCAGCTACTCGGGAGGCTGAGGCAGGAGAATGGCGTGAACCCGGGAGGCGGAGCTTGTAGTGAGCCGAGATCGCGCCACTGCCTTCCAGCCTGGGCGACAGCGCAAGACTCCCTCTCAAAAAAAAACAAAGAAAACAAAAAGAAATGTCAAGCAAGGGCATCTCTAAATTATGACACAAACACTAAACTACCTTTTTAGAATACCATTTTGCTGCCTACCAAAAGGAAAGTGTTTATTAATCAATCAGTAATCAACATCAGTAGTAAAACAAAAACTAAAGCACAGGAACTAAAACTAATATTCAAATGTGACAAAGATGCTCAGGACAAAATTTCATTAAGGCAAATTCACTGAATCCAAAGTATTAGTCCCTAACACCAGCTCTCTTCACTTTCACAATATCTCATTTGTACTGAGATACCAGTTATCCTAAGATTAATGATAAATCTCCAAAAGGATTTTAAATCATTGAAAGTACATTCCTTAGAGCCCATATGTGGGGAAAAAAATGCCAAGGATCAATCTAGACAAATCGCTAAAGCCAACATATTTCAGAGAGCACGTGGTGGCTCAAGCAAGTCAGTAGTCAGGAGTAGTCAGGAATACTGATTTCCAGATATTGACCTCTCTCTGTCATAATACCTATCAGTTAGCATTATATGCACAATACACTGCACTGGGGTTGAGCAGAGCATGCTTTTTGATATCCCATGATGCATCCTGTTCTTCCTAACTATGGCTATGTCCACATGGCAGTTAATAAATCAAACATGCTTAAACTGCTTCCACACTTAGAGATGCAATAACTATGCTACCAGCACTCAAAGATCATTCTGCTGTTCTAATTGACAATTTAAGCTATTATTAGTAATTGGAGAACAACAGCTGGTTAAGAAAAGAATACAGGTATGTCTGGAATTTAAATACAGTGTTTTAAAGTAGTTGGTGAGGATCAAATGAGATAATGTGAAAACACTTTTAAACTTGAATGTGTTATATGCAGATGCAAGTTCTTATAACAACATATAATCATAGATGTATGTATATTTTTAAGGACAATAACAAACATAATCTTTATAAAAGTTTTTCATAAAAAACATAAAATTACTTCTAGTATTTTGCATATAAAATGAGGGTAATACAATCTATGTCATTCCAAATGTAAGCACTAACTGGTGCTTTCAGTTTTATAGATGAAAATGCAAAATAAATGTAAAACTATATACCACATCTAAACATATTTATAACTTTGGTTCAGTCTTTTTTTTTTGAGACAGAGTCTCAGTCACCCAGGCTGAAGTGCAGTGGTGCGATTCCAGCTCACTGCAACCTCTGCTTCCAGGGCTCAAGCAATTCTCATGCCTCAGCCTCCTGAGTAGCTGGAATTACAGGCATGAGCTACCACACCCAGCTAATGTTTGTATTTTTAATAGAAACGGGTTTTTGCCATGTTGGCCAGGCTGGTCTTGAACTCCTGACCTCAAGTGATCTGCCTGCCTCAGCCTCTCAAAGTGCTGGGATTACAGGCATGAGCCACCACACTGGGCCCTGGTTCAGTCTTATGATAGGAGACTCCTAAAAATGATTTAAAAATCTTAAAATGTGGTTTTTAAAAAGTTTCCAAATCACCATTTCAATATATAAAACTTATAGATTAACAAGAACTGTTCATTTAAACACACACAACCTTGATTACTCTGTTGTCCCCAATAAAGCTCCAAGGAGGAAGCAATAAATTAGCCAACAACTCAATAGGGTCACCACAAATGAAAGGACATCTGTATTATTTAAATTATCTACCTTAAGATGAATTGCAAGAAGCAAATCTAATTCTATTATGTGGTCAGTAACAGCCAACTAGGAAGCAGAAAATAAAGTGCCTAGATGAAAATTCAGAAACAATCACTTCAAAATTTTCCCTCTATCATTACTTAAAATTCTGGAAAATTTAGAGTGTTATATTTTAAATGCCATATTCAAAAACCTTACAGTTCAACATAAACTGACCAAGAAGCTTCATGTACAGATTCTTTTTTAAATGACATTTCAGATCAGGATACGTCAATACTTAACTGCCAGCAGCTTTAAAAAAAAAGCACCTTCCCTTGTGTTCAAAATTACAAGTAAAACACTAAACACTAAATCAGATGACCGTTTCAGAAAACAGAAGGGAAGGATTTCATTACTACTACTAACAGTAGTAATGTTAAAGAAATTCAGTTTATCATTACCTTAATATTATTGATAAATTAAGCATTAATGACAATCAGTTCAAATGAAAGTATACATATGAACAAAAAGGCAGGATTTTCGTCTCATATATGCAGTATACGTGGCCATGCAACCCCTATTTACTATGTTGATATCCTAGTTAACACTTCGTTGTACATTTGTACTCTTTCCTTTTCATACCCCAATACACCTTAAGTTTGTAATACTGCTATATAATGTAATATTCCAGATAAATCAAGATGATACTATTTATTAATACTTTGCCCTAAATTTCAATCCAAAACATGCAGCTAAATCAAAGACCACACTTTATAAATCCATCATTCCAATGACAATTTAAAAAATACCTACCCCAGGCCGGGCGCGGTGGCTCACGCCTGTAATCCCAGCACTTTGGGAGGCCGAGGTTTACGGATCACGAGGTCAAGAAATCGAGACCATCCTGGCCAACATGGCGAAACCCTGTCTCTACTAAAAAATACAAAAATTAGCTGGGCGTGGTGGCGCGTGCCTGTAGTCCCAGCTACTTGGGAGGCTGAAGCAGGAGAATCGCTTGAACCTGGGAGGCGGAGGTTGCAGTGAGCCAAGATCCCGCCACTGCACTCCAGCCTGGCAATAGAGCAAGACTCCGTCTCAAAAAAAAACAAAAAAAACAAAAACACCTACCCCAAGAAAAAGTATCCCATCTCTTCTACAATGCAGCCACTCAAAATCAGGTCATATGTGAAATAATTGCAATCAACAATATTACTGACAATTCTAGCAATCAAACCAACACCGCACATTCACTTCTCAGCCACTACACTTCTGTTCAAATTATCACTCAACCCTGCTCATCTTCTCTTACAAAGAAGTCCATAGGTAGAGAACAGAAATGTAAAAGAAAACCACAGTATCTAAACTATAATGTTCAAACAACAGAAGACTCTGTGTACATAAAAAAATCGAAAATATAAAAACAGAAAAGAATATTTAAAAGATACGATAAAATTGAGTATATGTAACAATTAACAATTTTTTTTAATTCCTTAAAGGTTAAGCCTCACTAGTAATGAAAACAAAGAGCTACCTAAGTCAACCAGGAGCAATTGACATCTATTAAATATTAAAGAAACCGAATGATTTAAAGCTATTAAAAAACTCACTCTAAATACCTAGATGATGACATTATAAATTAGTACAATCTTCTGGACAGCAAACAATATATGACAAGAGCTATAAAACTCATGAGACCCTTTGACCTGGTAACTCCACTTTAGGGAATAAAGTCCAGGAAAATAACTGGGGGCAGAAGGGATGGGGAGAAAGTAAAAAGCAGAAAAAGACCACCTAACTATGCAAAGTTATTAGCAAAAATCTGGAAGTAGCTCAAATGCTCAACTGGAAGCTTGGTTCAAATCATATCGTACCTTAAATACAACTGAATTTTTTCTTACCATTAAAATAATGATGACTATTCAAATACACAAGTACATTTTTAAATGTTAAGAAAAATATGAAGCATAAAATGGACACTGATCACAATTATGTAAAAGTATGTCTTTATAATATGAGGAAAAGTCTAGTAAACTGGGTTGTTGGGGTTTTTTTGGTGAGGAGACTATTTTTTAATTACTTTGATTTTCATTTCCTTTTTATCACTGTCAAGTTAGTTTCAAAAAAGCTTTTTCCTTTTAATCTCCTTTGCCACTTGCTTAAAATAACACATATAGGCTGTGAGAGGGACAAATGGAAAGGAAAACATTTTCAATACACCTCAGTATTAAAACTATATATAAAAACCTGTATCAGTCATTAAGTGTTAAAACATATTAGTAGGCACTGTTGTTTTTGCCTCTTTTAGGGGGAGGGAAAGACTTAAGTCCAACAGAAAGACTGACTACAAATTAACCTGGCAGTACATGAAGTTTTTCAAAACTAATTTTTCTCCATCTGAGAAATTGTTACTATTAATAATACAGATGGTCAAGTTTACCCTTATCACAATTATACCATTTTCTGTGATTTGCAAAATATAAGAAAACTATACAGTCGGTAGACTTGATAATAATAATGTGGCCTCACTGTTGTAAGATAATACAAACAAAAATAACAAAATGAACACTGAAGCAATTTAAATATAGTCTTATTGCAAGCAAATTTTAAATCATTTATATTTAGAGTCTACCATACACCGCCAACTTTCTTTAACTTTGTCCGATTTTCCTCCACTTGGATCTTATTTGAAGGAAAGATAGCTGAATTTAGATTTTAGTAACATCATTCCTTTCTCCTTTCACTACCCTCCAATGCACTGTGGCAGCAGCTAACACAAGGGAACCTCCCCCGCAAAATAAAAAGGATCACCTGTTTTTGTGTGTCAATGCTGAACACAAGGTACATTTATACTATGAAGTATATTTGCAGGAGAAACAACACAGACCAATGCCTTTGGTCCTTCACTAAAGTATATTCCATTTTTAAATATGTCCATTGTTGTCTCCTTGTAAACCCAAAATCGTGTTTCACCAATTCTCAAAAAGTGATAACTCAGTTTCTATTTAGTGAAAACGGGTCTATGCAAATGCGACTTAACTGATGATTGAATGAGCTTATAAAATCAGAGATACGTAACGATTATGCTTTTACTCAGTAGACCATTACCTAACCGGCAAAATTTGAAATTGGCTTGACGCTCCTTATTATTTTTAATTACGTCGTTTTTCCTAATCCCTGGTCCGTCAATTCCCCTCCAGAGCCCCTTCCTCCCACGCCTCCCCCCTGCCCCCCCGCCCCCCCAAAAAAAGACCAAGCCTGGCCTTAGTTCCCGTATTTCAGGCCAGGACCAACCAGAAACCAGTTTTCTTCCACTAATCCGGAACTCCGGGCTGTTACCAACGCTGTCATTGGCCAGCGTCAGACCTTAGTACGTGCCCCAAGATAACCCCTTGGTTTCTCTCCCTTTTCCGCCTACAATGGGCCTTCCCCAATGTTTGTAACATATTCATAATCCACAACACGGCACCTCTGATAATCAACTCACATTCTTCAAAGTTTTCGGGTGGAAACAAGCAGGGCCAAGGGGAGGGCAAGGTACCCTTTTTCCGACTAGCAGGGATGGGGGAAGGGGCAGTCGTTCTTTGGCTCTGCACCGAGCTCTAGAACCTCGTCGGCTGAGAGGTGGGGGACGGGTTGGGGGTACAAGGTGGGGAGGGAGTGGTGAAAGAGTTAGGTTAAGTTGAAATGAAAACTTTACTCACCAGATCCTCGAAGCTTCTTCGGTGCTCTTTCCCCTCCCAATCTAAGCGGCGCGGAATCAGCTGGGGGCCGGACGAAAAGAAAGGGGGAAGCAGAGGCAAATGATGAAGGAAAAGCCTCCGCTCCCCATCAACTGGACCCAACCTGTGTCCCAGTCCTCAACACTTTACCGTCTTTATTTCTCTCGGCCTGATAGCTATTGGCTCAGAGCTAGACGAGTATATGGGGGAGGGAAGGGGGGTCGAGGAGAAGGAAATCCTGAAAAACTGCCTCCCACAAGCATAAAGCGGGGACGAGTTAAGACCCCAGCGTTGTCTGCCCCTTTTGAGGGAAGAAGCCAATTCACCCCGGTGACAACAGCTACGGGTACCCAGATCGAAGCCTCTATTCCAGCCCGTCTTCCGCCCCTGACTTGCCCTCCTCTTCCTCCAGTCTCACCTCAACCCTCCCCACCCTTCCCGAAGGGGCTCCGTACCTGATGCTCCTCGAGCTCCTGCACTAGCACCTGAGCAAAAGGGAAACACAGATATGAGGAGCAGCTCGGGCCATCAACCCATTCCTCCCTCCACACTTAAAGCCCAGCCGCTGACCGTTTGACTAGTCAAGGCCGGCCTTTCCCTCACCCTCAACGGAACTGCTCGTCCCGCTGCCTCGATTTCCCCACTGGGACCATTCACCACGACTCCCAGATCTCTTTCTTCCCCTTACCTGAGCGGATTTGTTGCAGGGTCCAGACTGCAAGAACCTAGCGATCAGGTAATACAGCTCTGGGGAAGAGGGGGGAAAAGAGGTTGAGAGGGAGGTAGAGAAGAGAAATAGAAGCTTTTTCAAAAGAAACTGACAGCCTTCGCGCTAAGCCCCCATTCCCTTAGCACCCCCCACCCCCCGACACAGCTACCCACCGGCTTCGATCTGGGTAGGTGCTGCCGCCATCCTTTTCCCGAGGGGGTTTGGGGGCTTCGCTCCGGAGGGGCTGGCGGGGGCGGGTGGGGGCGCTGCCTCTATTGTGGTGAAGCCCCCATGCCCGGGAGTCCCGCCGCTTCCGCCGCACTCCTCGTCCTAGTTTCGCTCTCTCTCGAATTCATCGCATCACGTTTCGACCCATAGATATTCTAGCCCAAGAGCTGAGGAGGCGGAGGAGGAAGGAGAGAGAGGAGAGGGAGAGGGAGAGAGTGAGTGAGTGAGAGAGAGAGAGAGAGAGAGGAGAGAGAGAGAGAGAGAGGAAAAAGAGAGAGAGAGAGAGAGAGAGAGAGAGAGAGAGACGCGGGGGGTGGGGGGGCGGAGAGAGAGAGAGAGAAATAGACGGAGCGAGAAGAGGGAGGAGCCGAAGTGGTGAAGAGGTGGGCGGGGGCAAAGGGGGTGGAGAGAGGGGAGGGTAAAAATGGTGATAGGGTTTTGCAGCGCTCATAGTTCCCCGCTAGAGGCACTAATACAGCAGCTGAGCCTGGACTCTCCCGGAGCCCGATGGTTGCTTAGCTACAGCTCTGGGAAGGAGGGGGAGGTGCTAACTGACGGCCGACGCTCTGGCAGCCGCCTTGGAACTCTGTGGTGGCACTCGCGTTTGCGAGCTCCGGAGTGACTTTCCCTTCCTGTAAAGGCTATCCGGCCCTTTCCGGTGGAGGACCCTTCCCCCTGGGTTGATCTTGAGGAACTTAAGAGACGGTGTTTTGACTCGACTCCTTTCCCCTTTTTCCTGCCGGCACCAAAGCGGTTTTGTTTGTTGTTTATACTCTACCCCGTGGAAAGGCGGCTAGCTGGCTAAAGTGTTTTATGCCTGGTGGAGGATAAGAGTCGCTATTTGGTCGTGACTTGTTTCTGTTTAAAATTATTATTATTTACCAAATGAAAATGTTGTACTTACCAGTCCAAAGTGCGGGGCTTATATTGTTAGAAGACCACTTAAAATGCTCCCGGATTCTGACAAATATTGCATGAGAAATTTGCAATCAGCCGTGAAGCATGTTCCCCCTTCTGAAAGTTTAACATGCCGTATCTATCCCATTCCTACAGGGTAATTTCCTATTGTGTTTTCAAATACTACTAAAGTACTTTAACCAAGAGTTTTCAATAATCTTTATGTATTAGTGCCTATCTCTATGCAAGGTATCAATAGTTTTCTACAGGTTCGGGACTACACTGTTTAATATGTAACCCCAACCCTTGGTACCGCACTGACCTTCAGTATTTGGTTGCTGAAATCTTCAGTGATGAAAGGGGTTGGTTTGATAATTGACACAGATTAGTAAACCGCTTCCTTTTCTTCCCTACTTTCCCATAACATCCTGTCCCCACCCTACTCCCTCACCTAAACCCGATGAGACCAGAAATGCATTTTAAGTTGCATGTATTATTTACATTGAAATATTCCAATTTGAAGGTTCATCTAAATTTAGGGCTATATTCTTGGGAATTGGGTTTCCTCACTCAGCTCTGCCATTGACCACAGTGGGCCTTGAATTTCTAAGTTGACATAAACTTAGCCTAGGTTGATTAGCTCTCACTTGTAATTTTTTTTTTCCTCAGAAAGCAGTAACCACAGGAGGTAATTGTGAAGTGATAGGCTTATCTTTTGTTGTTATTGCCATGGAACTTGACAAAACAAATATGAATAATTGATAAAACAAAATGATATAAAAAGATACATGAGACCTAGACAACTCATTGCAAGTAGTTTAGCAAAATACCAGACTGAATAATTTTGTAGTTCAAGTATAATGTACAGGTTGGGTATTCCTTATCCAAAGTGCTTGGGACCAGAAATGTTTTGGATTTTGGACTTTTTCAGATTTTGGAATATTTGCATATACATAATGAGATATTTCAGCTATTGGACCCAAGTCTAAATGTGAATTTCATTTGTTCCATTTATACCTTATACACATAGGCTGAAGATAATTTTACATAATATTTTAATAACTTTGTGCATGAAACAGTCTTGACTGCCTTTTGACTGTGATCCTCCACTTGAGGTCAGATGTGGAATTTTCCATTTGTGGCATCATGTTGGCACTCAAAAATTTTGGATTTTGGAGCATTTTGAATTTTGGATTTTTAGATTAGGGATGTTTGACCTGTATATAACAGTTAACACTTAACAAGCCATTATCATGTCCTCAGCACTTTTACGTGCTTACCTCATTTAATCTTTACAATGACCCTAGGAGATAGGTTCAATTGTTATTCTCATTTTACAAATGATAAAAATGACTATGAGTTTGGTCCACTCACAGCCTGTGAACTTCATTCCTCACCTGTAAAATGTGAATAATAAATAGTATTTGCCATGTCTACTTCAAGGAATTGTTATAAAATTCGTGTAAAAATGTATTTGTGTACTCTTTCAAAATTTATGTGGCAGTTATTCCGTGATCACCTCTATATCAGTCAGTTCAATCAGGAGGGAAAAAGCCCATGATCATTTGAATAAAGGAAGTTTAGGATAAATAATTATTAATGATAACATGAAATTGGAATAATGAGGGCTTAGCTAGCAAGAAGTAAACAGAACTCTAAATACTACAGATGTAGCAGGTATATAATAGTAGATATGATAGCCACTACCCCTGGCACTGAGGTAAAGCACTGTCTGCCCTTAGCTGAGATCCAGACCTTGGAGAGAACACAGCCAGTGGAGACTCACTCTATGGCAGGAAATAATTCTGTATTGCCTTACAGGCAGAACTTGCTGAAACTCCAACCTCTGGAAATTACTGGAACTCTGCATTCTAGAACTTGCTGGAAACCCACCCTCTGGAATTGGCCTGCTAGAGTGCCTGAGAAGGATGTTCATAGGGAAATGTTTCAGCAGAGGAACTTTACTACAAAAACCACAAGAGGGAGGGTGCCAGGGGAGGCGGCCTGGTGCTATTGAAACTGCAACACAGAAGCCAGCCACTGGAGAGAGCTGCACAAGCTGCAGGAACACCCTACCCAGTAAGCCGGCCAGAAGCAGGGAGCAAAACCTTTTCTCTCTGCAACATCTTTCCAGTTTCCTCTACTGGAAAAGCTTCATTGCCAGCTGACAAAAGGAAAAATACTTAAATGGATCAGATCCATTTTCACAGAGCAGTCAATAATGGTGAATTTGGAGATGATAAGCAACAAATTGATGAACTGGCACAACTTCCCTGCTACTTTCTTGATTGTAATGCGTAGATAGGGAATAGGAAAGTTATTGAAATGTATGTGTTTCCATGAAATGTGTTTATTTGTTGTTCAAGATCAATACTAATAAATGAGGACTAATGTTCTGAAGTATTTTATAACAATTAGAATCACCACTCTTAACCCTGTGGCCAAAGTCTTAAATGGACAGGGAGGAAAATGTTTATAAACTGAAGCAAAAATTGATCTACATAGAAAATAAATCTGGAATGTTTACTTGGTAGGTATACTAGTTTCCTAGGGCTGCCATAACAAGTTATTACAAACTGGGTGGCTTAAAACAACAGAAATTTGTTCTCTCACAGTTCTAGAGGCCAGAAGTCCAAAATCAAGGTGTTTGCCAAAGCCATGCTCTAGAGGAGAATCCTTTGCTTCTTCCAGCTTCTGGTGGCTCCTGGCATTCCTTGGTTTGTGAGAGCATAATTCTAATGTCCGCTTCTACCTTCATATGGCCTTCTTTCACATGATATGTCAAATCTTCCTCTCCTTTTTCTTATAAGGACACCAGTCATTGGAGTTCAGGCTCACCCTTAAGCCGGGATGATCTCATCTCCAGAACCCTAACTTAATTACATCCACAAATTATTTCTAAGTAAGATCATATTCACGAGTACTGGGGTTAGGACATGGACATCTTTTGGGAGGACACAATTCAGTCCACCAACACATTTTTATTTTACTTTGGTCTTTAAAAAGCATATTTTAAGCCAAGTTCAGTGGCTCATGCATGTAATCCCAGCACTTTGGGAGGCCAAGGCGAGCAGATCACTTGAGGCCAGGAGTTCACGACCAGTCTGGTCAACATAGCAAAACCCCATCTCTACTAAAAATACAAAAATTTGGGCCTCACGCGGTGACTCACGCCTGTAATCCCAGCACTTTGGGAGGCTGAGGCGGGCGGATCACGAGGTCAAGAGATCGAGAACATCCTGGCTAACACGGTGAAACCCCATCTCTACTCAAAATACAAAAAAATTAGCCGGGCGTGGTGGCAGGCGCCTGTAGTCCCAGCTACTCAGGAGGCTGAGGCAGGAGAATGGCATGAACCCGGGAGGCGGAGCTTGCAGTGAGGTGAGATCGCGCCACTGCACTCCAGCCTGGGCGACAGAGCAAGACTCCGTCTCAAAAAAAAAAAAAAAAAAAAATTAGCCGGATATGGTAGTGCACTCCCGTAATCCCAGCTACTCGGGAGGCTGAGGCATGCCGGGCGCGGTGGCTCACGCCTGTAATCCCAGCACTTTGGGAGGCTGAGGCGGGCGGATCACAAGGTCAGGAGATCGAGATCATCCTGGTTAACACGATGAAACCCCATCTCGACTAAAAATACAAAAAATTAGCCGGGCGTGGTGGCGGGTGCCTGTAGTCCCAGCTACTCGGGAGGCTGAGGCAGGAGAATGGCGTGAACCCGGGAGGCGGAGCTTGCAGTGAGCCTAGATGGCACCACTGCACTCCAGCCTGGGCAAGAGTGCCAGACTCGGTCTCAAAAAAAAAAAAAAAAAAAAAAGAAAGAAAGAAAAAAAGAGAATGAAGAATTGCTTCAACCCAGGAAGTGGAGGTTGCAGTGAGCCAAGATCGCACCCCTACACTCCATCCTGGGCAACAGAGTGAGACTCTGTCTCAAATTAAAAAAAAGAAAAAAATCACATTGCAATGGAATATAAATGTTAAAAACTTAATGGTTCTCCCTAAGAAGGCAGAAGAAAAGAAAAATGGTAGGAAATACTGAGATGGAAGAGCAGAAGTGTTAATAAGATTAATATAACAAACTAAGTAAATAGTTGCTTCCTTTTATTATCTCAGCTTCTTTAAAAAATTGTATAGAGTAATAATTAAAATAATGTATTCTTATGTTTAATATATTACATACATCATAATATATTAACATATTTTAACATATTGCATGGATGTAATATGAATAATAATAATGGGAAAAAAGAGACAAGATAGAGCTATAAAAGCATAGCATTTGTATACCTCAAAAGAGATAATATAAACATGAAGTATAAGGCTGAGCATGGTGCCTCATACTTGTAATCCCAGTGCTTTGGGAGGCCAAGGTGGGAGGATCGCTTGAGGCTAGAAGTTTGAGACCAGCCTAAGCAGCATAGTGAGAACCCTGTCTCTGCAAAGAAAAACAA
This sequence comes from Pongo abelii, assembly GCF_028885655.2. Lineage (NCBI taxonomy): Eukaryota > Metazoa > Chordata > Mammalia > Primates > Hominidae > Pongo > Pongo abelii. The sequence continues at coordinate 86,055,367 of NC_072008.2, forward strand.
AACAGTGAGGTGTGGTGGCATACGCCAGTAGGTCCAGCTACTCAGGAGGCCGAGGTGGGAAGATCACTTGTGCCCAGGACTTTGAGGTTGCAGTGAGCTGTGATTGCACCACTGCACTCCACCTCTGGGAAAAAGAGCAAGACCTTGTCTCTAAAAAAAATTAAATTAAATTTTTAAAAATGAAGTATATTCTGATAAGCTAAGAAGTATATGGCAAACCATAGAGCAACCACTAAGAAAATTTTTAAAATGTGAAAAAATCATCAAAAATTTTACTAAGATATATTTACTTAGTACAAAAGAAAGCAGGAAAGGAGGAATAGAACAAAAAAGACATGAGATATCAAAACCAAATTTATATAGATATAATTCCACCTACATCAATACTAACATTACATGTAAATGGATACATGCCACTTCTGTCATGACAGCATGAGGAACTTTGTGAACCAGCTCACAGTGAAACTGGTGAAAATTATATAAACAACCATCTAAAGTCTCTGGAAATGTTTCTGATGACATAAAACAAATGAAAAATCATTTATTCAAGAAAAAGCTACTAAAATTTTAAGAACAGTGAAAGTTTGTGGTAAATGAACCAAAACCCACTCTTCCAACCCTGCCTTGCAGCCCAGTGAAGAGGGGAGCTCTACTCTAGACTGAAACATCCAAAAATACAAGACTCCTTATTCCTCCTAGATCTCAGTTAGAGGGCTATCTTCCTAGGAGGAGCAGGACATAACCATTTATCATGCTTCCCCCAATTACCTGTTGCTGAGGCTAAGTTCTGGTTTAGTGTGGCCAAGAGGTGGTGGCTCCTTTTTTCCACCCAGCCCCTAACCATAGGACAAAGCTAAATCTTGGGCATTGGTGCTACTGAGCATACTGGGGCATCCATCTCCCTGACCCTGGATTGAGGAGCAGTAGATGCATTCTAAGAAAGGCAAGCTAAAGAGATTAAGGGCTATTGTCTCCTTCCTCCACCAAGCACTCAAGTTCTCAATCAGAGATATCAGAGAGAATTACGCCATTGTTCCAGTCTCCAGGACCAGAATTGTGGCTCAGAGATTCTGCCCTAAGGGAAAGGTAGGCCTTAGAAGAGAGAGCTCTGAATCTCTCCCTAAAATAACTGACTTTATTTGCAACTGAGTGTGGAAAAATTCAAGCCTAAGGGTGCTCTCAAGAACAAAGAAGGTTATGGTAAAAGAAAATTGGGGGAAATTGGTAAACTTATTAAAATTATAGGCTAAACTGTAGGCCAACCAGTTTGCTGGAGAGAAAACAGAGGCAAAGGGCAGCAAAAAAGTCCTCCAAGAGTCAGAGCAAGTCTTAAACACTAACCTAAGAAAATATTCCTACTAAGGTGCCCAAATTTGATTGGATTAATCTGTGAAGCAATTTATGCCCCAGGGTGTTGTCGAAAACAAAAGAGCAATCAGCAGGTAATTAGCGTGATTTAAGAGCTGGCTGTGGTCAGGGAAAGAGGCAGTTAAAGGGAGCCCTGCCAAAATCAGTGTTATCCCAGGGTGATTATGTGCCTACCCAAGGCTGTACCCCCTGAGGAACAACATCAGCAGTTTCACAAAATGAAGTTAACAAGCACACAAAAATAATAAGACCTGGAGTGGGAAGAACAAGTACCCAAGGTTGATACAATATATTATCTAAAATAACCTAGTTTCTAACAAAAAATTATGAGGCATGCAAATAAACAGGACAGTATAAACTATACACTATACAGCAATACCAAAAGAGCAGGCAACAGAAACTACCTATGAAAATTACCAGATGTTAGATTTAGTAGACAAAGTGTTCAAAGTAACCATGATAAATATATTTGAAGGACTAAAGGAAACTATTATTAAAGAAATGAAAGAAGGTATGATGTCAATGTCAAATCAAACAGAATATAAATAAAAAGAGAGGAAATATTTTTAAAAACGAAATAGAGATTCTGGTGTTCAAAAGAACAATAATTGAAATGAAAAACTCACTAGAGGGCACAAGAGTCCATTTGAACTGGGAGAATAAAGAATTAACAAACTTGATAACAGATTAATAGAGCATATTAACTCTAAAGAGCAGAGAAAACAAGAATGAAGAAAAATGAAGATGGCCTCAGAGAATTATGGGACATTATATGCACCAACATATGTGTAAGGGGACTATTAGAAGGAAAGAATGAGAAGGAAGCAGAAAAAAATAAAGAAATAATGGCTAAAAACTTCCCAATATATTGAAAAACATTAATCAACACATGCAGAAAGCTCAATGAACTGCAAGTAAGATAAATGCAGAGATCCACAAGCTGACATATTATAATAAAAATGCTAGAAGACAAAGAGAAAATCTTGAAAGCAGCAAGAGAAAAATGACTCATCACTTACAAATCTACAAAGGAAGATTAAAAGCTGACTTCTCACCAGAAACAATGGAGGCCAGAATGCAGTGTGATAACATACTCAATGTGCCCAATGAAAACATTCATTAAACAAAAGTCATATATTCAGCAAAGCTAACTTTAAAATTGAAGGTAAAATAAACTTTTCTAGATAAAGTGAGAAAAATTTGTTTCTAGCAGACCTACATTACAAGAAATACCAAAGAGAGTTATTTAAGCTGAAAGCAACTGAATCCAGAAAGTAATTCAAATCCACACGAAAAACAAAGAGCAATGGTAAAGATAGTTATGTAATTATAAAAAGCAATGTAAATGCATATTTATTCTCCTTTCTTAAATTATTTAGAAAACAATTTTATGAAACAATGTGTATGTAATGCATGGTTCACCCTGTAACATATAGAAATATTATGTATCTGCCAATAACAGCAAAAAGAAGATGGATTGGAACAAAGCCGTATTGGGGTATGGAAGTAATTCCAGATGGCACCTTAAATCCACAGGAACAGATGCAGAGAACAAGAAATGATAAATAGGATTAACATAACAAGGCCAGATATGGTGGTTCACACCTGTAATCCCAGCACTTTGGGAGGCCAAGGTGGGCAGCTCATCTGAGGTCAAGAGTTCGACAACAGCCTGGCCAACATGGTGAAACCCTGCCTCTACTAAAAATAAAAATAAAAAAATTAGCCAGGCATGGTGGCACGCACCTGTAGTCCCAGCTACTCGGGAGGCTCAGGCAGAAGAATGGGTTGAACCCAGGAGGCGGAGGCTGCAGTGAGCCAAGATCACATTGCGCCACTGCACTCCAGCCTGGGTGACACAGTGAGACTCTGTCTAAAAAAAAAGAAAATTAATAATTTAACAAAAGCTATAAATATATACTAGCTTTTCTTAGCTTCTTTAAAAGTATACATATATGTAAATAATTATAACAATATATTGTTTGGTTTGTAACATTTATAGATATGTAACCTGAATAACAATAACAAAACAAAAAGGAAGTAAAGCAATACAGAAATAACATTTATGTCTTCCAACAGAATTAAATTAGTATAAGTTGGAAGCTGATTCTGATGTATAAGGTAAGTCCTAGATCAGTAGCTAAGGAGATAACAAAAATGTATTGTAAAAAATCATTAAAGAAATTAAAATCCTGCATTAGAAAAGATTCACTTAATCCGAAAAAAGGTGGTATAGAAGGAATAGAGAAACAAAGAGAGCACCACACATAAAGAAAACAAAAAGTGACATGGCAGATATAAATTCAAATATATTAATAATACCATTAAGTATCAATGAATTATGCTGGGTGTGGTGGCTCATGCCTGTAATCCTAGCACTTAGGGAGGCTAAGGTGGGAGAATAGCTTGAGCCCAGGAATTTGAGGTTACAGTGAGCTATGATAGTGCACCGTACTCCACTCCAGCCTGGGCAACAGAGTGAGACTCTGTCTCTAGAAAAAAAAATGAATTAAACAATCCAATCAAAAGGCAGATTGTCAGTCTGGGTTAAAAAAAACAACAACAACATAATTCAACTATATGCAATCTACAGAAGAGACACTTTATTTTTTAATAGAGATGGGGTCTTGCTATGTTGACCAGACAGGTCTCGAACTCCTGGCCTCAAGTGATCCTCCCATCTTGGCCTCCCAAAGTGCTGGGATTACAGATGTAAGCCACCATGCCTGGCCCAGAAGAAACACTTTTTATTCAAAGATACAAATAGGTTAAAATTGAAATGATGGAAAAACTAATAACATGCAAACAGCAAGCACAAGAAAGCTGGAGTGGCTATACTGGTATCAGAAAAAATAAAATTTAAAATAAAAAGTTATTAAAAATAAAGAGGGACATTTTATTATGATAGAAGGATCAATACACAAGGACAATATAATGATTATAAACATACATACACCTAACAGCACAGTACTAAAATACATAAAGCAAAAGCTGATAGAAAGGAAGATTTAAATAGACAAATCAGCAACAATAGTTGAGGGCTTCAATACTTTATTTTCAATAATAAATGGAACAATTAGGCAAAACATCAACAAGGAAATAGAACACTTGAACATACTATGAGACAACTGGACCTAACAGACATCAAGAGACACTCCACTCAATGAGAACAGAGTATATATTCTTCTCAAGTACATATGGAACATTCTCCAGGATATACCATATGCGAGGCCATAAAACAAACCTTAATAATTTAAAAAAAAAACAAAAGTAATACAAAAAATTATTAAGCCAAGGAGGCTGAAGTGGGAGAAACACTTGAGCCCAGGAGTTCAAGACCAGCCTGGCCAACATAGCAAGATTCCATCTCTAGAAAAACAAAACAGTTTTTTTTTTTTTTAAAGAAATAATACAAGTTGTTTGTGGTGGTGCATGCCTGCAATTCTAGCTACTTGTGAGGCTGAAATGGGAGGATAGCTCAAGCTCAGGAGTTTGAGGCTACAGTGAGCTGTGATCATGCCACTGCACTTCAAGCTGGGCAGAGTGAGACCCTATCTCTATGTATAAAAGAAAAGAGGCTGGGTGCGGTGGCTCATGCCTGTAATCCTACCACTTTGGGAGGCCAAAATGGGCGGATCATGAGGTCAAGAGATGGAGATCATCCTGGCCAACATGGTGAAACCCTGTGTTTACTAAAAATACAAAAATTAGCTGGGCATGGTGGTGCCTGCCTGTAGCGCCAGCTACTCGGGAGGCTGAAGCAGGAGAATCACTTGAACCTGGGAGGCGGAGGTTACAGTGAGCCAAGGTCGCACCACTGCACTCCAGCCTGGGTGACAGAGTGAGACTCCATCTCCAAAAAAAAAACAGAAGTCCAGGAACAGTGGCTCATGCCTGTAATCCCAACACTTTGGGAGGCCGGGGCGGGTGGATCAGGAGGTCAGGAGTTCAAGACCAGACTGGCCAAGATGGTGAAACACTGTCTCTACTAAAAATACAACAATGAGCTTGGTGCAGTGGCAGGCGCCTGTAATCCCAGCTACTCGGAGGCTGAGGCAGGAGAATCACTTGCACCTAGGGGGCGGAGGTTGCAGTGAGCTGAGATCATGCCACTGCACTTCAGCCTGGACAACAGAGTGAGACTCCGTCTCACAAAAAAAAAAAAAGAAAGAAAATTAAATAGCACATTCCTAAATAATCAGTCAAAGAGAAATCAAAAAAGAAATTAGAAAATTACTTTGAGATGAATACAATAAAGGCTGACCAAGGGAAAAAAAAGAGATAAGGCTCAAATTACTGAAATCAGGAATAAAAGAGATGTTACTGCCAAACTCACAGAAACGAGAGAGGGTTATAACATAATATTGAGAAGAATTGTATGCCAACCAATTAGATAACCTAAATGAAATGGACAAATTATTGGAAATACATAATCTATGAAAATGGACTCAAGGAAAAAATATAAATTCTAAATATATTTATAATACAAATATTGAGCTAATAATTTTAAAAAAAACAACCCTTTCAACACATAAAGCCTACACATATATGGCTTCACTGGTGAATTATAGCAAACATTTAAAGGAGAATTAATAGGCTGGGCATAGTGGCTTATGCCTGTAATCTCAGCACTTTGAGAGGCCAACATGGGTGTATTGCTTCATCCCAGGAGTTCGAGGCCAGCCTGGGCAACATGGTGAAACCTCATGTCCACAGACAAAATACAAAAATTAGCTAGGTGTGGTAGTGCATGCCTGTAGTCCCAGCTACTAGGGAGGCTGAGGTGGAAGGAACGCTTGAGCCCAAGAGATCAAGGCTGCAGTGAGCCATGACCGCACCACTGCACTCCAGCCTGGGTGAAAAAGTGAGATTCTGTCTCAAAATAAATAAATAAATAAATAGATAAATAAATAAGAATTAATGGCAATTCTTTAAAATTCTTCAAAAACATGAAAGAGAAGTGAACATTTCCCAACTTATTCTATAAGGCCAGTATTACCCTGATATCAAAAGCAAACAAAAATATTGTAAGAAAAAAAAAATCTGTAGGTTTTTTTTTTTTTTTTTTTAGACGGAGTCTCACTCTGTCACCAGGCTGGAGTGCAGTGGCATAATCTTGGCTCATTGCAACCTCCGCCTCCTGAGTTCAAGCGATTCTCCTGCCTCAGCCTCCCAAGTAGCTGGGATTACAGGTGTGTGCCACCACGCCCAGCTAATTTTTGTATTTTTAGTAGAGACGGGGTTTCATCAGATTGGCCAGGATGGTCTTGAACTCCTGACCTCATGATCTGCCAGCCTCAGCCTGTGCTGTGATTACAAAGTGCTGTGATTACAGGCGTGAGCCACCGCGCCCAGCCAAAAAAAACCTGTAGATTTTTATCTCTTATGAATATAGATGCAGAAATCTGACAAAATACCAGTAATATAAATTCAAACATATGAAAAGGATTATAAACTATTATCAAATGGGATTTATCTAAGGAATGCAAGGTAAGTATAATGTGTGAAAAACAATTAATGTAATACACGATATTTATAGAATACAAGACAAAACCCACATGACCATCTTTTTTTTTCTTTTTAATTTTGCTTTAAGTTCTGGAATACATGGGCAGAACATGCAAGTTTGTTACATAGGTATACAGATGCCATGGTGGTTTCTGCAACTATCAACCCATCATCTAGGTTTAAAGACCTGCATGCATTATTTGTCCTAATGCTTTTCCTCCCCTTGCACCCCACCCCCTGACAGGCCCCAGTGTGCGATGTTCCACTCCTGTGTCCATGTGTTCTCATTTTTCAACTCCCACTTATGAATGAGAACATGCAGTATTTGGTTTTCTGTTCCTGTTTTAGTTTGCTAAGAATGATGGCTTCTAGCGTCATCCTTGTCCCTGGAAAGGACATACACTCATTCTTTTTCATGGCTGCATAGTATTCCATAGTGAATATGTGGCACATTTTCTTTATCCAGTCTATCATTGATGGACATTTGGGTTGGTTCCAAGTCTTTGCTATTGTAAATAGTGGTGGAATAAACATACTTGTGCATGTGTCTTTATGGTAGAATGATTTATAATCCTTTGGGTATGTACTCAGTAATGGGATTGCTGGGTCAAATGGTATTTCTGGTTCTAGATCCTTGAAAAATAGCCACACTGTCTTCCACAATGGTTGAACTAATTAGCACTCCCACCAACAGTGTAAAAGCATTCCTATTTCTCCACAGCCTCACCAGCATCTGTTCTTTCCTGACTTTTTAATAATCACCATTGTAACTGGTGTAAGATGGTATCTCATTGTGGTTTTGATTTGCATTTCTCTAATGACCAGTGATGATGAGCCTTTTTTCATATGTTTCTTGGCTGCCTAAATGTCTTCTTTTGAGAAGTGTCTGTTCATATCCTTCACCCACTTTTTGATGGGGGTTTTTTTTTCTTGTAAATTTGTTTAAGTTCCTTGAAGATTCTGGATATTAGACCATTGTCAGATGGGTAGCTTGCAAAAATTTTCTCCCATTCTATAGGTTATCTGTTCAGTCTGATGATAGTTTCTTTTGCTGTGCAGAAGCTCTTTGGTTTAATTAGATCCCATTTGTCAATTTTGGTTTCTGTTGCCATTGCTTTTGTTGTTTTAGTAATGAAGTCTTTGCCCATGCCTATGTTCTGAAGGGTATTGCCTAGGTTTTCTTCTAGGGTTTTTATGGTTTGGGGTTTTACATTTAAGTCTTTAACCCATCTTGAGTTAATTTTTGTATAAGGTGTAAGGAAGGGGTCTGGATTCTGTTTTCTGCATATGGCTAGCCAATTTTCCCAGCACCATTTACTGAATAGGGAGTCCTTTCCCCATTGCTTGTTTTTGTCAGGTTTGTGGAAGATCAGATGGTTGTAGATGTGTGGTGTTATTTCTGAGGTCTCTGTTCTGTTCCATTGGTCTATATATCTGTTTTGGTACCAGTACCATGCTGTTTTGGTTACTGTAGACTTGTAGTATAGTTTGAAGTCACGTAGCAGGATGCCTCCAGCTTTGTTCTTTTTGCTTAGGATTGTCTTGGCTTTACAGGCTCTTTTTTGGTTTCATATGAAATTTAAAGTAGTTGTTTTTAATTCTGTGAAGAAAGTCAATGGTAGGTTGATGGGAATAGCATTGAATCTATAAATTACTTTGGGCAATATGGCTATTTTCATTATATTGATTCTTCTTATCCATGAGCATGGAATGCTTTTCCATTTTTTTGTGTCCTACTTTATCTTATTGAGCAGTGGTTTGTAGTTCTCCTTGAAGTGTTCCTTCACATCCCTTGTAAGTTGTATTCCTAGGTATTTTATTCTCTTTGTAGCAATTGTGAATGGGGGTTTGCTCATGATTTGGCTCTCTGCTTGTCTATTGTTGGTGTATAGAATTGCTTGTGATTGTTACATGTTGATTTTATATCCCAAGACTGTGCTGAAGTCGATTATAAGCTTAAGGAGTTTGTGGATTGAGATGATGGGGTTTTCTAAGTACACAATCATGTCATCTGCAAACAGAGACAATTTGACTTCCTCTCTTCTTATTTCAGCACTCTTTGTTTCTTTTTCTTGCCTTATTGCCCTGGCCAGAACTATGTTGAATAGGAGTGGTGAGAGAGGGCATCCTTGTCTTGTGCTGGTTTTCAAAGGTAATGTTTCCAGCTTTTGCCCATTTGGTATGATAGTGGCTTTGGATTTGTCATAAATAGCTCTTATTATTTTTAGATACATTCCATCACTACCTAGTTTATTGAGAGTTTTTAGCATGAAGGGATATTGAATTTCATCAAAGGCCTTTTCTGCATCTATTGAGATGATCCTGGTTTTTGTCACTGGTTCTGTTTATGTGATGGGTTATGTTTATTGATTTGCATGTTGAACCAGCCTTGCATCCCAGAGATGAAGCCGACTTGATTGTAGTGAATAAACTTTTTGATGTGCTGCTGGATTCGGTTTGCCAGTATTTTACTGAGGATTTTTGCATCAATCATCAGGGATATTGGCCTGAGATGTTCTCTTATTGTTGTGTCTCTGCCAGGTTTTGGTATCAGCTGGCCTCATAAAATGAGTTAGGGAGGAGACCCTCTTTTTCTATTGTTTGGAATAGTTTCAGAAGGAATGGTACCAGCTCCTTTTTGTACCTCTGGTAGAATTCAGCTGTGAATCTGCCTTGTCCTGGGTTTTCTTGGTTGGTAGGCTATTAATTACTGCCCCAATTTCAGAACTTGTTATCGGTCTATTCAGGGATTCAACTTATTTCTGGTTTAGTCTTGGGAGGGTGTATGTATCCAGGAATTTGCCCATTTCTTCTAGATTTTCTAGTTTATTTGCATAGAGGTTTTGTAGTATTCTCTGATGGTAGTTTGTATTTCTGTGATATCCCCTTTTTCATTTTTTATTATATCTATTTGATTCTTCTCTTTTTTCTTCCTTATTTGTCTAGCTAGTAGTCCATCTATTTTGTTAATCTTTTCAAAAAACCAGCTCCTGGATTCATTGATTTTTTGAAGGGTTTTTTGTGTCTCTATCTCCTTCAGTTCTGCTCTCATCTTAGTTATTTCTTGTCTCCTGCTAGGTTTTGAATTTGTTTGCTTTTGCTTTTCTAGTTCTTTTAATTGTGCTCTTAGGGTGTCAATTTTAGGTCTTTCCCACTTTCTTTTGTGGACGTTTAGTGCTATAAATTTCCCTCTTAACACTGCTTTAGCTTTGTCCCAGAGGTTCTGGTACATTGTCTCTTTGTACTTGTTGGTTTCAAAGAACTTACTTATTTCTGCGTTAATTTTGTTATTTACCTAGTAATCATTCAGAGGCAAATTGTTCAATTTCCATGTAGTTGTGTGGTTTTGAGTGAGTTTCTTAATACCGAGTTCTAATTGGCTTGCACTGTAGTCTGAGAGACTGTTTGTTATGATTTCAGTTCTTTTGTGTTTGCTGAGGAGTGTTTTTCTTCCAATTATGTGGCCAATTTTAGAATACGTGCTATGTGGCACTGAGAAGAATGTATATTCTGTTGATTTGGGGTGGAGAGTTCTGTAGATGTCTATTAGGTCTGCTTTGTCCAGAGCTGAGTTCAAGTCCTGAATATCCTTGTTAATTTTCTGTCTTGATGGTCTGTCTAATAATGACAGTGTGGTGTTAAAGCCTCCCACTATTATTGTGTGGGAGTCTCAGTCTCTGCAGGTCTCTAATAACTTGCTTTATGAATTTGGGTGCTCCTGTATTGGGTGCATATTTATTTAGGATAGTTAGCTTTTCTTGTTGCATTGATCCCTTTACCCATTATAATGCCCTTCTTTATCTTTTTTGATTTTTGTTGGCTTAAAGTCTGTTTTATCAGAGAGTAGGATTGCAATCCCTGCTTTTTTTTGCTTTCCATTTGCTTGGTAAATATTCCTCCATCCTTTTATTTTGATCCTATGTGTGTCTTTTCACGTAAGATGTGTCTACTGAATACAGCACACTGATGGATCTTGACTCTTTATCCAATTTGCCAGTCTGTGTCTTTTAATTGAGGCATTTAGCCATTTACATTTAAGGTTAATATTGTTATGTGTGAATTTGATGCTGTCATCATGATGTTAGCTGGTTATTTTGCACATTAGTTGATGCAGTTTCTTCATAGTGTCATTGGTCATTATAATTTGCCCTGTTTTTGCAGTGGCTGTTACTGGTTTTTCCTTTCCATGTTTAGTGCTTCCTTCAGGAGTTCTTGTAGGGCAGGCCTGGAGGTGATAAAATCCCTCAGCATTTGCTTGCCTGGGAAGGATTTTATTTCCCCTTCGCTTATGAAGCTTAATTTTGCTGGATATGAAATTCTGGGTTGAAAATTCTTTTCTTTAAGGATGTTGAATATTGGCTCCCACTCTCTTCTGGATGTAGGGTTTCTGCAGAGAGATCCACTTTTAGTCTGATGGGCTTCCCTTTGTAGGTAACCTGACCTTTCTCTCTGGCTGCCCTTAACATTTTCTGCTTTGTTTCAATCTTGAAGAATCTGACGATTATGTGTCTTAGGGTTGTTCTTCTTGAGGAGTATCTTATTGGTGTTCTCTGTATTTCCTGAATTTGAATGTTGGCCTGTCTTGCTAGGTTGGGGAAGTTCTCTGGGATAATATCCTGAAGTGTGTTTCCCAACTTGATTCCATTCTCCCTGTCACTTTCTGGGACCCCAATCAATCGTAGGTTTGGTCTTTTCACATAGTTCCATATTTCTTGGAGGCTTTGTTTGCACTTTTCATTCCTTTTTCTCTAATCTTATCTTCATGCCTTATTTCAGTAAGTTGATCTTCAGTCTCTGATAGCCTTTCTTCTACTTGATCAATTCAACTATTGATACTTGTGTATGCTTCACGAAGTTCTCGTGCTGTGTTTTTCAGCTCCATCAGGTCATTTATGTTCCTCTCTAAAGTAGTTATAGTAGTTAACATTTCCTGTATCCTTTTATCAAGGCTTTTAGCTTCCTTGTATTGGGTTAGAACATGCTCCTGTAGCTCAGAGGAGTTTGTTATTATCCACCTTCTGAAGCTTACTCTGTCAATTCATCAGTCTCATTCTTTATCCAGTTTGTGCCCTTGCTGGAGAAGAGTGTGATAATTTGGAGGAGAAGAGCCATTCTGGTTTTCGGAATTTTCAGTATTTTTGTGCTGGTTTTTCCTCATCTTTGTGGATTTATCTACCTTTGATCTTTAAGGCTGATGACCTTTGGATGGGGTTTTGGTGGGGGGTCCTTGATGTTGATGTTGATGTTGTTGCTTTCTGTTTGTTAGTTTGTCTTCTAACAGTCAGGCCCCTCTTCTGCAGGTCTGCTGGAGTTTGCTGGAGGTCTACTCCAGACCCTGTTTGCCTGGTTATCACCAGCAGAGGCTGCAGAACAGCAAAGATTGCTGCCTGTTTCTTCCTCTGGAAGATTCCTCCCAGAGGGGCACCCACCGGATGCCAGCTGGAGCTCTCCTGTATGAGGTGTCTGTTGGCTCTTGCTGGGGGGGTATCTCCCACTTAGGAGGCATGGGGGTCAGGGACCCACTTGAGGAGGCAATCGGTCCCTTATCAGAGCTGGTGCGCTGTGCTGGGAGAATCCCTCTTGTCAGGATCAGCTGCTCTCTTAAGAGCCAGCTGGCAGGCATGATAAAATCCGCTGAAGCTGTGCCCACGGCCACCCCTTCCCACAGGTGCTCTGTCCCAGGGAGATGGGGGTTTTGTTTGTAAGCCTCTGACTGGGGGTGTTACCTTTTCTTCAGAGATGACCTGTCCAGTGAGGAGGAATCTAGAGAAGCAGTCTGGCCACAGCCGCTTTGCTGCACCCAGCCCAGACCTCACAGCCTCCTTAGCACTGTCAGGGAAAAACTGCCTACTAAAGCCTAAGTAATGGCTGACACCGCCCCCACCCCCCCACCCCCCACCCCGCCACCAACCTCGATCATCCCAGACTTCAGACTGCTGTGCTGGCAGTGAGAATTTCAAGCCAGTGGTTCTTAGCTTGCTGGGCTCTGGGGAAGTAGGACCCACTGAGCGAGACCACTTGGCTCCCTGGCTTCAGCCCCATTTCCAGGGGAGTAAGTGTTTCTGTGTCACTGGGGTTCCAGGTGCCACTAGTGTACAAAAAAAAAAAAAAAACTCCTGCAGCTAGCTTGGTGTCTGCCCAAACAGCCGCCCAGTTTTTTACTCGAAACCTAGGGCCCTGGTGGTTAGGCCCACAAGGGAATCTCCTGATCTGCAGATTGCAAAAACCGTGAAAAAAGCATAGTATCTGGGCTGGGTGGCACAGTTCCTCATGGCTTCCCTCAGGTGGGGAGAGGGAGGTCCCTGGCTTCTTGCACTTCCTGGGTGAAGTGATGCCCCACCCTGCTTCTGCTTGCCCTCCATGAGTTGGACCCACTGCCTAACCAGTCCCATTGAGATGAACTGGGTACCTCAGTTGGAAATGCAGAAACACCCGCCTTCTGCATTGGTCTCACTGGGAGCTGCAGACCGGAGCTGTTCCTGTTCGGCCATCTTGGCCCCTTGACTATCTTAAAGTTGCAAAAAAAGCATGTGACAAAACCCAACACTCCTTCATGATACACACACACACACACACACACAGACACACACACACACACACTGAATAAACTAGAAATAAAAGGGAACTACTTCAACTTGACAAAAGGCATCTATAAAATACCCCACAGCTAACATAATACTTCATGGGGTAAAGACTGAGCTTATTCTTAACTGATCTTAGGGATTAAGCTCAAAAAGGATGTCTCTTTTCATCACTTCTGTTCAACATTTTATGGCAGGTTCTAGCAAGGGCAATTAGGCAAGAAAAATGAAATAAAAGACATCCTGTTTAGAAAGGGAAGATAAAATCTCTATTTATAGATGCCATGATTTTTTATGTAGAACATCCTAAATGATCCATTAAAATCTATTATAATGAATAAACGAGTTATGTAAATCTTCATGAGCTACTGTGCTTGGCCTTAATGTGTTATACCATGGAATACTACTCAGCCATAAAAAGGAATAAAATAATTGCATTTGCAGCAACCTGATGGAATTGGAGATCATTATTCTAAGTGAAGTAACTTATGAATGGAAAAACAAACATCATATCTTCTCACTTGTATGTGGCAGCTAAGCTATGAGGATGCAAAGACTTAAGAATGACATAATGGACTCTGGAGACTTGGGCAGAAGGGTTGGAGGGAGTGAGGAATAAAATACTACACATTGGGTGCAATGTACACTAATCAGGTGATGGGTGCACCAAAATATCAGAAACCTCACCTAAATAACTTATCCATGTAACTAAATACCACCTGTTCCTCAAAACTAGTGAAATAATATAATAAATTTTGAAAAGTAATCAAAGAAGACACAAATAAATGGAAAGCTATCCTGTGTTCATAAACCAGAAGAATAAATACTGTTAAAATGTCCATACTACACAAAGTAATATGTAGATTTAATGCAATTTCTATCAAGACAATTATGACATTCTTCACAGAAATAAATTTGTGCATTTAGAGCAAACAAATTTTTCACAAAGGTGCCAGAAACGCAAAATGGGGAAAGGGGGCTTTTTAATGTATGGTGACATAAAAACCAGATATCCACCTGCAAAATTAGATTCTTATCTCTCACCATATACAGAAAGCATCTCAAGATGGATTAAACACTTAAATGTAAGACCCAAAACTACTAACTGAAACCATGAAACTTCTAGAATTTAACATTGAGAAAAAGCTCCATGACATTGGTCTGGAGAATGATTTTTTTAGATAAAATCTCAAAAGCATAGATAGCAAAAACAGAAACAGTCAAATGGAATTGCATCAAACTAAGAAGCTCCCAGCACAGCAAAGGAAACAATCAACAGAGTGAAGAGAAACCTACAGAATAGGAGAAAATATTTGCCATCTATACATATAAGGGATTAATATTTAAAATATATAAGGAACTCAAACAACTCAATAACAAGAAAACAACCTGATTAACAAATAAAAGGATTGAATAGACATTTCTCAACAGAAGACATACAAATGTCCAACAAGTATATGAAAAAATACTCAAGAAAACTAATCATCAGTAAAATGCAAATCAAAACCACAATGAGATGTCACCTCACTCCCATTAGAATGGCTATGCCGCATTTTGGTGGTTTGCGCCTTCTGAAATTCATATTGAAATTTCACACTAATTTTAACAGTATTAAGAGGGTGGGAAATCTGACTATGGTGTTTGGGTGGAGCATTAGTGGGTTTATAAGTGGAGAAAGTGATACCTGAGCTAGCATGGTTAGCCCTCTTGTCATATGATTTCCTGAACCATCAGGGACTCTGCAGAGTTCCCCCTGGCAAGAATGTTCTCACCAGATGCAGCCTGTCAATCTTGGACTTCCCAGCCTCCAGAATCATGAGCTAAATAAACCTTTATTTTTTATAAATTACCTGTCTCAAATACTTAGTTATAGCAACACCAAGCAAATGAAGACAAGCTATTGTCAAAAAGACAAAAGATAACAAGTGTTGGCAAGCATGTAAGGAAAAAGAAACTCTTGCACACTGTTAGTGGAAATATGAATTAGTACAACCATTATGGAAAATTTTATGGAGGTTCCTAAAAATGTTAAAAATAGAGCTACTATATGATGTTACTACTGGTTATATATAAACAAAATGAAATCAGTATGTACAAAAGGTATTTTCACTCCCATGTTTATTGCAGCATTATTTACAGTAGCCAAGATATGGAATCAACCCAACTGTCCATCAACGGATAGATGAATAAGGAAAATATGGTATATACACAGTGGAATACTATTCATTCATTGAAAAGAAGGAAATCCTGCCATTTGCATCAACATGGATGAACCTGGAGGATATTAAGTGAAGCAAGCCAGGCACAGGAAGACAAATACCACATGCTTTCACGCATATATGTGGTGAGTAGAATGGTGGTTCCTAGAGGCTGGAGTGATTAAGCGGGAGAGGGGATGGGAGGATATTGGTCAAAGAATACATAATTACAATTAGGGGGAATAAGTTTAAGAGATCTATTTATAGCATGATTGCTATAGTTAATGAAGATATACTGTATTCTTGAAAAATGCAAAGAGTGCGTGTTAAGTGTTCTCACCACAAAAATGCTATGTGAGGTAACAGATGTATATGGACTTCAAAATATCATGTCATAGATGATAAATATATAAAATTTTATGTCAAATATGTAATGAAAAATTAAAATAGATTGTGGTTATGATTGCGTAACTCTGTGAATGTACTAAAATCTATTGAGTTGTGTATTTTAAATAAGTGAAGTAGGGGCCAGGTGCAGTGGCTCACACCTGTCATCCCAGCACTTTGGGAGGCTGAGGCAGGTAGATCACTTGAACTCAGGAGTTCAAGACCAGCCTGGGTAGCATGGTGAAACCCTGTCTCTACAAAAAATAAAAAAATTAAAAATTAAAAAAAAAAATAGCTGGGCTTGGTGGTGAATGCCTGTGGTCCCAGCTACTTGGGAGGCTGAGTTGGGAGGGTTGCTTTAGCACAGGAAGTTGAGGCTGCAGTGAGACCAGATCATGCCACCGTACTCCAGCCTGGGTGACAAAGCGAGACCCTGTCTAAAAAATAAAAATAAAGTTCGGGTGCTGTGGCTTACGCCTGTAATCCCAGCACTTTGGGAGGCCAAGGCGGGCAGATCGCGAGGTCAGGAGATCGAGACCATCCTGGCTAACACCGTGAAACCCTGTCTCTACTAAAAATACAAAAAATTAGCCGGGCGTGGTGGCGGGCACCTGTATTCCCAGCTATTCGGGAGGCTGACGCTGGAGAATGGCGTGAACCCAGGAGGCGGAGCTTGCAGTGAGCCGAGATCATGCCACTGGACTCCGGCCTGGGTGACAGAGTGAGACTCCGTCTCAAAAATAAATAAATAAGTAAATAAAATAAAAAATAAAAAAGTTAAGTATATGATACTGAATTATATCTCAATAAAAATTCAAAAACTAGTAAATAGCTAAATATTTATATAAGGAATATATTTGCTGAAGTATATGAGGGGAAGTGATGGAAACAGAATATAGCAAAACCTTTGAAAGGGAAGGATATTTTTACTAACTTTTTTTTGTTTGTTTGAGACGGAGTCTCACTCAGTCGCCCAGGCTGGAGTGCAGTGGCACAATCTCGGCTCACTGCAAGCTCCGCCTCCCGGGTTCACACCATTCTCCTGCCTCAGTCTCCCGAGTAGCCGGGACTACAGGCGCCCGCCACTACGTCCGGCTAATTTTTTTGCATTTTTAGTAGAGACGGGGTTTCACCGTGTTAGCCAGGATGGTCTCGATCTCCTGACCTCGTGATTCGCCCGTCTCGGCCTCCCAAAGTGCTGGGATTACAGGCGTGAGCCACCGCGCCCGGCCTAGCTCTTTTTTAAAATGGAGTCTCGCTCTGTCACACAGCTGGAGTGCAGTGGCACAGTCTCGGCTCACTGCAACCTCCGCCTCCCAGGTTCAAGTGATTCTCCTGCCTCATCCTCCTGAGCAGCTGGGATTACAGGAGCGTGCCACCACGCCTGTGTACTTTTTGTATTTTTAGTAGAGACGGGGTTTCACCGTGTTCAGGCTAGTCTTGAACTCCTGACCTCAAGTAATCCACCTGCCTCGGCCTCCCAAAGTGCTGGGATTACAGGCGTGAGCCACTGCACTTGGCCTTTTACTAGCTTTAACACACTAAATAATGAGTAGCTTTGGAAACTAAACATACTCTCTTTAAAGTATTGGCAAAATTAAGTTTAATAATTAAAGGTGTTAATATTACCCTGTCATTTTCCATTCTCTAGAACCTATCTTCTTGTAGTTCTTTTCTAGTTTGTTCCAACAATATAAATATATGCGACCAGACATATGTGGTCACAATTGTAGAATATATGCTGCAAAGACAAATCATTACAACTCTCCTCTCTCCGAAGAAAACAGTTTCATTTTGGGGCATGTTTGTTAATTAGCCCTACTGAAAGGAGATTCTACTTCAGTCTTTTATTGCTGTAATGACTGATAACAAAGTGTACTAAGAGACGGAGTCTCGCTCTGTCGCCCAGGCTGGAGTGCCCTGGCACGATCTTGGCTCACTGCAACCTCCGCCTCCCGGGTTCAAGCGATTCTCCTGCCTCAGCCTCCTGAGTAGCTGGGATTACAGGTGCCTGCCACCATGCCAGGCTAATTTTATATTTTTTAATAGAGACGGAGATTCGCCATGTTGGCAAGGCTGGTGTTGAACTCTTGACCTTAGGTGATCCACCCACCTCGCCTCCCAAAGTGCTAGGGATTATAGGCGTGAGCCACCGCGCTCTGCCGGAAGTTTTTTTTTAAATAATATTTTAACTACTTTTTGTAATATAACCCTTCTTTCTCTAGATTCACCATATTTAGTTACCCTCTAGCATTCACTACCTGTGGTTATATTTATTAAACCTAATAATAAATAAAGCAGAGTCTTTTAAAACCAATAAACTGCTTTGTAGACATTGGCATTACTACTACCCTATCTAACAAATTAAAAGGTTGAGGACACTCAAATGCCATATGGGCACAGAGTAGCACCAGTGTAGAGAGATTATCCATAGCTAGGTTATGTTCCTGAAATGGCTCTGCTTCCACCCAAAGCCTCCAGGATATTTCTACAGGCATAGAAAAACATAGGGAGCAAGGCTGCAATCATGGCAAAAGTCTATGGGAAATTTGTATGCTTTGTTCTTTAGTTCACAAACTCATTCTCTTTTTTCAGCCGTTCCAAACCTTTATGCTTTTGAGATTATGGGACCCCCTTTTATTTATGTTTATGTTCCCATATTTATTCAATAAGAAAGACAGAGGCTTCAGTTCCATCAGGATCCTTCAGATAACTAAAGTAAACCTAAATATAAAGTGGACCTTTCCTCTCCCTGCCCTCTCTGGCAGAAGTAAGCCATAGTGACTTTCTTAAACATAATCCTCCAACTGATCACCCGCCAGTGATATACGCTGGGTTAATTTCACTCAGAGAGTGTTCTGTCCCCAAATGACTTTGCCATGTTTACCTTTTACTTAATTCCTTTTGTACACCAGAAGACTGGTGTACTAAGAGATTGTGTCTACCTAATTAACTTTACAATTATGAAAACCAGTCACTTTCAAAGCTGGAATACTCAGTGAGGTACGCTCTCATGTTTACCTTCTCTAAATATGAAAGTTTTAGATAAATAGATTAAAGTAATGCTATTTATGCCAATTGTCTTCATCCATAAGACAGTGGGATTGGAAGGATATTTAGTATTCTGGGTTTTTTACATGGGCCTGCACTCTTCTCCTTTATGCTCTCTTACGTGTCTTTCATTGCTACTTCAAAAGGTAATGACATATACATAATTTAAAGCTTGATTTTTGACATCATTTTTCTACAGGAGCATTGTACCCTGGAATGCCAGTTCCTTGATGAAGAGATTGGATTTTTTTGACTGAATTCTATATACTTCTCCAAGTACCTGGTATTTAGCGGCCTCTCAGCTATTACTAATACTTGTTTGGTCCTGGAAATGTTTAATAATTACCTGTTGCTTTTTCTTGAGGATAGCAATCAAGTAGAATGAAGACTGCTGAGGTGAAAAACAGACACACAAAAGCCTAAATAGCCGAGAGTCCTCAGTTCACTGGAGGCTCCAGATATCTTCACAATTGTAAAGACAAAAACAAAAAATTTGAAAAATACCAAAAGGAAAAATAAGTGCAAACCAAAACAGGGAATGAAGCCACCTGAAGATGCCTTCATCATCTGAACATTTCTCAGTTGCTATTTTACTTTTTAAAAGTAGACTGTTATTTAAGAGTCAATTGCATTTATCTGTGCCTCATCTCCCCTATTTATTATGTGTCTCCTCAAGGCATTGGACAATGTTAACCACATTCCTTTCAACTCCCCAGAACATTAAGTCTTATGCATCAACTGAGAGCAATTTATAAGCCCTTCGTTATGTTTTCCCGGAAACTAGATGAAAGTGTTTAAAGTAAGGAGAAATCACTTAAAATGGTAAGTTTGTCTATTTCTCTGCATGGTTGAGGACCTCCAGCTGCTCCAGGCTGCAGTTTGTGTCCTGCCATCCCTGCAAAACTTCTGCCTGATATCTGCCTTCACCACCACCCAACCAAAAGCAACTCTGATTCTGGGAAGCTGAGCTCTCTTTTTTCAGTGCAATTTATCTCTCCCTGTGCCCTGGGAGAGGCCAGACAACAGTCCTGAGAGAGGCTGCCAGCAAGTTGTTTATGCCAAGAGGGTGTTGCCCTACCTGTGGCCTCACTGCAGAGCCCTCTATGGAGAGGGGATGTATCTGATTCTGATGTTCTTTTACAAATCAAATTTCTGCATTTTAATTTTTGTACCTCTTCTCAGATGCTGCATTGTATGATAGAATATTTATTTTATTATTAAAAATGGTGAATTAACTAGCACATTGCTTTTTCTATCTTAATAACGACTATCTTAATTCTGTAAAATTATAATGTAAGTCTTGAGTAGTCATTGCAGTATTTTATAATCCTAGTCATGTACCAGAGCTTTCTCAAGGGGAAAAGTATTATAGTTATCTCTTCAATATTTGCTTGTGTGAAACAGTTATTAACACCGTTTATAGCTAACCCTGTCTGTAGTGACTGTTTTGAGAACCCTAAATCTCTAATTTAAAGGCCCAAGATTTTATCAGTTTGTATGGAACCTGTGTTTGCTCCTCAGCCCTGGTTTCCTAATAAACTTATGAACATATTTGCGATGGATTTCTGAAGATTTCGAGTACATGTGAGGGGATTCAGTACAAATTACAGGGATTCAACACATTGACAACAGGAAAAATGTAATGAATTTTTAGGTGGGGAACGATGTAAAGTGAAGTAATCTAAATAAAAGCCTATATTGTATTTGTTAGCTGACTGAGTTTATCTTTGTTGTCACTGAGGAAGCAAAATTTTTTATCTTCAGTAATAGTGCAAGTTATTGTACAAAGCCTAAAAATTAGTATTCTCTTTGTAAACAAAAGAGTATCTGAGACAAGTCTCAATCATTTTAGAAGTTTATTTTGCCAAAATTAAGGACACGCCCGTGACAAAGCCTCAGGAGGTCCTGAAAATATGGGCACAAGGTGGTTGAGCTACGACTGGTTTTATACATTTTAGGGTGACATAAAACATCAATACACATAACATGTGCATTGGTTCATTCTGAAAAGGCAGGACAACTAAAAGTGAGGGCTTCCAGGTCATAGACAGATGCAAAGATTTTCTGATTGGCAATTGGTTGAAAGAGTTATTACCTAAAGACCTGGAATCAATAGAAAGGAATCTGGGTTATAATAAGGGGTTGTGGAGACCAAGGTTTTATCATGTAGATTAAGCCCCCAGGTAGCAGGCTTCAGAGAAAATAGATAGTAAATGTTTCTTATTAGACTTAAAGAGGCTGTTCTATTAGTATTTTTTTTTTTTTTTTTTTTTGAGACTGAGTTTCGTTTTTATTGCCCAGGCGGGAGTGCAATGGCATGGTCTCAGCTCACTGTAACCTGTGCCTCCCAAGTTGAAGCAATTCTCCTGCCTCAGCCTCCCAAGTAGCTGGGATTACAATAGGCACATGCCACCATGCCCAGCTAATTTTTGTATTTTTAGTAGTGACAGGGTTTCACCATGTTGGCCAGGATGGTCTTGAACTCCTGACCTCAGGTGATCCACCCACCTTGGCCTCCCAAAGTGGCTGGGATTATAGGCATGAGCCACTGCACTCGGCCTTGTTCTATCAGTTTAAAGTGTCTGTGTTGATGTGAATGCTGGTCAGCTGTGAGGCATGTCTGACACTTCTCCCTCACTTTTCATTATGGCTGAAACTAGTTTTTCAGGTTAACTTTGGAATGCTCTTAACCAAGAAGTGGGTCTGTTCAGATGGTTGAGGGGCTTAGAATTTTATTTTTCGTTGATATTCTCCCTCTTCTGGCCAAGATTTGCCAGAAGCGACACTGATGGCCACCAAACCTCTATTTTGTTCCATAGTATTACTAAGGTGGAATGGCTGCCTGGCCCAGGTCCATCTTCTCCCTCAGTGGGACCCCTAGGGCCAAGGGACTTAGAGTCAAAACATTTATAGCCAATTTAAATGTTCTAGGCCAAACAGGAATGGACATCAACAGGCATTTATTAACCCTTAAAATTTTGTATATAATATAAAAGTCACCAAACAAAAAGCCAAAGGTGAGGTTACAAAACTGACTTACCTACTTTTAACTTCTATATGGCGAGCTACTGTGATCTTGGTTTTAGTTACAGACATATAACAATTAGCTATACAAAACATAAGCCTTGTTAAAACCTTTTCGGCTAAGGAGTTTAGAGACTTGTGCCACAATGCTTTTTGGCCCTCTTTTAGCAATTTGTCCTAAGGTGCTGATAATTTTTTAAGTATATATCTATCCGCATAAATATCATAACTGGAACTATTATACCCAGAAGGCTTCATGACAGGTATCTTTATATCCTCTCAGTAATAATTTTCTTTTAATTCTACAGAAAGCAGAAAATTCTTTATGGTTGTGATGGATGAAATGGTACCACACATATAATTATCCAGAAGGCAAAGTCCCTTATTTTTCCAGCTGTTTAGGCATCCGTATACCCATCCTTGATTTGCAGGGTCTGAACTAATTCTACTCCTCAAAACTGGCCCTATATAATCTCATATATCCACTTCTTCTGTGATAGTCCCTGGGCATAGAGGAAAGTTGCTTGTATAGGTTTAGCAGCAGGACATTTGCAATGAAAAACTGACTGGACCCAGCGGAATCCAAAATGACAAAGATTTGCAGGCTTTTTCAAATCATCTCTAGTCTTCTGAATACATGATTCTGATTTTCTCAGAATAAGTAAAATTACAAGAGATAAATAACAACAGTTTGACAATAGAGAATGTGCGTGTCAGAACAGAAAAAGGAACCTATTCCATTAGGGTGCCAACTAAAAACATGAAGAAAATTATAACCTGATACTCTTTAGAATATTATTGTAGCCCAGAAATAATTCATGATTCAATTTTCACTCAAAAACATAAGTCAAGGCTGTAGCCAAGTAAAAGGTGTTATAGTTTTCCTTTGAAACAATTTCTCTCCTCTAGTACTCCTTTTCTACTAAGGAGAAATTACAGTAAGACCAATTTGTGTGTGAAGTAAGTTTTAGGCTTATTATACTTGGCCTGATTATTTACATAAAGGGCAGCAAGAATTGTTTGACCATATAGGCTCTTTTCAAGTTGGCTTTGCTGAACTTTACCTAAAAATATGTTATTCTAGTCAAAGCCTTGGAAAAATAACCAGTGTCTCCAACTGTCTTATTTTCTTTTAAAGACTCTTAGTAAACTTATGCAAATAACCATATTGTTATAAAATCAGAATATGCATGAACAGTTTCCAAATTTTGGAGACCTCAGAGAGAAAGGTAAATTTGCTCACAAAAACATACTTTACCCAATTGCTCTAAACTATAAATAACTAATAAATACATACATAAATAAATAAAACTATTTTCATTACTCTCCTTTAACCAAATCAGCAGGCTTTCAAACAAAATGTTGTTTGTTCACCTTGGAACTGCCATTCACAAGCCAAGCAGCTCTTGTCAGATGAGAGCTGTTTATCTGGCACTGAAAAATCTAGCAGCTCTTCACACTGTTAGAGCCAGTCTAAGGGAAAAAGAGGCTCCCTGCTAATGAATATCTCCTCCTTGCATCCCCAGATAGCATGATCCTATAAAAACCACATTCATTTTATCATGGAAATCTTTGGGGCACTATTGTTTTCATTAGCATAGGGGTAGCTTTAGTTAGCATTCCATAGCAAGGCAGTAAATGTACCTTAAGTGGAAATTCTCTAGTCCAAACTTCCAGTAGTTGTCATTGGAAAGTGCTCACAGGCATTTGCCATAAGCCCTAATAAACACTCCACAGAGAGCTATCAAATGAAGGATTTGTCCTGACCAGCACTCTAGCTTCCACCCTATATTCTGTAGGCTCAGGCAATCTTACTAGTTCCCATTTAGTGTGTCCAATGAACATTTCTCAAAGGTCAGATTTACATGCCTTCAATTTTATAGTACTAGATAGGGAAAACATCCCCTAGTGAGATACAATTCCCATTTTCATAGGAAATTTAGGTAAAGGAGTCACAACTACCTTACAGAAAGCCTGTTTAAACATCTCAAATTTCATAATCCTATCAATCTTTACATTTTTATGTTCTGGTCCCAGGAACTTTTCTTATCTACTACCAGACCATTTTACCATTTCTGGTGGAAAAGGATTTGGGTTCCCAGAATGGAGTTGAGCCAAGATACTCAAGCCGTTTTGACAATCTTTACCTTAACTCGCCTCAACATTGCCCCAGGTAATGTTAGTTTGCTCATTATACCTTTTCCCTTTTGTTTTCTTAAATTCCTCCAACCTGGGACAACTGTAGGAAAGTGATGTGGGACCTTTTAATGTAGGGGGACCCAGCAGGGGCTTCCTTTGTTTCACCCAACCTTTGATAGTGTTGTAAAGACGTTTGCTTTAACTCCATCAATTTTCATTTCATTTCTTAGTAAACATTTAATGGTTTTCACCATTCTGGGATGAGTCCTTTGACTTCCTTTTGCCTTTCCCTTTTTTGTTGTTGTTAATTACTGTAATGTTCTATTAGCATCTGTAAGACCCGTGAAGGACAGCAAATTTGATAAGGCTTCTCAAACAGTTGTTTGATTCTGCAGGAGTAATGTCATCCAGGGTGCCCATATAGAAGGGGCCCCCTTAACCACAACTTTTACCATGACCTGGATAATAGGCATACTCAGTGGAAACATATCTTGGTTATCATAAAGCCAGTCCCACATGGCGTGCATATAAGGAATATCAGCTGCTTCATCTGGGATGCTCCACTTGGTATTTTATAGAGAGAGTTGGGAAATCCCCTTCTCAGGGTAAACAGACATTACAGTGGCATTCATCCAATCCACTGGGCTGCTTGTTCTCTCACAAATAAACTGCTCTTCATCTGGATCACATATAACCATCAGTGATTGTCTAATAGTAAGCTATGGGTTCTGTAACAACCCAAACATGCTCTTTCATTCTGTAGCATTTAAAATATAAGATACTGCCCTTAAAGTAGTTATTTTTACATTCTATTATAGTAAAGGGTTCTCAGGAAGTGGATGACACAAATCTACAAAATGGAACAATTTCTTTACATTATACCCTATGGTTGGTTTTGCCCTTCCCTCACATTGACTATCTTCTTGGTAACCACAGGTTTTAGAGTTACTTTCTGTTGCCCTGTCTAGCATCAAGGTCCAACTCAGCATTATTCTTTTTTTTTTTTTTTTTTTTTTTTTTTTAGACAGAGTTTCGCTCTTGTTGCCCAGGCTGGAGTGCAATGGTGCAGTCTCGGCTTTCTGCAACCTCAGCCTCCTGGGTTCAAGCGATTCTCCTTCCTCAGCCTCCCAAGTAGCTGGGGTTACAGGCATGCACCACCACGCCCGGCTAGTTTTGTATTTTTTGTAGTGACGGCGTTTCTCCATGTTTGTCAAGCTGGTCTCAAACTCCCGACCTCAGGTGATCCGCCCACCTCAGCCTCCCAAAGTGCTGGGATTACAGGCATGAGCCACTCCACCCAGCCTTAGCATTATTCTTTAATTTCATTTTACATTGTACAGATAACAATAAAAGAGGAATCAAAGGTTTCTAATTTCCCACCTTTTAATTTTCTCTTTATTCATTTAGTTTTGTCTGTATGAGTGTATGTATATATGTATATATGTATATATAAGTGTGTATATGTATGTATATATGTATGTGTATCTATATATATATGTATGTGTATATATGTATGTGTATATATTCATTTATTTATTTATTTATTTATTTTGAGATGGATTCTCACTCTGTCTCCCAGGCTGGAGTGCAGTGGCACGATCTTGGCTCACTGCAACCTCCACATCCTGGGTTCAAGCGATTCTCTTACCTCAGCCTCACAACTAGCTGGGATTACAGATGCATGCCACCAAACCCGGTTAATTTTTGTATTTTTAGTAGAGACGGGCTTTCGCCATGTTGGTCAGGCTGGTGTTGAACTTCTGACCTCAGGTGATATGCCCGCCTTGGCCTCCCAAAGTGCTGGGATTACAAGTGTGAGCCACAGCGCCCAGCTATCTGTATATTTTTAGAAGTTTAGAATCACCTCTAAACTAGAAAAATAAACCCTAGCCTCTAAACTAGCAAAACCCACATTCTTGTGTTTTATAAACTTCACCAAAATTACTTTTTACTCTCCTGTTTTATCTGTTAGTAAACCAGATTCCCAGTGCAAAAAATTGAGGATTACTTAATTTAACATAATATGACTTTAAGATTTTAAACTACTGGAGAGAATTTTAACATTAAATTTACCAAATTAATCTTACCAAATATTACTAAAGTCATGTGAACTAAAAGGCATCAGGGCTAGTTTTTATTAGTCTGATAAGCACTTACTTTTCTTTAAGCCAATTGATTAGAGCTCTTTCATATGGTTTGGTAGTGAAATATCACTTTCACATGATACATATAAAACATACAGACATAACAGACGTATAGACAAAGGCAGATCTTATAACATTTTTTATATCCCTGTTTTCAAAAATTCCCACCTTACTTTAGACTATTAATTAAAAAAAAAAAAAAAAAAAGCATTACAGGAGCCAATAAAAGTTGAAGGAGTGATTTACCATCCCAGGCCTTCTCAAAAGGGAGAGCTGAAGCAGCAAGGTACAGCAGAAGTTGAACTTCTAAGATATTAATCTAAAGAATTTGGAAAAATAACAAATTAAAGAATTTTAAAATTAAAAACATCTTTCATTAAAATTGTCAGGCCAGGCGTGGTGGCTCACGCCTGTAATCCCAGCACACAAGCAAATATCATTCTGTTTGGGGTATGTTTATGGTTTTATAACCCTTATGCCGAATTTTGTTACCGAATAGTATTTGGCAAACATAAGTATGAAACTGCTTCATCAATAAATACAACCAAAAATGTTGACAATTCTTAAGACATTTCTAATATTACTTTACCAATAATATTATATTTGGCTTCTTTATAGAAAATTTTACTTAAGTCACATGAACTTGAAAAGCATTTGGGATTACTAATTACTTAATTTATGAATACTCCTTAACTTTAATCCAATTTGGTACCTTGTGGCCACAACACATAATAAAATACATGCATGTATACATAAACACACACATACACACTCATACAAGGCTCTCTCCTAGATTTTACTTCAGAACTCTAGCCATTATATATTAATACAAACTCATTGTTTTACAAAAACAAAAAATAAACAAAAAGAAAACAGTTGGATCCAAACAGTGGTTTTTACCTCAGTAGAAAAGTAACAACAGATTTATAGCAGGCAGAAAAAAAAAAAGAGAAATAGAGAACTTAGGAACTCTATAGTTGCAGGTTGACCTTTGGGCTTTGAATTTTTCCTGGATGTAATTTGCTCATCAGTTTAAAATGTGTACAGCAGACCATAATATGTAACCAACTGGAGTACTAAAAAACCTGGAATGCCCTCAAACTTTTCCATTTTACCCACACACTTGCAAGTAGAGGCACCATAAAACCAATGTGTTATCAAAAAGAGGATCATTCTCCTTCTCTTTCTTCATTTTTATGTATTTATGTATGTATTAATTTTGAGATGGAGTCTTGCTCTTTCACCCAGGCTGGAGTGCAGTGGCATGATCTGGGCTCACTGCAGCCTCTGCCTTTTTGGGCTCAAGTGATTCTCCTTCCTCAGCCTCCTGAGTAGCTAGGACTCCAAGCATGCACCACCACACCCGGCTAATTTTTCTATATTTAGTAGAAACGGGGTTTCACCATGGTGGCCAGGATTGTCTCAAACTCCTGACCTCAAGTGATCCGCCTGCCTCAGCCTCCCAAAGTGTTGGGATTACAGATGTGAGCCACCATGCCCAGCCTCTTTCTTCATTCTTAGATTGTTTCTCATCTCTTTTTCTAAAAAAGAGGACCTGAGCTGTGGCCTGGGGGGGGGGTGTGTGTGTGTGTGTGTGTCTCTGTGTGTGTGTGTCTGTGTGTGTTTGTGTGTATTAATGTGTTCTGATTGTGAGTGGGACTCCACAGTGTTTCACCACTGAGTTATTTCTGCCCTCTTACATGTCTCAGTTTCTCTCACCAGAGGTCTACCACCTCCAAGAGCACTCAAAATGCCTAGTGATCAGCTCTTACATGCATTTTCTGGACAAGGCCTTTTTAAACCAATTTTGTTGGTTCCTTGTAGGGTCACTTCACATCGTGGGGGGGTCAACCCTCAGACACTCCCACTCAGCCCCCAGTCACCCAGGGGTGCCTTTTGGCTGGGAGGGGCTAAATCCCTTTTTTTTTGAAGCCAAGTAGCTCAGTCTCCCATTTGTCTATGCAAATTACAGTTCAGTTCCTCATGCAAATGTGCAGACAAACCAACTGACCTTAATTTTGGGAGGAAAAAACAATGGAGAAGACTCTTTGAAATGCACCTCTGAACTAGAAACCAAATGGGATACCCAAAAGGGGGATGACTCTCTTTGTCTTTAGAAAAAGGCAATGGAGAAGACCTTTTAGAATGCACCTTCAAACTAGAATTAGGATGCTAAACAACAACTTACCAGGAGAAAATACTCAGCACAGACCCCTTCCTGAAAACCACCTTTAGCCATCCCCTAACTTTGTAGCTCTCACCTGCCATTACACACACCAAGGTCAAATTCTCTCGCAGTACAAGATAATTTCTGATACCCCCCAAACACAAAGAGGTCAGTTAATGCAATACAAGACTTAAGAATCTACTCATGACTCTTGCAGCTCCACAAAGAAAGCTGAACACCACAAAACGGGCATGAATGGCACCTTTATTCTGAGTTCTTTAAGGTGTCTGAGTCATTAGAAGGCCTCTCTAGATTTTTAACTTTGTCCTGAAGATGGCAAAATTGGAGGGAGGAATAGGGTGGAAGAAAAGTACTTGAAAGAACAATTTTTTTAAGAAAGGAAGTGAATGGAGAAACCAAGTACATGTTTTGTTTTTGTTTTTATCCTACAGCTGTGAGGGATTTTAGCCAGTTCAGAAGACTTATTCCCCATAATTTGGAATTCTCATTTAGATTTGACCAGGATGGGTAGAGTTGGCCAAATCCAATGGGAGAATAACCAAAACAAAAAATGTGATTACTGAGTACTCTAATGGTAAGAAGTTAAAACCAGTTGATTGTCAGTTTTTACATTTAGTCATTAAGGAGAACTTTCAAGACAGAAAAACTGAACTAAGCTACTTATCTAGGAATGGGGCCCATGCATAAGACTGCTCTCTACTATTTTAGAAGTAGAAAAAACCTCAAACATCTTCCCTGTTGGAGGCGAGCTGAAACTCCAGAGGGAGTTGCCTGTTTTCCATTGTTATGGAATCAGGAAAACTCACCTTCCTTGTTGGAAAAAAGTACAACTCCAGAAAAGGAGTCATACAACAAAATAAATCTCAGATTTTAACAAAATTTTGGGAGACCAGAGATTCTCTGTAGGAGGGCCTCCAAGGCCAGTAAATTTTTTTATTGATTTGAGCAATAACGATAGCTCAAACTGTTACCAAGCACGGGTAGGAGATTTGACAAAGGTCAGGGAACCTCTACTCAGATTTCCTTCATGGTTACCAATTGTTAAGAGTATCTGAGACAAGTCTGCATCAACTTAGAAGTTTATTTTGCCAAAGTTAAGGACATGCTCATGATACAGCCTCAGGAGGTCCTGACGACATGTGCACAAG
The DNA here is from genome assembly GCF_028885655.2 of Pongo abelii. NCBI lineage: Eukaryota > Metazoa > Chordata > Mammalia > Primates > Hominidae > Pongo > Pongo abelii. Next base: position 86,085,103 of record NC_072008.2, read on the forward strand.
GTGGTTGGGCTACAACTGGTTTTACACATTCTAGGGAGACATAAAACATCAATCAATACATGTAAAATGTACATTGGTTTTGTATGGGAATCGTGGGACAACTGGAAGTCTGGGCTTTCAGGTGATAGGTGGATTAAAAGATTGTCTGATCGGCAATTGGTTGGAAGAGTTATTATATAAAGACCTGGAATCAACAGAAAGGAGTGTCTGCGTTATAATAAGGGGTTGTGGAGACCAAGGTTTTATCATGTAGATGAAGCCCACAGGTAGCACACTTCACAGAAAATAGATAGTAAATTTGTTTAATTAGACTTAAAGAGTCTGTTCTATCATTCTTAAGGTCTTTTGCTGATGTGCATGCTGGTCAGCTGTGAGGCATGTCTTACACACCTCCCTCACTTCCCATCATGACCAAAACCAGTTTATCAGGTTAATTTTGGAATGCCTTCAACCAAGAAGAGGGGTCTGTTTAGATAGTTGGGGGGCTTAGAACTTTATTTTTGGTTTACACTTTTTATTTTATTTTTTAATTTGTGTGACTACATAGTAGGTATACATATATATTTATGGGGTACATGAGATGTTTTCATATAGGCATTAAATGTAAAATAAGCACAACATGAAGAATGGGGCATCCATTTTCTCAAGTACTTATCTTTTGAGTTATAAACAATCCAATTACATTCATTAAGTTACTTTAAACTGTACAATTAACTTATTGTTGACTATAGTCATCCTGTTGTGTTATCAAATAGTAGGTTTTATCCATTTTTTTCTATTTTTTCTTTTAGACAAACAGTTTTATTTGAAAAACAGAACCAGCTGAGTATCCCCCTTTCCACAGACCTGGCAGTGTTGGGCTCAGGTGTAGGAGGACCAGTTTCCTGCACAGAGAGGACAGGGTTAGGGGTTGGAGGCCAGACCCAGGGGCAAGACCATGTGAGTGGCCAAAATGGAGCAGAGGCCACAGTGCCCATCAGGGCCTGGGTTTCACATCTGCACATGGGGCAGTGCACATTGAGCTGAGGCCCCTGGAGGCTCTGGGTGCCAAATCTCTCCCATGGCCATGGCCAAAGCCAGGGGTGATATTCAACCAATGCCAGTGACCCCAACCACTAGTGGGATGTGTGTGGCCAACACTGCTGGACCTACCCAGGCAGAGAGACCATTCTTTTATATTTATTTTTTGGTACTCATTAACAATTCTCACCCCCTGCTAGCCTCCAACTACACTTCCCAGCCTCTGGTAACCATTCTTCTACTCTGTATGTCCATGAAATCTATTTTTTTTAACTTTTAGATCCCACAAATAAGTAAGAACATGTGAAGTTTGTCTTTATGCACCTGGCTTATTTCATTAACATAATCATATTCAGTTTCATCCATACTGTTACAAATGACAGGATCTCATTTTTTTTTATTATACTTTAAGTTCTAGGGTACATGTGCACAACGTGCAGGTTTGTTGCATATGTATACATGTGCCATGTTGGTGTGCTGCACCCATTCACTCGTCATTTAACGTTAGGTATATCTCCTAATGCTATCCTTCCCCCGTCCCCCAACCCCACGACAGGCCCCAGTGTGTGATGTTCACCTTCCTGTGTCCAAGTGTTCTCATAGCTCAATTCCCATCTATGAGTGAGAACATGCGGTGTTTGGTTGTTTGTCCTTGCAATAGGTTGCTGAGAATGATGATTTCCAGCTTCATCCATGTCCCTACAAAGGACATGAACTCATCATTTTTTATGGCTGCATAGTATTCCATGGTGTATATGTGCCACATTTTCTTAATCCAGTCTATCATTGTTGGACATTTGGGTTGGCTCCAAGTCTTTGCTATTGTGAATACTGCCACAATAAACATACATGTGCATGTGTCTTTAGAGCAGCATGATTTATAATCCTTTGTGTATATACCCAATAATGGGATGGCTGGGTCAAATGGTCATTCTAGTTCCAGATCCTTGAGGAATCATCACACTGTCTTCCACAATGGTTGAAGTAGTTTACATTCCCACCAACAGTGTAAAAGTGTTCCTATTTCTCCATATCCTCTCCAGCACCTGTTGTTTCCTGACTTTTTAATGATCACCATTCTAACTGGTGTGAGATGGTATCTCATTGTGGTTTTGATTTGCATTTCTCTGATGGCCAGTGATGATGAGCATTTTTTCATGTGTCTGTTGGCTGCATAAATGTCTTCTTTTGAGAAGTGTCTGTTCATATCCTTCACCCACTTGTTGATGGGGTTGTTTGTTTTTTTCTTGTAAATTTGTTTGAGTTCTTGTAGATTCTGGATATTAGCCCTTTGTCAGATGAGGAGGTTGCAAAAATTTTCTCCCATTCTGTAGGTTGCCTGTTCACTCTGATGGTGGTTTCTTTTGCTGTGCAGAAGCTCTTTGGTTTAATTAGATCCCATTTGTCAATTTTGGCTTTTGTTGCCATTGCTTTTGGTGTTTTAGACATGAAGTCCTTGCCCATGCCTATGTCCTGAATGATATTGCCTAGGTTTTTTTCTAGGGTTTTTATGGTTTATGTCTAACATTTAAGTCTTTAATCCATCTTGAATGAATTTTTGTATAAGGTGTAAGGAAGGGACCCAGTTTCAGCTTTCTGCATATGGCTAGACAGTTTTCCCAGCACCATTTATTAATAGGGAATCCTTTCCCCATTTCTTGTTTTTGTCAGGTTTGTCAAAGATCAGATGGTTGTAGATGTGTGGTATTATTTCTGAGGGCTCTGTTCTGTTCCATTGGTCTATATATCTATTTTGGTACCAGTACCATGCTGTTTTGGTTACTGTAGCCTTGTAGTATAGTTTGAAGTCAGGTAGCGTGATGCCTCCAGCTTTGTTCTTTTGGCTTGATTAACAGGGATGCCCTCTCTCACCACTCTTATTCAACATAGTGTTGGAAGGTCTGGCCACGGCAATCAGGCAGGAAAAAGAAATAAAGGGTATTCAATTAGGAAAAGAGGAAGTCAAATTGTCCCTGTTTGCAGATGACATGATTGTATATTGAGAAAACCCCATCATCTCAGCCCAAAATCTCCTTAAGCTGATAAGCAACTTCGGCAAAGTCTCAGGATACAAAATCAAGTGCAAAAATCACAGGCATTCTTATACACAAATAACAGACAAACAGAGAACCAAATCATGAGTGAACTCCCATTCACAATTGCTTCAAAGAGAATAAAATACCTAGGAATCCAACTTACAAGGGATGTGAAGGATCTCTTCAAGGAGAACTACAAACCACTGCTCAATGAAATGAAAGAGGACACAAACAAATGGAAGAACATTCCATGCTCATGGATAGGAAGAATCAATATCGTGGAAATGGCCATACTGTCCAAGGTAATTTATAGATTCAATGCCATCCCCATCAAGCTACCAATGACTTTCTTCACAGAATTGGAAAAAACTACTTTAAAGTTCATATGGAACCAAAAAAGAGCCCGCATTGACAGGATCTCATTTTTTTATGGTTGAGTAGTACTCCATTGTGCATATGTATCACATTTTCTTTATCCATTCATCTATTGCTGGACACTTAGGTTGCTTCCAAATCTTAGCTATTTAAAAAAGTGCTGCAACAAACATAAGAGTGAAGATGTCTCTTCAATATATATATTTATTTTTTGGGTGGGGGTATATATCCAGCAGTGGGGATGTTGGATCATATGGTACCTCAAGTTTTAGTTTTGAGGAATCTCCAAACTCTCTTCATAGTGGTTGTACATTTACATTCCAAATGTAAATGTAAATTTACATTTCCACCAATGGTGTACAAGGGTTCCCTTTTCTCCACATCCTCGTGAGCATTTTCTATTGCCTGACTTTTGGATAAAAGCCATTTTATCTGGGGTAAGATGATATCTCATTGTAGTTTTGATTTGCATTTTTCTGATGATCCATGATGTTGAGCACATTTTCATGTCTGTTTGCCATTTGTATGTTTTCTTTGATAAATGTCTATTCAAATATTTTGTCCTTTTTTTTTGAGACAGAATTCTACTACTGTCTCCCATGCTGGAGTGCAATAGCATAATCTTGGCTCACTGAAACCTCCACCTCCCAGGTTCAAGCAATTCTCCTGCCTCAGCCTCCCGAGTAGCTGGGACCACATGTGCGTGCCACCATGCCTGGCTAATTTTTGTATTTTTTGTAGAGAGGGGTCTCGCTATTTTGCCCAGGCTGGTCTCAAACTCCTGAGCTCAAGTGACCTACCTTCTTCCTTTCCAATTTAGATGCCTTTTATATCTTTCTCTTGTTTGATTGCTCTTACTAGGAGTTCCAGTACTATGTTGAATAACAGTGGTGAAAATGGGCATTATTGTCATGCTTAGATCTTAGAGAAAAGCCTTTCAGTTTTTCTCTACTCAGTAGGATACTAGCTGTGTGTCTGTCATATATGGCTTTTATTATGTTGACATTTATTTCTTCTATTCCCAGTGTTTTGAGGGTTTTTATCATGAAGGGATGTTGAATTTTATCAAATGTTTTTCAGCATCAATTAAAATGATCAGATTGTTTTTATCCTTCGTTCTATTGATATGATGTATCAGACTGATTGATTTGCATATATTAAACTCTCCTTGCATCCCAGGAATAAATCATACTGGTCGTGATAAATTATCTTTCTAATTTATTGTTGAATTCAGTTTGTTAGTATTTTGTTGAGGATTTTTGCATTAATATTCATCAGAGATATTAGCCTGTAGTTTCCTTTTTATGATGCATCTTTGGTTTTGGTATCAGGGTACTACTGGCCTTGCAGAATGAGTTTGGAAGTATTCCCTTGTACTCTATTTTTTAAAAACTGGTTTGAGTAGGATTGGTATTAGTTCTTTAGAAGTTTGGCAGAATTCAGCACAAAGCCATTGGCTCCTGAGCTTTTCTTTAATGAGAGACTTATTGTGATGGCTTCAATCTTGTTACCTGTTATTGGTCTTTCCAAGTCTTGGATTTCTCCCTGTTTTATTCTTGGTAGGTCGTATGTGTCTGGGAATTTGTCTATGTCTTCTAGGTTTTCCAATTTATTGAAATATAGTTGCTTATAGTAGCCACTAACGATCTTTTGAATAGCTGCAGTGTCAGTTGTAATGTCTCCTTTTTCATTTCTGATGTTATTTATTTGAAACTTCTGTTCTTCATAGTCTGGCTAAAGGCTTGTCAATTTTGTTTAACTTTTCAAAAAAATCAACCTTGTGTTTTATTTATCTTCTGTATTGTTTCTCCATTTCCATTTCACTTATTTCTGCTATGATCTTTATTATTTCTTTTCTTCTACTAACTTTTGGTTTTGATTTTTTTCTAGCTTTTCTAGCTCTTTAGAGTGAATTGTTAGATAGTTTATTTGAAGTTTTTTTTATGTAGGCACTTTTAGCTATAAACTTCCCTCTGAGTATTGCTTTTGCTGTATCCCATAAATTTGGTTTTGTACTGTTTCCATTATTATTAGTTTCAAAAATTTTTTCAATTTCCTTCATTAATTTTTCATTGACCCACTGGTCATTGAGGAGCATGTTGTTTAACTTCAATGTATTTGTATAGTTTCCAAAATTTTTCTTGTTGTTAATTTCTAGCTTTATTCCATTGTGGACAGAGGAGATGCTTGATATTATTTCCATTTTTGAATATTTTTATATTTGTTTTGTGACTTAACATATGGTCTATCCTTGAGAATGATCCATGTGCTGAGGAAAAAATTGTGTATTCTGCAGTCATTGGATGAAATGTTCTGTAAATATCTATTAGATGCACTTGATCTATATTGCACACTGAGGCTGATGTTTCTTTGTTTATTTTTTGGAAGATCTGTCCAGTGCTGTCTGCTGCTATTATTGTACTGGGGCTTATCTCCCTCTTTGGCTCTAATAATATTAATACTTGCTTTATATATCTGGGAGATCCAGGGTTGTGTGCATATATATTTAAAATTGTTTTATGAACTTGATGAACTGAGCACTTTATCATTATATAGTGACTGCCTTTGTCTCTTCTTAAAGTTTTTGTCTGGAAATCTATTTTGTCTAAGTATGGATACTCCTGCTTTTTTAAAAATTTCCCTTCACATATGATATCTTTTTCCATCCATTTATTTTCAGTCTATGTGCACGTTTTTAGGTAAAGTGTGTTTCTTGCAGGAAACAGATAAGTGAGTTTTGTTTTTTTATCCATTCACTCAGTGTGTGTCTTTTGATTGGTGAGTTTAGTTTGTTTACATTCAGTGTTATTATTAGTAAGTAAGAACTTACTCCTGTTGTTTTGTTATTTGTTCTCTGGTTGTTTTGTAGTCTCATTTTTTTTCTTCCTATCTTCATTTAGTGAGGGTGATTTTCTCTGGTGATATTATTTAGTTTCTTGCTTTTAATTTTTTGTGTATTTTTTGTGTTTCTTGGTTTGAGCTTCTGATGAGTCTTGCAAATACTATCTTGCTACTCATTCTTTTAACCTGATAGCAACTTGACACTATTTACATAAACAAACAAACAAGCAAAAGCCAAATTAATAAAAACTCTCCTTAATTTTGTCCCCTGTTTTTTAACTTTTTTGTTGTTTCTGTTTATATCTATATATAATGTAGTTATTATTTTTTTACTGGTTTATTGTTTAGTCTTTCTAGTTAGGGTAAGACTGGTTTACACACCACAGTTACAGTGTTGTCATGTGTGTTTGGTTATCTGTTCCTGCATTAGTTTGTTGAGGATAACGGCTTCCAACTGCATCCATGTTGCTGCAAATGACATGATCTCATTTCTTTTTATAGAACTATTTCACAGTGTATATGTACCACATTTTCTTTATCTAGTCTATCATTGATGGGCATTTAAGTTGATTCCATGTCTTTGCTGTTGTGAATAGTGCTGCAATGAACATATGTGCACAAGTATCTTTATAATACAATTATTTATATTCCTTTGGGTGTATACTCAGTAATGAGATTGCTGGGTCAAATGGTATTTCTGCCTCTAGGTCTCTGAGGAATTGCCACACTGTCTTCCAGTCTTCCAACTGACATGAGATGGTATCTCATTGTAGTTGATTTGCATTTCTCTAATGATCAGTGATGTTGAGTTTTTTATCATATGCCTCTTGGCCACATAAATGTCTGCTTTTGAGAAGTGTCAGTTCATTTCCTTTGCCCACTTTTTAATGGGGTTGTTTGTTTTCTTTCTTGTAAATTTGTTTATGCTCTTTGTAGACCTTTGTCAGATGGATAGATTGCAAAAATTTTCTCCCATTTTTAGGTTGTCTGTTGACTCTGATGATAGTTTCTTTTACTGTGCAAGAGATGATGTTTAGTTTAATTAGATCCCATTTGTCAATTTTTGCTGTTGTTGCAATTGCTTCTGGCATTTTTGTTTTAAAATCTTTGCTCGTGCCTATATCCTGAATGGCATTGCCTAGATTTTCTTCTAGGGCTTTTATAGTTTTGGGTTTTACACTTAAGCCTTTAATCTATCTTCAGTTAATTTTTGTATAAGGTGTAAGAAAGGGGTCCATTTTCAATTTTCTGCATATGGCTAGCCAGTTCTTCCAGCATCATTTATTAAATAAGGAGTCCTTTCCCCATTGCTTTTTTATGTAAGGTTTGTCAAAGATCAGATGGTTGTAGGTGTGTGGTATTATTTCTAAGTTCTCTATTCTTTGCCATTGGTCTATGTGTCTGTTCCTGTACTAGTACCATGCTGTTTTGGTTATTGTAGCCTTGTAGTATAGTTTTAAGTCAGGTAGTGTGATTCCTTCAGCTTTTTTTTTTGTTTTTGTTTTCGTTTTTTGCTTAGGATCGTCTTGACTATTTGGGCTTTTTTTGGTTCAATATGAATTTTAAAGTAGTTTTTTTTCTAATTTTGTGAAGAATGTCAATGGTAGTTTAATGGAACTATTCAATGAATAACATTGAATCTATAAATTGCTTTGGGCAGTCTTACCATTTTCACGATATTGATTCTTCTTATCCATGAGCATGAAATGTATTTCCATTTGTTTGTGTCCTCTCTAATTTTTTTGAGCAGTAGGTTTTGGTTCTCCTTGAAGAGGTCCTTTACTTTGTTAGCTGTATTCCTAGGTATTTTATTGTTTTTTTAGCAATTATGAATGGAAGTTCATTCATGATTTGGCTCTCTGCTTGCCTGTTGTTAGTGTATAGGAATGACAGTAAATATTTAACAATGATTTTGTAACCTGAAACTTTGCTGAAGTTGCTTATCAGCTTAAGAAGCTTTTGGGCTGAAACAATGGTGTTTTCTAGATATAGAATCATAGCATCTGCATACAAAGATAGTTTGGCTTCCTCTTTTCCTATTTGAATACCTTTATTTCTTTCTCTTGCCTGATTGCCTTGGCCAGAACTCCCAATACTACATTGAATAGGAGTGGTGAGAGAGGACATTCTTGTCTTGTTCCAGTTTTCAAAGGGAATGCTTTTAGCTTTTGCCTATTCAGTATGATATTGACTGTAGATTTGCCATATATAGCTCTTATTATTTTTAGGTATGTTCCTTCAATATGCGGTTTATTGAGAGGTTTTAACATGAAGGGATGTTGAATTTTATTGAAGTTCTTTTCTGCATCTATTGAGATAATCATGTGGTTTTTTTTTTCAGTTCTGTTTATGTGATGAATCACATTTATTAATTTGCATATGTTGTACCAACCTTGCATCCCAGGAATGAAATCAACTTTATTGTGGTTGATAAGCTTTTTGATGTGCTGCTGGATTTGATTTGCCAATATTTTATTGACAATTTTTGTATCAATGTTCATCAAGGATATTGGCTTGAAGTTTTCTTGTTGTTGTTTCTCTCCCAGTTTTTGGTATCAGGATGATGCTGATCTCATAGAATGAGTTAGGGAGGAGTTCCTCCTTTTCAATGTTTTTGAATAGTTTCAGTAGAAATGGTACCAGCTATTCTTTTTACCTCTGGTAGAATTCAGCTGTGTGATTCATAAAATGTAGAAAATGTAAAGCTAGATGTGATTCTAGAAATGATCTAATTGGAGGGGTGCAGTGGCTCACATCTGTAATCCTAGCACTTTGGGAGGCCGGGGAGGGTGGACTACTTGAAGTCAGGAGTTTGAGACCAACCTGGCCAACATGGCGAAACCCCATCTCTACTAAAAGTACAAAAATTAGCCCAGCATGGTGGCACATGCCTGTAGTCCCAGCTACTCAGGAGGCTGAGGCAGGAGAATCACTTGAACCTAGGAGTTGGAGGTTGCAGTGAGCAGAGATTACACCATTGCACTCCTGCTTTGGTGACAGAGTGAGACTGTCTCAAACAAACAAACAACAAACAAATAAAAAAAAAAGATCTAATCAAAACGCCTCACATTTTACAGATGAAGATGAGGTCAACATTCTTAAGTGCTCAAAATCACACATGTAATTATTAACAGTGGCAGAACCTAGACAAACCGGGTGTCTTGGCTATGCAAATTAATTCAATGAATACTTTTTTACTTTTGTCTGTAATTACTGATTTTGTAGATCTTGCTCTAAAATAATTAAATACTGTACTCTGAAGCTATAGAAATATAGATTATAAACTTCTGAACAGCAATGACCAATACTAATCTGTTCTATATGGTAATATTTTAAGCATGTAGAATAGCTCATAGGTGCACAATAATATTTCATGAAGACAGTATTGTCATTACAAGTTTTTCTCAAAAATATTATCATTTTATTTATGGTAAGGTAATATTTTATCAGCCATTTTAGGGACACATATTTGTGTAAGAACTCCTGTGTTTTGTAAAATTTTTATTAGTATAAAATAATATAGTTTTGTGAGTATATTTAAAATGCTTGAAAGCATGCACAGGTAGCTATACAGTAAGAATATTTGAGTTATAGTAGGGATGAGGAAAGAAAACTTTTACTTTTCAATTTTAATATTCTGAACTTTTAAATATACTTTTAACAGCAAGCATGTTTGCCCTTTTAGTATAAAAATAAGTTACACTGCATGTTCTCACTCATAGGTGGGAATTGAACAATGAGAACACATGGACACAGGAAGGGGAATATCACACACCGGGGCCTGTTGTGGGGTGGGGGGAGGGGGGAGGGATAGCATTAGGAGATATATCTACTGTTAAATGACGAGTTAATGGGGGCAGCACACCAACATGGCACATGTATACATATGTAACAAACCTGCACATTGTGCACATGTACCCTAAAACTTAAAGTATAATTAAAAAAAATAAGTATTTCAACACTATCACAAAAACAGAAAAATCTCATCACTCAGAAAGAACCACTCTCAGTATTTTGTCACATTTCTTTCCAACCTGACATTGTGCCTTATTTGTTTCCAAAAGTATCTGATTTCTGCTCTTGTTCCATTTGACAGTATGGCATAAATATTTTGTTATGTCATTAAAAACTATTCTTTTTTTTTAATAGCTGTGAAGAGTTAAATTGTTTGGACATACTATAATTACTTTAGCTTAATATTCTATGTTGGTTTATTTCCCTTTGTTATCATAACTAAAGCACTATTAGACATAATCATACATTAATCTTTGTCTGTATTTTGGATTAAGTCCTTATGATAGATTCATAAAACTTAAATTACTAGGTTAAATAATATGAACTTTTTTTTTTTTTGAGATGGAATCTTGCTCTGTTGCCCAGGCTGGAGTAGAGATGTGATCGGCTCTCTGCAACCTCTGCCTTCCAGGTTCAAGTGATTCTCCTGCCTCAGCCTCCCAAGAAGCTGAGACTACAGGTGCGCCACCACACCTGGCTAGTTTTTGTGTTTTTTAGTAGAGATGGGATTTCTCCATGTTAGGCATGCTGGTCTTGAACTCCTGACCTCAATTGATTCACCCACCTTGGTCTCCCAAAGAGCTGGGATTACAGGTGTGAGCCACCGTGTCTGGCCTAATATGAACATTTTAAAAAGCTCTCCAAAAATAATACCAAATTACTTTTCAGAAATATACTAATTTATACTCCCACTAATTTTTTCAGAGACAAGATCTCACTATGTTGCCCAGGCTGGAGTGGAGTAGCTATTCATAGACAAGATCATAGCATACTGCAGCCCTGAACTCCTGGGCTCGAGTAATCCTCCTGCTCAAGTAGCTGGAACTACAAGGTATGCCACCGCGTCCCATTAATTTTATTATTTCTTCCAGTAGTGTGTGAAAGTGCTTTATCATGAAACCATCATACATATGTTTCTAATAGATTAGATAAAATCGTTACTGTCTATTTTTAGTTGAAATTCTTTGATTTAGTGAAATTAAACATGTTACTTGTTCATTAGACATTTATATTGTATCTCCTGTGAATCATCTACTTATTCATTTATATACTGGAGTTTTTGTATTTTTCTTATCAATTTGTATGAACTGCTTATATATTAAGACTATAACCAACAAATATTAATTTCTGTAATATTTGTTGCAGGTAATTTTTCCAATTTTGTTCTTTTTAAAATTTGATTTATGCTGTTTTTAATGATGAAGTTTATAAAATTCTATCCTATTGTTTTATTTTATAATTTATTTCCCATTGTTCCTAAACTTAGAAAGTGACTCCTCATCCTGAAATTTATTGCATAATCAACTTTTCTTTTCTACTATTTTAAATTTTTATAATTTGATTTTTTTGTATTAAGAAAATTTAACTACTTTTTATCCAGCTGGAATTTATTTTATATGATGTGAGAGGATTGTTTATGAAATAGCCAATCAGTTGTTCCAGCGTTATTTATTAAATATCTTTACTTTCACAGTTGTTGCATCATACTCTCTTTGCCATCTATTAAAGTGTTATACTAAGGTCTGTTTCTTCACTGTTTGTTCTGTTCCATTGACCTGGTACCAATGTTATTTTAATTTAATCATTGTAGGTTGCATTAAATTTTAATATCTGACAAGGCTAGCTTTCACACATAAGATTTTTTTCTCTTTTTCATTTTTAAGCTATTATCTTCTATTTGTTTTTTCAGAGAAACCTCAGAAAAATTTTGTCATGTTTTTCTTCTCCACTCTCATATTTTACATTGAGGGTATTGACTGCAATTGTTGTGCTATGTATGTTATATTTCTTTCTTTTTTCTTTACAGATGGGGTCTTGCTGTGTTGCCCAGGCTCATCTCAAATTCCTGGCCTCAAGTGATCCTCCCACTTGGGCCTCTCATAGTGCCGGGATTACAGGCATGAGCCATTGCACTCAGCCTGTCATGTTTCTATTTACTTATTTACTTAACTTTTATACTACTTAGTGACTACTGTCATGTTTCTTTTTTTAAAAAAAATTTATTTTAAGTTTAGGGGTACATGTGCAGTTGTGTTATATAGGTAAACTTGTGTCATAGGGGTTTATTGTACAGATTATTTCATCACCCAGGTATTAAGCCTAGTATCCATTAGTTATTTTTTTCTGATCCTCTCCCTCTTTCCACCTTCCACCCTTCAATAGGCCCTAGTGTTTGTTGTTCCCTTTTATGTGTCCATGTGTTCTCATCATTTAACTCCCATTTATGAGTGAGAACATGTGGTATTAGGGTTTCTCTTCCTGCATTAGTTTGTTAAGGAAAATGTCTTCCAGCTTCATCCATGTTCCTGCAAAGGACATGATGTTGTTCTTTTTTACGGCTGCATAGTATTCCATGGTATGTATCTACCACATTTTCTTTATCCAGTCTACTATTGATGAGCATTTAGGTTGATTCAATGTCTTTGCTATTGTGAATAGTGCTTCAATAAACACATGTATATGCGTCTTTATGATAGAACAATTTATATTCTTCTGGATTTATTTGCTATAAGGGGATTGCTGGGCCAAATGTTATTTCTGTATTTAGGTCTTTGAGGAATCGCCATACTGCTTTCCACAATGGCTGAACTAATTTTTATTCCCATCAACAGTGTATAAACATTCCTTTTCTCTGCAACCACTCCCACACCAGTTATTTTGCAGTAATAGCCATTCTGCCTGGTGCGAGATGGTATCTCATTGTGGTTTTGATTTGCATTTCTCTAATTGTCAGTGATATTGAGCTTTTTTTTCATTTGCCTGTTGGCCACATGTATGTATTCTTTTGAAAAGTGCCTATTCTTGTCCTTTGCTTAGTTTTCAATGTTTTTTTCTTGTAATTTTGTTTAAGTTCCCTGTAGATGCTGGGTATTAGATCTTTGTTGGATGCATATTTGCAAAAATTTTCTTCCATTCTGTAGGTTGTCTCTTTATTCTGTTAATAGTTTCTTTTGCTGTGCAGAGCTCTTTCGTTTAATTAGATCCCATTTGTCAGTTTTTGCTTTTGTTGCAATTGCTTCTGGCATCCTCATTACCAAATCTTTGCCCATTCCTATGTCCAACATGTTATTGCCTAGGTTGTCTTCCAGGGTTTTCACAGTTTTGGGTTTTATATTTAAGTCAAGGAAGGGGTCCAGTTTCAATCACCTACATATGACTAGACAGTTATCCCAGCATCATTTATTGAATAGGGAGTTCTATCTTGGTTTTTCCTGTTCTTGTTAGCTGTGTCAAAGACAAGATAATTGTAGGTGTGTGTCATTACTTCTGGGCTCTCTGTTCTGTTCCATTCATCTATGTGTCTGTTCTTGTACCAGTACCATACTGTTTTGATTACTGTAACCCTGTAGTATAAAGTTGGGTAAGATGATACCTCCAGCTTTGTTCTTTTTGGTTAGAATTGCCTTGGATATTTGGGCTCTTTTTTGGTTCCACATAAATTAAAATTGTTTTTTTCTATTTCTATGAAGAATGTCATTGGTGGTTTAAGAACTTGGCCAGGCATGGTGGCTCACGCCTGTAAATGCAGCACTTTGGGAGGTCGAGGCAGGTGGATCACCTCACATTAGGAGTTTGAGACCAGCCTGACCAACATGGAGAAACCCCATCTCTGTTAAAAATACAAAAACTAGCCAGGGGGTGGTGGCACATGCCTGTAATCCCAGCTACTCGGGAGGCTGAGGCAGGAGAATCGCTTGAACCTGGGAGACGGAGGTTGCGGTGAGCGGAGATTGCGTCATTGCACTCCAGCCTGGGCAACAAGAGTGAAACTCCATCTCAAAAAAAAAAAAAAAAGAACTTCTTGATTGTTGATCTAATTTTATTACTTATTCAAAAGTCATTCAGTGTCTTATATCCAATCATGGGATCAATTTTTGAATATGTGCCATGTGAGGATGAGAAGAATGTATATTCTGTTGTTTTTGGGTGGAGACTTCTTCAGGTGTCTATCAGATCCATTTGATCCAGTGCTGAGTTCAGGTCCTGAATATCTTTGTTAATTTTCTGCCTTAATCTGTCTAATACTGTAAGTGGGGGCATTGAAGTCTCCCACTATTATTTTGTGTGAATCTAAGTCTCTTTGTAGGTCTCTAAAAACTTGTTCTATGAATCTGGGTACTCCTGTGTTGGGTGCATAGAGATTTAGGTAGTTGGATCTTCTTGTTGAATTGAACACTTTATCGGTAATGCCCTTCTTTGTTTTTTTGGATCTTTGTTGGTTTAAACTCTATTTTGTCTGAAATTGGGATTGCAACCCCTGCTTTTTTCTGTTTTCCATTTGCTTTATTTATTTATTTATTAACATTTATCCCACTCAGTGGCTACTGTCATGTTTCTTGATTCACTTAATTACACATTTATATGTTTCAGTGAAATTTTCTTTACAAAGATTCTGCATATTCCTTGTTAAAATTTTAATTCACTCAATAATGTTAATTCTTCTGGAATTCAGATAGATCGATGTTGTTTTGTACCCATTATGTGCTAAGCATTGGCCTTGACGTTTGCATGTATTATTTATATTTCTCACAAGAATTCTGTGTAGTAGGCATTTATTATGCTCCTTTTAGAGATAAGGAAATTAAGACTCCAAGAGATTTAATGGCTTGCCCAAGGCCTGGTAAATATCAGGGCTCTGTTAAGACCTCTGAAAGAGGTCTTCTTCTCTCACCAATTTATATTGTTTTAATTGGTTATTGCTAGGCACTAAGAAAGCTATTTAAAAAACATATCTTTTATTCAATCACCTATCTACCTGTCTGTCTATATTATTTATGGCAGAAAAAAAGAAGTTTTATTGTTTTCATTTGGTCTACCAACTAGGAGAGAGTTCTAGGGTGGTTAAAAAGCTGTCTTACACTGGAGAAAGTGGCTTTGGCACAACCTCCTGTTGAAGGATCATGGAAAGGCTGTTGGGTGTCATAAGTCACTGGGCTTGGGAGAATCCAAGTTGTCAACAAGAAGTTTTTGACCACCCAGGTCTGGGGCCTGCAAGCCTGTAGAGGTGGGTCAGGTGGTCATCCATCTTCTCAATGAGTTTCACCTCCTATTAGGAAGTGATATTCCAGGAACTCACACCAACGGGGGTCTCTGCTGCTCCAAACTCAGACTTAGCAGGCCTGGTTTAGGCTCTTTTTCAGGACCATGATGGCTTCCTTCGCAACCCCACTCATCTTGGGATGGCTTCTTCATATCCAGGCAGAGAGTTTGGCCACAGCACTGGTTTTTCATCTTTAAGAGATGCTCAGGCTGGGCACAGTGTGATCATGGCCCACTGCAACCTTGACCTCCAAGGCTCAAGCCATCCTCCAACTTCAGCATCCCGAGTAGCCGGGACTACAAATGCGCACCATCATGCCCCATTAATTTTTAACTATTTTTTTAGAGGCAGTGTCTCACTATGTTGGTCAGGGTGGTCTTGAACTCCTGGGCTCAAACAATCCTCCTGACTTGGCCTCCGAAAGTATTAGGGTTACGGGTGTGAGCCACCATGCCCAGCCTATTGTTTTATATTTTAAATAGTATAGCTAAAGTTAAATCACTAGTCCTCAAGTACCTACCCTTTCTTCAAAGTGCATTACAATACTAAAATCTTTCTACAAGTATGTTTGATGTGAATTTCTTAGTTTGAGTAACCTTGCTTCCCACCTGAGCTAACATCATCAAAGTGCATTTTATGTGTATCCTTTGAAATTCTGATGAGCTAATTAGTAATTTACTTCTCTCGAAATAGCCCTTTCCAGCATGATGCAGTAGAAAGAGTAATACTGTGAGGGTCAGAAAACTTTTGTTCTAATCCTGGCTCCTTCATTAATTGTACAACTGTGGAAAAATCACCAATTTCTTTAAGCTTTAAAAAAATATCTATACAGTGAATGTACTCCTAGCTGTAAAATTCTATGACTGTAATCTTTAGTTCCATCCCATGACTTCTTCCATTTAAATTTTCGATATCCATTCAATGAAGATGCAAGTCTCTTATTGCTGTTACCTCTTTCAAGATACAAATACTCATTCAACACATCCCCACTCCATTTTACTCTCAATTGTCCTACATTTTCTCTTTTTCTTCTTAGTAAGGTGCTTTATGAAGCCCCTGATTCTTTGTAGGCAAATTTCATTTTGTCTTAAAACCTGTTTATCACCCCCAACAAAATCTGGCTGTCACATGAAGACATCAGTTTCTCTACAGTCTTTCTCACTGGAGATTTTGCCTGCAGACACCTAAAGCATATGGTAGCTTCCCCATTGCCCAGCTTCTGCACCATGGGCAGCTTCTTCAGTGCTCACCTCCCAGAGTTTCCACTGACACTCCTTGCCCCTCAGGCATTATTCTAGCAGACAGCTTCCAAATGAGACACATTGGCATGATTAGCTTTCCCAGGCTCCTTAGAGGGTGATTTTCCAGTAATCCCTAAAGGATTAATTTCTAGCAAGTTCCACCAGCGTAATGCCACAGTGACTGATCTTTCATGTTAGTGTCCACTCCAACAAGGTCTGGATCTCAGCCCTGGGCTGGAGTGGGATGGGAATGCTCTTCCTTGGGTGCTCTATTTCAGCTCTAGAAGTAGTGGTTGCTCCTTATTTTTGCTATTCTTATATTCTTTAAAGGTCACCTTACTGCTTACTAACCAATCCCTCATTATTCCCATCTGCTGTTATATATAACATTCTTTATCTTAAACTTTCCTCTATTCAAATTACTGTGTGCTCTCTCTCTCTCTCTCTCTCTCTCTCTCTCCTAGTTGGACTAAGACTCATACTGAAGTCTCTATGCCTTTTTAGCTTAATTTATTCCTTAATCCCTTCAATCAGGCTTCTATTCCTACTGCTACTGTGGAAAAAATGTGATATCTAACCACCTTTCTCCATCCTGTGGTTTTGCTGCTTGGGACAGAATCATCTTGAAATTCCAACTTAGGCTTCTATGATACTATACCATTCCATTTGTCTTCCTGAATCTCCAATTGTCCCTTCTGTTTTCTATATTTACTCTAATTTCTTTTCATGTTTCTTAGTTGTTATTACCAAAGTGTGAATATTTATCCCTTGGCTATTTTCTGTTTTCTCTCTTCTCTAGATAAATCATAGTCTCTTGGCATTAGCTACCATCTCTGATTTAATGACTTCCAACTTATGTTTATAGTCCTATCATCTCTCCTCATCTTATTTCTATATTATTCATTTTTTTTATCCAACAAATATTTCCCGAATGCTTACTCTGTGCTAGGCAATGTGGTAGATATTTGAAATACAAATGTGAACAAGGCACATTTCCTATACATGGCAAGCTTATTGACTGATGGTGAACACTGACATGTAAACAGAATACTATCACACAGTGTGGCAAGAGCTGCAGTTGAAGTAGAAAGTATTATTGGAACATAAAAAAACTCCTAACCTAATCTTGGTGGAGCTCATGGAGGATTTCCCAAAGACTGTAATATCTAGCAGGGACCTGAATGATGAGTAGGAGTTAACCAGGTGAAGAAGATTGAAGGGGTGGATAAGGTTGGAAAGTCAGTTCCAGACAGAAAAAATAGCATGTATAAAAGCCTAAGTGTCATAGAGAACATGATGTTTTGGGGTGAAATTCAATTAGTTCAGACCATATAGTTTCAGATCAATTAGCCAGACTATAGAGTTTAAGGGGAGAGTGACTAAACTTAAGCAAGCAGAAGTTAGAACTTCAAGTTGTCTACTTTTATATTTATATTGCCTACAATTTTATCTTTTATTTAACATGTACCTCTTTAAAGGAAACTTTCCTGAACTACTTCTACTACTAAAGTTATACAGATTTTTCCCTTCTCTCAATTCTACAACATTAATTATTTATTAATATTTCACTTAACCCTATACTCTTGGACCTTGATCCCTAGTTGTTTTATTTCCATTTAAGACTATTTATTGAGTATTTTGTATTCCAAGCTGCTGTGCCGAGCACAAGAGATATAGGGGTGAATGAGATAGGACTCTTGAATAGCAGACTTTCTTGAATGCATGTCTTACCTTTTCAGCAGATTGCAAGCTACTTGAAGCCTGGGGCTGTGATCTAAGTTTTATAATATAATATATCTGTTTCTATTTAGAATAACTAGAAATGAAAAAAAATCAAGATGGACAGTTGAAAGTCTTAGGCTAATAAAGTTCTTTACAAATATCCCTAGGTGATGTAGTCACATTTTCAGGTATATGGAACATATGTTCCATATATGTTCCATATATTAAATGGCATAATATATTCGGATTTTTAAGACTTTATGAATGAAACTTTTATTTTGTTCAAGTGCCTATCACAGCAAATACTTCAAATATTTATCAAACTTGTATTCATTATTAGTTTCGGATAAACCGTGACTTTCATACATAATCTAGGGTTTCTCAACCTTGTCACTGTTGATATTTTTGGGTGCATAATTTAGTGTGTGTGTGTATGACAGGTGGGGGCTGTCTTGTACACTGTAGCATGTTTAGCAGCATTCCTGATTTCTTCCCACTAGATGTCTGTACCACAACCCTACCTAAGTTGGACAACCAAAAGTGTCTCCAGACATTGCCAAATATCCTCTGGGGAGAAAATAACCCTGATTGAGAACCATTGCAACTCTATTCTGAGATTCATGGTATGCAGTTTTATGTTAAAAAATAACCCCAATGACCTTGATTCCAATATTCAAAATAGGACTCCTACATTTGCATTTTAACAGAGGTCTGAGTACCCCCCATCCCCGCCACCCACATAACAGTCAGTTTTTTGGCAGGGAGCATTATACTCAAGAAATCTTCATTTGTTTTTTAAAAATTAATATGAAATTTACTAATTCTTGGCATTGCTTTTCTCTCAATTAGAAGTAAACATTTCTTAGCCATGCATTATGCTAAGGGTTCTGCAGGCATTATCTCACTTTAATTCCCATAACAGCCCTTAGAAGTTGGTATTATTAGAAGTTTCTTCTGCATGTGAAGACACTGAGGTTTAGGACACCTCAATGACTTGTCCAAATTTATGCAGCTTGTGGTGTATTTGGGTTTCAAATCCAGATCTCTGACAACAAAACCAGTGTACTTTCTACTAATCACATGGACCGACGTTTCTTTCATTTCAGTAATTCTCCAGCAGAAATGAGTTATATATTAATTATTATTACCAGTGGAGGGTAGTGGATCAAAAAGTTCTCATTCTAACATTGGGGAAACAGTTACTAATTTTATCCATTTTATACTCCACATCTGAGTTTTTATGTTGCTTAATGTTATAACCTACCAAAAAACTCATCAGTTATTCAGCTCTAACAGGTTTCTAAACTAGAAGGGAAAAAAGATTGATTTCCACTACATACAAATAGATGTGTTTTAAAAATGTGTTAGGAGGATAAGGATATAGTCACTCTGTGGTAGACATTTTAGTAGGATTAGAGAAGTTTCAGTAGTCTTGTTGATCTTTTGTTCAATCAAAAGTAACGTCTGTTTATTCAGCATGATACAGTTTAAAGGGTAGTGTGTTAGAATGAGAAAGGACTCTATATATTTTAGTCCTTGTCCTATCATTAATGTAATTAAGACCCTGAGAAAGCTATTTCTCTACTCTGAGCCTCATGTTCCTCACCTGTAAAAGGAAGAAAGTGGTGCACATGATTTCTAAAGTCCTTTTCAGCTCTACCATTCTGAAAAGAATTGTGTTGTAGAAAACTCCTCAGAAAGAAATAGAAATTATAAATAAACCATCATATAAAACACTACTAAGACTTTACTTTTTCAAAAAAAAAAAAAAAAAGACTTTACTTTTTCGAATGAATTAATGGCACTTGCAGTGACCTGGATGAGATTGGAGACTATTATTCTAAGTGAAATAAGTCAGAAATTGAAAACCAAACATCGTTATGTTCTCACTGCTATGTGGGAACTAAGTTGTAAGGACATAAAGGCATAAGAATGATATAATGGACTTTGGGGACTTGGGGGGAGGGGTGGGAAGGGGGTTGAGGGATAAAAGACTACAAATAGGGTGCAGTGTGTACTGCTCAGGTGATGGGTGCAACAAAATCTCACAGATCACTACTAAAGAACTTACTCATGTAACCAAATACCACCTGTAACCCCAATAACCTATGGAAAAAATAATTTTAAAAAGTTACTTTTAAAATAGAAATGATTGATGGTTGGATGATGGTAGAACTTCAAAATTATATATAATACTATGTGATTGTTTTAAATTTGATTTTCATTTTACTCCATTCTTGCTTAAGGACTTTTTCTTTCATTTCCTCTAGGTGGTGCTCCATAACCAAAAATCACTTTTTAGTCTAGCAGCTACCAAAAAATATTCTTAGTCAACAAGACACCCTCCTTTGTCTCCAAATTCTGTATTATATTTTATCTGTGTCACAATTTATAGGATACTGGCACCATAAAACATAAATATATGTTTCTAAGTTCTACAAATTAATTTAATATAGCACAAAGCACCATCTGTATGGAATAATACCATCTGTTATGCCATGTACTGATCCCATTTCTCATATCTGTGTTATGGCAGCTAGCCATTAATTGGTATTAGATGTTCAGAATCCTGTTGATATGCTAGATGATCTGTATGTCATTTATAAAATGAAGGTATTAAAAACATAGGGCACCTAGAGTTAAATTTTCTTTATGCATATTCCACAGATGTGTTGTGAATATTTTAAAGACAAAATATTTTACTTATGTATCATATATTTTATTACTATTATATTTATCATTTCATAGTAGTATTAAATTTAAATTCATACATAAAATATTCTAGGCCAAAAAAAGATCTTTTGACTTGTGTTTTTAAAAAGGTTTTGAATTATATTCAAATTAAAAAAAAGCTATCATTGCATTTTATCTCTTTCTACTTAAATATCCTACCATTCTCTAGTTCTCTAGTCTTCTTAAGGAACTGACTACTTCTACAACTCTAATCCTCCACTATTGCTCTGCTTCCCACTCTAACACTGAAGGTCAATGATGCCAATTCCTTGGTGTCTAAATATTCAAAATTTTCAAGTTGAGTACCAACTTGAAAGATAAGATTAACTGTCTCTGTTGTTTTTGTGTATGATTTCTACTAGATAAGATCTTGTATTAAGCTGCTATTTTGAAAGAATTACTCACCCAGCAAATGTTTAAATTAACCAACATTGAGTATTTAATTTTTTATTTGTACCAATCGTTAGTACTGATAATTTGAAATCTAATTACATTTTAATAACAAATTATATAATACCGATTTTTAAAAATAGGTAAACAATCTCCACCAATGAGCAATGATTAGAAGTGAATTTGGCATAAAGTGAAGGTTAGCATTTGATATTACTTAGGCTTTTTTTTTTGTTTTGAAATGCTGCTACAATAAAGATAATATTAAAAAATTTAACACCATACATTTTATTTCTTGAATTAAAAACGTATATGTATGAGAGAATGCATTTGGTTATTAAAAATGACCAACCACAAAACCTTATTACTTTATTAATTTTTAAAGTTTTATTTATTTATTATTTTTATTTTAGGTTCAAGGGTGCATGTCCAGTTTTGTTATATAAGTAAATTGTGTGTCACAGTGGTTTGGTGTACAGATTATTTTATCATCCAGGTAATAAGCATAGTACCCTATAAGGAGTTTTTGAATTCTCTCCCTCCTCCCACCATTCATCCTTAAATACACATATATCCATGTGTACTCAATAAAACCCTCTTACTTGTTTTAATGCTCCAAGGTATTTCAGGCTGCAGATCTCCTCCAGTTGTTATTTCACAATATCAGTTAATTAAAGGGCGTATTTAAAATTGTGATGTAGTGATGTTACTTTGAGAGGCCAACTGAGATATCAGAATGCAAATATTCTCAGGATATTAGAAATAAATTTTGAGTTAATTATTGTGCTAACTCCTTTAAATAAATTGCCCTACTATTTTACCTTTAGACTCTTGTACATCATTTTATAAAACTTTGCAAAACCATTGGTGTTTCATCCTTGAGTTATGGCCATTCAAGTTGAAGTTGACTACCATCTTGTTTATATTGGAATTAAATTTTCTTTTAAATAAAACTATGACATAATGATCCATCTGTTTAAAAAATATAGAACAATGTTTTTATATTAGCAATTTGTTTGATTGACTTATTATCCCTTCCTAGAAAATAATATTGTGTTTAAAACAGAGAGAGCCTCACAATAATTAAAGGTCAGCGAACCAGGAATCTAAAGACAAGTTCTGGGCTTGACTCAGGTCTAAAGATTAGGTCACAGCTGTGTATATATATGGGCAATTGATCTAATCTCTTTATTGCACTTTTCTTGCTTGACCAACCCCAAAGCATAAAGCACTAGATAAATGCAAGTTATCATTATTATAGAAAAATATTTACCCTGATTATCCCCTCATAAATGCAAACCTTGCAACAATATGCCTACCGTAACTGTCAAGGGCAGAAAAGCACTTTCTTTCTATAATATACTCTATGAGATTTTCTGCTCCAACCAGGCTTTTGCCCAACTGCAGCAGCCTTTCAGCAGAAGTTGGCACCTTTCCAGGTTGCTCTGGCAGTTGCCACATTAGGTACTGAACAGTGACAGCTGCATACTTGGGAGACTACCTGAGCACAGATGCTTCTAGCCTTTCACCTCCAAAAAGGAGCCGTGTAGTTCATATTGAACATATACATTGCTGATGAGCGGAGAGCAGGAGAAGAAGAGGAGGAGGATGAGAAGAACATGACAAAAAATTCTCCTTCTCACAGAGTCATAGAATTTCAGCAACGGAAAGGAACTTAAAGGTTATCTTGTGTAATCACCCGTTCCTTTTCCTCATTCTACCCAGCACCTTTATAGACCTAAGGAGATTTTCCTCTATGTTTTATAAATTGCATAGAGACAAAAAAGAAAAAGTATATGTGATTCAGTTGTCAGTGAAAAAGATACTGCTCATGAACTTTCTAAACTGTGCACCCACCTATATCAGAAATCAATGATGGAAACAAAATATAAACAATTAAAATGTCATTATCATAGCTCTTAGAAACAAATGGGTAAAATATGGAAGTGAGTGAAAATAAAACCTGGACTCCAGTGAATCTCTGCAATTGGTGTATTATTGATTTCAGTAGCAATATTATTTATCTATTGCTGTGTAATAAATTACCCTAAAACTTAGAGGCTTATACAATCAACCGTAACACAAATAATCATTTGTGTTATGGTTTTTGTGGGTCTGGAATCTGAGCATAGCTTAGCTGAAAGCCTCTGACTCAGGGATTTTTACAAGGTTGCATTCAAAATGTTGGCAGCTGCTGTCATCTCAAAGCTCAACTTGGGAATGTCTTGCTTCCAACTTCTCTCACATGGTTCCTGGCAGGCCTCAGATTCTGCCTGGCTGTTGGCTAGAGATATCAGTTTATTGCCATGTGGGCCTCTCCATAGGGATGCTCACAATATGATAGCTGGCTTCCCTCAGAGCATGTGAGTGAGATTAAAGAGAAGGTATACAAGATGGAAGCCACAGTTTCTTTGTAACCTAATTTTGGAAGTGACATTCCATTGCTATTGCTGTATCCTGTTTGTTAGAAGCAAGTTATGAATTCCAGCCCACATTCAAGGGGAGGAGAGTAGACACAAAGATGTGTATACCAGGAGGTGGGGATCAT
Organism: Pongo abelii; assembly: GCF_028885655.2. Classification (NCBI taxonomy): domain Eukaryota; kingdom Metazoa; phylum Chordata; class Mammalia; order Primates; family Hominidae; genus Pongo; species Pongo abelii. Next base: position 86,109,064 of record NC_072008.2, read on the forward strand.
TGAGGGCCTTCTTAGAAGCTGCCTACTATAGTAGCCTTTTTAATTCTATCATTTTGAAATGAGGAGGACAAGCAATTTGAAAATGTTTTACTATGACTAATTCAACCTCGTAAATTCTAGTACATACAATATGGTTTGTTGAGAGTAAGCATATTCAAATTAATTAGCTGAATAAGTTTTTTTTGGTACTCCCATATAGTTTATATAGATTATTAAAATTAAATATTGAGAATTCCAGTTCCAGCTACTTCTTACTAAACCTCCCCCTTACAGCTAAGAAGGCAAATTGGCTAGGGATCTTGAGGAATAACTGGTGGTGAGTTAATGAGTTCTTCTAGAGCTTTAGGATGCATATATGAACAGCAGACTTCATTATAGAGTACAGAAATTTGGAATGTATTACTCTTTTGGCCCACATGACATTTCTTGGAAAATTATTTTTTTAAAAAAAGTATAACTTTGGTATGATATTGTTTACTGATTATCTCTTTAAAAAAATATATCCAGTACATAAAATGAACTCAGGGTGCTTTCTGTTTAATTGAACTTGCAAGTTACTTGATTTGAATGAATATGAGCATATTCTTTAATTGTAATTTATTCTTTATTCCCTCTTCTATATTGTATGTCTTTATTTAGTAACATTTTAAAGCCAAGATATCATAATATGAGATGTAAAATTTTATAATATCTCTTTTGAATCTCCATTATCTAACAGTATGATGCTATCTCTAAAAACATTTTTATTCAGATAAAGGTTCTTTAAGTACAAATGGGGAATGATAACTTATTTGCAAAATATGTTTTAGGCAATAGTAAAATCTTGCTATGTTAGATATATTTAAATTTTGTTGACAGCGTTGCATAAGTTTTCGTTTGGAATAAAAATTATAATGTCTCTAATTCATCAAAATTCTATTTATCTACAGGTGTGTGACTCATTTGTAGGTAAATGAGATTATTGTGAATAATTACAAAGACGAATCCATGCGTGAAAATAGTCATACTAGCTTCCTATTATGTTAAAATTTTACAAAAAAGCTCATATCATTTTTTAAAGCTAACATATATCAAGTATTCACTATATATGTCAAACACTAGGCTAAGGACTTTAAATGCGTTATCTCATTAATGTTCACATTGCCCTATAAGGCAAGACCTATTTATATCCCTATTTACTGGTGAAGAAATTGAGGCTAATGAAGATTACAGAGCCAGAATTTAAACCTAGGTCTTGGTAATTTGAAAATTCCTGATCTTAACCACCATGTAATACTGACTTTCCCATTAGTATAAGTGACTTTGTATGTTGTGGATCAGTCCAATTTGACTTCGGTTGTTTCAATAACAGGTATTTGCAAAGCTGCTCATGCTTTGGCTATGGTATAGCTGGGGTTTTGCTTGCTTGTTTGTTTGCTTAATTGCTCATTTGTGATTGGTTATACTGTGTGTAACTTTCCCAGTATTCATGCTTGATCTCCAGTAGGTCTTTTTCTCTTAGTACAGAATTAAATGCCTAGAGTTTGTATGAAAAATTTTCTCCACTCTTTCCTTTCTGTATTCAAGATTCCATGTAACACCTAAATGTGAAGTGAAACTGAAAACAAAGCATTTAAAAATTTGGAGATTCCTAAATATCTAGAAATCTGATGTTGTTTAGCCAAACATCTGGGTGTTTGACTATTTCAGCTTCCAACCACATGCCTGGCAATATGCAGAGATAGCCTGATGTTGATAAGCTTTAGAACTTCTTAGGCTTACTTTAGTACCATCTACTCTCCTCCAATTTCAGGTCGAAATGTATGAATCAGGATAATTCAGAGGATTGCTCTTTCTTTTTGATTTACCTGGAAGATTTTATGTCTTTCTTATAAATTAAAATAAAAATATTATCAGCCCAGTTTTGATTTTTCCATTAAAATCTCCTGTGGGTTTTTCCCCCCAAGATGGCAGATTCAAGGCAGTGTTCGCATGCCTCTCCCACTTGAAAACACAAAATAGTGTGTAGATATTCACCTTGTGAACTTTTTCCCCCAAGAAACAATGCAGGAACTTAACGGGAAAACTAAAACCCATAGATTATTTGAAAGAAGCAGCAGGCTGCCACCTACACCATGAGCCAGGTGAAAAACTGTTAAGTCCCCAGAATGTGAGAGGAGAGAGACTGCCTCCAGAATATACACCCCCACTGGGGAAAATGGAAATCCAGACCACAGGGGAAGGCCTTAACCCTACGCTGTGCCAGAACTGAGTAAGAGAGTGGTGAGAAATATAAAAGTAGGAATGGCGGTGGGAAGAGCCTTGCATGCATTCCCATCTTCAGCATGGTCCAAGGAAGCCGTTCCTTATCCTGCCTCACAAGAGACCTCACAGAAATCTGCCAACTAACTCAGGCAGTGGTCACAGGTTGAAAGAAGCTCCCAACTTAATTTTATGCTGTAACCTTTAGTGGGGCAGAAGCCCCTTGGCCAGAACCAGGAGGTGAGTGGAAAGTGTGCTGCAGCCACAAATGCAGGAGCTGGGTGCCCTGGCTGTGCTAGCAGACTGGGAGAGGGTGGCCTGAATGCAGTGGTTTCTGTCTCCATGGGGAAAGCTTATGACCTGGGGCAGTTTTAAGTTCTGAGTGTAGACAACCTGGAACTTAGCTTGCTGTGGGTAGTGGAAAACTGCGTGTGGGAGATCTGCCTTGCTAAGTGCGTGGAAGCTGGGTGAGACTTACTACCAGCTGGTACTCCCCACTCCCTGCCTGAACTCTTCTGTGCAGCAGAGAGTTATGGTCCTCTGTGAAACATTACCCCAGTGGCCAGAAACTGCACCCCCTGACTTTCACAGGGGCCATTGCTTGCTCTACACCTGGAGAATCTGAGCAGGGACCTGCCTGACCCAGCCCCAACCTGGCTTTGCCCTTCCACCGCCCCCACCCCCGGTAGCTTAACATGAAGGACAGAAACTTTTGGGAGATTTATAGCCCTGCCTATCGCCTGAGAAACCAGAGTATTGACCCTGGGTACCATAAGGCAAGCATAAATTCCACTGCTACTACCACAGCTACTGCTCTTTTGAAAGCGTCACCTCCTGGCTGAGGGTCAGCCAACACAGTCCATTACAGCATCTCCAGGTAGAATAGCACTGAGCCCAGGAAGGAGAAATCGTGTACATGACCTTAGCTATTACCATATCCTGCACCACCGTGGCTAAACAGGAGGTACTGAGTCTGTCCATGTAACTTGTTAATTACTACTATAAGTGGTATTTGAGAAAGCCAACACACTGAGACTATCTTTAACCAAGGAATCTCAGAGTCTACACCACTTTCTTGCCACTATCATTAGAGCTTGTGCTGGTACCTGATACTGGGAGACTTGAGGACACGTAACATCTCTTAATCCTTTGCAGACATCCTCTAGCACCAGCCTGGAGTGTGGCAGCTACACCACTGGGTGACCAGACCCAAAGGAGAAACAGCATTCAAAGTAGTCTGGCTCTCAGGTATTCTACTCCTAGGGAGAAAGGGAAGTTTACCACATCAAGGGAACACCCCATGAGAAAAAAGAACCTGGACAGCAGGCCTTGAGTCTCAGATCTTTCTGCTGGTGGAAGGTTTCTTTCAGCAGAGGCATAGTTGCAGTGCTGGGCTTATCAGGGAAAGGCTGCAGCTTTACCCCAACAGTCAGGCATCCCTGGTGCTCCTGAAGGGTCTTGGAGAACAGGACTTCTTTATCCCCTCGTCTACTACTGCAGACATAGCTGGTGCTTTTCCCATGAAAGCTTGGTGTGGGTGCACCTATAGACAGCTTCTTTAGAACACTTCAAGGTGACTGCAACCCCACAGGAAGAGCACCCTCCAGGTGCAGGCTTGCATGAGAGGTAAAGTCACAATTCTTCTCTACTTGGAACATCAACATTTCTGCGTATAAAAGAGATGCCTGTATGACTTGAATAGCTGCAGCATGGGGTCAGGAGTGTGTCTGGGAGGTGGATAGCTTCTCTGCTGGCTTGTCAAAATAGGTGAGGAAGCTCTGGCCATTCTCTCCGATAAGACCTCAGTGCATTTCACTGAAAGCTTTCCCAGCCACCTCTGTCAAGACCAGGACCTCTTCCCACCATTTGATATTGCATTTACCCACCTGCTTTAGCCACAGCCAATTTATAACTGTGGACACTTCCACTATTGGCCTGAAGCCTAAACTATTCAACCCAGTAAATAAAATACTGAGGAATATCTAAATAAATAAATAAATATACACCATGGGAGAAAGAGATGTTTCAAGAGACCTCTGCCATTTATACACTATAGGAGACAGTGAACATGCTTAAACACCAAGCACATAGCTATTAGAACCAGCATCTGAGGAAATCATTATAGAGACTTTCTCTAATCAAGGAACTCATACAGTCTTTACGCTTGAAAGCACCAAGAGCCAAATTAGGCTACAATAAACTGTAAATATTAAAGTCACGTCCTTAAGGATGGGGGAAAAAATAAAAAAAAAAAAAAACAGTGAAATAAAAAATAAATTCAAGAATAACTGAAAAAAAAAATAGTCTACCCAAATGAGAAGAAACCAGTAAAATAGTTTAGGGAATATGGCAAAATGGTTCTATAACACCCCCAAAAGGTCACACTAGCCCTGCAGCAATGGATTTAAACTAGAACAAAATCTTTGAAATACCAGATAAAAAAATTCAAAAGATTGATTATTAAGCTACTGAAAAAGATGCCAGAGAAAGATGAAAACCAACATAAAATTTTTTTTAAAATTTAAGATATGAATTTAAAATTTTAGATATGAATTTAAAATTTTCTAAAGACATAGTGGTATGGTTTGGCTGTGTCCTCACCCAAATCTCATCTTGAATTTTAGCTCCCATAATCCCCACGTGTCATAGGAGAGACCCAGTGGGAGGTAATTGAATCATGGGGGCAGGTTTTTCGCATGCTATTCTTGTGATAGTGAATAAGTCTCATGAGATCTGATGGTATTTTTTTTCTCTAGATGGAGTTTCACTCTTGTTGCCCAGGCTGGAGTGCAATGGTGTGATCTCAGCTCACTGCAACCTCCGCCTCCCGGGTTCAAGTGATTCTCCTGCCTCAGCCTCCCGAGTAGCTGGGATTACAGCTGCCCACCACCACGTCTGGCTAATTTTTGTATTTTTAGTAGAGACAGGGTTTTGCCATGTTGGCTAGGCTGGTCTTGAACTCCTGACGTTAGGTGATCCACCCACCTTGGCCTCCCAGACTGTTGGGATTACAGGGGTGAGCCACCATGCCTGGCAATCTGAGGGTTTTATAAAGGGAAGTTCCCCTGCACATGCTCTCTTGCCTGCCACCATGTAAGACATGCATTTGCTCCTCCTCCACCTTCCGCCATGATTGTGAGTCCTCTTCAGCCATGTGGAACTCCCAAATCTCATGTTGTTTTCATATTTCAAAACCAATCATGCCTTCCCAACAGTCCCCCAGTCTTAACTTATTCCAGCATTAACTCAAAAGTCCATGTTTAAAGTATCATCTGAGACAAGGCAAATCACTTGTTCCTATGAACCTGTAAAATCAAAAGCAAGTTAGTTACTTCCAAGAATCACTGAGAGTACAGGAATTAGATAAATGTTCCCATTTCAATTGGAAGAACTTGGCCAAAACTAAGGAGCTAGAGAAGTCCCATGCAAGTCCAAAATGCAGCCGGGCAGTCATTAAATCTTAAAGCTCCAAAATTTCCTTTGACTCCATGTCTCACATCCAAGGCATGCGATGCAAGGGGTGGGCTCCCACGGCCTTGGGCAGCTCCACCCCTGTGGCTTTGCAGGCTACAGTCCCTGCAGCCACCTTTACAGGCTGGCATTGAGTGCATGGTGCAAGCTGTTGGTGGATCTACCATTCTGGAGTTGGGAGGATGGTGGCCTTCTTTTCACAGCTCTACTAGGCAGTGCCCCAGTGAGGACTCTGTGAGTGCTCCAGCCCCATATTTTCCTTCTTTACTGCCCTAGCAGAGGTTTTCCATTAGGGCTCCACCTCTGCATCAGATTTCTGCCTGGAGATCCAGGTGTTTCCGTATATCCTCTGAAATCTAGGCAGAGGTTCCCAAACCTCATCTCTTGTCTTCTGCACACCTGCAGGCCCAACACCATATGGAAGCCACCAAGGCCTGTGGCTTGCACTCTCTGAAAAAATTGCCTAAGCTGTACCTTGGCCCCTTTTAGCCACAGCTGGAACTGAAGCAGCTGAGATGCAGGGTGCCATGTTCCAGGGCTGCACAGAGTAGCGAGGCTCTGGGCACAGCCCATGAAACCATTTTTCCCTCCTAGGTCTCTGGGCATGTGATGGGAGGGGCTGCTGTGAAGATCTCTGACATGCCTTGGAGATATTTTCCCCATTGTGTTGGCTATTAATATTTGGCTCCTTGTTACTTATGCAACTTTCTGCAGCAAGCTTGAATTCCTTTCCAGAAAATGAGTTTTTCTTTTATACCTCATGGTCAGGCTACAAATTTTCCTAACTTTTATGCCCTGCTTCCCTTTTAAACATACAACCATCTCTTTGTTAATGCATGTAACTGAATGCTTTCAGAATAAGTCATGTCACCTCTTGAATGCCTTGCTGCTTGTAGTGAGCTGAGATCATGCCACTGAACTCCAGCCTGAGTGACAGAGTGAGACTCCATCTCAAAAAAAAACTATTAAAAAAAAAATCTGGATTCATTGATATTTTGAATTTTTTTTGTGTGTCTTGATATCCTTCAGTGTAGCTATGATTTTGGTTATATCTTGTCTCCTGCTAGCTTGGGGGTTAATTTGTTCTTGCTTCTCTAATTCTTTCAGATGTGAATTTAAGTTTTTAATTTGGGATATTTCTAACTTTTTGATGTGGGCATGTAGTGCTATGAACTTCTCTCTTAAAACTGCCTTAGCTGTGTCCCAGAGATTCTGAAATGTTATATCTTTGTTCTCATTAATTTCAAAGAACTATTTGATTTGGTGCCTTAATTTTGTTCTTTACCCAAAAATCTTTCTGGAGTATGTTGTTTAATTTTCATGTAATTGCATTGTTTTGAGGAATTGTCTTAGTCTTCACTTCTATTGTTATTGCTCAGCAGTCCAATACTATGTTTGGTATAATTATGACTGTTTTAAATTTGCTGAGGATTATTATTATTTTTTAACTTGCCAACATTAACACATTTATTTATTTATTTATTTGTTTATTATTATTTTTTTTATTATACTTTAAGTTCTAGGGTACATGTGTACAACATGCAGGTTTGTTGCATATGTATACATGTGCCATGTTGGTGTGCTGCACCTGTTAACTCATCATTTACATTAGGTATATCTCCTAATGCTATCCCTCACCCCTCCGCCCTCCCCTCACCCCACAACAGGCCCCGGTGTGTGATGTTCCCCTTCCTGTGTCCAAGTGTTCTCATAGTTCAATTCCCACCTATGAGTGAGAACATGCGGTGTTTGGTTTTTTGTCCTTGTAATAGTTTGCTGAAAATGATGGTTTCCAGCTTCACCCATGTCCCTACAAAGGACATGAACTCATCCTTTTTTATGGCTACATAGTATTCCATGGTGTATATGTGCCACATTTTCTTAATCCAGTCTATCACTGATGGACATTTGGGTTGGTTCCAAGTCTTTGCTTTTGTGAATAGTGCCACAATAAACATACATGTGCATGTGTCTTTATAGCAGCATGATTTATAATCCTTTGGGTATATACCCAGTAATGGGATGATTGGGTCAAATGGTGTTTCTAGTTCTAGATCCCTGAGGAATCGCCACACTGTCTTCCACAATGGTTGAAGTAGTTTACAGTCCCACCAACAGTGTAAAACTGTTCCTATTTCTCCACATCCTCTCCAGCACCTGTTGTTTCCTGACTTTTTAATGATCTCCATTCTAACTGGTGTGAGATGGTATCTCATTGTGGTTTTGATTTGCATTTCTCTGATGGCCAGTGATGGTGAGCATTTTTTCATGTGTCTATTGGCTGCATAAATGTCTTCTTTTGCGAAGTGTCTGTTCATATCCTTCATCCACTTTTTGATGGGGTTGTTTGTTTTTTCTTGTACGTTTGTTTAAGTTCTTTGTAGATTCTGAATATTAGCCCTTTGTCACGTGGGTAGACTGCAAACATTTTCTCCCATTCTGTAGGTTGCCTGTTCACTCTGTTGGTAGTTTCTTTTGCTGTGCAGAAGCTCTTGAGTTTAATTAGACCCCATTTGTTATTTTGGCTTTTGTTGCCATTGTTCCTGTTGTTTTAGTCATGAAGTCCTTGCCCATGCCTATATCCTGAATGATATTGCCTAGGTTTTTTTTCTAGGGTTTTTATGGTTTTAGGTCTAACATTTAAGTCTTTAATCCATCTTGAATTAATTTTTATATAAGGTGTAAGGAAGGGATCCAGTTTCAGCTTTCTACATAGGGCTAGCCAGCTTTCTACATGTGGCTAGCCAGTTTTCCCAACTCCGTTTATTAAATAGAGAATCATTTCCCCATTTCTTGTTTTTGTCAGGTTTGTCAAAGATCAGATAGTTGTAGATGTGTAGTATTATTTCTGAGGGCTCTGTTCTGTTCTGTTGGTCTATATCTCTGTTTTGGTACCAGTACCATGCTGTTTTGGTTACTGTAGCCTTGTAGTATACTTTGAAGTCAGGTAGCATGATGCCTCCAGCTTCATTCTTTTGGCTTAGGATTGTCTTGGAAATGCAGGCTCTTTTTTGATTCCATATGAACTTTAAAGTAGTTTTTTCTAATTCTGTGGAGAAAGTCATTGGTAGCTTGAGTGGGATGGCATTGAATCTATAAATTATCTTGGGCAGTATGGCCATTTTCACAATATTGATTCTTCCTATCCATGAGCATGGAATGTTCTTCCATTTGTTTGTGTCCTGTTTTATTTCATTGAGCAGTGGTTTGTAGTTCTCCTTGAAGAGGTCCTTCATTTCCCTTGTAAGTTGTATTCCTAGGTATTTTATTCTCTTTGAAGCAATTGTGAATGGGAGTTTCACTCGTGATTTGGCTCTCTGTTTGTCTGTTATTGGTGTATAGGAATGCTTGTGATTTTTGCATATTGATTTTGTATCCTGAGACTTTGCTGAAGTTGCTTATCAGCTTAAGGAGATTTTGGGCTGAGATGATGCAGTTTTCTAAATATACAATCAGGTCATCTGCAAACAGGAACAACTTGACTTCCTCTTTTCCTAATTGGATACCCTTTATTTCCTTCTCCTGCCTGATTGCCCTGGCTAGAACTTCCAACACTATGTTGAATAGGATTGGAGAGAGAGGGCATTCCTGTCTTGTGCCAGTTTTCAAAGGGAATGCTTCCAGTTTTTGCCCATTTAGTGTGATATTGGCTGTGGGTTTGTCACAAATAGCTCTTATTATTTTGAGATATGTCCCATCAATACCTAATTTATTGAGAGTTTTTAGCATGAAGGGCTGTTGAATTTTGTCGAAGGCCTTTTCTGCATCTATTGAGATAATCATGTGGTTTTTGTCTTTGGTTCTGTTTATATGATGGATTACATTTATTGATTTGCGTATGTTGAACCAGCCTTGTATCCCAGGGATGAAGCCCACTTGATCATGGTGGATAAGCTTTTTGATGTGCTGCTGGATTCGGTTTGCCAGTATTTTAATGAGGATATTTGCACTGATGTTCATCAGGAATATTGGTCTAAAATTCTCTTTTTTTGTTGTGTCTCTGCCAGGCTTTGGTATCAGGATGATGCTGGACTCATAAAATGAGTTAGGGAGGATTCTCTCTTTTTCTGTTGATTGGAATTGTTTAAGAAGGAATGATACCAGCTCCTCTTTGTACCTCTGATAGAATTTGGCTGTGAATCTGTCTTGTCCTGGACTTTTTTTGGTTGGTAGGCTATTAATTATTGCCTCAATTTCAAAGCCTGTTATTGGTCTATTCAGGGATTCAACTTCTTCCTGGTTTAGTCTTGGGAGGGTGTATGTGTTGAGGAATTTATCCATTTCTTCTAGATTTTCTAATGTATTTGCACAGAGGTGTTTATAGTATTCTCTGATGGTAGTTTGTGTTTCTGTGGGATCGGTGGTGATGTCCCCTTTATAATTTTTTATTGTGTCTATTTGATTCTTCTCTTTTTTCTTCTTTATTAGTCTTGCTAGCGGTCTATCAATTTTGTTGATCTTTTTAAAAAACCAACTCCTGGATTCATTGATTTTTTCAAGGGTTTTTTGTGTCTCTATTTGCTTCAGTTCTGCTCTGATCTTAGTTATTTCTTGCCTTCTGCTAGCTTTTGAATGTGTTTGCTCTTGCTTCTCTAGTTCTTTTTATTGTGATGTTAGGGTGTCAATTTTAGATCTTTCCTGCTTTCTCTTATGGGCATTTAGTGCTATAAATTTCCCTCTACACACTGCTTTGAATGTGTCCCAGAGATTCTAGTATGTTGTGTCTTTGTTCTCATTGGTTTCAAAGAACATCTTTATTTCCTTATTTCTGCCTTCATTTTGTTATGTACCCAGTAGTCAATCAGGAGCAGGTTGTTCAGTTTCCTCGTAGTTGAGTGGTTTTGAGTGGGTTTCTTAATCCTGAGTTCTAGTTTGATTGCCCTGTGGTCTGAGAGACAGTTTGTTATAATTTCTGTTCTTTTACATTTGCTGAGGAGTGTTTTACTTCCAACTATGTGGTCAGTTTTGGAATAAGTGAGATGTGGTGCTGAGAAGAATGTATATGCTGTTGGTTTGTGATGGAGAGTTCTCTAGATGTCTATTAGGTCTGCTTGGTGCAGAGCTGAGTTCAATTCCTGGATATCCTTGTTAACTTTCTGTCTCGTTGATCTGCCTAATGTTGACAGTGGGGTGTTAAAGTCTCCCATTATTATTGTGTGGGAGTCTAAGTCTCTTTGTAGGTCTCTAAGGACTTGCTTTATGAATCTGGGGACTCCTGTATTGGGTGCTTATATATTTAGGATAGTTAACTCTTCTTGTTGAATTGATCCCTTTACCATTATGTAATGGCCTTCTTTGTCTCTTTTGATCTTTGTTGGTTTAAAGTCTGTTTTATTGGAGACTAGGATTGCAACCCCTGGTTTGTCTTTGTTTTCCATTTGCTTGGTGGATCTTCCTCCATCCCTTTATTTTGAGCCTGTGTGTGTCTCTGCATCTGAGATGGGTCTCCTGAATACATCACACTGATGGGTCTTGACTCTTTATCCAATTTGCCATTCTGTGTCTTTTAATTGAAGCATTTGGCCCATTTTCACTTAAGTTTAATATGTTATGTGTGAATTTGATCCTGTCATTATGATGTTAGCTGGTTATTTTGCTCATTAGTTGAGGCAGTTTCTTCCTATCATTGATGGTCTTTACAATTTGGCATGTTTTTGCAGTGGCTGGTACTGGTTGTTCCTTTCCATATCTAGTGCTTCCTTCAGGAGCTCTTGTAAGGCTGGCCTGGTGGTGACAAAATCTCTCAGCATTTGCTTGTCTGTAAAGTATTTTATTTCTCCTTCACTTATGAAGCTTAGTTTGGCTGGATATAAAATTCTGGGTTGAAAATTCTTTTCTTTAAGAATGTTGAATATTGGTCCCCGCTCTCTTCTGACTTGTAGAGTTTCTGCTGAGAGATCTGCTGTTAGTCTGATAGGCTTCTCTTTGTGCATAACCCGACCTTTCTCTCTGGCTGCCCTTAACATTCTTTCTTTCATTTCAACTTTGGTGAATCTGACAATTCTGTTTCTTGGAGTTATTGTTCTCGAGGAATATCTTTGTGGTGTTCTCTGTATTTCCTCGATTTGAATGTTGGCCTACCCTGCCAGGTTGGGGAAGTTCTCCTGGATAATATACTGCAGAGTGTTTTGCAACTTGGTTCCATTCTTCCCGTCACTTTCAGGTATACCAATCAGAGGTAGATTTGGTCTTTTCACATAGTCCCATATTTCTTGGAAGCATTGTTCTTTCTTTTTACTCTTTTTTCTCTAATCTTCTCTTCTCACTTCATTTCATTCATTTGATCTTCAGTCACTGATAGCCTTACTTCCACTTGATCGATTTGGCTACCAAAACTTGTGCATGCATCACATAGTTCTTGTGCCATGGTTTTCAGCTCCATCAAGTCATTTAAGGTCTTCTCTATGCTGTTTATTCTAGTTAGCCATTTGTCTAATCTTTTTCATGGGTTTTAGCTTCTTTGCTATGGGTTCAAACATCCTCCTTTAGCTCGGAGAAGTTTCTTATTCCTGATCATCTGGAGCCTTGTTCTCTCAACTCGTCCAAGTCAGTCTTCATCCACCTTCATTCCATTGCTAGTGAGGAGCTGCATTCCTTTGGAGGAGAAGAGGCACTCTGATTTTTAGAATTTTCAGCTTTTCTGTTCTGGTTTCTCCCCATCTTTGTGGTTTTATCTACCTTTGGTCTTTGATGATGGTGACATACAGATGGGGTTTTGGTGTGGATGTCCTTTCTGTTTGTTAGTTTTCCTTCTAACAGTCAGGACCCTCAACTGCAGTTCTGTTGGAGTTTGCTGGAGGTCCACTCCTGACTCTGTTTTCCTGTGTATCACCAGTGGAGGCTGCAGAACAGCAAATATTGCAGAACGTCAAATGTTGCTGCCTGATCCTTCCTCTGGAAGCTTCATCTCAGAGGTGCACCTGGCTGTATGAAGTGTCAGTCGGCCACTCCTGGGAGGTGTCTCCCAGTTAGGCTACTCGGGGGTCAGGGACCCACTTGAGGAGGCAGTCTGTCCATTTTCAGATCTGAAACTCCATGCTGGGAGGACCACTACTCTCTTTAAAGTTGTCAGCCAGGGACATTTAAGTCTGCAGAAGTTTCTGCTGCCTTTTGTTCAGTTATGCCCTGCCCCCCAGAGGTGGAGTCTACAGAGGCAGGCAGGCCTCCTTGAGCTGCGGTGGGCTCTACCCAGTTTGAGCTTCCTAGCTGCTTTGTTTACCTACTCAAGCCTCAGCAATGGTGGATGCCCCTCCCCCAGCCTCGCTGCTGCCTTGCAGTTCGATCCCAGACTGCTGTGCTAGCAGTGAGTGAGGCTCCCTGGGCGTGGGACTCTCCAAGCCAGGCGTGGGATATAATCTCCTGGTGTGCCATTTGCTAAGACCTTTGGAAAAGCGCAGTATTAGGGTGGCAGTATCCCAAATTTCCAGGTACCATCTGTCATGGCCTCCCTTGGCTAGGAAAGGGAATTCCCTGAACCCTTGCACTTCCCAGGTGAGGTGATGCCCCACCCTACTTTGGCTCACACTCCATGGGCTGTACCCACTGTCCGACAAGCCCCGGTGAGATGAACCTGGTAACTCAGTTGGAAATGCAGAAATCACCCGTCTTCTGTGTCACTCACCCTGAGCACTGTAGCCTGGAGCTCTTCCTATTTGGCCATCTTGGAACCTCCTGCTGAGGATTATTTTATGTCCAATTATGTGGTAGAGTTCAGAGTATGTGTCATATGTCAATGAGAATAATGCATATTCTCTTGTTTTGGGGTAAAGATGTTTATCAGATCATTTTGGTCCAATATTGAGTTCAGGTCCTAAATATTTCTGTTAATTTTCTACCTTGATAATCTGTCTGATACTGTCAGTGGAGTGTTACAGTCCTCCACTATTTTTCTGTGAAGGTCTACATCTGTGTTATAGTTTGGCTTTGTCCCCACCCAAACCTCATCTTGAATTGTAGGTCCCATAATTTCCACATGTTGTGGGAGGGACCCAGTGGGAGATAATTGAATCATGGGGGCAGTTGCCCTTATACTGTTCTCATAGTAGTGAATAAGTCTCATGAGATCTGATGGTTTTATAAGGTGTTTCACTTTTCACTTGGCTCCCATTCTCTCTTTCCTTCCAGCATGTAAGACATACCTTTGTTCTTTTCTCACCTTCCACCATGATTGTGAGGCCTCCCCAGCTATGTGAAATTGTGAGTCAACTCTTTTTTTTTTTTTTTTTTATAAATTATTCAATCTCAGGTATCTCTTTATCAGCAGCATGAGTATGGATTAATACAGTAAATTGGTACCAGGTAATGGGGAACTGCTGTAAAGATACTAAAAAATATGGAGGTGACTTTGAAACTGGGTAACAGGGAGAGCTTGGGATAGTTTGGAGGGCTCAGAAGAAGATAAGAAAAGTGGGAAAGTTTGGAACTTCCTAGAGACTTGGAGGGCTCAGAAGATACAAAGATGTGGGAGAGTATGGAACTTCCTAGAGACTTGTTGAATGGCTTTGACCAAAATGCTGATAGTGATATGGACAATAAGGTCCAGGCTGAGGTGGACTCAGATGGAGATGAGGAATGTATTGGGAACTTGAGTAAAGGTCACTCTTGCTATGCAAAGAAACTGGCAGTATTTTGCACCTGCCCTAGAGGTCTGTGGAACTTTGAACTTGAGAGAGATAATTTAGGGTATCTGATGTAAGAAATTTCTAAGTGACAACGTGTTCAAGAGGAAGTAGAGCATCACAGTTTGGAAAATGGGCAGCTTGGCCATGTGGTAGGAAAGAAAAACCCATCTTTTGGGGAAAAATTCAAGCCTGCTGCAGAAATTTGCATAAGTAATGAGAAATCCAAGGTTAATCACCAAGACAATGAGGAATGTGTCTCCAGGGCATGTCAGAGATCTTTATGACAGCAACTCCGATCACATGTCAGGAGGGCTAGGAGGAAAAAATGGTTTCATGGGTCAGGCCCAGGACCCCCCTGCTGTGTGCAGCCTAGAGACTTGGTGCCCTGAGTCCCAGCTGCTCCAGCTATGGCTGAAAGAAGCCAAGATACAGCTCAGGCTATTCCTCCAGAAGGTGCAAGCCCCAAGCCTTGTCAGCTTCCATGTAGTGTTGAGCATTTGGTGCACAGAAATCAAAAATTGAAGTTTGGGAACCTCCACTTAGATTTCAGAGGATGTATGGAAATGCCTGGATGCCCAGGAAAGTTTGTTGCAGGGGTGGGCCCTCATGGAGAACCTCTGCTAGGGCAGTGCAGAAGGAAAATGTGGGGTTGAACCCCCAACACAGAGTCCCCAACTGGGGCATTGCCTAGTGGAGCTATGAGAAGATGGCCATCATCCTCCAGACCCCAAAATGGTAGATCCACCTACAGCTTGCACTGTGCACCCAAAAAGCCAAAGACACTCAACACCAGCATGTGAAAGCACCCAGGAGTGGGGCTGTACCCTGTGAAGCCAGGGTTGTGGCAGCCTACCTCTTGCATCAGCATGCCCTGGATATGAGATATGGAGTAAAAGGAGATTACTTTGGAACTTTAAGGTTTAATGACTGTCATATTGATTTGCATACATGCATGGGGCCTGTGGTCCCTATATTTTAGCAAATTTCTTCCATTAGGAATGGGTGTATTTACCCAATGCCTGCATCCTCATTGTATCTAGGAAGTAACTAACTTGATTTTGATTTTACAGGCTCACAGGTGGAAGGGACTTGCCTTGTCTCAGATGAGACTTTGGACTGTGCAGTTTTGAATAAATGCCTAAATGAGTTAAGACTTTTGGGGACTGTTGGGAAGACATGATTGGTTTTGAAATGTGAGGACATGATATTTGGGAGGGGCCGGGGTGGAATGATATGGTTTGGCTGTGTCCTCACCCAAATCTCATCTTGAACTGTAGCTCCCATAATCCCCACATGTCATGGGAAAACCCCAGTGGGAGGTAACTGAATCATGGGGGTGGGTTTTTTCCCATGCTGTTCTCTTGATAGTGAATAAGTCTTATGAGATCTGATGGTTTTATAAAGAGAAGTTCCCCTGCACATGCTCTCTTGCCTGCCACCATGTAATACATGCCTTTGCTCCTCCTCCACCTTCTGCCATAATTGTGAAGCTTCCCCAGCCATGTAGAACTGTGAGTACGTTTAACATATTTTTCTTTATAAATTACCCAATCTCAGGTATTGTCTTTATTAGAAGCATGAGAACAAACCAATACAGCTAGATATCTTAAATAAAAACTAATCAGAACTTCTGGAAATAAAAGATACATTTAGAGAATTACAAAATGCATTGGAAAGCTTTAACAATAGACTAAAACAAGTGGAAGAAAAAATTTCAGAGCTTGAAGATAGGGCTTTTGAATTAACACGATCAGACAAATGCATATGAAAATAATCAAAAGAAATGAAAAAAGTATCAAAAAATATGGGCTTATGTAAAATGGTCAAACATAAAAATAATTTATTTTTCTGAAAGAGAAGAGAAAGCAAAAATTTGAAAATTTGAGAGAAAAATTGAGGGAAATTTTCCTGGCTTTGCTAGAAATTTAGATATCCAAATACAAGAAGCTCAGTTAAATCCTGGGAGATTCATTACAAAAGCCATCACCAAGGCATATAGTCATCTGTATATCTAAAGTTAATATTAAGAAAATAATTCTAAGAGCAGTGAGACAAAAGCATTAGGTAACCTATAAAGAAAAACCTATCACTAACAGCAGACTTCTCAGCAGAAACCTTACAAGCCAGAAATAATTTTGCTTATATCTTTAGCCTTGTTAAACAGAATAACTGTCAGCAAATAATTTTGTATGAGGCAAAACTAAATTCCACAAATGAAAAAGAAATAAATTAATTTTTAGACAAACAAATTCTGTGAGAATATGCCACTACCAAACCAGCCCTACAAGAAATGTTAGAATGATTTTTAAATCTTGAAACAAAAGCTCAATATGCACCAAAACATAACCTTTTAAAATCACAAAACTCATGTGACCTATAAAATAATAACATAATGAATACAAACAAAGTAGGTAACAATTAACATGATGAATGGAACAGTGCTTCGTATCTCAATATTAACATTGAATGTAAATGGCCTAAATGCTCTACATAAAAGATACAGATTATCAGAATCAATAAAAAATTATACCGAGATTGTGCCACTGCACTCTGTCCTGGGCAAAAGAGCGAGACTCTGTCTCAAAAAAAAAAAAAAAAAAAATTATAAACCAAATATCTGCTGTCTTTAAGAGACTCAGTTAACACATAAGAATTCATATAAACTAAAAGAAAAGGTGTGAAAGAAGACATTCCATACAAATGGAAACCAAAAGTGATCAGGAGTAGCTATTCTTTTTAAATTATTTATTTATGTTTTTAGGATTTATGTATTTATTTATTTTTCCATACGTTATTGGGGGTACAGGTAGTATTTTGTTACATGGGTAAGTTCTTTAGTGGTGATTTGTGAGATTTTGGTGCACCCATCACCCAAGCACCTAAATGCCTAAAATTCATGGGCTATAAGAATGGTTAATCAAAAAGTAATTTTAAATAATGACTATCACAGTTTTAATAAATAATCTAGGCAAACTATTTAAAAAATTAATTAGGTAAATGTAATTTAATAATTGAAAATAAACATATAATTTGGAATCTAATGTTATATTATATAATAGGCATTCAGCCAGGCATGGTGGCTTATGCCTGTAATCCCAGCAATTTGGGAGGCCAAGGCAGTTAGATTGCAAGAGGCCAGGAGTTTGAAACCTGCCTGGCCAACATGACATCACCCCCTCTCTACTAAAAATACAAAAATCTGCCAGGCATGGTGGTGCTTGCCTGTAATCCCAATTACTTGGGAGGCTGAGGCACAAGATTCACTTGTGGGATTATAGGCATATGCCACCACACCTGGCTCATTTTTGTATTTTTAGTAGAGACGAGGTTTCACCATATTGGCCAGGCTGGTCTTGAACTCCTGACCTCAAGTTATCCACCCGCCTTGGCCTCTTAAAGTGCTGTGATTACAGGTGTGAGCTCATGTGCCCTGAGCAGTTGTGTCTTTAACCAGGGCTGTTCTAAAACTTTTATAATTCACACTTATTTTAACTTTGATTCTTTTTGGGCAGTTTATAATCAGCTATTAATCTCTAAAGAGTACTCTGAAATATTAATTTCTAATAAATTTAGAGATTATGCTATTGAGATATAGAGAAAAACTTTCATGACTCCCATAGAGAGATTATGTATTCATAAGGATTGTTGATCTAATACTGAGCAGAGCAGGAGTGAATTGTATGAACTAAACAGAAGATTAAAATAATCTTTTATGACTTTTTATTTAAAACATTTGCTGATTCTTTTTGTTTTACCTTTCAGAGTCAAGACAAATTTCTATATTTTAAGCTATTTATGGCTTTTAACAATGAGGTAAAATACACTCTCATAAGCAAATTTTGAAACATAATTTCTTTCTCTCAACCTAATTTCTCCAAAATTTGGGAACTATTTTGTGAGTATTCTTAAATTATGACAATATAGTTGTTTGGATAAGTTCAATAAAAATCTGATTTCTTTTATAACAGGGAATAATTGGAGACACTGGTTATTTTACCAAGGCTTTGGCTGGAATAATATATTTTCAGATTTTCTTGAGAAAATGAGGCTGACCTATAGAGCTGATAAAAAACCTTGGAAGAGCTGGCAGCATCCCTTTTCCTTTACTTACCCGTGGTAAGTAAAGAATGTCAGTTAATAACAGGCCCAGGAACCCTAAGTTTTCTTGGGACCTCAAAAACAAAAGTATGTACTAAATTCACACAGGTATTGGCAGGCACAGATAAATCTTTGCCTGGGTTTGTTTCTTTTCAAAAGGTCTAGAATTTTTATTTAAAAAGTTTCAACAAAGCCAATTTAAGAAAACAAGTGAGCCTATATGGCAAGTTATTATTCTTGCTGCACTTTATGCAAATAATCAAGCCAAGTATAATATAACTAAAACTTATTTTACAAATAAATTGTTTTACTGTAATTTTTATCTTTAATAGAATGGGAAATTGGAGAAAGGAAAATTACCTCTCAATAATAAACTATAATACACCTGTTATTTGATTCTAGCCTTGCCTACTGCATTTCAAATTTTTATTATATTCTACAATTTTAACTGAATTGTAAGATTTTCTCTGGCTACAAGTCTTCAAAATTATGTTTTAGATATTTTTCTTCTTTCTTTACCTTTTTCCTCATTTTTCCTGATTTAAAATTACTAAAAATTAAGCTGTGTTTTTCTTAAGACCCTGTGACCTGAAGCTAGACAATTTGAACTTCAGAGGAAAATAACAGCAGCCTATTTATATATACATATATAAACTATTTTCATACCTTCCTACATATATAAGTACTGATGTATGGACTTCAGAGTCATACAGCTTATATCAGTTTTCAAGCATTGTTTTTCTTTTTTACGTCTGTTATTTCCTCCATTTTTCTGTTTTCTTTCTCTTTTCCTCTCCCTACTTTTTTTGGTGAGACATGAGATTTTACAGTCTACTAAAAATGAACTTGACTAACAATGTGGTACCTTTCCATGCAAGAATAAATGCCCTAGTCATGAGAGATCAGACAAAACCCAAGACCAGAAACTCATTTTCTTCTAAAATGGTTTCTCTTATAGATTTTATTTTTTAAAAAAGAAGGGGGAGAAATGTGAAGGAAAATAAAAACTTTGGAACCTAATTCACTATGCCAACAGAAAAAAAGTTAAGCCAAAAGTTGGATTATGCAAGAAGCTGCCTTTTCTTTTGTTCCTAAGCAGATAGATACAGGGGAAAGATTAGATATCTCTACAGGTAGTTACTCTATGTTCACCTTATCTTATGTAATGTGCTGATTAACTGAGCATGAGACAAATACAAAATTGACTATTCCTCCACCCGCTCCTTTTTCTCTCGCAACATGTGGATTACCAGACCCTCCATCTGTCTCCTCCAGCCCAATTTTTCCCTTTAAATATTGAAGCCCTCAGGCATCCTTGGAGAAAGGCACAGACCACAGACTGTTTCTATAATTCCGCGTTTTTCTGAGCATGTCCTTAACCTTGGCAAAATAAACTTCTAAATTGATTGAGGCCTGCCTTGGAAATTTTTTGGTTTATAAGCTTAATTAGCAATAAACTCTTCACAAATTATCATTAATTTTATGATTGGTAAAGTAAAATAAAAATATCATGACTCTGTAAAAACATCAACATTGCACTAACTTCAAATATTTTAAAATAATGTTAAAACATTAGGACACAATAACATAGTGTTTATGTGAATGGAAATTAGCAACATTGATACCACACAAGAACTTGGATATTTGTTTTCTTTGTTTTGCTTTTGAGAGAGGGTCTCGCTCTGTTACCCAGGCTGAAGTGCAGTGGCATGATCATGGCTCACTGTTGCCTCAGTCTACTGGGCTCAAGTGGTCCTTCCACCACAGGCTCCCCAGTAGCTCCAACTACAGGCATACACCACCACACTCAGCTAATGTTTTGTAAATTTATTTTCTGTAGAGATGGGGCCCAGGCTGATACTGAATTCCTGAGATTAAGCAAATCTCCTGCCTTGGTCTCCCAAAGTGGTAGGATTACAGTTATGAGCCACCATTCCCAGCAGGATACTTGTTAAAATGGAAATAATATGGTTTTACTAATTTGTTATATAAATTGATATTAGCAAAAAGGTCTTGTTGGAAATACACTATCATGCTCAATTTGGCAGCACATATACTAAAATTGGAATGATACAAAGAAGATTAGCATGGCGCTTGTAAAAGGATAACACAAAAATTTGTGAAGTGTTCCATATTTTTCATTGAGATTCAGGAGGATGACAAAACCCAATCCAAGGAAAATAAGAATCACAATAAAGTAACACAGTAGCTGAAGTATGAATAGCCAGTATAAAACAGAACTTAATGGGTCAGAACTAAGTAACACAATACAAGAATTTCACAATGCAATTACAAGTATCAACAGCAGAATAAGCCAAGCTAAGGAAAGAATCTCAGGACTTGAAAAGTAGTTCTCTGAAATAAGGCAGTAAGACAAAAATAAAGAAAAAAGTATAAAAAGGAATAAACAAAACCTCCAAGAAGTATCGGATTATGTAAAAAGACCAAATCTGCAAATCACTGGCATCCTTTAGAGGAAGGGGATGAAAGTGAAAAACGTGGATAATATATTTCAGGCTATTGTTCATGAAAACTTCCCCAATCTTGTTAGAGAGGCCAACAGTCAAATTCAGGAATTATAGAGAACTCCTGCAGGATTCTAAACAAGAAGTTCATCCTCAAGATACATAATCATCAGATTTTCCAAAGTTAAAAGAAAAAATGTAAAGACTTCTAGAGAGAAAGGGCAGGTCACCTACAAAGGAAACCCTGTCAGGCTAACAGTGGCCTCTCAGCTGAAACTATAAGCCAGAAGAGATTGGGGCCTATATTCAACATTCTTAAAGAAAAAATTTTCAACCAAGAATTTTATATCTAATCAAACTAAATTTCCTATGTGAAGAAGAAATAAGATCATTTTTAGATAAGAAATTTGTTACCACCAGACATACGTTACAAGAGATCTTGAAAGGAGCACTAAATATAGAAAGGAAAGACTGCTAACAGCTAGTACAAAAACACACTTAAACACACAGACCAGTGTCACTGTTAAGCAACCACACAAACAAGCCAACATAAAAACCAGCTAACAACACAATGACAGGAGCAAATTCACACTTACCAATACTAACCTTGAATATATGTGGGCTAAATGCCCCACTTAGAATGTACAGAGTGGAAAGCTGGATAAAAAAGAAAGACTCAATGATATGCTGTCCTCAAAAGACCCATGTCACACATCACGACATTCATAGGCTCAAATTAAAAAGATAAAAGAAAATATACTAAGCAAATGGAAAACAAAAGAAAGCAGGGGCTACTGTTCTAATTTCAGACTAAACAGATTTAAAACCAACAAAGATCAAAAAAGACAGAAAAGACAAAGACAAAGGCATTACATAATGATAAAGCGTTCAATTCAGCAAGAAGACCTAACTATTCTAAATATATGCACACTCAACACAGCAGCAATCAGATTCACAGAGCAAGTTCTTAGAGACCTACCAAGAGACAAAGAGACATAGACTCCCACACAATAATAGTGGGATACTTCAACACTCCACTGACAATATTAGACAGATTATAGAGGCAGAAAATTAACAAAGATATTCAGGACCTAAGCTTAACATTAAACCAAATGGATCTAATTGGACTTTACAGAACTTTCCAGCCCAAATCAACAAAATATACATTCTTCCCATTGCCACATGGCACATACTCTAACATTGACACATAATTAGACAGAAAACAATCTCCAACAAACATAAAAGAACCAAAACCATACCAAACACACTCTTGCACTACAGTGCAATAACAATAGCAGTCATGACTATGAAAATTGCTCAAAACTACTATGCAATTACATGGAAATTGAACAACATACTCCTGAATGACTTTTGGGTAAATAATGAAATTAAGGTAGAAATCAAGAAGTTCTTTTAAAATCATGAAAACAAAGATTCAAAATATCGGAATGTCTGAGACACAGGTAAGGCAGTGTTAAGAGGAAAATTTATGGTACTAAATGCCCACATCAAAAGTTAGAAAGATTTCAAATTAACAACCTAACTTCACAACTAAAATAATTAGAGAAGCAGGAATAAATCAACTGCAAAGCTACCAGCTGACAAAAACAAATCAAAATCAGAGCTGAACTGAAGAAAATCAAGACATGAAAAAGAGTTCAAAAGATGAACAAATCCAGGAGTTGGTTTTCTGAAAAACTTAATAAATTAGAAAGGCCACTAGCTAGACTAATAAAGAAGAAAAGAGAAAAGATTCGAATAAACACAATTGGAAATGTTTAATAAAATGATACTACTCATCCCTTCAAAAAAAAAAAAAAAAAGGCCAACAATTATAAACTACTATGAACACCTCTACTCTCACAAACTAGAAAACCTAGAAGAGATGAATAAATTCCCAGACACATACACTCTCCAAAGACTGAGGCAGGTAGAAGTAAATATCCTGAAAAGATGAATAACAAGCTCCAAAATTGAATCAGTAATAAATAGCCTACTAAGAAAAAAACTTGGGGCCTGACGGATTCACAGCCAGCTTCTACCAGGTGTACAAAGAAAAGCTGGTACAATTCATACAGAAATTATTTCAAAACATTAAGAAGGAGTAACTCCTTTTCAACTTATTTTGTGGAGCCAGCATCATCTTGATACCAAAATCTGGCAGAGGCACAATAAAAACAAAAACAAAAAAAAACTTCAGGCCAATATATTTGATGAACATTGATGCAAGTATTCCTTTTTTTTTTTAACATTTAAAATGTTTTATTTGGAAAGCAATTGAGGGCATACACACAGACCAAGTGGTCCCCAGTATATCCCAAAGAGAATGTTGGAAATTTTATTAGAAAAAGACATATTCTGTATTGTTTTGAAAGAAAGTTCATTAGCACTAGAGAAGCTTTGGGGAGATAGCAAGCTTCTTGCTAGCTTTGATTAGTGAGTGATGGTGGTAAGTAAAACCAGTGTTAGGGTCCCAGCAGGTTGTTTCAGCAGCTCCTAGGTAAAGTTGGTCTTGGGGTTACAGCAGGCCATTTCAGCAGCTGGGCTTGTAGAAGATTTAATTCTTGGATCAGGTGCTATGAGCTCCCAGGGCTTTTTCCCTGTGGCCCCTTGACTGATTTATTTGGTTATGACAAGAATGACCCAATTTGAATAATTAACTTTCACACTAGCAATCCTAGTGGATGTGAAATGCTGTCTCCCTATTTGAATTTCAGTAATGGTTAAATTACGTTAAGCATTTTTTTTTCAGGTTGTACTGTTTTTATTGTAGTTGTTATTAGAAGCACAGAGAGGTTAAGTGACTTGCCAAGAGTCTCTGCTATTTAGTTAACAATTGGGGGGTGTGATGGGGGCCTATAATCCAAGCTGGGAGAACTAACGTAGGCCCTATTCCATTAGGTGACATCACTTCTCTGTAGCTGCTTCACATTTCATTATTCTCCCCAAAGCTCACCCATGCTCTGGAAGTACATTGAAAAATTCAGCGAGGAGTTAGAGCGCTCCCAATAGCTAAAATGAAGAGTCAGCACTCTGTTAGCAATTTGACTATGGTAGAACAACTGTCCCATTGATAGAATTGAATGAAAGAACATGAAAGAACTGAGGACTTCTGCTCCCATATGGTCTAGGAAAGTGTCCCTTCAACTCAGAGTAGAGCACTTAACAGAGCATTTGCGGGCTTGGAGTTGATAGGTTTAGGTCCAAATTCAGGGTCTGCTATTAGTCAATTTTTGGAAACATACATAAGTTCTCTGAGCCTCCATTTCCACATTTTTGAAATGGATATAATAATAATAGTAACAGTAGTAATACAGGCCCATCAGCCAGGCACAGTAGCTCACACCTGTAATCCCTGCACTCTGGGAGGCCGAGGTGGGTGAGTTATGAGGTCAGCAGTTCAAGACCAGCCTGGCCAACATAGTGAAACCCTGTATCTACTGAAAAATAAAAAAATTAGCTGGGTGTGTGGTGTGCACCTGTAATCTCAGCTACAGGAGAGGCTGAGGCAGGAGAAACACTTGCACCCAGGAGGTGGAGGTTGCAGAGAACTGAGATCACGCCACTGCACTCCAGCCTGGGTGACAGACCAAGACTCTGTCTTAAAAAAAAAAAAAAAATACAAGCCTATCCTGTATTCTTTTTTTTAAATTATATTTTAAGTTCTAGGTTACATGTACACAACCTGCAGGTTTGTTATATACATATACATGTGCTATGTTAGTTTGCTGCACCCATTAAGTCGTCGTTTACATTAGGTATTTCTCCTGATGCTATCCCTTCCCCAGACCCCCACCTCATGACAGGCTCCAGTGTGAGATGTTCCCCACCCTGTGTCCAGGTGTTCTCATTGTTTAATTCTCACCTATGAGTGAGAACATGCAGTGTTTGCTTTTCTGTCCTTGTGATAGTTTGCTGAAAATGATGGTTTCCAGCTTCATCCATGTCCCTGCAAAGGACATGAACTCATCCTTTTTTATGGCTGCATAGGATTCCATGGTGTATATGTGCCACATTTTCTTAATCCAGTCTATCACTGATGGACATTTGGGTTGATTCCAAGCCTTTGCTATTGTGAATAGTGCCACAATAAACATACGTGTGCATGTGTCTTTATAGTAGCATGATTTATAATCCTTTGGGTTTATACCCAGTAATGGGATCACTAGGTCAAATGGTATTTCTAGTTCTAGATCCTTGAGGAATCGCCACACTGTCTTCCACAATGGTTGAACTAGTTTAAACTCCCACCAACAGTGTAAAAGTGTTCCTATTTCTCCACATCCTCTCCAGCACCTGTTGTTTCCTGACTTTTTAATGATCACCATTCTCATTGGTGTGAGATGGTATCTCATTGTGGTTTGATTTGCATTTCTCTGATGACCAGTGATGATGAGCATTTTTTCATGTTTCTGTTGGCTGCATAAATGTCTTCTTTTGAGAAGTGTTTGTTCATATCCTTTTGATGCAAACATTCTTAACAAAATTCTTGCAAATAACATCCAGAAGCATGTCAAAAAGCTAAAGCACCATGATCGAGCAGACCTCATCCCCGGGATAGAAGGTTGGTTCAATATCTGCAAATCAATAAATAAGATTCATCACATAAACAGAACTAAAGACAAAAACCACATGATTATCTCAATAGGCACAGAAAAGGCCTTGATAAAATTCAGGACCACTTCATGTTAAAAACTCTAAATAAAATGGGTATTGAAGAAACTCACCTCAAAATAATAGGAGCCATCTATGACAAACCCATAGCCAACGTCATACTGAATGGGCAAAAACTGGAAGCATTCCTCTTGAAAACCGGCACAAGACAAGGGTGCCCTCTCTCACCACTCCTATTCAACATAGTATTGGAAGTCTTAGCCAGAGCAATCAGACAAGAGACAGAAATAAAGGGCATCCAAATAGGAAGACAGGAAGTCAAATTATTTCTGTTCGTAGATGACATGATTCTATATCTAGAAAACCCCATAGTTTTGGCCCAAAGCTCCTCCAGCTGATAAACAACTTTAGCAAATTTGCAGGATACAAAATCTATGTACAAAAATCACTAGCATTCCTATGACCAACAACAGCCAAACCAAGCGCCAAATAAGAAAGGCAATTCCATTCACATTTGCCACAAAAAGAATAAAATACTTATGAATACAGCTAACCAGGGAGGTAAAAAATCTCTACAATGGGAATTACAAATACTGCTCACAGAAATCAGAGAAGACACAAACAAATGGAAAAACATCCCATGTTCATAAATAGGAAGAATCAATATCATTAAAATGGCTATACTGCCCAAATCAATTTATAGATTCAATGTTATTCTTAACAAACTACCAACAACATTCTTCACAGAACTAGTAACAACTATTTTAAAATTCATATGGAACGAAAAAGAACCCCAATAGCCAAGGCAACCTTTCTTTTTTCAACTTTTATTTTAAGTTTTGGGGTACATGTGCAGGATGCACATGTTTGTTACATACGTATACCTGTGAGCCAAGGCAATCTTAATCAAACAGAACAAAGCCAGAGGTATGACGATACCTAACTTCAAACTATACTACAAGGCTATGGTAAGCAAAACAGCATGGTACTAGTACAAAAACAGGCATACAGACAAATAGAACATAATAGAAAGCCCAGAAATAAGGCTGCACACCTACAAGTATCTGATCTTTGACAAAGCTGACAAAAACAAGCAATGAAGAAAGGACTGCCTATTCAATAAATGGTGCTGGGATAACTGGTTAGCCATATGCAGAAGATTGAAGTTGGACTTTTTTCTTATACCATACACAAATACCAACCTAAGAAGGATTAAAGACTTAAATGTAAAACCCCAAACTTTAAAAACCCTGGAAGACAATCTTGGTTATACTGTGCTGGATATAGGATCAGGTAAAGATTTCATGACAAAGACACCAAAAACAATTATGAAAAAAGCAAAAACTGACCATTGGGATCTAATTAAACTAAAGAGCTTCTGCACAGCAAAAGAAACTATCAACAGAATAAACAGACAACTTACAGAACAGGTGAAAATATTTGCAAACTATATATCTGACAAAGTTCTAACATCCAGCATCTATAAGAAACTTAAACAAATTTACAAGAAAAAACAAACAATCCCTTTAAAAAGTGAGTAAATGACATGCACAGACACTTTTTAACAGAAGACATACATGTGGCTAAGAGTCATATAAAAAAAAGCTCAGCATCATTGATCATTAGAGAAATGTAAATCAAAACCACAATGAGATACCATCTCACGCCAGTCAGAATGATAATTATTAAAAAGACAAAAAATAACAGATGCTGGTGAGGTTGTGGAGAAAAGGGAGCACTTATACACTGTTGGTGGAAGTGTTAATTAGTTCCACTATTCACAATAGCAAAGACAACTGGTCCTGGACTTTTTTTGGTTGGTAATTTAAAAATTACCATTCAAATCTTGCTGCTTGTTATTGTTGTTTTCAGGGTATGTAAATCTTCCTCATTTAAGCTAGGAAGGTTGTATTTTTCCAGGAATTTATCCATCTCTTCTAGGTTTTCTAGTTTGTGTGCATAAAGGTGTTCACAGTAGCCTTGAATAATCTTTTGTATTTCTGTGGTGTCAGTTGTAATGTCTCCCATTTCGTTTCTAATTGAGCCTACTTGGATTTTCTCTCTTCTTTTCTTGGTTAATCTTGCTAATGGTCTATCAATTTTTTTTGTTTCATTTATCTTTTGTTTCATTTATCTTTTTGTTTCATTTATCTTTTGTGTCTTTTTTTGTTTGCTTGTTTCAATTTTATTTAGTTCTGCTGTGATCTTGGCTATTTCCTTTCTTCTGCTCAGTTTGGGTTTGGTTTGTTTTTGTTTTTCTAGTTCCTTGAGGTGTGACTTACATTATCTCTTTGTGCACTTTCAGACTTTTTGATGTAGGTGTGTAGGGCTACGAACTTTCCTCTGAGCACCACATTTGCTGTGTCCCAAAAGTTTTGATAGGTTGTGTCACTATTTTTGTTCAGTTCAAATATTTTTTAAATTTTCATCTAGATTTCATTTTTGACCCAATTATTCAAAAGCAGGTTATTTAATTTCCATGTATTTGCATGGTTTTGGAGGTATCTTTTGTTGTTGATTTCCAGTTTTGTTCCATTGTGGTCTGAGAGAGTGCTTGATATAATTTCAGTTTCTTAAAGTTATTGAGGCTTTTTATGGTCTATCATATGGTCTATCTTGGAGAAGGTTCCATGCACTGTTGAATAGAATGTATATTCTGCAGTTGTTGGATAGAAAGTTCTGTATATATCTATTAAGTTCCTTTGTTCCAGGGTATAGTTTAAAATCCATTGTTTCTTTATTGGCCTTCTGTCTTGATGACCTGTCTAGTGCTATCATTGGAGTAAGTCCCCCACTATTACTGTGTTTCTGTCTATTTCATTTCTTAGGTTTATTAGTACTTGTTTTATAAGTTTGGAAGCTCCAGTGTTAGGTGCATATGTCTTTAGGACTGTGATATTTTCCTGTTGGACAAGGCCTTTAATCATTATATAATGTCCCATTTTGTCTTTTTTAACTGCTGTTGCTTTAAAGATTTTTTGTCTGATAAAAGAATAGCTACTCCTGCTTGCTCTTGGTGCCCATTTGCATCTAATGTCTTTTTCCACCCCTTTACCTTAAGTTTGTTTGAGTCCTTATGTGTTAGGTGAGTCTCTTGAAGGCAGCAGATAGTTGGTTGGTGAATTCTTATCCATTCTGCAGTTCTGTATCTTTTAGGTAAAGCATTTAGGCCATTTACATTCAATGTTAGTATTGAGATGTGAGGTACTATTCCACTCATCATGGCATCTGTTGCCTGTATAGCTTGTTTTCTTTTTTTGTTTTTGCTTTTTAAATTTTTTTTTGTTTTATAGGTTTTGTGTGATTTATGCTTTAGAGGCTCTGTTTTGATGTGTTTCCAGGATTTGTTTCAAGATTTAGAGCCTCTTTTAGCAGTTCTTGTAATTGTGGCCTGGTAGTGGCAAATTCTCTCAGCATTTGTTTGTCTGAAAAGACTGTGTCTTTTCTTCATATATGATGCTTTGTTTCACTGGATACAAGATTCTTGGCTGATAATTGTTTTGTTTTAGGAGGGTGAAAATAGGGCCAATTTTTTTTTCTAGCTTATAGGGTTTCTGCTGAGAAATCTGCTGTTAATCTGATAAGTTTTTTGTTATAGGTTACCTGGTGCTTTTGTCTCACAGCTCTTAAGATTCTTTACTGCTGGTGTCTGGCAAGATGGTTGAATAGGAACAGCTCCAGTCTGCAGTTTCCAGCGAGATCAATGCAGGTGGGAGATTTCTGCATTTCCAACTGAGGTACCTGGATCATCTCACTGGGACTGGTTAGACAGTGGGTGCAGCCCATGGAGGGCGAGCTGAAGCAGGGTGCGGTGTCATCTCACCCAGGAAGCACAAGGGGTTGGGGAACTTCCTCCACTAGCCAAGGGAAGCCATGAGGGACTGTGCCCTGAGAAACAGTGCACTCCAGCCCAAATACTAGGCTTTTCCCATGGTCTTCACAACCTGCAGACCAGGAGATTCCCTCGGGTGCCAATGCCACCAGGGTCCTGGGTTTCAAGCACAAAACTGGGTGGCTGCTTGGGCAGACACCGAGCTAGCTGAATGAGTTTTCTTTTCATACCACTGTGGCATCTGGAATGCCAGCAAGACAGAACTGTTCACTGCCCTGGAAAGGGGGCTAAAGCCAGGGAGGCAAGTTGTCTAGCTCAGCAGATCCCAACCCCACAGAGCCAAGCAAGCTAAAATCCACTGGCTTGAAATTCTCCCTGTCAGCACACTGGTCTGAAGTCGACCTGGGACACTCAAGCTTGGTGGGGAGAGGGGCACGTACCATTACTGAGGCTTAAGTAGGCTGTTTTCCCCTCACAGTGTAAACAAAGCTGGCTGGGTTCTTAGGACTGGGCAGAGCTCACCGCAGCTTCACAAAGCCCCTGTAGCCAGACTGCCTCTCTAGATTCCTCTGCTCTGGGCAGGGCATCTCTGAAGAAAGCTAGCAGCCCCGGTCAGGGGCTTATAGATAAAACTCCCATCTCTCTGGGACAGAGCACCTGGGGGAAGGGGCGGTTGTGGGTGCAGCTTCAGCAGACTTAAACATTCCTGCCTGCTGGCTCTGAAGAGAGCAGCAGATCTCCCAGTATAGTGCTCAAGTTCTGCTAAGGAACAGAATGCCTCCTCAAGTGGCTCCCTGACCCCTGGGCCTCCTGACTGGGAGACACTTCCCAACAGGGGTCAACAGGCACCTCACACAGAAGAGCTCTGGCTGGCATCTGGTGAGTGCCCCTCTGGGATGAAGCTTCCAGAGGAAGGAACAGACAGCCATCTTTGCTTCTCTGCAGCCTCTGCTGGTGATACCCAGGCAAACAGGGTCTGGAGTGGACCTCCAGCAAACTCCAGCAGACCTGCAGCAGAGGGGTCTGACTGTTAGAAGGAAAACTAACAAACAGAAAGTAATAGCATCAACATCAACAAAAAGGATGTACATACAGAAACCCCATCCGAAGGTCACCAACATCAAAGACCAAAGGTAGATAAATCCATGAAGATGATGAAAAACTAGCACAAAAAGGCTCAAAATTCCAAAAACAAGAATGTCTTTTTCCCTCCAAGGTATCACAACTCCTCACCAGCAAGGGAACAAAACTGGATGGAGAATGAGTTTGAGTAATTGGCAGAAGTAGGTTTCATGGATGAAACTGGAAACCATCATTCTCAGCAAACTATCACAAGGACAAAAAAACAAACACCGCATGTTCTCATTCATAGGTGGGAATTGAACAATGAGAACACATGGACACAGGAAGGGGAACATCACACATCAGGGACTGTTGTGGGGTGGGGGGAGGGGAGAGGGATAGCATTAGGAGATATACCTAATGCTAAATGATGAGTTAATGGGTGCAGCACACCAACATGGCACATGTATACATATGTAACAAACCTGCACGTTGTGCACATGTACCCTAAAACTTAAAATAGAATAATAATAAAATTAAAAAAAAAGAAGTAGGTTTCAGAAGGTGAGTAATAAAAACTCCTGCAAGCTAAAGGAGCATGTTCTAACCCAGTGCAAGGAAACTAAGGACCATGAAAAAAGGTTAGAGGAATTGCTAACCAGAATAACCAGCTTAGAGAAGAACATAAATGACCTGATGGAGCTGAAAAACACAGCACGAGAACTTCATGAAGCATACACAAGTATCAAGAGCTGAATTGATAAAGTGGAAGAAAGGAAATCAGACATTGAAAATCAACTTACTGAAATAAAGTGTGAAGACAAGATTAGTGAAAAAAAGGTGAAAAGGAATGAACAAAGCCTCCAAGAAATATGGGAATATGTGAAAAGACGAAACCTACAATTGACTGGGGTCCCTGAAAGTGACAAGGAGAAAGGAACCAAGTTGGAAAACACTCTTCAGGATATTATCCAGGAGAACTTCCCCAACCTAGAAAAAGAAACCAACATTCAAATTCAGGAAATACAGAGAACACCAGAAAGACACTCCTCGAGAAAAGCAACCCCAAGACACATAAGGGTCAGATTCTCCAAGATTGAAATGAAGAAAAAAAATGTTAAGGGAAGTGAGAGAGAAAGGTCAGGTTACCCACAAAGGGAAGCCCATCAGACTAACAGCGGATCTCTCTGCAGAAACCCTACAAGCCAGAAGGCAGTGGGGGCCAATATTCAACATTCTTAAAGAAAAGAATTTTCAATCCAGAATTTCATATCCAGCAAAACTAAGCTTCATAAGCAAAGAAGAAATAAAATCCTTTCAGACAAGAAAATGCTGAGAGATTTTGTCACCACCAAGCCCACCTTACAATAGCTCCTGAAGCAAGCACTGAATATAGAAAAAAAAAAAACACTGATACCAGTCACTGCAAAAACATACCAAATTATAAAGACCATCGACACTATGAAGAAACTGCATCAACTAATGGGCAAAACAACCGGCTAATATCACAATGACAGGATTAAATTCACATACAGTAATATTAACCTTAAATGTAAATGGGCTAAATGCTCCAATTAGAAGACAGAGACTGGCAAATTGGATAGAGTCAAGACTCGTTGGTGTGCTATATTCAGGAGACATATCTCACATACAAAGACACACATAGGCTCAAAATAAAGGGATGGAGAAATATTTACCAAGCAAATGGAAAGCAAAAAAAAAAAAAAAAAAAAAAAAAAAAAAGCAGAGGTTATAATCCTAGATCCTAGTCTCTGATAAAACAGACTTTAAACCCACAAAAATCAAAAAAGGCAAAAAAGGGCATTACATAATGGTAAAGGGATCAATGCAACAAGAAGAGCTAAGTGTCCTAAATATATATGCACCAAATACAGGAGCAACCAGATTCCTAAAGCAAGTTTGTAGAGAGCTGCAAAGAGACTTAGACTCCCACACAATAACAGTGAGAGACTGTAACACCCTACTGTCAATATTAGGCAGATCAATGAGACAGAATGTTAACAAGGATATTTAGGACTTGATCTCAGCTCTGAACCAAGCAGACATAATAGACACCTACAGAATTCTCCACCCCAAATCAACGGAATATACATTCTTCTCAGCAACACATAGCACTTATTCTAAAATTGACCATGAATTTGGAAGTAATACACTCCTCAGCAAATGTACAAGAACAGAAATCATAAAAAACCGTCTCTCAGACCACAGTGCAATCAAATTAGAACTCAGGATTAAGAAACTCACTAAAAATCACACAACTACATGGAAACTGAACAACCTGCTCCTGAGTGACTACTGGGTAAATAAAATTAAGGCATAAATAAATAAGTTATTTGAAAACAATAAGAACAAAGACACAATGTACTAGAACCTCTGGGACATAAAGCAGTGTTTAGAGGGAAATGTATAGCACTAAATTCCCACATCAGAAAGCGCGAAAGATCTAAAATTGACACCCTAACATCACAACTAAAAGAACTAGAGAAGAGTCAGCAGAGCAAGAGCAAACAAATTCAAAAGCTAGCAGAAGACAAGAAATAACTAAGATCAGAGCAGAACTGAAGGAGATAGAGACAAAAAAAAACCCTTCAAAAAATCAATGAATCCAGGAGCTTGTTTTTGAAAAAAATCAACAAAATAGACCACTAGCCAGACTAATAAAGGAGAAAGAGAGAATAATCAAATAGACACAATAAAAAATGATAAAGGGAATGTCACCACTGATCCCACAGAAATACAGACTAACATCAGAGAATGCTACAAACACTTCTACACAAATAACTAGAAAAATTAGAAATGGATAAATTCCTGGACACATGCAACCTCTGAAGACTAAATCAGGAAGAAGTCAAATCCCTGAATAAACCAATAACAAGTTCTGAAATTGAGGCAGTAATTAATACCTACCAACCAATAAAAGCCCAGGACCAGATGGATTCACAGCCAAATTCTATCAGAGATACAAAGAGGAGCTGGTACCATTCCTTCTGAAACCATTCCAAGCAATACAAAAAGAAGGACTTCTCCCTAACTCATTTTATGAGGCCAGCGTCATCCTGGTACCAAAAACCTGGCAGAGACACAACAATGACAAAAAAAATTTTTGGCCAATATCCCTGATGAACATTGATGCATAAATCTTCAACAAAATACTGGCAAACTGAATCCAGCAGCACATCAAAAACTTATCCACCACGATCAAGGTGGTTTTATCCCTGGGATGCAAGGCTGGTTGAACATATGCAAATCAATAAATGTAATCTATCACATAAACAGAACCAATGACAAAAAAACACGATTATCTCAATAGATTCAGAAAATGCCTTTGATATAATTCAACACCCCATCATGTTAAAAACTCTCAAAAAACTAGGTATTGATGGAACGTATCTCAAAATAATAAGAGCTATTTATGACAAACCCACAGCCAATATCATACTGAATAGGCAAAAGTTGGAAGCATTCCCTTTGAAAATCGGCACAAGACAAGAATGCCCTCTCTCACCACTCTTATTCAACATAATATTGGATATATTAACACCTGGCCAGGGCAATAAGCCAAGAGAAAGAAATAAAGGGTATTCAAATAGGAAGAGAGGAAGTCAAATTTTCTCTGTTTTCAGATGACATAATTGTATGTTTAGAAAACCCCATAGTCTCAGCCCAAAATCTCCTTAAGCTGATAAACATCTTCAGAAAGTCTCAGGATACAAAATCAATGTGAAAAAATCACAAACATTCCTATACACCAAAAATAGACTAGGAGAGAGTCAAATAATGAGTGAACTCCTATTCACAATTGCTGCAAAGAGAATAAAATACCTAGAAATACAACTTACAAGGGATATGAAGGATCTTTTCAAGGAGAACTACAAGCCACTGCTGAAGGAAATAAGAAAGGACACAAACAAATGGAGAAACATTCCATGCTCATGGATAGGAATAATCAATATCGTGAAAATGGCCATACTGCCCAAAGTAATTTATACATTCAATGCTATCCCCATCAAGCCACCATTGAATTTCTTCACAGAATTAGAAAAAGCTACTTTAAATTTCATATGGAACTGAAAAAGAGCCCATATATCCAAGACAATCCTAAGCCAAAAGAACAAAGCTGGAGGCATCCCGCTACCTGACTTCAAACTATACTACAAGGCTACAGTAACCAAAACAGCATGATACTGGTACCAAAAGAGACATATAGACCAATGGAACAAAACAGAGGCCTCAGAAATAACACCACACACCTGCAGCCATCTGATCTTTGACAAACCTGACAAAAACAAGCAATGGGGAAAGGATTCTTTATTTAATAAATTGTGTTGGGAAAACTGGCTAGCCATATGCAGAAAACTGAAACTGGATCCCTTCCTTACACCTTATACAAAAATTAACTCCAGGTGGATTAAAGACTTAAATGTAAGACCTAAAACCATAAAAACCCTAGAAGAAAACCTAGGCAATACCATTCAGGACATAGGCATGGGCAGAGACTTTGTGACTAAAACACCAAAAGCAATGGCAACAAAACCCGAAATTGACAAATGGGATCTAATTAGACTAAAGAGCTTCTGCACAGCAAAAGAAACGATCATCAGAGTGAACAGGCAACCGATAGAATGGGAGAAAATTTTTGCAATCTGTTCATCTGACAAAGGGCTAATATCCAGAATATGCAAGAAACTTAAACAAATTTACAAAAAAAAAAAAAAAAAAACCCACAAACAACCCCATCAAAAAGTGGGAAAAGGATATGAACAGACACTTCTCAAAAGAAGACATTTATGCAGCCAAAAAACATGAAAAAAAGCTCATCATCACTGGTCATTAGAGAAATGCAAATCAATACCACAATGAGATATCATCTCATGCCAGTTAGAATGGCGATCATTAAAAAGTCAGGAAACAACAGATGCTGCAGAGGATGTGGAGAAATAGGAATGCTTTTACATTGTTGCTGGGAGTGTAAATTAGTTCAAACATTGTGGAAGACTGTGGTGATTCCTCAAGGATCTAGAACCAGAAATACCATTTGACTCAGCAATCCCATTACTGGGTATATACCCAAAAGATAATAAATCATTCCACTATAAGGACATATGCACATGTATCCTTATTGCAGCACTGTTCACAATAGCAAAGACTTGAAACCAACCCAAATGCCCATCAGTGATAGACTGGATTAAATGATAGACTGGTATGTATACACCATGGAATACTATGCAGCCATAAAAAACGATGAGTTTATGTCCTTTGCAGGGACATAGTTGAAGCTGAAAACCATCATTCTCAGCAAAGTAACACAGGAACAGAAAACCAAACACCGCATGTTCTCACTCATAAATGGGAGTTGAACAACGAGAACACATGGACACAGGGAGGGGAATAGCACACACCGGGGCCTGTCATGGCGTGGGGGATAGGGGAGGGATCACATTAGGAGAGATACCTAATGTAGATGATGGGTTGATGGATGCAGCAAACCATTATGGCACACACATACCTGTGTAACAAACCTGCAAGTTCTGCACATGTATCCCAGAACTTAAAGTATAAGAATAATAAAAAAAGATTGTTTCCTTTGTCTTAACTTTAGAAAACCTGATGACAATGTGCCTAGGCAATGATCTTTTTGCAATGAATTTCCCAGGTGTTCTTTGTGCTTGTTGTATTTGGATGTCTAGGTCTCTAGCAAGGCTGGGGAAATTTTCCTCTATTATTCCCCCAAATATGTTTTTGAAACTGTTAGATTTCTCTTAGCTTTTGGGAACACAGATTATTCATAGGTTTGGTTATTTAACATAATCCCAGATTTTTTGGAGGCTTTGTTTATATATTTTTTATTTTCATTTTTTGTCTATGTTTGATTGGGTTAATTCAAAGATCTTGTCTTCGAGCTCTGAATTTCTTTCTTCTACTTGTTCAATTTTATTGCTGAGACTTTCCACAGCATTTTGCATTTTTGCAAGTGTGTCCAATGTTTCCTGAAGTTTTGATTGTTTTTTCTTTATGCTATCTATTTCCTTGACTATTTCTCCCTTCACTTCTTTTATAATTTTTTGAATTTCCTTACATTTGGCTTTACCTTTTGCTGGGGCCTCCCCAGTTAGCTTAATATTGAACCTTCTGAATCTTTTTCAGGTAAATCAGGGATTTCTTCTTGGTTTGGACCCATTGCTGGTGAACTAGTGTGGTTTTTTGAGGGTATTAAAGAACCTTGTTTTGTCATGTAACCAGAATTGGTGTTCTGTTTCCTTCTCATTTGAGTAGTCTCTGTCAGAGGGAAAGTCTAAGGCTGAAGGCTTTTGTTCAGATTCTTTTGTCCCATGGGGATTCCCTTGATGTAGTACTCTCCCCTTTTTCCTATTGATGTGACTTCCTGGAAGTTGAGCTGTCAATGATTGTTATCTCTCTTGTGGATCTAGCCACCCAGCAAGTCTACAAGGCTTTGAGCAGGTATTAGGGTTTATCTGCAGAGAGCCCTGTGATATGAACTGTCTATGGGTCTCTCAGTCATGTATACCATCACTTGTTCTGGTGGAGGTGGCTAGGGGGTGAAATGGACTCTGTGAGGGTTCTTAGCTTTGGTGGTTTAATGCACTATTTTTGTGCCAGCTGGCCTACTCCCAGAAGGTGGCGCTTTCCAGAAAGCATCAACTGTGGTAGTATGGTGAGGAACAGGTGGTGAGTGGGGCCCTAGAACTCCCAAGAGTATATATCCTTTGTCTTTAGTTACCACGGTGAGCAGGGAAGGACCATTGGGTGAGAGAGGAGCTAGGCATTTCTGAGCTCAGACTCTCTTTTGACAGGACTTGCTGCAGCTTCTGTGGGGGATGGGGGTGTGGTACCCAGGTCTATAAAGTTATGTTCCTAAGGAGGATTATGTCTGCTTCTGCTGTGTTATGCAGGTTGTCAGGGAAGTGGGGGAAAGCCAGCAGTCACAGGCTTCACCCAGCTCTCATGCAATCTGAAAGGACCAGTGTTACTCACATCGTGCCCTCCATAACAGCACCAAGTCTCTCTCTAGACAGTGGGCAAGCAGGGCTGAGAACTTGCCCCATGCTACCAGCCTCCCAGTTGTGAAAGCAAATATGCCTTTCTTTCTTCCCCTACCTGTGGATTCTGCGCACTGGATTCATGCCATCCCTTGAGTTCTGGCAAGGAGGCTTCTCAATCAGTTCAAATTATTAAAGTTCAGCTGGAGATTTCCTTTTCTCAATGACCTTTTCCCAAAGCCTCTGGCTGCCCTGCCAAAGATCCCTGTGATGCCAGGCTAAAATGACTTGCTAGGGGACCCAGTGAGCTCACAGTTTTTTTCCAACTGCTTCCTTTACACCAGGATTACACTCGGCTCTCTAAATTGACTCAGCTCCAGGTAAGATCAAGATCTTCTCCTGTAATCTAGGCCTTCAGTTTCCCCACTTGTCCACCATGATCCTGTGATCCTGCAGGTGTCTTTTTTTTTTTTTTTACTATAAGTTTTGGGGTATGTGGGCACGAAGTGCAGGTTTGTTACATAGGTCTTCATGTGCCATGGTGGTTTGCTGCACCTATCAACCCATGATCTAGATTTTAAGCCCCGCATGCATTAGCTATTTGTCCTAATGCTCTCCCTCCTTTTGGTACCCACCCCCAACAGGCACCAGTGTGTGATGTTCCCCTCCCTGTGTCCATGTGTTCTCATTGTTCAACTCCCACTTATGAGTGAGAACATGAAGTATTTGGTTTTCTGTTCCTGTGTTAGTTTGCTGAAAATGATGGCTTCCAGCTTCATCTATGTCCCTTCAAAGGACAAGGACTCATTCTTTTTTATGGCTGCATAGTATTCCAAGTTGTATATGTGCCACATTTTCTTTATCCAATCTATTATTGATGGGCATTTGGGTTGGTTCCAAGTGTTTGTAATTGTAAATACTGCCACAATAAACATACATGTGCATGTGTCTTTACAGTAGAATGATTTATAATCCTTAGGGTATATGCTTAGTAATGGGATTGCTGGGTCAAATGGCATTACTGGTTCTAGATCCTTGAGGAATTGCCACACTGTCTTCCACAATGGTTGAACTAATTCACACTCCCACCAACAGTGTAAAAGTGTTTCTATTTCTCCACAGCCTCACAAGCATTTGTTGCTTCCTGACTTTTTAATAATTGCCATTCTAACTGGCATGAGATAATATCTCATTGTGGTTTTAATTTGCATTCCTTTAATGACCAGTGATAAGGAGATTTTTTTTTTTGAATGCTGATAGTAGCTTTATTTGTAATAGCAAAAAAAACTGTGAACAATCCAAATGTCTTTCAAAGGGCGAATGGTTAAGCAAACTGTGGCATATCCATATAGTGGAATACTATTCAGCCATGCAAAGGAATGAACTATGGATACATGAGACAAACTGGGTGGGTCTTAAGGACATTATGCTGGGTGAAAAAGTCAATGTCAAAAGGTTACATACTGTATGACTCCATTTATAGAACATCCTGGAAATGACAAAAGTGTAGAGATGGAGAACAGATTAGTGGTGGCCAGGGATTATGAACAGGGGAGGGAGGGAGGATGCAAAGGGGTCGAATGAGGGAGTTCCTTTGTGCTGACAGAACAATTCTGTATCCTAATTGTTGTGTTAGCTACAACAGTAATTATGTACTCATCTATAACTGGGGTCAAATTACATAGAACTATAAATACACACACACATGACTGCATGTAAAAACTGGTGAATGCAGAGTAAGGTCTATACTCTAGTTACTAGTGTTATTCCATGCCAGTTTACTGGTTTTAATATGGTACTATGGTTATATAAGATGTCACCACTGGGAGATGAGTACATGGAACTCTATGTGTAAGTGTTGCAGCTTTCTGTGAGCCCATACATATTTCAAAATAAAGAGTTTTTTTTTTTTTTTAAATCAGCCTTAATAATCAGAAAAAAAGGAATAACTGATGACCCAGAGTATCTTTTCTGAATAAAATCTATAATCATTTTCCTTCAAATTTCTCATATGATTTTAAGCTTGATAGATATTTCGCCTCATTAAAATTAACGTGACATGGCCGGGCGTGGTGGCTCACGCCTGTAATCCCAGCACTTTGGGAGGTGGAGGGGGGTGGATCATGAGGTCAGGA
The DNA here is from genome assembly GCF_028885655.2 of Pongo abelii. NCBI lineage: Eukaryota > Metazoa > Chordata > Mammalia > Primates > Hominidae > Pongo > Pongo abelii. The sequence goes on from NC_072008.2 coordinate 86,148,622, forward strand.
GTTCAAGACCAGCCTGGCTAACATAGTAAAACCCTGTCTCTACTAAAAATACCAAAATTAGCTGGGTGTAGTGGCACACACCTGAAGCCCCAGTTACTCGGGAGGCTGAGGCAGGAAAGTTGCTTGAACCTGGGAGGCGGAGCTTGTAGTGAGCTGAGACTGCGTGACTGCACTCCAGCCTGGGTGACAGAGCGAGACTCCGTCTCAAAAAAAAAAAAAAAAAATTAACATGACATAACCACAGAAGGAAAGAAAAAAAAGTTTGGCTTTAGGGAGAAGAAAGCAGAGAACGGTATGTATCCTTTGGTCTTAGAAATGAATGGTAATGAAACAACAAAAATAGTTTCACAAATTTTTACTTAGAAAATTGAACTTCTTAAGAGCCTTCTTTGTTTGTTTGTTTGTTTGTTTGTTTGTTTTTGGTGAGGCAGCACGGGGAGTGTTGTTTGTCAGCTGGGCATGGTGGCACGAGCCTGTGGTCCCAGCAACTAGGGAGGCTGAGGTGGGAGGATTGCTTGAGACCAGGAGATGGAGGCTGCAGTGAGCCGTGATTGTGCCACTGCATTACAGCCTGGGTGACAGAGCAAGACTCTGTCTCAAAGAAAAAAAAAAAAGAGTCTTGTTCAAGCATAAGCAATGGGTCAAAAAATAAGGTAACTATAAATACAGTGCAGACATGAATTTTTTTTTTTTTTTAAGAAGGGGCTGTCATCATCTTTATTTTAGACTATAACCTCTAAACCAGGCTCCTCCCAAAGTTGGTTTCGTCTATGCCCAGGGATAAGCAAGGAAAGCTTGGGGGCTGGAAACAAAATGGAGTTGGTTGGGTTGGATCTCTTTCACTATCTTAGTCACAATTTTGAAATGACAGTTTCAAAAACCGCCTATCACCCCTATAAAAATACCTTGTAACATGCACTCATGGTTAAGTCATAACCTAACTAAGGCTTGTCGATTTCACCTGTGAGGTTACTTTTTGTAAATTTCAAAAGCCAAAAATCTTAACTGCTTGAGGTGGCTAATGTCAAGTTACAAGGGATTTAAAACGATTTTCTTTTTTTTTTTAAATTTATGAAGTATTTATTGATCATTCTTGGGTGTTTCTCGGAGAGGGGGATATGGCAGGGTCATAGGATAACAGTGGGGAGAAGGTCAGGAGATAAACACATGAACAAAGGTCTCTGGTTTTCCTAGGCAGAGGTCCCTGCGGCCTTCTGCAGTGTTTGTATCCCTGGGTACTTGAGATTAGGGAGTGGTGATGACTCTTAAAGAGCATGCTGCCTTCAAGCATCTGTTTAACAAAGCACATCTTGCACCACCCTTAATCCATTTAACCCTGAGTTGACACAGCACATGTTTCAGAGAGCACGGGGCTGGGGGAAAGGCCATAGATCAACAGCATCCCAAGGCAGAAGAATTTCTCCTAGTCAGAACAAAATGGAGTCTCCTATGCCCACCTCTTTCTACACAGACACAGCAACAATCTGATCTCTCCTTCCTTTCCCCACACTTCCCCCCCTTCTTTTCAACAAAACCGCCATCGTCCTCATGGCCCGCTCCCGATGGTCGCTGTCTCTTGGGAGCTGTTGGGTACACCTCCCAGACAGGGTGGCCGGGTAGAGGCACTCCTCACCTCCCAGACAGGGTGGCCGGGCAGAGGCGCTCCTCACTTCCCAGACGGGGCCACCGGGCAGAGGCGCTCCTCACTTCCCAGATGGGGCGGCCAGGCAGAGATGCTCCTCACCTCCCAGATGGGGCGGCTGGGCAGAGGCGCTCCTCACTTCCTCCCAGATGGGGTGGCAGCCAGGCAGAGGCGCTCCTCACCTCCCAGACGGGGCAGCCGGGCAGAGGCGCTCCTCACTTCCCAGAGGGGGCGACCGGGCAGAGGCGCTCCTCACTTCCCAGACAGGGCGGCTGGGCAGAGACGCTCCTCACTTCCTCCCAAACGGGGTGGCAGCCAGGCAGAGGCGCTCCTCACCTCCCAGACAGGGTGGCCGGGCAGAGGCACTCCTCACTTCCCAGACTGGACAGCAGGGCAGAGGCGCTCCTCACCTCCCAGACAGGGTGGCCGGGCAGAGGCGCTCCTCACTTCCCAGATGGGGCAGCCAGGCAGAGGTGTTCCTCACTTCCTCCTAGACAGGGTGGCGGCCAGGCAGAGGCGCTCCTCACCTCCCAGACGGGGTGGCCAGGCAGAGGCGCTCCTCATTTCCTCCCAGATGGGGTGGCCGGGCAGAGGTGCTCCTCACTTCCCAGACGGGGCGGCCAGGCAGAGGTGCTCCTCACTTCCTCCCAGACAGGGTGGCGGCCAGGCAGAGGCACTCCTCACCTCCCAGACAGGGCAGCCAGGCAGAGGTGCTCCTCATCTCCCGGACGGGGCAGCCGGGCAGAGGTGCTCATCACTTCCTCCCAGACGTGGTGGCAGCTGGGCAGAGGCACTCCTCACCTCCCAGACGGGGCGGCCGGCAGAGGCGCTCCTCACCTCCCAGACGGGGTGGCCAGGCAGAGGCGCTCCTCACTTCCCATATGGGGTGGCGGCCGGGCAGAGGCGCTCCTCACTTCCCAGATTGGGCGGCCGGGCAGAGGCCCTCCTCACTTCCCAGACGGGGTGGCCGGCAGAGGCCCTCCTCACCTCCCAGACGGGGTGGCCAGGCAGAGGCGCTCCTCACTTCCCATACGGGGTGGCGGCCGGGCAGAGGCGCTCCTTACTTCCCAGATGGGGTAGCCGGGCAGAGGCGCTCCTCACTTCCTCCCAGACAGAGTGGCGGCCAGGCAGAGGCGCTCCTCACCTCCCAGATGGGGCGGCCAGGCAGAGGTGCTCCTCACCTCCCAGACGGGGTGGCCAGGCAGAGGCCCTCCTCACTTCCCATATGGGGTGGCGGCCGGGCAGAGGCACTCCTCACTTCCCAGATGGGGCGGCCGGGCAGAGGCACTCCTCACTTCCCAGACAGGGTGGCCGGCAGAGGCGCTCCTCACCTCCCAGATGGGGCAGCCGGGCAGAGGTGCTCCTCATCTCCCAGATGGGGCAGCTGGGCAGAGGTGCTCCTCATCTCCCAGATGGGGCAGCCGGGCAGAGGTGCTCCTCACTTCCTCCCAGACAGGGTGGCAGCCGGGCAGAGGCACTCCTCACTTCCCAGATGGGGTGGCCGGGCAGAGGCGCTCCTCACTTCCCAGACGAGGCAGCTGGGCAGAGGCTCTCCTCACTTCCCAGACGGGGCGGCCGGGCAGAGGCACTCCTCACTTCCCAGACGGGGTGGCCGGCAGAGGCGCTCCTCACCTTCCAGACGGGGTGGCCGGGCAGAGGTGCTCCTCACTTCCCATATGGGGTGGCGGCCGGGCAGAGGCGCTCCTCACTTCCCAGATGGGGCAGCCGGGCAGAGGCGCTCCTCACTTCCTCCCAGGTGGGGTGGCGGCCAGGCAGAGGCACTCCTCACCTCCCAGATGGGGCAGCCGGGCAGAGGTGCTCCTCATTTCCCAGATGGGGCAGCCGGGCAGAGGTGCTCCTCACTTCCTCCCAGATGGGGTGGCAGCCGGGCAGAGGCACTCCTCACTTCCCAGATGGGGCGGCCGGGCAGAGGCGCTCCTCACTTCCCAGACGGGGCGGCCGGGCAGAGGCACTCCTCACCTCCCAGACGGGGCGGCCGGGCAGAGGCGCTCCTCACTTCCCAGACGTTGGGCGACTGGCCAGAGGCGCTCCTCACTTCCCAGATGGGGCAGCCAGGCAGAGGCGCTCCTCACATCCCAGACGATGGGCGGCCTGGCAGAGACGTTCCTCACTTCTTATACGGGATGGTGGCCGGGCAGAGGCGCTCCTCACTTCCCAGATGGGGCGGCTGGGCAGAGGCTCCTCACATCCCAGACGATGGGTGGCCAGGCAGAGACGCTCCTCACTTCCTAGATGGGGTGGCGGCAGGGCAGAGGCTGTAATCTTAGCACTTTAAGAGGCCAAGGTGGGAGGCTGGTAGGTGGAGGTTGTAGCGAGCCGAGATCACGCCACTGCACTCCAGCCTGAGCACCATTGAGCATTGAGTGAGCAAGACTCCGTCTGCAATCCCAGCACCTCAGGAGGCCGAGGCAGGCAGATCATTCGAGGCCAGGAGCTGGAGACCAGCCCGGTCAACACGGCGAAACCCCATCTCCACCAAAAATACAAAAACCATTCAGGCGTGGCGGCACACACCTGCAATCCCAGGCACTCGGCCAGCCGAGGCAGGAGAGTCACAGGAGCCCGAGGCAGGGAGGTTGCAGCAAGCCGAGATCACAGCAGTACAGTCCAGTGTGGCCAGTGGAGAGCCCGGCCTGGCGGCACCCCTCCTCCCAGGCTTCGCAGCTGCCTTGTGCGCATCCCAAGCAATCTTTGTCATCATCCCCATGGCCACAAAACTTCAGTTCTGAAGGCCGGGAAGTTCAACATCAAGGTGCCACCAGATTCGGTGCCTGGTGAGGGCCCTCTGCTTCATACAGGGCACCTTCTTGCTGCATTCTCACATGGTGGAAGGAGAAAAGGCAGCAGATTTTTAAAATATGTTTTTGGCTGCATAAATGTCTTCTTTTAAGAATTGTCTCCCATATCCTTTGCCCACTTCTGATGCGGTTTTTTGCTTTTTTTTCTTGTAAATTTGTTTACTTGTAGATTCTGAATATTAGACCTTTGTCAGATGGGTAGCTTGCAAAAATTCTCTCCCATTCTGTAGGTGGCTTGTTCACTCTGATGAGAGTTTCCTTTACTGAGCAGAAGCTCTTTAGTTTAATTAGATCCCATTTGTCAATTTTGGCTTTAGTTGCCATTGCTTTTAGTGTTTTAGTCATGAAGTCTTTGCCCATGCCTCTGTCCTGAATGGTATTGCCTAGGTTTTCTTCTAGGGTTTTTATGGTTTTACGTTTTACACTTAAGACTTTAATCCATCTTGAGTTAATTTTTGTGTAAGGTGTAAGGAAGGTGTTCAGTTTCAGTTTTCTGCATATGGCTACCCAGTTTTCCCAGAATCATTTATTAAAGAGATAATCCTTTCCCTCTTGCGTGTTTTTGTCAGGTTTGTTGAAGATTGTATGGGTGTAGATGTGTGGTGTTATTTCTGAGGCCTCTGTTCTGTTCCATGGGTCCATATATCTGTTATGGTATCAGTACCATGCTGTTTTGGTTACTGTAGCCTTGTAGTATAGTTTGCAGTTAGGTAGCATGATGCCTCCACCTTTTTTCTTTTTTCTTTTTTTAGCTTAGGATTGTCTTGGCAATGCGGGCTCTTTGTTGGTTCCATATGAAATTTATTTATTTATTTATTTTTTTATTATACTTTAAGTTTTAGGGTACATGTGCAAAACGTGCAGGTTTGTTACATATATATACATGTGCCATGTTGGTGTGCTGCACCCATTAACTCGTCATTTAGCATTAGGTATATCTCCTAATGCTATCCCTCCCCCCTCCCCCCACCCCACACAGGCCCCATTGTGTGATGTTTCCCTTCCTGTGTCCATGTGTTCTCATTGTTCAATTCCCACCTATGAGTGAGAACATGCACTGTTTGGTTTTTTGTCCTTGTGATAGTTTGCTGATAATGATGGTTTCCAGATTCATCCATGTCCCTACAAAGGACATGAACTCATCCTTTTTTATGGCTGCATAGTGTTCCATGGTGTATATGTGCCACCTTTTCTTAATCCAGTCTATCATTGTTGGACATTTGGGTTGGTTCCAAGTCTTTGCTACTGTGAATAGTGCTGCAATAAACATACATGTGCATGTGTTTTTATAGCAGCATGATTTATAGTCCTTTGGGTATATACCCAGTAATGGGATGGCTGGGTCAAATGGTATTTCTAGTTCTAGATCCCTGAGGAATCGCCACATTGACTTCCACAATGGTTGAAGTAGTTTACATTCCCACCAACAGTGTAAAAGTGTTCCTATTTCTCCACATCCTCTCCAGCACCTGTTGTTTCCTGACATTTTAATGATCACCATTCTAACTGGTGTGAGATGATATCTCATTGTGGTTTTGATTTGCATTTCTCTGATGGCCAGTGATGATGAGCATTTTTTCACATGTCTTTTGGCTGCATAAATGTCTTCTTTTGAGAAGTGTCTGTTCATATCCTTTGCCCACTTTTTGATGGGGTTGTTTGTTTTTTTCTTGTAAATTTGTTGGAGTTCATTGTAGATTCTAGATATTAGCCCTTTGTCAGATGAGTAGATTGCAAAAATTTTCTCCCATTCTGTAGGTTGCCTGTTCACTCTGATGGTAGTTTCTTTTGCTGTGCAGAAGCTCTTTAGTTGAATTAGATCCCATTTGTCAATTTTGGCTTTTGTTGCCATTGCTTTTGGTGTTTTAGACATGAAGTCCTTGCCCATGCCTATGTCCTGAATGGTATTGCCTGGGTTTTCTTCTAGTGTTTTTATGGTTTTAGGTCTACCATTTAAGTCTTTAATCTGTCTTGAATTAATTTTTGTATAAGGTGTAAGGAAGGGATCCAGTTTCAGCTTTCTCCATATGGCTAGCCAGTTTTCCCAGCACCATTTATTAAATAGGGAATCCTTTCCCCATTTCTTGTTTTTGTCAGGTTTTTCAAAGATCAGATAGTTGTAGATATGTGGCATTATTTCTGAGGGCTCTGTTCTGTTCCATTGTTCTGTATCTCTGTTTTGGTACCAGTACCATGCTCTATTGGTTACTGTAGCCTTGTAGTATAGTTTGAAGTCAGGTAGTGTTTTCTAGTTTTGTGAAGAAAGTCAATGGTAGCTTGATGGAAATGACATTGAATCTATAAATTACTTTAGGCAGTATGGCCATTTTCATGATAATGATTCTTCCTATCCATGAGCATGGAATGTTTTTCCATTTGTTTGTGTCCTCTCTTACTTTCTTGAGCAGGGGTTTGTAGTTCTTCTCGAAGAGGTCCTTTACATCCCTTGTAAGTTGTATTCCTAGGTATTTTATTTTCTTTGTAGCAATTGTGAACGATAGTTTATTCATGATTTGGCTCTTTGTTTGTCTATTATTGATATATAGGAATCTTTGTGATTTTTTCAATTTATTTTGTATCCTGAGACTTTGCTGAAGTTGCTTATCAGCTTAAAGAGTTTTGGGGCTAAGACAATGGGGTTTTCTAAATATACAATCATGTCATTTGCAAACAGAGAAAATTCGACTTCCTCTTTTCCTATTTGAATACCCTTTATTTCTTTCTCTTCCCTGATTTCTCTGGCCAGAACTTCCAATATGTTGTTGAATAGGAGTTGAGAGAGAGGGCGTCCTTGTCTTGTGCCAGTTTTCAAAGGAAATGCTTCCAGCTTTTGCCTATGCAGTATGATATTGGCTATGGATTTGTCATAAATAGCTCTTATTATTTTGAGATATGGTCTTTGAATACCTAGTTTATTGAGAGTTTTTAGCCTAAAGGAGTGTAGAATTTTATTGAAGGCCTTTTCTGCACCTATTGAGATAATTATGTGGTTTTTGTCATTGGTTCTGTTTATGTGATGGATTATGTTTATTGTTTTGCATATGTTGAACCAGTCTTGCATCCCAGGGTTGAGACCAACTTGATCATGGTGGATAAGCTTTTTGATACGCTGCTGTATTCAGTTTTCCAGTATTTTATTTTATTGAGTATTTTCGCATTGACATTCATCAGATATATTTACCTGAAATTTTCTTTTTTTGTTGTGTCTCTGCCTTATCTGGAATAAGGATGATGCTGGCCTCATAAAATGAGTTAGGGAGGATTCCCTCTTTTTCTGTTGTTTGGAATAGTTTCAGAAGGAATGGCACCAGCTCTTCTTTGTACCTCTGGTAGAATTCGGCTGTGAATCTTTGTGGTCCTGGGCTTTTTTCTTTTTTTTTTGGTAGGCTATTAATTACTGCTTCAATTTTATAACTTGGTATTTGTCTATTCAGGGATTCAGCTTCTTCCTCATTTAGTCTTGAGAGGAGGTATGTTTCCAGGAATTTATCCATTTCTTCTAGATTTTCTTGTTTATTTGCGTAGAGGTGTTTGTAGTATTCTCTGATGGTAGTTTGTATTTCTGTGGGATCAGTGGTAATATCCCTTTTATCTTTTTTTATTGTGTCTGTTTGATTTTTCTCTCTTTTCTTCTGTATTATTCTGGCTAGTGGTCTATCTACTTTGTTAATCTTTTCAAAAAACCAGCTCCTGGATTCACTGATTTTTTGAATGATTTTTTGTGATGATGATGATGTGTTAAGTAAATTAACACATCTCTTGGTACTTGGTATGCAGCCATTGACTTGGCAAATGCCTCTTCTTCCATTCCTGTTCATAAGGCTCACCAGAAGCAATTTGCCTTCAGCTGGCAAGGCTAGCAATATACATTTTCTGTCTTGTCTCAGGGATATATCAACTCTCTGGCTTTGTGTCATAACCTTATTTAGAAAGACTTTGATTGCTTTTCACTTCCATGAGATATCACACTGGTCCATTACATTGATGCATTATGCTGTTTGGATCCAGGGAGCAAGAAGTAGCAAACACACTGGACTTATTGATGAGATATTTGCATGCCAGAGGATAAGAAATAGATCTGACTAAAATTCAGGGAGCTTCTACCTCAGTAAAATTTGTAGGGTTCCAGTGGTGTGGGGCCTGCCGAGATATTCTTTCTAAGGTAAAGGATAAGTTGCTGCATTTGGCTTCTCCTACAACCAGAAAGAAGCACAATGCCTGGTGGGCCTATTTGGATTTTAGAAGCAACACATTTCTTATTTGGGTGTGTTACTCTGGCCCAGTTATCGAGTTACCCAAAAGGCTGCCAGTTTTGAGTGGGGTCCAGAAGAGAAGAAGGCTCTTCAACAGATCCAGGCTGATATTCAAGCTGCTCTGCCACTTAGGCCATATAACCCAGCAGATCCAGTGATGCTTGGGGTGACAGTGGCAGATAGGAATGCTGTTTGGAGCCTCTGCCAGGCTCCCAGAGGTGAATCACAGCACAGGCCTCTAGGATTTTGGAGCAAGGCCCTACCATCTTCTGCAGATAACTACTCTCCTTTTGAGAGACAGCTATTAGCCTATTTCTGGGCTTTGGTGGAAACTGAACGTTTGACTATGGGTCATTAAGTCACCAGGTGACCTGAACTCACTATCATGAACTGGGTGCTTTCTGACCCATCTAGCCATAAAGTAGGTCATGCACAGCAGCATTCTATCATCAAATGGAAGTGGTATATACCTGATCGAGCTCGAGCAAGTCCTGAAGGCACAAGTAAGTTACATGAGAAAGTGGCTGAAATACCCATGGTCTCCACTCCCGCCACCCTGCCTTCTCTCCTTCAGCCTGCACCAATGACCTCATGCGGAGCTCCCTATGATTAGTTGACAGAGGAAGAAATGATTAGGGCCTGGTTCACAGATGGTTCTGCATGATATGTAGGCACCACCTGAAAATGGACAGCTGCAGGACCACAGCCCTTTTCTAGGACATCCCTGAAAGGCAGCAGTGAAGGGAAATCTTCCCAGTGGGCAGAACTTCAAGCAGTGCACCTGGTTGTGCACTTTGCATGGAAGGAGAAATGGACAGATGTGTGATTGTATATTAATTCATGGGCTGTAGCCAATGGTTTAGCTGGATGGTCAGGGACTTGGAAGAATCATGATTGGAAAATTTGTGAAAATACTTTTCGGGAAAGGGTATGTGGATGAACCTCTCTGAGTGGTAAAAAATTGTGAAGACATTTGTATCCCATGTGAGTACTCACAAACGAGTGATCTAAGTGGAGCAGTTTAATAATCAAATTGATAGGATGACCCATTCTGTGGACACCACTCAGCCTCTTTCCCCAGCCACCCCTGTCATCACCCAATGAGCCCTTGAACAAAGTGGCCATGGTGGCAAGGATGGAGGTTATGCATGGATTCAGCAACATGGACTTCGACTCACCAAGGCTGACCTGGTTATGGCCATTGTGGAGTGCACAGTTTGCCAGCACCAGAGACCAACACTGAGCCCTTGATATGGCACCATTCCTTGGGGTGATCAGCTATCCACCTGGTGGCAGGTTGATTATATTGGACCTCTTCCATCATGGAAAGGGCAGAGGTTTATCCTCACTAGAATAGACACTTACTCCGGTTATGGGTTTTCCTCTCCTGCACACAATGCTTCTGCCAAGACTACCATCCATGGACTCACAGAATACCTTATCCACTGTCATGTTTGCTATTCCACACAGCATTGCCTCTGATGAAGGAACTCACTTTACAGCTAAAGAAGTTTGGCAGTGGGCTCATGCTCATGGAATTCACTGGTCTTGCCACGTTCCCCAGCATCCTGAAGCAGCTGGATTGACATAACGGTGGAATGGCCTTTTGAAGTCACAATTACAACACCAACTAGGTGATAATACTTTGCAGGGCTGGGGCAATGTTCTCCAGAAGGCCGTGTATGCTGTGAATCAGTCTCCAATATATGGTACTCTTTCTCTCATAGCTACGATTCATGGGTCCAGAAATCAAGGGGTGGAAGTGGAAGTGGCACCACTCATCATCACCCCTAGTCATCCACTAGCAAAATTTTTGCTTCCTGTTCCCCTGACATTATGTTCTGCTGGCCTAGAGATCTTAGTTCCAGAGGGAGGAAGGCTGGCCCGAGGAGACACAACAATGATTCCATTAAACTGGAAGTTAAGATTCCCACCTGGACACTTTGGGTTCCTCCTACCTTTAAGTCAACAGGTTAAGAAGAGAGTTATAGTGTTGGCTGGGGTGATTGACCTGGACTATCAAGATGAAGTCAGTCCACTACTCCACAACAGAGGTAAGGAAGAGTAATCATGGAATACAGGAGATCTGTTAGGGTGTCTCTTAGTATTACCATGCCCTGTGATTAAGGTCAATGGGAAACTACAACAGCCCAATCCAGGCAAGACTACAAATAACGGAGACCCTTCAGAAATGAAGGTTTCCTTCACTCCACCAGTGGAAAAAAAAAAAAAAAAAAACAGGACCTTCTGAGGTACTTGCTGAAGGCAAAGGGAATACAGAATAGGTAGTAGAAGGTAGTCATCAATACCAGACAGCTACAACCACGTGACCAGCTGCAGAAATAGGTCTGTAACTGTCATGAGTATTTCTTCTTTCTTTTGTTACAAACATATTTGTGCATGTATAAACTTGTACTAAGAAAATATCTTCATTTTATTTCCTTCTTCCTTTATCATGTGACATAAGATTTATTGATTTCATATCAGCATTTAAGTATTGTTAACTTTATGTAGTAGTATTTGAGTTGAGGATTGGTGCATTTCTGGTTGTACAAAAGATGGCTGTATTATGTTAGGCTTAATTATGACTTTATTATTGTCTTTATTTGAAGATTTTGTATGATCTCAGGAGATGTGTATGGGTTCATGTTGACAAGGGGCAGACTTGTGATGGTTAATACTGAGTGTCAACTTGATAGGATTGAGGGGTACAAAGTATTAATCTTGGATGTGTCTGTTTGGGTGTTGCTAAAAGAGATTAACATTTGAGTTAGTGGGCTGGGGAAGGCGATCCACCCTTAATCTGATGGGCACAATCTAATTAGCTTCCACCGAATATAAGGCAGCCAGAATAATGTGAAAAAGGGAGATGGGCCTAGGATCCCAGTCTACATCTTTCTGCCGTACTGGATGCTTTCTGCCCTTGAACTTCAGACTCCAAGTTCTTCAGTTTTGGGACTCTGACTGGCTCTCCCTGCTCCTCAGCTTGTAGACAGCCTATTGTGGGACCTTGTGATCATGTAAGTTAATACTTAATAAACCCTCTCTTTCTCTCTCTCTCTCTCTCTATATATATATATGTATGTATATATCTTATTAGTTTTGTCCCTGTAAGAGAACCCTGACTAATACAGATGATCATATGATTTTTGTTTTTAATTCTATTTATGTGGTGTATCACATTTATTGATTTGCATGAGTTAAACCATCTCTGCTTCCCTGGTATAAAATCCACTTCATCATGGAGGATTATCTTTTTGATATGCTGTTGGATTGGATTAGCTAATATTTTGTTCAGAATTTTTGCATATTTTCATCAGGGATATTGGTCTGTAGTTTTCTTTTATGGTTATGTCCTTTCTGGTTTTAGTATTAGGGTGATACTCACTTCATAGAATAATTTAGGAAGGATTTCTCTTCCTTTATCTTTTGGAATAGTTTCAGTCGGATTTTTACCAAATCTTCTTTGAAGTTCTTGCAGAATTCAGCTGTGAATCCATCTTGTCCTGCACTTTCTTTTAGATGGCAATTGTTTTATTACCATTTCAATCTAACTGCTTGTTATTGGTCTGTTTAAGATTTTTATTGGACTAGTTTTAGTGGGGAGGAGCCAAGATGGCCAAATAGGAACAGCTCCAGTCTACAGCTCCCAGCATGAGCGACACAGAGGACAGGTGATTTCTGCATTTCCAACTGAGGTACTGGGTTCATCTCACTGGGGGGTGCCAGACAGTGGGTGCAGGACAGTGGTTGCAGTGCACCATGCGTGAGCTGAAGAACGGTGAGACATCGCCTCACCCGGGAAACACAAGGGGTCAGGGAATTCCCTTTCCTAGTCAAAGAAAGGGGTGACAGACGGCACCTGGAAAATCAGGTCACTCCCACACTAATACTGCACTTTCCCAATGGGCTTAAAAAATGGCACACCAGGAGATTATATCCCACACCTGGCTCAGAGGGTCCTACACCCATGGAGTATCGCTCATTGCTAGCACAGCAGTCTGAGATCAAACTGCAAGGCGGCAGTGAGGCTGGGGGAGGGGTGCCTGCCATTGCAGAGACTTGATTAGGAAAACAAAGCAGCTGGGAAGCTCGAACTGGGTGGAGCCCACCACAGCTCAAGGAGGCCTGCCTGCCTCTGTAAACTCCACCTCTGGGGGCAGGGCACAGACAAACAAAAAGACAGCAATAACCTATACAGACTTAAATGTCCCTGTCTGACTGCATTGAAGAGAGTAGTGGTCCTCCCAGCACGCAGGTTGAGATCTAAGAATGGGCAGACTGCCTCCTCAAGTGGGTCCCTGACCCCCGAGTAGACTAACTGGGAGGCACCCCCCAGTAGGGGTGGACTGACACCTCACACGGCTGGGACTCCTCTGAGACAAAACTTCCAGAGGAACAATCAGGCAGCAGCATTTGGGGTTCACCAATATCTGCTGTTCTGCAGCCACCGCTCCTGATACCCAGGCAAACAGGTGTGGAGTGGACCTGTAGCAAACTCCAACAGACCTGCAGTGAGGGTCCTGTCTGTTAGAAGGAAAACTAACAAACAGGAAGGACATCCACACCAAAAACTCATCAGTACGTCACCATCATCAAAGACCAAAGGTAGATAAAACCACAAAGATGGGGAAAAAACAGAGCAGAAAAACTGGAAACTAAAATTCAGAGCACCTCTCCTCCTCCAAAGGAACGCAGCTCCTCAACAGCAATGGAACAAAGCTGGAAGGAGAATGACTTTGACGAGTTGAGAGAAGAAGGCTTCAGACGATCAAACTACTCTGAGCTACAGGAGGAGATTTGAAACAATGGCAAAGGAGTTAAAAACTTTGAAAAAAATTAGAAGAATGGATAACTAGAATAACTAATACAGAGAAGCCCTTAAAGGACCTGATGGAGCTAAAAACCAAGGCACGAGAACTACGTGATGAATGCAGAAGCCTCAGTAGCTGATGTGATCAACTGGAAGAAAGGGTATCAGTGATTGAAGATCAAATGAATGAAATGAAGCAAGAAGAGAAGTTTAGACAAAAAAAAATAAAAAGAAATTAACAAAGCCTCCAAGAAATATGAGACTATGTGAAAAGACCAAATCTACATCTGATTGGTGTACCTGAAAGTGACGGGGAGAATACAACCAAGTTGGAAAACACTCTGCAGGATATTATCCAGGAGAACTTCCCCAATCTAGCAAGGCAGGCCAACATTCAACTTCAGGAAATACAGAAAACGCCACAAAGATACTCCTTAAGAAGGGCAACTCCAAGACACATAATTTTCAGATTCACCAAAGTTGAAATGAAGGAAAAAATGTTAAGGGCAGCCAGAGAGAAAGGTCGGGCTACCCTCAAAGGGAAGCCCATCAGACTAACAGCGGATCTCTCTGCAGAAACTCTACAAGCCAGAAGAGAGTGGGGGCCAATATTCAACATTCTTAAAGAAAAGACTTTTCAACCCAGAATTTCATATCCAGCCAAACTAAGCTTCATAAGTGAAGGAGAAATAAAATCCTTTACAGACAAGCAAATGCTGAGGGATTTTGTCACCACCAGGCCTGCCTAAAAGAGCTCCTGAAGGAAGCACTAAACATGGAAAGGAACAACAGGTACTAGCCATGGCAAAAACATGCCAAAATGTAAAGACCATCAAGGCTAGGAAGAAACTGCATCAACTAACGAGCAAAATAGCCAGCTGACATCATAATGACAGGATCAAATTCACACATAACGATATTAACTTTGAATGTAAATGGGATAAATGCTCCAATTAAAAGACACAGACTGGCAAATTGGATAAAGAGTCAAGACCCATCAGTGTGCTGTATTCAGGAAACCCATCTCACATGCAGAGACACACATAGGCTCAAAATAAAGGGATGGAGGAAAATATACGAAGCAAATGGAAAACAAAAAAAGGCAGGGGTTGCAATCCTAGTCTCTGATAAAACAGACTTTAAGCCAACCAAGATTAAAAGAGACAAAGAAGGCCATTACATAATGGTAAAGGGATTAATTCAACAAGAAGAGCTAACTATCCTAAATATATATGCACCCAATACAGGAGAAACTAGATTCATAAAGCAAGGCCTTAGTGACCTACAAAGAGACTTAGACTCCCACACAATAATAATGGGAGACTTTAACACCCTACTGTCAACATTAGACAGATCAATGAGACAGAAAGTTAACAAGGATATCCAGGAATGGAACTCAGCTCTGCATCAAGCTGACCTAATAGACATCTACAGAACTCTCCACCCCAAATCAACAGAATATACATTGTTTTCAGCACCACACCACACCTATTCCAAAATTGACCATATAAATTGGAAATAAAGCACTCCGCAGCAAAAGTAAAACAACAGAAATTATAACAAACTGTCTCTCAGACCACACTGCAATCAAACTAGAACTCAGGATTAAGAAACTCATTAAAAACCACTCAACTACATGGAAACTGAACAACCTGCTCCTGAATGACTACTGGGTACATAATGAAATGAAGGTAGAAATAAAGATGTTCTTTGAAACCAATGAGAACAAAGACACAACATACCAGAATCTCTGGGACACATTCAAAGCAGTGTGTAGAGGGAAATTTATAGCACTAAATGCCCACGGGAGAAAGCAGGAAAGATCTCAAATTGACACTCTAACATCACAATTAAAAGAACTAGAAAAGCAAGAGCAAACACATTCAAAAGCTAGCAGAAGGCAAGAAGTAACTAAGATCAGAGCAGAACTGAAGCAAATAGAGACACAAAAAACCCTTCAAAAAATTAATGAATCCAGGAGCTGGTTTTTTGAAAAGATCAACAAAATTGATAGACTGCTAGCAAGACTAATAAAGAAGAAAGGGAGAAGAATCAAATAGATGCAATAAAAAATGATAAAGGGGATATCACCACCGATCCCACAGAAATACAAACTACCATCAGAGAATACTATAAAGACCTTTACGCAAATAAACTAGAAAAACTAGAAGAAATGGATAAATTCCTCGACACATACATCTTCCCGAGACTAAACCAGGAAGAAGTTGAATCTCTGAATAGACCAATAACAGGATCTGAAATTGAGGCAATAATTAATAGCTTACCAACAAAAAAAAATCCAGTACCAGATGGATTCACAGCCGAATTCGACCAGAGGTACAAGGCGGAGCTGGTACCATTCCTTCTGAAACTATTCCAATCAATAGAAAAAGAGGGAATCCTCCCTAACTCATTTTATGAGGCCAGCATCATCCTGATACCAAAGCCTGGCAGAGACACAACAAAAAAGAGAATTTTAAACCAATATCCTTGATGAACATTGATGCAAAAATCCTCAATAAAATACTGGCAAACTGAATCCAGCAACACATTAAAAAGCTTATCCGCCATGATCAAGTGGGCTTCATCCCTGGGATGCAAGGCTGGTTCAACATATGCAAATCAATAAACGTAATCCAGCATATAAACAGAATCAAAGACAAAAACCACATGATTATCTCAATAGATGCAGAAAAGGCCTTTGACAAAATTCAACAACCCTTCATGCTAAAAACTCTCAATAAATTAGGTATTGATGGGAAGTATCTCAAAACAATAAGAGCTATCTATGACAAACCCATAGCCAATATCATACTGAATGGGCAAAAACTGGAAGCATACCCTTTGAAAACTGGCAGAAGACAAGGATGCCCTCTCTCACCACTTCTATTCAACATAGTGTTGGAAGTTCTGGCCAGGGAAATCAGGCAGGAGAAGGAAATAAAGGGTATTCAATTAGGAAAAGAGGAAGTCAAGTTGTTCCTGTTTGCAGATGACATGATTGTATACCTAGAAAACCCCATCGTCTCAGCCCAAAATCTCCTTAAGCTGATAAGCAAATTCAGCAAAGTCTCAGGATACAAAATCAATGTACAAAAATCACAAGCATTCTTATACACCAATAACAGACAAACAGAGAGCCGAATCATGAGTGAACTCCCATTCACAATTGCTTCAAAGACAATAAAATACCTAGGAATCCAACTTACAACGGATGTGAAGGACCTCTTCAAGGAGAACTACAAACCACTGCTCAATGAAATAAAAGAGGATACAAACAAATGGAAGAACATTTCATGTTCATGGGTAGGAAAAATCAATATCATGAAAATGGCCATACTGCCCAAGGTAATTTAGAGATTCAATGCCATCCCCATCAAGCTACCAATGACTTTCTTCACAGAATTGGAAAAAAGTACTTTCAAGTTCATACGGAACCAAAAAAGGACCCACATTGCCAAGTCAAACCTAAGCCGAAAGAACAAAGCTGGAGGCATCACGCTACCTGACTTCAAACTATACTACAAGGCTACAGTAACCAAAACAGCATGGTACTGGTACCAAAACAGAGATATAGACCAATGGAACAGAACAAAGCCCTCAGAAATAATGCCACATGTCTACAATTATCTGATCTTTGACAAACCTGAGAAAAACAAGAAATGGGGAAAGGATTCCCTATTTAATAAATGGTGCTGGGAAAACTGGCTAGCCATATGGAGAAAGCTGAAACTGGATCCCTTCTTTACACCTTATTCAAAAATTAATTCAAGATGGATTAAAGACTTAAACATTAGACTGAAAACCATAAAAACCCTAGAAGAAAACCTAGGCATTACCATTCAGGACATAGGCATGGGCAAGAACTTCATGTCTAAAACACCAAAAGCAATGGCAACAAAAGCCAAAATTGACAAATGGGATCTTATTCAACTAAAGAGCTTCTGCACAGCAAAAGAAACTACCATCCGAGTGAACAGGCAACCTGCAAAATGGGAGAAACTTTTCACAACCTACTCATCTGTCAAAGGGCTAATATCCAGAATCTACAATGAACTCAAATTTACAAGAAAAAAACAAACAACCCCATCAAAAAGTGGGCGAAGGATATGAACAGATACTTCTCAAAAGAAGACAGTTATGCAGCCAAAAGACACATGAAAAAATGTTCTTCATCACTGGCCATCAGAGAATTGCAAATCAAAACCACAATGAGATACCATCTCATACCAGTTAGAATGGCGATCATTAAAAAGTCAGGAAACAACAGGTGCTGGAGAGGATGTGGAGAAATAGGAACACTTTTACACTGTTGGTGGGACTGTAAACTAGTTCAACCATTGTGGAAGTCAGTGTGGCGATTCCTCAGGGATCTAGAACTAGAAGTACCAATTGACCCAGCCATCCTATTACTGGGTATATACCCAAAGGATTATAAATCATGCTGCTATAAAGACACATGCACACATATGTTTTTTGCAGCACTATTCACAATACCAAAGACTTGGAGCCAACCCAAATGTCTAACAATGATAGACTGGATTAAGAAAATGTGGCACATATACACCATGGAATACTATGCAGCCATAAAAAAGGATGAGTTCATGTCCTTTGTAGGGACATGGATGAAGCTGGAAACCATCATTCTTAGCAAACTATCACAAGGACAAAAAAACAAACAGTGCATGTTCTCACTCATAGGTGGGAATTGAACAATGAGAACACATGGACACAGAAAGGGGAACATCACACACCGGGGCCTGTTGTGGTGTAGGGGGAGGGGGAGGGATAGCATTAGGAGATATACCTAATGCTAAATGACGATTTAATGGGTGCAGCACACCAACCTGGCACATGTATACATATGTAAGAAACCTGCACGTTGTGCACATGTACCCTGAAACTTAAAATATAACAAGAATAAAATTTAAAAAAAAAAGGTTTTCATTTCTACTTGGTTTAAGGTTTACTCGTTAAGTGTCTTAGAAAAATTTGATATCTAAGTGTGAGTGACACCAGTGTAAATGATTGAAGAAACATCATTATAATATACTATTTGCACTCAGATTACTTTGCAAACATCTTTTTAATTTCTTGATTCACTTTAAGAAAATTTAAACTGGAATAGATATAGTTTATGTAAGAAAGTTGATATGGAACTCCTTCAAGATACCCATAATCAAGTAAAGTTCATGTGCTAGAACAAACGATCAATGATTAAATGAGCATTTATATGTTTTAAGTTGAAATAAAACATTTAAGCCACTTTCTTTTTATTATTTCTCAATCTAATTCAGATTTTAAACAAATTTTTTAAACTATCAGTTGATCCCTTCTCAAACTGCATCAGATAACAGAATCTACTGTACTTTAGTAAAATTACAGTGTAATAATTGGAATGTTTGAGGTATATTCCTTCTATGACTAGTTTGTTGAGGGTTTTTATCATGAAGAGTTGCAAAATTTTTATCAAATAATTTTTTTTGCCTCTATTGAGATGATTATCTGGATTTTATTTTTAATTCTGTTTATGAGATAAATCACATTTATTGAATTGAGTATGTTGAACCATTCTTGCATTCCCTGGAATAAAACACACGATCACAGTGGATTATCTTTTCAATGTGCTGTTGGATTTAGTTTGATATTATTTTGTGGAGGATTTTTGCTGCTATGTTCATCAGGGATATTGTTCTGTTGTTTTCTTTTTTGTTGTCCTTGTTAAGCTTTGGTAT
The DNA here is from genome assembly GCF_028885655.2 of Pongo abelii. NCBI lineage: Eukaryota > Metazoa > Chordata > Mammalia > Primates > Hominidae > Pongo > Pongo abelii. The sequence goes on from NC_072008.2 coordinate 86,167,884, forward strand.
CAGGGTGATACTGGCTTCATAAACGAGTTGGGGGAATTTCACCTTTTTTTTTATTTTTTGGAGCTATTTCATGAGAACTAGTACCAGTTACCTTTGCATGTTTGGTAGAATTTGGCTGTTGATCTATCTAATTCTGGGCTTTTTATTTTGTTGGAAAAAATTATCTTACTGATTAATTCTCACTATTTTATCACTTTGTTCAAGATTTCTATTTTTTCTTGGTTCAATCATGGGAGTTTATACATTTCCAAGAATTTATTTACTTTGTCTAGGTTTTCTAGTTTGTGGTTGTATTATTGTTCATTTTCGTCACTAAAGATCTTGTGTAAAGACCATATATGACAAACCCACAGACACATCATACTGAATGGGAAAAAGCTGAAAACATCCCCCCTAACAACTGGAACAAGACAAGGATATCCATTTTCACCACTCTTATTCAACATAGTATTGGAAGTTCAGCAAAAGCAACCCAGCAAGAGAAAGAAATAAAAGACACCCAAAGTGGAATTGAGGAAGTCAAACTATCTCTATATTCTGATGATATGATCTTATACCAAGAAAACCCTAAAGACTTGATATGGTTTGGATGTTCCCTCCAAGTCTCATGTTGAAACGTGATTCTTAATATTGAAGGTGAAGCCTTGTGGAAGGTAATTAGATCATGTGGGCAAATCATTCGTGAATGGCTTAGTACCATCCTCTTGGTGATAAGTGAGCTGCTCAGTTAGTTCACATGAGATTTTGTTGTTTAAAGGAGTCAGGGGCTTGCCCTTTTTTTCTCTTGCTCCCATTCTCACCACCTAACATACTGGCTTCCCTTTTCTTTCCAACATGATTGTTAGCTTCCTGAGGCCCTCACCAGAAGCAGATGCTGCCACTATGCTTTGTGTACAGCCTGTAGAACCATAAACCAATTAAATCTCATTTCTTTAAAAATTACCCAGTCTCAGGTATTTCTTTATAGCAACTCAAAAACAGATTAACATGAGACTTTTCCAAAAGAGTCCAGGATTTCATAAATAAATTCAGTAAATTTTCAGGATATAAAATCAATGTACCAAAATATGCAGCATTTCTATACATCAACAACAATTAAGCTGAGAACAAAATCAATAAGTCAATTCTATTTGTAATATCTGCAAAAATATAAAATACATCGTGTTACATTTAAACAAGAAGGTAAAAATCTCTACAAGGAATATTACAAAATACTGATGAAAGAAATTGTAGATGACACAAACAAATGGAGAAACATCCCATGCTCATGGATAAGAAGAATCACTATTGTTAAAATGACCATACTGCCCAAAGCAATTTAAAGAGTCAATGCAATTCCCATCACAGTACCAATTACATTCTTCAAAGAATTAGAAAAAAATCCTAAAATTTATATGGAACCAAATAGAGCTTGAATAGCCAAAGCAATTCTAAGCAAAAAGAACAATACTGGAGGCATTATATTACCTGACTTCAAATTATGTTACTACAAAGCTATTGTAACCAAAACAGCAGTGTATCAGTATAAAAATAGGCACATAAATCAATGAAGCAGAATAGAGGACCCAGAAATAAAGCCACGTGCCTACAGCCAACTGATCTTTGACAAGGTTGACAAAAACATGCACTGAGAAAGAACATTCTATTCAATAAATGGTGCTGAGAAAATTGGATTGCCATTTGCAGAGAAATGAAACTGGTCCTATACCTCTCACTATATACAAAAATTAACTCAAGCCAGCTAAAGACTTAAATGTAAAATCTAAAACTATAAAATTCCTGGAAGAAAACCTAGGAAAAGCTCTTCTGGATATTGGCCTATGCAAAGAATTTATGACTAAGACTCAAAAGAAAATACAAATAAAACAAAAATAGACAAATGATACTTAATTAAACGAAACAGCTTCTGAACCACAAAAGAAATAATCAGCAGAGTGAACAGAAAACCTGCAGACTGAAAGAAAGTATTTGCAATCTAAGCATCCAAAAAATAACTAATATCCAGAATCTACAAGGAATTCAAACAACTCAATGAATGATCCAATTAGAATGTAGGCAAAGAATATGAACAGACATTTGTCAAAAGAAGACATATAAAATATCCAACAAGCATATAAAAATGCTTAACATCACTGAAATTCAGAGAAATGCAAATTTAAACTATGATGAAATGTCATCTTATACCAGTCAGAAGGGCTATTATTAAAAAGTCAAAAATAACATGTTGGTGAGGATGTGGAGAAAAGGGATCTCTTATATGCTCTTAGTGGGAATTCAAAATAGTACAACATTTATGGAGAACAGTATAGAGATTTCTGAAAGAACTAAAAATAAATACCATTTGATCCAGCAACTCCACTACTGAGTATATACCCAAATGAAAAGAAATTATTATATCAAAAAGATACCTACACACATACATTTATAGTGGCATTATTCACAACAGTGAAGATATGGAATCAACCTAAATGTATATCAATGGATGATTGAATAAAGAAAATGTGGTAGTATTATACACCCACATACCATGAAATACTACTCAGCCATAAATAGGAACACAATTATATTTTTTGAAGCAATGTGTATGAAACTAGAATAATTCAGAAACAGAAAGTCAAATACTGTATGTTCTCACTTATAAGTGGGAGCTAAATAATGTGTACACAGGGACATAGAGTGTAGAATAATAGACATTAGAGACTTGGAAGGGTGGGAAGGGTGGGGGAGTGGGAGAGAAGATGAGATGAGTAATTTCATTATGGGTGCAATGTACAATATTTAGGTGATGGTTACACTAAAAGCTTAGGCTTTACCAATATGCAATATATTCATGTAACAAAACTGCTCTTGTACCCCCTAAATTTATACAAATTTAAAGAAAATAAAATAATTGAAATATTTGGGCTCAAAACATAATAGGCAAGATGAATTTAAATGAACTCTTGTTGAGGTATTCAGTTGCATATCTAATTTAATTTCAATAAAATAGCATCATAAGTCACATTCCTGTTGGTATTCAAATTTTATTGGATTTGTTCTTATGTTTGTAGATAAGATGTAATTTTTTTTAATTTAGTTATGGCATGACTGGTATATTGAGTCAGTATAACTCACGGCATAATAAAAATACAACTTTATTATTATTTTATTTTCCTCTCTCCTTTTAATATTTATTTAGAGGAAGTAATCTTCTTCCTTCCTTAAAAACCTTACAAGTCCCAAACTTTTCTAATCATCTTTAGGGGAGTAGATCATCTAGTTATGACTTTAAGTCACAAATTCAGTTTATTGAAAAATAAGATTATTCAATATATAACACAAGTTGAACTCTGAACTTGAATTATTCAAATCTACCCTTCCTTAGCTTAAGATTACTTCAAGCTGGAAGCCTTTAATGGGAAGCATATATGGCTATCTTGTATTCTATTTCTCTGCTTTGTTCTTAACCTCTCCACCTTTTACTTTATCCATTCCCTGTTTGCTAGCAAATTTCTGACTCACCCAGGTTCACAGTGGTTGAAAGAAGAGGTGGGTATGAAGATAAATGAGTCTCAATTGGACTTATTCTGTCCCAGACTGGCTTTGTATTCTCTGGAGCCAACTGATATTTAAAGCTAACTCTTTTATTTCAAAGCTTTTTTGGGTCCTTTAGAACATCTCTTTTGTGATTCTCTTGATAAGATGACAGGCATATATATCTCCATTAATGGCTGGTGAACTCTTCCACAGTTTATATGACTCTCACATTCACTTCTATGTCTTTGCTGCTGAAATTCTCATGACCACTATACTGGGAAACCCTATCAAAGACATCCAAGATGACCTACTTCTAACTTTTCCATGTGGCCAACTTGGATCCACAAAAGAGTTTATGAATCATTTGCTCAAATCCAATATTGTCACCTCTATCCAGCTTCTATAACTTTCTCTAGCTTTCTAATGAGTGAGCAAATTACTAGTCCTCTGGATTCTCCCAACTGCAGGGAAAATATTTTAAGCTCTAAAACTCTACAAGTTGTCCCATGGATGCCCCATTAGTAAGTTCTATGGGAAGAAGTAGAACCTTCACAATTCTCCCCCATTAAGAGGATGTGGGGACTCATAGCAGTACAAAACTCTCTCTCAAAAAAAATCCTCATAAATTATTCTCTTTCTTTATTCCCTTTTAAATTCTTCAACGAGTCAGGAGATTCAAGAGTGAAAGAACCATGACACTAACAATTTACATAGGGCAATCTGTCTTGCAATCATTTTGGTACTTAATGCCTCTTGTATTGAAGCCAGAATTTAAAGTGAGATGAGATTCTTCTACATTAACAATTTGTTGCAGCTGTATAAGAGCTAGATTTATGTTTTTCAAATCTATCAAAATCCCCAATCCATTGATTCTACCACATTTTCACTGTCTGTCAACTCCATAATGTTACTTATCACCTTACCCAGCTAGATTCCATGTCCATCACTTAGGCCTCATTTTTCTGTCTATCTTACTCACCTAACAAATCACCAAATCTAGTTAACCCCCTTTTGTACCTGTTGTACACCTGAACCAAGCAGCAGAATATAGCTGGAAAACAATACAAATTCATACTGGCTGCTCTAACTTTATAATTATGTCCATTACCAATCTTGGAAATCCTGTTACATTTATTTCATCATTCTCTTTTCCCCTCTCTTCAAAACAAATGTTTTATAGCTCCTCTACTCTCCTCAAAATTCGAATACTGCTCTCTTGTCTTCACTCTTTCTGATCACATTACCTCTTATTTAATTAAGAAGATAGAAGCACACAGACAAAATCAATGTCATTTTTTCAACATTAAATCTACCAAACTACCTGCACATGTGTTCAAACACTTCAACTTCTAGATTTCTTTACTTCCAAGCTGTGTGACCTTGAGCAAATCACTTAGCATCTCCATGCCTCAGTTTTTTTTTATATAGAAAACTGGAAAAAGATTGTTTCCCTCATTAAGTTGTCAGGAGAATAAAATGAGTTAATAACCCTTAGAATACTTTCCTGCTTGTAGTATGTTTGGAAGAAATTGTAGTTTTCATTATTATTCAAATTTTTGTTCCTATCTGAGATCAATTGCTCTATTTGGCAACAGATTTGTATCCCCATGTCTGCACAAGAACTTTGACAATTAACTGCTATTTTTCCCATATCATTAATTTATTCATCATTATTTATTATTTCTATAATGATACAAACATGCTATAATATCTCTCATCTATAAGAACTATTGTCTAGTTTACCCATTACTCTTTAGCTGACTACCCCATTTCTCTGCTCTTCTTAACAAAACTTTTGAGCAACATGGCCAACTAGATGCTCCTAATACCCCCAAAAAACAAAACACAAAACAATAAATAAACAATAATGTTTTTAACAAAGTAACAAAAAGAGAGCACCAGAGAACAGCAAAGAAACATCAGAATTCCTGAAGAGCAAAAAACCCAGGATGGCCACATTTACAGAAAGGAAACATCACCTCTGTCACTCCATTCCTCCAGTCAGATCAGCTCAAAACAAGGAGGGTCTTCTTCCTGCAGGGAAAAGGTAAGCAAGAGGATTCCAGCAGCCACAATAGCCACCACAGCCACCTTCAGTTGTTGCTACTGGAAACTCTTGAAGTCCTCTGAGGCTCTGAGACCAGCTGAGGGAGCTCCTCATAATCCACACACAGCTTTCTCAAGAGAAGAAGCCAATACTATTCCTCACCTGCTTCCATCTCATACCCCATGTTGCTATTGCTCTACCCCATCTTGGAACCAGAGCCACTGCTAGAGTATATACAATACAAGGGCGAGTAGCCATTATGTCCCTCCATCCCACAGGCTCAGCCACCATTGCATCATGTCCACCCAGTTGTGCACCAGTCATCCCCAAGTAGAGCTGCTTCTATGCTCTACCCCTGGGACCAAGCAACAGCAGAGCCACTCCAACCTCCTTTCCAGTCTCTGGTGCATCCTGCTCTTAGGGCTGAGGTGAAGTTGTGCACCACCTCCAGGGATCTGGAGCCTTGAACTACAAGGGCAGTTGGACCTCCTGCACCACAGCCAAAGCAGCACCCTGTCCCCCTGGGAACCTCAGGTCTTTGGCACACTGGCACTTTCTGAGGCTAAGAGGACATGGCACACTTCTGTCCTAGGGAATCAAAGCCTTGGCTGAGATGTGCTCCCCACCCTTCAGACCAAATAGCCACAGTACCCTGCATACGTAGAACTGGACTAGTCCCCCACAATTTGAGCGCTGAGGCACTCTGTCCCTCTGGGAAGTGAGATTATTGCTTCACTGCTTTCTGCCCACTAGGGCCCAAGGCACATCAGCATATTGCCATTTCTGTGTTCTTGCTTCTGCTGAACCTAATCTTACAGAGCCTAAACTACTGCTGTACCCTATCATCCCAGGGTCCAGAGTCACCACTGTGTGGTACCTCAGAAAGAGCCTGAGCTGCTGCATTGCTCTGTTGGTTCTGGGTTCTGAATTGCAGCTGTGACCTGCTCCTAATGGCCCGAGCCTCTGGACCCCTCTTCTTCCTCAGAGCCATGTCGGTGGTGTGACTTGTTCCCCCAGGATTAGAACCACAGCTACTTTCTAACCATTTGAGCCCAAACTTCTGAGGTTTGCCTCAGAGCAACAGATCCTGGCTAGTAGAAGAACTGCACCCACTTGTGTCTTGGAGAGTAAACCTATGCTTCAAGTTCCAGGAAGTTTTCCAAGAAACTGAGCCCAGAAATATGGCTCCACAGCCACTCTGAACACCTGTGCCATGGATCCCAGTGCAGCATGGCTGCCTGTGAGTCATGTCAGACCAAATTCCAAAAGAGATTTCCTCAGCTAATTCTCCCATCTGTAAGGAATACAAGAAAAAATATCCCCAAAACCCTGGACTTAATAATCTACACAGCTACTGGCACTGCTGCAGCCTAGAATTCTAAGCACATGCAGTTATCACTAACGTTTGTCACAATTGAAAAAGCTGCACAGAGGCTACACCACTGCACACACATGAAACAAGAGCCACCACACCATACCCAAGCAGCACCTTCAGGACCATTTGCAGGTGAAAATCTTCCCCTATGAAAGCCACTTTGTAAAATTTGGAAGAGGCCACTACACCACCAGATGCAGAGATATCAATGCAAGGACACCAGAAATGTAAAAAGGCAAGAAAAAATGACACCACCAAATGGACATGATAATTCTCCAATAACTCAAAGAAATGGAAATGTATGAATTGCCTGAAAAAAGAATTCAAAATAATAATCTTGAGGAAACTCAACAAGACACAGGAGAATACACATAGACAATTTACTGAAATCGGAAAGACAATTCATGATCTGAATGAGAAATTTGACAAAGAGATAGATATCACTAAAAGAAAACCCAGAAATCTTGAAGCTGAAAAATTCAATCGACAAGAAATACAACTGAGAGCTTCAGAAGCAGACTGGGTGAAGCCAAAGGAAAAAAAATCTATGAACTTGAAGACAGGCCTCTTGAAATGACTCAGTCAGGAAAAAAGAATGAAACAAATGTGAGGACATCCTATGGGACTTATGGGGAACCATTAAGTAAACAAGTATTTGCATTATGGGGATTTCAGAGGAAAAGAGACAGAGAAATGGACAGAATGCTTATTTAATAAAATAATTGCTGAAAGCTTCTTAAGTCTCAAGAGAGATATGGATATTTAGATCCATGAAGCTAAAAAGTTTCCAAATAGATTCAGCTCAAAGAGGTTCCCTCTGAAATACACAATAAGCAAACTATCAAAAATCAAACACAAAGAGAATTTTAAAAGAAGCAAGTGTGGCTTCACAGCTGAATTCTATCAAACATTCAAAGAAAAGTTAATACCAATATTTCTTTAACTCTTTCAAAAAATAGAGCTGGAGGGAATACTACCAAACACATTTCATAAGGCCAGCGTCACCTTGATACTGCAGCTGAAAAAAGACATAATTTAAAAAAAGTAAGCATTACAGGCAAATTTCTCTAATGAGCAATAATAACACAAATCCTCAATAAAATATTAGCTGACCAAATCCACCTCATAAAAAAATTAGCTGACCAAATCCACTTCATAAAAAATATTAGCTGACCAAATCCACCTCATAAAAAAGTAAATCCCAACTGGGATTTATTTCTGGCTTGCAAGTCTCATTTAACATACACAAATCAATGTGATACACCACATTAATGGGATGGAATATAGAAATCACATGATTATCTCAATTGACATAAAGAAAGCATTTGGCAAAGTCCAACATCTTTTCTTGATAAAAGCTCTCAACAGATTAGGTATAGAAGATTTCCTCAACATGATAAAGGTCACTTATGAAAAACCAACAGCTGACATTACAACCAATGAGGGAAAACTGAAAGCTTTTCCACTAAGATATGGTACAACAAAAGAAGGCCCACACTCACCAATTCTATTCAACATAGTATTGAAAGTACTTGCAATAGCAATCAGAGAAGAAAAAGAAATAAAAGGTATCTAAATTAGAAACCAAAAAGTAAAACTATCTGTATTTGCAGATCATATAATCCTATATTTAAAAAAAAACTCCAAAGATTGCACAAGAAAAACTGTTAGAACTAATGACTTCAACAATATTGCAGAATACAAAATTGAAATACAAAAATCTGTAGCATTTTTATATACAAATAACAATCTAACAGAAAAAAAGAAATAAAGAAAATAATTCCATTTATAATTGCATCAAAAATACCTAGGTTTAATCAAGGATGTAAAATAAATTGAAATATACTTTGTGCTCACAGCTCAGAATGATTATTATTGTTAAAATGTCCATATTACCAAAAGTAATACACAGATTCAATGAAGTCCCTATCAAAATCCCAGTCATTCTTCACAAAAATTAAAAAAAAATTCTAAAATTTGTGTAGAGCCATAAAAGACTCCAAATAGCCAAAACAATTATGAGAAAGAAAAACAAAACTGGAGGCATCATACCTCCTAATTTAAATTATACTGCAAACCTATAGCAATCAAAACAGTATGAAACTGGCATAAAAACAGACATATAGACTAGTGGCACAGGACAGAGGGCCCAGAAATAAACCCAAACATATGTGGTCAACTAATTTTTCACAAGGGCATCAAGAGGACACAATAAGGAAAGGATCATCTCTTCAATAAATGGTGCTGGGAAAACTGGATTTCCACATGCAAAAGTATAAAATTGCACCCTTATCTTGTGCCATACACAAAAATCAACTAAAAATAGATAAAAGACCTAAATATAAGATCAGAAACTATAAAACTCCTAGAAGAAAACATAAGAAAAAAGCTCCTGGACATTGGCCTTGACAATGATTTTTGGATATTACACCAAAAGCTCAGGCCATTAAGGCAAAAATAAATGGAACTACATCAAACTAAAAACTTTGTGCACAGCAAGGGAAACAATAAACAAAATGAAACATCAGTCTATTGATTGAGAAAAAAATTGCAAACCATTTATCTGATAAGGGTGTTACATAGCCAAAATTCATAAAGAACTCCAAGAACTCAATGGTGGAAAAACAAATAACTTAATTTTTTTAATGAACAAAAGACCTGAATAGATATTTCTCCAAAAAAGACAGAAAAAATGGCCAACAGTTATATGAAAAAAGTGCTCAATGTCATTAATCATAAGGGAAATGAAATCAAAACCATAATGATATATCACCTCATACCTGTTAGGATGGCTATTATCAAAAAGTCAAAAGTTAACAAATGTTGGCAAGACTGTGGATAAAAGAGAACTCTTGTACACTGTTGGTGGAAATGTAGATTAGTACAGCCATCATGGAAAACACTATGAAGGTTCCTTAAAAAACTGAAAAGAGAACTATCATATGACACAGCAATCTGTCATTTTGGCACATACTCAAAGAAAATGAAACCACCACCTCATAAAAATATCTGCAATCTCATGTTTGTTGCAGCACTAGCCACAATGGGCAAGATATGAAAGCAATCTTAATATTCATCATTTAACAAATGGATAAAGAAACTGCTGTTAAGTATATACAAAGGGATATTATTCAGCTCTAAAAAGGAACAGGATGTTTCCACAACACAGATGAGCCTGGAGGACATTATGCTAAGTGAAATAAGCTAAGCTAGACATAGAAAGAAAAATACTGCATAATCTCACTTACATGTGGAATCTTTTAAAAATTCAAATATATAGAGATAAAAAATTAAAAAAAAAAAGGTTACCAGGGATGGTGGTGTTGAGAGCAGAGAATGGGTATGTAGGGTGAACAAGTCTAGAGATCTAATGTACAACACAAGGACTATAAGTAACAAAATTATATTATAATATGGGATTTATGCTAAATGAGTAGATTTTTATCTGCTCATGCAACATAAACACAATGGGTAACAATGTGAGATAATGGATATGTTAATTTGCTTCACTATGTAACCTTCTTACTATCTATATATATCCCATAACAAATATATTGTATACCCTAAATATACACAACAAAATATATTCTTTAAAAAAAGAACAAAAGTCTTTAAAAGAGTTTTGTTTTTACTTGCCTACATCACCATTGACTCCTCCATACACTCCAGTAAGGATTTTTCCACATCACTCCATTAAAAAGTCTCTTGTTAAAGTCACTAATAACCTACATGTTACCAAATTTGATGTTCAATTCTTAGTCCTCATCTATGTATTACCAAATTTGATGTTCGGTTCTTAGTCCTCATCTAATTCTACCCAGCAGCAGCATTTGACACAGCTGATTACCCACTTCTGCTTTAAACACTTTGTTTACTTGGTTTGTTTTTTGAGACATCTGGCACATTATAAGTTCTTAATATTTAATGAATTAGTAAATAAATTATGGGAAATTATAACATAGTGTTTCTCAGACTTGAGAACTCAAGAACGCCTAAGAATATATCTTTAGAAGTCTCAGTTTTGTAAAAATCACAATAAAATTTAAAAATTGTCAATTTATGTGAACTTTTGGTGCTAATTCTATCACTAAACAACTGTAAACATGAATCCTGAAATCAATGAAATAATACAGCAGTTTCAATTACAAGAGGGTTATTCAAATGATTCAAAATATACTTGTACTGACTCTATTCTAAATTATCAACAAAATAAAAATACAAACCTTACTCTCATAGAGGACTCTTAGACTTTGAAAATACATTGGTGGATCCCCAGAGATAACAGAAACTCTGCAGTTTGAGAAACAGTGGCACAGTGGTGATAACTTTTGAAGTCAGAAAACAATAATTTCATATTACATCTCCACTAGTTATGTGACTTTCCAGTGATTTTACTTATCTAATGAGCTGTTTTCTTATTTTAAAATGGAAAAGCTATGGTCATTGTTATTTACCTCATATGGGAGTTGTATGGATTACATGAGCTAATTTATGTAGAGAGCTAAGCACCTAGTAAATGGTCAAATAATGTCATCTCATTCTCACTCTGCCTCTATCTATCATATCTCTCTTTTAAAATTATCTCTGTGTAAATGAATAAAGTTTTATCTCATATCTTAACCTTTTTGAAATTACAGTCTGATGTAGTTTGGATATTTGTTCCTGCCCAAATCTCATGTTGAACTACAATCTCCAGTTATGAAGATGGGTCTTGTGAGAAATGTTTGGATCATGGCAACGAAACCCTCATGGCTTGCTGCTGTCTTCATGATAGTGAGTTCTCATGAGATCTGGTCATTTTAAAGTATGTGGCACCTCATCCCCCTACTCTCTCCATTGCCCTTGTAGTTGGCATGTGACGTACCTTATCCCCCTTCACCTCCTGCCATGATATTAAGCTTCCTGAGGCCTCCCTAGAAGTGAGAAGCTGAGCAAATGCCACCACCATGCTTCCTGTAAAACCCGCAGAACCATGAGTCAATTAAACCTCTTTTCTTTATAAATTACCCAGTCTCAGGTATTTCTTTTTAGCAATGCAAGAATGGCTTTACACACAGTCCTTTTGAGAATCTGATGATTGTTAGACACCCTCTGTCTTAAAAATGCACATTTGCACAAAATCTGAATAATGTTTGCCATAATTCTGAATCCCATAAAGTTGTTCATAACTTCCTCCCAGGAAGCTCTCAAATTTCTAATGTAACTAGAACATAAAATAAATATTAAATTGTGACCCACAGAAGCCAGTTTTTCCTGAATTTACATATCTAAATGATGACAGAAGTCTAGCACTCAGGTTGTCAACATCAGGGATGCCCACTAAGAAATGACAAAGACTTGGACATTGGAGATTGGGGTACAAAAGAAACTCAATTATCAAGGTCAGAGTGGCACCTGTAGCAGATATAAGAAATGTGGCCAAAGTGCTGGGATTACAGGCGTGAGCCACCGCGCCCTGCCGTTCTGGCCAGGGCAATTAGGCAGGAGAAGTTCTGGCCAGGGCAATTAGGCAGGAGAAGGAAATCAAGGGTATTCAATTAGGAAAAGAGGAAGTCAAATTGTCCCTGTTTGCAGATGACATGATTGTATATCTAGAAAACCCCATTGTCTCAGCCCAAAATCTCCTTAAGCTGATAAGCAACTTCAGCAAAGTCTCAGGATACAAAATCAATGCACAAAAATCACAAGCATTCTTATACATCAATAACAGACAAACAGAGAGCCAAATCATGAGTGAACTCCCATTCACAATTGCTTCAAAGACAATAAAATACCTAGGAATCCAACTTACAAGGGATGTGAAGGACCTCTTCAACGAGAACTACAAACCACTGCTCAAGGAAATAAAAGAGGATACAAACAAATGGAAGAACATTCCATGCTCATGGGTAGGAAGAATCAATATCATGAAAATGGCCATCCTTCCCAAGGTAATTTACAGATTCAATGCCATCCCCATCAAGCTACCAATGACTTTCTTCACAGAATTGGAAAAAACTACTTTAAAGTTCATATGGAACCAAAAAAGAGCCCGCATCGCCAAGTCAATCCTAAGCCAAAAGAACAAAGCTGGAGGCATCACGCTACCTGACTTCAAACTATACTACAAGGCTACAGTAACCAAAACAGCATGGTACTGGTACCAAAACAGAGATATAGATCAATGGAACAGAACAGAGCCGTCAGAAATAATGCCACATATCTACAACCATCTGATCTTTGACAAACCTGAGAAAAACAAGCAATGGGGAAAGGATTCCCTATTTAATAAATGGTGCTGGGAAAACTGGCTAGCCATATGTAGAAAGCTGAAACTGGATCCCTTCCTTACACCTTATACAAAAATCAATTCAAGATGGATTAAAGACTTAAATGTTAGACCTAAAACCATAAAAACCCTAGAAGAAAACCTAGGCAATACCATTCAGGACATAGGCATGGGCAAGGACTTCATGTCTAAAACACCAAAAGCAATGGCAACAAAAGTCAAAATTGACAAATGGGACCTAATTCAACTAAAGAGCTTCTGCACAGCAAAGGAAACTACCATCAGAGTGAACAGGCAACCTACAAAATGGGAGAAAATTTTCGCAACCTACTCATCTGACAAAGGGCTAATATCCAGAATCTACAATGAACTCCAATAAATTTACAAGAAAAAAACAAACAACCCCATCAAAAAGTGGGCGAAGGACATGAACAGACACTTCTCAAAGGAAGACATTTATGCAGCCAAAAAACACATGAAAAAATGCTCACCATCACTGACCATCAGAGAAATGCAAATCAAAACCACAATGAGATACCATCTCACACCAGTTAGAATGGCAATCATTAAAAAGTCAGGAAACAACAGGTGCTGGAGAGGATGTGGAGAAATGGGAACACTTTTACACTTTTGGTGGGACTGTAAACTAGTTCAACCCTTGTGGAAGTCAGTGTGGCGATTCCTCAGGGATCTAGAACTAGAAATTCCATTCGACCCAGCCATCCCATTACTGGGTATATACCCAAAGGACTATAAATCATGCTGCTATAAAGACACATGCACACGTATGTTTATTGCAGCAGTATTCACAATAGCAAAGACTTGGAACCAACCCAAATGTCCAACAATGATAGACTGGATTAAGAAAATGTGGCACATATACACCATGGAATACTATGCAGCCATAAAAAATGATGAGTTCATGTCCTTTGTAGGGACATGGATGAAATTGGAAATCATCATTCTCAGTAAACTATCTCAAGAACAAAAAACCAAACATCGCATATTCTCACTCATAGGTGGGAATTGAACAATGAGAACACATGGACACAGGAAGGGGAACATCACACTTCGGGGACTGTTGTGGGTTGGGGGGAGGGGGGAGGGATAGCATTGGGAGATATACCTAATGCTAGATGACGAGTTGGTGGGTGCAGTGCACCAGCATGGCACATGTATACATATGTAACTTACCTGCACATTGGGCACATGTACCATAAAACCTAAAGTATAATAATAATAATAATAATAATAATAATAATAATAATAATAATAAAAGAAAAAAAAAAAAAGAAATGTGGCCAATAAGTTACTGTCATAAACTGCCTTCTCTTCACCCTTCATTTACTCAAGGCTGCCCCAGAACTTGGGACTGAACTAAGTTCAAGTTATCCACAGGTAAACGTTTAGTAGTTAACATTTGGAAAAGTGGGAAATTTGGAAAATCAGTCATGTTATTTCATTGTACTTTAAAGAAAATTAGTGTTTTAATTTGTTCTATATTAGAAAATGTTTAAGTTCTTCAAAATACAAAAACAAAATTAAGTATCTCATAATGTCACTGGCCAGGGATGCCCAATGTTAACATTTTCATGTATTTTATTTCATTTTTGTTTGCAAACATAAATAATTTTACATCATGTAGTCTCTAAACTGAAATTGATGTTTACCTTTGAGTCATGAAGAACATGAATTATGGTTAATGCCAATGGCATGGATATAATTTTTCTAAGGAATAAGAGATTATTTAAATCTGACTAGTGATTTTAAGTCAATTTAACTTAAGAAAAAATAGCCCTAGTAGTAATTAAATTGATTTTAATTTATTCCCACATTTTTCTGGGGAAAATTATTACATAATAGCCATAGTCAGTATCCAAGAAATCATAAAGATCATCCCCATGGCAGTTGCTAAGTTAAGACAGTGCAATCCTTACCTTCCAAGATCCTAATTGCGAATACTAATATATCAGCCTCCTTTGCATATTTTCACCATTAACATCGCACCAGTTCTCTGATATTAATTTAGTCTAATAGAGGTCTTATGTGAAAACATATTGAAGAAAAATGGAAAGTACAGATGAGCATAGAAGCTGAATTTTATAGAACATATGAAATCAGTATCTTATCTGCAAGTCAGCCTACATTTGTAATAGATAATGTTAATATTATTATTTCAATTGTTAGAATATATAATAGTAGTAAATCAAGTCAGATTAACAGGCTGGTTATTCAGTTAAATATTAACAGAAACAAAAATAAATGTCGACTGCAACTACAGTGATATGTGCATTTAGGAGATTCAAATGCACTAAATTAAAAGTAAAGAGGATTTAAAACAAGATATCTATAATGATTATTTCTGTGATGTACAAGAAGGTGAAAACATGCATCAAAGTTAAATTTGATGATTTGGGAAAACAATCACACATAAAAATTTCTCTTTGGAAAATTATAATTTTGATTTGATTCTCATTCCTCATAAGAAACAAGTGCAACATGGAGGGTTCAGTCAAAAGACACACAGTTTTGTACAGGATAGTGCATATGCAATACTATAGTTATCAATACTATATTGTACACTTAACAGTACTATATTGTACACTGTAGTTAACAATATGCTATTGTGCACTTAAAGATTTCCTAAGAGGGCAGTAAATTTTATGTGAAGTTTTCATATCACAAAACAACTAACAATAATAATAATGAATAAAGAAATCAGAAGGCCGGGTGCGGTTGCTCATGACTGTAATCCCAGCACTTTGGGAGGCCAAGGCAGGTGGATCACAAAGTTAGGAGTTCGAGACCAGCCTGGCCAATATGGTGAAATCCCGTTTCTACTAAAAAAAAAAAAAAAAAAAAAAAAAATTAGCCGGGCATGGTGGCACTCGCCTGTAGTCCCAGCTATTCTGGAGGCTGCGGTAGGAGAATCTCTTGAACCCAGGAGGCGGAGGTGGAAGTGAGCCGAGATGGCGCCACTGCATTCCAGCCTGGGCGACAGAGTGAAACTCCGTCTCAAAAAAAGAAAAAAAGAAAAAAGAAAGAAATTGGGAAAAATTTTTTGGAAGTGATGAATACATTTATGGCATAGACTGTGATGATGGTTTCAGAGCTTATGCATATTCACAAACTTATCAAGTTATATGCATTAAATATATACATTTTGTATCTCAATCATACCGCAATAAAATTTTTAAAGAAACAGGGTGTTAATGGCTTTGTAGAATGAATAAGAGAGGAGTCATTTCCACAATTTTTTAGAAAAGTTTCAGGAGGATTTGTATCGGGTCGTCTTCTTTGTAAATCTGATAGAATTAGAATGTGAATCCATTTAATCCTGTTTTTTTCGTTGAGGGAATTTTTACTACTGCTTCTATCTCACTACTTGTTATTTGTGTGTTCGGGATTTCTATTTCTTCCTGATTCAATCTTGGAGAGTTGTATGTTTCCAGGAATTTATCCATTTCCTCTAAGTTTTCAAGTTGTGAATATAGAGTTGCTCATAGTAGTCTAGAATGATCTTTTTTATTTGTATGGTATCAGTTATAATGTCCTCTTTTTCATTTCTTTTTTAATACAAATAAATTTAAAAGTTTTTTATTTTTATTTTATTTTTATGGATACATAGTAGGTTTATATATTTATGGAATACATGAGATGTTTTGATACAGGCATGCAATGTGGAATAAGCACATCATGGAGCATCGGGTATCCATCCCTTCAAGCATTTATTATTTGAGTTGCAAGCAATCCAATTGCACTCTTTGAGTTATTTTAAAATATACAATTCAGGTATTATTGACTATATTTGTGTTATAAAATAGTAGATTTTATTCATTCTTTCTAATTATTTTATACCCGTTAACCATTCCCACACACTCCTCAACCCCATACTACTCTTCCTAGGCTCTGGTAACCTTTTTTCTACTCTCTTTGTCCATTACTTTAATTGATTTGATTTAATTTTTAGATCCGAAAAATAAGTGAAAACATGCGATGTTTATCTTTCTCCACCTGGCTTATTGCACTTAACATAATGATTTCCCATTCCATCCATGTTGTTGTAAATGACTGAATCTTATATTTTTATGGCTGAATATTACTCCATTGTGTATATGTACCACAATTTCTTCATCCATTCATCAGCTGATAGAAACTTAGGTTGCTTCCAAATCTTAGCTATTGTAAACAGTGCTGCAACAAACATAGGAGTGCAGATATCTCTTTGATATACAGATTTCCTTTCTTCTGGGTATACACCCAGCAGTGAGATTGTTGGAATCATATGGTAGCTCAACCTTTAGTTTTTAGAAAAATCTCCAAACTCTTCTTCATAGTAGTTGTACTAATTTACACTCCAACTAACTGTATACAATGCTTCCCTTTCCCCCATATCCTTGCCAGCATGTTATTGCCTGTCTATTAAATATAAGCCACTTTAACTGGAGTGAGGTGATTTCTCCTTGTAGTTTTGATTTGTGTTTCTCTGATAATCAATGATGCTGAGCATCTTTTCATATACCTGTTTTCCAATATGTATGTCTTCTTATGATAAATGTCTATTCAAATTTTTGCCCATTTTTTATAAGATTACTAGACTTTTTCCTCTAGAGCTATTCAAGCTCTTTATATATTCTGGTTATAACTCCCTTGTCACATGAGTATCTTGTAAATATTTTCCCCATTCTGTACATTTACTTTTCACTTTGTTGGTTGTATTTTTTGCAGTGCAGAAGCTTCTTAACTTGATGTGATCCCATTTGTCTATTTTTGCTTTGATTGGTTGTGCCTGTGGGATATTGCTCAAGAAAACTTTGCCCAGTCCAATCTCCTTGAGAGCTTCCGCAAAGTTTTTTGTAGTAGTTTCATACTTTGAGGTCCTAGGTTTAAGTCTCTAATCCAGTTTCATTAGACTGTTGTATATTTTGATGTATAGGAGTCTATATTGTCTTTATTGTTCTGCATATGGATATCCAGTTTTTCCAGCACCATTTATCTTAGAGACTGTGTTTTACCCAATGTATGTTCTCAGCACTTTTGTCAAAACTGAGTTCACATTAGGTGTGTAGATTTGTTTCTGGGTCCTCTATTGTTTTCCATTGCTCTATGTGTCTGTTTTTATGCAAGTACCATGTTGTTTTGGTTACTATAGCTCTGTAGTATGATTTAAAGTTAGGTAATATGATTTCTCCAGTTATGTTCTTTTTGCTCAGGATAGCTTAGGCTATTCTAGGTCTTTTGTTGTTTCATATAAATCTTAGAATAGTTTTCTTCTATTTCTGTGAAGAATGTCATTGGTATTTTGATAGGGATTGCATTGAATCTGTATATTGCTTTGAAAAGTAAGGCCATTTAAACAATATTTATTCTTGCAATCCATATACATAATTTTTTCTTCTTTTTTTTGGTGTCCTCTTCATTTTCTTTCATCAGTGTTTTATAGTTTTTACTATAAACATAATTTACTTCTTTGGTTAATTCTTTGATATTAAATTTTATTAGTAAATTTTATTGTAAATAGGATTACTTTCTTGATTTCTTTTTCACATTGTTCACTGTTGGCATAAAGAAATGTTATTGTTTTTTAATGTTGATTTTGTATCCCTCAACTTTATTAAATTTGTTTATCAGTTCCAATGATTTTCCTGTGGAGTCTTTAAGATTTTGCAAATATAAGATCACATTATCTAGATAATTTTAGTATTTAGTTTTCAATTTGGATGCCCTTTGTATATTCCTCTTATTATGTTGAATAACAATGTTGACAGTGGGTATCCTTGTCATGTCCCAGAACTTAGAAAAAAAATTTACATTTTTCTCCATTCAATAGGATAGATACTAGCTTTGGGTCTGTCATATTTCTCTTTTATTATGTTATGTTCCTTCTATACCCAGTTTTTGAGGGCTTTTATCATAAAATGATGTTGAATTTTATCAAATTTTATCAAATGCTTCTTCAGCATCAATTGAATGATTATACAGTTTCTAGCTTTCATTTTGTTGATATGATGTATCCCATTCATTTATTTGCATATGTTAAACCATCCTTGCATTATAGGAATAAATCCCACTTGGTCTTTCTAATATGTTGTTGAATTCAGTTTGTTAGTATTTTGTTGAGAATTTTTGCATCAGTATCATCAGAGTTATTGGTCTGTAGTTTACTTTTCTTGATGTGTCTTTGTCTGGTTTCGGTATCAGGGTAATACTGGCTTCACAGAAAGGGTTTGGTTTTCTTCTAGGGTTTTTATGGTTTTAGGTTTTACATTTAAGTCTTCAATCCATCTTGAGTTAATTTTTGTGTAACATGTAAGAAAGGAGTCCAGCTTCAGTTTTCTGCATATGGCTACCCAGTTTCTTGGACTTCTACAAGAAAAACTATAAAACACTGCTCAAAGAAATCATAGATGACACAAACAAATGAAAACACATCTCATGCTCATGCATGGGTAGAATCCATATTGTGAAAATGACCATACTGCCAAAAGCAATCAATGAATTTAATTCAATTCCCATCAAAATACCATCACCATTCTTCACAGAACTAGAAAAAAAAATCTTAAAATTTTTATGGGACAAAAAAAGCCCACATAGCCAAAGCAAGACTAAGCAAAAGAACGAGTCTGGAGGGACCACATTATCTGACTTCAAACTATACCAAGAGGCTATAGTCACTAAAACAGTATGGTACTGGTATAAAAATAGACACATAGAGAAATGCAATAGAAGAGAGAACCCAAAAATAAAGCCAAATACTTACAGCCAACTGAACTTTGACAAAGCAAACAAAAACATAAAGTAGGGAAAGGACATCCTATTCAACAAATGGTTCTGGGATAATTGACAAGCCGCATGTAGAAGAATGAAACTGTTTCCTCATCTCTCACCTTATAAAAAATCAAATCAAGATGGATCAAAGACTTAAATCTAAGACATGAAACCATACAAAATTCTAGGATATAACATCAAAAAAACTCTTCTAGACATTGACTTAGGCAAAGAGTTTATGATCAAGAACCCAAAAGGAAAGGCAACAAAAAATAAAAAAATAGATGGGACTTAATTAAAATAAAAAGCTTCTGCACAGCAAAAGAAATAATCAGTAGAGTAAACAGACAATCCACAGAGTGAGAGAAGATCTTTCCAAACTGCATCTGAATAAAGACTAGTGTCCAGAATCTACAAGGAATTCGAATCAGCAAGAAAATATAAAACAATCCCATCAAAAGTTGGCTAAGGACATGAATAGACAATTCTCATAAAAAGATATACACATGGTCAATAAACATATGAAAAAATGCTCAGCATCACTAATTATCAGGGAAATGTAAATCAAAACCACAGTGTTTTACCACCTCACTACTGCAAGAATGTTCATAATTAAAAAATCAAAAAAGAATAGATGTTGACATAGAGGTAGTGAAAAGATAACACTTTTACACTGCTGGTGAGAATGTAAACTACTACCACTATGGAAAACAGTATGGGGATTTCTTAAGGAACTAAAAGTAGAACTACCATTTGATCCAGCAATCCCACTGCCGGGTATTTATCCAGAGGAAAAGAAGTCATTACATGAAAAAGACATTTGCACATGCATGTTTGTAACAGCACAATTCACAATTGCAAAAATATGGACCCAGCCGAAACGTGCATAATTCGAGTGTATAAAGAAAATGTGGTATATATACACCATGCATACTACCCAGCCATAAAAATGAATGAAATAATGGCATTCACAGCAACCTGAATGGAGTTGAAGGCCATTATGCTAAGTGAAGTAACTCAGGAATGTAAAACCAAACATAGTATGTTCTCACTTATAAGTGGGAGCTAAAGTTATGAGTACACAAAGTCCTGAGAATGATATAACGGACTTGGAGGACTCAAGGGAAAGGGTGGGAGGGGTTGTGGGATACAAGAGTACACATTGGGTACAGTGTGCACTGCTTGGGTAATGGATGCACCAAAATCTCACAAATCACCACTAAAGAACTTATCCATGTAACCAAACACCATCTGTTCCCCCAAAACTGACCACTTTGCTATTTTGTCTTATTTTTATTATTCCAGCAATTATATGAGATAATTTTTACTATCACACTTCACATATGAGGAAACAGAATAGACAGTTTAAATCTCTTGCCAGAAATTACATTGTTGATAAATAGTTGAACCTAGATATAAACTCAGACCGGTTTAAGTCTGAAATCTATACTCTTTCCAGTGTGTTTTTCTGCTTCTCATAATTTAGGGTTGTGAAATTATGACAAAAGTTACAGAAGAGGAAAAGAAAGTAGCTAGGTTCAAAAGTCAGGAATTTACTAATAACAATATTATATATTGAGCAGTTACTATAAGACAGGCACTCTTTAATGCATATTTCGTTACACTTTTACAATCCCAAGAGAATGGTATTATTATTACTGTTTTATAGATGAAGAAACTGAGGGAGAAAACAGTTATGCACTGAACTTTAGGTTGTACAACTAGCGAACAGTAATAGCAGAGTTTTAAACCTAAGTTTGACAGAATCTAGAGACTACGCTCTGTAGAAAAAAACAGTGCTTCACTGGAAAACAATCCATTTTCTAGACTCTAGAGAACACCTCTCTGAGTTTTCTGATTCTAGAAGCTATTTTATAACTGTGTAAACTGTAAACAAATGGTAACAATGAAAAATAATTCTTATTTATGGATTTGCAAATTCTGTCTATACAGAAGTCCAAATAACTTCTCTTTTTTGGTCCCTCATCCTACTAGAAAAAAGCAGTTTTGCTTCCATTTGAACATTTATTTTAATTTTTCTGATCTTTAAATTTATTTGTTCTTCAGAGTCTCTTCTGAACCAGTAGTCATATCTATGTTGTTTCCTCATGGCTAAATGAAATATATAACATATTTGTATGACAGTCATGATCTTACTTTTTTTTTTTTTGAAAATTGTCTTTTAACAGTTTTCCAGAGATGCCTAGTGAATTCTTCTAATGGAACCAAGTAAACTTAATGAGAGAAGTGCACCTCATAAGCGGTTTAAGCCCAGACCAGTCTTTCTTGGCTTCTAGAGGTGACTCCAAATTGGCAATATAGCACTGCTGACTTTCTTTTTGTTGTTATTGTTGTTTTGAGACAGAGTCTCACTCTGTCACCCACCCTGGAGTGCACTGGTGTGATCTCAGCTCACTGAAACCTCCACTTCCCAAGCTCAAGCGATTCTCCAGCCCCAGCCTCCAGAGTAACTGGGATTACAGGCATGAGCCACCAAACCCTGGCTAATTTTTGTATTTTTTGTAGAGATGGGGTTTCACCATGTTGCCCAGGCTGGTATCATACCCTTGAGCTCAAAGCAATCCTTCTGCCATGGCCTCCCAATGTGCTGGGATTACAGGCGTGAGCCACCACTCCTCGCCAGCACTGCTGACTTCCTATTTATCTAGTTTTGATCTTCATCTTTACTAATTTTGTGTTTTGATTTCATTTGTTTTTGTTCATTTGTGGCTAATAAGTTATGTATCATAGCTAGGAGTAATTACTGGGAATTTGGTTTTATAGTCTGACCATACATGAGGAATTTGATTTTGTACTCTTATCAATGATATGTGTAAGTGGATTAAATGTTTATAATATCTATGTTGGGTGAGAGACAACAGGGAATCGTATTTGTTAGTTTTTTTTTTTTCAATTTGTTGTCTTATCTGCCTATCTTAATTAAGTTCAAATAATTAGGAATTTTTTTGTCTAACAGGAAGGGGACTAGCTCTTTGATATCTAGACTGGCGATTTTTTGTGTTTCTGTGCTTATTCTTAATTAATATCTGAAATTTTTGTTTATTTATTTGTTTTTTTGAGGCAGGGTTCTTATCTGTTTCCCAGGCTGGAGTGGTGTGGCACAATCACGGCTCACTGCAGCCTCGATCTCCTGGGCTCAAGCAATCCTCAGCCACCTAAGTAGCTGAGACTGCAGGTGTGCACCACCAAGCCAGGCTAATTTAAAATTTTTTTTGTAGAGTTGTGGTCTCACTATGTTGCTCAGGCTGTTCTCAAACTTCTGAGCTCAAGTGATTCTCTTGCCTTGGTCTCCCACAGTGCTAGAATTATAGGTGTGAGTCACTGCTTTTGGCCACATGGCTGAAATTTTGGAATAGAAGCTGTAAACCCTTCTGTGTCTGCATATTTATGTGCCTGTAATTTATAAAGATCTTGACCTCCCATGTGAGCATGTGATTTTCTACCTTCAGATGTTGTTAATAAATTATTATATTATTTCTAACACAATAAATAAAAGCAAGTAATGTTTACCTCAAAAAATAAATTATATCATAAAGTTACTTAAGTTAAAAGGACCTCCCTGCCTCCGCGCTGCAGCCCCTGCTGTAGCCGCCCCTGAGCCCGCCACCACCGCCTCTGAGCAGAAGAAGGCTGTGCCACCTACGTATGCCGATCTTGGCAAATCTGCCAGGGATGTCTTCACCGAGGGCTGTGGATTTGGCTTAATAAAACTTGATTTGAAAAAAAAAAATGTGAGAATGGATTGGAATTTACAAGCTCAGGCTCAGCCAACACTGAGACCACCAAAGTGACGGGCAGTCTGGAAACCAAGTACAGATGGACTGAGTACGGCCTCACGTTTACAGAGAAATGGAACACCGACAATACACTAGGCACCGAGATTACTGTGGAAGATCAGCTTGCACGTGGACTGAAGCTGACCTTTGATTCATCCTTCTCACCTAACACTGGGAAAAAAATGCTAAAATCAAGACAGGGTACAAGCGGGAGCACATTAACCTGGGCTGCGATATGGCTTTCGACATTGCTGGGCCTTCCATCCGGGGTGCTCTGGTGTTGGGTTACAAGGGCTGGCTGGCCGGCTACCAGATGAATTTTGAGACTGCAAAATCCCGAGTGACCCAGAACAACTTTGCAGTTGGCTACAAGACTGATGAATTCCAGCTTCACACTAATGTGAATGACGGGACAGAGTTTGGTGGCTCCATTTACCAGAAAGTGAACAAGAAGTTGGAGACCACTGTCAATCTTGCCTGGACAGCAGGAAACAGTAACACGCGCTTCAGAATAGCAGCCAAGTATCAGATTGACCCTGACGCCTGCTTCTCGGCTAAAGTGAACAACTCCAGCCTGATAGGTTTAGGATACACTCAGACTCTAAAGCCAGGTATCAAACTGACACTGTCAGCTCTTCCGGATGGCAAGAACATCAATGCTGGTGGCCACAAGCTTGGTCTAGGACTGGAATTTCAAGCATAAATGAATACTGTACAATTGTTTAATTTTAAACTATTTTGCAGCATAGCTACCTTCAGAATTTAGTGTTATCTTTTAATGTTGTATGTCTGGGATGCAAGTATTGCTAAATATGTTAGCCCTCCAGGTTAAAGATGATTCAGCTTTAAGATGTTACCCTTCCAGAGGTGCAGAAGAAACCCATTTCCAAAAAAGGTCTTTTCAGTGGTAGACTCGGGGGGAACTTGGTGGCCCCTTTGAGATGCCAGGTTTCTTTTTTATCTAGAAATGGCTGCAAGTGGAAGCTGATAATGTGTAGGCACTTTGTAAATTCATATTGAGTAAATGAATGAAATTGTGATTTCCTGAGAATAGAGCCATGGTTTCCTAACCCTAATTGATGAGAGTCTCGCTGCTTGATGGTGTGTACAAGCTCACCTGAATGGGACTTTTTTAGACAGATCTTCATGACCTGTTCCCACCCCAGTTCATCATCACCTCTTTTACACCAAAAGGTCTGCAGGGTGTGGTCACTCTTTCTTTTGTGCCATTTTGGGGTGGAGAAGGTAGATGTGATGAAACCCAATAATTCAGGAGTTATTCCTTCTTGTGTTGTGTTTTTTTTGCCCTTGCATCAGAGTATGAAATAGCTTCCAGGAGCTCCAGCTATAAGCTTGGGAGTGTCTGTGTGATTGTAATCACATGGTGACAACACTCAGAATCTAAATTGGACTTCTGTTGTATTCTCACCACTCAATTTGTTTTTTTAGCAGTTTAATGGGTACATTTTAGAGTCTTCCATTTTGTGTGGAATTAGATCCTCCCCTTCAAATGCTGTAATTAACATCACTTAAAAAAACTTGAATAAAATGCTGAAACCTCAAAAAAAAAATAAATAAAAGGACCTCTATTCTGTGTGGCTTACATAGATAAATAAATGCTTATATAAATTAAATATTTCTAAAATTCCAAGAAATTAAGGAAACTGAGTATTTAAGATTTTCAGTGTGCTAAAAATGCATGCTTGAAGAATCCAACTTAGAAACATTTTACAAATCGTAGCTTCTGCATCATTGAATCATGCTTGACAGGTGGAGCGCTCCAGTGTGGTGGTCCCTACAGCTGCGCACCAGCCTGCATGTTCCCTCCCTATACTGCAGGTTCCCCTGAACCCACAGAAACTCCCCACATCAGTTTGCTGGTGTGTTTCAGCAAAGGTGGGTTTTGCTTTACTTGCCCTGCCAGCAAGCGGGAGTGCCGTAGCCCTATGACCCCTGCAGATCACCATTGTAGATGGAGCCTTGGTGGACAGAGCCAGCAAGCCCCGCCCCACCAGTTCCCCAATCTTGTGGCTAATGCTGCCCAGAGAACAGGGTCTCCTCCCACACCCTGAGCCATCACTCCTACTTGCAGGGCACAGAGAAGGCACCCAGACCTGCGCTGGCCAGCAGCCTGCCCCAAACCAACATCACCTCCAGTGCAACAGCACACACAGTCTCCCTCAGAGGCCCCCCATTCCTCCTTAACTGCCTTCCCTTTGTCACTGTGATGAACTCCCTCAGAGAGGCTGGCACCCCTGCATCCACTAACATTGGGCTAGAGCTCCTGCACCTCAGTCCTCCAGCTGCAGTAGCCTCCAAACCTTGAGTAGTCAGAGAACAACGCCGGGGCCCAATACAAGTCCCCTAGAGTTAGAGCATGCAGTCCAGGAGTTGGAAGCTGAATGTTGGCCCCATAAGATCTTCCAGAAATGAAGCCAGTTGGCTGAATCCACCTTATACAACAATCAAACTCTGAAGGTCATCAAATAGGATAAAATTTTAAAGACCTTCTAAAGGTCAACAACCTCAAAAATTGAAGGTAAATAAGTCTACAAAGATGAGAAAGAATCAGTGCAAGAACGCTGAAAACTCAAAAAGTCCGAATACTTTCTTTATTTCAAATGACCGCATCACCTCTCTACCAAGGGTTTGGAACCTGGCTGAGTCTGAGATGACTGAAATGACAGAAGTAGAATTCAGAATAAGTGATAAGAAAGGAGTTCACTGAATTACAGGAGTGCATGGTAACCCAATGCAAGAAAGCTAAAAATCATGGTAAAACATGGCAGGAGTTGACATACAAAATAGCCAGTATAGAGAAGAACATAACCAACCTGATAGAGCTAAAGAACACAATACAGAACTTCATAATGCAATCACAAGTATTATTGCAGAATAAACCAAGTGTAGGAAAGAATCTCAGAGCTTGAACACTGTCTTTTTAAAATAAGACAAGCAGACAAGAATAGAGAAGGAAAGAAAGAGAATTCAAATAAACACAATTAGAAATGACAAGAGGGATATTACCACTGACCCCACAGAAATACAAACTACTATTGAAGAATATTACGAATACCCATATGCACATAAACTAGAAAATCTAGATGCAATGGATAAATTCCTGGACACATAAACCTACCTAAGACTAAACCAGAAATAAATTGAATCCTTGGACACACCAATAATGAGCTTTGAAATTAAGGCACTAATAAGTAGCCTACCAACGACAGCAAAAAAGAGGTCAGGACAAGACAGATTCACAGCTAAATTTTACCAGATGTTCAAAGAAGAGCTGGTACCATTCCTACTGAAACGATTCCAAAAAATTGAGGAGGAGGGACTTTTCCCTAACTCATTCTATGAGACCAGCATCATCTTGATACCAAAACCTGGCAGAGATACAACAAAAAAATAAAACTTCAGGCCAATATATTTGATAAACATTGATGCAAAAATTTTCAAAAGACTATTTGCAAACCACATCCAACAGCATATCAAAAAGCTAATTCACCATGCTCAAGTAGGCTTCATCCCTGGGATGCAAAGTTGATTTAACATGTGCAAATCAATAAATGTGATTCATCACATAAACAGAACTAAAGACAAAACCACATAATTATCTCAGTAGATGCAGAAAAGGCTTTTAATAAAATTCAACACCTCTTTATGTTAAAAACTCTCAATAAACTATTAAAGGAACATACCACAAAATAATAAGAGCCATATATGACAAATCCACAGTCAACAACACACTGAATGGGCAAAAGCTGGAAGCATTCCTCTTGATAACCTGCATAAGACAAGGATGTCCTGTCTCACCACTCCTTCAACATAGTGTTGGAAGTTCTGGCTAGGGCAATCAGACAGAAAAAAAACACATCCAAACAGGAAGAGAGGAATTCAAACTATCTCTGTTTGCAGATGACATGATCCTATATCTAAAAAACCTCATAGTCTTGTCCCAAAAGCTCCTCAAGCTGATAAACAACTTCAGCAAAGTTGCCCGATGCAAAAGCAATGTACAAAAATCACTAGCATCCTTATACACTAACAACAGCGAAACTGAGAGCCAAATCAGGAATGAACTCCCATTCATATTAGTCACACACACACACACACAAATTACCTAGTAATACAGCTAACTAAGGAAGTGAAAGATTTCTACAAGGAGAACTGCAACCCACTGCTCCAAGAAATCAGAGATGACACAAACAGATGGTAAAACATTCCATGCTCATGGATAGGGAGAATCAATATTATTAAAATGCCCATACTGCCCAAATAAATTTATAGATTCAATGCTGTGTCTGTGAATCTATCAATGACATTCTTCACAGAACTGGAAAAGACTATTTTAAAATTCATATAGAAACAAAAAAAGCCCTAATACCCAAGGCAATCTTAGCAAAAAGAACAAAGCTGGAGGCATCAATCTACCTGACTTCAAACTACACTACAGAGCTACAGTAACCAAAACAGCATGATACTGGTACAAAACGAGACACCTAAACCAATAGAACAGAATAGAGAACCCAGAAATAAGAACACACACATACAACCATGAGATCTTTGACAAACCTGACAAAGACAAGTAATGGGGACAGGATTCCTATTCAATAAATGGTGCAGCAATAAATGGCTAGTCATATGCAGAAAACTAAAACTGGATACAAATCCAAGTTTACATAATTTAGCTAATACTTTGGCAAACCAGAGCAGTTTAATAATTTTGCCTGTATAAAAATAGTCATGTCTTTTTCTCTGATTAATCAGTGTTAAGTATAATACAAGTATACATTTCCATTCTACATGGGTATGTTTTTCTTAGACTTATACAGGTTTACTGATCAATTAAACCAGCATTACTTAATGTTTAAGATTATGAAATATGTAAATTTGCATTTAACCAAATTGAATCATTATTCTGATGAACTATCTTTCAATAGTATTTATGCTTTGCAGTATGTCAACTTCCAGATAATTTTCTAGATCTTTAGGTAACTTAAAATCTTGGACTTATACTGAATTGAGTTAATCAATGGATTCAATAGATGTCTACATCATTTCTAAATAAAATAAAACACAACCCACTAACATTTTTATTTTTTATTTTATAGAGATGGGTTCTCACTGTGGTGCCAAGGCTAGTCTCAAATTCCTGGGCTCAAGTGCTCCTCTCACCTTGGCCTCCCAAAGTGTTGGGATCACAAGTGTGAGCCATTGCATGTGACCACAAAACTGTATCTTTAGGTCATGATAATATGCTCATTCTTGCCACTTTGAAATGCTGTATATGGGATGTGCGTGGCTTTAAAATGTGTGTTATGCATAGCTATGAACTCTCCTAGTCTGCTATATGCTGGTGTGTGGCAGGCCATTCTCAGTTACCCACCCCTCAGTTTTCTTTGTGAAATAGAAGTTACTTTGGTTAAAAATGGTAATCAATATAAATGTTTGAGACTATAAGAACAATAGTTTTAGAGAAATATGATTGTGTACATGCTTCTGTTTCTCATGGACACTATTCATATTATCCCAAAGCAGCAGTTCTCAGAGGATTTTTGTTTTGTTTTGTTTTGTTTTGTTTTTTGTTTCTAAACTTCTTTATACTCTTTGTGATGGTTAATATTGAGTATCAACTTGATTGAATTGAAGAATGTATTGTTCCTGGGTGTGTCTGGGAGGGTGTTGCCAAAGTAGATTAAGATTTGAGTTAGTGACTTCAAGAGGCAGACCCACCCTCAGTCCAGGTGGGCACTATCTAATCAGCTGCCAGCATGGCTAGGATAAAAGTAGGCAGAAGAATGTGGAAGGACTAGACTGGCTTGAGTCTTCTGTCCTCCATCTTTCTCCTGTGCTGGATACTTCCTGTCCTTGAACATCAGACTCCAAGTTCTTCAGCTTTTGGACTCTTGGACTGACATCAGTGATTTGCCAGGGCCTTCTCTGGCCTTCAGCCACAGACTGAAGGCTACACTATTGGCTTCCTTAATTTTGAGGTTTTGTGACTTGGACTGGTTTCCTGGTTCCTCAGCTTGCAGACACCCCATTGTGGGACTTCACCTTGTAATCATGAGTCAATTCTCCTAATCAACTTCCTTTTATATATTCATCTATCCTACTAGTTCTGTCTCTTTAAAGAACCCTGACTAATACACTCTTTGAATGTATTGAGGTCTCCAAGGAACATTGTTTTATGAGTTATTTCTTCAAATATTTACCATATTAAAAATTGAAACTAAGAAAAAATTTAATTGCTTCTTTATTGATTCATTTGAAATTATCAATGATGAATATATTGCATGTTAATAACATCTTAGTAATATTATGAAATTAGTCCTGACCTCACAGACCTCCAAAATAAAGTACAGTGTCAGTCTGTTCCAGAAAATGAAAGAGCATAATGAAAGTGCAAACTTGGAAGGCAATTTTTGTTTGACTTGTTTTATAATGTCTGAGTCTGAAAAGCTATTACATGTTTTAATATCTCAGCAAAGTTTTCGCAGTTTTAATGGGCCTCATTTCTTGGTTTGCTATTTATTGTCTTTAACCTAGATAGGAAAGATTTTGTGTCTTACTAAAATAATTCTCTGTGCTTTATGTTGATTTGATAAATTTTTATAAGACATACTATTTTATTTTAACTGTTTTTAAGTGTACAATTGGAAGTCATATTTTTTAACCATATAATTTTTGGGGGTATCCATTCCCTCAAGCATTTATTCTTCGTGTTACAAACAATCCATTTACACTCTCTATTTTAAAATGTACAATTACGTTGTTATTGACTATATTGTGCTTGCTTCAGCAGCATGTATACTAACATTGGAATGCTACAGAGAAAATTAGTGTGGTCCCTGTGCAAGGATGACATGCAACTTCATGATGTGTTGAATATTTTTAATTTAAAATATTTTTAAAAAGTCATTATAGGGGGTGGAGCCAAGATGGCCAAATAGGAACAGCTCCAGTCTACAGCGCCCAGCGTGAGCGACACAGAAGACGGGTGATTTCTTCATTTCCAACTGAGGTACTGGGTTCATCTCACAGGCGAGTGCCGGACAGTGAGTGCAGGACAGTGGGTGCAGCACACCGTGCGTGAGGTGAAACAGGGCGAGGCATCGCCTCACCCAGGAAGCGCAAGCAGTCAGGGAATTCCCTTTCCTAGTCAAAGAAAGGGGTGACAGATGGCACCTGGAAAATCGAGTCACTCCCACCCCAATACTGTGCTTTTCCAAAGGGCTTCACAAATGGCACACCAGGAGATTATATCCCACACTTGGCTCGGAGGGTCCTACACCCACGGAGTCTCGCTCATTGCTAGCACAGCAGTCTGAGATCAAACTGCAAGGCGGCAGCGAGGCTCGGGGAGGGGCAGCCGCCATTGCTTAGGCTTGAGTAGGTAAACAAAGCAGCTGGGAAGCTCCAACTGGGTGGAGCCCACCACAGCTCAAGGAGGCCTGCCTGCCTCTGTAGGTTCCACCTCTGGGGGCAGGACACAGACAAACAAAAGACAGCAATAACCTCTGCAGACTTAAATATCCCTGTCTGACAGCTTAGAAGAGAGTAGTGGTTATCCCAGTACACGGCTTGAGATCTGAGAACGGGCAGAGTGCCTCCTCAGGTAGGTCCCTGACTCCTGAACCCCAAGCAGCCTAACTGGGAGGCACCCCCCAGCAGGAGCAGACTGACACCTCACATGGCCGGGTACTCCTCTGAGACTAAACTACCAGATGAAGGATCAGGCAGCAGCATTTGCAGTTCACCAATATCCACTTTTCCACAGCCACCGCTCTTCATACCCAGGCAAACAGGGTCTGGAGTGGATCTCCAGTAAACTCCAACAGACCTGCAGCTGAGGGCCTGACGGTTAGAAGGAAAACTAATAAACATAAAGGACATCCACACCAAAAACCCATCTGTACGTCACCATCATCAAAGACCAAAGGTAGATAAAACCACAAAAATGGGGAAAAAACAGAGCAGAAAAACCGGAAACTCTAAAAATCAGTGTCTCTCTCCTGCTCCAAAGGAATGCAGCTCTTCACCAGCAACAGAACAAAGCTGGATGGAGAATGACTTTGACTAGTTGAGAGAGGAAGGCTTCAGAAGATCAAACTACTCTGAGCTAAAGGAGGAAGGTTGAATCAATGGCAAAGAAGTTAAAAACTTTGAAAAAAAATTGGATGAATGGATAACTACAATAATCAACACAGAGAAGTCCTTAAAGGACCTGATGGAGCTGAAAACCACAGCACAAGAAATACGTGATGAACATACAAGCCTCAGTAACTGATGCGATCAACTGGAAGAAAGGGTATCAGTGATGGAAGATGAAATGAATGAAATGAAGTGTGAAGAGAAGTTTAGAGAAGAAAGAATAAAAAGAAATGAACAAAGCCTCCAAGAAATATGGGACTATGTGAAAAGACCAAAACTACGTCTGATTGGTGTACCTGAAAGTGACGGGGACAATGGAACCAAGTTGGAAAACACTCTGCAGGATATTATCCAGAAGAACTTCCCCAATCTAGCAAGGCAGGCCAACATTCAAATTCAGGAAATACAGAGAATGCCACAAAGATACTCCTCGAGAAGAGCAACTCCAAGACACATAATTGTCAGATTCACCAAAGTTGAAATGAAGGAAAAAATGTTAAGGGCAGCGAGAGAGAAAAGTCGGGTTACCCACACAGGGAAGCCCATCAAACTAACAGCTGATCTCTCAGCAGAAACTCTACAAGCCAGAAGAGAGTGGGGGCCAATATTCAACATTCTTAAAGAAAAGAATTTTCAACCCAGAATTTCATATCCAGCCAAACTAAGCTTCATAAGTGAAGGAGAAATAAAATCCTTTACAGACAAGCAAATGCTGAGGGATTTTGTCACCACCAGGCCTGCCCTAAAAGAGCTCCTGAAGGAAGCACTAAACATGGAAAGGAACAACCTGTACCAGCCACTGCAAAAACATGCCAAATTGTAAAGACCATCAAGGCTAGGAAGAAACTGCATCAACTAACAAGCAAAATAACCAGCTAACATCATAATGACAGGATCAAATTCACACATAACAATACTAAACTTAAATGTAAATGGGCTAAGTGCTCCAATTAAAAGACACAGACTGGCAAATTGGATAAAGACTCAAGACCCATCAGTGTGCTGTATTCAGGAAGCCCATCTCACATGCAGAGACACACATAGGCTGAAAATAAAGGGATGGAGGAAGATTTACCAAGCAAATGGAAAACAAAAAAAGGCAGGGGTTGCAATCCTAGTCTCCGATAAAACAGACTTTAAACCAACAACGATCAAAAGAGACAAGGCCATTACATAATGGTAAAGGGATCAATTCAACAAGAAGAACTAACTATCCTAAATGTTTATGCAACCAATACAGGAGCACCCAGATTCACAAAGCAAGTCCTGAGTGACCTACAAAGAGACTTAGACTCCCACACAGTAATAATGGGAGACTTTAACACCCCACTGTCAACATAAGACATATCAATGAGACAGAAAGTTAACAAGGATATCCAGGAATGGAACTTGGCTCTACACCAAGCATACCTAATAGACATCTACAGAACTCTCCACCTCAAATCAACAGAATATACATCCTTTTCAGCACCACACCACACCTATTCCAAAATTGACCACATAGTTGGAAGTAAAGCAGTCCTCAGCAAACGTAAAACAACAGAAATTATAACAAACTGTCTCTCAGACCACAGTGCAATCAAACTAGAACTCAGGATTAAGAAACTCACTCAAAACCTCTCAACTACATGGAAACTGAACAACCTGCTCCTGAATGACTACTGGACACATAACAAAATGAAGGCAGAAATAAAGATGTTCTTTGAAACCAATGAGAACAAAGACACAACATACCAGAATCTCTGAGACACATTCAAAGCAGTGTGTGGAGGGAAATTTATAGCACTAAATGCCCACAAGAGAAAGCAGGAAAGATCTAAAATTGACACCCTAACATCACAATTAAAAGAACTAGAGAAGCAAGAGCAAACATATTCAAAAGCTAGCAGAAGGCAAGAAATAACTAAGATCAGAGCAGAACTGAAGGAAGTAGAGACACAAAAAACTCTTTAAAAAATCAATGAATCCATGACCTGGTTTTTTGAAAAGATCAACAAAGTTGATAGACCACTAGCAAGACTAATAAAGAAGAAAAGAGAGAAGAATCAAATAGATGCAATAAAAAATGATAAAGGAGATATCACCACTGATCCCACAGAAATACAGACTACTATCAGAGAATACTATAAACACCTCTATGCAAATAAACAAGAAAATCTAGAAGAAATGGATAAATTCCTCCACAAATACACTCTCCCAAGACTAAACCAGGAAGAAGTTGAATCTCTGAATAGACCAATAACAGGATCTGAAATTGAGGCAATAATTAATAGATTACCAACCAAAAAAAGTCCAGGACCAGATGGATTCACAGCCGAATTCTACCAAAGGTACAAGGAGGAAATGGTACCATTCCTTCTGAAAATATTCCAATCAATAGAAAAAGAGGGAATCCTCCCTAACTCATTTTATGAGGCCAGCATCATCCTGATACCAAAGCCTGGCAGAGACACAACAAAAAAGAGAATTTTAGACCAATATCCTTGATGAACA
Organism: Pongo abelii; assembly: GCF_028885655.2. Taxonomy (NCBI): domain Eukaryota; kingdom Metazoa; phylum Chordata; class Mammalia; order Primates; family Hominidae; genus Pongo; species Pongo abelii. Next base: position 86,202,308 of record NC_072008.2, read on the forward strand.
TTGATGCAAAAATCCTCAATAAAATACTGGCGCACTGAATCCAGCAACACATCAAAAAGCTTATCCACCATGATCAAGTGGGCTTCATCCCTGGGATGCAAGGCTGGTTCAACATATGAAAATCAATAAATGTAATCCAGCATATAAACAAAACCAAAGACAAAAACCACATGATTATCTCAATAGATGCAGAAAAGGCCTTTGACAAAATTCAACAGCGCTTCATGCTAAAAACTCTCAATAAATTAGGTATTGATGGGACATATCTCAAAATAATAAGAGCTATCTACAACAAACCCACAGCCAATATCATACTGAATGGACAAAAACTGAAAGCATTCCTTTTAAAAACTGTCACAAGACAGGGATGCCCTCTCTCACCACTCCTACTCAACATAGTGTTGGAAGCTCTGGCCAGGACAATCAGGAAGGAGAAGGGAATAAAGGGCATTCAATTAGGAAAAGAGGAAGTCAAATTGTCCCTGTTTGCAGATCACATGATTGTATATCTAGAAAACCCCATTGTCTCAGCCCAAAATCTCCTTAAGCTGATAAGCAACTTCAGCAAAGTCTCAAGATACAAAATCAATGTGCAAAAATCACAAGAATTCTTATACACCAACAACAGACGAACAGAGAGCCAAATCATGAGTGAACTCCCATTCACAATTGCTACAAAGAGAATAAAATACCTAGGAATCCAACTTAGAAGGGATGTGAAGGACCTCTTCAAGTAGAACTACAAACCACTGCTCAAGGAAATAAAAGAGGATACAAACAAATGGAAGAACATTCCATGCTCATGGGTAGGAAGAATCAATATCGTGAAAATGGCCATACTGCCCAAGGTAATTTACAGATTCAATGCCATCCCCATCAAGCTACCAATGACTTTCTTCACAGAATTGGAAAAAACTACTTTAAAGTTCATATGGAACCAAAAAAGAGCCCGCATTGCCAAGTCAATCCTAAGCCAAAAGAACAAAGCTGGAGGCATCACACTTCAAACTATATTACAAGGCTACAGTAACCAAAACAGCATGGTACTGGTACCAAAACAGAGATATAGATCAATGGAACAGAACAGAGCCCTCAGAAATAATGCCGTATATCTACAACTATCTGATCTTTGACAAACCTTAGAAAAACAAGGAATGGGGGAAGGATTCCCTATTTAATAAATGGTGCTGGGAAAACTGGCTAGCCATATGTAGAAAGCTTAATCTGGATCCCTTCCTTACATCTTATACAAAAATTAATTCAAGATGGATTAAAGACTTAAATGGTAGACCTAAAACCATAAAAACCCTAGAAGAAAACCTAGGCAATATCATTCAGGACATAGGCATGGGCAAGGACTTCATGTCTAAAACACCAAAAGCAATGGCAACAAAAGCCAGAACTGACAAATGGGATCTAATTCAACTAAAGAGCTTCTGCACAGCAAAAGAAACCACCATCAGAGTGAACAGGCAACCTACAGAATGGGAGAAAATATTCGCAACCTACTCATCTGACAAAGGGCTAATATCCAGAATATAGAATGAACTCAAACAAATGTACAAGAAAAAAAAAACACCCATCAAAAAGTAGGCAAAGGATATGAATAGACACTTCTCAAAGGAAGACATTTATGTAGCCAAAAAACACATGAAAAAATGCTCATCATCACTGGCCATCAGAGAAATGCAAATCAAAACCACAATGAGATACCATCTCACACCAGTTAGAACGATGATCATTAAAAAGTCAGGAAACAACAGGTGCTGGAGAGGATGTGGAGAAATAGGAACACTTTTACACCATTGGTGGGACTGTAAAGTAGTTTAACCATTGTGGAAGGCAGTGTGGCAATTCCTCAGGGATGTAGAACTAGAAATACCATTTGACCCAGCCATCCCATTACTGGGTATATACCTAAAGGATTATAAATCATGCTGCTATAAAGACACATGCAGACGCATGTTTATTGCAACACTATTCACAATATCAAAGACTTGGAACCAACCCAAATGTCCAACAATGATAGACTGGATTAAGAAAATGTGGCACATATACACCATGGAATACTATGCAGCCATAAAAAAGGATGAGTTCATCTCCTTTGTAGCAACATGGATAAAGCTGGAAAGCATCATTCTGAGCAAACTGTGGCAAAGACAGAAAACCAAACACTGCATGTTCTCACTTATAGGTGGGAATTCCACAATGAGAACACTTGCACACAGAGCGGGGAACATCACACACTGGGGCCTGTCATGGGGTGGGGTGGTGGGGGAGGGATAGGATTAGGAGAAATACCTAATGTAAATGACGAGTTAATGGGTGCAGCAAACCAACATGGCACATGTATACATATGTGACAAACCTGCACTTTGTGCACATGCATTCTAGAACTTAAAGTATAATAAAAAAAATTCATCACTCCTTACAATTACCAAATATCCAATGTTGAATTTCCAGTTATCTCATAAATACTATAATATTCTTTTAGCAGCTGTTTGTTTGAATCAGGATCCAAATAAGGTCCCAACATTAGGACTTGTTGGTAAACTCTTGTCTGTTTTAATTTGCAAATTTCTTCTCCATTATTCCCTTTTGTAATGTATTTATTGAAGAAACTAGGTCATTTGTCTTATAAAATTTTCTAAGGTCTGAATTTTGATGATTGCATCTCAGAGGTACAATTTACATTTCACTGCCCCCTGCATTTCCCATAAATAGGTTGTTGGATCCAAAGTCGATCAGATTCATGTATGACTTTTCTTAGGAGGGGTAGGAATACTTCATTGGGTGGTGTAGCATTCTTCCATCAGGGGTCTATTATATGTGTGGCTGTTTCTTTTTGAGATATTTGTAGCAGTTGATGTAAAATGCGTAGATGCATTAATTAATTTGGGTTGCAAAATGGTAATATCCTAATTGTAACATTCCTTCTTAATTTATTATCTGGACTACTTCTATAAAGGGAAACTTCATCTGATCAACTATTTGGTTACCATAAGATACATATTATATTCAGGAGAGGCAAGGCAAGTGTTGAGTTTTTTCCTTTACCAAGTTTCAAAATGGTGTTGTTCACTAGCAGCTTCCAATGGTGACCAATTTATTTACTTAAACCTTCATTATGATTAGAATGATTGATATGTTTCAGTCCCTGACAGTTGTTATCTTTATGGGTCCTCAGATTGTTCCTCTTTGACCTGCAGTAATCTGTTCAAGTTGGCTCCTGAGTTTCTTGACATGGCCCCCAGTAGTCTAATAATAGCTTCCTTATTTCTGATATGACAAGGTGTTCCAGGCTCATCTTGCACATTTTCTGCCCCAAACCTTGAATTTCAGCAAGTAACACTGCTTCATTTTAGAGGGAATGGTTTTTTCAAGACTACAATCAGGGTAATAGGAGTGCTCTTTGTTTCTGGGATGATCATTATTTTTAGGTATTTTCAGTAGACAGTTAAAGTTAAGAACTTTTTTAAAAGATAAAATACTTTATGAGTTCATACTGACACTTAAAATTCAAATCCCAGAACACAAGTTTTAAATTAACCTCTTTGATCTTACTTCTGTATCTGTTTTCTCCAATGTTGTGAATCTCAATTCTCAGTCACCAGGAATGACATAAATAAGAGCTGTGTGAATTTATTTTCCTGTGACTGCATTGTTCATTTCTCTAGCCCATTTATAAAGGGTGGTTATTCTTCCCATTGTTAAAAGCACTTTTATATGTTAGACATGTTAACCTTTTGTTGAAAATTGTTTTTCCAATTTTGCCATTATTTTTTCTTTGCTTATGGAGCGTCTTTTGTCACACAAATTAAAAATATATAATAAAATTTATCTATCTTTTCTCTTTTTGCTTTTAGATTTCAAGTCATAGTTAGGAAAGTTTTTCCTATTCCTAAGTTATAATGTAATTTACCCATATATCTTTTCGTATATGTATGCTTTCATTTTTTACACTGAAATCTTTTTATCTATGTAAAGTTTGCCTTATTGTATGGTTTGAGGAATAGATATAATGTTTTCTTTCCCCCATGTGGCTTTTTAGTTATTCTTATGCCAATTATTAAGAGGTCTATATTTTCTTTACTGACTTCAAATGCAGCCTGAATCGAAAGCTGTAGGTGCCCTCTCTGTACCCCTTTACCCTTATCACTTCAGTGCATGTCTACAGGACTTCCAATTACCATCAACTTCCTTTCTTTACCTGAGGTGTTTTCTCTTGCTACCAGAACCTGCTTTGCACATACATGGTGGGCTAGAAGTACTTGGAAATACACCAGTAAAGCAGCCTACAACTAATGACTAATAAAAGTTGATTACAAAATAAGCCTTAGGAGGGATAACCCTGAGGCATGTGTTCTGCCCAGAATAACTAGCAGAAGTAAGCTCAAATACACACAGAGATAACTTCCTTGATGATAAACCCTTATTGGCTACCTTTTTTGTTTGTTTGTTTCAATTCCCCACTCTCTTATTGGTATTTCCTAGGATCACTACACAAATAAACTGTACCCTAAATCCCCATTTCAGGAGCTCCTTCTGGGGAAACCCAAACTAAGACACTTACTTTATCATATACTGTATTTGCATATTGTAATCGAATTTTCTACTATTTTCCATTAGTCTGTATGTTTATTCATGCTCCAACACCATATTGTTTTAGTTATAGAAGCTTTATAATGAGTGTTAAAATCAGGCACTAACAGCTTCTCCTTGCTCTTTTGTCTCAGGGTTTCCCTAGCTATGCTTTAATTGTTTGTTTTTTTTCTGTGAACTTTGTAATTACCTTTTCTAGCTTCAGGAAAAAAAATTATATTGAGAATGCATTAAATTAATGATTTTCAAGTAATTGAATTATTATGATTTTCTTTCTTCCTATCTGTATTAGTCAGCTTGAGCTGCTATAACAAAATGCCATAAACTGAGTGGCTTAAACAACAGACGTTTATTTCTCACAGTTCTGGAGACTGGGAAGTCTGAAATCAAAGTGACAGTTGATTCAGTTACTAGTGAGAGCCACCTTCCTGATCTGCAGGAACTGCCTTTTCTCTGTGTTTTCATTTGGTGTAGGGAGTTTCCTCTTCTTATAAAGCTGCTGCTCATTCCATCATGAGGGCTCTACCATTATGATCTCATGTTACTCTAATTACTTCCCAAAGACCCCATCTCTAAACACCATTACATTTGGGGTTTGGGCTTTGACTGTGAATTTTGGGGGAACACAATTTAGTCCATAGCATTCTGCCTCCAGTCTTCCAAAATTTATATTTATGTCTTTCTCACATGCAAACTGCATTCATTCCATCCTAACAATCCCAGAAGTGTTAACTCATTCCTTTATCAGCTCTGAAGTCCAAAGTCTCATCTAAATATCACCTAAATCAGTTATGGGTAAAATTTAAGGTACAAGTGAATCTGAGGCATAATTTCCCTCCAGCTGTGAGCCTGCAAAACTAAATAATTTATGTGCTTTCAAAATAAGTGGTGAGACAGGCATGGGATAGGCATTCCCATTTCAAAGGGAGATATGGGAAGAAAGAAAGAAAGGCATGATGGGTTCCAAGCAAGCCCAAAATTTAACAATGTAAATTCTATTAGATCTTAAGGCTTGAGAATAATCCTCCTTGGTTCAATGTTTTGCCTTCCAGACCCACCAGGGCTGTAGTCCTGCTTACTAGGCTCTGCTCAGTAGAGGTCATGCTCCCAAGGTTCTGGGTTACCATAACCCCAAGGCTCCACAAGGTGGTCCTGACCCCAGATTTATCTCAGTTGTCAAACTTACTTGAACAAAATTATGCAAAGTAGTTACATGATTTAAAAAGAGTTCCTTTATTTTAGTTTATTTCCCCTTTGTAATTTCTAATTTTGTATATTTGAGCTTTCTCTCTTTCATATTTGATTTGATTAACTGTGTCATGTGCTAGCATATTTTGTGACTTTTTAAGAAGAATTACATTTAGGATTTATTTATTATTTCTACCATTTTTATTCTAACTCATTGATTTCTGCTTTACATTAGTTAAGTTTTTCCATTTCCTCTTAGTTTACTTTGTTTTTGTTTTCTTGATTTCCTTTTAACTTTTATATCAGATTTAGTGGTACATGTACATGTTTGTTACATAGGTAAATTGTATGTTCCAGGGGTTTGATGTACAAATTATTGCATCACCCAGGTAATCAGCAGAGTACCTGATAAGTAGTTTTTCAATCATCTCTCCTCTCACTCTCCACCCTCAAGTAGGCCCGTGTCTGTTGTTGCCTTCTTTATGTAAATATGTACTGAATGTTAAGCTCCCCCTAGTAAGTGAGAACATGAAATATTTTTTTTTTCTGTTTCTGTATTAGTTCACTTAGGATAATGGACTCCAGCTCCATCTGTGCTGCTGTAACAGAAATGATCTCATCTTTTTTATGGCTGCATAGTATTCCATAATGTATGTGTACCACATTTTCTTCATCCAGTCTACCACTGAAGGACATTTAGGCTGATTCCATGTCTTTGCTATTGCAAATAGTGCTGCAATGAACATAAGCGTACATGTGTCTTTATGGTAGGACAACTTATATTCCTTTGGGTATATACCCAATAATGGAATTGTGGAGTTTAATAATAATTATGTTTAAAGTTCTTTGAGGAATTGCCAAACTGCTTTCCACAGTAGCTGAACTAATTTACATTCCCACCAGAAGTGTATAAGCTTTTTGAATCTGAGTGCTCCTGTGTTTGGTGTGCATATATTTAGGATAGTTAGGTCTTCTTGTTATGTAATGTCTTTGTTTGTATTCTTTGATCTTTGCTGATTTAAAGTCTGTTTTGTCTCAAATTAGAATAGCACCCCCTGCTTTTTTCTGTTTTCCATTTTCTTGTTGGATTTTTCTTCGTCCCTTTACTTTGAGCCTATGGGTGTCATTGCATTTATGATGGGTCTCTTGAAGACACTATACTGTTGGGTCTTGCTTCTTTATCCAACTTGCTACTCTGTGCCTTTCATTTGGGACTTTTAGATCATTTACGTTCAAAGTTAGCATAGATATATGTGAATTTGATCCTGTCAGCCTATTTTTAGCTGGTTATTACACAAACTTGTTTGTGTGATTGCCTTATAGTTTCAATGAACTGTGTACTTAAGTATATTTTTGTAGTGGCTAGAAACAGCCTTTCTTTTCCATATTTAGCACTTCCTTCAGGACCTCTTGTAAAGCATGTCTGGTGGTAACAAATTCCCTTAACATTTGTTTGTCTAAAAATGATTTTGTTTTTTTTTATCATGATTTGTGTATATGCAGATTTCTTTAACAAATGACATTTTGCATAAAGAATAATTATTGAAGCCTCCATTTCCCAAGCCCAAAGTGATATGATTAACTGTCAACCTTCTAATAAGAAATTAGTCCTGTCATTTGACAATTATTACAATGAATCCAAGCACTCTCCCTAAAATTAAATTTTAAAACTCCAGAAATTGTCCCTCAGAAATTCCATCTCTATATTTTTAAAGTCAAATATTTTTCATGTTATTTAAATTTCTTTTTTTGTTTTATTTTTATTTTTATTTATTATTATTATACTTTAGGTATATCTCCCAATGCTATCCCTCCCCCCTTCCCCCCACCCCACAACAGTCCCCAGAGTGTGATGTTCCCCTTCCTGTGTCCATGTGTTCTCATTGTTCAATTCCCACCTATGAGTGAGAATATGCAGTCTTTGGTTTTTTGTTCTTGCGATAGTTTACTGAGAATGATGATTTCCAATTTCATCCATGTCCCTACAAAGGACATGAACTCATCATTTTTTATGGCTGCATAGTATTCCATGGTGTATATGTGCCACATTTTCTTAATCCAGTCTATCATTGTTGGACATTTGGGTTGGTTCCAAGTCTTTGCTATTGTGAATAATGCCACAATAAACATCCGTGTGCATGTGTCTTTATAGCAGCATGATTTATAGTCCTTTGGGTATATACCCAGTAATGGGATGGCTGAAAAAAAAAAAAAAAAGAAAATGAAGTTTAAAGAGGTTAGGTAACTAGTTGCACAGGTAATAATTTACAGAGAATCCAATTCTAATATAAGCACCATGTTCTAAATCACAATGCACTGTTGCTTCCAAAAACTCTAAGTGCTGGAATTTTCTAGGACTGTTATATACAAGAAAATTAATCTCTGAGTAATTTCCAAGATTTTTTCTCAGCATGTAAGTCTAGGGTCAGATTCAGGCCTTCTGATGATTGATTCCATGCTATTGCTACCAGGCTTGCCCCATCCATTTTACTTTCCTAGCTTTAGGAAGCACATTACGGTTCAAAATTGTTAACTCAAAAAACTCCACACGAATCAATTCCCCCAGTATAGCTGCAAAGTGCCAAACAAAGTGTTCTCCTGGGAGTATAGGGGAAAACCTTCCATAGAAATCATAGTGAAGAAGTGATTTGGTCAATGGCAGCTGGTGAGTCAGGGTTCCTCTAGCTAAAAATCCTGATTCACGCCCTTTGAGACTTTTGCAACCTTATCTCAAATCACCTTTCATGAGTAAAATGGTCAATGTCAAAGTATTACTTAGACAAAAGTGGGCGGGAGTTGTGCTTATTATTTGGGGGTCTATTCCTCCTGCAGCAAACATGAAGGAAGAAATGCCACTCTCTGAGGGGAAATTTACAGTTTAAGGACATGGTTTGGAAGCAGTAGAAAAATTACATATAAAATATACTCCTCTTTCCCTTTGTAGACACAAATGTCTGTTCTGAACTCATGGGTTGACTTCCATGGTGCATGAGATGGATGGAGTCACTGGTGGCCCAGGGTTTTGCAGGCTTTCCAGTAATTCACAGCCTGTATTCCACTAGCCCAAAGTTTCCTATTAGGCAGCAAAGATAATATACTCACCAAAATCAAGGTGGCTAGGATGTATTAAAAAAAATGATTTTGTTTCTCCTTCACTTATATATCTTAGTTTGGTGGATATAAGATTCTTGGTTGAAAGTTGTTTTCTTTAAGAATGCAGAATATAGGATTCTAATCTCTTCTGGCTTATAGTGTTTCTGCTGAAAGATCTGCTGTTAGCCTGAGAAGTTTCCTTTGTAGTAGGCCTTCTCCTTCTTTCTAGCAGCCTTTAACATTTTTTTTTTTCATTTTGGCCTTAGAGAATCTGTTTACTATGTGTCTTGGGGATGATATCCTGCAATATGTTTTTCAAGTTGCTTGCTTTCTCTCCCCTCTTTCAGGGACACCAATGAGTCACAGAGTTGGTTGTGTTACACAATCTCATGTTTCTCAGAGGTTTTATACATTCTTCTTTATTTTTCTTTATTTTTGTCTAAGTTATTTTAGAAAGCCAGTCTTTGAACTCTGAGATACTTTCCTCACATTTGCTGATTCTGCTATTAATACTTGTGATTGTATTCTGAAATTCCTAAAGTGAGTTTTTAAGCTCTGTGGGATCAGTTTGGTTCTTTCTTAAAACAACCATTTTGTCTTTTATCGCCTATATTATTTTACTGTATTCTTTAGAATCATTGGTTTGGGTTTTGACTTTATCCTGAATCTTGATAATCTTTGTTTCTATTTATATTCTTACTACTATTTGTGTCATTTCAGCCTGGTTAAGAACCATTGTTGGGTTACTAGTGTGGTTGTTTGGATTTCAGAAGACACTCTGGCTTCTTGAGTTGCCAGTGTTCTCACACTAGTACTTTCTCATTTTTGTGGGCTAATGTTCCTTCAGTCTTTGAAGTTGCTGTCTTTTTTTTTTTTTATTTTGTTTGGTGTCCTTGGACATTTGATTGTGGTATAAGATGTGTTTAGTCAACTGGCTTCAGTTATGCAAGATTTTAGGGAACCAAGGCTCAGCTCAAAACTCTTGGGCTGTGTGCTGTAACTCTGGAGGCCTGGTATTAGGACCTCAGCTTTGTTCTCTGGCTCTTCAAGTTAGTGGCCTGCTGCACTGGTGGGGTCAAGGTGTTCCTGGACTGCTGGTTGCAATGCTCCAATGGGTGCATTGGAGCCAAAATGCTTCATTGGGCAGTGCCAGTGGGATCTGTGCTCATATGCATGTGCTAGCAACAGCAATGTGGTAGGGTGCATGCTTGTCAACTGTGCTGGTGGGCACGGTGGTGCTGGCCTCCATGTGGGCATTCACAGTGATGGCAGTGGTGGTTCAGCACATGGTGGGGTGGGGCCCTAGCATAGTGCATGTGATCACCCGGGTGATGGTGTCAGCTTGGTGTAGGGAGCTGGTGGGTTCAGGGCTGGTGCTTTCCATGCACTCATTCATTCTGGTGGCAGTGGTGGTACAGGGTGGGGTGAAGGGCCCCTGGGTTTCGTGTGCAGACTCATACTAGTAGCAGTGTCAGTGTGGGAGTGAGGCACTGATGGCCATGGGGCTGGAGCTCTCCAACAGTCAGGCACACTCTGCCAGCACAGGAGCTATAATACAGGACCTCAGGAGGCCCCCAGGCTTGGTATCTGAGGTTGCACTGCAAGCAACCATGTTCAGGCTGGGGCCCTAGGAGAGGCCAGGAGACAGGGTTGTGCACAGGTTGGACCTGCCCCATCTCATGTACCAGATTTTCCTGCTTTGTTCAAGTCCACCAGTTCCCCTGAGGCTAAAGTCTCTGAGGGGAACAAGACTAGCTTTGGGGGATGGGCCTCCTTAGCCGTGCTCCACTACAGATGCTCCCACACCAAGACCCCTGGGTTCTACATCAGCTGGAGTTCTGTCCCTACCACCCCCTTAAGCAAATCTTCCTGTCAGCTCTAGTATCTGTGGGGGTTGTGGGATCTCTGGCTGTCAAGATTCTAGATATCCATGGGGAGAATCTGTCATTTCTTACCCGCTCAACTCACCCCTTCCCCAGGAGTCACTGAGGGCCAGGAATGAGTCTTGATGTCTTCTAGCCCCATGCAGGGTTTCTAGCTTCTTCCTCCATTAGAACAACACCTGTGTCTTTCTTTCATCCACTCTTAATGCCTTCCATCCAAAGGTCTGCTTAGGGTGTGCCAGTCTTCCTGTTGTTCTTCCAGATGTTTCTCCTGGTTGTATCTAGTCGGCCATCTTGTCTGTCTTTTCTAGCCTTTTGAAATGTTTAATTAATTTATTTTTAATTTTTATTGATGTTGGTGTTTTTATATAGGTATTTAATATCATAAAATTTTAAAATATATTTTAAATATGAAATATTATAAAATTTCATCTGATATCTGGTTAGCCATATAACATAGGGTTTGATATTTCATGTTTTCTTTATTATTAAATTTAATACATTATGTCATTTTACTTTCTATTTCCCACTTGACTAAAAGGTTGTTTAGTACTATGTTTTGTCTTAGTTTTCTAGGTAGAAAAACCATTTTTTGGTGGTGGGATGACTGTTAATTTCTTGTTTTATTGCAGTATAGTGAAAGAATGGAGTTTGTATAATATTTATTCTTAGAAATTTATTGAGATTTTCTTTGGGGCTAGAATATGGGTAGTTTTGTGAATGACTTATGGTCATTTAAAAAGAAAGTACAGTTTCTATGAGCGTGGTTTATGAGTTGAAGTTATATTACATATATTTTATTGATTATCCTGTTTAGTTGTTCTGCATTGTTACTATATTTTCCACTTGATTTGTACTGAACAGAATGAGGTGTGTCAAGGTCCTCTATTATTAATTCTTATTTCTATTACTTCTTGTATCCCTTATAGTTTCTGTTTTATTAAATTGTTGCTCCTATAGTGTATACAAATAATAATAGTAGTAATAATAAAGATAATTATCATAAAATTGTGAATTTTAGTTACATTTTAAAGCTTCCTTGTTCTTTTTGAGGCTTTTTGTTCTGAATTAGGTGTCAAAATTGTGAGTCTTGCTTTGTTGTTATTTTATTTTGGTTTACCTGATGTTACCCCATATGTCCTTATTTGTTGTTTTCTGCCTTTCCCTCTCTATCCCTTCCTTGTGGTGTTCCAATTTTGTGTATATAGATTGGAATAATCCTACAGTTCACTGATACTCTATTCAGTTTTAAAAGTTTTTTCTCTATGTTTTATTTTTATAGTTTCTACAGCTGTGTAATTAATGTTTTACTGGGTTTTCCCTCCCTGCACTTCAGCTTGGAAACACTGAAGGCTGTATGCTGTATTTGTCAAAACTCCTAGAACTCTACATCATAAACAAACAACTTTTTTGTATATAAATTGTAGCAGAAATTATGTGGCTCATCTTATTTGTTTTCCTTCTCTGAGGGATCATGGTCTTTGTTGCCTGATGCCTCAAATCTTGGAAACTATTGTTTAATACACTTTGATTATTGATTTAGTTGTTTCATGTAGGAGAGTAAATCTCCTTTCTGTTACTTCATCTTGGCCCAAAATGGAAATTCTCTATGTACATTTCAAAATCAGCTTGATGGTATCTGCAAAACCTTGCTGGAATTTTGATCAATTGCATTGAATCTAAAGATCAATTTGGGAAAATTGACATCTTACCACCAGTATTGAGTCTCCCAATATAAACTTGGTAAAGCTATCCTTTCATTTATATCTTCTTAGATTTATTTCAAGTCTTTTGTAGTTTTCAACATATATATATATAATACAACACGCATGTGCCTGTGTGTATATATATATGTTTGTGTATATATATATATATATGCACACACACACATTCTGCACACACGTTTAAAAGGTTTACTCCCAAGTAGTTCATTTTTGGATAATTCTCTATTGCACTGTACTTAAGGAAAGAAACTGGATTTAAAAAGATAAATTCTGTATGATCCTTTTTATTTGATATTTTGGAAAGGCAAACTATAGTGATGGAGAACAGATCTGACAAGGGCTAAGGATGGGTGGAGAATTTGACCATAAAAAGTAACACAGGGAAATGTTTTGGTACGTTACTTAACTGTTCAGTACCTTGGCTGTGGTGGTGGTGGTTCCACGATTCTCTGCATTTGTCACAACTCATAGAAAAATACACCAAAAAGAAAAAAAAAGTCTATATGTCAATAAAAAAAAACTCTCTGGTGAACATTTGTTTCAGCAGGCCATCAATACAGTTAGGTTCATACTGTAAGTTCTGTCATCACACTTTTTGGATAGTGGTATCAATATTCAGTTTAGTAATAAAAGCTTTTGCTTATGCCAATTTGGGTTTCTATCACATTTGCGCAGCTTTGAAATAACCCCAGGCCTTTTGCAGGTTTATAAACAGTATTAGAAGATCCTCGCTTCAGCTCTCTCCCCTCCCACTCTCTTCAGCCTGAAGAATTTTCTTTTCCTTGTTCTCTGGCCAGAAAGACATTATTTCTCTCAGAGTTTTAGCTTCCTGAGATGCTGCTGGGCTGTTCTGCAAATGGGGCAACCCATATGAGTCAAAGTTACAAGATAAAAGCAAAAAAAAAAAAAAAAATGGAATGACTCCCTATATATAGATTATTTATTCACTTTGACACTTCCCAGTTTGCTTACTTTTGTTTACTTTACAGGGTCTTCATATAGTTGTTTTTTGTTGTTGCTTCAAATTTTTCACTTATATTCAGCAGGAGAAACAGGATGTATTGGGCTTATGTTTAAAAATTCTTGTTTGTGACTCCTTTCATGTGAATGTAGGATTTTATTTGCCGTCTCCTATATATGTCACTTTCTCTTAAATATTTCTTGTCCCTTTTTTATTCAGAAGTTGTTTACTCAGCTTCTGACTTTCTCCTTAAAAACTGGAATTCTTCAATGAGAACACATGGACACAGGGAAGGGAACATCACACACTAGGGCTTGTCAGGAGGTGGGGGGCTAGGGGAGGGATAGCATTAGGAGAAATACCTAATGTAGATGATGGACTGAAGGGTGCAGCAAACCACCACGGCACGTGTATACCTGTGTAACAAACCTACATGTTCTGCACATGTACCGCAGAACTTAAAGTATAATAAAAAAAGGAAAAAAAGAAAATAAATTGGAGTTCTTCTAATGCTTATAGATTTAACATTTTTTTTATAGTATTAAGAACCTCTGAATTTTCAAAGCCTGTAGTTATTTGAAACAGTACACAGAAAATTATAGAGGTTATAAAGCACTAACTTTTATATAAGGCAAGAATGTATTAAGAATTATGTTATTTGATATAAGAATCAGTGATGTATTTACTAAGATTTTCCTAAAGTTAAACTGTGTATCTAAGCCACATAAGTGCTTAGTTAGTTATGATGGCACTGAAATAAATATTTAAGATTATTTTTACTCTGAAAACACAGTGACTTCTAATTTTCATTGAAAACTTAAAAATTAGTAAAGTAAAAATCTTCCTCCTTTTTACCTTCTATTTCTCAATATCACTTATGAGTTTCTTCTAATTTTGAATTGATTTTTGAAATACTTTTGATTAATTTCTAATTCTTTTCTGAGTTTTATTGTCTCGTTTTTCTGAGTTGTCTGTCTTATTTGTATTTTATATTTTCTATAATTTTCTTAATGTATTTTAACTTATCTTGAAATATTAGATTATAATTTTAATCTGTTTTGTGGGACTGCCTTTCTGATATACTTTTTTCTGTCAGTTCTTATTCTGTTTTTCATATTCACTCTTTATTTCTCTCTAGCAATCTTGTATGAGATTCAGCCACAATACTTTTCTGTTGCTTGTTTTAACATGCCATTATTTTTTTGAGCTTTCGATAGGAAGGGTGGGTAGCAAGAGCTTTTCTAGCTTCATAGCTGTAGAGTTCCTTCTGTTGTTTTCACACAATTATTTTCGAAAATGGCCCTTTCCTTGAAAACTTCTGCTTCTTTACTCTAACCTCAATTTAGTTTAGACTTTCTCTCTTTCACTCAGTTTGGAGATTCTTCTGTCTTTGGAATATCTCCTGGTCAATTTTGGGGATTTTACTCAATGTGGGCCTTGTCCTGGGAGTTTCAGATGACTACTTTCAAGAATTGTTAGGGTGCAGACTGTTTCAACTCCTTTAACCTTTTTACGGATCACTTAACTCACCTGAAAATTGGAAGCATTCCCAGTCTCAGCTGCTATTCTCAAATTAGTTTACTAAAAATTCCAGTGAGTAACTGTTTGCTGCTTTGGGGCTTTCTAGTTCCCATATGTGTTAGCTGCTGTGTCACTTCCTTCTATGGTTTGGACATTTGACCCTCCAAACCTCATGTGGAGATTTGATTCCCAATATTGGAGGTAGGACCTAGTGGGAGGTGTTTGGGTCATGGAGGCAAATCCCTCATAAATAGATTAAAGGACCTCAGGGTTGAAGGGAAACTAGATGAGTGAGTTTTTGCTCCATTAGTTTCTTTGAGAGCTGGTTTTTAAAAAGTGCCTGGCATCCTCCCTCCCTTCTCTTGCTCTCACTTCCCACCAAGTGATCTCTACACACCTGCTCCCCTTTGCCTTCCACCAAGAGTGGAAGCAGCCTGAGGCCATCACCAGATGCCAATACCATATTTCTTGTACAATCTGCAAAACCATGAGCCAAATAAACTTATTTTCATTATAAATTACTCAGTTTTAGGTATTCCTTTATATCAACACAAATCGACTATTAGTTCCTAGGAGAGCTGATTTTTAAAAAGAACCTGGTCACTCCCTCCTTTCTTTCTCACTTCTGTTAAAAGAAAACTTCAGACAAGTTAAAATTAATGGAGTTTAACTGAGTGAAGAAAAGAAACGATTCACAAATCAGGCAGCCTCCAGAATCACAGCAGATTCAGAGAGATTCCAGGGTGCCTCATGATCAGAACAAATTTACAGACAAAAAAGTAAAGTGATGTACAGAAACAGTGAGATTGGTTACAGCTCGGTGTTTGCCTTACTTGAACGCAGTTTAAACACTCAGCAGTCTATGAGTGATTGAAGTATGGCCACTGGGACTGGCCAACACTCAGCTATTATAACAGATCCATACTATTAAGTTAGGTTTTCAATTCTGTCTTCTTATTAAGCTGGGTTATGGTTCATCAACAAGCACTCAAATATGGAAGTATGGAGTCCTTCTCAGGCCATATTTAGTTCCCTTTAACAATTCCCCACTTTTGGTCAATTTATAGAGATTGACCAAAACTTTAGGCATTGATGCCACTCTCTGCCACCATCATAAAAACTTATTTGGTCTCAGTGTGGAATTCATTAGTCTTCTTTAGTTTCAGTTTGGAGTCTCACAAGTCTTCTTCGGTGTTAATATGAAATTTACAAGTCGCAGCTTTGTACCAGCTAAATGATTCTTTATGTTCTTGCTGATCTAGTTGGAGTGAGACCATCCAACTCTCAATGGATGGCTGTATACAAAACATTTAAGACTTGAGAGGATACAGCATGACGGGGGACTATCATTATGACTATCAAGAGGATACTATCAAAATGCCAAGGAGTACTCCTTAATAAGAGTTCTTATGAAACAAACCAAACCAAATTAGCCAAGTTAAGGTTCAGACAATATAGGCAGTTTAACAGTATTAGGGTCTAATTTGTCAGAGTCTTCATTTGTAGTATGATAGTGATTAAGGATCATAGTTCGCTGTAAAGTAGCTTGACTTAAAGAGGTACTTATTTTCATTGTTACCCTGGTAATACAAGTCATAATAACTTGGAAACCTACTAGAAAAAATATAAAGATCAGAAACCCTTGGAAAACACAAGCTTGCCATCCACCACCTAGGATGCCTGCAAACCAACTGTTAGTTGCTCCTATAAACACATCATGGGTTCCTTTCTCTTGAGAGATTTTTTTAATGTACTTGGTGGCAGTGTCTAAGGAGACAGCAGTATCAGCCACCATTTTAATTAACCTTTCTGTAGTAACAAAATCAGGGGAGAGCTAAGTACAATATTCATCTTTGTTTAAGACCAAACATATTCCTCCAGCTTCAGCAAAAAAAAGATCTAAAGCTGCATGATGTTTCATTAAGTGTTTTTGTTGAATATGTATGTTGTCATCTACCTTTCTGAGAGTAACTTCTACATGTCTGAAACCCTGGGAGGTTTAATTGATTACAAAATCCAAGAATTTTCCCAATTTACAAATTAGCTTTAAAATCTACACAACTGGTACCCCACTACCACCAAGAGTGAGCCCCCAGGAACCCCACTGGAATCTTTCCTCAGTAGAAACTAGCTTATCCTCATCTATTTCAAGGCTAGTGCTAATTTCAGTTATTGATTGTTTTGGCCTCCAATTGTAAGGGCTACCATGAGAATTTTCAGGGGAAACTATTCAAAAGGCAGGAGCAACCCAGGCCAAATAACATGAACCAAATCAACAAGGGGGCAGAATAGAATATGCAGATTCTCCAGAGACCCAATATAGACCCTCAGGGGTTGGAAAATAGGGTCACCTAGTTGCATTTGAGCAGGAATCTTTCAGGTATGTTCGACCATAAATCCACATAGTTCCTGAACAATGTTCAGTGGGAAATTTACTTTCTGCTGCCCCTTTATAGAAGGTTCTAAGAGTGTACAACCACATCTAGTAAAAAGAGACCTAACTGATTTTAATCCGGTTACATTATACAAGCAATCACTTGTACCAACATAAGCAATTCCCAAATCTTGAGTGCATGATGCCTGGAAGCACAATATATCTTTTGCAGACATCACTTGGATTGGTTTTTTATATTTGGTAATGATTGAGTTATCAATTGAAAAAGTTAAAGTGTTGTTTTTAGTGAGTGTAGGAAAGCAAGTAGCAGTGATGTTTAGAATATCAAGAATAAATTTCCATTCTTCCCTTGGAGTTTCAGGGTGATTCTTATTGGGAACGCAGAGGGGCATTAGCACCATGGGAATCATTTCCTGATTTTTTTGGCATTAACCCACAAACCCAACAATTACTCTGGTTTTGTGCTAGAGCATAAGCTTGAGCTAGAGCCATGCACTGATTATGGTCTCATGGATTTTCCTATAGGGAAAAGGAAAGGATTAGGGCAAAAAATGAAGAAAACAGAAAAACACGTAAGGCTTTCATGATGGTAGAGAAGTGTTGATCTGTGATCTTGATCTTGGGAAAGCTGTCTACAACTAGGATGCCATCTGCTTCTTGAGAGAGATTTTCCTGTTCAGCTTTACCTTAAAGTCTTCAACAGATGTACAGTTACAGGAGTCTGAAGGGACCCTTTTGAGTTGTGAGATGTGGACTCAAGGCTCAAGGCCCTGAAGCTTCGCTGCAATGTGCGTGGTGAGAAGAACTTGATATGGTCCCTTCTAACCAGGATCAAGAGCAGTCTTCCTCTGATATCATTTCCAGAAGACCCAGTCTCCTGGTTCCAGACCATGGAGGGTTAGATTGTGCTCAGCTGGTGGATCTCAAAAAGCTTCCTTTACCAGGCGAAAGGATACTTTGGCATAATATATTAAAGCCTTGCAGTATTTAGTCATATCAGAGTTTAAGAGAGCAGAAGAAGCATGAGGTGCTATTATTGGGGACATCGGCCTTCTAGTGACTATTTCATAAGGGGTC
Source organism: Pongo abelii (assembly GCF_028885655.2). Lineage (NCBI taxonomy): Eukaryota > Metazoa > Chordata > Mammalia > Primates > Hominidae > Pongo > Pongo abelii. Next base: position 86,220,752 of record NC_072008.2, read on the forward strand.
ATTTTATGTTTTCTAATGGGAGTAGATATTATTGCAATTAAAGCCGAGTGTAATACCTTTGGCCAAGGCAACCCAACTGATTCAGTTAACTTTGCAATTTCAGTTTTAATATGCTACTGTGTCAGTAACATCTTATTTAACTGCTTTAAAACTAGCCCAGTAAAATGTGTTCCTCTATCATTGGAGATTTTTAGAAGGGTTCCCCATAAAGGAAAAATATTTTCAAAGTTATTAATTTCATAGCTGCAATCACAGCATCAGCTTTCCTACATGGGAAGGCCTCTATCCAACCAGAAAACATGCAAACTATTACAAGAACATACAATACCCCATTGAGGGTGACAACTGAATGAAGTCCATCTGTAAATGCTCAAATGGTCCATCAAGTAGTGGAAATATACAACCAAAGTTTTGATTGTTTTTCCAGGATTGTGAGTTTGACAAGTCAAACATAGAGTATAAATCATTTTGGCAATTTTGGAACAGTCACTCCACCAGTATTTTTTCATAATTTGTATCATTTTTTCTGTTCCATGATGAGTTGTGGAGTGCAGAGCTTTCAATGATGGAAGCTTCAAAGACTCAGGAAGGACCAGGCAGCTGTCCAGGCCTTCTGTGAGTCTTCACTTCACATTAAATTTACATTCTTTTAGATACCAACTTTGTTTTTCAAAGTCATGTGCATCGCACGGTTTGGAACTTGGCTTGGGTTAATCTTATGGAATTTATTCAGATTGCATATTTTGACAGCTTCAGCACTAGCTGATTTAGCATAAAAATATGCTAAAGCATTTCCCTGATATTCAGGTTCAGTTCTACACATATGACCTTCAATCTTAATAACAGCAATCTGCAATGGTAACAGGATAGCAGAAAGGAGCTTATCTACTTGGAGTCCATTTTTGGTGGGGGTCCCACTAGTGGTAAGAAACCCTCATAGTTTCCATATCATGCAAAAATAATATACTACTCCGAAAGCGTATCTACTATCTGTACAAATATTTATTGACTTGTCCTTAGCTATATGACATGCTCAGGTAAGGACAAAAAACTCTGCAGGATGTGCTGACTTAAATTGAGGAAGAGTTTTCTTCTCTATTAACTCATTTTGCATGGTAACAGCATATCCAGCCTGATATTTTCCTTCTGAGTTTTTGGCATAAGACCCATCAACCAAATGTATTAATTCAGGATCATCCAGTGGAGTATCTTGCAAATCAACACGAGGGGCCACTATTTCTGACATTACACTTACACAATTATGGTCTTCACCATCATCAGGCAGAGGTAACAGAGTAGCAGGATTAAGTAGATAACGGTGTTTTAGATGAAGATTAGAAGATAGGAGAAGTAATTCGTAAGACATTAGTCTACTCACTGAAAAATGCTGGGTTCAGTTGGAATTTAATAGACTTTCCCCAGTGTGTGGAACTTGCAAATTAAGTTCATTTTCTAAAACCAGATCTCATGAAGTTTCTAACAGGTTGGCCGCTGCTGCTACTGCTTTTAAACAATTGGGATATGCCTTAGTGACTGGGCCTAATTGCAGGCTACAGTATGCAATAGGTTTATGTTTACCACCATGTTCTTGAGCAAGGACTCCTAATGCCTGATTTTTATGCTCATGAACAAACAAGTTGAAAGGTTTAGTGTAATTTGGAAGTCCTAAAGCTGGGGGCTGTTGTAAAGCCAAATTTATTAGGCTAAAAGCCTGCTCATGACTATCTTTCTGAGGTAAAGGCTCTGGTACAGGATTTTTAGTGAGCTCATACAATGGTGAAGCTATTAAGGAAAAATTTGGAACCCAGGATCTGAAATATCCTGTAAGTCCAAGAAAGCCTCTTGATTGTCTTTTGGTTATAGGTTGAGGAAAACTTTGAATAGTTTTTATCCTCTCAGGTGAGAGGGAATTCTCTTCATCAGTAAAGTCATGTCCCAAATAGTGGACTTTTTCTTTTAAAAATTGAAGTTTGTGGGGTGGTCCTGGCAACATGTCTGAATAGGAAGAGCTCCAGTCTGCAGCTCCCAGTGAGATCAACCCAGAAGATGGGCGATTTCTGCATTTCCAACTGAGGTACCTGGTTCATCTCATTGGGACTGGTTGGACAGTGGGTGCAGCCCACAGAGGGCAAGCCGAAGCAGGGCAGGGTGTCACGTCACTGGAGAAATACAAGGGGTCTGGGGATTTCCCTTTCCTAGCCAAGGGAAGCTGTTAGAGACTGTACCAGGAGGAACAGTACACTCCTGCCCAAATACTGCTCTTTTCTCATGGTCTTCACAACCAGCATAGAAGGAGATTCTCTCTGGTGCCTGGCTTGGCAGGTCTCACACCCACAGAGCCCAGCAAGCTAAGATCCATTGGCTTGAAATTCTTGTTGCTAGTGCAGCAGGCTGAGATCAACCTGGGACACTGGAGCTTGACTCGGGGAGGAGTGTCTGCCATTACTGAGGCTTGAGTAGGAGGTTTTATGCTCACAGTGTAAATAAAGCCTCTGGGAAGTTTGAACTGGGCGGAGCCCACCACAGCTCAGCAAGGCCAACTGCCTCTCTAGATTTCACCTCTGTGAGCAGGGCATCTCTGAACAAAAGGCAGCAGACCCAGACAGAGACTTATAGATAAATCCCCCATCTCCCTGGGACAGAGCACCTCGGGGAAGGGGCAGCTGTGGGCACAGCTTCAGCAGACTTAAACGTCCCTGCATGACAGCTCTGAAGAGAGCAGTGGCTCTCCCAGCACAGCGTTCAAGCTCTGATAATGGACAGACTGCCACCTCAAGTGGGTCCCTGACCCCCATGTAGCCTGACTGGGAGACACTTCCCAGTAGGGGCCAACTGACACCTCATACAGGAGAGCTCTGGCTGGCATCTGGCGGGTGTCCCTCTGGGACGAAGCTTCCAGAGGAAGGACCAGGCAACAATATTTGCTTTTCTTCAGCCTCTGCTGGTGATACCCAGGCAAGCAGGGTCTGGAGTGGACCTTGAGCAAACTCCAACAGACCTGCAGCAGAGGGGCCTGACTGTTAGGAGGAAAACTAACCAACAGAAAGGAATAGCATCAACATCAAGACAAAGGACATCCACACCAAAACCCCATCCGTAGGTCACTAACATCAAAGACCAAAGGTAGATAAAACCACAAAGATGGGGAGAAACCAGCAGAGAAAGGTTGAAAATTCCAAAAACCAGAATGCCTCTTCTCCAAAGGATCACAACTCCTTGCCAGCAACGGAAAAAAACTGGATGGAGAATGAGTTTGATGAATTGACAGAAGTAGGCTTCAGAAGGTGGGTATAACAAACTCCTCTGACCTAAAGGAGCATGTTTTAACCCAATGCAAGGAAGCTAAGAACCTTGAAAAAAGGTTAGGTGAATTGGTAACTAGAATAACCAATGTGGAGAAGAACATAAATGCCATGATGGAGAAGAAAAACACAGCACAAGAACTTCGTGAAGCATACACAATCTTCAATAGCCGAATCAATCAAGCAGAAGAAAGGATATCGTGATTGAAGTTAAAATTAATAAAATAAAGCGAGAAGACAAGATTAGAGAAAAAAGAGTGAAAAGAAAGGAACAAAGCTTCCAAGAAATATGGGACTGTGTGAAAAGACCAAACCTACATTTGATGGGTGTACTTGAAAGTGAGGGGAAAATGGAACCAAGTTGGAAAACACTCTTCAGGACATTATACTGGAGAACTTCCTCAACCTAGCAAGGCAGGCCAACATTGAAATTCAGGAAATACAGAGAACACCACAAAGATGTTCCTCGAGAAGAGGAGTCCCAAGACACATAATCGTCAGATTCACCAAGGTTGAAATGAAGGAAAAAATGTTAAAGGCAGCCAGAGAGAAAGGTTGAGTTACCCACAAAGGGAAGCCCATCAGACTAACAGCAGATCTCTTGACAGAAACCCTACAAGCTAGCAGAGAGTGGGAGCCAATATTCAACATTCTTTTTTATTTTTATTTATTATTATTGTTATTTTTATTATACTTTAAGTTCTAGGGTACATGTGCATAACATACAGCTTTGTTACATAGGTATACATGTGCCATGTTGCTTTGCTGCACCCATCAACTCGTCATTTACATTAGGTATTTCTCCTAATGTTATCCCTCCCCCAGCCATCCACTCCCCGACAGGCCCTGGTGTGTGATGTTCCCCACCTTGTGTCCATGTGTTCTCTTTGTTCAACTCCCACCTATGAGTGAGAACATGTGGTGTTTGGTTTTCTGTCCTTGTGATAGTTTGCTGAGAATGATGGTTTCCAGCGTCTTCCATATCCCTGCAAAGGACATGAACTCATCCTTTCTTATGGCTGCATAGTATTCCATGGGGTATATGTGCCATATTTTCTTAATCCAGTCTGTCACTGATGAACATTTGGGTTGGTTCCAAGTCTTTGCTATTGTGAATAGTGCTGCAATAAACCTACATGTGCATGTGTCCTTATAGTAGCATGACTTATAATCTTTGGGTATATACCCAATAATGGGATCACTGGGTCAAATGGTATTTCTGGTTCTAGGTCCTTGAGGAATTGCCACACTGTCTTCTACAATGGTTGAACTAATTTACACTCCCACCAACAGTGTAAAAGCATTCCTATTTCTCCACATCTTCTCCAGCATCTGTTGTTTCCTGACTTTTTAATGATCGCCATTCTAACTGGTGTGAGATGGTATCTCATTGTGGTTTTGATTTGCATTTCTCTAATGACCAGTGATGATGAGCTTTTTTTAATGTGTGTTGGCTGCATAAAAATCTTCTTTTGAGAAGTGTCTGTTTATATTCCTTGCTCACTTTTTAATGGGGTTGTTTGTTTTTTTCTTGTAAATTTGTTTAAGTTCCTTGTAAATTCTAGATATTAGCCCTTTTTTCAGATGGGTAGATTGAAAAATGTTTTTCCTATTCTGTAGGTTGCCTGTTCACTCTGATGATAGTTTCTTTTGCTGTGCAGAAGCTGTTTAGTTTAATTAGATCCCATTAGTCAACTTTGTGTTTTGTTGCCATTGCTTTTGGTATTTTAGTCATGAAGACTTCACCCATGCCTATGTCCTGAATGGTATTGTCTAGGTTTTCTTCTAGGGTTTTTATGGTTTTAGGTCTTACATTTAAGTTTTTAAACCGTCTTGAGTTAATTTTTGTATAAGGTGTAAGAAAAGGGTCCAGTTTCAGTTTTCTGCATATGGCTAGCCAGTTTTCCCAGCATCATTTATTAAATAGGGGATCCTTTCCCCATTGCTTGTTTTTGTCAGGTTTGCCAAATATCAGATGGTTGTAGATGTGTGGTGTTATTTCTGAGGCCTCTGTTCTGTTCCCTTGGTCTACACATCTATTTTGGTACCAGTACCATGCTGTTTTGGTTAATGTAGCCTTGTAGCATAGTTTGAAGTCAGATAGCATGATGCCTCCAGCTTTGTTCCTTTTGCTTAGGATTGTCTTGGCTATGCAGGCTCTTTTTTGGTTCCATATGAAATTTAAATTAGTTTTTTCTAATTCTGTGAAAAAAGTCACTGGTAGCTTGATGGGGATAGCATTGAATCTATAAATTACTTTGGGCAGTATGGCCATTTTCACCATGTTGCTTCTTCCTATCTATGAGCATGGAATGTTTTTCCATTTCTTTGTGTCTTCTCTAATATACTTGAGCAGTGGTGTGTAGTTTTCCTTGAAGAGGCCCTTCACCTCCCTTGTAAGTTTTGTTCCTAGGTATTTTATTCTTTTTGTAGCAACTGAGAATGGGAATTCACTCATGATTTGGCTCTCTGTTTGTCTATTATTGGTGTATAGGAATGCTTGTGATTTTTGCACATTGATTTTGTATCCTGAGACTTTGCTAAATTTGCTTATCAGCTTAAGGAGACTTTGAGCTGAGACAATGTGGTTTTCTAAACATAGAATCATGTCATCTGCCAACAGAGACAATTTGACTTCCTCTCTTCCTATTTGAATATCCTTTCTTTCTTTCTCCTGCCTGATTGCCCTGGTCAGAACCTTCAATATTACGTTGAATAGGAGTGGCGAGAGAGGGCATCTTTGTCTTGTGCCAGTTTTCAAAGGGAATGCTTCCAGCTTTTGCCCATTCAGTTTGATATTGGCTGTGTGTTTGTCATAAACAGCTCTTATTATTTTGATATATGTTCCAGCAATACCTAGTTTATTGAGAGTTTTTAGCATGAAGGGCTGTTGAATTTTGTCAGAGGCCTTTTCTGCATCTATTGAGAAAATCATGTGTTTTTTGTCTTTGGTTCTCTTTATGTGATGGATTACGTTTATTGATTTGCATATGTTGAACCAGCTTTGTATCCCAGGATGAAGCAGACTTGATCGTGGTGGATAAGCTTTTTGATGTGCTGCTGGATTCGGTTTGCCATTATATTTTTGAGGATTTTTGGATTGATATTCATCAGGGATATTGGATGGCCTCATTAAATGAGTTAGGGAGGAGTCCCTCTTTTTCTATTGTTTGAAATAGTTTCAGAAGGAATGGTACCAGCTCCTCTTTGTACCTCTGGTAGAATTCGGCTGTGAATCTGTCTGGTCCTTGACTTTTTTTTGGTTGGTAGGCTATTAATTACTGCCTCAATTTCAGAACTTGTTATTGATCTATTCAGAGATTCTACTTCTTCCTGGTTTAGTCTTGGGAGGGTGCATGTGTCCAGGAATGTATCCATTTCTTCTAGATTTTCTAATTTATTTGCATAGAGGGGTTTATAGTATTCTCTGATGGTAGTTTGTATTTCTGTGGGATCAGTGGTGATATCCCCTTTATCTCTTTTTACTGTATCTATTTGAGTCTTCTCTCTTTTCTTCTTTATAGTCTGGCTAGCAGTCTATCTATTTCATTATTTTTTTCAAAAAACCAGCTCCTGGATTCATTGAGTTTTTTGAAGGGTTTTTTGTGTCTCTCTCTCCTTCAGTTCTGCTCTGATGTTAGTTATTTCTTGTCTTCTGCTAGCTTTTGAATTTGTTTGCTCTTGCTTCTTTAGTTCTTTTAATTGTGGTGTTAGGTTGTCAATTTTAGATCTTTCTCACTTTCCGATGTGGGCATTTAGTGCTATAAATTTCCTTCTTAACACTGCTTTAAATGTGTCCCAGATGTTCTGGTATGTAGTGTCTTGGTTCTCATTGGTTTCAAAGATCATCTTTATTTCTGCCTTTATTTCATCATTTACCCAGCAGTCATTCAGAGCAGTTGTTCAGTGTCTATGTAGTTGTGCAGTTTTGAGTGAGTTTCTTTATCCTGAGTTCTAATTTGATTGCACTGTGGTCTGAGAGACTGTTTTTTATGATTTCCAATCTTTTGCATTTGCTGAGGAGGGTTTTACTTTCAATTATGTGGTCAATTTTAGAATAAGTGCGATGTGATGCTGAGAAGAATGTATATTCTGTTGATTTGGGGTGGAGACTTCTGTAGATGTCTATTAGGTCTGCTTGGTCCAGAGCTGATTCAAGTCCTGAATATCCTGGTTAATTTTCTGTCTTGTTGATCTAATATTGACAGTAGGGTGTTTAAGTTTCCCACTATTATTGCATGGGAGTCAAAGCCTCTGTGTAGGTCTCTAAGAACTTGCTTTATGAATCTGGGTACCCTGTATTGGGTGCATATATATTTAGGATAGTTAGCTCTTCTTGTTGCATTGATCCCTTTACCATTATGTAGTGTCCTTCTTTGTCTTTTTTGATCTTTGTTGGTTTAAAGTCTGTTTTATCAGAGACTAGGATTGCAACCCCTGCTGTTTTTTTGCTTTCCATTTGCTTAGTAAATATTCCTCCATCCTTTTTTTTTTTGAGCTTATGTGTGTCTTCATACATGAGATGGGTCTCCTGAATACAGCACACTGATGGGTCTTGACTCTTTATTCAATTTGCCAGTCTGTGTCTTTTACTTGGGGCATTTAGCCCATTTACATTTAAGGTTAATATTGTTATGTGTGAATTTGATACTCTCATTATAGTTCCAGCTGGTTATTTTGCTTGTTAGTTGATGCAGTTTCTTCATAGTGTCTATTGTCTTTACAATTTGGTATGTTTTTGCAGTGGCTGGTACCAGTTTTTACTTTCCCTATTTAGTGCTTCCTTCAGGAGCTCTTATAAAGCACAGCTGGTGGTGACAAAATCTCTCACCATTTTCTTGTCTGTAAAGGATCTTATTTCTCCTTCACTTAGGAAGCTTAGTTTGGCTGGGTATGAAATTCTGGGTTGAAATTTCTTTTCTTTAAGAATGTTGAATATTGATCCCCACTTTCTTCCGGCTTGTAGGGTTTCTGCTGAGAGATCTGCTGCTAATCTGTTGGGCTTCCCTTTGTGGGTAACCCGACCTTTCTCTCTGGCTGCCCTTAACATTTTTTTCTTCATTTCAACCTTGGTGAATCTGAGGATTATGTGTCTTGGTGTTGCTCTTCTCGAGGAATATCTTTGTGGTGTTCTCTGTATTTCCTGAATTTGAATGTTGGCCTGTCTTTCTAAGTTGGGGTGTTCTCCTGCATAATATTTTGAAGAGTGTTTTCCAACTTGGTTCCATTCTCTCTGTCACTTTCAGGTACACCAATCAAACATAGGTTTGGTCTTTTCACATAGTCCCATATTTCTTGTAGGGTTTGTTCATTTCTTTTCATTTTTTTTCTCTAATCTTGTCTTTATGCCTTATTTAATTAAGTTGATCTTTAATTTCAGATATCCTTTCTTTTGCTTGATTGATTCAGCTTTTGATACTTGTGTATGCTTATTGAAGTTCTTGTGCTGTGTTTTTCAGCTCCATCAGGTTATTTATGTTATTCTCTAAACAGGTTATTCTAGTTTGCAATTCCTTCAACATTTTTTCAAGGTTCTTATTTTCTTTCCATTTGGTTAGAACATACTCAAGGAGGGCGAGCAGAAGCAGGATGGGGCGTTGCCTCACCCAGGAAGTGCAATGGGTTGGATAACTCCCTCCTTTAGCCAAGGAAAACCCTGAGGAGCTGTGCTGTGAGGAGGGGTGCATTTTGGCCATGATACTAGGCTTTTCTCACGGTCTTTGCAACCTGTAGACCAGGGGATTCCCTCGGGTGCCTACACCACTAGGGCCCTGGGTTTCAAGCACAAAATTGGGTGGCCTTTTGGCAGACACTGAGCTACCTGTGGGATTTTTTTTAATACCCCAGTGGTGCCTGGAACATCACTGAGACAGAATCATTCACTTCCCTGGAAAGGGGACTGAAGGCAGAAAGCCAAGTGGTATAGCTCAGTGGATCCCATCCCCTTGGAGCCCAGCAAGCTAAGATCCACTGGCTTGAAATTCTTGCTTGCAGCGCAGCAGTCTGAAGTTGACCTGGGACGCTCAAGCTTGGTGGGGTGAGGGGCGTCTGCCATTACTGAGGCTTCAGTAGGCGGTTTTCCCCTCACAGTGTAAACAAGCCCCTGGGAAATTTGAACTGGGCAGAGCCCACCGTTGCTAGGCAAAGCTGCTGGAGCCAGCCTGCCTCTCTAGATTCCTCCTCTCTGGGCAGGGCATCTCTGAAAGAAAGGCAGCAGCCCCAGTCAGGGGCTTATACATAAAGCTCCCATCTCTCTGGGACAGAGCATCTGGGGCAAGGGGCGCTTGTGGGCACAGCTTCAGCAGACTTAAACATTCCTGCCTGCTGGCTCTGAAGAGAGCAGCAGATCTCCCAGTACAGCACTCAAGTTCTGCTAAGGAAGAGAATGCCTCCTCAAGTGGCTCCTTGACCCCTGTTCCTCCTGACTGGGAGACACTTCCCAGCAGGGGTCGACAGACACCTCATTCAGGAGAGCTCCGGCTGGCATCTGGTGAGTTCCCTTCTGGGATGAAGCTTCCAGAGGAAGGAACAGGCAGCAATATTTGCTGTTCTGAAGCCTCCGCTGGTGATATCCAGGCAAACAGGGTCTGGAGTGGATCTCCAGCAAACTCCAGCAGACCTGCAGCAGAAGCGTCTGACTGTTAGAAAGAAAACTAACAAACAGAAAGAAATATCATCAACATCAGCAAAAAGGACATCTACACAGAAACCCCATTTGAAAGTCACTAACATCAAAGACTAAAGGTAGATAAATCCACATAGATGAGGAAAAACCAGTGCAAAAAGGCTGAAAATTTCAAAACCCAGAGTGCCTCTTCTCCTCCAAAGGATCACAACTCCTTGCTAGCAAGGGAACAAAACTGGACAGAGAATGAGTTTGATGAATTGACAGATGTAGGCTTCAGAAAGTGGGTAATAACAAACTCCTCCAAGCTTCTGAGGAAAATTTTATGTGCCTTTTTAACTTTGAAAGTAAATCTTGCCTTAACAAGTTTACTGGAGCAGTATCACATAGTAAAACAGTGTTTTTCTGAAACGGGGCCCAAAGTTAACTGGATGGGTTCAGATATGGGAACCTCTTGAACTTGATCTGAAACCCCCACCACAGAAATGACCTTTTTACTCCGAGGAATTCGTTGGCTTATTAAAGTGGGGTTTATAGTAGATAGAGTAGTCCTAGTATCCATGGGCACTGTACACAACTCCCCATTTATTTAAACCTCTTTTTCTCCATGCTTATTTAAAGATATTATGGGAAGCAGTCTATCGGAGAATCCCTCAGAGCCTCATCTGTGTTCATTATTGTCAGGAGAACTAAGGTCTCTTGGGTTTCCTCTAGTGGTGAAACAGTTTGGCCTAGAGGGAGGCTTATTGGCGGACTGATACAAAAGTGGACAACCCCTTTTCCAGTGCCCTGGATGTTTGCAATACAAGCAGACATCTTGGGGTAAAGAATTTCTTGTTCTAGGACTTCTTGATTGTGACTTAAAATGATAACGAGAAGGTCCCTGTGGTCCCAGTCCCTGGAACTGTTGTAATTGAAGGGTCATAAGCTTGTTAGCCTTTTGAGTTTTTCCTTGCTCTAGAGTCCTCTCAAAATGTTCAGCTAAGGCCAACAAATCAGTCATATCTGTATCTTACCATCCCAACTTATGTTTTTTAATTAAACTGCTAAGTTCAGGACATAGTCCATTTATAGATGGAGCAGTTAATGCCATTTCAGTCCCTGCAGGAAATACTCTTTGCTGTAGTTTGAGCCAAGAATGTTTCACAAACAATATTTCTAAGTGAATTCTGTAATCTGAAACAGGTTCATTCTTTTTTTTGCTTACAAGATTGTGTGATGGACAAGTCAATTTTTAAAAAAAATTTTAGGAATTGAATGTAAAAGCTCTTCAGCATTTTTTCTAGCTGATTTTGGTCCTTCTCATGAGGAGCTCTTGGAGGAGTTTTTAATAGCCTCCTCAGGTTTGTCTCATTCTACTGCCTCCATCCATTTCTGAGCTTCACTAGGCCCCAATATTATTTGAATAAATTGGTAAAGTTCAGGAAGTCTGGATTGTAAGCTGCTATGAGGATTCTAAATTCCTCAGTAAATTTTTGAGGATTTTCCGTTGGATCAGAGAAGAACTTCAAAATGGCTCTAAGCTCAGTTTTAGACCATGGAGTGAAAGTAGTTACAGCAGGCAGACCCGGCTGATCAGAAGATCTCACTTTGTAAGGCATCTGTCTAACTTCTTTTTGTTGTCATCCTCAGGGTGAAAGAGTAATTTTGCAAAAAGTTTAGTGGACTCAGAGTATGTTAGTAGAGATTGATAAAGAGAAGGAACAGTTGGGGTGAGTTCAGTCAGAGTAAAATCCTCTTTTGTCATGTCCTTGGTCAGTTGCTTAAGGTTTTCATTTGCTTTTTGCAAAGAATCTTTTTTTTTTTTTGCATTTTATTTATTTATTTATTTTAAATTATACTTTAAGTTTTAGGGTACATGTGCACAACGTGCAGTTTAGTTACATATGTATACATGTGCCATGTTGGTGTGCTGCACCATTAACTCATCATTTAACATTAGGCATATCTCCTAATGCTATCCCTCTCCTCTCTCCCCACCCCACAACAGGCACCGGTGTGTGATGTTCCCCTTCCTGTGTCCAAGTGTTCTCATTGTTCAATTCTCACCTATGAGTGAGAAGATGCACTGTTTGGTTTTTTGTCCTTGTGATAGTTTGCTGAGAAAGATGGTTTCCAGCTTCATCCATGTCCCTACAAAGGACATGAACTCATCATTTTTTATGGCTGCATAGTATTCCATGGTGTATATGTGCCACATTTTCTTAATCCAGTCTATCATTGTTGGACATTTGGGTTGGTTCCAAGTCTTTGCTATTGTGAATAATGTCACAATAAACATACGTGTTCATGTGTCTTTCTAGCAACATGATTTATAATCCTTTGGGTATATACCCAGTAATGGGATGGCTGGGTCAAATGGTGTTTCTAGTTCTAGATCCCTGAGGAATCGCCACACTGACTTCCACAATGGTTGAACTAGTTTACAGTCCCACCAACAGTGTAAAAGTGTTCCTATTTCTCCACATCCTCTCCAGCACAAGGAGGCAATTTTTTATTTATTTAGTCTTTTAGAAGCCTCTGCATAACAATCAAAGAATACATCCCACTGTTTTTGTGGGGTTTCTGAGTCCCCTTTTTCTAATATGCCTCACAAATAAACCATTTTATTCAAATTAAAACTTCCCTATTGCGGCCACCTTAATTCTAAGTTTTCTTTAGTGAGGTTAACCAATTTTTATAAAAATGCACATGTTCAAGGCCCATAATTTTTATAAATAAAATTACATGGAATCCCAGATTCCTTGGATTGAGATTATCCCATTATTAAATAAGGTACCTATTGGAAGTCCGAGACCTCTAACTGAATCCAATTCAGTTATTTACTGAATCCAATCCCATCTTGGACCCAGTGTAGTCTAAGTATTGCTCCAGTAAACTCAGAGAGCTCAAAACAGAAGTTAGTGGAGCTCAGAATCTGAGAGAAAACACCCATGACTTCCAGTTACAATCAAGAGAACAGTGAGCACAGTGAGCTCGGTGGGTACCTCGCCTGGTAACCTGTTTTTTTTCTGGGAGTCGCCACAGTTTTGCTTCGAAAAATCTTTTTGAATGATTAATTAAGCTGTCATGGATTTCTTATATAAAAAGTAGAAGCAATATTATTTATTTTATTTAATTTGAAAAGAGTTGAAAAGTAACCCATTCTTACTTTTATTTAACAAAATCAGATCTTCTGACACCAGATCTGTTAAAAGAAAACTTCAGACAAGGTAAATTTGATGGAGTTTAATTGAGCAAAGAAAAGAAACGATTCACAAATCAGGCAGCCTCCAGAATCACAGAAGATTCAGAGAGATTCCAGGGTGCCTCGTGGTCAGAACAAACTCACAAACAAAAAAGTAAAGTGATGTACAGAAATCGGAAGTGAGGTACCGAAACAGTGAGATTGGTTACAGCTTGGCATTTGCCTTATTTGAACATAGTTTAAACACTCAGCAGTCTATGGGTGATTGAAGTATGGCCACTGGGATTGGCCAACACTCAGCTATTATTCCAAATGCATACTATTAAGTTAGATTTTCAATTTTGTCTGCCTATTAAGCTAGGTAACGGTTCATCCACAAGTACTAAAATATAGAAGGATGGAGTCTTTCTCAGGCCATATTTAGTTCACTTTAACACTTCCCTCCATGTGATCTTTACATGTCAGCTCCCTTTTGCCTTCTGCTATGAGTGGAAGCGGCTTGAGGATCTCTCCAGATGTAGTTGTCAGCACCATGTATCTTGTACATCCTGCAGAACCATGAGCAAAATGAACCCCTTTTTTCTTATAAATTACCCAGCCTCAGGTATTTCTTTACAGCAATACAAATGGACTAAGGCAGTTCCCTACTCAAAGATGCTGAAACTATATGCATCTTTCTACTTGTTGGTGTTATTTTCCCCCTCAGCTTGGATGTTGAGATTTGTAAGCAGTATCTTGTTTTTTCATTATTTTAGATGTATATGTTTTGTTTGTTTACTGTTCTAGTTGTTCTGTTTTTACAGGTTATTCTGGACTGTGATTAAAAACTATGCTGCTACTGCCATCAACTTTGCAGAATCACTGTAACAATGTTATTTTTATATAATATTTCATGACTAGGTAATTTTGGTTAGGTAAAAATTAAGTTTAAAAAGAGCCTGGTCAAAATCAAGTCATCCTTCAAGAAAAAAGCCCTAACAGACACATAGTAACTCAATGAACGGCACAAATTTGGCAATTATACAAAACTTTGCCTATTTTGTACACCTTAGTAAGGAATTGCTTTTCAAGATAATTCATATTGTGTCTATCTGTTCAAAAAAGAGGCATATTTTGTTCTGTGTTGAGCAATATTAATTTTTTTTTTTTTTTGAGACGGAGTCTCGCTCTGTCACCCAGACTGGAGTGCAGTGGCGCGATCTTGGCTCACTGCAAGCTCTGCCTCCTGGGTTCATGCCATTCTCCTGCCTCAGCCTCCTGAGTGGCTGGGACTACAGGCGCCCGCCACCACACCCGACTAATTTTTTGTATTTTTAGTGGAGACAGGGTTTCACCGTGATAGCCAGGATGGTCTCAATCTCCTGACCTCATGATCCGCCCGCCTCGGCCTCCCAAAGTGCTGGGATTACAGGCGTGAGCCACCGTGCCCAGCCGAGAAGTATTATGTTATTTGATGTTTTCGTTTTGCAGCTAATTTTGGTTGTATCCACAATATTTATTGCCTATATAAATATTTTTAGTAGCTATTATTTTCCAAAAAACTGGGTTCATATTTTCTGTGTGCAATAATGTACTTTGAAAGGTACAATGTACAGTATTTTCAAAATTCAAATATGAAACATAATATACATGCTTATCACATAAATTTTAATAACAAATTTAATAATTATATTAAGGATATATTTTGTAGGTCATTGAGTTGAGGTCTAGTGCCTAATCCTGTAACTATGAAAAACAGAGATTTTTCATTCTGAGTGCTACCCTCTTGCAGATTTTGGACAATTACTTAAGCTGTCATGAATTTCTTATATAAAAAGTGGAAGCAATATTATTTATTTTATTTAATTTGAAAAGAGTTAAAAAGTAACCCAGTCTTACTTTTATTTAACAAAATCACTGTAGATACTTGGCAATAAAACTAAAGAGAAAAATATTAGTGTAGGATTTTAATTAGAAGAGGAACAGACTAATCTTTTTACAAGCTGTTGTACTTTGATTGGACTCACCATTTCTTCTTTTCAGCCAGGATTTCATGGCTAAAATATCAATAGTTTCTATAACTCTTAGTTTCTTTGCTGTAAATTTCTTTTTAAATTAAGTACCTAGTTTTGAATAACTTGCTTGTCTTGTTTGGTTTGTCCAGTGATGTGATTTGTACTGCATTGTGAATAGTTTCCCAGAGACAAAATAATATTTTCTGAGCCTTCATTTATGCTCAGCACTGTATAGGATTACAAAGAAAAAAGTCCTTACCAAGGTGCTGAAGAGCATCAGGATCCTGGACATCGACTGAGTTTTTCCAGAGACCCTGATAAGTTCTTATTTATGTCTTTCACCTCTTCATTTTCTCCAAACCTCTCCTACCCCTTATTGGCTGATATCTAAAATGCCAGAATACAAATGTTCCTGGAAAAGGGAATTTATGAACTTAAGATTACATTTGATATCCTATGAATAGACCTCTGTGATTGTGACCTAATAATTTTTTGCAAGTACCATCAGATCAACTGGGCAAAAGTAAGATTTAGAATTAGTTCTGTTCACTAAGCAGAGCTAGATACCTGGGATAAGATTCAGCCTTAAGCATCGGAGACAAGTTATATCTGGCAGACATGCATCATATCTAATTGGCATGGCAACAGGTGGTCATTTACACAAATAGTATGAGAAGGTCCAATGGGAAGAAACAGCATGCTCCCCAGTGTAGGTCAGAGTACAAGTCTACTGAATCAAGGAACAGACGTCAATCAGAGCACAGTCAAAGCAGATGTTTAGCATCAGGAAATGCATCACCTGATAACAAATCAGACCTTGAGATTTGGGGAATATTATCAAGATTACATAGATGCAAGCACAGGGAACAAGATTGACATTCACCTACCACATATGGGGCAAAGTGGAAATGGGTCTCAGGAATAATGCAGAAGCCCAAATGGAAGATATGATACAGGCAACACTAGCTTAAATGTCTACAGTGGACAAACAGTTAACACGAGTATGTAAATCAGGCCAGGCCTATAAAACTAGATTAAAGAAATTGGTAATGAACTAGAAATTCAATGTCTGATCTAAAGACTTTCAAATTCAAAAAGTCAAAAAATGTTTATCATACAAACATAAATTTTCTTCTGGCCAAATTCAATTTGTAGAGCACCAGTTTGTGAGTCCTTAGTAAATGACTGATATCAGAGGCATTGCTTCGATAAAGCTTTTAAAGGGGTAGAAAGAGGACAAAAGAGTGAGCACTGGGTAGTCAGGACAGCAAAGTTAAAAATTGGAAGCACTGAAATAAAGTTTCACCAACTTCAGGGCTGGATGCAGTGGTTCACACCTGTAATCCCAGTGCTTTGGTAAGCTGAGGCAGAAAGATAACTTGAGGCCAGGAGTTCAAGACCAGCCTGGGCACCATAGCAAGACCCCGTCTCTGCAAACATTTTTTTAAAAGAATAGCTAGGTGTGGTGGCACATGCGTGCAGTCCTAGCTACTTGGGAGGCTGAGGTGGTAGGATTACTTGAGTTCAGGAGCTCAAGGCTGCAGTGAGCTATGATCACATCACTGCACTCCAGCCTGAGTGACAGAGTGAGATCCTGTTCTCCCAAAAAAGTTTTGCTAACTTCACAATTTTGTCTCAGGTTTACCTTAATCTTAAGGAAGATAGTCTAGATGAGAGAACAAAACATATACAGAGGAAATGACTGAATGCTTTCCAAAAAAAAAAAAAAAAAAAAAAAAAGCATGTCAGCAAGTGCAAATTCTTAAGTGCTAAGAGGGATGCTGAGTATTTGTGACCGGAGTCAGGATGGATTAATCTGGAAGAGTATGTATGGAGAGTAAATGTTGAGGCCAGTTTTGAAGGAAATAATGAGAAGACTGAAAGAAATGTTGAGAGAGCATTGATAGTAAAAGAAATAACTTATTAAAAGACACAGAAAATTAAATATCATATAGTGGAAAGAGACTTAAATTGACAATCAAAAAGACTTAGGCTCTTGACTTGGTTTTGCTACCAACACTCTCTGTCATTTTCGGTAAGTCCATTTCCATACCTGTGTTTTTATTCCCCATCTGGAAGTCAATCAAACAGAAGCTTGTAAATGCAAATTTCTACAATGGCCAAGTAGCTAAATGAGTAAAAGACAGGTGGAAACCTGTCTGAGTGAGGCATGTCTGCCATGTATAAATAGACAGAAATAGCCTAGCTCCAACTATTTATGGCTAAGTGGCAATGAAGACTCAATAGTGTGATATTTCTAGAGACTCCAGAAATTTATATTTTTATGTGAAATCTTTTAATATTTAATTTTTGACAAGGAGTTTACATGAAAACAGTATAAAGATCAAATAAAATATTTATAAGCTATATTCTTTCTGTGAGCTACTAGGTTGCAATCTCTTGGCTAGATAGATTATAAAGATTCTTTCCATTTCATTTTGTTTATGGTTTTTTTTTTTATTATCATTATTATACTTTAGGTTTTATGGTACATGTGCACAATGTGCAGGTAAGTTACATATGTATACATGTGCCATGCTGGTGCGCTGCACCCACCAACTTGTCATCTAGCATTAGGTATATCTCCCAATGCTATCCCTCCCCCCTCCCCCCACCCCACAACAGTCCCCGAAGTGTGATGTTCCCCTTCCTGTGTCCATGTGTTCTCATTGTTCAATTCCCACCTATGAGTGAGAATATGCGGTGTTTGGTTTTTTGTTCTTGCGATAGTTTACTGAGAATGATGATTTCCAATTTCATCCATGTCCCTACAAAGGATGTGAACTCATCATTTTTTATGGCTGCATAGTATTCCATGGTGTATATGTGCCACATTTTCTTAATCCAGTCTATCATTGTTGGACATTTGGGTTGGTTCCAAGTCTTTGCTATTGTGAATAATGCGGCAATAAACATACGTGTGCATGTGTCTTTATAGCAGCATGATTTATAGTCCTTTGGGTATATACCCAGTAATGGGATGGCTGGGTCGAATGGAATTTCTAGTTCTAGATCCCTGAGGAATCGCCACACTGACTTCCACAAGGGTTGAACTAGTTTACAGTCCCACCAACAGTGTAAAAGTGTTCCTATTTCTCCACATCCTCTCCAGCACCTGTTGTTTCCTGACTTTTTAATGATTGCCATTCTAACTGGTGTGAGATGGTATCTCATTGTGGTTTTGATTTGCATTTCTCTGATGGCCAGTGACGGTGAGCATTTTTTCATGTGTTTTTTGGCTGCATAAATGTCTTCTTTTGAGAAGTGTCTGTTCATGTCCTTTGCCCACTTTTTGATGGGGTTGTTTGTTTTTTTCTTGTAAATTTGTTGGAGTTCATTGTAGATTCTGGATATTAGCCCTTTGTCAGATGAGTAGGTTGCGAAAATGTTCTCCCATTTTGTAGGTTGCCTGTTCACTCTGATGGTAGTTTCCTTTGCTGTGCAGAAGCTCTTTAGTTTAATTAGATCCCATTTGTCAATTTTGGCTTTTGTTGCCATTGCTTTTGGTGTTTTAGACATGAAGTCCTTGCCCATGCCTATGTCCTGAATGGTAATGCCTAGGTTTTCTTCTAGGGTTTTTATGGCTTTAGGTCTAACATTTAAGTCTTTAATCCATCTTGAATTGATTTTTGTATAAGGTGTAAGGAAGGGATCCAGTTTCAGCTTTCTACATATGGCTAGCCAGTTTTCCCAGCACCATTTATTAAATAGGGAATCCTTTCCCCATTTCTTGTTTTTGTCAGGTTTGCAAAGATCAGATACTTGTAGATATGTGGCATTATTTCTGACGGCTCTGTTCTGTTCCATTGATCTATATCTCTGTTTTGGTACCAGTACCATGCTGTTTTGGTTACTGTAGCCTTGTAGTATAGTTTGAAGTCAGGTAGTGTGATGCCTCCAGCTTTGTTCTTTTGGCTTAGGATTGACTTGGCGATGCGGGCTCTTTTTCGGTTCCATATGAACTTTAAAGTAGTTTTTTCCAATTCTGTGAAGAAAGTCATTGGTAGCTTGATGGGGATGGCATTGAATCTGTAAATTACCTTGGGAAGGATGGCCATTTTCATGATATTGATTCTTCCTACCCATGAGCATGGAATGTTCTTCCATTTGTTTGTATCCTCTTTTATTTCCTTGAGCAGTGGTTTGTAGTTCTCCTTGAAGAGGTCTTTCACATCCCTTGTAAGTTGGATTCCTAGGTATTTTATTCTCTTTGAAGCAATTGTGAATGGGAGTTCACTCATGATTTTGCTCTCTGTTTGTCTGTTATTGATGTATAAGAATGCTTGTGATTTTTGCACATTGATTTTGTATCCTGAGACTTTGCTGAAGTTGCTTATCAGCTTAAGGAGATTTTGGGCTGAGACAATGGGGTTTTCTAGATATACTATCATGTCATCTGCAAACAAGGACAATTTGACTTCCTCTTTTCCTAATTGAACACCCTTTATTTCCTTCTCCTGCCTAATTGCCCTGGCCAGAACTTCCAACACTATGTTGAATAGAAGTGGCGAGAGAGGGCATCCCTGTCTTGTGCCAGTTTTCAAAGGGAATGCTTCCAGTTTTTGCCCATTCAGTACGATATTGGCTGTGGGTTTGTCATAAATAGCTCTTATTATTTTGAGATACGTCCCATCAATTCCTAATTTATTCAGAGTTTTTAGCATGAAGGGTTGTTGAATTTTGTCAAAGGCCTTTTCTGCATCTATTGAGATAATCATGTGGTTTTTGTCTTTGGTTCTGTTTATATGCTGGATTACATTTATTGATTTGCATATATTGAACCAGCTGCATCCCAGGGATGAAGCCCACTTGATCATGGTGGATAAGCTTTTTGATGTGCTGCTGGATTCTGTTTGCCAGTATCTTATTGAGGATTTTTGCATCAATGTTCATCAAGGATATTGGTCTAAAATTCTCTTTTTTAGTTGTGTCTCTGCCAGGCTTTGGTATCAGGATGATGCTGGCCTCATAAAATGAGTTAGGGAGGATTCCCTCTTTTTCTATTGATTGGAATAGTTTCAGAAGGAATGGTACCAGCTCCTCCTTGTACCTCTGGTAGAATTCGGCTGTGAACCCATCTGGTCCTGGACTTTTTTTGGTTGGTAAGCTATTGATTATTGCCACAATTTCAGCTCCTGTTATTGGTCTATTCAGAGATTCAACTTCTTCCTGGTTTAGTCTTGGGAGGGTGTATGTGTTGAGGAATTTATCCATTTCTTCTAGATTTTCTAGTTTATTTGCATAGAGGTGTTTGTAATATTCTCTGATGGTAGTTTGTATTTCTGTGGGATCGGTGGTGATATCCCCTTTATCATTTTTTATTGCATCTATTTGATTCTTCTCTCTTTTTTTCTTTATTAATCTTGCTAGCGGTCTATCAATTTTGTTGATCCTTTCAAAAAACCAACTCCTGGATTCATTTATTTTTTGAAGGGTTTTTTGTGTCTCTATTTCCTTCAGTTCTGCTCTGATTTTAGTTATTTCTTGCCTTCTGCTAGCTTTTGAATGTGTTTGCTCTTGCTTTTCTAGTTCTTTTAATTGTGATGTTAGGGTGTCAATTTTGGATCTTTCCTGCTTTCTCTTGTGGGCATTTAGTGCTATAAATTTCCCTCTACACACTGCTTTGAATGCATCCCAGAGATTCTGGTATGTTGTGTCTTGGTTCTCGTTGGTTTCAAAGAACATCTTTATTTCTGCCTTCATTTCGTTATGTACCCAGTAGTCATTCAGGAGCAGGTTGTTCAGTTTCCACGTAGTTGAGCGGTTTTGAGTGAGATTCTTAATCCTGAGTTCTAGCTTGATTGCACTGTGATCTGAGAGACAGTTTGTTACAATTTCTGTTCTTTTACATTTATTGAGGAGAGCTTTACTTCCAAGTATATGGTCAATTTTGGAATAGGTGTGGTGTGGTGCTGAAAAAAATGTATATTCTGTTGATTTGGGGTGGAGAGTTCTGTAGATGTCTATTAGGTCCGCTTGGTGCAGAGCTGAGTTCAATTCCTGGGTATCCTTGTCGACTTTCTGTCTCATTGATCTGTCTAATGTTGACAGTGGGGTGTTAAAGTCTCCCATTATTAATGTGTGGGAGTCTAAGTCTCTTTGTAGGTCACTCAGGACTTGCTTTATGAATCTGGGTGCTCCTGTATTGGGTGCATATATATTTAGGATAGTTAGCTCTTCTTCTTGAATTAATCCCTTTACCATTATGTAATGGCCTTCTTTGTCTCTTTTGATCTTTGTTGGTTTAAAGTCTGTTTTATCAGAGACTAGGATTGCAACCCCTGCCTTTTTTTGTTTTCCATTTGCTTGGTAGATCTTCCTCCATCCTTTTATTTTGAGCCTATGTGTGTCTCTGCACGTGAGATGGGTTTCCTGAATACAGCACACTGATGGGTCTTGAGTCTTTATCCAATTTGCCAGTCTGTGTCTTTTAATTGGAGCATTTAGTCCATTTACATTTAAAGTTAATATTGTTATGTGTGAATTTGATCCTGTCATTATGATGTTAGCTGGATATTTTTCTCGTTAGTTGATGCAGTCTCTTCTTAGTCTCGATGGTCTTTACATTTCGGTATGATTTTGCAGTGGCTGGTACCGGTTGTGCCTTTCCATGTTTAGCGCTTCCTTCAGGAGCTCTTTTAGGGCAGGCCTGGTGGTGACAAAATCTCTCAGCATTTGCTTGTCTGTAAAGTATTTTATTTCTCCTTCACTTATGAAGCTTAGTTTGGCAGGATATGAAATTCTGGGTTGAAAATTCTTTTCTTTAAGAATGTTGAATATTGGCCCCCACTCTCTTCTGGCTTGTAGGGTTTCTGTCGAGAGATCCGCTGTTAGTCTGATGGGCTTCCCTTTGATGGTAACCCGACCTTTCTCTCTGGCTGCCCTTAACATTTTTTCCTTCATTTCAACTTTGGTGAATCTGACAATTATGTGTCTTGGAGTTGCTCTTCTCGAGGAGTATCTTTGTGGCATTCTCTGTATTTCCTGAATCTGAATGTTGGCCTGCCTTGCTAGATTGGGGAAGTTCTCCTGGATAATATCCTGCAGAGTGTTTTTCAACTTGTTTCCATTCTCCCCGTCACTTTCAGGTACACCAATCAGACGTAGATTTGGTCTTTTCACATAGTCCCACATTTCTTGGAGGCTTTGCTCATTTCTTTTTATTCTTTTTTCTCTACACTTCCCTTCTCGCTTCATTTCATTCATTTCATCTTCCAGGGCTGATACCCTTTCTTCCATTTGATCGCATCGGCTCCTGAGGCTTCTGCATTCTTCACGTAGTTCTCGAGCCTTGGTTTTCAGCTCCATCAGCTCCTTTAAGCACTTCTCTGTATTGGTTATTCTAGTTATACATTCTTCTAAATTTTTTTCAAAGTTTTCAACTTCTTTGCCTTTGGTTTGAATATCCTCCCGTAGCTCGGAGTAATTTGATCGTCTGAAGCCTTCTTCTCTCAGCTCGTCAAAGTCATTCTCCGTCCAGCTTTGTTCCGTTGCTGGTGAGGAACTGCGTTCCTTTGGAGGAGGAGAGGTACTCTGGTTTTTAGAGTTTCCAGTTTTTCTGCTCTGTTTTTTCCCCATCTTTGTGGTTTTATCTACTTTTGGTCTTTGATGATGGTGATGTACAGATGGGTTTTTGGTGTGGATGTCCTTTCTGTTAGTTTTCCTTCTAACAGACAGAACCCTCAGCTGCAGGTCTGTTGGAGTACCTTGCTGGCCGTGTGAGGTGTCAGTCTGCCCCTGCTGGGGGATGCCTCCCAGTTAGGCTGCTCAGGGGTCAGGGGTCAGGGACCCACTTGAGGAGGCAGTCAGCCGGTTCTCAGATCTCCAGCTGCGTGCTGGGAGAACCACTGCTCTCCTCACAGCTGTCAGACAGGGACATTTAAGTCTGCAGAGGTTACTGCTGTCTTTTTGTTTGTCTGTGCCCTGCCCCCAGAGGTGGAGCCTACAGAGGCAGGCAGGCCTCCTTGAGCTGTGGTGGGCTCCACCCAGTTCAAGCTTCCAGGCTGCTTTGTTTACCTAAGCGAGCCTGGGCAATGGCGGGCACCCCTCCCCCAGCCTCACTGCCGACTTGCTGTTTGATCTCAGACTGCTGTGCTAGCAATCAGCGAGACTCCGTGGGCGTAGGACCCTCTGAGCCAGGTGCGGGCTATACTCTCCTGGGGCACCGTTTCCTAAGCCCGTCGGAAAAGCACAGTATTCGGGTGGGAGTGGCCCGATTTTCCAGGTGCCGTCTGTCACCCCTGGAAGGGGAACTCCCTGACCCCTTGCGCTTCCCGAGTGAGGCAATGCCTCGCCCCTGCTTCGGCTGGGGCACAGTGCGCTCACCCACTGACCTGCGCCCACTGTCTGGCACTCCCTAGTGAGATGAACACGGTACCTCAGATGGAAATGCAGAAATCACCCGTCTTCTGCGTCGCTCGCGCTGGGAGCTGTAGACCGGAGCTGTTCCTATTCGGCCATCTTGGCTCCTGCTATTTGTTTATGGTTCTATGACATTAAAGTTAAGATTTAATAAAATGGAGGGGATACCACAAGTTCTTGAGCTCTCATAGTAGAACGGCCAAAAGTATGGAATCAGAGAACCTGTGTTTGAATCCTGACTTTGACCAAGAAGTGTGTGACCTTAAGGAAATTACACAGGCTTTCTGCAACTCAGTTTTATTTTTGGTAAAGTAAGGATAATAACAGTAATTGCATCATAGTCTTGTGAGGATTTACTGAGATAATAGTTTATAGGCATACTTTGGAGATATTGTGAGCTGTGAGGTAAGAGCTAAATTTAATTATTCTGCACGTGGATCTCTCTAGTTGTCCCAGTTTCATTTGTTGAAGCATTGAATGGTCTTGGCTTCCAAAGTGTTTAAAGGCAATTTTCAAACAAGACATCTGATAGTATTATAAAATGCAGCCAAAACTTTGTCAGGTTTCTTAAACTGGGACTTTAATTAATTAATTAATATGAGAAGGGAATAATTGAAGAATAACAATACATATGCTGTGTGAATATGATTATAATTTAAACTTAGTAAGCATGAAATTAAACACTCATAATGAATTATGTATATTTTGTTTCAGAGTATCTATAAGTAATTTATATGACAATACGTTCAGTTCTGACCATCAGCACCATGTGTTCCAGCAGTTCATTAACTATTATGTTGTTTCTTTCCTACTACACAATTTTACTCCATTGCTCTATGCTGATTTCCTTCCTTCTTCCTTCCTTCCTTCTTTCCTTCCTTCCTTCTTTCCTTCCTTCCCTCTCTCTCTCCCTCCTTCTCTCTTTCTTTCTTTCTTGCTTTCTTTCTTTTTTGAGATTGAGTTTCACTCTTGTTGCCCAGGCTGGAGTGCAGTGGCACCATCTCAGCTCACCGCAACCTCTGCCTCCTGGGTTCAAGCGATTCTCCTGCCTCAGCCTCCTGAGTTGCTGAGATTACAGCCATGCACCACCAAGCCCAGCTAATTTTTGTATTTTCAGTAGAGACGGGGTTTCACTATGTTGGCTAGGATGGTCTCGATCTCTTGACCTCGTGGTCTGCCTGCCTCGGCCTCCCAAAGTGCTGGCGTTACAGGTGTGAGCCACAGTGCCCAGCCTGATATGTTTCTTTATGACTACAGGCATACCTTAGAGATATTGTGGGTTTAGTTCCATGCCACCGTGATAGAGCAAATAGCACAATAAAGTGAGTCACAAAATTTTTTTAGTTTTCCTGTGTATGTAAAGGTTTATGTTTACATTATACTGAAGTGTGTCTATTAAGTGTGCAATAATATAATGTCTAAAAAACAATGTATGTATCTTAATTTAAAAAAATACTCAATTGGTAAAAATGCTAATGATCATCTGAACCTTCAGTGAGTTTTAGTTTTTTTGCTGGTGGAGGGTCTCGCCTCAATGTTGATGGCTGTTGACTAATCAGGGTGGTGGCTGCTGAAGGTTGAGGTGCCTGTGGTAATTTTTTTTTAAAAAAAGACAGTGAAGGCCGGGCACGGTGGCTCATGCCTGTAATCCCAGCACTTTGGGAGGCCGAGGCGGGCGGATCATGAGGTCAGGAGACTGAGACCATCCTGGCTAACACGGTGAAACCCCGTCTCTACTAAAAATACAAAAAATTAGCCGGGCGTAGTGGCGGGCACCTGTGGTCCCAGCTACTTGGGAGGCTGAGGCAGGAGAATGGTGTGAACCTGGGAGGTGGAGCTTGCAGTGAGCCGAGATCACCACAGCACTCCAGCCTGGGCAACACAGTGAGACTCCATCTCATGCACACAGACACACACACACACACACACACACACACAAAAGACAGTGAAGTTTGTCATCTACATTGACTCTTCCTTTCATGAAAGATTTCTTGGTAGCATGCAATGATGTTTGTTAGCATTTTACCCACAGTAGAACTTTCAAAATTGGAGTTAGTCCTGTCAAACTCTGTCACTACTTTAGCAACTATGTTTATGTAATATTCTAAATCTTTTATTGCCATTTCAGCAGCGTTCAGAGAATCTTCGCCACGAGTAGACTACACCTAAAAAATTACTTGTTTTGCTCATCCATAAAAAGCAATTTGTCATCCAATTATGTTTTATCATGAGATTGCAACAGCAAACCAGTCATATCTTCAGTTCCACTTCTAATTCTAGCTCTCTTTCTGTTTCTACCACATCTGCAGTGACTTCCTCTAATGAGTTCTTAAGCACTCAAAGTCATCTATGAGGGTTGGAATTAACTTCTTCCAAACTCCTGTTAATGTTGATAAATTTGACCTCCTCCCATGAATCACAAATGTTCTTACTGGCATTTAGAATGGTGAATTCTTTCCGGAAAGTTTTCAATGTACTTTGCTCAGATGCATCAGAGTAATCACTATCTAAGGCAGCTATAGCTTTATAAAATGTATTAGTTAAATAATATGACTTAAAAGTAAAAATTACTCTTTAATTTATGGGCTACAGAATGAATGTTGTGTTTGCAGGCATGAAAATAACATTCATCTACTTGTAAATCTCCATCAGAGCTTTTAGGTGGCCAGGCGCATTTTCAACTAGCAGTGATATTTTGAAAGGAATTTTTCTTTCTTAGCAATAGATCTCAATATTGTGTGTAAAATATTCAGTACGTTAATGCTGGAAAACAGATGTGCTATCATTCAGGTTTTGCTGTTTTATTTATAGAGTACAGGCAGAGTACAGGTACCATAATTCTTAAGGGACCTACAAATTTAAGAATGGTTAATAAATGAGCATTGGCTCAACTCAACTCAAAGCTGTATAACTCCTAATGACAGAGTCAGCCTTTCTTTTGAAGCTTTAAAGTCAGGCATTGACTTCTTCTCCCTAGCTATTAAAGTCCTATATGGCATCTACTTTTAGTATATAGCTGTTTTGTCAACATTGAAAAACTGTTGTTAAGTGTAGCCTCCTTCATCTATTATTTTAGCTACATCTTCTGGATAACTTGCTACAGCTTTTACATAAGCATCTGTTGCTTCATCTTGCACTTTTATGTTATAGAGACAGATTTTTTTTCCCTTCGGCCTCATGAACAGACCTTTGCTAGTTTTAAACTTTTCTTCTGCAGCTAGCTCACCTTTCTCAGCCTTCATAGAGTTCAAGAGAGTTCTAGCCTTGCTCTGGATTAGGCTTTGGCTAAAGGGAATGTTGTGGCTGGTTTGACCTTCTATCCACACAACTTAAACTTTCCCCATATCAGCAATAAGGTTCTTTTGCTTTCTTATCATTTCTGTGTTCACTGGAATAGCACTTTGAATTTCCTTCAAGAACAGTTTTTTTGCACTCACAATTTGACTAACTGTTTGGCACAAGAGACTTAGCTTTCAGCCTAACTCAGCTTTTTGACCTGGCTTCTCCACTAAGCTTAATCATCTCTAGCGTTTGATTTAAAGTGAGAGATGTGCAACTCTTCATTTTACTTGAACACTTAACGGCCATTGTAGGGTTATTTGTTGGCCTAATTTCAATATTGTAGTGTCCCAGGGAACAGTGAAGCCTGAGGAGAGGGAGGGAGATGGGGGAACAGCCAGTCAGTGGAGCAGTCAGAACACAAACAACATGTATCCATTAAGTTTGCAGTCTTACATGGACACGGTTCGTGGTGCTCCTAAACAGGTATAATAGTAACATCAAAGATCACTGATCAAAGATTACCATAACAGATAAAATAATAATAATGTTTGATATATTGTGAGAATTACCAGAATGTGATACAGAGACACGAAGTGAGCACATGCTGTTAGGAAAATGGCACTGGTAGACTTGCTAATTCAGGATTGCTGAAAACCTTCAATTTGTAAAAATGCAATGTCTGTGAAGCACAATAAAGTGAAGTACAATAAAGTGAGATATGACTGCATATTAATTTCTGGAGCTGAAATACTTCTCCTCTTAGACTTCCACTCTTTCTGTTGCAATGCCTCTTGCAAGAAGTTTGTGCAGTTCTACCATAGACATTTCTGTTTCTCCCTGCTTTTTTCTCTTTTCTCCAAATTTCTTCTTATCTTATTTCTTTCTGTTCCATTGTCTTCTCTCATTATTTTTCTCTTTTTTCTGCGCAATGCCCTTTGATTTGATCAATTTCTCTTTCTTTTGCTGTTTCTTTATGCCTGTTATGTGTGGTGAGCAAACCTATTCATTATCTCTCATAGTGGAGGTAAAAGATTAACTTCGTAGCAACATCATAAAGGATTGCTCCAGGAAAGAAATTTACCATGACTAGCATTTCTTTTTTTTATTTCTGGGTGTTGGGTTTTGCTTGATTTTAAACTTCCTTAGTCTTATATTGCCATAGCTGTGACCACTTGTTCTCACCTACAGGATTAGCTTAGAACCACTGACTTTAGAATATAAGGTTATAAGAATCTCCATCAACACTCTGTGACTCAGCATCAAGTTACTCATGATGTGGCCCTGAAATTATGCTGCTTTAGATAAATCCTCTTGTGTTTGTTTCTGCTACTGGGTTCTCATCTTACTCACAATTCTGGTAATTGGTTTTTAACACTACTTTCTGTGCCTAAGTCTCTGTTACCTTGGTATCCTGCCTTATACCCCAGGATAGCTAGGACTTGAATTTTGTTTTGCTTCTGTTCATTCCTCCTTTTTACCTGGAGTCCTCTTCCCTGAATCCTACGCCAATAGCCAGGTTCATGCTACTTGCTGATAGCTTACTTAGATTTCTGAGTCTTAGTCCCCTGAATTCCTTTTCTCTCAGCTCAGTTGGTCTATTGAGAGTTGCCATTGCCATATAGCAGATAACCTTATGCCCACCATTCTCGAACTTCAATGTGCATAGAAATTACTTGTGGTATGTATTAAAATTTCAAATGTACGAGTTTTGTCATCTGAGATTGTGATTCATTGTGTTTTGTGGTAAAGCCCAGGGCTTTTCATTTTTAACAAGCTTTCTTGATTCTGATGCAAGTGGTCAGCACACCACACTTTGACAAACATTGTAACTTACAATTAAAGCTTACAAAGGAACTGTTTTCTCCTGCCTGTTGTCGTATTATTTGGATGCTACTTCAAAATTAAACTTAGAGATTAAAGGACTGGTTCTGTATGTATTCTACTTCCTGACATACAAGATGTTTTTACCTGTGAGGTATGCTGAGACCTCAAAAGCTGGATTCTGAATGAAAAGAGAGTAAGCAGAAGATGGAAAGGCCCAAGCTCTGGTTCCAGAATTGGACTCCGTATGGGTTGCTTGAAGTTAAAATCACACTTTCCAAGGATGCATAGTAAATGAGCTCTATTTGAGTATGACCTGACAGGTACTGCTTAGTAGCTGCAGTTTTCATCCAGAGACAATACTTGCATTACTTGCATTAAGGCATAAGGATTTTTGGTAATTTTAGGTTTTGTGTGTGTTTTTTTTTTTTTCCATCTGTGCAGTTTTGGGAAGATATCTAGCCAATAGCTGGGGATATAAAAAGTAAGGTCTGGCTTTTGAAATAAATACATTTTCAAGAACTAGGTAGGTGTTTTTGAAAAGGCCAAGAATACTGCTCAAGCGAGCACGGGAAAGCTACAAAATATTCAGCATCATGGATATTTGTTGGTTTAGGCTGACAGCATTAATTTCCCTTTCTTATTTAGTACCTTAATTTAATTGTGTGGAATCACCTCTTCCCTACTGCATACAGTCTGGTGGGTCTATAGTTTTGCCCTACTTCCTCCTCTAAGGGATGAGCAAGTGACCAAAATGAGGCTAACTTAAGACCTCCTTCCTGAACTTTGAAACTGGAAGAAAATAACAAACAAAAAAGTCTTAGTGTATTTTACTCAATCAAAGGGTCCAGTGCATACTCTGTTGCTTGTGACCAAAAGTCCTAACTGATAAATTAAAAAGAATAAGGCAGAAGCTGAGACAGAAGGACTGAGTAGCTATAATACAAGCTTGGGGAGAGGTGGTTCTGAGGAGGAAGATAAGCATTTTGGAGGACTTGTGTGGGTCCAGGATTTGGTCTAGAAACACCAGCATTAAAAATGAGAATAAGACAACTAGTTTTAGATTTTACCTGTTGGTGATAATGGATTACTAATTTATTAGCAAGGTTGAGCCCACAATTTGAAGTTCTTTTGTGTCTGCCAAGACCAGCTTGGTCATGCAGACCTTAACCCAGTGGCACTAGAGGAATTAAAGACACAGACACAGAAATATAGAGTGTGGAGTGGGAAATCAGGGGTCTCACAGCCTTCAGAGCTGAGAGCCTTGAACAGAGATTTACCCACATATTTACTAACAGCAAGCCAGTCATAAGATTTACTCAAAGTATTCCTTATGGGAAATAAAGGGATGGGCCAAAATAAAGGGATGGGATCTGGCTAGTTATCTGCAGCATGAATATGTACTGAAGGCACAGATCGCTCATGCTATTGTTTGTGGTTTAAGAATGACTTAAGTGGTTTTCCACCCTGGGTGGGCCAGGTGTTCCTTGCCCTCATTCCTGTAAACCAAAAGCCTTCCAGCGTGGGCATCAAGGCCATCATGAACATGTCACAGTGCTGCAGAGATTTTGTTTATGGCTAGTTTTTGGGCCAGTTTATGGCCAGATTTTGGGGCCTGTTCCCAACAGTACCTACAAAGAAATGGCTGGAAAAGGCAGAGACTGACAGGACCTAGCTTACCCTGATGAGCAGCTCTATCTGGCCCCTTCTAATCATCTTTATTCACTTCTAGAAATCAAGCTATTCTGGATGGTATACTGAAATATGACTCTAGGAACAACAAGCAGAATGTGAAGATGGGAACAGATATACTGATTTGGCTCTTATAATCTATTCCTTATGAAATATGGTTGTCATGCTGAATTTTTTTCTGTGGGGGTGGAGGTTAAGATAGAGAATAAACAGATCTTAAAAATTGTGTTTATCTTTATATATTCTGAGTAAAATTTATTGGCATTGCCTAACATGAGATATTGTTATGGCACAACAAAATGGTAGATCTAGAGATAAATGAGTTTTCATGTATGATTTTGTTTTGTTTGAAGTGAATAATTCCTACCAGTAAAGATCAAAAAAAGTTTTTTTTCTTTTTTTTTTTTTAGCATTAGAAATTTTATTCATGCAGAAACCTACATATGAACATTTGTAGAAGTTTTATTCGTAATTGCTTAAACTTAGAAAAAACTAGAAGGTCTTTCAGCAAGTGAATGGATAAACAAATCATGGTACATTCATACAACAGAATATTATTCAGTGCTAAAAAGAAATGAGCTATTGAGCTATTATCACATACTTTGCCTTTACCCCCATTCTTTGAGAACTCCATTCATACATATATTAGACCACTTAAAGCTGTCCCACAGCTCACTGATGCTCCGTTCACTTTTCTCATTTAAAAAAAATCTCTGTGTTTTAGCTGGGTGTGGTGGCTCATGCCTGTAATCCCAGCACTTTAGGAGGACAAAGCAGAAAGATCGCTTGAGTCCAGGAGTTCAAGACCAGCTTCAGCAATATAGTGAGACCTTATCTTTACAGAAAATAAAAAATTAGCTGGGCATGGTGGCACACACCTGTAGTCTCAGCTACTAGGGAGGCTAAGGCAGGAGGATTGCTTGAGTCTGGTGGGTTGAGGCTGCAGTGAGCAGTGATTGTGCCACTGCATTCCAGCCTGGGTAACAGAGTGAGACCCTGTCCCCCGATTCCCCAAAAAAAGAAAAGAAAAAGAAAAAAAAACTTCTGTGTTTTATTTAGATTATTTTTACTACTGTGCCCTCAAGTTCACTGAACTTTTGCAATAGCTAATTTTCTTTTTTTTATTATTATTATTATTATACTTTAGGTTTTATGGTACATGTGTGCAATGTGCAGGTAAGTTACATATGTATACATGTGCCATGCTGGTGCGTTGCACCCACTAACTCATCATCTAGCATTAGGTATATCTCCCAATGCTATCCCTCCCCCCTCCCCCCACCCCACAACAGTCCACGAAGTGTGATGTTCCCCTTCCTGTGTCCACGTGTTCTCATTGTTCAATTCCCACCTATGAGTGAGAATATGCGGTGTTTGGTTTTTTGTTCTTGTGATAGTTTACTGAGAATGATGATTTCCAGTTTCATCCATGTCCCTACAAAGGACATGAACTCATCATTTTTTATGGCTGCATAGTATTCCATGGTGTATATGTGCCACATTTTCTTAATCCAGTCTATCATTGTTGGACATTTGGGTTGGTTCCAAGTCTTTGCTATTGTGAATAATGCCGCAATAAATGTACGTGGGCATGTGTCTTTATAGCAGCATGATTTATAGTCCTTTGGGTATATACTCAGTAATGGGATGGCTGGGTCGAATGGAATTTCTAGTTCTAGATCCCTGAGGAATCGCCACACTGACTTCCACAATGGTTGAACTAGTTTACAGTCCCACCAACAGTGTAAAAGTGTTCCTATTTCTCCACATCCTCTCCAGCACCTGTTGTTTCCTGACTTTTTAATGATCGCCATTCTAACTGGTGTGAGATGGTATCTCATTGTGGTTTTGATTTGCATTTCTCTGATGGCCAGTGATGGTGAGCATTTTTTCATGTGTTTTTTGGCTGCATAAATGTCTTCTTTGAGAAGTGTCTGTTCATGTCCTTCGCCCACTTTTTGATGGGGTTGTTTTTTTTTTTCTTGTAAATTTGTTTGAGTTCATTGTAGATTCTGGATATTAGCCCTTTGTCAGATGAGTAGGTTGCGAAAATTTTCTCCCATTTTGTAGGTTGCCTGTTCACTCTGATGGTAGTTTCTTTTGCTGTGCAGAAGCTCTTTAGTTTAATTAGATCCCATTTGTCAATTTTGGCTTTTGTGGCCATTGCTTTTGGTGTTTTGGACATGAAGTCCTTGCCCATGCCTATGTCCTGAATGGTAATGCCTAGGTTTTCTTCTAGGGTTTTCATGGTTTTAGGTCTAACATTTAAGTCTTTAATCCATCTTGAATTGATTTTTGTATAAGGTGTAAGGAAGGGATCCAGTTTCAGCTTTCTACATATGGCTAGCAAGTTTTCCCAGCACCATTTATTAAATAGGGAATCCTTTGAGCCAGGTATGGGCTATACTCTCCTGGGGCACCGTTTCCTACGCCCAGCGGAAAAGCACAGTATTCGGGTGGGAGTGGCCCGATTTTCCAGGTGCCGTCTGTCACCCCTGGAAAGGGAACTCCCTGACCCCTTGCACTTCCCGAGTGAGGAAATGCCTCGCCCCTGCTTCGGCTGGCGCATGGTGCACTCACCCACTGACCTGCGCCCACTGTCTGGCACTCCCTAGTGAGATGAACACGGTACCTCAGATGGAAATGCAGAAATCACCGGTCTTCTCCAAAAAAAGTTTAAGAGGAATTTTGAATAATTATTGAGAGATATAAAAATATTTTGTAATTGATTTTATAATTCATATACCACTCTTCTTTTTACTAAAACTATATGTCTATAATACACTATTATATTTTAAGCTATTTTATTTTATAGATATTTTACTGTAGATTTATATATGTTAGAAATTTTAATGTAATTTTTCTCCCTTGTTGAATTATAAGAATGAATATAGATGATCCAGAAAACCTTCTTCAGTTGTAGAAGCTATGTGATATTAAAGCAC
Source organism: Pongo abelii (assembly GCF_028885655.2). NCBI lineage: Eukaryota > Metazoa > Chordata > Mammalia > Primates > Hominidae > Pongo > Pongo abelii. The sequence continues at coordinate 86,253,961 of NC_072008.2, forward strand.
AAGTATTACTTGTGTTCTAATTACAGCCTCTGTTTTAAGGACAAGCCATTCATGTGCACAAAGCCACAGACATTGAAGCAAGGGAAATAGGATGTAGTTCCTTGTCACTTCAGAATCTGAGGGTTTTGATGTGTAAAGTCACTTGAATAGTGCTTTCTGTTCCTTAAGGAAAAGTTATAATTTGCCTTAGCTTCAGTTTAATTTCACTGCTTGAACCTAGACTCAGATATTAAAATAATGTTTCAGATCCCAAACCTTGCCTTTGTACCATTTGCTCTTTCATGGCTTTGTTTCTTCAGGCCTCCCGAGATTCACTGGATACACCTGACAACACACACACACACACACACACACACACACACACACACACACACACACCTGTTTTCCAAGGAAACATAATAAACTAAAAGTCATTTGGGCATTTTTTTCTTCCTAGAACTTTTTAGCAGGTAGTTTTCTTCAATTAAAAGGAAACTTTTTAGGTGGAGTAAGATGGCAGAATAGAAGGCTACATAATTTATCCCCCTTCAGGAAGACCAAATTTTAACAACTAACTACACACAAAAAGCATCATCAAGAACCAAAAGTCACGTGAACAATCACAGTACCTGGTTTTAACTTTATATCACTGAAAGAGACACTGGGGAGAGTAGGAAAGATCATCTTGAAGTGCCAACACCAACCGTCCTCCATCCCCTTGCAGTGGCCACATGACATGGATATTCCATGTGCTTAGGAGATGGAGAGTGCAGCAATTGTGAGGATTTGCATTGAACTTTGTGCTGTCCTATCACAGCGGAAAGAAGAACCAGGCTGTATTCACCTAACATCCACTCGTGGAAGGAACATTTTGATCAGCCCTAGCCAGAGGGAAATTACCCATCTCAGCACTGGAGCTTGAGTTTCCACAAGCCTCACCACTGCAAAGTGGAGTGCTCTGGTGCCCTAAGTGAACTTAAGAGACGTCTAGGCCACAAGGACTGCAATTCTTAGGCAAGTTCTAGTGCTGAGCTGGGCTCAGAGCCAGTGGACTGGGGGTTCATGTGACCTTCTTAGACACCAACCAGGGTTGCTAACGGAGTAATTGTGCCACTCCTCATACACTCTTTGGCAGCAGCCACATAGTGGGAAGGAATCTGTTTTTGTGAGAGGGAGAATACAGCAAATGTGAGATTTTACATTGACCTCAGTGCTGCCTTGTCACAGCTGAGACCTGGCAGGATTCATCAACTGGTAACTAAAAAGCCCCTGGGCCCTTAATAACCAACAGAAATACCCAGCTAACATGCCATGGACATTGGGCTTTGAGGTGTGTGGGCTCCAGGTGTGACCCAACACGTTCCCAGATGTGGTGGCTATGGAGACTCCTGTTTGAGAAAAGCATGGGAAAAGTAAATAAAAATCTGTCTTGCACCTTAGGAACTAGTTCAGCCACAGTGGGGTAGAGCACCAACAAGATACTTGGGGTCACTGAGTCCAGGTTTAGGCTTTTCGTCAACATTTCTAGACCTGCCCTGAGTCAAAGAGTAACTCCCAGGCCTGGCAGCATTTATCACAAACTGACTGAAGAGCCCTAAGGCTTTAAGTGCACGTTGATGATGGCCTGGCAGAAACCCCATGGGCTAGTAGTGGTGGCAGTCATAGGGAAAGATTCCTCTACCTGTGGAAAACGGAGGAAAGAGTAGGAAGGAATTTATTTTGCTGTTTGAGTGCCACCTTAGTCACACTAGAGTAGAACACCAGGTAAATTTCTAAGATTTTTATCTTTAATGTCTGGCTCCCAGACAGACTCTCTGGACCCACCTAGGGCCTAAGGGAATTCACTTCCCTGAAGGAAGGGACAAAAACCTGGCTGGCTTTGCCACTTGCTGATTGTAGAGTCCTAGGGGCTTAAGTGAACTTAGGTGGTAGCCATGTAGTGGTTACAATGGTGGGCCTTGGGTGAAATTCTGTGTTGTGCTGGCTTCAGTTTTGAACCAGTGCAATCCCTGTGGTGGTGGCCACAGTGACACTTGTGTTACCCCCACTACACATCCAGGTGGCTCATCTCAGACAGAGAGACTCCATTTGTTTGGAAGAAATTAAGGGAAGAAAAAAAGAGACTATGCTTGGTAATCCAGTTAATTCTTCTAGATATTATCCAAGACCACCAAGGTGGTACCTCAACAAGCAAGAACCACAGTGTTGTTGAGTTTATGCCTCAAATCTCTCCAAATACCTGAAAAACCTTCCCAAGAAGGATGGGCATGAACAAGACCAGGATGTGAAGACTACAATAAATACCTAACTCTGCAATGCCCAGACATAGATGGACATCTTCAAGCATTTAGGTCATCTAGGTAGATAAGACCTCAGCAGACAAAGTAAGGCACCAAGGACACGTACTGGAAGAACAGAGATATGTGACCTTTCAGATAGTAAACTCAAAATAGCTGTTTTGATGAAATTCAAAGAAATTCAAGATAATAGAGAAGGAATTCAGAATTTTATGAGATAAATTTAACAAGGAGATTGAAATAATTAAAAGAATAAAGAAAAAATTCTGGAGTTGAAAAATGCCATTGACATACTCTAGAATGCATCAGTCTCTTAATAGCAGAATTGATCAAGCAGAAGAATTAATGAGCTTGAAAACAGGCTATTTGAAAACACACAGTAAGAGGAGACAAAAAAGGAATAACAAACAGTGAAGTACACCTACAAGACCTAGAGAATAGTCTCAAAAGGGCAAATTTAAGAATTATTTTCCTTAAAGAGAAGGAAGAGAAATAGGGGTAGAAAATTTATTAAAAGGGATACTAGCAGAGAACTTTAGAAACCTAGAGAAAGGTATTAATATCTAAGCACAAGAACATTATAAACCATAAGCAGATTTAACTCAAAGAAAACTACCTTAAGGCATTTAATAATCAAAGTCACAAAGGTCAAGAATAAAGAAAGAATCCTAAAAGCAGCAAGAAAAAAGAAACAAATAACATACAATGGAGCTCCAACACACCTGGCAGCAGACTTTTCAGTAGAAACCTTTCAAGCCAGGAGAGAGTTGCATGACATATTTAAAGTGCTAAAGAAATTAAAAAAAAATTTACACTAAAATTATGTATGCAGTGAAAGTATCCTTTAAGTATGAAGGAGAAATAAAGACCTTCCCAGGCAAAATCTGAGGAATTTCATTAAGACTAGATCTGTCTTACAAGAAATGCTAACAGGAGTTATTAAATCAAAAGATAAAGGATGTTAATGAGCAACTATAATTCATCTGAAGGTACAAAACTCACTACTAACAGCACACAGAAAAACACAGAATATTATAACACTGTTATGGTAGTGTGTACTCTTAAATTAAAAGACTGAATGATAAACCAATCAAAAATAATACGTGCAACATGTTTTCTACACATAGACAATACAATAAGACATAAAGAGAAACAAAGTAAAAAAGTAGGGAGATAAGGTTAAGATATAGAGTTTTTGTTAGTTTTATCTTTGCTTATTTATTTTGCATGCAATCTGTGTTAAGTTCTTGTCAATTTAAAATAATGTGTTACAAGATAGTACTTATAAGCCTCACGGTAACCTTAAATCAGAAAACATACAACAAATTCAAAAATAAAATAAAAAGCAAAACATTGAATAATACCACCAGAGAAAATCACCTTCACTAAAAGGAAGACAGAAAGAATGGAAAAAAGGAAAGGAACACTATAAAACAACCAGAAAACAAATAACAAGACAGTGGGAGTAAGTGCGTACTTATCAATAACACTGAATGTAAATGGACTAAACTCTCCAATCAAGACATAGAGTGGCTGAATGGACAAAAAAGCAAGACCCAATGATTTATTGCCTACAAGAAACACACTTCACCTATAATCACACATACAGGTTGAAAATAAAGTGATGGAAAAAGATATCCCATGCCAATTGAAACCAAAAAAGAGCAAGAGTGTCTACCTATCTGTGTATCTATGTATGTATGTATGTATCTATCCATCTATATCTATCTATCTATCTATCTATCTATCTATCTATCTATCTATCATCTATATTTTTTTTTTGTGACAGGGTCTTGCTCTGTCACTCAGGCTGGAGTGCAATGGCACAAACATGGCTCACTGCAGCCTCGACTTCCTATGCTCAAAAGATTCTCCCACATCAGCCTCTTGTGTAGCTGGGACTACAGGTGTTCACTACCACACTCAGAGAAGTAGTTTCATATATATCAGACAAAACAGATTTACAGATAAAAACTATATAAAATGTCAAAGAGGGTAATTATGTAATAATAAAGGGGTAAATTCGGCAAGAGGATATAAAAATTAGAAATATATATGGACCAACATTGGAGCACCCAGATATATAAAGCAAATATTATTAGAGCTAAAGAAAGCTAGATCTGAATACAATAATAGCTGCAGTCTTCACCAACTGACTTTCAGCATTGGACAGTACTTTCAGGCAAAAAATTAACTAAGAAACAGCAGTCTTAATCTGCACTATAGATCAAATGGATCTAAATAGATATTTACAGAACATTTTATACAACAACAGCAAAATACACATTCTTCTCAGCACATGGATCATTCTCAAGCATAGACCATATGTGAGGTAAACAAGTCTTTAAAAATTCAAAACAATTGACATAATATTAAGCATCTTCTCTGACCACAATGGAATAAAACTGCAAATCAAAAAAGAGAAATTTTGGAAACTCTACAAACACACAGATATTAAACAATATGCTCCTGAATGATCAGTGGGTTGATTAAGAAATTAATCTGACAAAGGGCTAATATCCAGAATCTACAATGAACTCAAATTTACAAGAAAAAAACAAACAACCCCATCAAAAAGTGGGCGAAGGATATGAACAGACACTTCTCAAAAGAAGACATTTATGCAGCCAAAAGACACATGAAAAAATGCTCACCATCACTGGCCATCAGAGAAATGCAAATCAAAACCACAATGAGATACCATCTCAAACCAGTTAGAATGGCGATCATTAAAAAGTCAGGAAACAACAGGTGCTGGAGAGGATGTGGAGAAATAGGAACACTTTTACACTGTTGGTGGGACTGTAAACTAGTTCAACCATTGTGGAAGTCAGTGTGGTGATTCCTCAGGGATCTAGAACTAGAAATACCATTTGACCCAGCCATCCCATTACTGGGTATATACCCAAAGGATTATAAATCATACTGCTATAAAGACACATGCACACATATGCTTATTGCGGCACTATTCACAATAGCAAAGACTTGGAACCAACCCAAATGTCCAACAATGATAGACTGGATTAAGAAAATGTGGCACATATACACCATGGAATACTATGCAGCCATAAAAAATGATGAGTTCATGTCCTTTGTAGGGACATGGATGAAATTGGAAATCATCATTCTCAGTAAACTATCGCAAGGACAAAAAACCAAACACCGCATGTTCTCACTCATAGATGGGAATTGAACAATGAGAACACATGGACACAGGAAGGGGAACATCACACTCTGGGGACTGTTGTGGTGTGGGGGGAGGGGGGAGGGACAGCATTAGGAGATATATCTAATGCTAAATGGGAAGTTACTGGGTGCAGCACACCAGCATGGCACATGTATACATATGTAACTAACCTGCACATTGTGCACATGTACCCTAAAACTTAAAGTATAATAATAATAATAATAAAAAGAAATTAAGAAGAAAATTAAAAAATTTCTTGAAACAAATAGTAATGGAAACACAACATACCAAACCTACAGGATATAGCAAATGCAATACTAAGAAAAAAATTTATAGCTATAAGTGCCTGCATCAAAAAAGAAAAAAAAACTTTCCAATATATAACCTAATGATGCATCTTAAAGAAACTGGAAAAGCAAGAGAAAGCTAAACCCAAAATTAGTAGAACGAAAGAAATAATAAAGATCAGAACAGAAATAAGTGAATTTAAAATGAAGAAAACAATGCAAAAATCAATAAAACAAAAAGTTGGGTTTCTTAAAAGTTAAACAAAATAGACAAAACTTTAGCCGGACTAACTGAGAAAAAAAGAGAGAAGATCAAAATGAATAAAATCAGAGATGAAAAAGACATTATAGCTGGTACTGTAGAAATTCAAAGGATCATTACTGGCTACTATCAGCAACTGTACGCAAAAAAATTTGGCAAATCTAGAGGAGATGTATAAATTTCTAGACACCTACAACCTACCAACACTGAACCAGGCTGAGATCCAAAATCTGAACAGGCCAATAACAAGTAATGAAATTTAAGCCATAATAAAAAGTCTCCTATTAAAAAAAAAAAAAAAAAGCCTGGAATCTGATGCTTTCACTGCTGAATTCTACCAAACATTTAAAGAAAAGCTAATACCAATATTACCCAAACTATTCCAAAAATAGAGGAGAAGAGGATATTTTCAAACTCATCTTATTAGACCAGTATTACCCTGCCACCCAAAGTAGACAAAGGCACATCAAAAAAAAGAAAATTACAGGCGAATATCTCTGATGAATATTGATGCAAAAATCCTCAACAAAATACTAACAAACTGAACACAACAATACACTAAAAAGATTGTTAATCTTGACAAAGTGGGATTTATCCCAGGGATGTAAAGATAGGTAAACATATGCAAATCAATTAATGTGATACATCATATCAACAGAATGAAGGTCAAAGCCATATTATCAAATTGATGCCAAAGAAGCATTTGATAAAATTTAACACACTTTCATGATAAGAACTCCAAAAATCTTGATATACAAGGAACATATGTCAACATAATAAAAGCCATATATGTCGGATCCTCAGCTAGTATCACAATGAATGAGGAAAAACTAAAAGCCTGTCCTCTAAGATATGGAACAAAGCAAGAATGCCCACTTTTGCACTGTTGTTCAACATAGTTCTGGAAGTCCTAGCTGGAGCAATCAGACAAGAGAAGGAAAAAATGTATATCCAAATTGGAAAGGAAGAAGTCAGATTATCTCTGTTTGCAGATTGCATGATCTTATATTTGAAAATATGAAGACTTCAACAAAAACTATTAGAACTAATAAACAAATTTAGTAAATTTGCAGATACAAAATCAACATAAAATATCATTAGCATTTCTATATGCCAGCAGTGAACAATCTAAAACAGAAACAAAGTAATCCCATTTACAATAGCCACAAATAAAATTAAATACATAAAAATTAATCGATGACATGAAAGAGCTCTACAAAAAAACCCTGCAAAACACTGATGAAAGAATTTAAAGAGAACACAAAAAATGAAAAGATATTTTATGCTCATGGACTGGAAGAATCAATATTGTTAAAATGTCAAGACAACCAAAAGCAATCTACAGTGCCTTTGCAACCCCTATCAATATACCAATTACATCTTCACAGAAATAGAAAAAACAATTTTAAAATTTATATTAGATGACAAAAGAAACACAGTACCCAAAGCTATCCTGACCAAAAGATCAAAACTGGAGAAATAAGATTACCTGACTTCAAATTATACTACAGAGTTAGAGTAACCAAAACAGCATGGTACTTGCATAAAAAGAGACACACAGATAAATGGAACAAAATAGAGATCCCAGAAACAAATCCATACACCTACAGTGGATTCCGTCTTTGACAAATGTGCTAGGAACACAAATTTGAGAAAGGATAGTCTCTTTAATAAATGGTACTGGGAAAACTAGATATCCATATGCATAAGAATAAAACTTGACATATATATTTTGCCATATACACAAGTAAGATAAAATTTGTTTATAAACTTAAGCCCAAGACCTCAGACTTTGAAACTACTACAGGAAAACTTTGGGAAACTCTCCAGGACATTGATTTGGGCTAAAATTTCTTGAGTAATACCCAACAACCAGCACAGGCAAACAAAGCAAAAATGGAAAAATGGGATCACATGAAGTTAAAAAGCTTCTGCACAGCAAAAAAAGCAATCAACAAAATGAAGAAACCACTCGCAAAATAGGAAAAACTATTTTCAAACTGCCCGTCTGACAAGGGATTAATAATCAGAATATAAAAGGAGCTCAAACATTTCAATTGGAAAAAAAATCTAATAATAATATTAAAAAATGGGCCAAATATTTTAATGGAAATTTCTCAATAGAGGACATACAAATTGCAAATTGATCCATAAAAAGGTGCTCAACATCACTGATCATCAGAGAAATTCAAATAAAAACTACAATGCTACATTATCTCACTCCCTTTAAAATGACTTTTATACGAAAGATAGGCAATAACAAATGCTGGATGAGGATGTGGAGAAAGGGAATCCTTGTACACTGCTGCTGGGAATGTAAACTAGTACAACCACTATGAAGAACAATTTGTATGTTTCTCAAAAAACTAAAAAGGGAGCTGACATATAATCCAGAAATCCCACTGCTGGGTATATACTTCACCCCTCAAATAGAAGAAAATCAGTATATAAAAAAGATATCTGCATTCTCACGTTTGTTGCAGCACTGTTTACAATAGTAAAAAATTGGAAGCAACCTAAGTGCCCATCAACAGATGAACGGATAATGAAAATGTGGTACATCAAAAAGCTAATCCATCACAATCCAGTAGCCTTCATCCCTGGATGCAAGTTTGCTTTAACAAACACAAATCAACAAATGAGATCAGATAAAGAGAACTACAAACAAAAAACACACAAGTATTTCAGTAGATGCAGAAAAAACTTTTGATAAAATTCAACATCTTTTCAGGTTAAAAACTTTCAATAAACTAGGTATTGAAGAAACATTCCTCAAAATAATAAAAGCCATGTATGACAAACCCACAGCCAATATAATATTGAATTTTCAAAAGTTTGAAGCATTCCCCTTGAAAACTAGCACAAGACAATGATGCCCTCTCTCCCCACTCCTATTCAGCATAGTATTGGAAGTCGTGGCCAGAATTAGGCAAAAGAAAGAAATAAAGAGCATTCAAATAGGAATACAGGAAGTCAAACTATCCCTATTTGCAGACAACATGATTCTTTATGTAGAAAACCAGTCTCAGCCTCAAACCTCCTTCAGCTCATAAACAAGTTCAGCAAAGTCTCAGGATACAAGATCAATGTATGAAAATCACCAGCACTTCTTTACACCAGCAACAGCCACATCAAGAGCAAACCAGGAACACAATCTCATTCACAGTTGCCACAAAAAGAATAAAATACCTAGAAATACAACTAACCAGGGCAGTGAAATATTTCTACAACAAGAATTACAGAACACTGCTCGATGAAATCAGAGATGACACAAATAAATGGAAAAACATTCCATATTCCAATATTGTTAAAATAGCCTTACAACCCAAAGCAATTTCTAGATCCAATGCTTTTCCTATTAAACTATTTTACCAATGACATTCTTTACAGAACTAGAAATAAGTATTTAAAAATTCATATAAAACAAAAAACAGCCCTAATAGCCATGGAAGTCCTAATCAAAAAGAACAAAGCTGGAGGCATCATGAAACTCAACTTCAAACTACTACAGGGCTACAGTAACCGAAACTGCTGTACTGATACCAAAACAGACACATTGATCAATGAAACAGAATAGAGAGCCCAGAAATAAGGCTGCACACCTACAACTATCTGATCTTTGACAAAGCTTACAAAAACAAGCAATGGGGAAAGGGTACCCTATTTAGTAAATGATGCTGGAATAACTGGCTAGCAACATGCAGAAGATTGAAACTGGACCCTTTCCTTACACTATGTACAGAAATTAACTCAAGATGGATTAAAGACTTAAATATAAAACCACAAACTATAAAAACCATGAAAGACAAACTGGACATTTTGGACATAGGAATGAGCAAAGATTTAATGATGAAGATGCCAAAAACAATTGCAACAAAAGCAAAAATTGACAAATGAGATCTATTTAAACTATAGAGCTTCTGCCCAGGCATAAAAACTGTTAGCACAGTACACAGACAACCTACAGAACGGGAGAAATTTTTTGCAAATTATGCATCTGATAAAGGTCTAATATCCAGCATCTATAAGAAACTTAACCAAATATACAACAAAAAGAAAACCCATTAAAAAGTGGACAAAGGACATGAGCAGACACTTCTCAAAAGAAAACATACAAGTGGCCAATAAGCATATGAAAAAAAAGCTCAACATCACTGATCATCAGAGAAATGCAAATCAAAACCATAATAAGATACTATCTCACACAAGTCAGAATGGCTGTTATTTAAAAGTTAAAAAATAACAGATGCTGGCAAGGTTGTGGAGAAAAAAGATTGCTTATGCATTATTGGTAGGAATGTAAATTAGTTAAACCCTTGTGGAAAACAGTGTGGATAATCTTCAAAGACCTAAAAACAGAATTACCATTTGACCCAGCAATCCCATTACTGGATATACATCCAGAGGAATATAAATCATTCTACTAATAAAGACACATACACGGGAGTGTCCATAGCAGCACTATTCACAGCAGCAAAGAGATAAAATCAACCTAAAAAATGCCTATAAGTGGCAGAGTGAATCAAAAAAATGTGGTGTATGTACAACATGGAACACTATGCAGCCGTAAAAAATGAGATCATGTCTTTTGCAGGAACATGGATGGAGCTGGAAGCCATTATCCTCAGCAAACTAATGCAGGAAGAGAAAACCAAATACCACATGTTCTCACTTATAACTAGGAGGTAAATGATGAGCTCATGGACACAAAGTGTAGAACAACAGACACTGGGGCCTACTTGAGGGTGGCAGATTTGAGGAAAAAAAGTATCTGAAAAAATAACTATCAGGCACTAGGATTAGTACCTGGGTGATGAAATAATCTGTACAGCAAGCCCCCATGACACAAGTCTACCTATATAACAAATCTGCACATATACCACTGAACCTAATATAAAAGTTTTTTAAAAAGCAAATGTGGTACATATACACAATGGATTACTAGTCAGAAATAAAAAGGAATGACATCTTTTCATTTGCAACAACATGAATGGAACTGGAGGACTTTCTGTTAATTAAAATAAGTCAGGCAAGGAAAGACTAACTTCATATGTTGTCACTTATTTGTGGGTGCTAAAAATCAAAACAATTGAACTCATAGAGATCAAGAGTAGGATGGTTACCAGAGGCTGGAAGGTATATGAGGGTTTGAGGGGAAGTGGAGGTAGTTAATGGGCACACAAACAAAAAAATAGTTAAAGAGTGAATAAGACCTAGTATTTGATAGCACAGCAGGGTGACTAAATGCTCAATAATCATTTAATTGTACATTTTATAATAACTACAATGGTATAATTGGATTTTTAGTAACACAAAGGATAAATCCTTGAGGGGATGTATACCTCATTTTCATGATGTAATTATTACATATTACATGCCTGCATCAAAGCACCTCATGTACCCCATAAATACATACACCATGTACCCACAAAAATAATGAAACAAAAATAAATAAATAAAAAACAAAAGAGAACTTTTTGTTGAGCATTAAGACTTGTTTATCCTTTAATACACAATATTAACTAAAATGCACGTAAAGAACAATAGTTAGACCATCTGAACTAATCTCAGGAGCACAGACCCTTCTCCCTGCATACCTCCTCCCTGCCGCCCCCACAACCCAATGAATAGTCTGCATTCACTTATGCAATCACTGTTAGGAAGTACCGAAAACAAATGCTTAGAGGGGTGTTACTTTAGCCCTCTATTTTTAACCTACGTTGTACACGTTCTTGTTGTTGTTGAAACGGAGTCTCACTCTGTCGCCAGGCTGGAGTGCAGTGGTGCGATCTCGGCTCACTGCAACCTCCACCTCCCGAGTTCAAGCGATTCTCCTGCCTCAGCCTCCCAAGTAGCTGGGACTACAGGTGGGCACCACCACGACCAGCTAATTTTTGTATTTTTAGTAGAGACGAGGTTTCACCATGTTGGCCAGGATGGTCTCCATCTCTTGACCTCGTGATCTGCCCGCCTTGGCCTCCCATAGTGTTGGGATTACTGGCGTGAGCCACTGCACTAGGCTGTTGTGCACTTTTAAACACCTAGAAAGACTAGATGTTTCAAACTGGACTTAAGTTTTCCATTATATACATAGTAGCATTGAATAAATGGTATACATACATAACACAGACAGTAATTTGAGTGTCTTCTAAATAGGAACATTCTGGCCTAGAACCCTTCCTTTTCCCACCTCTACCAACCCCGTGGACAGCTATAAGCCATCTGTAATGCTTAGGGGGGATTTTAACAATTTCACTTCTGTTTTTAAGAAGTCTTCCCTATGAATTTTAACACAAAGTGTACTCAATGCATTAGTTTACTAATTCTACTTTTGTCATACACTGGCAACCTCTTTAACATTGACTAGATGTAAATTAGGACTCCTATGTCTGCTTATATACACTATATACACAGCACAGTAGATGAAAATGCAGACATAAGGGACAATGGTCAACGTGCCTCATCATAAACACAGTGGACACTGGTAGAAAGCCCTTTGCACTTTGTGCTCCTCCTTCCCCCAAACCAGCACAAATATCATAATGTGTACTGCTCAGAGAATTGATCAATTTCCAAGACATTATTTCATATCAAAAAGATAGCTACAAAATGTGTTATTCACTATCTCTACTTTTAACATACTTTGTGTACTTCTAAATATCTAGAAAGACCAGTTGTTTCAAATAATGACTTGTTTGTCCGCTATATACACAGTAGTGTTGAATAAACTACACACATGTAACAATAGTTATATCTGAAAGTGTCTTCTAAATAGGAACATTCTGGCATAGAACCCTTCATTCCTTCCAACCCCTCTCCACCACCAACCTGGTGGATATAGGCAAGTGTCACTTAGAGCTGATGTTATCATTTCACTTCCGAAAGTCCTTTTCAGAAGACAGCCTTTCTATGAATTTTAACAAAGTGTACAAAATGTGTTAGTTTACTAACTCTACTTCTGTCATACATTGGCAACCTCTTTAACATCTAGAGACTAGATATTATAAAATCGGGACTCATTTGTCCAGTATATACACAATATATAGAGTGTAGCAAAGTTAAATGAAATGCATGTAACATATAGGCAATGGATTAAGCGGAAATTTTCTAATAAACAATGGCAGAACACCTTTTGCAACTTCTTCCCTCCCACCTCCCAGGAGGTTCAACAATTCCACTTTCAAACAGCATTTCCCATCAGTTTTTAAAAGCTATTTACAAAAAGTGTTATTCTACTACTTTTAAATACATCAAGCACTTCCAAATATCTAGAAAGACTAGATATTTCATACAACTTGTCCACCACGTACACAGCACTGTTAAATAAAATTGCACACACATAACAATGGTTATCATCTGAGGTATCTTCTAAATGTGACCATTTTGGCCTTGAATCATTCCCTCCCCTCTTCCTTCTCTGCCTTCAATCCAGTGGACAAGTACAGGCACATGCAATGCTTAGAGATGGTTGAACAAATTCCTATGCAAAAGACATTTACAGAAGACAACTTTTTCTATGAATTTCAACACAAAGCATACAAAATATACTAATTTTACTACTTTGTCATACACTGGAAACCTCTTTAATATCTAGAAACTAGATGTCGAAAAATTAGAACTATTTGTCCATTATATACACTATATACAGAGCAAAAGATAATGCACAAAACATACAGAAAAATGGTGTCTGAAAATGTTCAAGTATGAACACACTAGTATATTACCTTTTGCAATTTCTTTCCTCCCACCTCCTCTAAACCACTGAACAAGTATAGACATTACTATACTGCTCACAAAGGTGGCTTCAAAATTCAATTTCCAAAAGTATTTCCTATGAATTTCAGCAAAAAGATATTTACAAAGTGGTATTTTACTACCTCTACATTTAACCTACATCGGGCACTTCTAAACATCTAGATACACTAGATGTTTCAAGTAAGGAGTTAATTTCTCCACTATGTACACAGCAGTCTTGAATAAACTGCAAACATGTAACAACAGTTATAATTTGAAAGAGTCTTCCAAATGTGAACATTCTGGCCTAGAACCCTTCCCGTCTCCATCAACCCAGTGGGCAAGAATGCTCAAATTTTCAGAAGACAATCTTTCCTAGGACTTGTAAAACAAAATGTACAAAATATATTACTCTACTTTTATCATACACTGGCAACCTCTTTAACATCCAGAAAGACTAGATGTTGTCAATTAGGACTCGTTTGTCCTTTATGTACACTATATACACAGATAAGTAAAACAAAATGCACAGAGATAATGATTCATCTTGTAAAAAGGATGGCATAGAGCTCTCTGCACCTCCCCCTCCTCTCTCCTCCCCTGAACCACTGCACAAACACAATGAGTATTACTCCACAGGTGATTTGGCCATTCCCCTCAAAAAAATTTCCTATGAATTGTAACAAAAAGATATTTACATAATGTGGTTTTGCTACCTCTAATTTTAACATGTATCAGTACTTCAGAACATCTAAAAAGAACAGACATTTCAAAAAAGCTTAGTATTGTCAACTACGTACACAGTAGTGAGGAATAAAATGCACACAAAACAATGGCTAGAATACGAAAGTGTCTTCTAAATATGACCAGTCTAGGAAAGAACCTTCTTCTCTTCCTTCTCAGGTCTTCCAGCTCCTTGTCATCTAACCCACTGAACAAACGTGGATGTATAGCTTCCAGAGCCCGTCTAACAACTCCATTTCCAAAAGTCATCTCCAGAAGACATGTATTTTCTATTATTTATTTTAAACACATGAGAATTTACAAGACGTGTGACTTTCTAACTCTACTTTATCATACGTCGGCAACCTCTTTCCATCTAGAAGGGCTAGATGTGACAAATGTTTTCTATTAAAAGGTTGGGGTGGAGTTGAGAGCAGTTTTTTCATATTATATACACAGGCCTCCCATAAACGGCCAGTAAATCTTCCCAGAGGGTGGTGGGCATTTCCAACAGGCCAAACGTGGCCTGTCATTCCACCATTTCTCTCCTCCGACAGCAAGGCCTGGTAGAAGGAAGACCAACCGCCCGACGGCCGCTAACCGTTCCACCTGTCGCTGTCTGGGACTTCGCTCACCTCCCAGGCCGGTTAAGGCCTTTGTCCGTTGTCGTCAGGACTAGGTAGGTCTCGCCCAGTGGCGACAGAGTGGTCACCTGGAACCCGGATCTGCGCGGCTCCGTGGCCTAAAGAGGCGGCCGAGGCGGCCGAGCTTGCCTGCGTCCCTGGGCCGCTTTCCCGGACCCTCCACGCCCTAACAACCTCCGCCGCGCGGCGTTCGAGCGGCCGCCATGCTTCCTGGCCCTCCACTCCTGCAGCCGCCCAAAGGCGCTGCGTCCCGACGGCTCTGCGGAGGTTTAGTCGAGGCCCGGCAGGCTTGGGCCGGGACAACCGGCGGCCGGCGGGGTTCGGGCTGGGAGAGGCCGCCCCCGCCATCAGTCACCGAGGTGGGAGAGGGGTAAGAGAGGTTCGCTGCAGCTTCAAGGCCTGGGCACAGCCAGTGGGCAGCCACAACAGAGGCCTCCGGTATCTGCAGGGCAGAGGGCTCAGCCTGTCCCTGGGCCCCCCAGTTCACCCGCCGGCCCGGGGCCGGAGGGCCTGGAGGCCCCTGGAGTAGCAGGCCGCCTTCTTCGTCTCTCCGCGCTCTCTGCCGGACCGGAACTCACAAAAGGGAACTTTTTATAAATAGAAGTAAAAGCCAAAAATAAAATGTGACCTTATTTTACACACAGACACACACACAACCACACAAGGCAGACAGCTGCAGAATTTTTTGCTCTAAATGGGTGATGTAAAGAGTTTTGTTGGCCAATGCTATAATGATTATAAATCTCGACCTTAAAACCATTCAGGCTTTGAGTGAAATTTATTAGATCTAGCCATTACAAAATTTAGCCAGATTTAAAATTTTACAGTATAAGGCATGACTATTTATGAGACGATTATCATACTTTAGATAGAAATTAGTAAATTTTCAAATATCTTTCTGTGTAAATTAACTCAATGAAAAAAAGATACAATAATATCCCTTGTTGTTTTTTTATATTTTTACTTGATTTGGCTTAGCAGGAAATGTTTTCCAAAGATTTTGGTAGAGTGAGTGCAGTTCAATCAGGTTTTGGAATTGTTGCACAAAGATATGGTGGAACAGGTTAATGCCTTACAATTATAGACATTTTGATTCTGACTATAAATTATGAGATTTAATCTAGAATTTATATTAATGTTTAAGGCAACATACACAGCATTGCGGTGATCAGTGTGTATGTATGGCAACTGTTACACATTGTTACTTTGGAAGTATGGTTATTTTTAAAAAGCTGTATGTTCAAATAAGCATAAGGTTCTTGTCTATTCACCCCAAGAAACACGGTATTCAGTAAAATCAATCAGATTTGGCTGGTTGTTTTATGTGGTTTTAGTCATTAACATTTTTCACCCACAATTCATATAACCACTTAAAATTGTGTGCTATTAGCATATAATAAAAATAATATTTGTGCCTCCTGGGCTCAAAAGTTAGCAGCAGGATGTGCTGACTCAATGGCAGGCTTTTCTGCATTAAAGTTCCATTCTTTTTCTTAAGTGGATAAAACCAGGTTCAGAAAGCTGGAGCTGGTCTTTAGAACAATATACAGTTTGTCATGAAATCATGAGAATGTGTGCTATAAGCCAAAGTAGCTTATATCCCATGAGGATATGTAAAATCAATCCTTAAAGAAATGGCTTCATTCCCTTTGAAAACTGGCACAAGACAGGGATGCCCTCTCTCACCATTCCTATTCAACATAGTGTTGGAAGTTCTGGCCAGGGCAATTAGGCAGGAGAAGGAAATAAAGGGTATTCAATTAGGAAAAGAGGAAGTCAAATTCTCCCTGTTTGCAGATGACATGATTGTATATCTAGAAAACCCCATTGTCTCAGCCCA
The DNA here is from genome assembly GCF_028885655.2 of Pongo abelii. Taxonomy (NCBI): domain Eukaryota; kingdom Metazoa; phylum Chordata; class Mammalia; order Primates; family Hominidae; genus Pongo; species Pongo abelii. Next base: position 86,270,914 of record NC_072008.2, read on the forward strand.
AAATCTCCTTAAGCTGATAAGCAACTTCAGCAAAGTCTCAGGATACAAAGTCAATGTACAAAAATCACAAGCATTCTTATACACCAATAACAGACAAACAGCCAAATCATGAGTGAACTCCCATTCACAATTGCTTCAAAGAAAATAAAATACCTAGGAATCCAACTTACAAGGGATGTGAAGGACCTCTTCAAGGAGAACTACAAACCACTGCTCAATGAAATAAAAGAGGATACAAACAAATGGAAGAACATTCCATGCTCATGGGTAGGAAGAATCAATATTGTGAAAATGGCCACACTGCCCAAGGTAATTTATAGGTTCAACACCATCCCCATCAAGCTACCAATGACTTTCTTCACAGAATTGGAAAAAACTACTTTAAAGTTCATATGGAACCAAAAAAGAGCCTGCATAGCCAAGTCAATCCTAAGCCAAAAGAACAAAGCCGGAGGCATCACGCTACCTGACTTCAAACTATACTACAAGGCTAGAGTAACCAAAACAGCATGGTACTGGTACCAAAACAGAGATATAGATCAATGGAACAGAACAGAGCCCTCAGAAATAATGCCGCATATCTACATCTGATCTTTGACAAACCTGACAAAAACAAGCAATAGGGAAAGGATTCGCTATATAATAAATGGTGCCAGGAAAACTGGCTAGCCATATGTAGAAAGCTTAATCTGGATCCCTTCCTTACACCTTATACAAAAATTAATTCAAGATGGATTAAAGACTTAAATGTTAGACCTAAAACCATAAAAACCCTAGAAGAAAACCTAGGCATTACCATTCAGGACATAGGCATAGACAAGGACTTCATGTCTAAAACACCAAAAGCAATAGCAACAAAAGCCAGAATTGACAAATGGGATCTAATTAAACTAAAGAGCTTCTGCACAGTGAAAGAAACTACCATCAGAGTTAACAGGCAACCTACAAAATGGGAGAAAATTTTCGCAACCTACTCATCTGACAAAAGGCTAATATCCAGAATCTACAATGAACTCAAACAAATTTACAAGAAAAGACAACCCCATCAAAAAGTGGGCGAAGGACATGAACAGACACTTCTCAAAAGAAGACATTTATGCAGCCAAAAAACACATGAAAAAATGCTCACCATCACTGGCCATCAGAGAAATGCAAATCAAAACCATAATGAGATACCATCTCACACCAGTTAGAATGGCAATCATTAAAAAGTCAGGAAACAACAGGTGCTGGAGAGGATGTGGAGAAATAGGAACACTTTTACACTGTTGGTGGGACTGTAAACTAGTTCAACCATTGTGGAAGACAGGGTGGTGATTCCTCAAGGATCTAGAACTAGAAATACCATTTGACCCAGCCATCCCATTACTGGGTATATACCCAAAGGATTATAAATCATACTGCTATAAAGACACATGCACACGTATGTTTATTGCAGCATTATTGACAATAGCAAAGGCTTGGAACCAACCCAAATGTCCAACAATGATAGACTGGATTAAGAAAATGTGGCACATATACACCATGGAATACTATGCAGCCATAAAAAAGGATGAGTTCATGTCCTTTGTAGGGACATGGATGAAACTGGAAATCATCATTCTTAGCAAACTATCACAGCGACAGAAAAACAAACACCGCATGTTCTCACTCATAGGTGGGAATTGAACAACGAGAACACATGGACACAGGAAGGGGAACATCACACTCTGGGGACTGTTGTGGGGTGGGGGGAGGGGGGAGGGATAGCATTAGGAGATATACCTAATGCTAAATGACGAGTTAATGAGTGCAGTACACCAACCTGGCACATGTATACATATGTAACAAACCTGCACATTGTGCACATGTACCCTAAAACTTAAAGTATAATAATAATAAAATAAAAAAAAAGAAATGGCTTCTTTTGGTATCTTCAGAAATTTAAAAAAAAAAAAGGATAGTTAAAAATCCCTCCCCAAGATCCATGGTGTCCCTGGCCTTAATTAGGTTATCTGAGAAATCAGCTGACCTGATTAACACAACACTACACTATTCTAATTGCCATAGTATTACCAGGCAAGTGTCTTTTATAAAAAAAGCATGCCTCAGTTTCATCACATTTAACATTTTTTAGTGTACTGTAACAAACATCCCATTTGCAAATGTTGCTAGGAGATTTTAGATACTCAGGTTTCAAAGACAATGGTGTAGTGCCAAGAATATAGGAAAAGGGTTCAATCCTGGATTAATGAAAGTGAGAACAATATGTTATTCATGTTTATATCCATGGCTTCTGTAACAAGGCTGGCATGTGGCAGGTATCAAATAAAAATATGTCAGTGACTTTCAATAAGTACCACCCTCTGGAAAATGAAAGAAATGGATGAGCTAAGCTTTAACTCTAACAATACATTCTAAGCAGATGTTCTTTAAACTGTTCAAAAATTTTATTTTACCTGATCAGAGCTATTAGCAGATTATCAGGATCTGCAACATACTACTAAGCAATGGAACAAATTTTCCTCAGGAAGAAACATAATCTAGAATGAGAGACTCAGAGACATTTTGGACAAAATTACTTTAAAAACTTAAAAAAGTCTAAAATGGTGCTCAGATAATAAAAGTTTGCTATGGACAGAATGAGAGCCCTCACTAGAACCTGACCATGATGGCACGCTGATCTTGGGTTTCATGAGCTTCAAAACTATGACAAATAAATGCTTGCTGCTTAAGCCACCCAATTTATAGTATTTTTTTTAATTTCAATACTTTTTAGAAAACAGGTGGTTTTTTATTACATGGACAAGTTCTTTCGTGGTAATTTCTGAGATTTTGGTGAATCTGTCAGCCAAGCAGTGTATACTGTACCCAATGTGTAATCTTTTATTCCTCACAACCTTCCCCATTCCCCCAGTCCCTGAAGTTCACTATTTCATTCTATATCGTATGTCTTTTCATCCTCATTGCTTAGTTCCCACTTATAAGTGAGAACATACAAAATTTGTTTTCTGCTTCTGAGTTGCTTTACTTAATGGTCTTCAACTCATCCAGTTGCTGCAAATGCCTTTAGTTCATTTCTTTTAATGGCTGAGTAGTATTCCATGGTGCATATATGCCACATTTTATTTATCCACTTGTTGGTCGATGGGCATATAGGTTCCATATTTTTTCAATTGTGAATTGTGCCACTGTAAGCATGTGTGTGCAAGTGTCTTTTTCATATAATGACTTCTTTTTCTCTGGGTAGATACTCAGTAGTGAAATTGCTGGATCAAATGGTAGTTCTACTTTTAGTTCTTTAAAGAATCTCCATACCATATTCCATAGTGGTTGTACTAGTTTACATTCCCATCGGCAATGTAAAAGTGTTCTCTTTTCATTACATTCACATCAACATCTATTTTTTTTTATTATTTTATTATGGCCATTCTTTCAGGAGTAAGGTGGTATCACATTGTGGCTTTGATTTACATTTCCCTGATAATTAGTGATGTTAATAATTTTTTCATGTTTGTTGATCATGTGTAGTATATGTTCTTTTGAGAATTGTCTATCTGTGTCCTTTCTCCACTTTTTGATGGGGCTGGGTTTCTTTCTTACTGATTTGTTTGAGTTCCTTGTAGATTCTGGATATTAGTCCTTTGTCTGATGCACAGTTTGTGAAGATATGCTTACATTCTCTGTGTTGTAAGTTTACTCTGCTAATTATTTCTTTTGCTGTGCAGAAACTTTGTAGTTAAATTGGGTGCCATGTATTTATTTTTGTTTTTGCTGCATTTTCTTTTGGGTTTTTGGTCATGAAGTCTTTACATAAGCCAACATCTAGGAGAACTTTACCAATGTTTCCTTGTAGAATTTTTCATGGTTTCAAGTCTTAGATTTAAGTCCCTGTTCCATCTTGAGTTGATTTTTGTATAAAATGAGAGATGGGGATTCAGTTTTATTCTTCTACATGTGGCTTGCCAATTATTCCAGCATCATTTGTTGATTAGGGTTTCCTTTCCTCACTTTATGTTTTTGATGCTTTGTCAAAGATAGGTTGGCTGTAATTATTTGGGTTTATTTCTGGGTTCTCTATTCTTTTCCATTGGTCTACATGCCTATTTTTATATCAGTACCATGCTGTTTTGGTAACTGTAGACTGTAGGATAGTTTGAAGTCAGGTAACGTGATGCCTCCAGATTTGTTCCTTTTGTTTAGTCGTGCTTTGGCTATGCAGAACATTTTCTGGTTCCATATAAATTTTAGGATTTTTTTCTAGTTCTGTGAAGCATGATGATGGTACTTTGATGGGAATTGCATTGAATCTGTAGATTGCTTTTGGCAGTACGGTCATTTTTATAATACTGATTCTACCCATCCATGAGCATGGGATGTGTTTTTATTTGTATGTGTCATCTATGATTTCTTTCAGCAGTGTTTTGTAGATTTTCTTGTAGAGAACTTTCTCCTCCTTGGTTAGGTATATTTCTATGTATTTTATCATTTTTGCAGCTGTTGTGAAAGGGGTTGAGTTCTTGATTTGTTTCTCAGCTTTGCCATTGTTGGTGTATAGCAGTGCTACTTATTTGTAAGCATTGATTTTGTATCTTGAAACTTTACTGAATTCATTTATCAGATCTCGAAGTCTTTTGGATGAGTCTTTAGGATTTTCTAGGTATACAAACATATCATTAGTGAACAGTGACAGTTGGCTTCCTCTTTACCAATGTGGATGCTTTTTATTTTTTTCTCTTGTCTGATTGGTTTGGCTAGAACTTCCAGTACGATGTTGAATAGAAGCAGTGAAAGTGGGCATCCTTGTATTGTTCGAGTTCTCAGGGGGAATGCTTTTAACTCTTCCTCATCCAATATAATGTTGGCTGTATGTTTGTCATGGATGGCTTTTATTACCTTGAGGTATGTCCCTTCTATGCCAATTTTACTGAGGTTTTAATCATAAAGAGAGGCTGGATTTTGTCAAATGCTTTTTCTGCATCTATTGAGATAATCATATGATTCTTGTTTTTAATTCTCTTTATGTGATGTATTACACTTATCGACTTGCATGTTAAACGACCTCTGCATCCCTGATATGAAACCCACTTGGTTATAGTATATTATCTTTTTGACATGCTGTTGGATTTGGTTAACTAGTGTGTTGCATATTTTTTGCATATATTAATCAGGAATATTGCTTTGTAGTTTTTTTTTTCTTTTTTTGTATGTCCTTCCTGGTTTTGGAATTAGGGTGATACTGGCTTCCAAGATTGATTGGGGGGGGGTGGATTTTCTCTTTCTGTCTCTTTTGTAATAGTTTCAGTAAAATTGATACCAATTTTTCTTTGAATGTCACAAAGAATTCAGCTGTGAATCCACCTCGTCCTGGAGTTCTTTTTGTTGACAATTTTTAAATTACTGTTTCAATATCGCTACTTGTTATTGGTCTGTTCAGAGTTTCTATTTCTTCCTGATTTAACCTGGAAGGATTGTATATTTCCAGGAATTTATTCATATCCTCTAGATTTTCCAGTTTTTCTGTAAAAAGGTGTTCACAGTAGCCTTGAGTAAGCTTTTGTATTTCTGTGGTATCGGTTGTAAGATATCGTGTTTCATTTCTAATTGAGCTTATTTGGATTTTTCTCTTTTCTTGGTTAATCTCACTAATGGTCTATCAATTTTGCTTATCTTTTCAAATAACCATTTTTTTTTGTTTTAGTTAACTCTTATTTTTTGTTTCAATTTCATTTAGTTCTGCTCTGATCTTTGTTATTTCTTTTCTTCTGCTGAGATTGAGTTTCATTTGTTTGTTTCTCTAGTTATTTGTGGTGTGACCTTGGATTGTCTATTTGTGCTCTTTAAGACATTTTAATGTAGCCATATATATTAGTTAGCTCTTCTTGTTGCATCAATACGTTTACCATTATATAGTGCCCTTCTTTGTCTTTTTTCATCTTTGTTGGTTGAAAGTCTATTTTATCAGAGACTGGTATTGAAACCTCTGCATTTTTTTTTTTGCTTACCATTTCCTTGGTAAATATTTCTCCATACTTTTATTTTGAGCCTATATGTTTCTTTGCATGTGATTTGAGTCTCCTGAATACAGCATACTGATGAGTCCTGACTCTTTATCCAATTTCCCAGCCTCTGTCTTTTAATAGGGGCATTTAGGCCATTTACATTTAAGGTTAATATTGTTATGTGTGAATTTGATCCTGTCATCATTTTGCTAGCTAGTTATTTTGCACACTAGTTGATGCAGTTTCTTCATTGTGTCATTGGTCTTTCTATTTTGGTGTGGTTTTGAAGTGGTTGGTACTGGTTTTTCCTTTCCATATTTAGTGCTTCCTTCAGGAGCTCTTGCAGGGCAGGTCTGATGATGACAAAATCTCTTAGCATTCGCTTGTCTGAAAAAGATTTTTTTTCTCCTTCACGTATGAAGTTTAGTTTGGATGGATATAAAATTGTGGGTTGAAAATTCTTTTCTTTAATAATGTTGAGTATTGACCCCCACTCTCTTCTGGCTTGTAGGGTTTCTGCTGACAGATCTGCTGTTAGTCTGCTGGGCTTCTCTTTGTAGATGACCTGACGTTGCTCTCTGGCTGCCCCTAACATTTTCTTCTTCACTTCATCCTTGGAGAATCTGATGATTATGTGTCTTGGGGTTCATCCTCTCATGGAGTATCTTAGTGATGTTCTCTGTATTTTCTGAATTTGAATGTTCATCTGTCTTGTTAGGTTGGGGAGGTTCTCCTGGATAATCATCCCAGATCCATTCCAGACTGCTGTGCTAGCAGTGAGAATTTCAAGCCAGTGGTTCTTAGCTTGCTGGGCTCTTTGAGAGTGGCATCTGCTGAGCAAGACCTCTTGGCTCCCTAGCTTTAGCCCCGTTTCCAGGGGAGTGAAAGTTTCTGTCTTGCTGGGGTTCCAGGTGACGCTGAGGTATGAGAAACAAACAAACAAACAAACTCCTCCAGCTATCTCAGTGTCTTCCCAACAGCTGCCCAGTTTTGTTCTTGAAACCCAGTGCCCTGGTCGTGTAGGCACATGAGGGAATCTCCTGGTCTGAGAGTAGCAAAAACCATGGGAAAAGCATAGTATCCTGGCTGGATAGCACAGTTCCTCATGGCTTCCCTTGGCTGCGGGAGGGAGGCCCCTGGTTCCTTGCACTTCCTGGGTGATGTGACGCCCCACCCTGCTTCTGCTCACCCTCTGTGGGCTGCACCCACTGCCTAACCAGTCCCAATGAGATGAACAGGGTACCTCAGTTGGAAATGCAGAAATCACCCGCCTTCTGCATTGGTCTCACTGGGAGCTGCAGACTGGAGCTGTTCCTATTTGGACCTCTTGCCAGATCCCCTCCGTTTTTATTTCTAAGTAATATTCCATAGTATGAATGTACCACAGTATGTTTAATCTTTCACACATTGAAAGACATATGAATTGTTTCCATTGTTTGGCTATCATAAATAAAGCTGCCATGAACACTTTGTATAGGTTTTTGTGTAAACATGTTTTATTTCTTTGGGATGAATGCTCAGAAGTGTAATTGCTGAGCAGTATTGTAAGTGCATGTTTAATTTTACTAAAAACTGCTGAACTATTTTCCAAAGAGATACCTGTGTTCTGTTCCAGAGTGAACTGATACTGTATTTTTCAGTAGTCTTTTTTTCGGTGTGTTTCATTTTGTATAGTTTCTATTGCTGTCTTCAAGGTCACTAATATTTTATTCTGTGATATCAAATCTGCTGTTCATTATATTTGGTGTTTTTCATTTCAAGCATCTAAAAAGAAAAGTCTTTAGAAACTTGAATTGTTTTTATATTTTCCATGTTTCTACTTAAGTTTTTGAATATTTAGAACACATTTATACTTAATAACTGCTTTAATGTCCTTGTTTATTGTTTCTAACATTTGTGTCAGTTCTGGATTTATTTCAATAGATTGATTTTTCTTTTCATTTTGAATTATGTTTCTTCTTCACATAATTGGTAATTTTTTATTGAATGCCAAATGTAAATTTTATCATCTGGTGCTTAAAATTTTTGCATTGTTGTAAGTGGTTTTGAGCTTTGTTGAGGGATACTGTGAAAATTTCTTGGAAAATTTTGATCCTTTTGTGTCATGCTTTTTAACATTTGTTAGGTGGGTCCAGAGCCAAGTTTAGTGTAGTGATAATTATTTTCCGGTACAAAGAGAAGAACTTTCTGAATTTTCTACCTCATGTCTCAAGAAAAATGAGGTTTTCCAGTTGGCTGGTGGGAACAGATGCTATTACTACGTGGGTGTGTGTATGTGTGTGTGTGTGTGTTGTTTGTTTGTGTGTGCCAGTTATTGTTTCCTTTAATCCTTTTTAGGTGGTTCTTTACCTGCACACAGGTAGTAGTTCTCTCCCATGCATGCAGTGATTAGTACTTTGGTGAATACATGAGAGGAACCCAGCAGCTCTCTTTAATTCTCTCTCTGTGAAGCTCTCTCTTCCTCAGCACTCTGTTCTGTAAACTTTAGTTACTTTGGATTTTTGTGCTCTCAGCTTTGTTTCTTTAGCTCAGCAAGCCCTGCTAATTGTACTGTGGCTGTGAAACTCTCTCAATGCACTAAACTCAGGCAGTGGTTGGGCTTACTTTATTATTTCACCATCTCTCAGAGATTGCTGTCCTTCCTTGCCTGATGGTCAGTGAATCAGAAGTTTTTGTTTTGCTAGGTACAGTGGCTTATGCTGGCATGATTGTGTTTTGAAATGTGAAAGCATAAGGTTTGGGAGGGGACAGGGACCGAATAATATGGTATGGTTCTGTGTCCCCACGCAAATCTCATCTCAAATTTTAATCTCCGTGTGTTAAGTAAGGTACTTGGTGGGGGCGGGGATTGAATCTTGGGGGCAGTTTTCCCCATGCTGTTTTCATGATAGTGGGTGAGATCTCATGAGATCTGATGATTTTATAAGAGGCTCTTTTCCCTTCACTTTCTCTTCTCTCTCCTGCCACCATGTGAGGAAGGTCCTTGCTTCCCTTTTGTCTTCTGCTGTGATTTTAAGTTTCCTAGCACCATTTATTAAATAGGGAATCCTTTCCCCATTGCTTGTTTTTCTCAGGTTTGTCAAAGATCAGATAGTTGTAGATATGTGGCATTATTTCTGAGGGCTCTGTTCTGTTCCATTGATCTATATCTCTGTTTTGGTACCAGTACCATGCTGTTTTGGTTACTGTAGCCTTGCAGTATAGTTTGAAATCAGGTAGCATGATGCCTCCACCTTTGTTCTTTTGGCTTAGGATTGACTTGGTGATGCGGGCTCTTTTTTGGTTCGATATGAACTTTAAAATAGTTTTTTCCAATTCTGTGAAGAAAGTCATTGGTAGCTTGATTGGGATGGCATTGAATCTATAAATTACCTTGGGCAGTATGGCCATTTTCATGATAGTGATTCTTCCTACCCATAAGCATGGAATGTTCTGCCATTTGTTTGTATCCTCTTTTATTTCATTGAACAGTGGTTTGTAGTTCTCCTTTAAGAGGTCCTTCATGTCGCTTGTAAGTTGGATTCCTAGGTGTTAAGAAAATGTGGCACATATACACCGTGGAATACTATGCAGCCATAAAAAATGATGAGTTCATGTCCTTTGTAGGGACATGGATGAAAATGGAAATCATCATTCTCAGTAAACTATCACAAGAACAAAAAACCAAACACCGCATATTCTCACTCATAGGTGGGAATTGAACAAGGAGAACACATGGACACAGGAAGGGGAACATCACACTCTGGGGACTGTTGTGGGGTGGGGGGATGGGGGAGGGATAACTTTAGGAGATAAACCTAATGCTAAATGACGAGTTAATGGGTGCAGCACACCAGCATGGCACATGTATACATATGTAACTAACCTCCACATTGTGCACATGTACCCTAAAACTTAAAGTATAATAATAATAATAATAATAATAAAGTTTCCTGAGGCCTCCACAGCCATGTGGAACTGTGAATCAATTAAACCTCTTCTTTTATAATTTACCCAGTCTCGGGTAGTTCTTTATAGCAGGGTGAAAATGGACTAATACACCCAGCTACTTAGGAGGCTGAAGTGAAAGAATGGCTTGAGTCCAGGAGTTTGAGACTACTCTGGGCAGCAGAATGAGAACTCATCTCTTAAAAAATACAAATGAATATTAAATAAAAATAATAACAAATCTTTGAAAAATAAAAAATTTTGGTTTTATACACACACACACAAACACACACACACATTTTCATTGTTTTTGTCATTTCCAGTGGGATGGTAAATTTGGTCCCTATTACTCCATTTTGGCTAGCAGCCAAGCTAACCAGTATAGAAACACAATGGATTCTGAATTTGATTTCGTTCTTGTATTACTCAGGCTTCTCTAGAGAGAACTAATAGAATAGATGTATACATAAAAGGAAGCTTATTAAGTAGTATTGACTCACACAATAACAAGGTAAGATCCCACAATAGGATGTCTCCAAGCAGAGGAGCTAGGAAGCTAGTTCGAGTCCAAAAGCTGAACAACTTGGAGTCCAATGTTCTAGGGCAGGAAGCATTCAACACGGGAGAATGATGTAGGCCAGAAGACAAAACCAGCCTAGTCTTTTCATATTCTTCAGCCTGCTTTTATTCTGGCCACAATGGCAGCTGATTAGATTGTGCCCACCCAGATTGAGGGTGGATCTGCCTTTCCCAATCCACTGATTCAAATGTTAATCTCCTTTGGCAACACCCTCACAGACACACCCAGGAACAATACTTTTGCATCCTTCAATCCAGTCAAATTGATATTCAGTACCAACCATCACAGTTCCTTCAGTCCCTCACTTGGGCCAGATACTTTGTCTATTAGGCCAGCAGCAACAAATTCACTTACTTTGGCACAAATCTATTAAGGCAATAGTTTTTTCAATGGTGCTATTGTTATTTTTTATAGCCTAAACTCCATTATTAAGCTGCTGTGTGTCTTGCTTATTTCCACTGAGAAAATTACCACACAATGTCATCTCTTTTATTTCTCTTTGTTCCAATTCTGGTTTGAAGTCTATTTAACTCATTTAGTGATGTGTTATTTCAAGGTTTCATTTTTAGTCATTGCTTCTGAGTAGTATAATCTCTTTGTTATTGTTAAATTCATTTTTTCTTCTACTCATCAGAAAAAGTTTTTCTGGGTGGGTGCGGTGGCTCATGGCTGTAATCCTAGTGCTTTGGGAGGACAAGCAGGGCAGACCACTTGAGGTCAGGAGTTGAAGACCAGCCTGGCCAACATGGTGAAACCCTGTCTCTATGAAAAATACAAAAATTAGCCAGGCACGTTGGCACACTCCTGTAATCTCAGCTACTCAGGAGGCTGAGGCAGGAGAATCACTTGAACCTGGGAGGCGGAGGTTGTAATGATTTGAGATTATGCCACTGCACTATAGCCTAGGCAACAGAGTGAGTCAGACTCCATCTAAAAAAAAAAAAAAAAAAGATGGCCGAATACGAACAGCTCCGATCTGCAGCTCCCAGCGAGATTGACGCGGAAGGTGAGTGACTTCTGCATTTCCAACTGAGGTACCCAGTTCATCTCATTGGGACTGGTTGGACAGTGGTTGCAGCCCAAGGAAGGCCAGCTAAAGCAGGGTGGGGTGTCGCCTCACCCGGGAAGTGCAAAGGGTTAGGGAACTCCCACTCCTAGCCAAGGGAAGCCATTAGGGACTGTACCATGCACCCGGCCCAGATACTGCACTTTTCCCATGGTTTTTGTAACTCGCAGACCAGGAGATTCCCCCCGGTTCCTATACCAGCAGGGCCCTGGGTTTCAAGCACAAAACTGGGCAGCTATACCGAGCTAGCCACAGGCGTTTTTTTTTCATACCCCATTGGTGCCTGGAAGGCCAGCAAGACAGAACTGTTCACTCCCCTTGAAAGGCAGCTGAAGCAAGGGAGCCAAGTGGTCTGGCTCAGTGGGTCCCACCTCCACAGAGCCCAGCAAGTTAAGATCCACTGGCTTGAAATTTTCACCCAGCACAGCAGTCTGAGCTCCACCTGGGCGGGGCATCCACCATTGCTGTTTTTTGCAGCAATATTTAAAATAGCCAAGACTTGGAGCCAACCCAGAAATCCATCAATGATAGACTGGATAAAGAAAATGTGGCACATATACACCATGGAATACTATGCAGCCATAAAAAAAGAATGAGTTTATGTCCTTTGCAGGGACATGGATGAAGCTAGAAGCCATCATCCTCAGCAAACTAACACAGGAACAGAAAACCAAACACCACATGCTGTCCCTCATAAGTGGGAGTTGAACAGTGAGAACACATAGACACAGGGACAGGAACATCACATACTGGGTCCTGTCAGGGAATGGGGTGCAAGAGGAGATACATCATTAGGACAAATACCTAATTCATGCGGGGCTTAAAACCTAGATGATGGGTTGATGCATGCAGCAAACCACCATGGCACGTGTATACCTATGTAACAAACCTGCACATCCTGCACATTTATCCCATGTATCCCAGAATTTAAAGTACAATAAGAAAAACAATCAAATGTCACATAAATATTTTCAAATTAATATACAGTAAAATTAACATTCATTTCCAGTTATACAAATTTTAACATATTGGTTTATGTAACCACTATAATCAGATTACATAATATTTTCTTCACCCATTTAATGCCTTCTTGATATCCAGTATAGTCACTCATGCTTCTCACTGCTAACTCCTCGCAACCCATGATCAATCTCTATCACTATTTTTCTATATTTCTGATTGTGTTGTATAAATTGAATCATGCAATATGTAACCTTTGATACTTCTGTAACTCACGAAAATGATATTCATATTTATCCAAGTTGTGTGTATGAGTAGCTTATTTCTTTCTACTGCTGAAAAGTATTTTATTGTATGAATGTACCACTGTATATTCGTTCACACACAGAAAGACATTGGATTGTTTCTATTTCTTGGAAATTACAAATAAAGTTGCTTTAAATAATTGTGGATAGGTTTATATATAAATATAAGCATAACATATATATAAAAATATAATTATTATCTTTTAAGGTTAAATCACTGGGAGTAGGATTTCTGGGTCATATGGTAAATGAATGATTAACTATTTAAGAACATGCTAAACCGTGCAAAAATAGTGAATTAAAATACTTCAAAAGTTTATTTGTGCAAGAAAGCAATAAAAAACTGACAATATATGTCAGAATCAACTGTTTCTGAACTCTAAAAAATAACTAAAAGTATACATCTACCAGAAAAATGCTTAAGCAAGAAAAAATAACTAAATTTCAGTAAGAACAACAAGATTTTTGGTGTTTTAACCAAACTCTGGTCCCTTCCTCTACTCCACATTTCATCGATAGTCTTGGAAATACCAGTTTACATTCCCACTATAGAAGGTAGCAGAATGTATTTCAATTACAAAACATTGTAATAATTTATTTTCTCCAGTCTAATGGCTCTCTGGAAGACCAGGCCAAAATGCTTGCCTTTGTTCTTTATAACTTGGAACTCAGTGCAAAGCAGGTACTCAGCGGGTTTTCACTGAAAATATTTACAGGAAGATATATTAATCACTGCTGACTGAGGTAATAAAAAACTGTTGGGGCAAATGGACTAACCAAAAAGCTTGATGAGAAAGATTTGGGAATTACTTTCTATATAACTTTTAGAATAATTTTTATATAATTTTGTGAAAAATGTCATTGGTAATTTGATAGGAATAGTTTTTAATCTTTAAATTGGTTTGAGTACTATGGCCATTTTAACAACATTGTCTCTTGCTATACATGAGCATAGAATATTTCTGCAATTTGTTTGTCTTGTTTTTGATTTCTTTCAGTAGTGTTTTGTCATAATCATTGTAGAGCTCTTTTACTGCCTTAACTAGCTGTATTCCTAGGTATTTTGTTATTTTTGTGGATATTGTTAATGAAATTGTGTTATTTGTTTGGCTATCAGCTTGAATGTTATTGGTGTATAAATGCTACTGAGTTTTCTACATTAATTTTGCATCCTGAAACTTTGCTGAAGCTGTTGAGTAGCCTGTGGTCGTGGTGTTTTCTAGGCGATCAATTACAACGTCTGTGAAGAGAGTTTGGCTTCATTTCTTCCTATTGAGAAGCCTTCTAACTTCTTTCTTTTGAATGTTTTCTCTGGCTAGGACTACCAGTACCATGTTAAATAGGAAAGGTGAGAGTGTGTAACCTTGTTCCATTTCTCAAGGGGTATTGTTGCAGCATTTTGCCCTTTCAGTATGATGTTGACTGTCACATATGGCCCTCATTATTTTGAGGTATGTTTCTTCAATACCTAGTTTATTAAGAGGTTTTAACATTAAGGGACGTTGAGTTTTGTCAAAAACCCTTTCTGTGTTTATTGAGATAATCATGGGTTTTTTCTTTGTAGATCTGTTTATCTAGTGAATCACATTTATTGATTCAAGTATGTTGAACCAACCTCGCATCTCAGGTATGAAGCCTACTTGATCATGGTGGATTAGCTTTTTAATGTGCCAATGGATTTGATTTGCTAGTATTTTGTTGAAGAATTTTGCATCTATGTCCTAAAGTTTTCTTTTCTTATTGTGTCTCTGCCAGGTTTTGGTATCAGAATGATGCTGGCCTCATAGAATGAGTTAGGGAGGAGTCCCTCCCACTCATTTTGTGGAATAATTTCAGTAGGATTTGTATCAGCTCTTTTTTATACATCTGGTAGAATCCAGCTATAAATATGTCTGATCCAGAGCTTTTTATGGTTAGTAGGTTTCTTATTACTAATTCAATTTTGGAACTCATTTTTGGTCTGCTCAGGTTTTCAATTTTTTCCTGGTTCAATTTTGGGAAGTTGTAAGTTTCCAGGAATCTATACATTTCTTTTAGGTTTCCTAGTTTGTTTGCATAGAGGTGATTGTAATAGTGTTTTAGGGTTGTTTGTATTTCTGTGGGGTTGGTGTTAACATCCATATTGTCATTTCTGATTGTGCTTATTTGGATCTTCTCACTTTTTTATTAGTGTAGCTAATATCTTATCAATCTCATTTATTCTTTTAAAGAACAAACTTTTGGTTTCATTTGTCTTTTGTATGTTTTCTTTGTGTCTGTATTTTGTTCAGTTCAACTCTGACTTTGGTTATCTCTATTATTCTTCTAGGTCTGTTGTCGGTTTGCTCTTGTTTTTACATTTTTATAGGTGTAATATTAGGCTGCTAATTTGAGTTATTTCTGCTTGATGTTGGTGTTTAGTGCTATCAGCATTTTTAACATTGGTTTAGATTTGTCTCAGAGATTCTGGTATGTTCTATCTGTGTTTTCATTACTTTCAAAGAACTTCTTGATTTCTGGTTTAATTTCATTATTTACCCAAAAGTCATGCAGCAGTAGATTTTTGAATTTCCATGTAATTACATGGTTTTGAGAGATCTTGGTGTTGGTTTCTATTTTTATTTCACTGTGCTCTGAGAGTGGTTGGTTTAATTTCTGTTTATAAAATTTGTTGAGAATTGATTTATGGCTGAGCATGTGGCCAATTTTAGAGAATGTGCCATTTGCAAATGAGAAGAATTAATATTCTGTTATTTTTGAGTGGAGTGTTCAGTAGATGTCAGGTTCATTTGTTCAAGTGTTGAAGTTAGTTCCAGAATATTTTGTGTGCTATTTTTCCTCGATGATTGGTCTAATGCTGTGAGTGGGCTACTGAAGTATCCCACTATTTTTGTGTGGTTATTCAAGTATCTTTGTAAGTCTCTAAGAACTTGTTTAATAGACCTGGTGCTCCAGTATTGGGTACATATATATTTAGGATGGTTAAGTCTACTTGTGGAATTGAACCGTTTGTTATTATGTAATGCTATTCTTTGTCTTTTTTGATATTTGTTGGTTTAAAGTCTGTTTTACCTGAAATTAGAATAGCAAACACTGCTCTTTATTTTCTGTTTGCTTGATAGGTCTTTCCCTATCCCTTTACTTTGAGCCTATATGTGTCCTTTCATGTGAGATGGGTCTCTTGTAGACAGCATACAATTGAGTCTCGCATCTTTATCTAAGTAGTCACCTTATGCTTTTTAATTGGGGCATTTAGCCCATTTACATTCAAAGTTAAAATTGACATGTGCAGATTTGATCCTGTCATCATATTTTTAGCCTGTTGTTATGTAGACTTCATTGTATCATTGCTTTATAGTGTAAATGGTCTATGTGTTACACTGAGTTTTTGTGTTGGCCTATGATAGTCTTTTGTTTCTGTGTTTAGCACTCCTTAAGGATCTCTTTTAAGGCATGTCTGGTGGTAAGAAATTCCCTTAGCATTTTTTCGTCTGAAAGAGATTGTATTTCTTTTTTGCTTCTGAAGCTTAGTTTGGCTGGATATAAAATTTTTGGTTGAAAATTTTTTCAAATATGTATGCCCCTACATACTTTTTATATTTTATATTTATTATTAATATTAATATTTGTATCTTTATATTTATAAAATATTTTAATAATATAGAATTCTTATAAAATTAATTTTTATTTTTTTAAAGTTTTTAATTTTACTTTAAATTCTGGAATACATGTGCAGAATGTGCAGGTTTGTTATGTAGGTATACATGTGCCATGGTGGTTTGCTACACCCATCAACCTATCACCTAGGTTTTAAGCCCCGCATGCATTAGGTGTTTGTCCTAATGCTCTCCCTCCCCTTGATCCCCACCCCCCGACAAGCCCTGGTGTGTGCTGTTTCCCTCCTTGTGTCCATGTGTTCTCATTGTTCAACTCCCACTTATGAGTGAGAACATGCAGTGTTTGGTTTTCTCTTCCTGTATTAGTTTGCTGAGAATGACGGTTTCCAGCTTCATCCATGTCTCTGCAAAGGACATGATCTCATTTTTTATGGCTGGATAGTATTCCATGATGTATGTGTGCCAAATTTTCTTTATCCATTCTGTCATTGATGGGCATTTGGGTTGGTTCCAAGTGTTTTAGTCATGAAGTCTTTTGTATATTTGCTGTTTTAGTCATGAAGTCTTTTGTATACTATTATTTTTATATTTTTAGGGATATAAGCCCCCAATCTCTTCTGGCTTGTAGGGTTTCTGCTGAAATGTCCACTGTTAGACTGATTAAGTTCCCTTTATAGATGACTTGCCCCTTCTCTCTAAATGCTTGTATAATTATTATTTATTTTTCTTTGACCTTGGAGAATCTGATGACTGTGTGTCTTGGGGATGGATGCCTTGCACAGTATCTCACAGAGTTTCTGTAAATTTATTGAATTTGAATATCCATCTCTCTAGCAAAATTTGAAATATTTTTATGGATGATATCCTGATATAGGTTTTAAAAGTTGCTTGCTTACTTGCCCTCATTTCCAGGGATTCCAATGAGTCATAGTTTTGGTCTCTTTACATAATTCCATTTTTTTGGGAGGGGGGTTGTTTATTTTAAAAGTTATTGTTTCTTTATTTTTGTCTGACTGAGTTGAATTTTAAAAGAAATATTTGAGGTCTGAGACTTTTTTCAGCTTGCCCTATTCTGTTGTTAATACTTTTGATTGTGTTTTAGAATTCTTGTAGTGAGTTTTTTAAAAAATCTCTATCATATCAGTTTTGTTTATTTTTATAATGTATATTTAATCTTTCTGGTTTCTTATAATTTTATTGGATTTCTTAGATTCCTTGGATTATATTTCAACTTTCTTCTGAATCTGAATGATCTTTGCTGCCATCCAAATTCTGAATTCTTTGTTGGTCATTTCAGTCATTTTGTTCAGATTAAGAACCATTGCTAGGGGGCTAATGTGGTTGTTTGGAGGTAAGAAGACACTCTAGCTTTTACAGTTATCATAGTTTTTATGCTGGTTTTGATCTGTGTGGTCTGATGTTCCTTTAACTGTTGTGTAATTTGGATATAGACAATTGGTTTTTTTCTGGATGTTTACAGAGAATGGAGGCTTTGTTCAGGGTCTTTACTTGTGGCTGAATTTTTGCCCATGGTTTCTTAGTGGAAGATATTTAAAAAGTATTTTTGGTGTGGTAGTTTGTGCTGCTATCCTATATAAGGCCATTAAGTGTAATGGTCAATAGATAAGCTCTTACTTAGCTGCATTACTCCTCTGTATTTCCTCATGTTTGCATTCATGCTCTGAGAGTGTGGGCTCCTCTCCAGATTGAGTGCTGGTAGAAATCTTACCTTGCCGCTCCTGGGCTGTGCACCAGAGCCCTGGGGCAAGCTTAGAATTTTTGATTCCACCTCAGTGGGGGCAGCAGGGGTAGGCAATGGTAGAGTGCCTATCACTTATCTCTTAGAGCTCCACTCCAAAGAAATGCAGAGCCTCTACCAATTGGAACAATCAGCTAAGGATGGGAGGCTGCATTATGGGTTCAAGCTACAGGTTCCTGCCTGGTGAAGAGCAGGTGGTTGGGGCATCACAGGGAAGAGAGACTTGGCTCCTCTCTTTAAGAAAGCTGTGGCATGCTGAATGTGCAAGCAAAGTGATTAGGGTCTTTGTTCCCCAGCCTAAGGACATCAAGAGTAGGTACTGCCTCACTGGCAATGGCCAAGGAGCTCTCAATTTTCTCTGTGAAACCCAACCTAGAGAGACACAGAGCTGCTGCCAGTGGGAATATTCAGCCAGGGGTTGAACAGCTGCACTGTGGACCCAAGCCAGGAGCCCTGTCTGGAGAAGAGCAGGGCGTCAGGGGTTCACAGGGAAAAGAGACTGGATTCCTCCCCATATTGTGACTTTGGTGTACTGGTAGGGTAAAGAAAGTGATTACAATTTTTGCTTTCTCCTCAGCCTGAGGGCACCAAGGGCAGGTACTGCTTCAGTGGCAATGACAGAGAGCCTGAGGGTTGTCTATGGAAATTCCACTCCAGAGAAATTCAGAGCTGTCACCAACTGATGTGACCAGGTGGAGGTAGTGCAGCTGCTCTGGGAGCACAGGCTGAAAGGCTCTGCCCAGCGAAGAGTAGCAGGGGCAGAAAACCATGTAGAAAACAGTCTGGTTTCTTTTCCAAATGGTAGCTTCAGCATGCTGGACACCCAAGACAGTTCTTGCGCTCTTCATTGCCTCCCCAGCTTGAAGACACTAGAAGCAGGAGCTGCAGCAATGGCAAAAGCTGTGGGCCTGTTGGTTAACTCTGAGAGCTCTGTCCCAGAGAAATGCAGAGCTGCAATCAGCCTGAATTCACCAGTAAAAGTAGGGTGTCTGAGGTGGGGTCCCAGGCCAGGGGGCTTTGCCTGATGATGTACAGCAAAGGCAAGGCCAGCAGTCTATCCACTCCTCAGCACCATGGATATGGGCCCTATCCTGGGGGCACGAGAGAGTATGGCCTCACCTGTTGGCAGAGATATGGCAGATGGCATTGGGGTGCTCAGGGATTCAAGGCCCTTGGGGATCCATGTGGACCTGAGTGGCAGTTCTGCACAGACTCCATGCAGCTCTTTATGTCAGTCTGGAGGCCCAGGGGTGGGGGCTTAGGGGGTATCTCCTATGCTTAGGATTGCAAAGGTTTATGGCAGAAATGTGGGTTCCAACGGGCTTTCAATTATTCATCCTTTCCCCAGGGTAGAGAGCTACTCTTGTCTTTGCATCAATCCCAAGTAGGCTGCTGTCTTGCCTTACTCTTCTCTGCTCTCCATGAGGCACTATTGCTTCCTTGACTAATCCTAACATGGCCTCTTGGATGATCCATTGAAAGAACTAGTGTTTACTGGCCACTCTATCATCATTTTATGAGAACAGCACAGGCCAGCTTTTTTTTATTTGTCCATCTTCTCACCTCCCCCAGGGGCTTTTCTATATACCTAATAAAAAATGGAATTCGAAGTTTAAGAAATACAATATTATTTACATTAGCACTCTTAAAATAAAATACTTTGGTGTAAAGCTGACAAAATATGTATAGAATCAATGTGAGGAAAGCTACAAAAATCTGATAAAAAAGTCAAAGAACAAATAAACAAAAAGATATTCCATATTTATGGGTAGGAAGACTCAATACTTGCAAGATGTCAATTCTTCCCAACTTGATCTATAGATTCAATGCAATCACAATGAAAATCTCACCAAGTTATTTTGTGGCTATCAACAAAAAACTCACTTCAAAATTTTATTAAACAATTGCTTGTATTAGCAGCATAATTGACCAAGCTGAGGAAATAATTTCAGAGGTTGAAGACTTGTTCTCTAAAATAACTCAGTCAGACAAAAATGAAAAAAAAATAAAGAAGAATTATTAAAAACCACCATGAAATGTGGCATTTTTTTAAAAGACCAAATTTTTGACTAATTGGCATCCCCTAAGTAGAGGAACGAGAGCCTTTTCAGACAAGTAAAATCTAAAGAAATTTGTTACCATCAGACCTTTTTTATAAGTAGTTCTAAGAGAGTGCTAAATATGGAAAGGAAAGACTGTTACTGGCCACCACAAATACACATGCACATAAACCATTGACAATATAAAGCAACCACACAAACAAGTGTTCATAATAACCAACTAACAACATGATGATAGGATCGAACCCACACATGTAAATATTAAGCTTTAATGTAAGCCAGCTAAATGCCTCAATTGAAAAGCACGGCATGGCAAGTTGGATAAAGTAGCAAGGCCCAACGGTATGCATCTACAAGAGACCCATGTCAAATGCAATGACACCCATAAGCTCAAAGTAAAGAAATGAGACAAAATATACAAAGTAACTAAAAAAAATGCAGAGGTTTCTATTCTAACTTCAGATGAAACAGGTTTTAAATCAGCAGTAAGTACAAAAGACCAACAAGGGTAAAGAGAGAGGGTTCAATTCAACAAGAAGACCTAATTATCCTAACTACATATGCACCTGACACACGAGCACCCAGATTCATAAAGTAAATTATTAGAAACCTATGATGAGACTTAGATAACCACACAATAATAGCAGGAGACTTCAACATCCCAGTAATAGTATTAGACAGATTATTGAGTCAGTAAACTAACAAAGATATTTGGGATCTGAACTCAACATTTGACCAAATGGGCCTAATAAACATTTACAGAACTATCCACCCGAAAACAACTAAATATATGTTGCTGTCATCTACACATGGCACATACTTTAAATTTGACTACTCAATAAGCATAAAACAATCCTCAGCAAATTAAAAAAAATAAATTACATCAAAACACTCTCAGATCACAGTGCAATAAAAATACAATCAATACAAAGAAAAATCACTCATAACTATACAATTTCATGAAAACTAAACTACTCACTCCTGAATGACTTCTGAATAAACACGAAACTAAAACAGAAACAAAGAAATTCTTGGAAACTAATGAAAACAAAGATACAACCTACCAGAATCTCTAGGACAAAGCTAAAGCCGTATTAAGAGGGAAGTTTATAGTGATAAAAACCTGTATAGAAAAGTTAGAAAGATCACAAATGAACCATCTAATATCACATCTAGAGGAACTAGAGATACAAGAGCAAACACACACCAAAGCTAGTATAAGACAGGAAATAACTAAAATCAGGGCTGAACTGAAAGAAACTGAGACATGAAAAACCATCTAAAATATTAATGAATCCAAAAGTTGTTTTTTTAAAAGAATAAATAACATTATCAAATTATCCCTGTTTGAAAATGATATGATTCTGTAAGTAGAAAGTCTCATTCTATAACTAAAAAACTGCCCAAAAGCTCATAGATATGATAAACAACTTCAGAAAAGGTTCAGGATACAAAATCAATTTACAACAATCAGTAGCATTTCTATAAACCAACAAAATTGAAAATGAGAATCAAATCAAGAACACAACCACATTTACAAGAGGCACACACAAAAAATATCTACGAATACAACTAACCCGGGAGGTGAAAGATCTCTACAATAAGAATTACAAAAACTCTCATCAAAGGAATCAGAGGTGACACAAGCAAATGGAAAAACATTCCATGCTCATGGATAGAAATAATTGATTTTTTTTAAGTGGTCATGTGTCCAAAGCAATTTACAAATTCAATGCTATTCCTATCAAACTGCCAATAACATTCTTTACAGAATTAGAAAAGAAATATATTTTTAAATTATATGGAATGTAAAAAGAGCTCCAATATTCAAAGCAATCCTAAGGAAAAAGAAGAAAGCTAGAGAGATCACATTATCCAACTTCAAACAATACTACAAGGCCGCAGTAACCAAAGCAGCATGGTACTAGTACTTAAACAGACAGATAATCAAATGGAAAAGAATAGAGTTCCCAGAAATAAATTTGCACATCTACAACAATCTGGTCTTTGACAAAGTCAACAAAAACAAGCAAGGAGAAAAGGAATCCCTGTTCAGTAAATGATGCTGGGATAACTTGGTAGCCATATGCAGAAGATGGAAACTGAACTCTTTCCTTATACCATATAAAAAGTCAACTCAAGATGGATTAAAGACTTAAAAGTAAAACCTAAAACTATAACAACCCTGGAAGGTAACCTACAAAATACCATTCTGGATATAGGTCCTAGCAAAGATTTTATGACAAAGATGCCAAAAGCAATTGCAAAGGAAGCAAAAATTGACAAATGAGGCCTAATTAAACTAAAGGGCTTCTGAACAGCAAAAGAAACTGTCAACAGAGTAAATAACCAACCTGCAGAATGGGAGAAAATGCAAACTATGCATGTGACAAAGGTCTAATACCTTGAATTTATTATTATTTTTAAGCAAATTAACAAGGAAAAAAACAAACTTCTTTATTAAAAAGTGGGCAAAGAACATGACCAGACACTTTTCCAAAGAATGTATACATGTAGTCAGGAAGTATATGAGAAAATATTTAACATTACTTATCATTAGAGAAGTGCAAATCAAACCACAATGTGATATCATCTCACACAAGTATAAATAGTTACTATTAAAAAGTCAAGCAGTAACAGATGCTGGCAAGGTTGCAGGGAAAAGAAATGCTTACATTCTGCTGGTGAGAATGGAAGTCAGTTTAACTCTTGTGGAAAGTAGTTTTTAAAATTCTCAAAAAAACTTAAAACAGAAGTGCTATTTTACCCAGTAATCCCATTATTTGGTATATACCCAAAATAATTTAAATTGTCCTGCCAAAAATACACATGCATGGGTATATTCATGGCAGCACTATTTACAATAGAAAAGTTATGGAATTGACCTAAATGCCCACAAAAGATAGACCAGATAAGAAAATATATACCATGGAATACTACACAGCTATTAAAAATGTGATCACATCATCTGCAGCAAAAATGGATGGAGCTGGAGACCATAAGTCTAAGCAAAATAATGCAGAAACAGAAAACCAAGTGCTGCATGTTCTCACTTACAAGTGGGAGCTAAATATTAGTACACATGGACAAAAATAAGGGAAGGGACCTACAGGACCTACTTAAAGTTGGAACGTGGGAGGAAAGTGAGAATTAAAAAACTACCAGATACTATGCTTATTACTTGGGTGACAATATAGTCTGTACACTAAACCTCTGTGATATTCTGTTTACCTATGTAACAAGCATGCACATGTATCCCTGAACCTAAAATAATTTTTTAAATGTCAAGAATGTCATTGGTATTGTAATGGGGACTGCATTAAATCTGTGTATTGCTTTGGGTAGTATGGACATTTTAACAATGTTGATTTCTCCAAATCATGAACAGGGAACACCTTTCCACTTTATTTTTGTTTTCAGTTTCTTACATCAATGTTTTACACTTTTTATTGTAGAGATCTTTCACTTCTTTTATAGGTTAATTCCTAAGTATTTTATTTGATTTGTAGCTATTGTAAATGAGATAACTTTCTTGATTTCTTTTTTTTCAGATTGTTTCCTATTGACATATAGAAATGCTACTGATTTTTGTATAGTGCTTTTTTTTAATCCTGTAACTGTACTGAATTTATTTCTCAGTTCTAATAATTTTTTTTGTGGAGTCTTTTGGGTTTTCCAGATATAAGATTATATCATCTGCAAAGGATATTTTGACTTCCACCTTTTGAATGTAAATGTTCTTTATTTCTCTCTTTGTCTGATGATTTCTTGTACTATGTTGAAAAAAATAGTAAAAATGAGTGCTCATCCCTGATTTTTTTCCAGATCTTAGAGAAAGCATTTTCAATTTTTCCCCATTCATTATGATACCAGATATCGGTCTATCATATATGCCTTTTATTGTATTGAAGTATGTTCCTTCTAGACCCAGTTTTTTGAGGTTTTTATTATGAAGGGATGCTGAATTTTATCAAATGCTTTTTCAGTATCAATTGAAATGATCATATGGTTTTTGTCCTTCATTCTGTTTTTATGATGTAAGATGTTGATTGATTTGCACATGTTGAACCATCCTTCTTGCCTCTGGGATAAATCCCACTTGGTCGTGATAAACAAAATGATCTTTTTAATGTGTTGCTGAATTTGGTTCAGTAGTATTTTATTGAGAATTTTTGTGTCTATGTTCTTCAGGGATATTGGCCTATAGTGGATTTTTAAAAATAATTTAGGTTCTGGGGTACATGTGAAGAATGTGCAGGTTTGCTACATAGGTATAAATGTGCCATGTTGGTTTGCTACATTCATCAACCAGCCATTTACTTTAGGTATTTCTTCTAATGCTATCCTTCCCCCCAGCCCCCATCCCCCAACAGGCCCCGGTGTGTGTTGTTCCCTG
This sequence comes from Pongo abelii, assembly GCF_028885655.2. Taxonomy (NCBI): domain Eukaryota; kingdom Metazoa; phylum Chordata; class Mammalia; order Primates; family Hominidae; genus Pongo; species Pongo abelii. The sequence continues at coordinate 86,295,544 of NC_072008.2, forward strand.
CCCTGTGTCCATGTGTTCTCATTGTTCAACTCCCACTTATGAGTGAGAACATGGGGTGTTTGGTTTTCTCTTATTCTGTTAGTTTGCTGAGAATGGTGGTTTCCAGCTTCATCAGTGTCCCTGCAAAGGACATGAACTCAACATTTTTTATGGCTGCATATTATTCCATGGTGTATATGTGCCACATTTTCTTTATCCAGTCTATCATTGATGGGCATTTGGGTTAGTTTCAAACTTTGTTGTTGTGAACAGTACTGCAATAAAAATACGTGTGCATGTGTCTTTATGGTAGAATGATTTATAATCGTTTGGGTATAGACCTAGTAATGGGATTGCTGGGTCAAATGGTATTTCTAGCTCTAGATCCTTGAGGAGTCACCACACTGTCTTCCACAATGGTTGAACTAATTTACACTCCCACCAGCAGTGTAAAAGCATTCCTATTTCTCCATATTCTCATCAGCATCTGTTGTTTCCTGATTTTTTAATGATTGCCATTCTTTTTTTCTTTTTATTATACTTTAAGTTTTAAATGATCGTCATTCTAACTGGTGTGAGATGGTATCTCATTGTGGTTTTGATTTGCATTTCTTTAATGACCAGTGATGATGAACATTTTTTCATAAGTTTGTTGGCTGCATCCACCATTGCTGAGGCTTGAGTAGGCTGTTTTATGCTCAGAGTGTAAACAAAGCCACCAGGAAGTTCGAACTGGGTGGAGCCCAACACAGCTCAGCAAGGCCAACTGCCTCTCTAGATTCCACCTCTGTGGGCAGGGCATCTCTGAAACAAAAGGCAGAAGCTCCAGTCAGGAACTTACAGGTAAAACCTACATCTCCCTGGGACAGAGCATCTGGGGCAGGGGCAGCTGTGGGTGCAGCTTCTGTGTATGTAAACGTCCCTGCCTGACAATTTTGAAGAGAGCAGTGGTTCTCTCAGCACAGCGTTCGAGCTCTGATAATGGACAGACTGCCTCCTCAAGTGGGTCCCTGATCTCCATGCACCCTGACTGGGAGACACCTCCCAGTAGGGGCTGACAGACACCTCATACAGGAGAGCTCTGGCTGGTATCTGGCAGGTGCCCTCTGGGATGAAGCTTCCAGAGGAAGGATCAGCCAGCAATATTTGCTGTTCTGCAGCCTCTGCTGGGGATACCCAGGCAAACAGGGTCTGAAGTGGACCTCCAGCAAACTCCAACAGACCTGCAGCAGAGGGGCCTGACTGTTAGAAGGAAAACTAACCAACAGAAAGGAATAGCATCAACATCAACAAAAAGGACATCCACACCAAAACCCCATCCGTAGGTCACTAACATCAAAGACCAAAGGTAGATAAAACCACAAAGATGGGGAGAAACCAGTGCAGAAAGGCTGAAAATTCCAAAATCCTGAACACCTCTTCTCCTCCAAAGGATCACAACTTTTCACCAGCAAGGGAACAAAACTGGATGGAGAATGAGTTTGATGAATTGACAGAAGTAGGCTTCAGAAGGTGGGTAATAACAAACTCCTCTGAGCTAAAGGAGCATGTTCTAACCCAATGCAAGGAAGCTAAGAACCTTGAAAAAAGGTTAGACGAATTGCTAACTAGAATAACCAGTGTAGAGAAGAACATAAACAACCTGATGGTGCTGAAAAATGCAGCACGAGAACTTCGTGAAGCATACACAAGTTTCAATTGCCAAATCAATCAAGCGGAAGAAAGTATATCAGTGATTGAAGATCAACTTAATGAAATAAAGCAAGAAGACAAAATTAGAGAAAAAAGAGTGAAAAGAAATGAACAAAGCCTCCAAGAAATATGGGACTATGTGAAAAGACCAAATCTATGTTTGATTGGTATACCTGAAAGTGACAGAGAGAATGGAACCAAGTTGGAAAACACTCTTCAGGATATTATCCAGGAGAACTTCTTCAACCTAGAAAGGCAGGCCAACATTCAAATTTAGGAAATACAGAGAACACCACAAAGATATTACTTGAAAAGAGCAACCCCAAGACACATAATCCTCAGATTCATCAAGGTTGAAATGAATAAAAAAATGTTAAGGGCAACCAGAGATAAAAGTCAGGTTATCCACAAAGGGAAGCCCATCAGACTAACAGCAGATCTCTCGGCAGAAACCCTACAAGCCAGAAGAGAGTGGGGGCCAATATTCAACGTTCTTAAAGGAAAGAATTTTCAGCCCAGAATTTCATATCCAGCCAAACTAGGCTTCATAAGAGAAGGAGAAATAAAATCCTTTATAAGCAAGCAAACGCTGAGAGATTTTGTCACCACTAGGCCTGTCTCACAAGATTTTTTTTTTTAATATGTCTTTGTCTGGCTTTGGTATCAGGGTAATGCTGACCTTGTAGAATGAGTTTGGAATTATTTTCTTCTCTATTTTTTGGAATAGATTCAGTACTAAGTTTCTTCTTTGTATGTTTTGGAAAATTTGGCAGTGAAAACATTGGGTCATGGGCTTTCCTTTGATGGGAGAATTTTCATTTTGGTGAGCTTTTGCAGTGTGTCATTTAAAAAAATTGGTCTCTTTCATCTAAATTATCAGTATATATTACTTCATTTCCACCAAATATCTGTAAGAGCCACAGTAGTATCTCCTTTTTCATTCTTGATATTGTTAAATTTGTGTCCCCTGTTTTTCCTTGGTAGAATTTCTAGAAATCTATCTTTTTTTATATATTTTCAAAGACTCAGATTTTGTATTCATTAGTTTTTCTCTCACACGTCTTTAATGTTCAAACAGACTTTCTGGGTTATTTTTAGCTGTATTGTTTTATGTTCTTAGCATTATTCTTTCCTTCCTTTGAACTTATTTTGCTCTTGTTCTGGTTTCTAAAGTGAAAAAGTTATATTACTAACTTCAGATATTTGTTCTTTTCTAATAGATGTATTTACATATAGAAACTTCCCCGTATGTAATTTTAGCTGCATACCACAAATTATAATATATCTTTAATTTTGTTCAAATTATTTTCTAATTTTCCTTGAGACTTGTTTTTTGGCCCATGAGCTACTTAGATGTGTATCAGTTAACTTTCAATTTTTTTGAAGTTTTCCATGTTATGATTCTGTTTTCAACTTTCATTTAATTACAATATTGACAAAAAGCATATTTTGTGTGTTTTCAATTTTCTTAAATTTAAGCTTCATTTTATGACTCAGGATATGGACGCTCTTAGTGAATGTCACATGCACACTTTACAAGAATATATATATTTTTTGTTGTTTAGTAAAGTGTTCTAAAAATGTCAATTAAGTCCTATTGGTTGATAGTGCTATTTAGGTCATTTGTATTTTTGCTAATTTTCTGTTAACTACTTATATAACTTACTGAGAGAAAAGTATTGCAGACATCATCTATAAATTTAAATGTGTCTATCTCTCATCTTAGATCTGCAAATTTTCCCTTTGTGCATTTTGAGGCTCTATGTATGCTGAATATACATTTAAGATCTCCTTTTATGTTTTCCTGGTGGACTGAGTTTTCTCTTTTCAGTTCCACTTACTTTTTCCCAGTTTTATTGAGGTGTGATTGACAAATAAAAAACGTATATACTTAATTCATACACATCTGTCACCTCACATAGTTATTTTTTGTGGTGAGAACACTTAGGATATACTCTCTTAACAAATTTCAAGTATACAATACACTATTATTAACAATAGTCACCATGTTGTACAGTGGATATTCAGAATTTATTCATCTAATAGGTTTGTACCCTTTGAGCAGCAGCTCCCTATTTCCTCTGCTCCCTCCACCCCAGCCCTTGATAAACACTATGCTACTCTGTTTTTATGAGTTTGACTTCTTACGTTCCACATATAAGTGATATGCAGTCACCGTTTTTCTGTGTCTAGCTTATTTCACTTAGTATAATGTCCTCCAGATTCATTCATGTTGTTGCAAATGGCAAGATTTCCTTTTTTCAAGGCTGAATAATATTTAATTTTGTGTGCGTGTGTATATATGTGTGTGTAGATACATATGTGTGTATTTGTGTATATATATGTGTGCATGTATATATGTGTGTGTTTGCATATATAAACTCATATGTATATATACACATATACACACACACCTGTGTGTATATACATATATACACACATGCATATATATGTACATGCACACATATATACACACACATACATAGATATGTATGTACACATGTATATGTATACACATACATACATATGTATATACACACATATACATCTATACACATACATACATATATATATATATACACACACACAGAGACAAGAAAAGCAAAAATAAACAAGGGAGACTATATCAAATTTAAAAGTTTCTACATTGCAAAGCATATAATTAACAAAATGAAAAGATACCTTATAGAATGAAAAAAAAATTGGGAACCATATATCTGATAAAGGATTAACATCCAAAGTATGTGAAGAACCCCTAAAACTCAATAGCAAAAACACAATCGAATTAAAAAAATGGAAAAAAATACCTGAATAGATGTTTTGGTAAAGAAGACATATAAATCGCCTACAGGTATAAGAAAAGGTGTTCAACATGACCACTCATATGCGTGTGTGTGTGTTTACATATACATACATATATAAACACACATACACGTATATATATACACACACACACAAAGTGGAATATTTCTTTATTATCAAGAAAATGTGAGATTATGTATGTAAAATAAAACCTGTATATCTTGTATACAAATGTATATATTTGTACAAATATTGTGTATAGATACTGTGTATATATATACATAATCAGACATTTTCTTTTCCCATTCATCCATTGACAGATACTTAGGTTGATTTTCTATCTTGGTTATTTTATTTTATTTTATTTTATTTTATTTTATTTTATTTTATTTTATTTTTCCTTTCCAAGCATTATTTCAAGACCACCACCTGGCAGGTCAGTTATACACTGCAGAGGCAGAACAATAAAGCCCCGGGAGTCTGGGTGGGGACAGAAATGGGGACTTGGACTTTTTCTTTTTTTTTTCTTTATTATTATTATTATTATTATTATTATTATTATTATACTTTAGGTTTTATGGTACATGTGCGCAATGTGCAGGTAAGTTACATATGTATACATGTGCCATGCTGGTGTGCTGCACCCACCAACTCGTCATCTAGCATTAGGTATATCTCCCAATGCTATCCTTCCCCCCTCCCCCCACCCCACAACAGTCCCCGAAGTGTGATGTTCCCCTTCCTGTGTCCATGTGTTCTCATTGTTCAATTCCCACCTATGAGTGAGAATATGCGGTGTTTGGGTTTTTGTTCTTGTGACAGTTTACTGAGAGTGATGATTTCCAATTTCATCCATGTCCCTACAAAGGACATGAACTCATCATTTTTTATGGCTGCATAGTATTCCATGGTGTATATGTGCCACATTTTCTTAATCCAGTCTATCATTGTTGGACATTTGGGTTGGTTCCAAGTCTTTGCTATTGTGAATAATGCGGCAATAAACATACGTGTGCATGTGTCTTTATAGCAGCATGATTTATAGTCCTTTGGGTATATACCCAGTAATGGGATGGCTGGGTCGAATGGAATTTCTAGTTCTAGATCCCTGAGGAATCGCCACACTGACTTCCACAAGGGTTGAACTAGTTTACAGTCCCACCAACAGTGTAAAAGTGTTCCTATTTCTCCACATCCTCTCCAGCACCTGTTGTTTCCTGACTTTTTAATGATTGCCATTCTAACTGGTGTGAGATGGTATCTCATTGTGGTTTTGATTTGCATTTCTCTGATGGCCAGTGATGGTGAGCATTTTTTCATGTGTTTTTTGGCTGCATAAATGTCTTCTTTTGAGAAGTGTCTGTTCATGTCCTTTGCCCACTTTTTGATGGGGTTGTTTGTTTTTTTCTTGTAAATCTGTTTGTGTTCATTGTAGATTCTGGATATTAGCCCTTTGTCAGATGAGTAGGTTGCGAAAATTTTCTCCCATTTTGTAGGTTGCCTGTTCACTCTGATGGTAGTTTCTTTTGCTGTGCAGAAGCTCTTGAGTTTAATTAGATCCCATTTGTCAATTTTGGCTTTTGTTGCCATTGCTTTTGGTGTTTTACACATGAAGTCCTTGCCCATGCCTATGTCCTGAATGGTAATGCCTAGGTTTTCTTCTAGGGTTTTTATGGTTTTACGTCTAACATTTAAGTCTTTAATCCATCTTGAATTGATTTTTGTACAAGGTGTAAGGAAGGGATCCAGATTAAGCTTTCTACATATGGCTAGCCAGTTTTCCCAGCACCATTTATTAAATAGGGAATCCTTTCCCCATTTCTTGTTTTTGTCAGGTTTGTCAAAGATCAGATAGTTGTAGATATGTGGCATTATTTCTGACGGCTCTGTTCTGTTCCATTGATCTATATCTCTGTTTTGGTACCAGTACCATGCTGTTTTGGTTACTGTAGCCTTGTAGTATAGTTTGAAGTCAGGTAGTGTGATGCCTCCAGCTTTGTTCTTTTGGCTTAGGATTGACTTGGCGATGCGGGCTCTTTTTTGGTTCCATATGAACTTTAAAGTAGTTTTTTCCAGTTCTGTGAAGAAAGTCATTGGTAGCTTGATGGGGATGGCATTGAATCTGTAAATTACCTTGGGAAGGATGGCCATTTTCACGATATTGATTCTTCCTACCCATGAGCATGGAATGTTCTTCCATTTGTTTGTATCCTCTTTTATTTCCTTGAGCAGTGGTTTGTAGTTCTCCTTGAAGAGATCCTTCACATCCCTTGTAAGTTGGATTCCTAGGTATTTTATTTTCTTTGAAGCAATTGTGAATGGGAGTTCACTCATGATTTGGCTCTCTGTTTGTCTGTTATTGATGTATAAGAATGCTTGTGATTTTTGCACATTGATTTTGTATCCTGAGACATTGCTGAAGTTGCTTATCAGCTTAAGGAGATTTTGGGCTGAGACAATGGGGTTTTCTAGATATACTATCATGTCATCTGCAAACAGGGACAATTTGACTTCCTCTTTTCCTAATTGAATACCCTTGATTTCCTTCTCCTGCCTAATTGCCCTGGCCAGAACTTCCAACACTATGTTGAATAGAAGTGGTGAGAGAGGGCATCCCTGTCGTGTGCCAGTTTTCAAAGGGAATGCTTCCAGTTTTTGCCCATTCAGTATGATATTGTCTGTGGGTTTGTCATAAATAGCTCTTATTATTTTGAGATACGTCCCATCAATTCCTAACTTATTGAGAGTTTTTAGCATGAAGTGTTGTTGAATTTTGTCAAAGGCCTTTTCTGCATCTATTGAGATAATCATGTGGTTTTTGTCTTTCGTTCTGTTTATATGCTGGATTACATTTATTGATTTGCATATATTGAACCAGCCTTGCATCCCAGGGATGAAGCCCACTTGATCATGGTGGATAAGCTTTTTGATGTGCTGCTGGATTCTCTTTGCCAGTATTTTATTGAGGATTTTTGCATCAATGTTCATCAAGGATATTGGTCTAAAATTCTCTTTTTTTGTTGTGTCTCTGCCAGGCTTTGGTATCAGGATGATGCTGGCCTCATAAAATGAGTTAGGGAGGATTCCCTCTTTTTCTATTGATTGGAATAGTTTCAGAAGGAATGGTACCAGCTCCTCCTTGTACCTCTGGTAGAATTCGGCTGTGAACCCATCTGGTCCTGGACTTTTTTTGGTTGGTAAGCTATTGATTATTGCCACAATTTCAGCTCCTGTTATTGGTCTATTCAGAGATTCAACTTCTTCCTGGTTTAGTCTTGGGAGGGTGTATGTGTTGAGGAATTTATCCATTTCTTCTAGATTTTCTAGTTTATTTGCATAGAGGTGTTTGTAATATTCTTTGATGGTAGTTTGTATTTCTGTGGGATCGGTGGTGATATCCCCTTTATCATTTTTTATTGCATCTATTTGATTCTTCTCTCTTTTTTTCTTTATTAATCTTGCTAGCGTTCTATCAATTTTGTTGATCCTTTCAAAAAACCAGCTCCTGGATTCATTAATTTTTTGAAGGGTTTTTTGTGTCTCTATTTCCTTCAGTTCTGCTGTGATTTTAGTTATTTCTTGCCTTCTGCTAGCTTTTGAATGTGTTTGCTCTTGCTTTTCTAGTTCTTTTAATTGTGATGTTAGGGTGTCAATTTTGGATCTTTCCTGCTTTCTCTTGTGGGCATTTAGTGCTATAAATTTCCCTCTACACACTGCTTTGAATGCATCCCAGAGATTCTGGTATGTTGTGTCTTGGTTCTCATTGGTTTCAAAGAACATCTTTATTTCTGCCTTCATTTCGTTATGTACCCAGTAGTCATTCAGGAGCAGGTTGTTCAGTTTCCACGTAGTTGAGTGGTTTTGAGTGAGATTCTTAATCCTGAGTTCTAGCTTGATTGCACTGTGATCTGAGAGACAGTTTGTTACAATTTCTGTTCTTTTGCATTTATTGAGGAGAGCTTTACTTCCAAGTATATGGTCAATTTTGGAATAGGTGTGGTGTGGTGCTGAAAAAAATGTATATTCTGTTGATTTGGGGTGGAGAGTTCTGTAGATGTCTATTAGGTCCACTTGGTGCAGAGCTGAGTTCAATTCCTGGGTATCCTTGTTGACTTTCTGTCTCGTTGATGTGCCTAATGTTGACAGTGGGGTGTTAAAGTCTCCCATTATTAATGTGTGGGAGTCTAAGTCTCTTTGTAGGTCACTCAGGACTTGCTTTATGAATCTGGGTGCTCCTGTATTGGGTGCATATATATTTAGGATAGTTAGCTCTTCTTGTTGAATTAATCCCTTTACCATTATGTAATGGCCTTCTTTGTCTCTTTTGATCTTTGTTGGTTTAAAGTCTGTTTTATCAGAGACTAGGATTGCAACCCCTGCCTTTTTTTGTTTTCCATTTGCTTGGTAGATCTTCCTCCATCCTTTTATTTTGAGCCTATGTGTGTCTCTGCACGTGAGATGGGTTTCCTGAATACAGCACACTGATGGGTCTTGAGTCTTTATCCAATTTGCCAGTCTGTGTCTTTTAATTGGAGCATTTAGTCCATTTACATTTAAAGTTAATATTGTTATGTGTGAATTTGATCCTGTCATTATGATGTTAGCTGGATATTTTGCTCGTTAGTTGATGCAGTCTCTTCCTAGTCTCGATGGTCTTTACATTTCGGTATGATTTTGCAGTGGCTGGTACCGGTTGTGCCTTTCCATGTTTAGCGCTTCCTTCAGGAGCTCTTTTAGGGCAGGCCTGGTGGTGACAAAATCTCTCAGCATTTGCTTGTCTGTAAAGTATTTTATTTCTCCTTCTCTTATGAAGCCTAGTTTGGCAGGATATGAAATTCTGGGTTGAAAATTCTTTTCTTTAAGAATGTTGAATATTGGCCCCCACTCTCTTCTGGCTTGTAGGGTTTTTGCCGAGAGATCCGCTGTTAGTCTGATGGGCTTCCCTTTGATGGTAACCCGACCTTTCTCTCTGGCTGCCCTTAACGTTTTTTCCTTCATTTCAACTTTGGTGAATCTGACAATTATGTGTCTTGGAGTTGCTCTTCTCGAGGAGTATCTTTGTGGCGTTCTCTGTATTTCCTGAATCTGAATGTTGGCCTGCCTTGCTAGATTGGGGAAGTTCTCCTGGATAATATCCTGCAGAGTGTTTTCCAACTTGTTTCCATTCTCCACATCACTTTCAGGTACACCAATCAGACGTAGATTTGGTCTTTTCACATAGTCCCACATTTCTTGGAGGCTTTGCTCATTTCTTTTTATTCTTTTTTCTCTAAACTTCCCTTCTCGCTTCATTTCATTCATTTCATCTTCCAGGGCTGATACCCTTTCTTCCATTTGATCGCATCGGCTCCTGAGGCTTCTGCATTCTTCACGTAGTTCTCGAGCCTTGGTTTTCAGCTCCATCAGCTCCTTTAAGCACTTCTCTGTATTGGTTATTCTAGTTATACATTCTTCTAAATTTTTTTCAAAGTTTTCAACTTCTTTGCCTTTGGTTTGAATATCCTCCTGTAGCTCGGAGTAATTTGATCATCTGAAGCCTTCTTCTCTCAGCTCGTCAAAGTCATTCTCCGTCCAGCTTTGTTCCGTTGCTGGTGAAGAACTGCGTTCCTTTGGAGGAGGAGAGGTACTCTGGTTTTTAGAGTTTCCAGTTTTTCTGCTCTGTTTTTTCCCCATCTTTGTGGTTTTATCTACTTTTGGTCTTTGATGATGGTGATGTACAGATGGGTTTTTGGTGTGGATGTCCTTTCTGTTAGTTTTCCTTCTAACAGACAGAACCCTCAGCTGCAGGTGTGTTGGAGTACCTGGCCGGCCGTGTGAGGTGTCAGTCTGCCCCTGCTGGGGGGTGCTTCCCAGTTAGGCTGCTCGGGGGTCAGGGGTCAGGGACCCACTTGAGGAGGCAGTCAGCCCCTTCTCAGATCTCCAGCTGCATGCTGGGAGAACCACTGCTCTCCTCACAGCTGTCAGACAGGGACATTTAAGTCTGCAGAGGTTACTGCTGTCTTTTTGTTTGTCTGTGCCTTGCCCCCAGAGGTGGAACCTACAGAGGCAGGCAGGCTTCCTTGAGCTGTGGTGGGCTCCACCCAGTTCAAGCTTCCAGGCTGCTTTTTTTACCTAAGCCAGCCTGGGCAATGGCGGGCGCCCCTCCCCCAGCCTCACTGCCGACTTGCTGTTTGATCTCAGACTGCTGTGCTAGCAATCAGCGAGACTCCGTGGGCGTAGGGCCCTCTGAGCCAGGTGCGGGCTATACTCTCCTGGGGCACCGTTTCCTAAGCCCGTTGGAAAAGCACAGTATTCGGGTGGGAGTGGCCCGATTTTCCAGGTGCCGTCTGTCACCCCTGGAAGGAGAACTCCCTGACCCCTTGCGCTTCCCGAGTGAGGCAATGCCTCGCTCCTGCTTCGGCTGGCGCATGGTGCGCTCACCCACTGACATGCGCCCACTGTCTGGCACTCCCTAGTGAGATGAACACGGTACCTCAGATGGAAATGCAGAAATCACCCGTCTTCTGCGTCGCTCGCTCTCTATCTTGGTTATTTTAAATAATGCTACAATGAACATGAAAGTATAGATATCTCATTGACCTAGTGATTTCATTTTCTTTGGATATACTCTGAAATGAGATTTCTGGAATCTTAGAGCAGTTTTATTTTATTTTTTTAAGGAATTTTGATACTGTATTCCATATAGCTTATTAATTTACATTTTTACAGTGTACATGGGTTCCTTTTTCTCCACATCCTCACCAATATTTGCTATCTCTCAACATTTTGAGAATAGCCGTACTAACAGATGTAAAGTGATATTTAATTGTGGTTTTGATTTGCATTTCTTTGATGACTGGTCAAGTTGAACATCTTTTTTTGTTGTTGCTTTAAGTCTCGGGATACATGTGCAGAACGTGCAGGTTTGTTACATAGGTATACGCGTGCCATGGTTGTTTGCTGCACCTACTGATCCATCCTCTAAGTTCCGAGCCCTCATCCCCCACCCCCCAACAGGCCCTGGTTTCTGGTTTCCCTCCCTGCATTCATGTGTTCTTATTGTTCAACTCCGACTTATGAGTGAAAACATGCAGTGTTTGGTTTTATGTTCCTGGAACATCTTATACCTGTAGGCCATTCATATGTCTTCTTTAGAAAAATGTCTATTCAGGTGTTTTGCTCACCTTTAAATTGGATTATTTTTTGTTATAGAGTTTAGGGCTTCTTTATACTTTTTATATAATAATCCCTTATCAGATGTGTGGTTTGCAAATTTTTTTCTCAATCTGTAAAGTACTTTTTTTGTCTTTAAAAAAGTGTTTAATTCATTCTCATTTGTTACAACGAATTTTTAGGCCCTCGTTCATCTCATTTTGAATTTGGTTTTAGTTACTTATTTATTCATTTATTTATTTATGTTTTCTTGAAGTAGCTTCCTCTCGTTTTGTTATATGGACCAAATTTGCTTGATCATTTTTCTTTAGTGGTTTTAAAATTTTACCTTATTGCCTCAGCCCAAAATCTCCTTAAGCTGATATGCAACTTCAGTAAAGTCTCAGGATACAAAAACAATGTACAAAAATCACAAGCATTCTTACATACAAATAACAGACAAATGAAGAGCCAAATCATGAATGAACTCCCATTCACAATTGCTCCAAAGAGAATAAAATACCTAGGAATCCAACTTACAAGGGATGTGAAAGACCTCTTCAAGGAGAACTACAAACCACTGCTCAATGAAATAAAAGAGGATACAAACAAATGGAAGAACATTCCACGCTCATGGATAGGAAGAGTCAATATCGTGAAAATGGCCACACTGCCCAAGGTAATTTACAGATTCAATGCCTTCCCCATCAAGCTACCAATGACTTTCTTCACAGAATTGGAAAAAACTACTTTAAGGTTCATATGGAACCAAAAAAGAGCTTGCATTGCCAAGTCAATCCTAAGCCAAAGGAACAAAGCTGGAGGCATCACACTACCTGACTTCAAACTATACTACAAGGCTACAGTAACCAAAACAGCATGGTACTGTACCAAAACAGAGATATAGACCAATGGAACAGAACAGAGCTCTCAGAAATAATACCACACATCTACAACCATCTGATCTTTGAAAAACCTGACAAAAAACAAGCAATGGGGAAAGGATACCCTATTTAATAAATGGTGCTGGGAAAACTGGCTGGCCATATGTAGAAAGCTGAAACTGGATCCCTTCCTTACACGTTATACAAAAATTAATTCAAGATGGATTAAAGACTTACATGTTTGACCTAAAACCATAAAAACCCTAGAAGAAAACCTAGGAAATACCATTCAGGACATAGGCATGGGCAAGGACTTCGTGTGTAAAACACCAAAAGCAATGGCAACAAAAGCCAAAATTGACAAATGGGATCTAATTAAACTCAAGAGCTTCTGCACAGCAAAAGAAACTACCATCAGAGTGAACAGGCAACCTACAAAATGAGGGGAAATTTTTGCAATCTACTCATCTGACAAAGGGCTAATATCCAGAATCTACAATGAACTCAAACAAATTTACAAGAAAAAAAAAAACAACCCCATCAACAAGTGGGCAAAGGATATGAACAGGCATTTCTCAAAAGAAGACATTTATGCAGCCAAAAGATACATGAAAAAATGCTCACTATCACTGGCCATCAGAGAAATGCAAATCAAAACCGCAGTGAGATATCATCTCACACCAGTTAGAATGGCAATCATTAAAAAGTCAGGAAACAACAGGTGCTGGAGAGGCTGTGGAGAAATAGGAACACTTTTACATTGTTGGTGGGACTGTAAACCAGTTCAACCATTGTGGAAGTCAGTGTGGCGATTCCTCAGGGATCTAAAACTAGAAAGACCATTTGACCCAGCCATCCCAATACTGGGTATATACCTGAAGGATTATAAATGATGCTGCTATAGAGACACATGCACATGTGTGTTTATTGTGGCACTATTCACAATAGCAAAGACTTGGAACAAACCCAAATGTCCAACAATGATAGACTGGATTAAGAAAATGTGGCACATATACACCATGGAATACTATGCAGCCATAAAAAATGATGAGTTCATGTCCTTTGTAGGGACATGGATGAAACTGGAAACCATCATTCTCAGCAAACTATCGCAAAGATGAAAAACCAAATATTTCATGTTATCACTCATAGGTGGAAATTGAACAATGAGAACACATGGACACAAGAAGCGGAACATCACACACTGGGGCCTGTTGTGGGGTGGGGGGAGGAGGGAGGGATAGCATTAGGAGATATACCTAATGCTAAATTATGAGTTAATGGGTGCAGCACACCAACATGGCACATGTATACATATGTAACAAACCTGCACATTGTGCACATGTACCCTAAAACTTAAAGTATAAAAAAAGAAAAAAAATTTACATTATGATTTTATTTTATTGTTATTCATAACAGAATTAATTTCCTCCTACATACCAATATAAAGACAGAGATGGTAACTACTTACTTCACCTTATAAAAGATGAGATGTAGAATATCTTACTCATTACCTCTCTCTCATCATCCTATCACTTCCTAGTTTCAATAAATAATTCTGGAATGTTCTGATCAAGAAAATGTTCAAATAATAAAATCCATATCACAGAAATCCCAGATACATTCAGTTTTATAATTACATTACACCTCTTCTCAAAGATTTAATTATTTCACCTATTTTATTGCTCACCATCACTTCTTCTATAACCTGTTTTATCTGTTAATTTCTTAGTTACAATGTATTTCTCAATAATTTTAACATTTGATTAAGCAAATATCTATTACGAATTTAATATGAGCCAAGTGTTGAGGCAGGCTCTGGGGATATAGTAATGGAGAGGATTAATTTCCATACATACAATGTTTATCGTATATTAAATGAATGAGTATTGTATTTGAACTTTAGCATTCTTACATATGGAATGAAATTTTCAGGAATGGTAAGAACTACGTGTTGTATGTTCTATTCATTATTATTATTTGTTTTTTCATTTAGGAGGTCATTAGGCTGAGTTGCTCCAGTGCTTTAAGTAAGTAAACTGAAGCTCAATGTAAACAGTAAAATGAAACAAGGGACTTTACCAGTCAGAAAACAGCAACTACCCTCTAACTAGGGTCTTTTCACTCTAACCAATCAAATAGGTTTTCTTTTTTTTTTTTTTTTAATACTTTAAGTTCTAGGGTACATGTGCCCTAGAACTTAAAGTATTTAAGGTTTGTTACATATGTATACATGTGCCATGTTGGTGTGCTGCACCAATGAACTCGTCATTGACATTAGGTATATCTCCTAATGCTATCCCTTCCCCCTCCCCCCACCCCATGACAGGCCCTGGTGTGTGATGTTCTGCTTCCTGTGTCCAAGTGTTCTCATTGTTCAATTCCCACCTGTGAGTGAGAACATGCAGTGTTTGGTTTTTTGTCCCTGCGATAGTTTGCTGAGAGTGATGGTTTCCAGCTTCATCCATGTCCCTATAAAGGACATGAACTCATCCTTTTTTATGGCTGCATAGTATTCCATGGTGTATATGTGCCACATTTTCTTAATCTAGTCTATCATTGATGGACATTTGGGTTGGTTCCAAGTCTTTGCTACTGTGAATAGTGCCGCAATAAACACACGTGTGCATGTGTCCTTATATCAGCATGATTTATAATCCTTTGGGTATATACCCAGTAATGGGATGGTTGGGTCAAATGGTATTTCTAGTTCTAGATCCTTGAGGAATTGCCACACTGTCTTCCACAATGGTTGAACCACTTTACAGTCCCACCAACAGTGTAAAGCAATGGCAACAAATGGGATCTAATTAAACTAAAGAGCTTCTGCACAGCAAAAGAAACTACCATCAGAGTTAACAGGCAACCTACAGAATGGGAGAAAATTTTTGCAATCTACTCATCTGACAAAGAGCTAATATCCAGAATCTACAAAGAACTCAAACAAATTTACAAGAAAAAACCAGACAACCCTATCAAAAAGTGGGCAAAGGATATGAACAGACATTTCTCAACAGAAGACATTTATGCAGCCAACAGACACATGAAAAAATGTTCATCATCACTGGTCATTAGATAAATGCAAATCAAAACAATGAGATACCATCTCACACCAGCTAGAATGGCGATCATTAATAAGTCAGGAAACAACAGTTGCTGGAGAGGATGTGGAGAAATAGGAACACTTTTACACTGTTGGTGGGTCTGTAAGGTACCTTTTAGTTTTGTTAATTATATGCTTTGCAATGCAGAAACTTTTTAATTTGAAAAGACACAGACTGGCAAATTGGATAAATAATCAAGACTCATTGGTGTGCTGTATTCAAGAGATCCATCTCATGTGCAAGACACACATAGGCTCAAAATAAGGAGATGGAGAGATATTTATCAAGCAAATGAAAAGCAATAAAAAGCAGGGGTTACAATCTTACTCTCTGACAAAACAGACTTTAAACCAATGAAGATTAATAAAGAAAAAGAAGAGCATTACATACTTCTAAAGGGATCAATTCAACATGTTCCTAAATATATAGACATCCAATACAGGAGCACCCAGATTTATAAAACAAGTTCTTAGGGACCTAAAAAGAGACTTAAACTCCCACACAACAATAATGGAAGACTTTAACACCCTACCGTTAATATTAGAAAGATCAACAAGACAGAAAATTAACAAGGGTATTCAGGACTTGAACTCAGCTCTGGATCAAGTGAACCTATTAGATATTGACAGAACTCTCCACCCCAAAACAACAGAATATACATTCTTCTCAGTACCACAAGGTACTTATTGTAAAATTGACCACATAATTGGAAGTAAAACACTCCTCAGCTAATGTAAAATTACTGATATAATAAGAAACAGTCTGTCAGACCACAGTGCAATCAAATTGGAACTCAAGAATAAGAAACTCACTCAAAACCATACAACTACATGGAAATTTAACAACTGCTCCTGAATGACTCCTGGGTAAATAATGAAATTACGGTAGAAATAAAGAAGTTTATTGAAACCAACAAGAACAAAGACAACGTACCAGAATCTCTGAGACACAATTGAAGCAGTGTTAAGAGGGAAATTTACAGCACTAAATGCCCACATCAGAAAGCTAGAAAGATCTTAAATCAACACCCTAACATCACAATTAATCAAACTAGAGAAGCAAGAGCAAAAAAATCCAAAAGCTAGCAAAAGGCAAAAAATAAGATCAGAGAGGAACCGAAGGAGATAGAGACACAAAAAACTCCTTCAAAAAATTAACAAATTCAAGAACTGAATTTTAAAAAATAATAATAAAACAGATACACCACTAGCTAGACTAATAAAGAAGAAAAGAGAAAAGAATAAAATAGACACAATAAAAAATAACAGAGGGAATATTACCTCTGACCCAAAAGAGATACAAACTGCCATCAGTGAATACTATAAATGCCTCTATGGAAATAAACTAGAAAATCTAGAAGAAATGGATAAATTCCTGGACACATACACTCTCTGAAGGCTAAATCAGGAATAAGTCAAATCCCTGAATAGGCCAATAACATGCTCTGAGATTGAGGCAGTAATAAATAGCCTACCAACCAAAAACAAAGCCCAGAAACAGATGGATTCATAGCCAAATTGTAACAGAGGTTCAAAGAGGAGCTGGTACTGAAAGGGGACCTATCCCTTGTCCCCCTCACAGGGCATGCGATGGGAGTGTGGCTCACTTCGTCAGTGCCCCACTGTTCATACCTCTAGAGGAGCTTACAGATGGGCAGGCTATTGGGCTCCAACCCCACAGCAGTGTCTAGGGGTGAATGTTTACAGCTGAAGCCCCAGTGGCCATGTGTTACAGGTTGTTCTTTTAGTTTAGCCATCTGTAGGCGGCTCGTGTTAGTCAACTAAATTAGACCACTCTGTCTTATCACAGGGACAGAGGGCTTTCTGTATCTCAGGGTTCTTGCCTCGGTGTGCTTGGAGAATTGGATCACACGTGGGCTTGGAGAATGAGTGCCAGGTTTAATTGAGTGGAAATAGCTCTCAGCACATGGGGGAGTCAGAAGTTAGATAGTTTTCCCCAGAGTCAGGCTGCTTGGTGGCCCAAGCTCTCTTTCAACTATGCCAGCCAAACTCAACATCATTCTGCCAGTCGGTGGCCTGCTGGTGGGCCAGTGCCTGTCTGTGTGTTCCTCTCGACATCCAGCCTCCTGTGTGTTCCTCTGCTGATGTGTTCCTCTCAACATCCAGCCACCTGTGTCTTCTTTTACTGATGTGTTCCTCTTGATGTCTAGCTGCTTGTGTGTCTGCTTGTTAGGGTCTTGGGTTTTTTTTAATAGGCACAGGATGGGGGTGTGGCAGGCTAGAGTGGTCTTGGAAAATGCAACATTTGGGCAGAAAGATAAAAACTGCCTGTCCTCACCTAGATCTGTGTGCACAGGACCCGGGGGTGGAGCCCTAGCCAGGGACTACGCCCTCTTACCCCAGCACTTTCCTTCCCTCCTTCTGTATTATTTAAAGTGACCATTCCCTTCCCTTCCCCCGACTTCCCTTCCATATCAATACCATACCTTCTGAAACTATTCCAAACAATTAAAAAGGAGGAACTCCTCCCTAACTCATTTTATGAGGCCAGCATCATCCTGATACCAAAACTTGGCAGAGACATAACAAAAAAAGAAAACTTCAGGCCAATATTCCTGATGAACATCAATGCAAAAATCCTCAATAAAATACTGGAAAACTGAACCCAGCAGTACATCAAAAAGCTTATCTACCATGATCAAGTTGGCTTTCTACCTGAGATACAAGGCCAATTCAACATATTCAAATTAATAAATGTAATTTATCACATAAACAAAACCAATGACAAAAAAACCTATGAATATCTCATTAGATGCAGAAAAGGCCTCTGATAAAATTCAACATCCCGTCATGTTAAAAACTGTCAATGAACTAGGTATTGATGGAACATATCTCAAAATAATAAGAGCTATTTATGATAAACCCACGGCCAATATCATACTGAATGGGAAAAAGCTGGAAGCATTCTTTTTTAAAGCTTGCAAAAAACAAAAATGTCCTCTCTCACCACTCATATTAAACAGAGTATTGGAAGTTCTGCCTAGGGCAATCAAACAAGAGAAATAAATAAGGGATATTCAAATAGGAAGACAGAAAGTCAAATTGTCTCTATTGGCAGATGACATGATTTTATATTTAGAAAACTCCATTGTCTCAGCCCAAAAGCTTCTTAAGCTGATAAGCAACTTCAGTAAAATCTCAGGATACAAAATCAATGTGCAAAAATCTCAATAATTCTTACACACAACAATAGACAAGCAGAAAGCCAAATCATGAATGAACTTCTATTTACAATTGTTACAAAGAGAATAAAATACCTGGGAATACAGCTAACGAGAGATATGAAGGAACTCCTCAAGGAGAACTATGAACCGTTGCTCAAGGAAATAAGAGAAGACACAAACAAATGGGAAAAGATTCCATCCTTATAAATAGAAATAATTAATATTGTGAAAATGACCATGATGCCCAAAGTAATTTATAGATTCAAGGCTATTCC
This sequence comes from Pongo abelii, assembly GCF_028885655.2. NCBI lineage: Eukaryota > Metazoa > Chordata > Mammalia > Primates > Hominidae > Pongo > Pongo abelii. The sequence goes on from NC_072008.2 coordinate 86,314,595, forward strand.
CATCAAACTACCACTGACATTCTTCACAGAATTAGAAAAAACAAACTACTTAAAAAACTCATATGGAACCACAAAAGAGCCTGTATAGCCAAGACAATTCTAAACCAAAAGAACAAAGCTGGGGGCATCACACTACCTGACTTCAAACTATACTACAAGGCTACAGTAACCAAAACAGCATGGTACTGGTACAAAAACAGAAACTTTGACCAATGGAATAGAATAGAGATTTTAGAAATAAGACCGCACATCTACAGCTATCTGATCTTTGACAAACCTGACAAAAACAATCAATGGGGAAAGGATTCCCTATTTAATAAATGGTGCTGGAAAAACTAGCTAGCCATGTGCAGAAAACTAAAACTGGACCCGTTCCTTAAACCTTATAGAAAATTTAACAAAAGCCAGAATTAACAAATGGGATCTAATTAAACTAAAGAGCTTCTGCACAGCAAAAGAAACTATCATCAGAGTGAACAGGCAACTGACAAAATGGGAGAAAATTTTCGCAACCTACTCATCTGACAAAGGGCTAATATCCAGTATCTACAATGAACTGAAACAAATTTACAAGAAAAAAAAAACCCCCATCAAAAAGTGGGTGAAGGATATGAACAGACACTTCTCAAAAGAAGACATTTATGCAGCCAAAAAACACATGAAAAAATGCTCATCATCACTGGCCATCAGAGAAATGCAAATCAAAACCACAATGAGATACCACCTCACACCAGTTAGAATGGCGATCATTAAAAAGTCAGGAAACAACAGGTGCTGGAGAGGATGTGGAGAGATAGGAACACTTTTACACTGGTGGTGGGACTTTAAACTAGTTCAACCATTGTGGAAGACAGTGTGGTGACTCCTCAGGGATCTAGAACTAGAAATACCATTTGACCCAGCCATCCCATTACTGGGTATATACCCAAAGGATTATAAATCATGCTGCTATAAAGACACATGTACACGTATGTTTATTGCGGCACTATTCACAATAGCAAAGACTTGGAACCAACCCAAATGTCCAACAACGATAGGCTGGATTAAGAAAATGTGGCACATATACACCATGGAATACTATGCAGCCATAAAAAATGATGAGTTCATGTCCTTTGTAGGGACATGGATGAAATTGGAAACCATCATTCTCAGCAAACTATCACAAGGACAAAAAACCAAACACTGCATGTTCTCACTCATAGGTGGGAATTGAACAATGAGAACACTTGGACACAGGAAGGGGAACATCACACTCCGGGGACTGTTGTGGGTTGGGGGGAGGGGGGAGGGATAGCATTAGGAGGTATAACTAATGCTAAATGACGAGTTGACAGGTGCAGCACACCAACATGGCACATGTATACACATGTAAGAAACCTGCACATTGTGAACATGTACCCTAAAACTTAAAGTATAATAATAATAAAATAAAATAAAAAAAGAAAATTTAACTCAAGATATATTAAAGACAAATATAAAACCAAAAACCATAAAAGCCCTAGAAGAAAACCTAGGTATTACCATTCAGGACATAGGCATGGGCAAATGTTTTATGATGAAATCATCAAAAGCAATGGTAACAAAAGCAAATATTGAAAAATAGGATTTAATTAAACTAAAGAGCTTCTGCACAGCCAAACAAACTATCATCAGAGTGAATAGGCAACGTACAGAATGGGAGAAAAGGTTTGCAATCTATCCATCTGACAAAGGTCTAATATCCAAAATCTACAAGGAACTTAAACAAATTTACAAGAAAAAAAACCAAACAACCTCATTAAAAAAGTGGGCAGGGGATGTCAACAGAGAATTCTCAAAAGATGACATGCGGCCAACAAACATATGAAAATAAGCTCAACATCACTAATTATTAGAGAAATGAAAATCAAAAAGTCAATGAGATACCATCTGACATCAGTGAGAATGGCGATTACTAAAAAGTCAAGAAACAGCAGATGCTTGTGAGGCTGTGGAGAAATAGGAATGCTTTTACACTGTTGGTGAGAATGTCAATTAATTCAACCATTGTGGAAGACAGTGTGGCAATTCATCAAGAATCTAGAACCAGAAATACCATTTGACCCAGCAATCCCATTACTGTGTATATACCCAAAGGAATATAAGTTATTCTATTATAAAAATACATGCACAGATATGTTTATTGCAACACTATTCACAATAACAAAGACATGGAACTAACTCAAATGCCCAGCAATGATAGACTGCATAAAGAAAATGTGGTACATATACAACATGGAATACTCTGCAGCCATGAATAGGAATGAGATTATGTCCCTTGCAGGGACATAGATTAAGCTGGAAGCCATCATCCTCAGCAAACTAACACAGGAACAGAAAACCAAACACCACATGTTCTTACTCATAAATGTGAGTTACACAATGAGAACACACGGGCAGAAGAAGAGAAACAACACACACCAGGGCCTATCAGGGAAGGGGCAATGAGAGGAGGGACAGCATCAGGACAAATAGCTAATCCCTCCAGAGCTTAAAACCTAGGTGATGGGTTGATAGGTGCAGCAAGCCACCATGGCACACATATACCTATGCAACAAACCTGCACCTTCTGCACATGTATCCCAGAACTTAAAGTAAAATTAAAAAAAAAATAAAAAGAGACAGAAATACCATTTGACTCAACAACTCCGTAACTGTGTATATACCCAAAGGAATATAAATCATTCGATTATAAAGACACACACACGTGAGTTCACTGCAACATTATTCACAATAGCAAAGACATGGAATCAACCTAAATGCCCATCAAAGATAAACTGGATAAAGAAAATGTGGTACATATACAACATGGAATACTATACAGCCATAAAGAAGAACTAGATTATGTCCTTTTCAGGGACATGGATGGAGTTGGAGGCCATTATTTTTAGCAAACTAACACAGAAACAGAAAACCAAATACTGCATGTTCTCATTACATGTGGGAGCTAAATGATAAGAACACACAAACAAATAAGAGTGGAATAACACACTCAGGGGCCTATTGGAGGGCAGAGAGTTGGAGGAGGGAGAACATCAGGAAAAATAACTAATGTGTACTAGGCTTAATACTCAACTGATGGAATAGTCTGTACAATAAACCCCCATGACACGTTTATCTGTGTAACAAACCTGCAAACGTACCCTGAACTTAAAATAAAAGTTAAAAAAGCAAAACAATAAACTTTTTTTATTTTTATTTTTTATTTTATTATTATTATACTTTAAGTTTTAGGGTACATGTGCACAATGTGCAGGTTAGTTACATATGTATACATGTGCCATGCTGGTGTGCTGCACCCATTAACTCGCCATTTAGCATTAGGTATATCTCCTAATGCTATCCCTCCCACCTCCCCCCACCCCACAACAGTCCCCAGAGTGTGATGTTCCCCTTCCTGTGTCCATGTGTTCTCCTTGTTCAATTCCCAACTATGAGTGAGAATATGCGGTGTTTGATTTTTTGTTCTTGTGATAGTTTACTGAGAATGATGATTTCCAATTTCATCCACGTCCCTACAAAAAACATGAACTCATCATTTTTTATGGCTGCATAGTATTCCATGGTGTATATGTGCCACATTTTCTTAATCCAGCCTATCGTTGTTGGACATTTGGGTTGGTTCCAAGTCTTTGCTATTGTGAATAGTGCCGCAATAAACATACATGTGCATGTGTCTCTATAGCAGCTTGATTTATAGTCCTTTGGGTATATGCCCAGTAATGGGATGGCTGGATAAAATGGTATTTCTAGTTCTAGATCCCTGAGGAATCGCCACACTGACTTCCACAATGGTTGAACTAGTTTACAGTCCCACCAACAGTGTAAAAGTGTTCCTATTTCTCCACATCCTCTCCAGCACCTGTTGTTTCCTGACTTTTTAATGATTGCCATTCTAACTGGTGTGAGATGGTATCTCATTGCGGTTTTGATTTGCATTTCTCTGATGGTCAGTGATGGCGAGCATTTTTTCATGTATCTTTTGGCTGCATAAATGTCTTCTTTTGAGAAGTGTCTGTTCATGTCCTTTGCCCACTTGTTGATGGGGTTGTTTGTTTTTTTCTTGTAAATTTGTTTGAGTTCATTGTAGATTCTGGATATTAGCCCTTTGTCAGATGAGGAGGTTGTGAAAATTTTCTCCCATTTTGTAGGTTGCCTGTTCACTCTGATGGTAGTTTCTTCTTGCTGTTCAGAAGCTCTTTAGTTTAATTAGATCCCATTTGTCAACTTTGACTTTTGTTGCCATTGCTTTTGGTGTTTTAGACATGAAGTCCTTGCCCATGCCTATGTCCTGAATGGTATTGCCTAGGTTTTCTTCTAGGGCTTTTATGCTTTTAGGTCTAACGTTTAAGTCTTTAATGCATCTTGAATTAATTTTAGTATAAGGTGTAAGGAAGGGATCCAGTTTCAGCTTTCTGCATATGGCTAGCCAGTTTTCCCAGCACCATTTATTAAATAGGGAATCCTTTCCCCATTGCTTGTTTTTCTCAGGTTTTTCAAAGATCAGATAGTTGTAGATATGTGGCATTATTTCTGAGGGCTCTGTTCTGTTCCATCGATCTATATCTCTGTTTTGGTACCAGTACCATGCTGTTTTGGTTACTGTAGCCTTGTAGCATAGTTTGAAGTCAGGCAGTGTGATGCCTCCAGCTTTGTTCTTTTGGCTTAGGGTTGACTTGGCGATGCAGGCTCTTTTTCGGTTCCATATGAACTTTAAAGTAGTTTTTTCCAATTCTGTGAAGAAAGTCATTGATAGCTTGATGGGGATGGCATTGAATCTGTAAATTACCTTGGGCAGTATGGCCATTTTCACAATGTTGATTCTTCCTACCCATGAGCATGGAATGTTTTTCCATTTGTTTGTATCCTCTTTTATTTCATTGAGCAGTGGTTTGTAGTTCTCCTTGAAGAGGTCCTTCCCATCCCTTGTAAGTTGGATTCCTAAGTATTTTATTGTCTTCGAAGCAATTGTGAATGGGAGTTCACTCATGATTTGGCTCTCCGTTTGTCTGTTATTGGTGTATAAGAATGCTTGTGATTTTTGTACATTGATTTTGTATCCTGAGACTTTGCTGAAGTTGCTTATCAGCTTAAGGAGATTTTGGGCTGAGACAATGGGGTTTTCTCGGTATACAATCATGACATCTGCAAACAGGGACAATTTGAATTCCTCTTTTCCTAATTGAATACCCTTTATTTCCATCTCCTGCCTGATTGTCCTGACCAGAACTTCCAACACTATGTTGAATAGGAGTGGTGAGAGAGGGCATCCCTGTCTTGTGCCAGTTTTCAAAAGGAATGCTTCCAGTTTTTGCCCATTCAGTATGATATTGGCTATGGGTTTGTCATAGATAGCTCTTATTATTTTGAGATACGTCCCATCATTACCTAATTTATTGAGAGTTTTTAGCATGAAGCGTTGTTGAATTTTGTCAAAAGCCTTTTCTGCATCTATTGAGATAATCATGTGGTTTTTGTCTTTGGTTCTGTTTATATGCTGGATTACATTTATTGATTTCTGTATATTGAACCAGCCTTGCATCCCAGGGATGAAGCCCACTTGATCATGGTGGATAAGCTTTTTGATGTGCTGCTGGATTCTGTTTGCCAGCATTTTATTGAGGATTTTTGCATCGATGTTCATCAAGGGTATTGGTCTAAAATTCTCTTTTTTTGTTGTGTCTCTGCCAGGCTTTGGTATCAGGATGATGCTGGCCTCATAAAATGAGTTAGGGAGGATTCCCTCTTTTTTATTGATTGGAATAGTTTCAGAAGGAATGGTACCAGTTCCTGCTTGTACCTCTGGTAGAATTCGGCTGTGAATCCATCTGGTCCTGGACTCTTTTTGGTTGGTAAGCTATTGATTATTGCCACAATTTCAGCTCCTGTTATTGGTCTATTCAGAGATTCAACTTCTTCCTGGTTTAGTCTTGGGAGGGTGTGTGTGTTGAGGAATTTATCCATTTCTCCTAGATTTTCTAGTTTATTTGTGTAGAGGAGTTTGTAGTAGTCTCTGATTTTAGTTTGTATTTCTGTGGGATCAGTGGTGATATCCCCTTTATCGTTTTTTATTGCGTCTATTTGATTCTTCTCTCTTTTCTTCTTTATTAGTCTTGCTAGTCTATCAATTTTGTTGATCCTTTCAAAAAACCAGCTCCTGGATTCATTAATTTTTTGAAGGATTTTTTGTGTCTCTATTTCTTTCAATTCTGCTCTGATTTTAGTTATTTCTTGCCTTCTGCTAGCTTTTGAATGTGTTTCCTCTTGCTTTTCTTGTTCTTTTAATTGTGATGTTAGCGTGTTAATTTTGGATCTTTCCTGCTTTCTCTTGTGAGCATTTAGTGGTATAAGTTTCCCTCTACACACTGCTTTGAATGTGTCCCAGAGATTCTGGGATGTTGTGTCTTTGTTCTCATTCATTTCAAAGAACATCTTTATTTCTGCTTTCATTTTGTTATGTACTCAGTAGTCATTCAGGAGCAGGTTGTTCAGTTTCCATGTAGTTGAGCAGTTTTTAGTTACTTTCTTAATCCTGAGTTCTAGTTTCATTGCACTGCAGTCTGAGAGACAGTTTGTTATAATTTCTGTTCTTTTACATTTGCTGAGGGGAGCTTTACTTCCAACTATGTGGTCAATTTTGGAATAGGTGTGGTGTGGTGCTGAAAAAAATGTATATTCTGTTGATTTGCAGTGGAGAGTTCTCTAAATGTCTATTAGGTCTGCTTGGTACAGAGCTGAGTTCAATTCCTGGGTATCCTTGTTAACTTTCTGTCTCATTGATCTGTCTAATGTTGACAGTGGGGTGTTAAAGTCTCCCATTATTAATGTGTGGGAGTCTAAGTCTCTTTGTAGGTCACTCAGGCCTTGCTTTATGAATCTGGGTGCTCCTGTATTGGGTGCATATATATTTAGGATAGTTAGCTCTTCTTGTTGAATTGATCCTTTTACCATTATGTAATGGCCTTCTTTGTCTCTTTTGATCTTTGTTGGTTTAAAGTCTGTTTTATCAGAGACTAGGATTGCAAGCCCTGCCTTTTTTTGTTTTCCATTTGCTTGGTAGATCTTCCTCCATCCTTTTATTTTGAGCCTATGTGTGTCTCTGCACGTTAGATGGGTCTCCTGAATACAGCACACTGATGGGTCTTGACTCTTTGTCCCGTTTGGCAGTCTGTGTCTTTTAATTGTAGTATTTAGTCCATTTACATTTAATGTTAATATTGTTATGTGTGAATTTGATCCTGTCATTATGATGTTATCTGGTTATTTTGCTCGTTAGTTGATGCAGTTTCTTCCTAGCCTTGATGGTCTTTACAATTTGGCATGATTTTGCAGTGGCTGGTACCAGTTGTTCCTTTCCATGTTTAGTGCTTCCTTCAGGAGCTCTTTTAGGGTAGGCCTGGTGGTGACAAAATCTCTCAGCATTTGCTTGTCTGTAAAGGATTTTATTTCTCCTTCACTTATGAAGCTTAGTTTGGCTGGATATGAAATTCTGGATTGAAAATTCTTTTCTTTAAGAATGTTGAATATTGGCCCCCACCCTCTTCTGGCTTGTAGAGTTTCTGCCGAGACATCAGCTGTTAGTCTGATGGGCTTCCCTTTGTGGGTAACCTGACCTTTCTCTCTGGCTGCCCTTAACATTTTTTCCTTCATTTCAACGTTGTTGAATCTGACAATTATGTGTCTTGGAGTTGCTCTTCTCGAGGAGTGTCTTTGTGGCGTTCTCTGTATTTCCTGAATCTGAATGTTGGCCTGCCTTGCTAGATTGGAGAAGTTCTCCTGGATAATATCCTGCAGAGTGTTTTCCAATTTGGTTCCATTCTCCCCGTCATTTTCAGGTACTCCAATCAGACATAGATTTGGTCTTTTCACATAGTCCCATATTTCTTGGAGGCTTTGTTCATTTCTTTTTATTCTGTTTTCTATAAACTTCCCTTCTCGCTTCATTTCATTCATTTCATCTTCCATCACTGATACTCTTTCTTTCAGTTGATCGCATCGGCTCCTGAGGCTTCTGCATTCTTCACGTAGTTCTCGAGCCTTGGCTTTCAGCTCCTTCAGCTCCTTTAAGCACTTCTCTGTGTTGGTTATTCTAGTTATACATTCGTCTAAATTTTTTTCAAAGTTTTTAACTTCTTTGCCATTGGTTTGAATTTCCTCCTGTAGCTCAGAGTAGTTTGATCGTCTGAAGACTTCTTCTCTCAACTCGTCAAAGTTATTCTCCATCCAGCTTTGTTCCGTTGCTGGTGAGGAACTGCGTTCCTTTGGAGGAGGAGAAGTGCTCTGCTTTTTAGAGTTTCCGGTTTTTCTGCTGTTTTTTCCCCATCTTTGTGGTTTTATGTACTTTTGGTCTTTGATGATGGTGATGTACAGATGTGTTTTTGGTGTGGATGTCCTTCCTGTTTGTTATTTTTCCTTCTAACAGACAGGACCCTCAGCTGCAGGTCTGTTGGAGTTTGCTAGAGGTCCACTCCAGACCCTGTTTGCCTGGGTATCAGCAGCGGTGGCTGCAGAACAGCGGATTTTCATGAACCGTGAATGCTGCTGTCTGATCGTTCCTCTGGAAGTTTTGTCTCAGAGGAGTACCCGGCTGTGTGAGGTGTCAGTCTGCCCCTACTGGGGCGTGCCTCCCAATTAGGCTGCTCGGGGGTCAGGGATCAGGGACCCACTTGAGGAGGCAGTCTGCCCATTCTCAGATCGCCACCTGTGTGCTGGGAGAATCACTACTCTCTTCAAAGCTGTCAGACAGGGACTTTTAGGTCTGCAGAGGTTACTGCTGTCTTTTTGTTTGTCTGTGCCCTGCCCCCAGAGGTGGAGCCTACAGAGGCAGGCAGGCCTCCTTGAGCTGTGGTAGGCTCCACCCAGTTCGAGCTTCCTGGCTGCTTTGTTTACTTAAGCAAGCCTGGGCAATGGCGGGCGCCCCTCCCCCAGCCTCGCTGTCACTTTGCAGTTTGATCTCAGACTGCTGTGCTAGCAATCAGTGAGACTCCGTGGGCGTAGGACCCTCTGAGCCATGTGCAGGATATAATCTCCTGGTGCGCCATTTTTTAAGCCTGTCAGAAAAGCGCAGTATTAGGGTGGGAGTGACCCAATTTTCCAGGTGCCGTCTGTCACCCGTTTCTTTGACTAGGAAAGGGAACTCCCTGACCCCCTGTGCTTCCCGAGTGAGGCAATGCCTCACCCTGCTTTGGCTCATGCACCTGCACGGTGTGCTGCACCCACTGTCCTGTGCCCACTATCTGGCACTCCCTAGTGAGATGAACCTGTTACCTCAGATGGAAATGCAGAAATCACCCATCTTCTGCATTGCTCACGCTGGGAGCTGTAGATCGGAGCTGTTCCTATTCGGCCATCTTGGAAAGCATCCCCCAAAATAAACTTTTTAATTTGATGTAGTTTCACTTGTTTATTTTGCTTTTACTGCCTGTTTTTGATTTCATATCCAAAAAATTATTGCCAAGATCCACATCAAGGGGGTTTTTATTTACAGATAATATTTGCACATATTTATGAAGACATGTGATATTTTATTACATGCATATAATATTTAATGATAAGTTAAGTTATTTACGGTATTTGTCAACTTCAATATTTATCATTTTTGTGCATTGGAAAGATGTCAAGCTCCTCCCTTTTCACTATTTTGAAGTATACAGTACATTGTTCTTAACTATAGTCACTCTACTCTGCTATCATATATTAGAGCACAATTCTTCTATCTAACATAATGGAAATAATTGTACCCATTAACCCCTCTTTATTCCCCACCCCCAACACACACACCTTTCCCAGCCTCTGGTATTCATCATTTTACTCTCTACCTCCGTGACATCAACTTTTTTTAATCTCCCACATATGAGTGACAACACCTCATATTTGTTTTTCTGGGCCTGGCTTATCTCACTTAACATAATGACTTCCAGTTCCACACATGTTGCTACAAATGACATGATTTCATTCTATTTTACTGGCCAAATAGTATTCCATTGTGTATATATAGCACAGTCTCTTTATCAATTTGTCTGTTGATTGACATGTTTATTCCATATATTTTCTTTTGTGAGTAGTGCTGTAATAAACATGAGAGTGCAGCTGTCTGTTTAAATTTAGTTTTTATTTTTATAGATTTAAGGGTACAAGTACAGTTATGTTACATGGATATATTGTGTAGTTGTGAAATCTAGGCTTTTAGTGTACCTCTCACCTGAATACTGTACATTATACCCAGTGGGTAGTATTTCATCCCTTTTCCCTCCCACTCTCCCTCCTTTTGGAGTGTAGAGTGTCTATTATTCCACTTGTATGTACGTGTGTTCCCATTGCTTTGCTCCCACATATAAGTGAGAACATGCGAGTTTTAACTTTCCATTTCTGAGTCATTTCACTAAAGATAATAGCCTCCAGTTCCATCGATGTTGGTGCAACAGACATTATTTCATCTTGTTTATAACTGAGTAGTATTACATGGTAGATATACACCACATTTTTTTATTTTATCATTGATTAATGAATAATTAGGTTGATTCCATAACTTTGCTACTGTGAATAGTGGTGCAATGATCATACCAGTACAAGTGTCTTTTTGATAAAAAAAAAAAAAAATGACGTATTTTCCTTTGGGTAGATACCCAGTAGTGGGATTGTTGGTTGAGTTGAAGGGTAGTTCTTTTTGTAGTTTTTTGAGAAATTTTCATACTATTTTCCATAGTTTGCTCTAATTTACATTACAGCAACAGTGTATAAGCATTCTCTTTTCTATACATCCTTGCCAACATCTGTGCAGCTATTTGATATACTGATTTTTCCCCCTTGGATATATACCCAGTAGTAGGAATGCTGAAACATAGGGTAGTTTTACTTTTAGTTCTTTGAGAAATCTCCATACCATTTTTCATAGTGGCTGTACCAATTTATATTCCCCTCTACAGTGTATAAAAGTCTCTCTCTTCATCCTCACTGGCATTTGTTGTTTTTCATCTTTTTAGTAATAGCCATTTTAACAGGAATAAGAGGATATCTCATTGTGGCTTTGATTTGCATTGTCTTGATGGTGAATCATAATTAAGCATTTTTTTCATACTTGTTGGCCATTAGTATTTCTTCTTTTGAGAAATGTATATTAATGTATTTTTTTCCAATTTTTAATGAGATTATTAGTGTTTTTACTTGAGTTGTTTGAATTTCCTATATATTCTAGATATTAGTCCATTGTCAGATGAATGTCAGAGTTTGCAAATAATCCCTCCTATTATGTGGCTTTTCTCTTTACTCTGTTGATTGTTTCCTTTGTTGTGCAAAAGCTTTTTAGTTTAATGTAATTCCAGTTCTCTATGTTTTAGTTGCCTACGCTTTTGACATCTTAGCCATAAAATCTTTCTTTAGGCCAATCTTTGAAGTATTTCCTTATGTATTATTCTAGTTGTTGTATACTTTGGGGTCTCACTTTTAAGCTTTCTAATCTATCTTGAGTTGATTTTGTGTACGGTGAGAGATAAGGGTCTAGTTTCATTGTCCTGCATATGAATATCCATTTTTCTCAGTACTATTTATTGAAGAGTGTGTCGATTCCGCAATGCATGCTTTTGGCACCTTAGTCAAAAATCAGTTGGATGTAAATATGTAGATTTATTTCTGTGTTCTATTCTGTTCTGTTGGGTTTTTTTTTAATAACAATATCATACTATTTTGGTTACTATAGCCTTTTCATATATTTTGAATTCACTCAATGTGGTGCCTCCAGATTTATTTTTTTTTTCTATTCAGAATTGCTTTGGCTATTCAGGCTCTTCTTTTTTTGGTTTTATACAAAATTTTTAAGATTTCTATTTCTGTGAAAAATTACATCAGTTTTTTTTGTAAGAATTGCTTTGAATCTGTAGATTTCTTTGGGTAGTATGGCCATTTTTACAATATTAATTCTGCTAATCCATGAGCATGGGATGTATTTCTATTTGTTTGTGTCCTCTTCAATTTATTTCATCAGTGTTTTGTAGTTTTTCTTGTAGAGGTCTTTCACCTTCTTGGTTAAATTTATTCCTAGGTATATTCTTGTAGCCATTGCAAATTGGATTGTCTTCTTGATTTCTTTCTTTGCGAGTTCACTATTGGTATATAAAAAGTTACTGATTATTGTACATTGATTTTGTATCCTGCAACTTTACTGAATTTGTTTATCAGGCCCAAGATGTTTGTGTGTGTGTGTGTGTGAAGTCTTATGGTTTTTCTAGATGTAAGATCATGTCATCTGCAAAGAGGGACAATTTCATTTTTCAATTTGGATACATTTTATGCTGTGAGTCACATTTATTGATTCGCATATGCTGAACCATTTTTGACTATTGAATAGAAGTTCCCATTTTCTTGCTAGCTATCAGGCAGGGGCTATTCTTATTTCCTGGATGCCACCATCCATATTACTTACCATGTGGCTCTCTTTAGATGTGGCCCCCTTCATCTACCAACCAAAAGCCTCCCTTGTATTGAATCTCTTCACACTTTAAATTTATCTGACTTCTTTGTTTCTGACATCTAGACCCAGATTTAAAGGGACAATGTGATTAGGTCAGGTCCACCCATATAGTCTCTTTTTTTAAAAGTCAACTGTGACATATAACATAACCTAATCAGGAAAGTAAAATTCATTATATTCATATTCCCTGGAATCACATAGGGCATGTTCTCCAGAGGAAATCAATTTTAGACATCATCTTAGAATTGCCTATTTTAGAGGTAAAACGTATGTGATTTGAAAAACACAACTCCTGAATATGTTATTCCATGTGTTCTAACAAACGCATTGATCCCATGAAGTTCCTCTGTTAACTTTCTCAATAAAATTGTATCTGCATATTCCTCAGAGGCAACCATTGTTCTAATTTTATTCTGTAATGTATTAGTTTTGCTTGTTCTGTATCAGGAGTTATCAAACTATAGCCCATGGTCCAAATCCATCCCACCACCTGTTTTTATAAATAAAGTTTTATTGAAACACAGCCATGCTTATTTGTTTACCTATTGTCTACAACTGCTTTCTTAATACAACAGCAGATTTAAGTAGTTACAACTACTAAATGACCCATAAAGTTTAAACATTTACTATCTAGCTCTTTACACACAATTTGTAAACTCTTCTTCATATAAATAGAATCATACAGTGTGTATTCCTTTGTGTAAAACTTCTTTCAACATAATGTTTTTGGGATTCTTCTATGTTGTGTCTATTGGTAGTTTAAAAAAATTAATCGTACTCAATTGTATGGGCACACCACAGTTTATCTAGTCTTATGTTGATGGATACCTGCCCTGTTTCCAGTTTTGAACTATTATGAGTAATCTTCAGTGATTATTCTTGTACAAGTCTTTCTATAAATGTATGCTTTTATTTCTCTTATGTAAATATTTAGTGGTGAAATTGCTGGATTATAGGTTGAACATATATTTCATTTTATAAAAATCTTCCAGAAATTGTTTCAAAGTGGTTGTATCACTTTATACTCCCAGTTTCACTTTCAGTAGCTTTAATTCCTTGTTAACATTTTATGCTTTCAGACCTTAATTTTTGCCATTCTGATAGGTTCTGGTAGTATTTCACTGTGACCTTATTTTTCACTCTTTTGATAAATATTTTATAGATAATTTTTTGTTATTGATCATTCTTCTCTTTGTGAAGTATCTGTTCAAATTTTTGCACATTTTATTATTTTAATTAATTTATATATTTAGGGGGTACAAATGCAGTTTTCTTACATGTGTATATTGCATAGTGGTAAAGTCTAGGCTTTTAGTGTACCCATTACCCCAACAGTGAACAATGCGCCCAATAAGTAACTTTTCAATCCTCAATCCCCTCCCACTCTCCCACATTTTATAGTCTCACATGTCATTATTACACTCTGTATGTCCAGGTGTACCCTTTGTTTAGCTCCCACTTATAAGTGAGAGCATGCAGTATTCAAATTCTGTTTCTGAGTTATTTCACTTAGTACAATGGCCTCCATTCCATTTATGATGCTGCAAGGGACATGATATCAAAAAATATTTTCTTTATCCAATCATCTGCTGATGAGTGCTTAGGTTAATTCCATATCTTTACAATCATGAATCATGCTGCTATAAACATACAAGTGCAGACATCTTTTTGATATAATGATTCCTTTTCTTTGCATATATACCTGGTATCAGGATTGCTGGATCAAATGATCATTCCATTTTTAGTCCTTTTTAATCCTTTGGAAAATCTCCATACTGTTTTCCAAAAGGTTGTACTAATTTACATCCCCACCAAAAGTGTATAAACATTTCTTTTTCTCCATATCCTCACCAACATCTGCTGTTTTTAGACTTTTTAATAATAGCCATTCTAACTGGTATCAGATGATATCTCATTGTGGTTTTGATTTGCATTACTTTGATGATTCGTAATAATGAGCATTTCTTCATGTTTGTTGGTCACCTATATGTCTCCTTTAGAAAGTGCCTGTTCATGTCTTTTGCCCACTTTTTAATGGGATTATTTATTGTTTTCTTGTAGAGTTGTTTGAGTTTCTTGTAGATTCTGGATATTAACCCTTGGTCAGATGTATAGTTTGCAAAAATTTTCTTCCATTCTATAGGTTGGCTGTTTACTTTATTGATTGTTTCTTTTGCTATGGAAAAGCTTTTTAGTTTAATTAAGTCCCATTTGTCTATTTTTGGTTTTGTTCCATTTGCTTTTTGGGTCTTGGTCATAAATTATTTGCCTAGGCCAATGTTCAGGAGAGTTTTCCCAGGTTTCCTTCTAGGATATTTGTAGTTCCATGTCTTATATTTAAAATTTTAATTCATCTTGAGTTAATATTTTATATGGTGAAAGGTATGCATCCAGTTTCATTCTTCTGCATATGGTTAATGTCTGCCCATGGCAGATTTTCTTCACACCATTTATTGAATAGGATGCCATTTATTCAGTGTATATTTTTATTGACTTTGCCAAAGATAAGTTCATTGTAAGTATGTAGCCTTATTTCTGGGTTCTCCATTCTATTCCACTTTTCTATGTGTCTAATTTAATGCCAGTAGCTTGCTGTTTTGGTTACTATAGCCCAGTAGTATGATTTGAAGTCAGATAATTGATGTCTCCAGCTTTGTTGTTGTTGTTGTTGTTGTTGTTGTTTTTCTTTTGGTCAGGATTGCTTTGGCTATTTTGTCTATTTTTTTGGCCTATATGAATTTTAGGAATTTTTTTCTAATTCTGTGTAAAACAATGCTGGTAATTTGATACAGATTGCATTGAATCTGTAGTTTGCTTTGGGAAGTATATTTATTTTAACCATCTTGGCTCTTCCAATCCATGAGCATGGATTTTTCCATTTGTTGATGTTGTCTCTGATTTCTGTCATCAGCGTTTTGTAGTTCTCCTTATAGAGGTCTTTCACATCCTTGGTTAAATACATTCCTAAGTTTTAAAAAATTGTGTTGTAAATGAGATTGACTTCTTGATTAGGTCCTTGGTTAGATCATTATTGGTGTACAGAAATGCTACTGAATTTCTGAATGTCAATTGTGTATCCTAAAACTTTACTAAATTCATTGATCAAATGTAAGAGTATTTTTATTGGAGTCTTCAGATATTTCTGGATACAAAATCATATCATCAGTTAACGGGAATAACTTGACTTCTTTTTCAATCTAAATGCTTTTTTTTCTTCTTTCCTGATTGCTCTGGCAAGGTCTTCCAGTGCTATGTTGAATAGAGTGGTGAAAGTGGGCATCCTTGTCTTGTTCTAGTTCACAGAGAAAATGCTTTAAACTTTTCTCTATTAAGTAAGATGTTGACTGTGGCCTTGTCATATATAGCCTTTTTAATGTTGAGATATGTTTCTTTTGTTCCTAGTTTGTTGAGGATATTTCTCATAAAGGGGTGCTAAATTTTATTGAGTGCTTTTTCTCTCTCTATTTAGATGATCATAAAATTTTTGTCCTTAATTCTGTTTATGTAATGCATCATATTTATTGATTTGCACATGTTGAAACATTACATCCCTGGGATAAATCCCACCTAATCATGGTGTATTATCTTTTTGATGTGCTATTTGATTCTACTTGCTAGTATTTTGATGAGAATTTTTGTATCTCTGTTCCTCGGGGATATTGATCTGTAGTTTTCATTTTTTCTTGTGTCCTTGTCAGGTTGTGGTATCAGGGTGATACTGACCATGTAGAATAAGTTAAAGAGAATTTCCTCCTGCTTGATTTTTTTAGAATAGTTTCAGAAGGATTGGTGTTACTCTTCACATATTTCATAGAATTTTGCTGTAAATCCATCTGTTTCTGAGCAATTTTTTCCTTGGGAGATTTTCTGTTACTGATTCAATCTTGCTACTCATTATTGATCTGTTCAGGAGTTCTATTTCTTCCTGGTTCAGCCCCAGAAGATTGTGTGGTTCTAGTAGCTTATTCATTTTCTCTGGGTTTTCTAGTTTATGACTATATAGCTGTTTGTAATGGTCTCTGATGATCTTTTGTATTTCTATTGCATCACTTGTAATGTCTCATTTTGATTTCTGATTATGTTTATATGGATTTTCTATTTTCTTGCTTAGTCTAGCTAGTTGTTTATCAAATTTTTTTTTAAAAAAACCAACTGTTTGTTTTATTGATTCTTTGTATTTTTTTGTCTCCATTTCATTTAGTTCTCTTTTGATTTTTGTTATTTCTTTTATACTGCTGACTCCAGGTTTGATTTGTTCTTCTTTTTCCTAGTTTCTTGGTGTTTTTGTCCATTTTACATTGGGTCTTTCTATAATTGTATTGGAGGAATTCTTTATACATTCTGGATTCCAGTCCTTTCTCAGATATATGTTTTGCAAATATTTCTCCTAGTCTGTAGTTCAAATATTTTCTTAATGATGCCTTTTGATGAAAAGTTTTTAATTTAGATAATGTCTAATTTTTTTTTTCAGCACAATGCCACTATGGGTAAGGAAGGAAGGGGCAGGCAGCATAAGGAAGCAACATGTTGCTAGCATAGACAGGAAATACCAGCAGTTATGTGGCACATTTTTGTCATGTTGGGGAATAATGCCACTCAAAATTATGAGATCAAATATTTACTTATAATTTCAGAAATAAAAGGACAGATAATTAGACTGAGGAAGAGTGCTGTGGACACTCAAGTCCTATAATGGTCTTATGACCAAACTAGAGAAAAGCTTATTACATAATTATTTTCTTATATATAAAATATTATATGTCTTTATACCATATGGATATTCTCTACTTTGCTTAATTACTTTTCACAGGCAGGCAGCCAATTGTAGGTATTGATTTTGGTTCATACATCAGCATGACACACAGATTGAGATAAGGCTTGCTAGTCACCTAGTGAGAGTGAGATGAGTTTTTCTGCTTGTTGGATAACAGTGCTTCCTATAGCTGATCAAAGTACACTTAATCCCACTTATTAAGAGTTGATGTAACAAAAAATAAGCAATATATTGAGTCCATGTATACAGTAATAGTATTTGATTGCTTTGTTTTGTATTTATGTACATGGTGTTTAAAATACTGTGTGGATATAAACTCAAAAAAGAAGTTGTTTATTCCTTTGTAGAAAGATCAGAAGAAGTTCTGAGACTCTTATGAGGATCTGTGAGATAAAATGATTTTCCTAATAATTCTACAAAATTATTTGCCATTTTCATTCCCATTCTTTTATTGTGTAGAGTTTTTCAAAGGTTATAAGATGTGTTGTGTCACAACAGACTGAATGCAGAAGCAGATTGAGAACCTAGCTGTCTTCTATTAAGCTAAACATTAAGGGGATTTGCAAAATTAGAAACAATATCACTCTTCTTACTGTTTTTAGATATATAAATATTTTTCATAAAATGTTATACATATTACCATATAATGGATTTTTGTTACTATTTTTAAATAAATTCGTACTGACTGAAAAGTTATTATCAGTTTTAAACAAAAGCTCTTTGGGCTTCTCAATAAGTTTTGAATGTAAAGAATTCCTGAGAGCAAATGTTTCAGAATTGCTGGACTAGATTACCTTGTAAGTTTTGTTCAGCTAAAATTTTCTGTATCTTTCTGACTCCAGCAGAACAGACCACTGTGTTAGGCCCATAAATAATTTCAGTCATGGTTTTTACTGCTTTGCCCATTAATTTTCAAAAAGCTGAAAAACACTATATAAAGGAGAAGCTCTTGATTTTTTTATCTGTAGGAAACTGACTACAGTGTTAGCTTTTTAAATCTCTTCTCTTTATGCTTCCAACTTTCCTCCTGTTAAGTCTCCTTTCTCCCTCTTCTTCTATTCTGTGTATTGGGTGGTTTCTTATTTGATATTTATGGGTGGCATATAAAATCAATTGAATGTAAGCCCCCATAGGGAAATTCTTCTCAAAGAAAGGACAAATCATGAAAAAAGGCCCCTTCTGGACTTCTGTAATCTTTAACGCCTTGTCAGAATTCATAGATTTATTATGTATTCTCTAAGGAGAAAAGCACTATGTGGAAGAATGAATAGTTAAAGGAATACATTGTATTTTCTTAACTCTAAATATGTGAATATCTTAATATATAATATGTGTAATTCTATAATTTGATAAATGAAATAATTTGGTATATATACGTATATATATAATCTTGAGTTTATATGTATTAAGTGCACAGTATTCACTGCAATTGCTTATCTAACTTCAACATTTGTGAAATGTCCTACTATGTGTCTATGAATACACAGTGCTTTGTATCAGTGTCAAATGAATATGCATGCACGCAAATTCAAAAAGAGCATCTTGCTAGTTTCTTCTAGTATGGTGGTTCTTCTCAAGTTTTAACTTATCCTATAATGCTTCTCTTTTAGCCAAGATGGTAACCTAATTAAAGTAGCATGATATAAGAATACACAGATGTTACCACCATCTCTAGGCACATTATTAAATTTAGTTTTTAAAATAAAAAAAAATTCAAGATGTCTTTGGCTGTCTCTAGACCCAGAGATATATAAAGAGGTCTTTATATATCTTGATACAGTGCAACCGTTCTATGATATCATACTATCAGAGCAGCTTATAGAGAACTTCTAATCTAATACCTCGATTCCTATGTGAATCTCTTTTACAACATCCACTGTCAACACAAATAACAATTAATAATTATACTTAGGATGTCTATAATTTACATCCAGTTAAACAACAGCAAAACTTATCTCTAGCCATTACCATGTGAAAATTATAAAATAATAAATTACTATCCAGTGATGACTACTATTGTTAAGTAGGCTTTGAGTACAGAGGGCACAAAGAACACTGAGAACAAAGTTTTCATGTGAATAAATACACTTATATTAAAGTGGGAATGAATATAGATGTAATGATCTGCTGAGAGGAGGCTAAAATCATCATCTTGGCAAAAAAAATATTTCATCAAGTTTTGACACATTCCAAATCTTAGGTATTGTAAATAGTGCTGCAGCAAACAAAGGAGTGTAGTTATCTTTTTGATATATTCATTTCCTTTCTTTTGGACATGTACCCACAAAAATTAAAATAATAATAATAGTAATAAAACATTTGGCACATTCCTCATTCATGCTTAGCCTTAAGAAACCTGTAAAGAAAGAACACAACAACATCAGGTCATTTCATTTAGAACATTTTTGCTAACATTTAATTTTCCACAGTGTACCAAGCACCATGTTAGGCACTTTTCATATGTTATCTAATTTAATTCTCATAATTTTCTTAAAAGGTTGTTATTAGTATCCCCATTTTACCGTTGATGGAACTATGATTCACAGTAAGTAAATGACTTATCCAGTGCCACTCAGTTAGTAAGGGGCAGAACTGGGATTCAAATCCATCCTGTTTGAGGAACAAAAGATAGTCTTCATGTCATTTATATTTAGCTTTTGAACATGTTATCATTTATACCAATATGTCCCAGTTCTTTGTACAATCTCTGACACATAGTTGATAATTTTTTTGAATTAAATGAGTGTATATATGATTATTTATCATTTTACATTTGTCTTAGAAAATATTAAAATTAATTTATTTTATAAACACAGTGGAGCAGGCTGGCCAAGTATATTGGGGAAGAAAGAATGCTGTCTGGCATTTTGAGAGAAGATTGATGTTTAATTTCATGTGCTCAGTAAAGCTGATAGTTGGAAAACTTAGCCTCCATTTTTTTGCACTAATTTGGTATACTTTTTTATTTGCATAATCATAATGTATTTCTGCTTGGATACAAACATAGCAACAGTAATCATGCTTTACTTCATATTTCTAATTGGCTTTCAACCAATAATGACATGCTTTTACTGAATGATTCCCACAGAGCGTACATAGCTTTCTGTAGCATTCCATTTGTCTTATAACATTATCACCTGTGGCTTCCTTTGTTCTCTTATTAGTGAAGCCAATTTTATTCTCATGTGCTTGATTTGCAGCTTCATTTTTAGACTGACCTACTCCCACATCGTATTGCTAAGACACTGTGTGAATTTTGTTTCCTTTCTACCTGGGTTATCAGACACTGTATGAATTTTTATTTCCTTTCTCTCTGAGTTATCAGCCTTGAAATTGTTAAATGCATTCTGTTCCTTTTTGCTAATACACAGTTTGCCAAGGATTAAAAAAAAAGTTCCTGTGGATTAAGTCATATGGGGGATAATTTAAATAAATATGTCTATATAGGCTTTATTCAAAGCCTATCCATAGTTGCTTGAGCAAATATTAAAAATCATTGGGAATACTTTGAGTGGCTGTTCAGGACTGCTATACTTTGCAGTGGAAATGCTGAATGCTAGTCCAGACTCTGACATCTGCTGTTTCTTTTACCTTCAACAGGTCTTCCTCTTTGGGCCTCAGTTTGTTTATCTCAAAACCGAGTATGTTGAGTTTTAAAGATTTCAAGCCCCTCATAAGACCTTTTGCCACTGATGGTAATGATGATAATGATGACGATGTGTTTATGCATATATTAATACATACTTATATAGTTATTTAATATTGTTGATTTCCTCCCCCAAACTTAAGACGAAACTTCCAAAAAATAGAATTGTAAAGAATTTACACTTCTTTAGAAATATAATTTAAGTTCTGGGATACATGTGCAGAATGTTCAGGTTTGTTACATAGGTATACATGTGCCATGGTGATTTGCTGCACCTATCAACCTGTCATCTCCATTAGGTATTTCTCCTAATGCTATCCTTCCTCTTGCCCCTCACCCCCAGCAGGCCCTGGTGTGTGATGTTCCCTTCCCTGTGCCCATGTGTTCTCATTGTTCGACTCCCACTTATGAATGAGAACATGTGGTGTTTGGTTTTCTGTTCCTGTGTTAGTTTGCTGAAAATGATGGTTTCCAGCTTCATTCATGTCCCTGCAAAGGACATGAACTCATCTTTTTTTATGGCTGCATATTATTCCATGGTGTATATGTGCCACATTTTCTTTATCCAGTCTATCATTGATGGGCATTTTGGTTGGTTCCAAGTCTTTGCTATTGTAAATAGTGCTGCAGTAAACACATGTGTGCATGTATCTTTATAGTAGAATGATTTATAATCTTTTTGATATATACCCAGTAATGGGATTGCTGGGTCAAATGGTATTTCTAGTTCTAGATCCTTGGGGAATTGCCACACTGTCTTCCACAATGGTTGAACTAATTTACACCTCCACCAACAGTGTAAAAGTGTTCCTATTTCTCCACAGCCTTGCCAGCATCTGTTGTTTCCTGACTTTTTAATGATCGCCATTTTAACTGGCGTGAGATGGTATCTCATTGATGTTTTGATTTGCATTTATCTACTTTTCACACATATTTTAAGACAATTAAAATTACAATATATAGGAAAGAAAATATAAGAAACCTAAAATAGAGGTAAGAAGTACCCTGTGTTTTCACTACTTTCAGAGGATATAAAACAGTAGTGCAATGGTAACAAACACATATTTTCTAGGATTGTGGGAAAAAGTAATAAGGCAGTGATCCTTAGGCATTTTGAATACCCAGTGTAATAGTCTTTAGAGATGTATAAAGATTGTGCTTATTTTCATTAAGCTACCTTTCTGATTTTTAACAATTTGCAAAATCAGAAAATATTTAATTTCCTTTTCTAGAAAATTACTAAAATCAGTCAGAGAGAGACAAGATGGCTGACTGGATGCAGCTATGAGAGCCACTGGGAGACTGGATCATTGGGAAAACTGGCACACTTTTTGAGCAGATTATTGAAGGGAAGGCATTGAGGGTGAATGGGGAGAGGACACAGACACTAGACTGTAGGTGGAGGAAGCTGGGAACCCTGCACCTGTCTGTCCAGCACTGGCACCCACTCCTGGCCCCCAGTGACTCCTGGGGAAGGAGTAAGTTGAACAGGTGAGCAGCGGCCTGCTTTCACCACAGACCTCTGGAATCCTAGCTACAGGACACCCCATGACCACAGACACTTCAGCTGGCAAGGAGAGTTGCTTAGAGCAGTGGCAAAAAGAGGACTCCAGTCTGTGTGGAAATCAGAGGATTTGGCACAGGAATGGCTGAACTGGAACATGGCCAGTGTTGTTCATCATCTGAGGCTTGCCAACTCCTCAATGTGGCTTTACCCTTTGGATGACTGTTGGGCCTACACAGAGTAGTGTAATCTTGCCTGTGGGACACAGCCAGTCCAATCTGATCAACCCCCTGTCAGCCAGCCTCTCCTGTGGTCACAGCCTAGTCACACTCACTTGCAGCACAACCTCAGATGCCCAACCACGGTGCTTGCAGGGGGTCCTCATCATAGTTCCTTCACTGTCAGACCATGCCTACCCCTCAGAGAGCACCAACAAATCAGCCCCTGCTGATATGACAAGTCCACCTGCAACCTCTCCCTGTTGCAGACCCCCCCACCACCACTTTAACAGCATGTACACACCCATGGCCCAACCCCACCCACTGACATGGCTATTAGTGCAAGTGCATGCAAAGATGCTGAAACTTTGCTCCAACTGGTGCCCCACTCTCACCACACCACTGCTGCCAGCATGAATGCATGCAGAGATGCCACCATATTCTCTCACTGATGCACTACCCCAGCTGAGGCACATGTAACCTGCTGTGATCAAGCATAGAGATTTCACTACCACCACCCCAATGAAGCGCTTTGGCCAGTACCCCCACCATGGGAGTGTTGTGGCCGGCAGACAGGGAACACCTTGGCCCCTCCAGTGTAGTAGGTTCCTAAACTCAAGGGGACAGAGAATAATCTTGTGGGCCTCATACCTGACACCAAAATTAGAGTATGAATCCCAGAAATGCTGAACAGAAACTTGGCCCCTTGAAGTCTTCTAAAATCAAGGCCAGTAGACTGAACCTACTTTATACCAAAATCAGAACCATAATGGCATCAAAGATGATAAAAGCAAATAAACCCATCCAAAAGAAAGGAATTTCAAAACTTAAAGCAACATCAGCCGGCAAAGATGAGAATTAACCAGTGCAAGAATGTTGACAACTCTTAAAAGCCAGAGTGTCTGATTACCACCAAGTGACCACACTAGTTATCCAGCAATAGTTCTTGACTAGGGTGAAATGGATCAAATGTCAAAAATTGAATTCAGAACATAGATAGGAAAGAAGACCATCAACATTCAGGAGAAAGTTGAAACACAATTCAACAAATCTAAAAAAAAAAAAAATATGATACAAGAGATAAAAGATAATATGGCCATTTTAAGAAAGAACAAAACTGATCTGATAGAGCTGAAAAACACATGATAATAAGTTTATAATGCAATTATAAGTATTAACAGAATAATAGACTAAGCTGAGAAAAAAGTGTAAGAGCTCAAAGACTGATTCCTCAAATTAACTCAGAAAAAGAATAAAGAAAAGTAATTTAAAAAAATTCACAAAATTTCAAAAAATATTGGATTATTTGAGATCAAATTTATGACCCATTGGTGTACCTCAAAGAGAAGAGGAGAAAGCAAGCAACTTGAAAAACATATTGGATGATATCATCAACAAAAATTTCTACAACCTCACTAGAGAGGCTAACTCAAATTCAGGAAATGCAGAGAATCCCTGCAAGATATAATATAAGATGACCATTTCCAGCACAAAGAGTCCTCATATTCTCTAAGGTTGAAATAAAAGAAAAAATGTTAAAGGCAGTTAGAGAGAAGGGGCAGATCACCTACAAAAGGAGCCCCATCAGGCTAACAGCAAACTTTCAGAAACTTCAAATGCCAGAACAGATTGGGGGCTTATATTCAGCATACTTAAAGAAAATAAACTTCAAGAAAGATTGTCATACCCAGCCAAACTATGTGTCATAAATGAAAAAGTAATCAGACCTTTTTCAGAAAAGTAAATGCTAAGGGAATTCATTACTATCAGATCTGCCCTACAAGAGGTCCTTAAGGGAGTGCTAAATATAAAAACAGAAGACCATTACTGGCCACCACAAAAACATATTTAAGTACATAGACCATTTATACTATAAAACAACCACACAATTAAGCCTGCATAACAACCAACTAACAACACCATGACAGAATTAAATCCAACGAATTAACAGTAACTTTGAATGTAAATGGGCTAAATGCTTCAATTAAAAACACAAGAGTGGCAAATTGGATAAAGAAGCAAGACTCAACTATATTCTGTTTTCCAGAGATCCATCTCACATGCAATGACACCCATAGGCATAAAGTAAAGGATTGGAGAAAGTATACCAAGGAAGCAGAAAACAGAAAAAAGCAAGGGTTGCTATTCTAATTTCAGACAGAACAGACTTTGAACTAACAATGATCAAAACTGACAAAGAAGGACGTTACATAATGATAACGGATTCAATTCAACAAGAAGACCTTACTATCTTAAATATATATGCACCTAACACAGGAGGACCTGTACTCATAAAACAAATTTTTAGAGACATATGAAGAGACTTAGATAACCCTGCAATAATAGTGAGAGACTTCAACATCCCAATGGCACTATAAGACAGATCAGTGAGGCAGAAAACTAACAAAGATATTCAGGACCTCAACTATACACTTCACCAAATAAACCTAACAGACATCTACAGAACTCACCACCCCAAAACAACAGAATTACATTCTTCTCATCTACAACACATGGCACATACTCTAAAATTGACCACACAATTCACCATAAAACAACTCTCAGAAAATTAAAAAAACTGAAAACATACTGTATTAGTCCATTATTACACTGCTATAAAGGAATACCAGAGGCTGGGTAATTTATTTAAAAAAAAAGGTTTTATTGGCTCATGGTTCCACAGGCTGTACAAGAAGCATAGCAGCATCTGGTTCTGGGGAGGCCTTAGGAAGCTTTTACTCATGGTGGAAGGCAAAGCAGGAGCAGGCATCTTATGTGGCAAGAGCAGGATCAAGAGAGGGAGAAAGAAGCTGCCACTCACTTTTAAATAACCAGATCTCATGAGAACTCTATCACAAGAGCAGCACCAAAGGGATGGTGCTAAACCATTCATGAAGGATCCACCCCTCTGAGCCAATCACCTCTCACCAGGCCTCACCTCCAACATTGGGGTATATATTTCAACATGAGATTTGGGCGGGGACCCAGATCCAAACTATATCATGTAACAAACATACTCTTCAACCACAGTGCAATAAAAATAGAAATAAATACTAAGCAAACTTCTCAAAACCATTCAATTACATAGAAATAAAACAATCTGCTCCTGAATGACTTCTGAGTAAACAATGAAATCAAGGTAGAAATCAAGAAATTCTTTGAAATTCACTATTTACAATAACAAAGACATGGAAACAACCTAAATAGCCATCAATGGTAGACTGGATAAAGAAAATGTGGTACATATACACCATGGAATACTATACAGTTATAAAAAATGGTATCAATGGCAGACTGGATAAAGAAAATGTGGTACATATACACCATGGAATACTATACAGTTATAAAAAATGGTATCATGTTCCTTGCAGCAACACGGATAGAGCTGGAGGCCGTTATTTTAAGCAAACTAATGCAGAAACAGAAAACTAAATACTGCATATTCTTACAAGTAGGAGCTAAACAATGAGAACACATGGATTCTAGGAAGGGAATGACAGACACGGGCTGATTTGAGGGGAGGGTGGAAGGTGTAAGGAGAAAGAGGATAAGGAACAATACTTATCAGGTACTGTTCTTGTTATCCAGGTGACAAAATTATCTCTACACCAAACCCCTGTAACATGCAATTTACCTATATAACAAACCTGTACATGTACTTCTGAACCTAAAATAAAAGTTTAAAAAACAGAAAAAAAGAAAACCATTAAAAAGTAGGCAAAGGACATGAACGGACACTTTTCAAAAGACAACATACATGTGGCTCACAAGCATATGAAACAATGCTCAACATCACTAATCATTACAGAAGTGCAAATCAAAACCACAAAGTGGTACCATCCTGCACCAGTCGGAATGGCTATTATTAGAAAGTTCAACAACAATAATAATAATAACAGATGCTGGTGTGGTTGTGGAGAAAATGGAATGCTTATACACTGTTGGTAGGAATGTAAATTAGCTCAGCCACTGTGAAAAGCAGTTTGGTGATTTTTCAAAGACTTAAAATGGAACTACCTTTCAATTCAAAAGACACATGCATGCATGTGCTCATCATGGCACTATTCACAGTAGCAAAACATGGAATCATCCTAGATGCCCATCAACATATCCTCTCCCTGCTCCCACCCTCCACCTTCAAGTAGGCCCCAGTGTCTGTTTTTCCTTCCTAGAATCTATGTGTTCTCATTGTTTAGCTCCCACTTTTAAGGGAGAACATGCATTATTTCATTTTCCATTTCTTCGTTAGTTTGCTTAGGACAATGGCCTCCAGTTCTATTCAGTTTTCTCTGCCTTCAAGCATGAAAGTTCTATTTAAATCTGGCCTGTCAGCCAGGCACGGTGGCTCATGCCTGTAATCTCAGCACTTTGGGAGGCCGAGACAGGTGGATCATGAGGTCAGGAGTTCGAGACCAGCCTGACCAACATGGGGAAACCCCATCTCTACTAAAAATACAAAAATTAGCCAGGCGTGGTGGCACACGCCTGTAATCCCAGCTACTCAGAGGGCTGAGGCAGGAGAATTGCTTGAACCTGGGAGGCAGAGGTTGCAGTGAGCTGAGCTTGAGCCACTGCACTCCAGCCTGGGTTACAGAGCAATATTCTGTCTAAAAAAAAAAAAAAAATCTGGTTTGTCAACAGATTATTTTTCAATGCTGAAAATAATTTCCTCATCTTCTTATAGCAGTGTGTTGCAGTGGCTTCCCAGCATGATATCTAATTTTAAAATCGTAAGAAACTCTGTGAAATGTCTTTATGAATAAATATTAAATCTACATAACAATTTTAAAACTCAGATAGATGGCATATTATCTCATTTTCTGATTAGAGAAGACCCATCATTTTATTATTGGACAGATAGTAGTCATTAGTTTCCAGACTTGCATAAATGACAGAAGTGAGGCATTCTAGCCATTCACTATTTTGGATTGAGAGAAATGCTTGCCTCAATTATGACTATTTCAGATAAAGAGTATTCTCTCTAAATTAGTGAGAAAAGTCACTTCATTTATCTACTTCACTCTGAAGTTAGATGATTAATCTCTCTGAAACTTTAGTTAAAACACCTGGCATATAATGAATTAAAAGCTAGTGTTTGTTTTATGAAAATACTTGATTGAAGGATGGCCACTCTAGTACACTTGCCAGTTAGTGAATCAAAGGGATTACCTAATGCGTACAATTGTGTGGGAAATGATTGTTTTGATAGAATAAGCCAAGATTTGATTGAATAATTG
This sequence comes from Pongo abelii, assembly GCF_028885655.2. Lineage (NCBI taxonomy): Eukaryota > Metazoa > Chordata > Mammalia > Primates > Hominidae > Pongo > Pongo abelii. Next base: position 86,342,458 of record NC_072008.2, read on the forward strand.
ATTAATCATTTATTCTTCCCAATTGTAGCTAATTGAGAGAATGGTGGACTGGGTGATATGGTTTGGCTCTGCGTCCCCACGCAAATCACATCTTGAATTGTACTCCCATAATTCCTATGTGTTGTAGGAGGGACTCAGTAAGAGATAATTTGAATCATGGGGGTGGTTTCCCCCATACTGTTCTTGGGTAGTGAATAAGACTCACAAGATCTGATGGTTTTATCAGGGGTTTTTGCTTTTGCATCTTTCTCATTTTCTCTTGCTGCCACCATGTGAGAAGTGCTTTTCATCTCCCGCCATGATTCTGAGGCTTCCCCAGCCATGTGGAACTGTAAGTCCAATTAAACGATCTTTTCTTCCCAGTCTCGGGTATGTCTTTATCAGCAGCATGAAAATAGACTAATACACTGGGAATCAAAATTTCTAGGTGCAAGTCCCCAATGCTGCTATTTAAGAGCTGTAGAATCTTGGATAATCTACTTACACTCTGTGGACCTCAGTTTTCTCATATGTAAAATAAGAGTATTGAACTAAATATCCTCTATTTTCTTTATAGCTGTAAAAGTTCATCTCTAAGTTGGTTGGGCATGGTAGCTTACACCTGTAATCCCACTGCTTTGGGAGGATGAGGCAGGAGAACTGCTTGAGCTCAGAAGTTTGAGACCACCCTGGGCAGCACAGCAAGAACCCATCTCTACCAAAAATAAAAATAAAAAAAATTAGCCAGGCATGGTGGCACATGCCTGTAGTCTTAGCCACTTCAGAAGCTGAGGCAGGAGGATCGCTTGAGCCCAGGAGTTTGAGGCTGCAATGAGTTATGATTGTATCACTGCACTCTAGCCTGTGTGACTAAATGAGACCCTCTCTTTTAAAAAATAAAATGTAAAAAAAACTCTAAATATAAAATTGAAATCTAGTGGATGTATTCCAGAACTCATGAAACTTTAAACACCTTTGAGTTGTGTATTCTCATACTGATTTTATTCTGAAAAATAAAATAAGTATTACTAAAATAAGATGCCATATTCAGTGGGTTAAACATTACATATAAGATAAATATGCAATTACACAGAATTTAGTGAATATTTTGATGTTTCAAATGTATTCAAGTTTTTTCCTTTCTATTTAGATATTTCAAAAATAATTATCTCTAAAACCTAATTATTTCAAATTTACTCATCAGTGAAAGCAAACAAACCCACCCATAATTGTGCCTTGTCAAACAAATGATTAAAAATATTTTAAAATTGGATGATGAACATGAATAGAACATTGTTTTTTATGCACATTTAAGCAAATATTTTGTATGCATAATCATGTGAAAAGATGAACCTGTTTGAAAATGTTTAATCCTATGAGCATGTGTCTCATGGAAAATCTGTTTACTTTCAGAATACTCATACATTTATTAGGAGCAAACTTTATCTTTGTTTTTCCATTTATCTCCTACATAAAAATTTATGAAATGTTTAAGCAAATGATGTAAGAGAGAAAAATAGTGCTGTTACACCTGAATAGGTGCCCTCTAGGATGAATAAATTCTGGGTATTAAAGTATGTTGCATTGAAAGGATATCACATGATAATTAATCATTTAGTGTAGATAATCAAAGCAGATTATCTACACTAGCAATGAACATGAAAACTGAAATTAAAAATACTGTTTACATTGTTTCCAAAAATGAAAAAATTGAGTATTAATATAGTAAAATATACATAGGATCTGTGTGATAAAAATTACAAAATGCTCATGCAAGAAATAAAATAATATAAATGGAGAAGCATATTGTGTTTATAAATTGGAAGACTCAACATAGTAAATATGCCAATTCTCAATTCTCCTCAAATTGATCCGTAGGTTTAATGTAATGCCTATCAAAATCTATGAAAGATTTTTGGTAGACATTGAGAAGCTTACTCTAAAATATATATGAAAAGTAAAAGAGCATAGCTAAAATATTCAAATTGAATACATTTGAATATTGTATACATTGTGCTCAACAGTTAATCTTTTAACCCTCAGCCCCTCCCACCTGCCCTGCTTTGTAGCCTCCAATGTCTATTATTCCACTCTGTGTGTCCATATGAACACTTTGTTTAGCTTCCACTTACAAGTGAGAACATGTAGTGGCTGACTTTCTGTTTCTGAGTTGTTTCACTTAGGAGAAGGACCTCCAGCTTCATTTATGTTGCTGAAAAGGACATTGTTTCATTATTTAATACAGCAGGGTAGTATGCCATGATGTGTGAGTGTGTGTGTGTGTGTATGTGTGTTTAATGGTCTGTGAGATATGTATATACACACACACATATATATACATATATATAATTTTCTTTATCTAATCATCTATTAATACTCACTTAGGATGAATCCATATCTCTGCTCTTGTGAATAGTTTTGTAATAAAATATGAGTACAGGTGTCTTTTTGATATAATGATTTTTTTCCTTTGGGCAGATACTCAATAGTGGGAATGTTGCATCGACTGGTAGTTATATTTTTAGTTCTTTGAGAAATCTCCATGCTGTTTTTCATAGAAGTGGTACTAATTTACATACCCACCTTTAGTGTATGAGTTCCCTTTTCTCCACATCCTCGCCAACATCTGTTGGTTTTTTACTTTTCAATAACAGCCTTTCTGGTTGGTGTAGATGACACCTCATTGTGGTTTTGATTTGCATTTCTGTGATGATTAGTGACACTGACAACTTTTACAAATGCTTGTATGCCGCTTGTATGTATTTTTTAGGAAAATGTCTGTTCATATCATTTGCCTGCTTTTTAATAGGGTTATCTGTTTTATACTTGTTGAGTTGTCAGATGCAGAATATGCAAATATTTTCTCCCATTCTGAAGGTTATCTGTTTACTCTACTTATTGTTTTATTTTGCTATGCAGAAGCTTTTTAATTTAATCAAATCTCATTTGTTTATTTTTGTTTATATTGCATTTGCTTTTGAGGAATAGGTCATAAATTCTTTGCCTAAGCCAATGTTTAGATGGCATTTTCCTAGGTTTTCTTCTAGGATGTTCACAGGTCTTACATTTAAGACTTTAACCCATCTTGAGTTAGTTTTTTATATAGAGATATGGATCCAGATTTTTTTTTGTATAAGGCTCTTAAAATGGACCACTTTAAAAAAAAACAAGTTTTCACAGATCCTCAGAGTTAGCATAAATGATTTTTATTATCATCGTGTTACTTAAATACAAACAAACATAAACAAATTTTCTTATCTTACAACCAAATTAAATCAAAGAATGAAATAATAATAAGAAAACTGAATCTACAATGAGATGCCATTTCTTACCAGTTAGAATAGCTATTAAAAAGTTGATAAATAACAGATGCTGGCTAGATTGCAGAGAAAAAGGAATACTTATGCACTAATGGTAGAAGGATAAATTAGTCAGTCATTCTGGAAGAGAGTGTGGCAATTCCTCAAAGACCTAAAAACAGAAATACCATTAGACTCAGCAATCCCATTACTGGGTATATACACTAAGAAATATAAATTGTCGTATCATAAAGTTACATGCACACGTATATTCATTGCAACACTATTCACAATAGTAAAGACATGGAATCAACCTAAATGTCCATCAATCATAGACTGGTTAGGGTCCATCAAAAGATGGCCAAATAGGAACAGCTCCGGACTGTATCTGTCAGCATGACTGACACAGAAGATGGGTGATTTCTGCATTTCCAACTGAGGTACCTGGTTCATCTCATTGGGACTGGTTGGACAGTGGGTGCAGCCCACAGAGGGTGAGCCGAAGCAGGGTGGGGCATCGACTCACCCAGGAAGCACAAGGAGTCGGGGTATTTCCCTTTCCTAGCCAAGGGAAGCCATGACAGATGGTACCTGGAAAAACGGGACACTCCCACCAAAATATTGCACTTTTCCAATGGTCTTAGCAAATGGCACACCAGGAGATTATATCTCCGCCTGGCTCGGCACATCCCAAACCCACGGAGCCTTGCTCACTGCTAGTGCAGCAGCCCAAGACCGACCTGCGAGGCAGCAGCCTGGCAGGGGCAGGGAGATCCACCAATGCTGAGTCTTGAGTAGGTAAACAAAGCGGCCAGGGAAGCTCGAACTGGGTAGAGCCCACTGCAGCAGAGCAAGGCCGGCTGCCTCTGTAGTCTCCACATCTGCGGGCAGGGCATAGCTGAACAAAAGGCAGCAGAAACTTCTGTAGACTTAAACATCCCAGCATGGTGTTTGAGCTCAGAGAATGGACAGACTGCCTCCTCCAGTGGGTCCCTGAACCCCGTGTAACCTAACTGGGAGACACCTCCCAGTAGGGGCCAACTGACACCTCATACAGGCTGGTGCCTATCTGGGATGAAGCTTCCAGAGTAAGGATTAGGCAGCAATATTTGCTGTTCTGCAGCCTTTGCTGGTGATACCCAGGCAAACAGGGTCTGGAGTGGACCTCCAGTAAATTCCAACAGACCTGCAGCTGAGGGACCTGACTGTTAGAAGGAAAACTAACAAACAGAAAAGAATACCATCAACATCAACAAACTCCATCTGTAGGTCACCAACATGAAAGACCAAAGGTAGATAAAACCACAAAGATAGGGAGAAACCAGAGAAGAAAAGCTGAAAATTCTAAAAACCAGAGACCCTCTTCTCCTCTAAAGGACTGCAGCTTCTCACCAACAATGGAACAAAGCTGGAAGGAGAATGACTTTGATGAGCTGACAGAAGTAGACTTCAGAAGCTTGGTACTAACAAACTTCTCCGAGCTAAAGGAGGATGTTCAAACCCATTGCAAGGAAGCTAAAAACCTCGAAAAAAGATTTAAAAAATGGCTAACTAGAATAAACAGTGTAGATAAGACCTTAAATGACATGATGGAGCTGAAAACCATGGCACAAGGACTACGTGATATACACACAAGCTTCAAGAGCCGATTTGATGAAGTGGAAGAAACGGTATCAGTGATTGGAGATCAAATTAATGAAATAAAGTGAGAAGAGAAGTTTAGAGAAAAAAGAGTAAAAAGAAATGAACAAAGCCTCCAAGAAATATGGGACTATGTGAAAAGAACAAATCTATATTTCACTGATGTACCTGAAAGTGATGGGGAGAATGGAACCAAGTTGGAAAACAATCTTCAGGATATGATCTAGGAGAACTTCCACAACCTAGCAAGGCAGGCCAACATGCAAATTCAGGAAATACAGAGAACACCACAAAGATACTCCTCGAGAAGAGCAACCCCAAGACACATATTGTCAGATTCACCAAGGTTGAAATGAAGGAGAAAATGTTAAGGGCAGCCAGAGAGAAAGGTTGGGCTACCCACAAAGGGAAGCCCATCAGACTAACAGCAGATCTCTCAGCAGAAACCCTACGAGCCAGAAGAAACTGGGGGTGAATATTCAAAATTCTTAAAGAAAAGAATTTTTATCCCAGAATTTCATATCCAGCCAAACTAAGCTTCATAAGTGAAGGAGAAATAAAATTCTTTACAGACAAGCAAACGCTGAGAGATTTTTGTCACCACTAGGCCTGCCTTACAAGAGCTCCTGAAGGAAGCACTAAACATGGAAAGGAACAACCAGTACCAACCACTGCAAAAACATGCCAAATTGTAAAGACTATCGAGGCTAGGAAGAAACTGCATCAACTTACAGGCAAAATAAACAGCTAACATCATAACAGGATCAAATTCACACATAACAATATTAACCTTAAATGTAAATGGGCCAAATGCCCCAGTTAAAAGACACAGACTGGCAAATTGGATAAAGAGTCAAGATCCATTAGTGTGCTGTATTCAGGAGACCTATCTCATGTGCAGAGACACACATAGGCTCAAAATAAAGGGATGGAGGAAGATCTACCAAGCAAATGGAAAACAAACAAACAAAAAAAGCAGGGGTTGCAATCCTAGTCTCTGATAAAACAGACTTTAAACCAACACAGATCAAAAGAGACAAATGCCATTACATAATAGTAAAGGGATCAATTCAACAAGAAGAGCTATCTTAAATATATATGCACCCAATACAGGAGCATCCAGATTCATAAAGCAAGTCCTTAGAGATCTACAAAGAGACTTAGACTCCTGCACAATAATAATGGGAGACTTTAACACCCCACTGTCAATATTAGACAGATCGATGAGACAGAAGGTTAACAAGGATATCCAGGACTTGAACTCAGCTCTGCACCAAGCAGACCTAATAGATATCTACAGAACTCTCCACCCCAAATCAACAGAATATACATTCTTCTCAGAACCACATCGCACTTATTCTAAATTGACCACACAGTTGGAAGTAAAGCACTCTTCAGCAAATGTAAAACAACAGAAATTACAATAAACTGTCTCTCAGACCACAGTGCAAACAAATTAGAACTCAGGATTAAGAAACTTACTCAAAACCACACAACTACATGGAAACTGAACAACCTGCCTCTCAGTGACTACTCGGTAAATAGTGAAATGAAGGCAGAAATAAAGATGTTCTTTGAAACCAACGAGAACAAAGACACAACGTACCAGAATCTCCGGAACACATTTAAAGCAGTGTGTAGAGGGAAATTTGTAGCATTAAATGCCCACAGGAGAAAGCAGGAAAGATCCAAAATCGACAAACTAACATCACAATTAAAAGAACTAGAAAAGCAAGAACAAACAAATTCAAAAGCTAGCAGAAAGCAAGAAATAACTAAGATCAGAGCAGAACTGAAACAAATAGAGACACAAAAAACCCTTCAAAAAATCAATGAATCCAGGAGCTGGTTTTTTTGAAAAGATCAACAAAATTGATAGACCACTAGTAAGACTAATAAAGAAGAAAAGAGAGAAGAATCAAATAGATGCAATAAAAAATGATAAAGGGGATATCACCACAGATCCCATAGAAATACAACTACCATCAGAGAATACTATAAACACCTCTATGCAAATAGACTATAAAATCTAGGAGAGATGGATAAATTCCTGGACACATACACCCTCTCAAGATTAAACAAAGAAGAAGTTGAGTCTCTGAATAGACCAATAACAGGCTCTGAAACTGAGGCAATAATTAATAGCCTACCAACCAAAAAAAGTCCAGGACCAGACAGACTCACAGCTGAATTCTACCAGAGGTGCAAAGAGGAGCTGGTACCATTCCTTCTGAAACTATTTCAATCAATAGAAAAAGATGGAATCCTCCCTAAATCATTTTATGAGGCCAGCATCATCCTGATACCAAAGCTTGACAGAGACACACACAAAAAAGAGAATTTAAGACCAATATCCTTGATGAACATTGATGTGAAAATCCTCAATAAAATACTGGCAAACTGAACCCAGCAGCACATCAAAAAGCTTATCCATCACAATCAAGTCGGCTTCATCCCTGGGATACAAGGCTGGTTCAACATAGGCGATCAATAAACATAATCCATCACATAAACAGAATGAACAACAAAAACCACATGATTATCTGAATAGATGTAGAAAAGGCCTTTGACAAAATTCAACAGTACTTCATGCTAAAAACTCTCAATAAAGTAGGTGTTGATGGAACTTATCTCAAAATAATAAGAGTTATTTGTGACAAACCCATAGCCAATATCATACTGAATGGGCAATAACTGGATGCATTCCCTTTGAAAACTGGCACAAGACAAGGATGCCCTCTCTCACCACTCCTATTCAACATAGTGTTGGAAGTTCTGGCCAGGGCAATCAGGCAAGAGAAAGAAATAAAGGATATTCAATTAGGAAAAGAGGAATTCAAATTGTCTCTGTTGGCAGATGACATGATTGCATCTTTAGAAAACCCCATCGTCTCAGCCCAAAACCTCTTTTAGCGATAAGCAACTTCAGCAAAGTCTAAGGATACAAAGTCAATGTGCAGAAATCACAAGCATTCCTATACACCAATAACAGACAAAGAGAGAGCCAAATCATGAGTGAACTCCCATTCACAATTGCTACAAAGAGAATAAAATACCTAGGAATCCAACTTACAAGGGATGTGAAGGATCTCTTCAAGGAGAACTACAAACCACTGCTCAATGAAATAAGAGGACACAAACAAATGGAAGAACATTCCATGCTCATGGGTAGGAAGAATCAATATTGTGAAAATGACCATACCGCCCAAGGTAATTTATAGATTCAATGCCATCCCCATCAAGCTACCAATGACTTTCTTCACAGAATTGGAAAAAACTACTTTAAAGTTCATATGGAACCAAAAGAGAGTCTGCATTGCCAAGACAATCCTAAGCAAAAAGAACATAGCTGGAGGCATCATGCTACCTGACTTAAAACTATACTACAAGGCTACAGTAACCAAAACAGCATGGTACTGGTACCAAAACAGAGATATAGATCAATGGAACAGAACAGAGGCCTCAGAAATAATACCACACATCTACAACCATCTGATCCTTGACAAACCTGACAAAAACAAGAAATGGGGAAAGGATTCTCTATTTAATAAATGGTGCTGGAAAAACTGGCTAGCCATATGTAGAAAGCTGAAACTGGATCCCTCCCTTACAACTTTTACAAAAATTAACTCAAGATGGATTAAAGACTTAAATGTTAGACCTAAAACCATAAAAACCCTAGAAGAAAACCTAGGCAATACCATTCAGGACATAGGCATGGGCAAGGACTTCATGACTAAAACACCAAAAGCAGTGGCAACAAAAGCCAAAACTGACAAATGGGATCTAATTCAACTAAAGAGCTTCTGCACAGCAAAGAAACTACCATCAGAGTGAACAGGCAACCTATAGAATGGGAGAAAATTTTTGCAATTTACCCATCTGACAAAGGGCTAATATCCAGAATCTACAAAGAACTTAAACAAATTTACAAGAAAAAAACAAACAACCCCATCAAAAAGTGGGCAAAGGAAGTGAACAGACACTTCTCAAAAGAAGACATTTATGCAGCCAAGAGACACATGAAGAATTGCTCATCATCACTGGTCATCAGAGAAATGCAAATCAAAACCACAATGAGATACCATCTCACACCGTTAGAATGGCAATCATTAAAAAGTCAGGAAACAACAGGTACTGGAGAGGATGTGGAGAAATAGGTACGCTTTTACATTGTTGGTGGGAGTATAAACTAGTTCAACCATTGTGGAGTCAGTGTGGCGATTCCTCAGGGATCTAGAACTAGAAATACCATTTGACCCTGCCATCCCATTACTGGGTATATACCCAAAAGATTATAAATCATGCTACTCTAAAGACATGTGCACATGTATGTTTATTGTGGCACTATTAACAATAACAAAGACTTGGAACCAACCCAAATGTCCATCAATGATAGACTGGATTAAGAATATGTGGCATATATACACCATGGAATACTGTGCAGCCATAAAAAAGGATGAGATCCTGTCCTTTGCAGGGACATGCGTGCAACTGGAAAGCATCATTCTGAGCAAACTATCATAAGGACAGAAAACCAAACAGTGCATGTTCTCACTCATAGGTGGGAATTGAACAATGAGCACACTTGGACACAGGGCAGGGAACATCACATCCCGGGTCCTGTCATGGGGTAGAGGCAAGGGGAGGGATAACATTAGGAGAAACACCTAATATAAATGGTGAGCTAATGGGTGCAGCAAACCAACATGGCACATGTATACCTATGTGACAAACCTGCTTATTGTGCACATGTACCTTAGACCTTAAAGTATAATTTAAAAAAATAAAAAATAGATCATAGACTGGATAAAGAAAATGTGGTACATATACACCATGCAATACTATGCAGCCATAAAAATGAGTTCATGTCCTTTGCAGGGACATGGATGGAGCTGGAGGCCATTATCCCTAGCAAACTAATACAGGACAGAAAACCAAATACCTTGTGTTCTCACATGTAAGTGGGAGTTAAATGATGAGAACACATGGACACATAGACGGGAACAACACACAATGGGGCCTATCAGAAGGTGGAGGATGGAGGGTGGGAGGAGGGAGAGGATCACGACAAATAAATAATAGGTATCAGGTTTAATACCTGTGTAACAAAATAATTTGTACAACAAACCCCCATGACACAAGTTTACTTATATAACAAACTTGCTCATGTACCCCTGAACTAAAAAAAAAACAATGAAATTTGTATTAGAAAACAGGTAAGATGAAGCATATTGTTTGCCTCACCCTAAATTTTTGACAGTGAACTTAACAATAGAAATATATATTAATGATTTTTGTCTTTTTACCTGTCATCTTTATTCTTCTGATATTTTGTACATACAGAACTATCATTTGAGTCGTTGTTAATGTTGTGTGTATGTGTTGGTTTTCTCTCCCTTTTTTTTTTTGTGGTAACAGTATCCTGCTTTTATTTTCAGAAATGCTCTTTCCTCTTTCTGTGTGATCTTAAAGGGACTGTGAATCATAGTGTTTCAAAGCTGCTGGTCATGGGCGCATTACATAAACTGAATCAATCAGTCTTGCTATTCTGAAAATTTGGCTGTGTAGGAGGTCACAAGGATTAAGTTAGTTAGATTTGAGTGTACATTGTCTTCATTGTTGTATGGCAAATACCATATTAATTGCGTTGTGTAGATCTTTGGAACTTCCTTTGTACTTGTACTTGCTGAGGTTTGGTTGCTCAGCTTTTCCTTTTTTACTCTACTTGTATTTTCATTTCAGAGGTACATGTGCAGATTTGTTACATGGGTAAATTGCATGTTGCTATGGTTTCTCAGATTCTCATTTGATTCTGTGAGAAATCCATTATCCTCACAATAGATTCTTCTTTTGCTTAAGTTAGCCAGAGTTGATTTCTATTATTTGCAACTAAATAACACAAAGTGATCTAGAAACTGGTTCTAAAAAGTAGCTTGCCCTTCAAAAAATTAATGAATCCAGGAGCTGGTTTTTTGAAAGGATCAACAAAATTGATAGACCGCTAGCAAGATTAATAAAGAAAAAAAGGGAGAAGAATCAAATAGATGCAATAAAAAATGATAAAGGGGATATCACCACCGATCCCACAGAAATACAAACTACCATCAGAGAATATTAAAAACACCTCTACGCAAATAAACTAGAAAATCTAGAAGAAATGGATAATTTCCTCAACACATACACCCTCCCAAGACTAAACCAGGAAGAAGTTGAATCTCTGAATAGACCAATAACAGGAGCTGAAATTGTGGCAATAATCAATAGCTTACCAACCAAAAAAAGTCCAGGACCAGATGGGTTCACAGCCGAATTCTACAAGATGTACAAGGAGGAGCTGGTACCATTCCTTCTGAAACTATTCCAATCAATAGAAAAAGAGGGAATCCTCCCTAACTCATTTGATGAGGCCAGCATCATCCTGATACCAAAGCCGGGCAGAGACACAACCAAAAAAGAGAATTTTAGACCAATATCCTTGATGAACATTGATGCAAAAATCCTCAATAAAATACTGGCAAAGAGAATCCAGCAGCACATCAAAAAGCTTATCCACCATGATCAAGTGGGCTTCATCCCTGGGATGCAAGGCTGGTTCAATATATGCAAATCAATAAATGTAATCCAGCATATAAACAGAACCAAAGACAAAAACCACATGATTATCTCAATAGATGCAGAAAAGGCTTTTGACAAAATTCAACAACACTTCATGCTAAAAACTCTCAATAAATTAGGTATTGATGGGACGTATCTCAAAATAATAAGAGCTATCTATGACAAACCCACAGCCAATATCATACTGAATGGGCAAAAACTGGAAGCATTCCCTTTGAAAACTGGCACAAGACAGGGATGCCTTCTCTCACCACTTCTATTCAACATAGTGTTGGAAGTTCTGGCCAGGGCAATTAGGCAGGAGAAGGAAATAAAGGGTATTCAATTAGGAAAAGAGGAAGTCAAATTGTCCCTGTTTGCAGATGACATGATTGTATATCTAGAAAACCCCATTGTCTCAGCCCAAAATCTCCTTAAGCTGATAAGCAACTTCAGCAAAGTCTCAGGATACAAAATCAGTGTACAAAAATCACAAGCATTCTTATACATCAATAACAGACAAACAGAAAGCCAAATCATGAGTGAACTCCCATTCACAATTGCTTCAATGAGAATAAAATACCTAGGAATCCAACTTACAAGGGATGTGAAGGACCTCTTCAAGGAGAACTACAAACCACTGCTCAAGGAAATGAAAGAGGATACAAACAAATGGAAGAACATTCCATGCTCATGGGTAGGAAGAATCAATATCGTGAAAATGGCCATCCTTCCCAAGGCAATTTACAGATTCAATGCCATCCCCATCAAGCTACCAATGACTTTCTTCACAGAACTGGAAAAAACTACTTTAAAGTTCATATGGAACCAAAAAAGAGCCCACATCGCCAAGTCAATCCTAAGCCAAAAGAACAAAGCTGGAGGCATCACACTACCTGACTTCAAACTATACTACAAGGCTACAGTAACCAAAACAGCATGGTACTGTTACCAAAACAGAGATATAGATCAATGGAACAGAACAGAGCCATCAGAAATAATGCCACATATCTACAACTATCTGATCTTTAACAAACCTGAGAAAAACAAGAAATGGGGAAAGGATTCCCTATTTAATAAATGGTGCTGGGAAAACTGGCTAGCCATATGTAGAAAGCTGAAACTGGATCCCTTCCTTACACCTTATACAAAAATCAATTCAAGATGGATTAAAGACTTAAATGTTAGACCTAAAACCATAAAAACCCTAGAAGAGAACCTAGGCATTACCATTCAGGACACAGGCATGGGCAAGGACTTCACGTCTAAAACACCAAAAGCAATGGCAACAAAAGCCACAATTGACAAATGGGATCTCATTAAACTAAAGAGCTTCTGCACAGCAAAGGAAACTACCATCAGAGTGAACAGGCAACCTACAAAATGGGAGAAAATTTTCACAACCTACTCATCTGACAAAGGGCTAATATCCAGAATCTACAATGAACTCCAACAAATTTACAAGAAAAAAAAAACAACCCCATCAAATAGTGGGCAAAGGATATGAACAGACATTTCTCAAAAGGAGACATTTATGCAGCCAAAAAACACATGAAAAAATGCTCACCATCACTGGCCATCAGAGAAACGCAAATCAAAACCACAATGAGATACCATCTCACACCAGTTAGAATGGCAATCATTAAAAAGTCAGGAAACCACAGGTGCTGGAGAGGATGTGGAGAAATAGGAACACTTTTACACTGTTGGTGGGACTATAAACTAGTTCAACCCTAGTGGAAGTCAGTGTGGCGATTCCTCAGGGATCTAGAACTAGAAATTCCATTCGACCCAGCCATCCCATTACTGGATATATACCCAAAGGACTATAAATCATGCTGCTATAAAGACACATGCACATGTATGTTTATCGCAGCATTATTCACAATAGCAAAGACTTGGAACCAACCCAAATGTCCAACAATCATAGACTGGATTAAGAAAATGTGGCACATATACACCATGGAATACTATGCAGCCATAAAAAATGATGAGTTCGTGTCCTTTGTAGGGACATGGATGAAATTGGAAATCATCATTCTCAGTAAACTATCACAAGAACAAAAAACCAAACACCGCATATTCTCACTCGTAGGTGGGAATTGAACAATGAGAACACATGGACACAGGAAGGGGAACATCACACTTCGGGGACTGTTGTGGGGTGGGGAAGGGGGGAGGGATAACTTTAGGAGATAAACCTAATGCTAAATGACGAGTTAAGGGGTGCAGCGCACCAGCATGGCACATGTATACATATGTAACTTACCTGCACATTGCGCACATGTACCATAAAACCTAAAGTATAATAATAATAATAAAAAGAAAAAAAAAGACACCATTGAGACAATTGGAGAAATTTGCATATGAACTATACATAAGATAATAGAATTGGCAGTGTTAAGTTTACATAGTATAATAATTGTATTTTGTTTATGGATGAGAATGTCCTTGTTGTTAGGCAATACATGCTGAAATATATCAGCGAGTATTTGAATGCTAAAAATCACATGTGTCCTAGTATTGGCTTACTTGTAGGAAGTGAAATAGATTTCATCAAAAATAATAAAGGCTTTGATGTTTATTTCTTGAAAAAAACAAAAAAAAAGTAGCTTGTAGGCAACAGAATCTCAAGGAAACTTAGAGTATTTGAAATTGTTTATCTAGCTGAGATGAGGAATAAGATTTTGAGACACCCATTTATATTCCAGCTCATGGCATGCAGTAATAAAACAGCTAGTTAGTTTATTTTACGTGGTGACCTAAAACCAAGTACTCACTGAAAGCAAACATCTAGGACATTTGTCATGGAATAATATCTAGAAAATGAGAAACACTGAAACTCCAAAATATTTTGGTTACTTCTGATGGTATGGATGATTTAATGCAAGACAACTAAAATCTTAAATCCTGATATTTTCACCTCAAAAAAAAAAAACCAGAATGAATTTCAGAAATTCCAGAGTGTTTTTGTTACTACCTGAAGCTGTAGGGCTGAGATTGCTAACAATCAAACTCCAAGTCAGATTGTGTTAGTTAAATTAAAATACCGTTTAAATTATCAATCCTATTTTTTTTTATATAGAAGTTAGGGAATTACTTAGAAAAGATCCTGACAAAAGGAATAGCAATATTTACTTGATTTTAGAGGACTTAGAAAATTGAAACTTCCCCACCCTCTGATACTTTCCTCACTATGTCTACCTTGGCTGGGGAAGTGGTACCTTATTTGAACTAGAGGTGCACTGACCAAGGAAGAAGGTAGATTGATGTCTACAGAAAAGGCCATCTTGTCTTTTGGGTTGTTAAAAATCTTCTGCTGCAGAGTTAACTTTCAGATGAGCATTTATATGGAACTTGAGTATTCTATGACTCTGAACGTATTTGGAGAAGTTAACCCCCTGACTCTTCCTCAATTAGTCTTATCACCAGTTGTATTCCTTCCAAATCTCTGACTTTTGTGGCCAGACCATTAATCACTGCTTATGAATTAGTGTATATTCTGAACTTAGGTGTTCTTTCCTTCTGGGCTAAGTATACAGAATGACATATTGCTTAAAGCTCTGCCCATTGTGAGGGTTTCTTTTCTTTGTTGGTCTTTCTATTTCCCGAGTGGGTGTATGAAGCCACATCTGTCAACTTTTGACAGGCATTATTATGTAGAGCCATATATATGAAAACAATCTCATCTTAGGTGAACACTTCATAAGGCCATGGATGAAAATCAAGAGAGAGATAACAGTGTGGCCAAAGCAAGTGTTCTAAAAAGTGTAAGCAAACTGTGTGTGTCACTTACTTGGGCCTTTAGGGCTTGCTTGGGGTAAGTATCTTATGTAACACCTCCATTTGATAATGGAGTAGTACTTTTTGGCTATGTGGATCTGATTCCATATAATTAATAATGGGTAATTCAGGTCATGTGGTTAGCTGAAGAGCAATATTCAACATTCAGTTTATTCAGTCTTCACCAGAGTTCAGTAGTAAATCAGGATCTGTCTTCCTTTTCAACTGGATACCATTTATTTCTTTATCTTGCCTAATTTCTCTGGCCTGGACTTCTAGTTTTATGTTGAATAACAATGGTAACAGTGGCTATCTTTGTCATGTTCCAGATCTTAGAGGAAACACTTTTAATATTTATCCATTCAATACAATAACAATGTTAGCTGTGGGTTTCTTCTATATGACCTTTATTATTTTGAGGTGTCTTTTTTTCTATACTCAGTTTGTTGAGAGCTTTTGTCATTAAGAGATGTGAAATTTATATTGAATACTTTTTTAGCGTGTATTAAAATGATCATACGGTTTTTGTCCTTGGTTCTGTTAACATAATGTATCACATTTATTGGTTTGCATGTGTTCAATCACCTTTGCATCTTGGGGATTAATTCCACTTGATCATGGCAATTTATTTTTCTAATGTGTTGTTGAATTAAGTTTGCTAGTATCAATTGCAACAAAATCAAAAATTGACAAGTGAGATCTAATTAAACTGAAGAGCTTCCGCACAGCAGAAGAAACTATCTACAGAGTAAGCAGACAACCTACAGGATGGGAGAAAACATTTGCAAATAATGCATTTGTTATACAGTTTACATATATAACAAACCTACATTTGTACCCCTGAACTTAAAAAGTTAAAAAAAGTTTGCTAGTATTTTGCTGAGGATTTTGCATCTATGTTTATGAGTGATGTTTATTGGCCTGTTGTTTTCCTTTTTTGTTGCATTCTTGTCTGGTTTTGGTATCAAGATTATGCTGGCATCACAGAGTGAGCTTGGAAGTATTCTCTCCTTTTCACCGTTTTTGAAGAACTTGAGTAGGCTTGGCATTAGTGATTCTTTAAATGTTTTTAGGATTCAGTGGTAAAGCCATCAGATCCTGGGTTTTTCTTTAATGGAAGACTTTTTATTACAGCTGCAGTCTCATTAATCATTATTGGTTTGTTAATGTTTTCTATTTCTTAATGGTTCCATCTTAGTGTGTCCAGGAATTTATTTCTTTTAGGTTGCCCAATGTGTTGGTATATAGTTGTTCATCATAGTTTCTAATCACTCTTTGTGTTCCTGAAGTCACAGTTGTTATGTCTTTTGTTTGTTTCTGATTTTATTTGGGTCTTCTATCCTGGTTTTTAAGTCTAACTAAAGATTTGTCCATTTTCTTTTTTTTCTTCAGATAAACAACTTTTATTTTGTTAATCTTTTGTGTTGTTTTCTATTAGTGTCAATTTTATTCATTTCGGCTCTGATCTTTGTCATTTCTTTTCTTTTACTAATCTTGGGTTTGGTTTGTTCTAGTTTTCCTAGTTCCTTGAAATAAATTGTTAGATTGTTTATTTGAAGGCTTTCTCCTCTTTTGGTTTAGCTGTTTATTGCTAAAAACTAATCTCTCACTAGTGCTTTTGCTATGTCCCATAGATTTAAGTATGTTGTACTTCCATTTTCATTTATTTCAAGAAAAGATTAAATTTTCTTTTTAATTTCTTTATTGACTCAATAATTCTTCAGAAGCAAGTTATTTAATTTCCATGTGTTTTTGCACTTTTCATAGTTCCTATTGTTATTGATTTCTAGTTTTATTTTATTGTGGCCAGAAAAAATACTTGATATGATTTGTACTTTTTAAAATGTATCAAGATTTGTTTTCTGGCCTATGATATTGTCCACTCTGGTGGATGTTCCATGTGCTGATGAAAAGAATATGTATTCTTTGGCAGTTTGTTGAAATGTTCTGTAAACGTCAGTTAAGCCTATTTGATCTAGCATGCATATTAATGCTGATGTTTCCTTGTTGATTTTCTGTCTGGATGGTCTGTTCACTACTGAGAGTGGGCAGTTGAGGTCCTTAACTTTTATTTTATTGGAGTCAACCTCTCCCTTTAGAGATAATAATATTTGCTTTATATATCTGGGTGCTCCAGTTTTGGGTGCATATATATTTAGAATTAGTATATAATCTTGCTGAATTGATGTTTTTATTATTCTAAAGTGGCCTTCTTAATCTCTTTTTGTAGAATTTTATTTGTAGTCTATTTTATCTCATATAAGTATAGGTATTCCTGCTGTTTTTAGTTTACAGTGGCATGGAATATATTTTTCTATTATTCACTTTTGGTCTATTTGTGTCTTTATAGGTGATGTGGTTTCATGTAGGCAGCATATAGTTGGGTCTTGTTTCTTCACCCCTTCAGCCCCCCATGCCTTTTAATTGAAGAATTGAGTTCATTTACATTCAGTATTATTATTGATAGGTAAAGACTTACTACTGCCATTTTTTTGTGCCTGTTTTCTGGTTGTTTTGTAGCTCCTCTCTTCCTTTCTTACTGTCCTTTCTTACTGGTTGTGTGATTTTGTCTGATAGTATGTTTTAATTAGTTGCTTTTTATTTTTAGTGACTCTATTATAGGTTTTTATGTTGTGGTTACCATGAGGTTTGCAAAAAACAATTTATAGATATAGCAAAATATTTTAAAGAAATGACAAGTTATTGTAGATCACAGATAAATAGAAACAAACAAACCAGAAACTGAAAAAACCCTCCATATTTTTATTTCATCTCCACATATTTTTACTTTACATTGTCTCAATGTACATATTTTTATATTTTCTATCTCTTAACAGATTGCTGTAGTTATTTTTGTTTTTGATAAATTTGTCATTTGGGCTTTATATTAGAATGGAATGCACAACTCAATTCCAGTATTAGAGTATTTTGGATTTGTTTTCTTACTTAATTTTACCGGTAGGTTTTATACTTTTAAATGTGTGTGTTTTTGTTTTGTTTTGTTTTTTGTTTTTTTTTGTTTGTTTGTTTGTTTGCGCGTTAGTGGTTTTGTTTTTCAGATTGAAGTACTCCCTTTAACATTTCTTGTAGGATGTTTCTGGTGGTGGCGAATTCTCTCAGTGTTTGTTTTTCTGGGAAAGACTTTATCTCCCCTTAATAGTTGAAGGATAGCTACTCTGGACACAGTATTTTTGAATGACAGGTTTTTTTCTTTCAGCACTTTGAACATGTTGTCCCACTCTTTCCTGGCCTGTTTAGTTTACATTGAAAAGTCTGTTGCCAGATGAATTGAAGCTCCTTTACATGTTACTTCCTTATTTTCTTTTGCTGCTTTTAGGATCCTCTTTTTGTGCTTGACATATGAGAGCCTGATTATTATATGTCTTAGGGTAGTGTTATTTGGATCAAATCTGTTTGGTGTTGTCTGATCTTCCTGTACATGGATAATCACCCCTTTCTAAAACTTTCAAAAGTTTTCTATTACTATTTACTTGAATAAGCTTTCTACCCCTTGCACTTGCTCAATTCCTTTATGAAGACCAATAAGTCTTTGATTTGGCTTTTTGAGGTAATTTTCTATGTATTGCAGGCAATCTTCATTTCTTTTCATTCCTTTTTTCCACCTCTGTGTATTTTAAAATAGCCTGTATTCAAGCTCACTGATTCTTTTCTATGCTTGATCTGTTCTGCTGAGAGACTCTGATAAACTTTTCAGTTCAGCAAATGTATTTCTTAGTTCAAATATTCTATTTGATTTTTTATTAATTTTTTTGTTAATTTTCTCTGATAAATTTCTGAATTGCATTTCTGTGCTATCTTGGAAATCACTGAGTTTCCTTTAAATTGATATTGTCAATTATTGGTCAGAGTTCACATACAGCCATCTCATTAGGGTCAGTCACTGGTCCCTTGTTTTGTTCATTTGGGGAGATCATGGTTCTTTATTTCCTGTTGTGTCTTGTGAATCTACATCTATGTTTTTGCATTGAAGAGTTGATTATTTATACCCATCTTCTGTCTTTTTTTTTTGCTTTTCATTGGATATGTTTGTTTAGACATTCTTTGTAATGTATCTGTTGATTTTCTTATTTTTTCTGTATTTTTTTCTCTAAGTTGCTTCCTCCTTTTCATAACTAGATGGTGACTTAAGTCCAGGTTTGCCTCAGTTTCAGTAAACAACCATATTGCTGTCCATCCCAAATGGCAGAGTTCTCAAAGGAGATATTCTGGCAGTGCAGGAAGGCTTTTTTGACAAAATGAAGTCTGCACACTTGACATAACGAAATATTTTTTCTGTTATTTTTCTGAAAGAGTGCATAGAGGATAAATTCATTTTGAAGCTTTAAATTGTGAAAATGTTCTAATTTTACTTCCATACTTGATTGATAAATTGCCTAGAAATAGAAATCTAGGTTACAAATTACTTTATCTCATAATTTTGAAGATATGACTCATCTTCAAGCTTCTAGTCTTGTTGGGAAGTCCTGTGGCACTCTTTTGTTTAACCTAATTTCTGTGGGACATGTGTGAGACAGACGGAGAATATAAATGTGTACACTTTTAAATTGCTCTTTTAATCCATCATGTTTTAAGTTTTTGGATACTATGTATCCCTTGGCATACTTCCTTTTTGAAAAGATCATTGTGTTAAGTAATTGATGGATTCTTTTAATATAAAATTTTAATTACTTTAATCTTATAAATGTTCTTGCATTATTATTTTGCTAATTTCTATTCCAGTTACTATGTTATAACAAACTATTCCAAAATTTAATGGCTTAAAATAAAAATAAAATAAATTTTAATTTTAACCCATTGCAATAAAGCCATAGGTTGTCAAGAATCAGCTTCTCATTTGGAGTCCTTCATGCGGTTACAGTTAAATGGTGACAGGAGATAGGGCTAGAATAATCTAAAACTTTACTGGCTATTTAGGCTCTTTTTTGGTTACATATGAGTTTTAGGATAGTTGTTTGCTAATTCTGTATAAAATGACATTGGAAGTTTGATGGAGATAATGTTGAATCTAAAATTACTTTGGACAGTATGGTCATTTTAATGATATTGATTCTTCCAATCCATTAGCATGGAATATTTTTCCATTTATTTGTGTCAACTCTAATTTCTTTCTGAAGTGTTCCATAGTTCTCCTGGTAGAGATCTTTCACTTCCTTGATTAGCTGCATTCATACATATTTCAATATTTTTGGCTATTTTGAGTGGAATTGTGTCCTTTATTTTACTCTCACTTTGAACGTTATTCGTGTATAGAAAGGCTACTGATTTTGAATATTGATTTTGTATCCTGAAACTGTACTGAAGTCATTTATCAGTTCTGGAAGCCTTTTATTGGAGTGTTTAGGGTTTTCCAGTTGTAGAATCATATTGTCCACGAAAACAGATAGTTTGACTTCTTCACTTTCTAGCTGGATACTTTTTATTTTTATTTTTTCTCTTGCCTGATTGCTCTGGCTAGGTCTTCCAGGACTATGTTGAGTAGGGTAGTGAGAGTGGACATTCTTGTTTTGTTCCAGTTCTCAAGGTGAATGGTTTCAGTTTTTGTGCATTTCTGTTGGCTGTGGATTTGTTATAGATGGCTCTTATTATTTTGAGGTATGTTTCCTCGATGTCTAGTCTATTGAGGGTTTTTATCATAAAGGAAGGTTGCTTTTTATTGAAAGCTTTTTCTGCATCTATTGTGATGATAATATGGCTTTTGCTTGTAATTCTGTTTGTGTGGTGAATCACATTTCTTTCTTTGTTTTTTTTTTTTGATGTTGCAAAGGGACATAAATGGATTGTTTATTGCACCTTTCTTTCTGCAGCCACTTCCAAGGTCCTTTTGTTCTTCATAATAAGACAAAAATAAAAGTTTAATCAATAGGAATGAGCTTGGTTCCAAGATAAGAGTTAACCTTGGATTTGAATGATTCTATTGATTTGGCGTTATGAACCTGAGGCAGGATTTCATCTAAGGATTGGGGTGTACTTTAGTTTAAAATGAGTGCTTCTTAAGTTGTTGGCAAGTAGAGTGGAATTGCCAATAAACTTGGCTGAGATGGGCTCAAACAATAGCTAAGCTCATAGAAAGATAATAACTCAGATAAATATAGGAGTCAGAAAATGTTCCCTTTAAAAAAACCTTTCTACACTGTAATTATCAAAATAAATATCACCAGTTATTAGAACTGAAGCTAACTAAAATACCTTAAGGACACTTATGACCTTCACTGTGGAAAATAGGAGCATAGTTTTAATCTTTTCTTTCCCTTAAGAACTACATTCTTCTTTTTACCTACTCTCACTTTCAATTTCTATAATCTAAAACATCAAATTCACCTGCAGGAAAGTCATGTTTTTGACAGCTTCTTAACTTCTTAAATAACTTGTTTAAGAGGTTCTGGCCCTGAAACCTTAGACAATGACAGTGGTTAGTTGATGGCATAGGGGTGTGGAGGGCAGGGGGAAGACAACACAAAACAATTGTAACCTCATGCCCACTCCTCCCTCCCCTTCCCCAATTCCCCATTTGTCACACCACCCCATTGTAGATCTAGTTCAACCAACAAAATAATCAGCTTATTGTAGAGGGAAGGAAGTTTCCTACTGGAAATAATGCAGGTTTGTTTTAAATGCTTTGATGACGCTCACTGAGGTTTTAATTCAAGTTGATAGTATATTCTATTTTGTTTTATTTTATTGTCTGCTAGAGGTTAGGGATGCAATGTTGAATAAGGTGTGGCCCTTATTCTTAATTTTTTTTTTATACTTTAAGTTCTAGGGTACATGTGCACAACATGCAGGTTTGTTACATATGTATACATGTGCCATGTTGGTGTGCTGCGCCCATTAACTCGTCATTTACATTAGGTATATCTCCTAATGATATCTCTCCCCCCTCCCCCCACCCCACAACAGGCCCCGGTGTGTGATGTTCCCTTTCCTGTGTCCAAGTGTTCTCACTGTTCAATACCCACCTATGAGTGAGAACATATGGTGTTTGGTTTTCTGTCCTTGCGATAGTTTGCTAAGAATACACATTTCTTGATTTGTGTATGATGAACCAGCTTTGCATCCCAGGAATAAAGACTATTTGATCACAGTGGATTAGCATTTTGGTTTGCTGTTGTATTTGGTTTGCTAGTATTTTGTTGAAGATTTTTGCATCTATGTTCATCAGGGATATTGG
Source organism: Pongo abelii (assembly GCF_028885655.2). NCBI lineage: Eukaryota > Metazoa > Chordata > Mammalia > Primates > Hominidae > Pongo > Pongo abelii. The sequence goes on from NC_072008.2 coordinate 86,364,946, forward strand.
CCTGAAGTTTTCTTTTTTCTTTATTGCATCTCTCCCAGATTTTGGCATCAGGCTGATGCTGGCTTCATAGAATGAGTTAGGGAAGAGTCCTTCCTCCTCAATTTTTTGGAATGTCTGTTAGAATTCAGCTGTGAATCTATCTGATCAAGGGTTTTTATGATTGATAAATTTTCTAAATTACTTTTTCAAGTTCAGAACTTGTTATTGGTCTTTTCAGGTTCTCATGTTCTCCTGGTTCAATCCTGGGAGCTTATGTGTTCTCAGGAATTTATGCATTCCCTCTAGATTTGTAAATTTGTGTGCATAGAGTTGTTGATAATAGTCTCTGAGGACCTTTTGTATTTCTGAATGTTTGGTTGTAATGTCACCTTTGTTGTTCCTGATTAAACTTATCTGGATCTTCTCATGTTTGTCTTTGTTAACCTACCTAGCAGATTACCAACATACAAAAATAAATTCAAGGTGGATTAATAATTTAAATGTAAGAACACATACTATAAAAACCCTAGAAGAAAACCAAGGAAATAATCTTCTCGACCTCAGCCTTGGCAAAAAAAATTATTGGCTAATTTCCCAGAAACAATTGCAACAAAAACAAAAATTGACAAGTAGGACTTAATTAAAATAAAGAGCTTCTGTACAGGAAAAGAAACTATCAACAGAGTAAACAACCAAATAGTTCCATTTAAAAAAAAGGGGGGGGGGGGAAAGGACATGAACAAAGGCTTTTCAAAAGAAAACATACATACAAGTGGCAAACAAATGCATGAGAAAAACTCAACATCACTAATCATCAGATGAATGCAAATGAAAACCACAATGAGATACCTTTTCAAATCATTCAGAGTGGCTACTACTAAAAAGTAAAAAAAAAAAAAAAAATAAGATGTTGGAGAGACTAAGGAGAAAAAGGAATAGTTATACACTGTTGGTGAGAATGTAAATTAGTTTGGCCACTGTGGAAAGCAGTTTGAATATTTCTCAAAGAACTTAAAACAGAGCTGTTATTTGACCCAGTAATTATATTACTGGGTATATGCCCAAAAGAAAATAAATTGTTATATCAATAAGAAACATACACTAGTATATTCTTTAGAGCACTATTCACAATAGCAAAGACATGAATCAGCCTAGATGCCCATCATTGGTGAATTGGATAAAGAAAATGTGGTACACAAGTGCTTTGGAATACTATGTAGCCATGAAAAAGAATGAAATAATATTATTTGCAGCAACATGGATGCAACTGGGGGTCATCGTCCTAAGTTAATTAATGCAGGAAAAGAAAATCGATATCATATGTTCTCATTTATAAATGGGAGATAAACATTGGGTACTCATGGACATAAAGATGGAAACAATAGACACTCCGGACTCCAAGAGGGAATAGGCAGGGAGGGAAGACATGGGTCAAAAAATTAGTTTTTCAGTACTATCCTCACTATATAAGTGACAGGAGCCTTACCCCAAACCTCAGCATCACACAGTATACCCATGTAAAAAACCTGCACATGTACCCCTTGTACCCAAAAGTTGAAAATATCCTTAAAAATAATAAATAAATAAATAAAACTTTACTGGCTGACCACCCAGGATGGCTTTTTAATGTACATGTCTGTCACTTGGGCTGGGATAATCAGAATAGCTGAGGGACAAGCAGACATCTCTTTCCATATGTGGGCTTCCTAATAGCATGATTATTTCAGGATAGTCAGACTGGCTTTCCCCAGAGCACACATTAAGTGTTCCACTAAAAAGAAAGCAGAAGCCACTAATCTTTTAAAATTAGTGGTTTTCAACTGGATGATATTTTGCACCAGAGGATACTTGACAATGTTTAGAGATAACTTTTAGTTGTCACAAATGGAAAGAGAGTGCAACTCATATCTGGTTAGTAGAGGCCAGGTATGCTGCTAGATACCCTACAATGTAGAGGATGGTCTAATACTGCAAATATTTTATTTTATTTTTTTTTGAGATGGAGTCTTGCTCTGTCGCCCAGGCTGGAGTGGAGTGGCACGATCTAGGCTCATTGCAAGCTCTGCCTCCCGGGTTCATGCCATTCTCCTGCCTCAGCCTCCTGAGTAGCTGGGACTACAGGCACATGCCACCACACCCGGCTAATTTTTTTGTATTTTTTTTAGTAGAGATGGGGTTTCACCATGTTAGCCAGGATGGTCTCGATCTCCTGACCTCGTGATTTGCCCACCTCGGCCTCCCAAAGTCCTGGGATTACAGGCATGAGCCACCACACCTGGCCACTGCAAATAATTTTTTAACCCCAAATGGCCATAGTGCCAAGCTTGGGAAAACCTGTTTTAAAGTCTAGGCCCAAAGAAAAAGAAAGAAAAAGGCATTCAAATTGGAAAAGAGAAAGTCAACCTCTCTTTGTCATTTATATAATCTTATACCCAGAGAACCCTAAAGACAACTCCAAAAGACTCCTAGATCTGATAAATAAATTCAGTAAAGTCTTAGGATACTAAATCAATGTACACAAATCAGTAGTACTGTTATACATCCAACAATAACCAAACTGAGCATCCAATAAAGAACTCAATCCCTTTTATAATGACTATAAAAACAATCTGGGAATGTACTTAAAGAAGCAGGTTAAAGATCTCTATGAGGAGAACTACAAACCACTGCTGAAAGAAATTATAGATGACACAAGCAGATGGAAATACATCCCATGATCATGAATTGGAAGAATCAGTATCATAAATATTATGCAAATTACCATATTACCCAAAGCAATCTAGAGACTAAATGCATTTTTAATCAAAATACCAACAACATTTTTTATAGGATTAGAAAAAAAAATTCTAAAATCCATATGGAACCAAAAAAGAACCTTAATAGCCAAAGCAATTCTAAGCAAAAATAATAAATTTGGAGGCATCACATTATACAACTTCAAATTATACAAGGCTGTAGTAATGCAAACAGCATGGTGTAGTGTGACTGACTGCCACGGTTACTACTTGAGATCCTCATTACTGCAGTTACTACTGTTACTACTTGAGACCATCATTACAAGACTGAACAAAGAGGGACGAATGTAGAAATGAAACTTAAGACAAAAGTAACTATTTTAAAGGAAGGGTAACATGGGGAAGAAGAAGGAAGAAGAAAAGAAGAGGGCTCCCTGCTTCTACTGAGCAAAGGCAGCCACCTGAGCCTCTACAGCCTTTTGTATTTATTGGGTAGAAAGAGCAGGGAGGAGGAGGTAAGGATTGGTCAACAGCTTAATTGATCACAGGTTCACATTATTGCTCACAGGCTTCAATTAAGCCTAATCACAAGAAACACTTGTGCTTGGTTTGTGACTGCCCTCAGCATTCCCCCTGGGTGGCAGATGCAGTTTATCAGTTTGCCAACATCCTGCTTTTATGAGAAACAGTTTGCTGTTTACTCATATAGCCTCCAGTGGTATACTGAGTTGATCACGACCCTCATTCTTACGGCCTTCAACAGTATGGTATAAAAGTAGATACATAAGTTAATGGAACAGAATAGAGAACCCAGAAATAAAACCAAATATTTACAATCAATTAATCTATGAACAAGCATTAAAAAACATAAATTGAGGAAAGGACATGCTATTGAATAAATGATTCTGGGAAAATTGAATGGGCACATTTTTAAGAATAATACTGGATTTCTCTCTTACTGTATACAAATATTAACTCAAGATGGAGTAAGCTAAATCTAAGGTTTGAGATTATAAAAACTTTAGAAGAAAATGTATTAAAAAAAAAAAAACTCTTCTGGACATTGGCCTAGGCAAAGTATTTACGACTAAGACCCCAAAAGCAAATGCAATGAAAATAAATAAATGGGACTTAATTAAACCAAAAAAATTCTGCACAACAACAAAAACATCAGATTAAACTGATAACCTATAGAACAAGATAAAATATTTTCAGATTATGTATCTGACAAAGAACTAATATCCAGAATCTACAAGGAACGCAAACAAATCAGCAAGATAAAAGCAAATAATCCTATTAAAAAGTGGCCAAAGTATATGAATAGACATTTCTCAAAAGAAGATACATAGGCAGCTCCCACACATATGGACAGAGCAGCATGTGGAGACTTACATCATGAACTTTTGTTCCAGAACTACTGCAGGAATAAGCCAGGAAAGCCATAAAATCCCACAGACCCTCTGAATAAAGTGGATTGATCCTGCAAGACCCAGGAGACACCATAAATACTGTGAGTGCCCAAGCAGTTAATGTAGGAAAGAGGGATCTTCTGCTCCCAAACACACACTCTCACTGGGGAACTTGAAGGTCTAGGTAATGGGAGAAGATTCTTACCTTATGTGGAACTGAGTCAATTTAGAGAGCCAAGCAAAATACAGGGGTACAGGAAGCAGTGAGAAAAGCCCTGTGGGATTACTGGGTCCCCTAGCAAGCCATTTATGCCTAGTCTCACAGGGGTCCTTTTGGAGGGCTACCAGAGGTACTGGGAAAAAAACCACAGGGAGAAGGAAACCTCCAGCTGAACTTTGTAACAATTCCAACTGAACACAAAGTCTAATGGCCAGAACTCAAGGGAGGGCATGATTTCAGTGTGCAGACTCCACAGGTAGGGTGGCACAAAAGCCATCCTTACTTTTGCAGCTGGAAGGCCAGTAGCCTGGGGCAAGTTCTAAGCCCTGCTCACCCACTGCCTGAAAACAGACTCAGTGCTGTTGGGGGAGTATGGTGGGAATGAGACCAGCCTTTTGGGTTGCATGGGAGCTAGGTGAGGGCTGTGACTACTGGGTTTCCCCCACTTCCCTGACAACTTGCATGACACAGAAGAAGCAGCTATAATCGTCCTGGGAACATAAATCTATTGACCTGGGAACCATACCCCAATCCCCCACAGCAGCTGCAGCAAGACCCACCCAAGAAGAGTCTGAGCTTAGACATGCCTAGCCCTACCCCCACCTAATGGCCTTTTCCTACACACCCTGGTAGCTGAAGACAAAAGGCATATACTCTTGGGAGTTCTAGGGCACAGCCCACTGTCTGATTCTCCCTATGCTACCACAGCTGAGGCTGTCTTGAAAGTGCCATCTCCTGGCAGGAGGCCAACCAGCCCAAAATTAGTACATTAAACAACCAAAACTAAAGAACCTCACAGAGTCTATTTCAGCCCCCTTCCACTTCCACCAGAGCAGGTGCTGGTATAAATGGCTGAGAGACCTGCAGAGGGTTCACATCACAGGAATCTGTGCAGACAACCCCCAGTACCAGCCTGGAGCCTGGTAGACCTGCTGGGTGGCTAAATCCAGAAGATAGATAACAACCACTACAGCTCAGCTCTGAAAAAGCCACATGCCTAAAAAAGTGGGGAGAGTACTACATCAGTGGAACACCCCATGAGACAAAAGAATCTGAAGAGCTACCTTGAGTCCTAGATCTTTCCTCTGACATAGCCTTCCCAAATGAGAAAAAAATCAGAAAAACAACTCTGGTAATATGACAAAACAAGATTATTTAAAACCCTCCAAAAATCACCCTAGCTCACCAGCAATGGATCCAAACAAAGAAGAAGAAATTTCTGATTTACCTGAAAAAGAATTCAGAAGGTAAGTTATTAAGCTAATCATGAAGGCACCAGAGAAAGGTGAAGCTAAATTTTAAAAATATAAAAAAAGATATGAGAAATATGGGGAAAAATCTCCAGTGAAATGGATAGCATAAAGTAAAAACAATAAAAACTTCAGGAAATAGTGTACACAATTAAAGAAGTGAAAAATGTTCTGGAAACTCTCAGCAATAGAATCGAACAAGCAGAAGAAAGAACTTCAGAGCTCAAAGACAAGGTTTTCAAATTAACCCAATCCTACAAATACAAAGAAAAAATAACAAGAGGGAGGGGCCAACATGGCCGAATAGGAACAGCTCCAGTCTGCAGCTCCCAGTGAGTCCAATGCAGAAGGCAGATGATTTATGCATTTCCAACTGAAGTACCCACTTCATCTAATTGGGACTGGCTAGGCAATGAGTCCAACCCATGGAGGGCAAGCAGAAGCAGGGTGGGGTGTCACTTCACCAGGGAAGTGCAAGGGGCCAGGGACCAGCCTTCCCCCAGCCAAGGGAAGCCATGAGGGACTCTGCTACCCAGCTGGATTACTACGCTTTCCCCATGGTATTTGCAATCTGCAGATCAAGAGATTCCCTCATGTGCCTACACCAACTGGGCCCTAGGTTGAAAGCACAAAACTGGGCTGCTGTTTGGGCAGACACCAAGCTAGCCATAGGAGTTTTTTCCATACCCCAGTGGCACCTGGAATCCCACTGAGACAGAACAGTTCACTCCCCTGGAAAGGGGGCTGAAGCCAGGGAGCCAAGTTGTCTCGCTCAGTGGGTCCCACTCCCATGGAATGCAGCAAGCTAAGATCCACTGGCTTGAAATTCTTGCTGCCAGCACAGCAGTCTGAAGTCAATGTGGGATGATTGAGCTTTGAGGGGAGATGGGTGTCTGCCATTACTAAGGCTTTAGTAGGTGGTTTTTCCCTGACAATGCTAGGAGACTGAGAGGTCTGGGCTGGGCATGACAAAGCAGCTATGGCCAGACTGCTTCTCTAGATTCCAGCTCACTGAGCAGGGCATATTTGAAGGAAAGGTAACAGCCCCAGTCAGGGGCTTACATTCAAAACCCTCATTTCCCTGGGACAGAGTACCTGGGGAAAGGGGTGGCTATGAGTGTGGCTTCAGTGGATTTAATCATTCCTGCCTGCCAGCTCTAAAGAGAGCAGCTGATCGTGACAAGAAGGATTCTCCCAGCACAGCGCACCAGCTCTGTTAAGTGACAGACCGCTTCCTCAAGTGGGTCCCTGACCCCCAAGCCCCCTGACTGGGAGAAACCTCCCAACAGGGGTCTACAGACACCTCATACAGGAGAGCTCCAGCTGGCATCAGGCCGGTGCCCCTCTGGGATGAAACTTCCAGAGGAAGGAGCAGGCAGAAATCTTTGCTGTTCTGCAGCTTCCGCTGGAGACAGCCAGATGAACAGAGTCTGGAGCAGACTTCCAGAAAACTGCAGCAGACCTGCAGAAGAGGGACTTGGCTGTCAGAAGAAAAACTAACAAACAGAAATCAACAACATCAACATCAACATAAAGAACCCCCACATAAAAAACTCATCCAAAGGTCATCAGCCTCAAAGATCAAAGGTAGATGAATCCACCAAAATGAGGAAAAAACAGCACAAAATCGATGAAAATTCCAAAAACCAGAATGCCTCTTCTCCAAATGATCACAACTGCTCTCCAGCAAGGGCACAAAACTGGGTGGAGAATGAGATTGACGAATTGACAGAAGTAGGCTCCAGAAGGTGGGTAATAACAAGGTCCTCTGAGCTAAAGAAGTGTGTTCTAACCTAATGCAAGGAAGCTAAGAACCTTGCTAAAGGGTTACAGGAACTGCTAACTAGAATAACCAGTTTAGAGAAGAACATAAATGACCTGATGGAGCTGAAAAACACAGCACGAGAACTTCGTGAAGCATACACAAGTATCAATAACTGAATCAATCAAGTGGAAGAAAGGATATCAGAGACTGAAGATCAACTTGATGAATGAAATAAGGAATGAGACAAGATTTTAAAAAAAAGAATGAAAGGAACTAACAAAGCCTCCAGGAAATATGGGGCTATGTGAAAAGACCAAACCTATGACTGATTGATTGGTGTACCCGAAAGTGACGGGGAGAATGGACCTAAGTTGGAAAACACACTTAAGAATATTACCCAGGAGAACTTCCCTAAACTAGCAAGACAGACCAACGTTCAAATTCAGAAAATACAGAGGACACCACTAAAATACCTCTCAAGAAGAGCAACCCCAAGACACATAATTGTCAGATTATCCAAGGATGAAATGAAGGAAAAAATGTTAAGAGTAGCCAGACAGAAAAGTTAGGTTACCCACAAAGTGAAGCTCATCAGACTAAAAGCAGATCTCTCTGCAGAAACTTCACAAGCCAGAAGAGAGTGGGGGCCAATATTCAACATTCTTAAAGAAAAGAATTTTCAAGCCAGAATTTCATATCCAGCCAATCTAAGCTTCATAAGGGAAGGAGAAATAACATCCTTTACAGACAAGCAAATGCTGAAGGACTTTATCACCACTAGATCTGCCTTACAAGAGCTCCTGAAGGAAGCACTAAATATGGAAAGGAAAAACTGGGACCAGCCACTGGAAAAACACACCACAATATAAAGACCAATGACACTATGAAGAAACTGCATCAACTAATGTTTAAAATAACCAGCTAGCATCATGATGACAGGATCCAATTCACACATAACAATATTAACCTTAAATTTAGATGGGCTAAATGCCCCAATTAAAAGAAACAGACTGGCAAATTAGCTAAAGAGTCAAGACTCACTGGTGTGCTGCTTTCAGGAGACCCATTTCATGTACAAAGACACACACGGTCTAAAAATAAAGGGATGGAGGAATATCTACTAAGCAAATGGAAAGCAAAAAAAAGCAGGGGTTGCAATCCTAGTGTCTGATAAAACAGACTTTAAACCAGCAAAGACCAAAAAAAGAGAAGAGCATTACATAATGGTAAAGAGATCAATGCAACAAGAAGAGATAACTATTCTAAACATATATGCACCCAATACAGGAGCACCCAAATTCATAAAAGAAGTTCTTAGATACCTACAAAGAGACTTAGACCCCCACACAATAATAGTGGGAGATTAACACCACACTGTCAATATTAGACAGATCAATGAGACAGAAAATAAACAAAGATATTCAGGACTTGAACTCAGCTCTAGACCAAGTGGACCTAATAGACATCTACAGTACTCTCCATCCCAAATCAACAGAATACAAATTCTTCTCAGCACCACATAGCGTGTATTTTAAATCAAAAACATAATTGTAAGTAAAACACCCCTCAGCAAATGCACAGGAATGAAAATCATAACAAACAGTCTCTCAGACCACAGTGCAATCAAATTAGAACTCAGGATTAAGAAAATCACTCAAAACTGCACAACTACATGGAAACTGTACAACCTGCCCCTGAATGACTACTGGGTAAATAAAGAAATTAAGGCAGAAATCAAGAAGTTCCTTGAAACCAATGTGAACAAAGAGACAATGTACTAGAAACTCTGGGACACAGCTAAAGCAGTGTTTAGAGTGAAATTTGTAGCACTAAATGCCCACATCAGAAAGGTGGAAAGATCTAAAATCGACACTTGAATATCACAATTAAAAGAACCATAGAAACAAGAGCAAAAAAATTCAAAAGCTAGCAGAAGGCAAGTAATAAGATCAGAGCAGAACTGAAGGAGATGGAGACATGAAAAGCCCTTAAGATAATCGAATTTACCAGCTGGTTTTTTGAAAAGATTAACAAAACAGATGGACCATTAGCTAGACTAATAAAGAAGAAAAGAGAGAAGAATCAAATAGACACAATAAAAAATGATAAAGGGGATATCTATCACCACTGATCCCACAGAAATACAAACTACCATCAGAGAATACTACAAACACCTCTACGCAAATAAACAAGAAAATCTAGAGGAAATGGATAAATTCCTGGACACATACATGCCCTCCCAAGACTAAACCAGGAAGAAGTCGAATCCCTGAGTAGACCAATAACAAGTTCTAAAATTGAGGCAGTAATTAATAGCCTACAAACCAAAAAAGGCCCAGGACCAGACGGATTCGCAGCAAAATTCTACCAGACATACAAAGAGGGTCTGGTACCATTCCATCTGCAACTATTTCAACAATAGAAAAAGAGGGACTTCTCCTCAACTAATTTTATGAGGCCAGCATCATCCTGATGCCGAAACCTGGCAGAGACACAACAAAAAAACAAAATTTCAGGCCAATATCCCTGATGAACATTGATGCAAAAATCCTCAATAAAATACCAACAAACCAAATCCAGCAGCACATCAAAAAGCTTATGCACCACGATCAAAGAGGCTTCATCCCTGTGATGCACTGCTGGTTCAACAAATACAAATCAATAAACTTAATCCATCACATAAAGGACCAATGAAAAAAACCACATGATTATTTCAATACATGCAGAAAAGGCATTTGATAAAATTCAACATCCCATCATGCTAAAAACTCTCAATAAACTAGGTATTGATGGAATGTATCTCAAAATATAAGAGCTATTTATGACACACCCATAATCAATATCATACTGAATTGGCAAAATCTTGAAGCACAAGACAAGGATGCCCTCTCTCACTACTGCTATTCAACATAGTATTGGAAGTTCAGGCCAGGACAATCAGGCAAAAGAAAGAAGCAATGGGTATTCAAATAGGAAGAGAGGAAGTCAAATCGTTTCTGTTTGCAGATGACATGATTGTATATTGGAAAACCCCATAGTCTCAGCCCAAAATCTCCTTAGGCTGTTAAGCAACTTCAGCCAAGTCTCAGGATACAAAATCAATGTGCAAAAATCACAAGCATTCCTATACACCAAAAATAGACAAACAGTGAGCCAAATCCTGAGTGAACTTCCATTCACAATTGCTAGAAAGAGAATAAAATACCCAGGAATTTAGCTTACAAGGGAGTGAAGGACCTTTTCAAGGAGAAGTACAAATTACTGCTCAAGGAAATAAGAGAGGACACAAACAAATGGAAAAATATTTCATGCTCATAGATAGGAGTCAATATCTTGAAAATGGCCATACTGCCCAAAGGAATTTATAGATTCAATGCTATCTCCATCAAGCTACCATTGACTTTCTTCACAGAATTAGAAAAAACTACTTTAAATTTCATATGGAACCAAACAAGAGGCCGCATATCCAAGATCAGCTTAAGAAAAAAAGGAGAAAGCTGGAGGCATCATGCTACTGGGCTTTATACTACAGTACTACAGTAACCAAAACAGCAGGGTACTGGAACTAAAATAGTTATATATACCAATGGAACAGAACAGAGGCCTCAGAAATAACACTACACATCTACAACCATCTGATCTTTGACAAACCTGACAAAAATAAGCAATGGGAAAAGGATTCCCTATTTAATAAATGGTGCTTGAAAACTGCCATATCCAGAAAATGGAAACTGGACCCCTTCCTTATACCTTACACAAAAGTTAACTCAAGATGTATTAAACACGTAAACGTAAAACCCAAAACCACAAAAACCCTTGAAGAAAACCTAGGCAATATCATTCAAGCACAGGCATGGGGAAAGACTTCATGACTAAAACACCAAAAGTAATTGGAACAAAAGTCAAAATTGACAAATGGGATCTAATTAAACTAAAGAGCTTCTGCACAGCCAAAGAAACTATCATCAGAGTGAACAGGCAACCTACAGAATGGGAGAAAAGTTTTGCAATCTACCCATCTGACAAAGGTCTAACATCGAGAATCTATAAGGAACTTAAACAAATTTATAAGAAAAAAAACACACAACCCCATCCAAATTGGGCAAGGATGTGAACAGACACTTCTGAATAGAAGACATTTATGCAGCCAACAAACATATTTTAAAAAGCTCATCATCACTGGTAATTAGAGAAATGCAAATCAAAACCACAATGTAATACCATCTCACGCCAGTTAGAATGGCTATCATTAAAAAATCAGGAAACAACAGATGCTGGCGAGGCTATGGAGAGATAGGAATGCTTTTACACTGATGGTTGGAATGTAAATTAGTTCAAGGCATTGTGGAAGACAGTTTGGCAATTCCTTAAGGATCTAGAACCAGAAATACCATTTGACCCAGCAATCCCATTACTGAGCATATAACCAAAGGATTATAAATCATTCTACTATAAAGACACGTGCACACATGTTTATTGCAGCACTATTTACAATAGCAAAGACTTGAAACCAACCCACATGCCCATCAATGATAGACTGGATAAAGAAAATGTGGCACATATACACCATGGAATACTATGCAGCCATAAACAATGAGTTCATGTCCTTTGCAAGGACATGGTTGATGCTGGAAGCCATCATTCTCAGCAAACTAACACAGGAACAGAAGACCAAACACCACATATTCTCACTCATAAGTGGGGGTTTTACAATGAAAACACGTGGACACAGGGAGGGGAACATTATGCAATGGGGTCTGTTGGGGGATGTGGGGCAAGGGGACGGAGAACATTAGGACAAATGCCAAATGCATGCGGTTCTGAAAACCTAGATAACAGGTTGATAGGTGCAGCAAACCCCCATGGCACATGTATACCTATGTAAAAAACCCTGCATGTTCTGCACTTGTATCCCAGAACTTGAAGTAAAAAAAAGAATCAAGAAAGAAAGTAGAAAGAATAAGAAAAAATGCACAAAGCCTCCAAACAGTCTGGGATTATGTTAAATGACCAAACCTAAGAATAATTGGCTTTCCTGAGGAAGAAGAGCAGCCTAAAAGTTTGGAAAACATATTTGGAAAAAAATATAGGAAAACTTACCCAGCCTTGCTAGATACCTAGATAAGCAAATACAAGAAGCTCAAAAATACCTGGGAAATGTATCACACAAAGATCGTCACCTAGGCACGTTGTCATCAGGTTATCTAATGTTAAGATGACAAAAATAATCTTAAGAGCTTTGAGCCAAAGCACCAGGTAACATGTAAAAGAAAACCTATCAGATTATTTATTTATCAGCAGAAATTTTACAAGCTAGAAGGGTATCAAGCCCTATCTTAAGCCTCCTTGAACAAAACAATTATTAGCCAAGAATTTTTGTATCCAGCAAAACTAAGCTTCATAAATGAAGAAAAGATACAGTCATTTTTGAACAAATGCAGAGAATTCACCTCTACCAAGGCAGCACTACAAGAACTGCTAAAATGAGCTCTAAATCTTGAAACAAATCCTAGAAACACATCAAAACAGAACCTCTTTAAAGCATAAATCTGACAGAACCTATAAAACAAAAATACAATTAAAAACAGCACCAAGGTATACAGGCAACAAATAGCATGATGAATAAAATAGTACCTCACATCTCAATACTAACATTAAATGTAAATGACTTAAATGCTCCACTTAAAAGATACAGACTTGCAGAATAAATATGAATTCACCAACCATCTATCTGCTGCCTTCAAGAGACCCAACTAATACATATGGACTCATGTAAACTTAAAGTAAAGGGGTGGAAAAAGACATTCCATGCAAATGGACATCAAAAGCAAGCAGGACTAGCTATTCTTATATCAGACAAAACAAACTTTAAAGCAAGAGCAGTTAAAAAGAGAGAAATATTATATAATAATAAAAACCCTTATCCAACAGAAAATGTCACAATCCTAAATATATATGCACTTAACATTGGAGCTCCTAAATTTATAAAACAATTACGACTGGACCTAAGAAATGAGATAGATGGCAACACAATAATTGTCAGGGACTTCAGTACTTCATTGATAGCACTAGACACGTCATTGAGACAGAATATCAACAAAAAAACAATAGATTTAAACTGTACCCTGAAACAAATGGACTTAACAGATATTTACAGAACATTCTACCAAGCAACCACAGAATACACATTCTATTCATCAACCCATGGAACTTTCTCCAAGACAGACCATATGATAGACCACAAAACAAGTCTCAATATATTTTAAAAATTGAAATTATATCAAGTACTTTCTCAAACCACAGTGGAATAAAATTGGAAATCAACTCCAAAAGGATGCAAATACATGGAAATTAAATAACCTGCTCTCAGTTGATCATTGGGTCAACAACGGCGGCAGATCATGAGGTCAGGAGATCGAGACCATCCTGGCTAACACAATGAAACCCCGTCTCCACTAAAAATGCAAAAAAAATTAGCTGGGCATGGTGGCAGGCGCCTGTAGTCCCAGCTACTCAGGAGGCTGAGGCAGGAGAATGGCGTGAACCTGGGAGGCGGAGCTTGCAGTGAGCCAAGATCATGCCACTCCACTCCAGCCTGGGTGACAGAGCGAGACTCCACCTCAAAAAAAAAAAAAAGAAAAGAAAAAAAAAGAAATTAAAAAATTCTTCCAATGGAATGACAATAGTGACACAACCTATCAAAACTTCTGGGATATAGCAAATGTGGTGCTAACAGGAACATATATAGCCCTAAATGCCTACATCAAAAAGTGTGAAAGAGCACAGATAGACAATCTAAGGTCACACCTCAAGGTACTAGAGAAACAAGAACAAACCAAACCCAAACCCAGCAGAAGAAAGGAAATAACCAAGATCAGAGCAGTAATAAATGTTGACACAAACAAAATAAAATACAAAAGGTAAAGGAAACAAAAAGCTGGGTCTTTGAAAAGACAAAGTTGATAGACCGTTAGCAAGAGTAACCAGGAAAAGAACAGGGAAAACCCAATTAAGCTCAATTAGAAATGAAACAGAAGGCATTACAACTGACACCACAGAAATACAAAAGGTTATTTAAGGCTACTATGAACACCTTTACACACGTAAACTAGAAAACCTAGAAAAGATGAATAAATTTCTGAAAAAATACAATTCTCCTACCTTAAATCAGGAAAAATTAGATATCCTGAACAGTCCAATAACAAGCAGCGAGATTGAAATGGTAAGTTAAAAATTATCAACAAAATAAAGTCCAGAACCAGACGGAATTCTGCCAGTCAATCAAAGAATTCACAGCTGAATTCTACTAGCCATTCAAAGAAAATTGGTATCAATCCTATTGACACTATTCCACAAAATAGACAAAGAGGGAATCCTCCCTAAAACATTCTCTAAAGCCAGTATTACCCTAATACCAAAACCAGGAAAGGACTTAACCAAAAAAGAACACTACAGACCAATATCCCTGATGAACATAGATGCCAAAATTGCAACAAAATACTAGCTAACCAAATCCAACAACATTAAAAGGATAGTGCATCATGATCAAGTAGGTTTCATACCAGAGATGCAGGGATGGTTTAACATATGCAAGTCAATAAATGTGACACACCTTATAAAAAGAATTAAAAACAAAAATTACATGATCATCTCAATAGACACAGAAAAAGCATTTGACAAAATCCAGCATCCCTTTATGACTAAAACTCAGCAAAATCAACATACAAGAGACATACCTCAATGTAGTAAAAGCCATCTATGACAAACCCACAGCCAACATAATACTGAATATGGAAAAGTTGAAAGTATTCCTTCTGAGAAACAGAACATGACAAGGATACCCACTCTCACTACTTCTATTCAACATAGTACTGGAAGTTTTAGCCAGAGCAATCAGACAAAAGAAATACATAAAGGGCATTCAAATTAGTAAAGAGAAAGTCAAACTCTCGGTGTTTGCTGATGATATGATTGTGTACCTAGAAAACCCTATAGACTCCTCCAGAAAGCTCCTAGAACTGATCAAAGAATTCAGCAAAATTTCAAGATACAAAATTAGTGTACACAAATCAGTAGTTCTCCTATACACTAACAGCAACCAAGTTGAGAACCAAATCAAGAACTCAACCCCTTTTAAAATAGCTGAAAAAAAAATACTTAGGAATATACCTAACCAAGGAGATGAAAGACCTCTACAAAGAAAACTATAAGACACTGCTGAGAGAAATGATAGACGACATAAATGAATAGAAACATATCTCATGCTCATGAATGGGTAGAATCAATATTGTGAAAATGACCATCCTACCAAAAGCAATCTACAAATTCAACAAAATTCCCATCAAAATATCACCATCATTCTTCACAGAGCAGAAAAAACCATCCTAAAATTCATAGAAAGCCAAAAAAGAGCACACATAGCCAAAGCAAGACTAAGCAAAAAGAACAAATCTGGAGGCATCACATTATCTGATTTCAAGCTATACTATAAGGCCATAGTCACCAAACAGCATGGTACTGGCATAAAAATAAGAACATAGACCAATGGAACAGAATAGAGAATCCAGAAATAAACCCAAATCCTTACAGCCAACTGATCTTTGTCATAGCAAACAAAAACATAAAGTGGGGAAAGGACACCCTATTCAACAAATGGTACTGAGATAATTGGCAAGCCACATGTAGGAGAATGAAACTGGATCCTCACCTCTCTCCTTATACAAAAATAAACTTAAGATAGATCAAGGACTTAAATCTATGTCCTGAAACTATAATAATTCTAGAGGATAACATTGGGAAAACCCTTCTAGACATTCGCTTAGGCGACAATTTCATGACCAAGAACCCAAAAGCAAATGCAATAAAAACAAAGATAAATAGCTGGGACTTAATTAAACTAAAGAGCTTTTGCATGTCAAAAAGAACAGTCAGCAGAGTAAACAGACAACCCATAGAGTGGGAGAAAATCTTCACAATCTATACATCTGATAAATGACTAATATCCAGAATCTACAATGAACTCAAACAAATTAGCAAGGAAAAACCCATCAAAAAGTGGGTTAAGGACATGAATAGACAATCTTAAAAGAAGATAGACAAATGGCCAACAAACACATTAAAAAATTCTCCACATTACTAATGATCACAGAAATGTAAATCATAACTACAATGCGATACCAACTTACTCCTGCAAGAATGGCCATAATCAAAAAATTAAAAAAAAAAAGATGTTGGCATGGGTGTGGTGAAAAGGGAACACTTCTACACTGCTGGTGGGAATGTAAACTAGCGCAGCCACTATGGAAAACAGTATGGAGATTCCGTAAAGAAATAAAAGTAGATCTACCATTTAATCCAGCAATCTCACTACCCAGAGGAAAAGAAGTAATCATACAAAAAAGATACTTGCTCACGCATGTTTACAGCAGCACAATTTGCAATTACAGAAATGTGGGACCAACCCAAATGCCCATCAATCAGACTGGATAAAGAAACTGGTATATATATACAATGGAATACTATTCAGTCATAAAAAGAAATGAACTAATAGCATTCACAGCAACCTGGATGGGATTGGAGACTATTATTCTAAGTGAAGAAACTCAGGAATGGAAAAACAAACATTGTATGTTCTCGCTCATAAGTGGGAGCCAAGCTGTGAGGATGCAAAGGCATAAGAATCACACGATGGGCTTTGGGGACTTAAGGGGAAAGGGTGGGAAAAGAGTAAGGGATAAAAGGCTACAAATTGGGTTCAGTGTCTTTCTGTGTATACACATATTTCATTGGTTCGATTTCTCTGAAGAAACCTAAGAAATACAGAAGCCAACAGCCTCCTTTTTTACCTGGGTTTTTAGAATATTAGTACTTAAACTTATGCATCTAGACAAGAATTTGGATGATTCTTTCCTAGGGAAACTCAGTAGCTAATGAGAAAAGGCTCATAAAATGACCAAATTCCTACAAAATTTCTCATGGTGTCATTAGTTGATAAGCTTCACTCAATCAACTTTTTTAGTGCCTCATTCATAAATCTGAGGATTAAGTGTCTTAAATCACATGGTATTTGAGAAAAGACCTTAACGTTCAATGCAGAGACAAAAGCGGGCCAAAATTGGGATGGGGTGAGAACATTGGAGGAAATATAGTAGTCCAGGGATAGTAAACTTAAACAAAACTCACAACAGCAACAAGCTGTTGTAAAATTAATACCAGAAGAGAGAGAGAAAAAACATTGTATCAAGAAATGAGAACAGCATACTATGAAAAAAGGAAAAGTATGGGATAAGAACAAGCTCATGGAAATAAAAAATAAAACAGAAATGTATAACTCAATAAATACATTGGATAAAAAGTTAAGAAAATATTCCAGAAAGAAGAAGAAGACTGAGAGAAGCAAAATAGAAGAGAAAAGATTTTTAAAATAGGAAATGAATCCACAAAGTCCAACATCCATCTAGTAGAAGCTGTGGAAACAGAGAATAGAGAAAATGGAAAATTGTGGTAGCTAACACCCAAACATGGCTCCCCAATGAACCATGCCTCCCATATTCATGTCCCTGCCTATTTTCCTCTCCTTGAATTTGGGCTGACCTTTGACTTGCTTTAGGAACAATAAAATGTGACAGAAGTAATATGTGTTTTTACAGCCTAGGTCATTAGAAGCCTTGCAATTTGTGCCTGAGTCTTTGCAATACACACTGTGGGGGAAGTCAATCACCATGAAATAAGTTGTGCTATCTAGAGACTACCACGTTGTAAAAAAGACCAAGCTAACTATATGAAACACCATTCCAGTTGAAGTGCTAGACATGTAATTGAGGAAGCCATCTTATTAAATGTCTTCCCAGTCATGCCTTTAGTTGACTCTAGCCCCAGTCATTATATGCCTACAACAATATGAGAAACCTCAAGTGAGAACTTTCCAACTGAGCCCAGTTAACTTACATGTCTGGGTGAGTTAGATACTACATTTTATGAAAGTTGGCAATGCTAATCCCCCACAAGTACTACCTTCTTCCAGGTCTCTGTCATACTCTCTTCTAGCTACATTACTATTCTTCTACAGAATCAAAAAATTTGTAATTATGTAATTATGTATGTGGTTAAAATATACTGATTTTCTCTCCTGAATGAGAGCAAAGAATATCCCCATTTTCTTCACTGATGTAACATGAATACCTAATTAACCTCCAGTAGGTACTCAATAAATATTTATTGACTGAATAAATTAAATAATCTAAGTTGTAACATTGGAGGGTAACTTGTCTTTTCTCATTAGATTTCTCAGATTAGTTTTACAAAGCAAAGTCCAAAATCCTACTGGGAAGAATCCTATTTGGAAGAATTGGGAAGAATGGAAGAGAGGCAGCATAACGCAGTTTGAAACTGGAAATTATGTATTTGCCGCTAAAAAACTGATAGGCCTTTGTGTTTTAGTTACTTCATCTATCAAATGAGAATAGTAACTACCTGCCTCATAGGGTTGCTATATATAAATATATTTTTACATGTGTATGTAATATATGTAAACTGCTTAGAATGGTATCTGGAGCATAGTAAACACTTTATAGATGTTAAATATGTGAAGAAATTATTTAATGCTTGATTTGAAAGCCACATCTATACGACAAAAGTAACCATTTAAGCCAATAATACTAAAACATTTCAAAGTCATTCATCTCACTTTACAATTAATTCTTTTCCTCTCCTATAGAAAACAAAAACACGCATAGACTCCCTTCCCCATTATATAACCTGGAACTAAATCTCTAAAATTTTTGTGTTAATTCATTTTATTTAGTAAATTTCACAAAACCTGGAGTGTATAATCCTAGGTGATTAAGGGCATGTTTTAAAATATTTTATTTGTAATAATTATGATTTAAAAGGCATATACTGTCAAGTGAGATATAATAAATCATTATTTGGGTTCTTAAGGGCTATTTAATTTTTAATGTTTAACTCTTTTGAAGAAATAAAATCCATTTTGACTTACACTATTATGTGGCACTTGATATAAATATGTACAGACAATATTCATGAGAAATAACACTTTTTCAAAAAAGATATTTTTTAAACTACTAATAAACAATCAGAATGAACAACTCTAGTTAGAGAGAGAATATGTGAGAGAAAATGATTATTACTTCATATAAAATTGGACTTTTGCCCCTTACTATTTTTCATATTATGGTAGTTAACATAATCTGAAAGACTACTGTATTTCTGAGATGCAAATACAGTATTATTAATAAGAGGTAATAGCCTTAAATCCATGTATTTTAAGATAAAAAGTTAATAGTATATTTTGTGTAAGCATCACAGTAGAAACCCATTCTACATTCTTTTTTTTGTACTGGTCACAATGTTTTATTTAGATTTGTTTTAAGTGTATCTCTGAAATTGGTAAATTAATGTTTTCTATTAAATTTTAACTATATTTACTAATGAAATGACCTTGTTCTCTTTTTCTTTTCTAAAATTTTATGATATTGGAGTCAAGGTTACATTTCCATCATATAAAAGGCCAGGAAGCTTCTATTTTCTATTTTCTGAAAAAATGTGTATGTTAGAAATCAAGTATTTCTTAAAATTATGTTATAATTCACCCATGAAACTATGTGTGTGAGAACCTTTTTAAACGTATTAATTTTTATTTTTTTAAATTTTTATTTTATGTTCAGGGGTACATGTGTAGGTTTGTTATATAGGTAAATTACATGTCACCAGAATTTGGTTTATAGATTATTTCATCACACAGGTAATAAACATAGTATCTAATAGGTAGTTTTTCAATCTTCTTCCTCCTTCAAACCTCCACCCTCAAGTAGGTCCCAGTGTCTACTATTCCCATCTTCGTGAAAATGTGTATGCAATGTTTAGCTCCCACTTATAAGTGAGAATGTGCAGTATTTGCTTTTCTTTTTCTGCACTAGTTAACTTAGGATTATGGCCTCCAACTCCATCCATGTTGATGCAAGGGCATGATCTCACTCTTATATGACTGTGTAGTACTCTATGGTGTATATGTACCACATTTTCTTTATCCAGTCCACTGTTGTTGGGCATTAGTGTTAATTCCATGACTTTGCTGTTGTGAGTAGTGCTACATTGAATGTACGTGTGCATTTGTCTTTGTGGCAGAATGATTTATGTTCCTTTGGGTATATATCCAATAATGGAATTGCTGGGTTAAATGTTACTTCTGTTTTAAATTCTTTGAGGAATCACCAAACCGCTTTCCACAGTGGTGGAACTAATTTACGTTCTCACCAGCAGTGTATAAGAATTCCCTTTTCTCTGCAACCTCACCAGCGTCTGTTATTTTTTGACTTTTTAATAATAGCCATTCTGACCGATGTGAGATAGTATTGCATTGTGGTTTTGATTTGCATTTCTCTAATGATTAGTGATGTTCAGCATTTTTTCACATACCTGGTGGCCATGTGTGTGTCTTCTTTTGAAATGTGTCTGGTCATATTCTTTGTCCACTTTTTAACGGGGTGTTCGTTTTTTGCTTGTATGTTTGTTTAAGTTTCTTATAAATTCTGACTAGGCTTTTGTCAGATGTGTAATTTACAAATATTTTCTCCAGTTATGTAGGTAATGTTTTCTCCTCCCATTATGTAGGTTACTATCTGTTGATAGTTTCTTTTGCTGTGCAGAAGCCATTTAGTTTAATTAGATCCCGTTTGTCAATTTTTGTTTTTGTTGCAATTGCTTTGACATCTTTATCGTGGTGTCTTTTCAGGGCCTATGTCCAGAATAGTATTTCCTAGGTTATCTTCCAGGGTTCTTATAGTTTTAGGTTTTACATTGAAGTCTTTAATTCATCTTGAGTTGATTTTTGTATATGGTGCAAAGATGGGGTCTAGCTTCAATATTTGCATATGGCAATCCAGTTATCTCAGCATAATTTACTGGCGAGGGTGTCCTTTCCTCATTGCTCATTTTTCATGACTATCAAAGATCAGATGGTTGTAGGCATGTGGCTTTATTTCTGGGTCCTCTATTCTGTTCCATTCGTCTTTGTGTCTGTTTTGGTACCAGCACCATGATTGTTTGGTTACTGTAGCCATGTAGTATAGCTTGAAGTTGGGTAATGTGATGCCTACAGTTTTGTTCTTTTTGCTTAGAATTGACTATTTGAGCTCTTTTTGGTTTCATATAAATTTTAAAATAGTTTTTTCTAATTCTGTGAAGAATGCTGTTACTAGTTTTATAGGAATAGCATTAGATACGTAAATTGCTTTGGGCAATATGACCATTTAAAGATAGTGATTCTTTCTATCCATGAGCAAGGTATATTTTTCCATTTGATTGTGTCATCTCTTATTTATTTCAGCAGTGTTTTGTAATTCTTGTTGTAGAGATCTTTTATCTTCCTGATTAGTTGTATTCCTAGGTACTTTTCTGTGGCTATTAGGAATGGAATTGTATTTGTATTTGGTTCTCAGCTTGGACATTGTTGGTGCATAGAAATGCTATCAATTTTTATGCATTGATTTTGTATTTGAAACTTTGCTGAAGGTGTTTATCAGAACTAGGAGCTTTTGGGCAGAGGCTATGGAGTTTTCTAGATATAAAATCATACCATCTACAAACAGAGATAGTTTTACTTGCTTGCTTCCTATTTGTGTGCATTCCATTTTTTTTTTTCTCTTGCCTCACTGCTCTGGCTAGGATTTCCAATACTATGTTGAATAGAAGTGGTGAAAGTGGGCATCCTAGTCTTGTTCTGGTTTTCAAGGGGAGTAATTCCAGCTTTTGCCCATTCAGTGTGATTTTGGCTTTGTATTTGTCATAGATGGCTCACATAAGTTTGAAGCATATCCCTTCAATGCCTAGTGTGTTAAGGTTTGTTAACACAAATAAATGTTGAATATTATCAAATAGCTTTTTTGCATCTATTGAGATGATCATGTTGTTTTTGTTTTTAGTTCTGTTTATGCAGTAAATCACATTTATTGATTTGCATATATTGAGCCAACCTTGCACCCCAGGGATAAAGCCTACTTGTTTGTGATGGATTAGCTTTTTGTGTCCTGCTGGATATGGTTTTCTAGTATTTTGTTAAAAAATTTTGCATCTATGTTCGTCAAGGATATTGCCCTAAAAGTTTTGTTTGTTTGTTTCCCTGCCAGATTTTGTTATGAAGATGATGATGGCCTCATAGAATGAATTAGGGAGGAGTCCCTGTTCCTCAATTTTTTGGAATAGTTTTTGTAGAAATGGTAGCAGTTCTTTATACATCTGGTAGAATTCAGCTGTGAAGCTGTCTGGTCCTTGGCTTCTTCTCATTGATAAACTTTTCATTATTAATTCAATTTCAGACCACCTTATTGCTCTGTTCAGAAATTTAATTTCTTCCTGATTCAATCTTGGGAGGTTGTATGTTTTCAGAAAAGTATCCATTTCTTCTAGGTTTTCTACTTGTTGTACATAGAGATGTTCATAATACTCTCTGGGGGATTTTTATATTTCTTTGGAGGTGGTGGTTATTTTAACATTTTCATTTCTGATTGTGCTTATTTAGATTTTTTTCTCCTTTTTTCTTTATTAGGTCAGCTTTTGTGGTTTATCAATCATATTTTTTCATAGAGCCAACACCTAAATTTGTTGGTCTTTTGTAACATTTTCCACATCTTAATTTACTTCAGTTCAGCTCTGATTTTGGTTATTTCTTGTCTTCTGCTAGCTTTGGGGTTGGTTTGCTCTTGCTTCTCTGGTTCCTCTAGGTGTAATTTTAAGTTGTTAATTTGAGATCTTTCTAACTTTTCACTGTGGCTGTTTAGCATTCTAAACTTCCCTGTTAACACTGCTTTAGCTGTATCTCAGAAATTCTGGTATGTTTTATCTTTGTTTTCATGCATTTCAAAGAATTCCTTGATTTCTGCCTTTCTTTGTTTATGTACAAGTCATTCAGGAGATGGTTGTTTAATTTTTATGCAATTGTATTGTTTTGAGTGATTTTCTTAGGATTTATTTTTCTTTTTATTGTGCTGTGGTCCAATAGTGTGTTTTTTAAATCATTTTAATTTTTTGAATTTGCTGAGGATTGTTTTATGGCTGATTCTGTGGTTGATTTTAGAATACATGCTATGTGCAGATAAGAAGAATGTATATCCTGTTGTTTTTGCATGGTGAGTTCTGCAGATGTCTATTTTGCTAATTTGGTTGAACATTGAGTTCAGGCCCTGAATACTTTGTCAGTTTTCTGCCTCAGTGATCTTTCTAATACTGTTAATGAGGTGTTGAAATCTCCCACTATCATTTAGTGGTTATCTAAATCTCTTCATAGGTCTCTAAGAACGTGCATTATGAATCTGGGTGCTCCTGTGTTGGATGGATATATATTTGGGATAGTTAGGTCTTCTTGTTGAATTGAACCCTTTACCATTATGCAATGCCCTTTTTTCTTTCCTTTTCTTTTCTTTTTGATCATTGTCAGTTTAATGTCTGTTTTGCCTGAAATTAGCATAGGGACCCCTGATTTTTCATGTTGTCCATTTGCTTGTTAGATTTTTCTCTATCTCTTTACTTTGAGCCTGTGAGTGTCATTGCATGTGTATGGGGCTCTTGTAGACAGCAAACAGTTGTGTCCTACTAACCTATTTACCACTCTGTGCCTTTTAATTGGGGAATTTAGCCTGGTTACACTCATGGTTAATATTAACATATTTAGGTTTGGGCTGGGTGTGGTGGCTCACACCTGCAATCCCAGCACTTTGGGAGGCCAAGGCAGGTGGATTGCTTGAGGCCAGGAGTTTGAGACCAGCCTGGTCAACATGGTGAACCCCTGTCTCTATTAAAAATACAAAAATTAGCTGGGCATAGTGGCATGTGCCTGTAATCCCAGCTACTCAGCAAGCTGAGGCACGAGAATCACTTGAACTTGGGAGGCAAAGGTTGCAGTGAGCTGAGAATGCACCACTGCACACAAGCCTGGATGACAGAGTGAGACTCTGTCTGAAAAATATATACATATGTAGGTTTGATCCTGTCATCGTGTTGTTAGCTGGTTACTAAGGATACTTGATTGTGTGACTGCTATATAGTGCCAGTGGTCTATGTACTGAAGTGTGCATGCATTTCTGGTGGCTGGTAACAATCTTTTATTTTTCATGTTTAGCATTTCCTTAAGGACCTCTTATAAGGCAGGTCTGGTGGTAACAAATGCCCTCAGCATTTTGTTGTCTGAAAAGAATCGTATTTCTCCTCCACTTATAAAGATTAGTTTGGCTGAGTATGAAATTCTTTGTTGGAATTTCTTTTCTTTATGAATGCTTCTGTTTTGTAGAGTTTCCGCTGAAAGGTCTTCTATTAGCCTGATGTGGTTTCATTTGGACATGAAAATGCCCCTTTTCTTTAGATGTCTTTAACATTTTTTTCTTTCATTTTGACCTCATAAAATCTTATGACTAGGTGTCTTGTGGATAGCATATGTATAGTATTTTACAGGGGTTCTCTACGTTTCCTCAATTTGTCTGTCTCTGTAGCGAGGTTGGGAAAATTTTTATGGGTGATATTCTCAAATATGTTTTAGAAGTTGCTTGCTTTTTTTTCCCTCTCTTTCAGGGATGCCAATGTGTCATATATTTGGTCTCTTTACAGATTTCCATATTTCTTGGAGGTTTTATTTGTTCTTCTTTATTGATTTTTCTTTATTTTTTAAGGCTGTATTATTTTAATGAATCAGTCTACAAACTCTGAGATTATTTTCTCAGCTATGTTGATTCTGGTGTTAATATTTATAATTTTATTATGAAATTTTTGAAGTGTGTTTCTCAGCTCTATCAGTTCAGTGTGGTTCTTTCTTAAAATGACCCTTTCATCTTTGATTTCCTGTATTATTTTATTGTAACTCTTAAATTCCTTGAATTAAGCTTTGACTTTCTCTTGAATGTTGATGATCTTCATTCCTATCCATATTCTTAATTATATTTATGATATTTCAGCCATTTCACCCTGATTAAAAGCCATTACTGGGGAACAAGTGTGGCTGTTTGAAGGTAAGAAGAATTTGAATTTTTGAGTTGCTGGAGTTCTTGTGCTGTTTTTTTCTAATCTATGTAGGCTGATGTCCCTTCCTTTGAAGTGGCTGTCCTTAGCATTTTTTGGTTATTTATTTTATTTTTTATGCCCTTCAGTGTTTGATTGTGGCATAGAGTGGGTTCAGTCAACTGGCTTTTATTCTAGTCCAATCCTGGGGCTCAGAGGAGCTCACTCCAATTTCTGCCTCCATGGCCTCATTTTGTTTTTGTGTGTTCTGGTCCGTAAGACTTTCTTAATATGTGCTGCAGTTGGCAGAGTGGTCACATCCTTGCTGGGCTGGCCTTAATCTGCTGTCTGAGTGTTTCTCTGGGGAACACAGGATTGCACCTGCCTGCTGAGTTCAGGCAGATTCAGGCCCACTGGGCTGGAGGCTCTAGTGGGTGTAGCCTGTCTGCCTATGGGAGCTGGGGGTGGGGGGAGTTGTCCACCCTGTTGATCCGGTATTTCCATGGCTGCACCTCTTGAAAAATTTAGGCAGAATTAGTACCACTGGGCTGGAAGCTCTAGCAGGCATGGATTGCTTGGCTATGAGAGTTGGGAAAAACATCTGCTGTCCAGGTGTTTTCTGGGACAATAAGAGGCTTCATCAATGGACTAACTTCTGATAGAAGCAATATCACTGGGCTGGAAAGTCTAGCTGGCATTGCCTGCCTGGCTACCACCATCAGGGGCAGTCAGGGTCATCTGCTGATATGGTTTAAATATGTGTCCCCATCCAAATCTCATGTCAAATTGTAATCCCCAGTGTTGGAGGTGGGGCCTGCTGGGAGGTGATTGGATCATGAGGGCAGAGTTCTCATGAATGGTTTAATACAATCCTTCCTTGGTACTGTACAGTTAGTGAGTTCCCACGTGATCTTATTGCTTATAAGTGTATAGCACCTCCTCCTGCGCTTCCTCCTGCTCTGGCCGTGTAAGATGTTCCTGCTTCCCCTTGGCCTTTTGTCATGATTGAAAGTTTCCTGAGGCCTCCTCAGAAACAGAAGTTGCTATGCTTCCTATACAGCCCACAAAGCCATGAGCCAATTAAGCCTCTTTTCTTTATAAATTACCCACTGTCAGGTATTTCTTTATAGCAATGTGAGAATGGACTAATGCAGAAAATTGGTACTGAAGACAGAGCATTGCTATAAAGATACGTGAAAATGTGGAGATAAATTCAGCACTGGGTAATGGACAGAAGTTAGAAGCGTGTGGAGGGCTCAGAAGAAGACAAGATGAGGGAAAATTTGTAACTTCCTAAAGACTTGTTAAATAGTTGTGACCAAGAAGTTGATAGTGATATGGACAGAGAGTCCAGCCTGAGGAGGTCTCAGATGGAGATGAGGAATTTCTTGGAAACTGGAGCAAAGGTCACTTTTGTTATCCTTTATCATAGAGCTTTGTTGGATTGTGCCCCTGCCCTAGGGATTTGTGGAACTGTAAACTTGAGAGAGAGATGATTTAGGGTATCTGGTAGAAAAACTTTCTAAGCAGCAAAACGTTTGAGATGTGACGTGGCAGCTTCTAACCACCTACACTCATATATATGAGCAAATAAATAACCTGAAACTGGAACTTATATTTAAGAGAAAAACAGAGCACAAAAATTTGGAAAATTTGCAGCCTGGCTTTGCAGTAGAAAGGAAAAACCTATTTCCTGGGGAGGAAGTCAAACAGGGTACAAAAATCTGCCCAAATAAATAGGAGCCAAGTACTGCTAGCCAAGACAATGGACAAAAGACCTTGAAGGCATTTCTGGGAGCTTCATGGCAGCCCCTCCCATCACAGGCCTGGAGGCCTAGGAGAGAAGAATGATTTCCTGGGCCGGGCCCAAGGCCTCACTTCCCTGTACAGCCTCAGGACACTGCTGTCTGCATCCCAGCTGCTCCAGGTCAGCCATGGCTAATAGGGGCACAGGTACAATTTGGGCCACTGTTTCAAAGGGTGCATGCCATAAGCCTCAGCAGCTTCCATGTGTTGCTAAGCCTGTGGGTTCACAAAGTGCAAGAACTGAGGCTGGGAGCTTCCACCTAGATTTCAAAGGAAGTATGAAAATGCCAGGATGTCCAGGCAGAAGCCTGCTGCAGGTATGGAGCCCTCATGGAGAACTTCTAGTAGGGCCATGTGGAGGGAAAATGTGGGGTTGGAGCTCCCACACAGCATCCCCACTGGGACACTGCCTAGTGGAGCTTTGCAAAGGGGGTCGCCATCCTCCAGACCTCAGAATGGTAGACTCACCAACAGCTTGCAACCTGCACCTGGAAAAGCCCCAGGCACTCAATGGCGGCCCATGAGAGCAGCTTCTGGGGCTGAACCCTGCAATGCCACAGGGTCAGAGATACCTGAGGCCTAGGGGGCCCACCCCTTACACCAATGGATCTTGGATGTTGGACACGGAGCCAAAAGAAATTATTTTGGAACTTTAGGATTTAATGACTTCCCTGCTGGGTTTCAGATATGTGTGGGGTCTGTAGCACCTTTCTTTTTGTTGATTTCTCCCTTTTGAAGAAGAATATTTATCCAATGCCTGTACCCCCATTGTATCTTGAAAGTAACTGATTTGTTTTTTATTTTACAAGCTCATAAGTGAAAGGGGCTCTTCTGGTCTCAGATGAGACTTTGGACTTCTGAGTTAATGTTGGAATGAGTTAAGAGCTTGGGGCATTGTTAAGAAGGCATGATTGTGTTTTTCAATGTGAGAAGCATGTGATATTTGGGAGAGGCCAGAGGCAGAATGGTATGGTTTGGATCTATGTCCCCACCCAAATCTCATGTTAAATTGTAATCCCCAATGTTGGAGGTAGGGCCTGGTGGGAGGAGATTGGGCCATGGGGGCAGATTTCCCTCTTTGTACTGTCCTCATGATAGTGAGTGTATTCTCCTGAGATCTGGTTGTTTAAAAGTGTGTGGCATCTCTACCCTCTCTCCTCTTCCTCCTGTCTTGGCCATGTAAGACGTGCCTGTTTCCCCTTTGCTTTCTGCCATGATTGTAAGTTTCCTGAGGCTTCCCCAGAAGTAGATCCCACCATGCTTCCTGTACAGCATGCAGAATGCAGAACCAAAAGCCAACTACTCATCTTATCTTTATAAATTACTCAGTGTCAGATGTTTATTTATAGTAGTGCAAGAACAAACTAATAAACCCATCCTGACATCAGGATGTTACTTGGGTTAATGAGAGGCTATGCCCACTCGCTGAGTTCAGACAGAAGCAAACCACTGGGCTGGAAGCTCTAGCAGGCATTGTCCATCCAACTACTAGTGGAGAGGTTGGGCTCACCCAACCTGCCATTTGGGTGTTTCTGGGGACAACAGGAGGTTGCATCCTCTGGCTGAGTTAACACAGAAGACGGACCACTGGGCTGGAATCTCTAGCAGGCACTGCCTGTGGTGTTACCATTGGCAGTGGTGGGTGGGGTATCTTGCCCAGCCATTCAAATGCTTCCTGGGACAGCAGGTTGCTGTGCCTGTGCTGAGTTTAGGCAGAAGCAGGACTGCTAGGCTAAAAGCTGGTACTGAACCTTATCTGGCAAGTAGGAGTTAAGCAATCTTTCTGCTCACAGGTCCTCATGGAGAGTGTGAATCCCCCAGGGAGTTCTCATTCACTCACCCTTTCTTATGTTGGAGAGGCTCTCCTGGCTCCATGTTGAGCCCAGACAGGCTGGTTCCCAGCTTTGCTCCTCTCTGCTTTCTGTGTCTGCTGCCATGATGCATCTCAACATGGTTTCTCAGATAACCAGCATTCTCCCGTAAGCAGGCTATAACATTTATAGCAGATCCATAGAAAGCAAAGGTGTAAACTTACTGTTACCCAGAGAATCATAACCAGAATGAGTGATTTATGGAAAGATTGACTTTTGTTGTGGAGTCCACATAACACATGATCTAGATAAGCCCTCTCCTAAGTATTTACAAAGAACCATGTGAGGAGCTTCTCTCTTGTAAATAGTCCTCTGGAGGATACCAGTTACACTGACTACTCACTTCTGAACAGGAACATGTAACGCCAGATTCTGCGGAAATATATCTCCTGTGTGCTATCCTGTAGGATGTTGAAGGGAGGCCAGGATGGGTTGGGCAGGGTAGGTGAGAGGTGGTCAAGGCAGTTGAGGCAGTGGTGGTGGAGCCTGAGGTGACCAAGGTGGAGGCAATCATGTCTCTGTATTCTTCAAAAGTATTCTCACACGAGTAATTTGGCTACTGCCTGGCTTAGATTTAATTTAATTATAGCACAGGAGGCTCTAAACCAGAGCTGACTTGGTGTACTTTTTCTCTGTTTCTTATACATTGAACAACTTGTTCTAACAGTTCTGCTTTTAAATTTTAGAAAATTGCTGCAATAATATATTCAAAAAATAATTTTTTAGGACCAATAAATTACTGTTTGAGGATTATCAAAACCTGATTTTTAAAAATGATGTCAAGATTTATTTGTGATCTCAGTAAGTCATTAATAATGCCTATTATATTATGGTTCATAAGATTAGACTTCAGCTCTGACATGCACTTGCTCTATATCTTCTTTTTTCATGCCATATTAAACATGGGTTTTTAAAACAAAGATTAATGATAACCAGCATAGAACATTTTAAACATTATTGGAGGAAACATTAACAGCAGGCCTTTTTTATGTAGTAGAAATGCCCCAGAAGAATTACATTTAATGGTTCTTTTTTTAAGGAACAACAATAAATGATTGATAAACAGAATCATACTTTCGCATCTAATTACAATATGACTTCTAAGGTTATTCCCATTAGAAAACTGTTGACTCTGAGGAATGCCTCCCTACCAGACAAAATAAAGCTTAGGGGTACTTTATAGTGTCACCAGAAAATTTTAGATTAAAACTTCAGCAGCATATACTCAGAAAATCAATTATTGTCTAAGTCAGCATTATATGTTACTGAAAACTTATGTTGCAAATGAGATAATTAACAAAATATGTCTCATATTACTAAAGAGGCACCAAAAGTCGTTTTTCAACAACTTTTCCCTGTAGTGCTCCTTATAGATTTTTTGGTACCATTGGCTATTTCTCTCCAACTTTAGTAAAGACTATTCTGCTACAGTAGATTTGTAATGTACATTCACTTTCACTTACAGTGATGGTGTACTGTTTTTATAAATTACCACCACTCCTACCCCACTCTTCCCTCCACATCTTGCAGTTGTTGAGGCTTTTAGGAGAGAAACTGTGTGAGGCAATATTTGGATGGTAAAGGGAAAGTAGAATCCAATTAAACATCAAGAAACAAAATAAGACCTGAGGAAGAAAGGTTACTTTTGTAATATAGTATGAAGAAATGACCCTGTTTTAGTATATTACAGTGTTCTTGCTATATAAGGGCTTTATCATGTAGTTAAAATAACATTGCATAGGGAAGCTGACTACCTTCCTTCTGTAGAAGGCAAGCTTTCACATGAAAACTGAAGATAACCATTACCACAGTTCTGCTAGAAACCTGGAATATGTTTCTAAAGAGGAAGCCAAGATCGTTATTTTCATTTTGCATTGATAATGAATGGGATCAAGGTGTTTAAGAGACTAGTTTCTCTGTTGAATGTTATATGAATCCATTCTCTGTGGTTGCACAATGTGGCTAGGAAGCAGGGGATCCAAGCAAGGTGCCTAGAAGTTCATCCTGATATTTAGGGTTGGTTTTGATAACTGTAGCATTGTACAAAGTTTGAGAGAGGGTGTAAAATGGTAAAGGACTTGCCAGCCCTGGAAAAAGTAGAGTCAGAGGTCTGTGTTTCAAAAGTTAGACCTCTTGCATTTTGCTTATTTCCTTTTTTATTCTTAGTATTGTGAAGTCTTTTTAAAGCCAGGACAATTAGGCAAGAAAAATAAAGTCATCAAAATTGGACAGGAAGAAGTAAAACTATCTCCACAGATGTCATAATTGTAAAATAGAAAACCTTGAAAATTCCACAAAATGCCTATTACAGCTAATAAACAAGTTCAGCCAAATTGCAGAATACAAGATTAGTATACAAAAATCAGTTGCATTTCTATACCCTCCCAATGAATGATTCAAAATGGAAATTAAGAATTTCACTTACACCATCATATATTAATAGGAATAAATTTAACCAAGGAAGTGGTGGGAGTCTTGTACACCAAAAAATACAAATTATTGCTGCAAGAAATGAAAGAGAACCTAAATAAATGGAAACACATACTGTGTTCATGGATCGGAAGAGTTAGTATTGCTAAAATGGCAATATTCCCCAAATTGATCTGCATATTAATTGCAACCCCAGTCAAAACACCAACTGCTCCCTGCCTTGTTTTTGCAGAAATGGACAAGCTAATCCTAAAATTTATGTGGAATTGCAAGAGACCCGAAGTAATGAGCAAAGTTGGAGAACTGACACTTCTGATGTCAAACTTACTATAATACTACAGTAATCAAAATTTTTATACTGACAAAGATTGACATAGGTCAATGTTGCAAAATTCAGGGTCCAGAAATAAACCCATACATCTGTGGTTTATTGACTTTGACACAGGTGCCAAGGCCATTGAATGGGGAAAGAATAGTTTTTTTCAATAAATGATACTTGGGCAAATGGATAGCCAAATGTAAATGAGTGAAAATTGATCCCTACTTCACTTCATATACAAAAATTAACACAAAATGTACCAAAGACCTAAATGTATGAGAAAAAAGTATACAACTCTTAGAAGAAAACGTATGTGTACACCTTAGTAACCCGGGGTTTGACAAAATTCTTAGATATACCACCAAAGATATAAGCTATAAAAGAAAAAAAATGAATTGATCATAAAAATTTAAAATTTGTGTATCAAAGGACACTATCAAGAAAATAAAAACCATAGAATGGGAGAAAAATATTGCAAATCATATATCTGACAAGGGACTTGTATGTAAAAGATATACATATCTTAGAACTCAATGCTAAAGAGACAACCCAATTAAATAATGGAAAATGATTTGCATAGACATTTCTCCAAAGAAGATATACAAATGGCCAACCAGCACATGAGAAGATGCTCAACATCATTAGAGAAATACAAATCAAGATCATATGATTTGCATCATCTCCAAATCACCCTACTAGAATGGCTATAATAAAAAACATGCAATAAGTGTTAACAAGGACGTGGAGAAATTAGAACACTCATAAATTTCCAGTAGAAATATAAAATGCTGAAGCCACTTTGGAAAAGTCCAAAAGTTCCTCAAAAATTTATGCATAGAACTATTATAAGATCCAATAGCTTCACTCCTAGATATATACTCAGAAGAAATGAGAACATACATCCACAAAAAAATACTTGCACATAAATGTTCACAGCATTATTATTTATAATTGAAAAAACATGGAGAAAACCCAAATGCCCATCAACAAACATAATGTGGTATATTAACAGAATATTATTCAGGCATTAGAAGAAATAAAGTACAGTAAGTCCTCACTTAACATCATTGACAGATTTTTAGAAACTGTAATTTTAAGTTAAGCGACACATAAGGAAACCAATTTTACCAACAGGCTAATTGAAATAGATAAGAGTTAAGTTCCTACAAAATATTTCTGGTCACAGCATCACCAAACTTCTAAAGACTAAAATACTTCTAATATTGAACACTGAAATAAATATAAGCTATGCATACAATTAAGAACAATAAGAACAAGATAATTATTTACATGCTTATTCCAGTTTACAGTAGCGGATCGCTGCAGCCTATTTCAGCAGCTCAGAAGGCAAGGCGGGAACCCCTCCTAGACAGGACTCCAGTTCCTCACAGGGAACTCACACAAACACACACACACACGCACACACACACACTCATACTGGGATCATTTAGGCATGCCAATTAACCTAAAATGCACTTCTTTGGGATGTACGAGGAAACTGAAATACCTGGAGAAAGCTCATGAAGACATGGTGAGAACTTGCAAACTCCACAAACAGTGACCCCAGCTGGGAATCTATTTTCTCATCAAAATTATAACTAAACAGCATTGAACAAAATTGAGACCTGCTGTAATGATACAAATTACAATGGAGATTGACCTGAAAACGTTTTGCTAAGTTAAAGAAGGCAGACACCAAAGGCCACACACGTATTGTGTGATTCCATTTATATTAAATGTTCAGAATAGGCAAATCCATGGTGATAGAAGGCAGATTAGTGGTTGCCAAGGGATGGAGGGTGGGGGATAAGTTGGGCGAAAATGGAGAGAGACTGCTAATTGGTGCTTTGTTTCTTATTTGGGTGATAAAAATTCTCTGGAATTAAACAGTGGACACAACATTGTGAATATACTGACAACCATTGAATTATATACTTTATTATTTTTATTATAATTAAAATGGTGAATTTTATGTTATATTAATTTTATGTCAGTGAATATTAAATATTTTCATGAATAACACAATAGAAAAAAATTAAGCACAATATTTCACTAGCTACATTTTTGAAGATATAACAAAACACAATCATCATCAAAGTCTTTTTATTAAGATAAATCCAGTAAAATTTGTGCATTCACATATAATCAAAACTGCCCTTCTGAAATAAACATTTGTATTTATTTTAAAAATGGGAATACAATTTCATTTTTCCCAAGCTAATAATAAAGTTATATTTGGGAAAGATAAGTTTAACTCTTAACATTACATGAAAATAGTTCACCTTCTTTATAAAAGCAACCTGCAGAACAACAAGAATGTTGGATGAAACTATTTTTTTGGGATCCCTCACTTAATGAAATTATCACATATATAAAAGAGTAAAATTAAAATTCAAAGATTTGACACATAACTTACACAACACGAAATTCACTCGCAAAGTTGAAAGCATATTTTTTTCTATATATTCCACTACTATAATCACAAAATTTATAGATAAATGTTTCATGTTAGAAACTTTATGGCTAATAATCAATATGAAGATGTTCTGAAATTAAATCAATGCTAAAGAAAGGCTGTGTTTATAAAATTTTTGATAAAAATATTTATCTCTATTAACTTTACAACATGAAGGTACATGTTACCAAATTATGAAACTACATAGGGCAGTTTTAAGCAATACTCTGCGGCTCCTCTTTTTTTCCATCTTCTTCGATCTCATCTTCCTCTTTTCCTTCTTCCTCTTCTTTTAAATCTTCTTTCTCTTTTCCAGCTTCTTCTTCATTTCCACCTTCATCTTCTTTTCCATCTTCTCTCTCTTTTTCATCTTCTTTGACTTTTACATCTTTCTCCTCTTTTTTATCTCCCTTCTCTTTTCCATCTTCATTCTCTTTTCCATCTCCTGTTTCTTTTCTGTCTTCTTCCTCTTTTTCATCTTCTCCTTTCTCTTTTCCATCTTCTCCATTTCCTTTTTCGTCTTCACCTTTTTTTCCATCTTCTTTCTCTTTTGCATCTTCTCCTTTCTCATTTCCATTTTTATCCTCTTTTCCATCTTCTTCCCCTTTTTCATCTTTGTCTTCTTTTCCAGCTTCCCCTTTCTCTTCGTTTTGATCTTCTTCATCTTCTTTCTGATCTTCTTTTTCGTTTTTTACTTCTGCTGCCACTGCTTCTTTCTTTTCTCCTCCCTTTTCTGTGGCATCTTCAATATTTTCTTCTTTTCCTTCCACAATTTCTTTTTCAGAAGCTGGTGCCTGTATGCATAGTGAAAAGAAAAACAAGACTCTGTCTGTA
Source organism: Pongo abelii (assembly GCF_028885655.2). Classification (NCBI taxonomy): domain Eukaryota; kingdom Metazoa; phylum Chordata; class Mammalia; order Primates; family Hominidae; genus Pongo; species Pongo abelii. Next base: position 86,400,022 of record NC_072008.2, read on the forward strand.
AATTTAGAACCATTTCCCCTAAATATTTACACTGGATTATATCTATTTCACAGAAAGACTAATGCTTCATTTAAAGAAAGTAATTTTCCTGTGAAAGAAGCCTGCTAAATATCACATTATGAGAAAACATTCTAAGAAATGAGATTAACTAAAATATGTCCACAGAAATATCTACAAATAGATATTTGAAACAATAAATACAGAAACACTTATAAATACTTTTATTTCAAATATGAAGAAGCACAAATTAAATACTTAAAGAATGACAATATATTTATTCTATATCAGCAATTCTTAATGAGGACTATGCATGTAAACAAAATATAGTCCTTGGAAAAATAACATATTTTGTTTCTACAATAATGATATTTTTATGTAAAAATTACTTGAAAAGTACTGTACCAGATATTATAAGATAACTTACAAAAGATTTTCCATATTTGCATATGTTTGGTTTATAGATTTGGTGGCTACATTCCATTTTCAGTGTTTTATTACAGCACCTAAAAATGTTGTATGCATTAAATATGCAAAATAAGATTAAAAACATTTATATAATGATTTGCTTTGCCATCTGCAGAGGAAATAAAAGAATCATAAATTCTGGAAAAGGGATTTACAAATAGCCTGTGTACTGATAAAAGGAATAAAGATTGGCCTGTATTTAATAAGAAGGTCGTTATGTTAGTACTAAGTCATAATCATTGGCATTGTTCTAGTAACAGCAATGCTAAGCCACTGCTCGCACTACTGGTCCCTCTAAATTCTCATATTTTAAGTTAATTTTATTTTCCTCTTAGATACCATTATACTACAGAACCACTGCTCACTTAATTTTTTCCACCTTGTAAACTAAAAGGCAAATAGGATTTCTTTCAGTTGTACCCATTGTTAAACTTTCAAATAGATAAAACTGTTAACATTTGAAGATACCTCTGTAATTTTGGCTTCTCCATTTTTAGCATTTTCATTGTAGTCTTCTTCAACAACTGCTTCTTGCTTGGTTTCAGCAACTGCTTGGGCACTTTTATCTATGTTTTCTTCCATCACATCACTTTTTGTCTTCATTTTCTGCCAAGCAATATAAAACAATGAAAGTAAATATACAATTTAACCGCTGTGTTGATTAAATGGTCACAATTATTTTACCAGCTGTTGTAATAATTTACGCAAATTCTTTAAAGTATCACATATAAACCTGGTATCAACAAAATTACCATATAATATCTTCATGGTAAATTTCATTGTAAGCCTAAAGCAGGATTAAAAATGAACAATGTTCCCTTGATATAAACAAAATAAATTTTCTTTTAAGTTGAGTGATATAGATGAGAGGTAACCAGTTAGAATGCTGACTAGTTGCTGCCAAGGACAAACTGCTGGCATCAAGTTAGATTGATCAATTAATTCCCTCTGACTAGAGAGGGTCAGTTTATTTCTGTCAAGTCTACTTAATAAGGAACAGTGTTTTGTTGACTGTTAAGCCTCCATTGGTAATAATTAAGAGAAATGCTGTTAGTGAGAACAACAATTTAGATATATTTTTAAAAGAACTTATGGTGATGTAAGTGTTTCAATCTTTGTGTCTACAAGTTTGGAATGCCCTGATTCATGACGACTTTACCAAGAAAATTTTTTGCCTACCTGTGTATATAATAGAAAGACCACTGGATTGAGGGGCCAGAAAACCTGTGTTTGAATTCTAGATCGGCCACTTATGTGATGTGATCTTGAGCAAAGGCATAAGTATCTTTGAGGCTGTTATTTTCATATATAAAAAGAGAGTAATACCACCCACCTCACAGGGATGTTACAAGGAGAAAATGAGAAAACACATGAAAAAAATGCTTTAGAAACTGTAATTTGTAATTTAGATATAAGTTATTACTCTTTTAACACATGAGAAACAGAGCCAAGGAGGGTAAAGTCTATGGTTACATAGTATATGTTTTAGTCTAGCCCTATTTTTCTTTTCTTTTCTTTTTTTTTTTTTTTTCCTGAGACAGGGACTCCCTCTGTCACCCAGGCTGGAGTGAGGCAATCTCTGCTCACTGCAACCTCCTCCTCCCAGGCTCAAGCAATCCTCCCACAACAGCCTCCCAAACAGCTGGGACTACAGGCACGCCCAGCTAATTTTTGTATTTTCTGTGGTGACGGTGATTTGCTATGTTGCCCAGGCTGGTCTCAAACTCCTACGTTCAAGCAATCTGCCCATCTCGACCTTCCAGAGTACTCAGATTACAGGTGTAAGCCACCACGTCTCGCCTTACTTTTCTTTTCAAAAGAAAATACGCTGTATTTACTGTTTTAAAAACTAGTAAGTTGAATATTTAACCTTACATAATAGTGGACTTGAAAAGTAAAATGAAGAAAAAAAATAAACCTTCTTTTCTTTTGTCACCATTAAATATATCAATTATTACTAAAACTTCAATTGCCCTAAGTTTAGCAATATTTTTTAATAAAGGATTTCATTTAT